>NC_081840.1:121996726-123319785 GCF_963259705.1 Myotis daubentonii
CTAAAAATTCAATAGAAAATTATTACTACACTAACTATACTAGCAATTCATTAAAGTTTCAAGATGCAAAATCCTACCTAATAATAGACAAACATGGTAATTAACCATACCTTCGCTACCATCACCATTGGTTGATCCGCACGATATGCAAATTAACCACCAACAAAGATCTTGGCTAATTTGCATACTGCAGGCAGGGCGGGACACTGGTAGCCAACATCCAGGCCCCCATGTGCGACCCTAGGAGCCACGGAAAGCCAGGCTGCAGGCAAGGCGGCCCCCTGGAACCCAGGAGCCGCCTTGCCTGCAGCCTGTGATCATGATTGTGATTGGAAAGCTGGGCTGCAGGCAAGATGACCGCTTGGGACCCAGGAGTCCCTCGGTGAGGTCTGCAGGATGAAGCAGCGATCAAGTTATGAGGGAGAGGGTGGGGAGCGGAAGGAGCTACAGGAGCAGCTCTGGCCTGAGACTGAAGACTTCAGCTGGAGCAATGGGCAAAGACTGAAGGCTCCAGCCTCAGCAAAGACTGTGTCCAGAGTGAAGATGGAAGGTGGTGGCCAGAGTGAAGGTCTGGGTCCTGGGTGCCAGAGGAAAACTGGTGCTGGCAGCCAGGGGAAAGAAGGCCTATTGCACGAATCTTCGTGCAACGGGCCTCTAGTTAATATATAAAAATCTATTGTGTCTCTATACTATAACAATGAACTAATGAACAGAACAAAAATTAAGTAAATAATTCCACTTAAAATAACATCAAAACAATAAAATACTTAGAAAAAAATAACTAAGGAGGGATAGATCTGAACACTGAAAACTGTAAAACATTAATGAAAGAAATTAAAGAACACACAGATAAATGGAATGATATTTTTTGCTCATGAATTAGTAGATAATATTGTTAATATGTGCACACTGCCCAAAGCAATCAAAAGATTCAGCACAATCCTGTCAAAAATCTAGTGGCATTTCCCACAGAAATAGAAAAAAAAAATCCTAAAATTTGTATGGAACCACAAAAGATCCCAAATAACCAAAGCAACCTTGTGAATGAAGAACAAAGCGAGAGGCATCTCACTTCCTGGTTTCAAACAATATTTTTAAGCTATAGTAATCAGAACAGTATGGTTCTTTCATCAAAACAGACACAGAAATCAATGGAACAGTATAGACAGCACAGAAATAAATCCACACTTATACGTATAATCAATTACTTTTGGACAAAGGAGCTGAGAATGTACAATAAGAAAAAGATAGTCTTGTCAAGCCACATGCAAAGGAATGAAATTGGACCCTTATCTTACACCATACCCAAAAACAATTAAAATGAATTAAAGACTTTAATGTATGGTCTGAAACTATAAAAATCCTAGAAGAAACATAGTGTGTAAGCTACTTGATATTGATCTTGGCAATTATTTTTCATATTTTATACCAAAAGCAAAGTTAACAAAAGCAAAAATCAACAAGTGGAACTATATCAGGTTAAAAAGCAAAGGAAAACATCAACAAATTAAAAAGCAACCTGTGGAATGGGAAAAATATTTTCAAATCACATAATAATTAGGCATTAATATTCAAAACATATAAGACACTCATAGAACTCAAGAGTAACAAACAAAAAACCCAATTGAAAATTAGCACAGGACAAGACAGACACATTTTCAAAGAAGAAATTAATTTCTTGAACAACTTTTATATGGTTTTCCATATTAGCTGGATCAATTTATAGTCCTACCAACATTGCCCAAATGATCCTTCTTTTTCCACTTCATGACCACCATTTATTATCTTTTCTCTTTTTGATAATTGGCATCTTAACAGGTGTGAAATAGTATATCATTGCAGTTTTGATTTGCATTTAAATGATGTTAAGCACTTTTTCAATATCTGTTGGCTTTTTCTGTGTCTTCTTTGGAAAAAAAATGTCTATTCAGGTCCTTTGGCCATTTTTACTTTCCATACTTAAGATACTTTTAGTTCATTTATTTACTTCAGGGGTTACACATTTTTTCCTGTAAAGCTCCAGATAATAAATATGGTTGAATTTTCTGGCCATATCACCTTTGTTGCATTTACTCAAATAGGTTCCTTTTAGTATAAAAACAAGTCATAGACAATATGTAAAAGAATGTGTGGCTGTGGTCCAATGAAACTAGCCAGGCACTGAAATTTAAATTTCTTAAAAGTTTTTACCAGTTATAGAATATTACTCTTCTTTTGATTTATTATATTTTAAGCATCAAAATAATTATTTTTGGCCATCTGTATGTCCTCTTTGGAGAAATGTCTATCCAAGTACTTTGCTCATTTAATTAAATTGTTTATCTTCTTGTTCTTTTTAAAAAATATATTTTTATTGATTTATGAGAGGAATGGAGAGGAAGAGAGAGATAGAAACATCAATAATGAGAGTCTTTGATCAGCTGCCTCCTGCATGTCCCACACTGAGGACTAAGCCTGCAACCCAGACATGTTCCATGGCCAAGAATTGAACTGTGACCTCCTGGTTCAACCACTGAGCTGCACTGGCTGAGAAGTTGTATAAGTTCTTTATATATTTTTGAAATTAATCCTTTAGCAGATGAATCACTGGTAAATATATCCTCCCATACAATGGGCACTGTTTTCATTTTGTTGATTGGTTATTTTGTTGTTCAGAAGCTTTTTAGTTGGATGTAGTCCCATTTGTTTATTTTTTCCCTAGTTTCTCCTGCCCTAGGAGACATATGGGTGAAAATATTGCTTCATGAGATGTCTAAGATTTTATTGCCTATTTTTTTTTGAGGATTTTTATGGTTTCACAACTTACATTTAAGTCTTTTACCCATTTTGTGTATGGTGTAAATTGGTGGTCTAGTTTCTTTCTTTCTTTCTTTCTTTTTTTTTTTTTTTCATGTACTTTCCAATTTTCCCAACACCATTTATGTATTTTTTTAATTTTCATTTTCTTTTTCTTTAGGTTATTTCAGATTATATTTCTTTTTTTAAATCTTTATTGTGAAAAGTGTGACATATGTCCTCTTTTCCCCCATTGACCTCTCCCAGCCTGCCCAAAGGCCTCACCCCAGGCCTTTATCACCCTATTGTCTGTGTCCATGGGTTATGCATATATGCATTCAAGTTTATTGGTTGATCTCTTCCCACCCACCCACCTCCCCCACCTTCCCTCTGAGGTTTGACCATCTGTTCAGTACTTCTATGTCTTTGGATCTATTTTTGTTCATCAGTTTATGTTGTTCATTATATTCCACATATGAATGAGGTCATGTTATACTTATCTTTCTCTGACTGGCTCTTTTTGCTTAGCATAATACTCTCCAGATCATTCTGTTGCAAATGGTATAAGTTTTTTTTGTTTGTTTTTTGTTTTGGTTTTTTTTACAGCAGCATAGTATTCCATTGTGTAGATGTATCACCGTTTTTTAATCCACTCATCTGCTGATGGGCACTTAGGCTGTTTCCAAATCTTAGCTATTGTAAATTGCTCTACTATGAACATAGGGGTGCATACATTTTTTCTGGTTTGTGTTTCTGATTTTTCAGAATATATTCTTAGAAGTGGATCATTGGGTCATTGGGAGTTCCATTTTTAATTTTTGAGGAACCTCCATACTGTTTTTCATAGTGGCTGCACCAGTCTGCATTCCCACCAGCAATATATGAGGTTTCTCTTTACTTCACATCCCTGCCAACACTTGTCATTTGTTGATTTGTTGATGATAGCCATTCTGACAGGTGTGAGGTGATACCTCAGTGTCATCCTGATTTGCATCTCTCAGATGATTAGTGACTTTGAGCATTTTTTTTTCTTATGCCTCTTGGCCACCTGTATGTCTACTTTGGAGGAGTGTCTATATAGGTCCTTTGCCCATTTTCTTTTTATTTGATTGTTTATCTTCCTTTTGTTAAGCCTTCCATGACAAATCTGCAGCCAACATCATACTCAATGGGCAAAAACTAAAACCATTTCCCCTAAGAACAGGAACAAGACAAGGATGACCATTCCTGTTTGACATAGTACTGGAAGTGCTAGCCATAGTGATCAGAGAAGAAGAAGAAATAAAAAGCATCCAAGTTGGAAAGGAGGATGTAAAACTCTCGTCATTTGAAGACAACATGATATTGTACATATAAAACCCTAAAGACTTGATCAAAAAACTACTAGATTTAATAAATGAATTTGGCCACATAGCAGGATACAAAATTAACACTCAGAAATCTATGGCATTTATATACCCTAATAATGAACTCTCAGAAATAGAAACTAAAAAAAAAAAAAAAAATCCCATTTGCCATTGAAACAAAAAATTAAGATACTTAGAAATAAACTTAACCAAGGAGGTAAAAGACTTGTACTAGGAAAACTACATGATGTTGAAAAAAGAGATTGATGAAGATAAAAACAAGTAGAAGAATATATCATGTTCAGGTATTTATAGAATCAACATCATTAAAATGTCCATACTACCCAAAGAAATCTATATATTAAACACAATCCCCATTAAAATACCAATGGTATATTTCACAGACCTACAACAAACTCTCCAAAAATTTATATGGAATCAAAAGAGACCTGAAATACTGACAGCAATCTTGATAAAGAATAACAAAGTTGAAAGGGTCACAATACCAGATATCAAGTATTACAAAGCCACTGTACTCAAAGCACCCTGGTACTGGAACAAGAACAGACATATAGACCAATGGAACAGGACAGAGAACCCAGAAATTGACCCAAACCATTATACTAATTAATATTTGACAAAGGAGGCAAGAGCATACAATGGAGTCAAGAAAATCTCTTCAATAAATTGTGCTGGGAAAATTGTACAGATACATGCAAAAACAATGAAACTAGACTGCCAACTTACACCATACAGAAAAATAAAATAAAAATGGACAAAAAACTTATATGTAAGACATGGAACTTTAAAAATCTTAGAAAAATAATAGGCAGCAAAATCTCAGACCTTTCTCTTAGCAATACGTTTACTGATACATCTCCTAGGACAATGGAAACTAAGGAGAAAATAAACAAAATTTATAGATTCTGCACAGCAAAAGAAACCATCAAAAAAATAACAAGAAAGACCACTGCATGGTAGCACATATTTGCCAATGATACATTTGATAATGGATTAATCTCCAAAATTTATAGGGAATCCAACACCATTTATTGAAGAGATTGTCTTTACTCCATTGTATGCACTGGTTAACTTTGTCAAATATTAATTGACCATAATGGAATAGGTTGATTTCTGGGGTCTCTCTTCTATTCTATTAAATTAGGTTGTTCTTATGCCATTACCAGGCTGCTTTGATTACAAAGGCTTTGTAGTATAGTCTGATATCCATTATTGTGATCTCTCCAACTTTCTTCTTCTTTCTCAAGTTTGCTGAGACCATTCTGGGTCATTTTTGGTTCCATATAAGTTTTTGGAATATTTGTTCTAGATCAGTGAAATATTCCATTGGTATTTAATAGGGATTACAGTGAATCTATAGATTGCTTTGGGTAGAATGAACATTTTAATCATGTTAATTCTTCCAGTTCATAAACAAGGTATATAAGTCCACTTGTTTGTATCTTCTCCTATTTCTTTTTTCAATGTCCAGTAGTTTTCTGAGTACATGCCTTTTACCTCCTTGGTTAAGTTGATTTCTAGATATCTTTTTATTTATTTATATATTTATTCATTCATTTATTTATTTGCAATGGTAAATGGAATCATTTTTTTTTTACTTTCTTTTTCTGAGCATTCATTAATGGTATATAAAAATGCCATCAATTCCTGGATGTTAATTTTGTATCCTTCTACACTGCCAAATTCATTTATTTAGTCTATTGGTTCCTGGGAGAGTCTTTAGAGTTTTCCTTGTATAATATCATGTCATCTGTGAAAATGACAATTTTATTTTCCCTCTAATTTGGATGACTTTCATTTATTTTTCTTGTCTGATAATTGTGGCTAGGAATTCCAGTACTATGTTGAATAAGAGTAATGAAAGTGGACATCTCTGTTTAGTTCCTGAACTTAAGGGAAACACTTTTAATCTTTGCTCATTGAGTATGATATTGGCTGTATGTTTGTCATGTATGGCCTTTATTATATTGAGCTATTGTCCTTCTATTTTCACTTTGCATATGAAAAATACTCAACATCAGTAGTCATCAGAGAGATGCAAATTAAAACTACAATGATGGATCACCTCATATGTACCAGAATGATTTCCATCAGTAAACCAACAAACAAGTGCTGGAGAGGATGTGGAAAAAAAGGCAATTCTCCTCTATTACTGGTGGGAATGCAGACTGGTACAGCAACTGTGGGAAATAGTATGGTGTTTCCTCAAAAAATTAAAAATATAACTGCTGTTTGACCCAGCTATTCCACTTCTGGGAATATAATAGGAACCCTAAAACACTCATCAGAAAGAGTATATGAACCCCTATGTTCATAGCAGTGCTATTTACAATAGCTAAGATCTGGAAATAGTCCAAGTGCCCATCAGTAGATGCGTGGATAAAAATCCTGTGGTAAATTTACACAATGGAATACTACAATATATAATAAAAGGCAAATATGCAAATTGTCCCCTTGATTGGCAGTTCAACTGGGAGTTCAACCAGGAATTCAACCAGGGGGTGGGGTCAACCGGCCAACCACCCACAACCTGTCCCCCGGGCCAGCCCCGCCTCCAATCACCCGCCCCACCCTGGTCAGGTGCAAGGCTGGCCTGCCAACTGCCCCTGGCCTCTCCCACAAGCTAGTATGGCCCAATTGGCCCCAATCAGGTTGGGCCGGCCCAACCCCACCCATGCACGAATTCATACACCAGGCCTCTAGTGCATCTATAAAAAAGAAGGATCTTTTATGCTTTGGGACAGCATAGATGGACCTGGAGAGTATTATGTTAAGCAAAAGAATCCAGTCAGAGAAAGACAAATATGTTATCTCACTAACATGTGGAATCTAATTAACAAAATAAATTGATGAACAAAATAGTTCCAGAAGCGTGGATATATGGAACATATTGATGGATCTCAGAGGGGAGGAGGTGGGGACAGGAAGAGATTGACCAGATCAGAGAACATATATGCATTTATAACCCATGGACACAGACAATAGTGTGGTGAAAACCTGGGGTGGGGTAGGGGCTGGGTAGAGAAGAGCAAGAGGGATGGGGAATGGGGGACATCTGTAATACTGTCAACATAAAGAAATGAAATTTAAAAAATGATTTTGAAGCAACATAGCCATCGAAAGTTCTCAAAACATTTAATGATTTTATTTTATACTAGAGGCCCAGTGCGCCATTGAAATCGCTTGTGAGGAGATGCCCAGCCTCCCACCATGCGAGGAGGCACTCCACGGGCCGCCGTGGGAGTCAGGCCGACCTGCCACCATGGGAGGCCGGGACCGTGCCTGACTGGTGCCGTGGGCGGTCGGGACCTGCACCTAACTTCTGCCCCAGGCCTTCCCTGCTCCCCTTCCTGTGTCCACTCTGGGGCTGCCAGAGCCGCCCTGGTGGCTTGGCCAGCCCCAGCCCCGCCCCCCCCAACCCCCCCCCCCCCCCCCCCCGCCCCTGCCTGTGTCCGCTCCAGGCCTCACCTGCGCACACAACCTCCTCCTGTTTGGTCATCCCATTACAGCATCCCGGCCTAATTTGCATATTACCTCTTTATATATTAAGATTATAGATTGGATATTTCACAGTCAGTGTAAAATCTTACCCATTTGAAGAAATCTCCATTGTTGCTTTTATTTTTTAATTACTTAAATATTTACTTTTAAGTTAAAAAGTTGCATTAATTTTAATCTATTTAATGCAATTATTAGGAGATTGATTCTTCATCAAGGTAATGCATTTATTTTTATTTATTGTTGATAGTATTACAGATGTCCCCCATTTTCCCTCCTTTGTCCCCCTCCACCCAGCTCCCACCCCACCCCAGGCCTTCCTCACACTACCGTCTTTGCCCATGAGTTATGCATATATGCAGTAAAACCCATTGTGACCTGTAGAATTGAAATATAGTCACATGACAAACATCAGGGGAAACACTGTTAAAATTAGAATTCCTGATTTTTCTTGGAAAAATATAGTTAAGATTAATTCAGTAATCAATAATTTGCCAAAAGTACAGAACAAAAATAGTAGCAAGTAAAAATATAAAATAGAAATGAATTACAAAATCTAAAATTGAAACATTGTAAACATCATTTACAAAGTTGCAATTACTATTAGATAGAATCTTATTACATTTTAATATGCAAATTTAATGTCATAAACAAAAATAAAATAGCATATTAAGTGTATGTCACATTACAAAAATGATGGATGCTGTCTTTTAATAAGGCATAATTCATAATTATTGAATAAACCTATAATAAAATATGTTAGAAGAATTTTACCCTTTATTGGCAACTCACAATACCACAATAGTATGAAGGGGTTTATTTTAGTAGTAAGCACAATCAATTGTTGAAAGTAGTGGCCAGATATTTACTTTGAATTCTGGCATCTTACATAATCTAAAAATGTTTAAGTATTACAAAGGCCTTTTGGTAAATTTTATAAATAACAAAATTATAAAAATATTTAGTATTCATATGTTTAATAGCTCTTATTAAACATTAATTTATAGGTATTTAGTAAGGATAAATGTTGAAAAATAAGGTTTCATACCTATATGAGTATAGTGTTTTCTCTACAATTATGTTCTGAAAAGTCAACTGAAGTTAACAAAAGTATAATGTTATTATCCACTATTTCACTCCCAAGATGACCAGGAATGGTTTCAGCTTTTTGGAAGAATTAAATAAGTTTTCATGAGATTTGCCTCAAGGGGAGGGCAGAGTGACAGGAAAGGAGAGAGTGAGTACGAGTAATAAAAAAAGGGCAATCTCTTCCATTTATCTTATTTATTTATTTATTTTATTTTATTTTTTTTAAATATATTTTATTGATTTTTTACAGAGAGGAGGGGAGAGAGATAGAGAGTTAGAAACATCGATGAGAGAGAAACATCGATCAGCTGCCTCCTGCACATCCTCTACTGGGGATGTGCCCGCAACCCAGGTACATGCCCTTGACCGGAATCGACCTGGGACCCTTGAGTCTGCAGGCCGACGCTCTATCCACTGAGCCAAACCGGTTTCGGCATCTTCCATTTATCTAATAACTAGGGGCCTGGTGCACGAAATTCGTGCACTGGGTGTGTGTGGGGGGAGCGGGGGAGTGTCCCTCAGCCCAGCCTGGCCCCTCTCACATACTGGGAGCCCTCAGGCGTTGACCCCCATCACCCTCCAATCGCAGGATCGGCCCCTTGCCCAGGCCTGACTCCTCTGACAGAGGTGTCAGGCCTGGGCAGGGGACCCTCATTTCCCCCCATCACTGGCTCTGGCCCCCGCCCAGGCCTGAGGCCTCTGGCCCAGGAATCATGCCTGGGCAGGGGACCCCCATCTCCCTCTGATCGCTTGCTCCACCCCCCGCCCAAGCCTGACGCCTCTGACCCAGGCTTCAGGCCTGGGCAAGGGGACCATCATATCCCCCCAATCCTCGGCTCAGCCCCCCGCCCAGGCCTGATGCCTCGGCCAGAGGAGTTGACCCTCATCACCCTCCGATCACCAATCACCGGATCGGCCCCTTGACCAGGTCTGAGGCCTCTGGCAGAGGTGTCAGGCCTGGGCAGTGGACCCCAAGCTCCCCGCGGTTGCAGGCTCCTCCCCTGCCCAGGCCTAATGCCTCTGGCTGAGGCGTCCGGCTCGGGCAGCGGGGACCCGCAGCTGCAGCGGCCCCGCGATCGTGGGCTCCGCTTTAGGCCCAGGCAAGGGACCCGTAGCTCCCGGGACTGCCAGCTTCAACCGTGTCCATCTCCCATCCCTGGCTCCACCCCTACTTCCTGCTATCACTGGCCAGGGCGGCAAAGGCGCCTGATTCTCTGATCATGGCTGAAGGGCAGGGCAAAGGCGGCCCCAGGGCCGCCTTTACCCTGCCCCCCAGCTCTTAGCTCCCCCCTGGGTTTCCGATCATTGTCAGTGGCAGGGGGCTTCTCCCTGCTTTCCCTTTCGCCTCCCTGCATTGTGCCTACATATGCAAATTAACTGCCATCTTGTTGGCAGTTAACTGCCAATCATAGTTGGCAGTTAATTTGCATATAGCCCTGATTAACCAATGAAAAGGGTATCGTCGTGCGCCAATTACCATTTTTCTCTTTTATTAGATAGGATAGTCATTTCTATAGATTTGTATACATAATGAACTAGGTATAAATTTTAAATTGTGTGTACTAATAGTAAGAAAATATTCAACAAATTAGATTTTTTTGTATTTAACATTTTGTTATCTGGCTAAGTGTGTCTGTGTATGTGTGTTCATGTGTGCGTGCAATCTTTGTATGAGAGAGCTACAAATGCCAATTAATGCAGTTACATTTTATCAGTGACCAAGTACTTCAAAAAGTATGTTGCCATCATTCAGATTATTTTCTGAAATGGCAAATCACTTCAGTCAAAATTCCAAAGAGAGCAGTCCGTGTCTTCATTTACTCAACATTACATTTTTTAAAATATTGGTATATGTTAAAATGATGCAAAAATGTGTTATTGTTTTATGTAAAATGTAATCAGATGCTAAGACATATATGACCTCATGATTTTCTACGGTACTTTCAAAATGTGAGGAGGACACAGACTTCTTCATTGTATGTCAACAACACGTTTTTTGAACTTGTAGCATCAATAGCATCTGCCTATAACATTTACACAAACATGACATCCAAAATTAACTCCATGAATTTCTAAAATGCATCTTGTGGGAAATACTGTCCCCACTGAGAAGCACATTCTGGATTCTGAGTTTCATTGTGATTGACAATGAGTATTAGCTTATTTCCTGTAAGTAATTTTACCTGAACATCATTCTATATAAGGCAGTGCAAAATAACATGTATATGTTCAAAATATAATAATATATATAATCATATACATTTATATTGACACAGTTTTTGTTTTGAAAACTCAAATATGTTACCATATAGGTCCATTATATTTCAGATATGCATAGCCTGAAAAATGACACAAAGCATGAGAAACAAACAACAAATAAAGAATAGAAAAGAAACTAATAGCAATGATTCTCAGTTTTTAAACTTTAAAAAATCATAATTTTAAAATAGTACGACTTTGTTTCATTTTTATGAACGTTTTAGATTGTCGTAAAGCTTGTTAGCAATAGAACTAATTTTAGTAAAATAATATAATTAATATTGCATTTTTATTTCATTATATCCTTCTCGATAAACTAAAAAAATTATAGACAGTAGGTTTTTTTGGTGTGAATTAGCTGAGAGGAGACTTGAATTGGGTCTTTGCCCACATTGGTATTGGAGATGGGAGGGAGTAATTTCATAAAGGACACAAAGGATCCCGAGCCTCCTTTGCCGGTGTCTGCCATTCTGCCAAAAGCAAGACTGTTGCTGTTGAAAAAACTGGCATTGCCTATCAGCCTCCCACTAAAAGGAAAACCTGGAATCAGAGCCTCTACTTTTCTCTCAATAAACTAAAAGAACAGTGATTATTGCAATTTCTCTGTGGCACAGGCCACAGTCAGAGCAGAACAAAGACTCATGTTCCCGAGCACAGTCATGGGATGGTGCTGTGTTTAGAGGACAGGGCCAAATCTTTCCAAATAGGGGAACTATTTTTTCTTCAATGTGCCATTAGGCTGTCACCACAGAGAGAAAATCATGCTTTGGGCAGAATAGACTACCTACCATGAAGGAAGACAGCTGATGTGTAGCTCTCAGTTTAGGAAGCTTTGGAATAGAATTTAGTTTGTCTTCATTGAATATCATTCATAAGACACCTTGCGCCTTTACATCTTTGCAAGTGTAAATACCCATATGCTCCTGACTAAGATTTCTGATGTTACAGCAGAATGAGAATTTTGGAAGGAATCACAGAGCAACATTTTATGCTGTGAATAGCGGGTGATTTGCCAAAAAGTAAGAAAGTTGTATGATTTCAAATGGGAAGGCTTCAAGGTGAGGGTAGAGAGACAGAGAAAGAAAGAGAAAGAATGTTAAGTGTGAACATTTACAAAAAAGAATGATGTAATGAGTAGAAATGATATTTATGGCTATACATATCTCTGAAGGCATTAAGTTTTGAACTATTTTTCCTTATGCAAAACAATAAAAAGTTTAATTGTGTGAGAACTTCAAACTTTGTTCTTCCTAACTTTCATTTTTCTTCAGTCCTCTACTTTCAGTATTTAATTTTTATATATGCATGTTCCCTTTAAAAAAAATACATGGAATTTGTATTTGTTAAAAGAGAAATGGTAGCTAGAGTATCTTTTTGTTTATTTCCTTCAGCAGTAGGGGCCATTATTCCTGAGTTAATTAGGATTGAGAATGCACAATGACCTTGAGTGGCAGCAGAGATGTCTCATCTCATCTATGACAGGTACTAGAAGGAAATACACTTAAGAGGTAGAAAGTTTAACCTTCATTATGCTCTTGAAAGGAGCAAAGAGAAAAACAATGGACCCATCCACACTTAGGTTACAGAAAATAATATGTAAAATTCTCCTCAAGTCCCATGGTCACAGTACATAAAATTTATGATTGAGGTCGTAGTCACCTGCCATGTCTAATCCTCTCTTTCTTTTTCTCACAACTCTGAACATTTTGCTCTATAATTATTCTGACCCCCAAGCATAACCTATCTGTTCTTCCACCTTTTATTTCCTTTTACATTCCTTGTCTTTCCCCTTAGAAAAAGCAAAAATAGCCGAAACCGGTTTGGCTCAGTGGATAGAGCGTCGGCCTGCGGACTGAAAGGTCCCAGGTTCGATTCCAGTCAAGGGCATGTACCTGGGTTGCGGGCATATCCCCAGTAGGAGATGTGCAGGAGGCAGCTGATCGATGTTTCTCTCTCATCGATGTTTCTAACTCTCTATCTCTCTCCCTTCCTCTCTGTAAAAAATCAATAAAATATATTTAAATATATATATATATATATATATATATATATATATATATATATATATATATATTTAAAAAAAAGAAAAAGCAAAAATAATAACAAAAGTTCCTTCCTTCTTTCTTTCCTCCTTTCCTTCCAATTTACTTTTTTTTGTAATCTGGAATCAATGTTCATATTTTTCTGTTCATTAGGTTAGCATAAATTTTATTTTGATGACTCAATATGAAAGTATAATTACAAGCAATTTGATATCATTGCTCAGCCAATGAGTGAAGTATATGGACAAGAGAACTACAAGAAGTTAGCCAGGAGCACTAACTCATGGGTTTGCAGACATAAGGGCAAGGGCAGGCGTTTCTGCCACCACTGGCTAAATGAGTCTAGGAGGCCCAGCACCAGGGATATGGGGTCAGCATCTTCCCATAAGGACAATAAGTCTTTCATGAGAATCCCAAGGTCTAAATTGAACCAATTCAGGAAATGGTACACTCTCAGTGCCAGCCTTGTAAGTTACAGGTTGCAAAGCTTTCATGGAACATCTTCATATAGTTAGTTGCAACAAGAGACATATAAGTATACATATGTAATAGTTTGAACACTTAAAATAAATAGTACCAATACTTTTATTAATAAAGATAAATCACTGGCATTGATTAAATACTTACTACATGTTAGCCATAGTGATAAATGCTTTATAGAGATTAGGTACTTTAACTTCACAAATCTATGACCAGAGGCCACAATAGATCTATGACTAGAGCCACAATACCATTATATAAGAAGTTTGGAAAATAATATTCATTTTTAAGTACCAAAATGCCATGCGTTAGATTTTCCTATAGCATACAGCTTCTCAGCTTATGAATAAGTGTTTCTCACAGATAGAAAATTAGCCGGTGTAATCGCCTGCCTGCTCCTTGATCATGATCCACACGAGTTCTGTCTGAGCCAAACTTCAATTCTCCAGCCTTCCCAATTCCTCAGTCACCTCAAGACTGAGTGAGCCCATCAGGGAGACTCTGCTACACACAAAACCAATTTATAAAAATGCTGAGGAACATCTTTCCTTGTAGCTACTATTCACTTTACTAAGAAGGAGAAGTACGGTCTTGCAGGCATGCCACATTACTCTCCTGTAAAATTTCACAGAGTCCACATGTGTACATACTGCTGCTGAGCCAGTTCTTTTTGGGGAGTGTACAATAGCACCTTTACGTTTGTCAAAGTCTCTGGTCAAAATACGCCATGTGAGCTTTTCCTAGAGATTAGACACAGATACCCATCTGAGTAGTTTGTTGCTGACTTAACCACAAGGAAAGATAAATTTTAAGGTTTAGAGCTTTGGATAACTTTTAAACATGAAGATTTGGAAAAGTCTAGTAATTGTCTTCACTTGTACATTAGGATCTATTATTCTTGGATGTCTCCTTGATGATAAAATTAACAGCTTTCTTTTCAAGCTGTTGTACTGTCTGTCCTAAGTTGTATGATTACTTTATATATTTTGGAAATTAACACCTTATAAGATGTATCATTGGTAAATACCTTATACCTGCCAGAATGACTACTATCAACAAATCAACAAATGATATGTGCCTGTGTGGATGTGGAGAAAAGGAAACCCTAGTACACTGCTGGTGGGAATGCAGACTGGTGCAGCCACTATGGAAAACAGTATAATGTAGAGTTTCAAAAAAAAATGGAACAACCATTTGACCTAGCTATCCAACTTCTAGGAATATACCCTAAAAATCTCTAAACACCAACCAGAAAAATATGTGCACCCCTATGGTCATAGCAGCATTATTTACAATAGCTAAGATCTGGAAATAGCCCAAATGCCCATCAATGGAATACTATGCAGCTATTTAAAAAAAAAGGGGGGGGGGGGTTCTATTACACTTAGCAACAGCATGGGTAAACCTGGGGATTATTATGCTAAGAGATACAAGCCTGTCAGAGAAAGACAAATATCACATGATATCACTTATATGTGGAACCTAATGAACAAAATAAACTGATGAATAAAATAGAACCAGAGGCATGGAAACATGGAACAGACTGTGGAATCTCTGAGAGAAGGGGATTGGGGGTCAGGAAGAGATTAACCAAAGAACTTGCATGGCCCATGGACACAGACAATAGTGTGGTGAAGGCCTGGAGCAAAATGTGAACCAGGTGGAGTGGGGCAATAGGAGAAAAGAGAGACATCAGTAATACATTCAACAATGAAAAATTTTTAAAAAATCATAATGGAGACACTTCTCCAAAGAAGGCATACAAAAGGGCAAGAGACATACGAAAATGTCTGAATCCAGCAATAACTAGTGAGGGGGGGTGGGGGGAGGAGACTCTATTTTCCATGAATTTTTCCCTTTTATTTATTTATTTATGTTTCAATTATAGTTTATATTAGATATTATTCTGTATTAGTGTCAGTTATACAGGAAAATGGTTAGAACATAATTTACAGAGTGGTCCTCCACTTCTTCAAGTATCCAGTTGGTCCATACCTATTTATCTCAATATTATTGATTATACTAGAGGCCTGGTGCACAAAAATTTGTGCATTCGGGGGGGAGCGGGGTCCCTCAGCCTGGCCTGTGCCCTCTTGCAGTCTGGGACCCCTTGGGAGATAACGACCTGCTGGCTTAGACCTGCTCCCGGGTGGCAGAGGGCAGGCCCAAACCTTAGGTGCAGCCCCTGGTCAGGCTCAGAGCACGGCCAATTGGGGAGTTGGGGCACCGCCCCCTATCATGCACAGAGCAGGGCAATCGGGAGGTTGTGATGCCACCCTCAGTCACGCTCAGGGTAGGGCCAATTGGGGGGTTGGGGCCCCGTCCCCTGTCACACTCAAGGCAGGGTCCATGGGGAGGTTGCGGCGCCACCCACTGTCACACACAGAGCAGGGCCAATCAGGGGGTTGGGGCACTTCCCCCTGTCACGCACAGAGAAGGGCGGATAGGGAGGTTGTGGCCCCGCCCCCTATCACACACAGAGCTGCAGGGCGATCAGGGGGTTTGGGCGCTGCCCCCTGTCATGCTGATCCCAGTGCCTGGAGGCCTCGCAGCTCTGGCTCTGTTGAACCCGGTGCTGGGAGGCATATTACCCTTTTACTATATAGGGTAGAGGCCTGGTGCATGGGTGGGTGCCAGCTGGTTTGCCCTGAAGGGTGTCCTGGATCAGGGTGGGGGTCCCCACTGGGGTGTCTGGCCAGCCTGGGTGAGGGGATGATGGCTGTTTGCAGCTGGTCACACATCCTTCAGGGTCGGGGTCCCCACTGGGGTGCCTGGCCAGTCTGGGTGAGGGGCAGAGGGCTGTTTGCAGTTGGTCACAACCCTTCAGGGTGGGGGTCCCCACTGGGGTGCCTGGCCAGTCTGGGTGAGGGGCTGAGGGCTGTTTTCAGGCTGGGGGTGACTGAAGCTCCCAACCGCTCCTTTTTTTCTTTTTTTTAATTCTGGGCCAGCATTAGCTTTGAGGCTTGGCTCCAGCTCTTAGGCCTCTGCTGCTGAAAGTAGGTTTCTGGCCTTTGCTTACAATGTTGCAATCCTCCTGGCTGAAGCCCGGGACTAAAGCAGGTTTCTGGGGGTTTGTTTAGCTTCTATATTTGTTACATAGTTGCTTAGAGTTGCAGCTCAGAGGCCTGCAGCGGCAGGCGGGGAACGTTGGAGTCCTCCGTCACTGAAGCAAGCAAGCCTCATGTTAGTTTCAAGCTGCCTGGTTGCCGGCCGCCATCTTGGCTGGCAGTTAATTTGCATATTGCCCTGATTAGCCAATGGGAAGGGTAGCGGTCGAACGCTAATTACCATGTTTCTCTTTTATTAGATAGGATTCCCGATGCTGTAATCTACATTCCTGTGGCTATTCTGCCACTAACAATTTGTACTGCTTAATTCTGTCCCCTTTTTCATCCATCCCTCAATCCTCTTCCTCTCCAATAGATGTCAGTCTGTTCTTTTTATCTCTGGTTCCTAAAAAAAAAAATAATAATAATAATTAAAAGTGGAACTTCCTTATGACCCAGTGATCCCACTTCTGAGACTATATCCAAACAAACCCAAAACACTAATTTGAATATATGCACCCCTATGTTCATTGCAGTATTATTTACAATAGCCAAGATTTGGAAACAACCCAAGTGCTCATCAGATGAGTGGATAAAAATGTTGTGGCACATGTACACAATGAAAAAACAAATTTTGGAGAGGCTGTGGAAAAAAGGGAACCTTCATTCACTGCTTTTGGGAATAGACTGATATAACCACTATGCAAAGCAGTCTTGTAATTCCTCCAAAAATTAAGAATAGAGCTACCAGCAATCCCACTCCTGGGTATATACTCAAAATCATGTATTTGCAAAGATATATGCACCCATATGTTCATTGCAACATTATTCACAGTGGCCAAGACTTGGAAAAGTATCCTGTGATAGAGGACTGGATAAAGAAGATGTGATATATATATATTTTTACACACAATGGAATACTATTCAGCCATAAGAAAGGATGATATAGCGCCAGTTGCAACCACATGGATGAACCTTGAAAACATTATGCTAAGTGAAATAAGTTGGTGAGAAAAAGCTCAGAACGATAAGATTTCATTCATATGTGGGATATAAAACTGAAATTCATGAACACAAATAGCAGTGTGGTGGTTTCCAGAGGGAAGGAGGTGGGAGGAGAAGGGGTTCCTCATATGAGGTTACAGGAGAAGATTTGACTCTGGGTGGTGTGTATACGGTGCAATATACAGACCTTGTAACATTGAAACCCGCATATGAAGCCTATATGTTCATACTGACCAATATCACTCCAATTAATTTAATAAATAAAAAAAGGAAATCTTACCATTTGCAGCAGCATAGATGGACTGGAGAACATTATGCTAAGTGAAATAAGACTGTCAGAGAAAGGCAAGTACCATATGGTTTCATTCAACTATTATCAGCTGGCAACTGATCTAGCACCCGGAGGGGACATAGTGTTCTGTTGTTCAGTGATAGTCATACTGAACACCAATATCCTCCCCCCAAAAAAAATCACCCCATAATCATGACGGACAGAGACAGAACAAGACTAAGCACAAGTCATGCATAAACAGCGGCAAAAGGAAAACGGGGTCAAAACTGAAAAACTGACTGGCCGTGTATCTTTCTTGCCTACCTTCTTTACCAAATCCAGAATCAGCCCTGTGTCAATACACCCATTCCTCCACAAAAACAGGAACATCTTTCTGGAAGTTCTTAACCTAAAGCAAAATCATGCTTCCTTAACCCTGTCAACAATATCAGTTAACACAAGACCAAATCTCCTTGACATCTTTTCAAGATGCTCCATGACATCTCAGGTGTGCTCCTGTTCTTGAGTGGTGGGAATTTGCTATCAACTGAATTCTTGTGTTTAAACTCCAACCCCCCAAGGTGATGGTATCAGGAGATGAGCCTTTTTAAATTATGAAGGTAGAGACCTCATGAACGGAATTAGTGCCCTTACAAAAGATACTCTGCAGAGTTTCCTGGGCCCTCTGCCATGTGAAAATACAGTAAAAAGACAGCTCTCTCTATAAATAAGAATGTAGACTCTTACCAGACACTAAGTCAAGCCTCCAGAACTGTGAGAATATATTTCTGTTGTGTATAAGCCACCCAGTGTATGGTATTTAGTTATCTTTAACTAGAGGCCCGGTGCACAAAAATTTTTGCACTCAGGGGGGTCCCTCTGCCCGGCCTATGCCCTCTTGCAGTCTGGGACCCCTCGAAGGATGTCCACCTGCTGGTTTAGGCCCGCTCCCAGGGGGATTGGGCTCAGGCTGGCAGTCAGACATCCTTCTGGCAGCCCGGCAGCCCTTGGGGGATGTCCATTTGCCAGTGGGGAGCAGGCCTAAGCTGCAGTCAGACATCCTTAGTGCTGCTGAGGAGGCAGGAGAGGCTCCCACCACCACCGCTGTACTGGCAGCTGTCAACATGGCTTGTGGCTGAGCAGAGCTCCCCCTGTGGGAGCGTACTGACCACCAGGGGGCAGCTCCTGCATTGAGTATCTGCCCCCTGGTGGTCAGTGTGTATCATAGTGACCAGTCATTCCCAGCTGTTCTGCCATTAGGGTCAGTTTGCATATTACCCTTTTATTATATAGGAGTGCCTGGCCAGCCTGGGTGAGGGGCTGATGGCTGTTTGCAGGCTGCCCCCCGCCCCCCAGTGGGGACCCTCACCCCATGGAGGTTTGGCCAGCCTGGGTGAGGGGCTGATGGCTGTTTTCAGGCTGGCCACACCCCCTTTAGGGTTGGGGGGTCCGCACTGGGGTGCCTGGCCTGTCTGGGTGAGGGGCTGAGGGCTGTTTTCAGGCTGGCAAAGCTACCTGGTGACGGAATCTCCCAGCCTCTCCTTTTTTTCTTTTTTTTTTTATTCTGGGATTTATTTACCTTTTATAATTGAAACTTGTAGCCTTGAGAGGAGCTCAGAGCCGGCCAGGGCGGGCGGGAGGGAAGCCTCCTGCTCGCTCCAGCTTTGTGCCCACGGCCAGCTGAAAGCAGGTATCTGGGGTTTATTTACTTTCTATAATTGAAACTTTGTTGCTTTGAGTGGAGCTCAGAGCCCGCTGCGGCAAGCGGGAAGCTTGGCTTCCTCCATCATTGGGGAAACCAAGCCTCCTGCTCGCTACAGCTCCGTGGCTGCCGGCTGCCATCTTGGTTGGGTTAATTTGCATATAGTCACTCTAATTGGCTGGTGGGTGTGGCTTAAGGCATAGCGAAGGTATGGTCAATTTGCATGTTTGTCTTTTATTAGTGTAGATAATAAAAGCATAATATGCTAATTAGAATGGACAGCCGAACAACCTTCTGGACATAATTCTGGATGTCATTCCAGACATCCTTCAGGATGAGGCTGCTGCAGTGGGGGCAGAGGCAGAGGCAGTTGGGGCAATAAGGAAGGCAGGTGAGCAGTTAGGGGTGATCAGGCAGACAGGCAAGTGGCTAGGAGCCAGCAGTCCCAGATTGCAAGAGGAATGTCAGACAACCGGCAGTCAGGCATCCCCTGAGGAGTTCCGGATTGCGAGAGGTTGCAGGCCAGGCTGAGGGACCCTCCCCCTCTCCTGGTGCACGAATTTTGTGCACCAGGCCTCTAGTTAGCATCTATAACAAACTTAGACTGGGTCTATACACTTTTGCAAGATAATCCCTAAATTGCACCACCTATTAAAATATTTTTAGCCCCATGTTTGGTGGGTGTGGTAAATTATAAATACAACATGTTCTTTTTCCTAATTCATATCCTTTTCTAATGTCCTTCCACACTGCTCTGGGTTAGCTTTGTGACTTGTTTTAGACAATGAGACAGTAGCAAACATGACACAAACAACACCTGTAAAGTTCTTCTATTTAGGGGTTGTTCTCTTGCAGCTCTTAGAACCTATTTGCCAGGTGAAGAAACCTGACCTAATCTGCCTTCAGGATGATAGGAGACACAAGAATATTACCAAATTAACTGATCATAACTGCTGATATTGGGACAACCATGAGTTACATGACTGAGGCCCGTTAGACCATTCAGTTCAGCCAATTGCAGAGAACATTTGAACTGGTCCACACTGACAGACCTGTCCATCTAATGCATGTTTGTGTCTTAATCCTCTAGTAGGTATGGGATGGGTTACTGCACAGGAAACTTAACTAATAAGCAAGATAATGTCAACTACAAAAAGAACCATTTTATAGGGAAACCCTTAAGTGTGTGCTTCTGTTTACATAGAATACAAATTAGCATACAGAAAATAAGATACCCCTAATGCATTAAGAGGTCAGCTAAGGAAGTAGAGGCTGTTCTTCAAAGAAGATAGGAGCTCTCTCCTGACTTAGAGTTATCTGACAGCCACAGCCCTCTTGGGACTAGCCTATCTAAGTTGTACACTTCAAAGATCAGTATAGTAAACAAGAGTACTTCACCTGATGAAGACTTCCCCTTTATGTAGACTTTCTTAGTGATACTGAAATTCTTTGAACATACTCTATAATAAAGTATGCAATGGTTTTTGTGCTGTGAAGAAAAGGTCATTTCAACCAATTTTGAATAGAGTTAGAGTTTCTTATGTCCATATCAGCAAACCAATTAATTCATTTTTCTTCTAATGGTAGAACACCAAAAACAAAACAAAAACATAATTGTTATTTACAATTGAAACTTTAAAATAATTTATATGTTTACACTTTCAAGCAGATGAATTAAAATATTTGAGACAAAGTTTGATGATATGTAATGAATGTATTAGAAAAACTCACTTTAAGGTTTTAATGACTGTGTCATGAGTTGTTTATCCTTTAACAAACCATGTTGCTCTGATCAAATATCCTCAGGTTTATAGGTTATTGAAATGAGTCCAAGAATAACAATAGATAAAACTTGGGTTTTAATATAATAATTTCATAATCTTGAAAAAATTCTATTTCAGTAGATTTTGGTAAAATCACTGAGCTGAGGACTATAGGTTTTAAGTACATTACTGTATATTCATGGACTATGTTTTGCTATAAAATCTGGGGAAAGACCCACTTATGCTTCCTGGTTATTTTTTATTGATATTATTTGTTATTTTCACTATTACTACATCAGAATATCAATCTCCTTTTACATTAAGAGCGACGCCAGGTCCCTTACGCAACACTTATCATATTCTACACCTTATCTCTAATATTCTGAATTCAAATGCTTGATTCAAGTACCTGAGGTTATCAGACTAAGTCTTCTTAGGTTCTAACAAAACACACAAGTAACAAACCACAAAAACAGCAGATATGAGTTAGAAGACTACTTCAACTAACTTAAATAAAAAGGAACTATTGGACACCTTGTTTATCACCAGGTGAAATTTTGTAATAAGTATGTCTTAGGTACAAAAGTAAAATTAAGGCAGTATCACTCTGTATATTTTCTTTTAGCTGTAATGATGATTATTTGAAGATCCATTGCATCATGATGACTTTATTATTTTCATTGCTCTTCACTGAATGTGAAGTCTGAGATACCTCCATATATGTAAGTACATATTTAATCAAGCACAGACAGGCTTCAGTGTATCTTGGAAATACCTTTTAGGTCTCTACTTGTCTTCATTTTTCCTGTTCTTGCCCATTATCTCTTTTCTGGCTTCTTAAAGTAGACCCTTAAATGGACTCTCAGGTTTCAATCTTACTCTACTATTATTGATTTTTATTTCATCTTCTGTTACCTTTCTAAAATACATATATGGTCATGTGTCTTCCTTGCTTGAAGCCTTCCAGGGCTTCCTCATTACTCAGAATAAAGTTAAAACCCTTGCAATGCCTCATGACCTGCTTCCTTCTCAGCCTCTACCTTTCTCTCTCACCGCTCTCTTAATAAAAATGTTCTCCACGCTCATACTCACATTATGCACAGTTCATTTTAAGAAGCATAATTTATAAGTTAATTCTATTTTAATAAAATTTATAACAATATTTTATCCTTTCTTTCCATCTTCTAACTTTTGGGACTTATACAGCATAATGTTTCCATCAACATGAGCTCTTTTTAAAATATTTATCAAATGTTTCTTTGTCATAGTACATCTTCATTTATATTTTTAAAATACATTGTTATAGATACATGAAATTGAATTATCTTGTTGATTCATAAATTCTGTTAGAATCTTATGTTACTGAAAATATGCTTATGAATGTTCAAAGATTAGCAAATAACCTAGGTTTAAAATTCTTGAATAAAAAATTTCATGTACATTTAACTATATTTTTTCTCTTCTCAAAAGTTTATCAGAATTTATTTAAGGGCAGCATGTCCTGAAGTTCTTTCTAAAAATGTCATCTTAAAAAATTCTGGAGGCATATAAGATTTTTCTTAATCTTATAATTGTAAGAAAATTGTCTAGTTCATATAAGTGTACTATAACTATATTTTAGTTATTTTATCTAATCCACTAGAGGCCCAATGCATGAAGATTCATGCAAGAATAGGCTTTCATTCACCTGGCTGCTGGCACCACCTTAGCTCTGGCCTGGAGCTGCCTTCCGCCTTCTCAAGCTGCCCAGAGGGACAGGAGGGGTGGAACACCTGCTCTGTCGCCATGGCAACGATGCAAGCATGCTGGCCGCAGCCATCTTTGTCGCATCAATTTGCATATTCCCTCTTTATTGGCTGTGGGAACCGCCATCTTTGTTGTGAAGTGGCAGTCAATTTGCATATTCCATCTTTATTAGATAGGATATACACCACTTTTTTTTTTAATTCAGGGTCTTTTTCAATCACATTCTTAAGTATAGATCCTGTTGCAATCCTTCCACTTTTACTTTATTCAAAACAACCAATAATCTTTGAACACATGTTTAAATATTCTCTGTGTCAAATCAGTCACCTCTTTTTCATTCTTTTAAGGTCTTTATAGGGAGGTAAACATTGAAGTTAAATATTTTGCTTTGCTTTCCATTTTATAAAAAATCCACACCTGAGATTATGTTTTTTTGTTGTTGTTTTTTTGTTTGTTTTGTTTTATTTTAGAGAAGAAGAAGAAAGAGAGAGAGAGAGTTCCAAACAGATCAATCCGCTATTCCTCTCACATCTGCCTCATCTGTGCCAGGGGACAAGTTTTTTGTGTGTGTTTTATTTCCTTAGACAAAAAATATCCCAAATACATAGTTTGGTAAGGCTATCTGGCTGATACAACCAAGTCTTCTAATGAGTGGAACTGAGAACACATTACATAATGGTTGTGCCCCATTAAAACACAGACACGAGGAGAAAACCAAGATGGCGGCATAGGTAAACACCGAAGTTAGCTGCCTCGAACAACCACTTCACAAATACAACTAAAAGACGGAACGGACATCACCCAAAACCACAAGAAGGCTGGCTGAGTGGAAATTCTAAACTAGAAGGAAAGAGAAACGCATACGAGACTCAGAGGAGGCGCAGTGTGGAAAATACAAAGGTGAGGAGGTACGCGCGTGGAGCGGACTGGTAGCTGAGGGCATGGTTGTCGTTTTCAATCGGAAGGGAGTCTCAGATTCTGAGCTCCAGTTCTGGGTGAGTCTCTAGGGACCCAGACTCAAACGAGAGAAGCGGGACTATCTGGCATCGGTCGGAACACGAGGGCAGCTTTCTCTCCAAGGTTTGCAGCGGTTGCTGGGACTCTGAGAGGCAGAACCTCTGGGGACAGGACTGAGAGCAGCCATAACTGCTCCCTCCACCTGCCCTGTTGATCCTGTGCGACCTGCCCCGCCCAAGCCCTGTGCAGAGCCATTTGCCAGATAGCCTCAGGCAAAGGCTAGATTAGCACCTCCCTAGAGGACAGAAGTTTTCCCACTGCAGACACAGCTGATTCTCACAGCCAGTTGGCCTGGAGGTCAAATCCCCCTAGTATTAACTACAACAATCAAGGCTTAACTACAACAAGACTGCGCACAAAGACCACTAGGGGGTGCACCAAGAAAGCATAAAAAATGCGGAGACAAAGAAACAGGACAAACTGTCAATGGAGGATATTGAGTTCAGAACCACACTTTTAAGGTCTCTCAAGAACTGTCTAGAAGCCACTGATAAAGTTATTGAGATCCTCAAGAAATCTAATGAGACCCTCGATGTTGTGATAAAGAACCAACTAGAAATTAAGCATACATGGACTGAAATAACGAATATTATACAGACTCCCAACAGCAGACCAGAGGAGCACAAGAATCAAGGCAAAGATTTGAAATGAGAAGAAGCAAAAAACACCCAACCAGAAAAGCAAAATGAAAAAAGAATCCGAAAATACGAAGATAGTGTAAGGAGCCTCTGGGACACCTTCAAGCGTACCAACATCAGAATTATAGGGGTGCCAGAAGATGAGAGAGACCAAGACATTGAAAACCTTTTTGAAGAAATAATGACAGAAAACTTCCCCTACCTGGTGAAAGAAATAGACTTCCAAGTCCAGGAAGCGCAGAGAACCCCAAACAAAAGGAATCCAAAGAGGACCACACCAAGACACATCATAATTAAAATGCCAAGAGCAAAAGACAAAGAGAGAATCTTAAAAGCAGCAAGAGAAAGAAACTAAGTTACCTACAAGGGAATACCCATACGACTGTCAGCTGATTTCTCAACAGAAACTTTGCAGGCCAGAAGGGAGTGGCAAGAAATATTCAAAGTGATGAATACCAAGAACCTACAACCAAGATTACTTTATCCAGCAAAGCTATCATTCAGAATTGAAAGTCAGATAAAGAGCTTCACAGATAAGGAAAAGCTAAAGGAGTTCATCACCACCAAACCAGTATTATATGAAATGCTGAAAGGTATCCTTTAAGAAGAGGAAGAAGAAGAAAAAGGTAAAGATACTAATTATGAACAACAAATATGCATCTATCAACAAGTGAATCTAAGAATCAAGTGAATAAATAACCTGTTGAACAGAATGAACTGGTGATTATAATAGAATCAGGGACATAGAAAGGGAGTGGACTCACTATTCTTGGTGGGGAAAGGGGTGTGGGAGATGCGGGAAGATACTGGACAAAAATTGTGCACCTAGGGATGAGGACAGTGGGGGGGTGGGTAAGGGAAGAGGGTGGGGTGGGAACTGGGTGGAGGGGAGTTATGGGGGGGAAAAAGAGGAACAAATGTAATAATCTGAAAAATAAAGATTTACTAAAAAACAAAAAAACAAAAAAACACAGACACAGGTTCTAGACTGCCCGTTGCACCCTTGGATGGTCTGATCATCTGAAGCACTCAGAATCCAAGGATACTGATGATGAAAAAATATGGTACGTATGTAGTCTAAGTGCCCTAGCAATGTAAAGGGACAGCACCAAAGCTTGTAACCTTAATCTTATAGTCATCTCCTCCAGAGTCAAACAGTGGCTGCTGCTCATGGAAGTCAAACTGGACCATCATGTTCATCAAATCTATCAATGGGAGTGCACAGCCTATAGTTCCATACCTGGATAACCCCAGGGTGTAAACTGGTCATGATCCAGGATCTTTTGGGGTTACCTAAGTGCTAGAAATTTATACAATATAGTGCTTTCTCTATGTATTGTTTTTATATCTTTCATATTCACATGATGCTTCCTGTCTGATATGTATTGATTTATTCACTTCATATAATTTAATATGTTTCCTTACTTTAAATACAATAACCACCCAAAAAATAATAAAATTCAAATTATTACAATGCATAAAATGTCATAAAAGAATCAACCTACAGCATGGTTTGTTTTTTTCCTTAAGATTATGTATTTATTATTTTGTAAAATTTTAACTTGTTAAAACTTTAATTTTCACTTCATATTTTTCATCTATGAAATATAAGCATTAACTGAATACAATGTGTCTTTATATAATTTACAAAAGAACCACTTTTGGCCTTGCTAAAAAAGGAAACGACTAGGTTACAAATTTAAAATATGCTTCATTAGATCTGTGCTGAAATCTGTATTTTATTGTTGAGTACCTTGGATTATTCTGAACCACATGGCCCAAGCACTAAATTTTGAGCAAATAATCTTCAATTTTCTTCCTTATCTGAAACTATATGATTCTGATTTCTGGTTTATACTTTAGTAAAAAATATGAAAGTAGTGTTATGAAGTTCTTTTTAAATGGTGCTTTCCACCACCACACTGAATTGTTTGCCTTCTGTTTCTTAACACATACACATTTTAAATGAAGAAACTATTGTACTTACCCTATTCCTGTCTTATCTTTGCCTCTTTGGTGTGGTGGATATGGAGAGCATAATTGTCTCTAGTCAAGGCTCTCATGTGGAGAGTTGTATTTAAGCTGCTGTACTAAAGGAATGACACTAAAGCTGCCTCATCTATTCCTGGACCCCACTTAAATGATGAGATCTTAGAACCTGAGCCCTTGAACCCATGCCTAATGCTATAAAAGATGCAATTTTGGCAGTCAATTGAGGGGAGAATATATTTTGAATGTGGAACAAATACCAGTGATTTATAGGCTTATGACAGACAATGGTGATTTCAACTTGTTTGTATATTTTTTTGGGATCTCTTTCACAAATCTGAGTCCTATTTTCAATTTCTCAAATATGACTCACTTTTAACAAAGAAAATGTAGTGGAAGTAATGCTGTTCAACATTTGCAAACTGTTCTCTTAGGTCTTTCTCCATTAGGATTCCTGCCTTTGGAGCCCTGAGTATCTGTGGAGGATGTCTGACTACCCTGAAGCTTCTATGTCGGAGAGACCACATGGCAGAACAAATAGAGATAGACAGAGAAGTGTTACCTGTTCTAGCTCCCAACTGTTCAGTTTTTCCCAGACACCAGACACTTGGGTGAAGAAAACTTTAAGACAATCCTCTGCCCCTGGCCACTCAATCAATGCAACATCATGAGAAATTCCAGCTAAAACTATGAGCCAATATGCTCTTGAATTCATGATTCAGAATAACAATAAGAAATAATAAACAATCATTGTTTTCAACCACTAAATTTTGACTTACTTGTTCATTATCAAAAGAAAACATATAGGAATTCAAAAGAGAAATAATAATCTTTTAAATAAATATCATTGGAAAAATTAGATATTTAAATTTTAAAAATTTAAATGTGAAAATAAAGTGATATTTTTTAGTTATCTTAAAATTACTACTAAAAATCTGTAAATGTTCTTAACCAAACTAGTTTCATGTTTTAAATTAATGGCTACCTAGAAGTATATTTACTGCAATATATTTGTATGTATATACAGATACAGATATATATATACATACACACACACACACACACACACACACACATACACTAGAGGCCTGGTGCACAAAAATTTGTCCACTCGAGGGGGTCCGTCAGCCCTGCCTGGGCCCTCTACAGTCTGGGGGATGACCACCTGCTGGCTTAGGCCCGCTCCCCTGAGGATTGGGCCTAAGCTGGTAGTCAGACATCCCTCTAGCAGCCAGGGAGCCCTCAGGGGATGTCCACTTGCCAGCGGGGAGTAGGCCTAAGCTGCAGTCGGACACCCTTAGCGCTGCTGAGGAGGCAGGAGAGGCTCCCACCACCACCACCACCGTGCTGACAGCCGTCAGCCGGCTTGTGGCTGAGCAGAGCTCCCCCTGTGGGAGCATACTCACCACCAGGGGGCAGCTCCTGCATTGAGTGCCTGCCCCCTGGTGGTCAGTGTGTGTCATAGTGACCAGTCATTCCAAGTCGTTCTGCTGTTAGGGTCAGTTTGCATATAAGCCTTTTACTATATAAGATAGAGGCCTGGTGCACAGGTGGGGGCCAGCTGGTTTGCCCTGAATGGTGTCCTGGATCAGGGTGGGGTTCCCGCTTGGGTGCCTGGCAAGCCTGGGTGAGGGGCTGAGGGCTGTTTTCAGGGTGGCTAAGCCCTCCAGTGGGGACCCTCACTCCATGAGGGTGTGGCCAGCCTGGGTGAGGGGCTGATGGCTGTTTGCAGGCTGGACACAGCCCTATCAGGGTGGGGGTCCCCCTGGGGTGCCTGGCCAGTCTGGGTGAGGGGCTGAGGGCTGTTTTCAGGTTGGCGGGTGACGGAAGCTCCCAACCGCTCCTTTTTTTTCTTTTTTTTTTTTTATTCTGGGCCAGCTTTAGCTCTGACTCCAGCTCTGAGGCCTCAGCTGCTGAAAGCAGGTATCTGGTTTGTTTCGGTTCTATAATCGAAACTCTGTATCAACTCCAGCTCTGAGATCCCAGGCTCACTGAAAGCAGGTTTCTGGGGTTTTGTTTAGCTTCTATATTCGTTACAATGTTTCTTAAACTGCAGGCTCAGAGGCCGGCAAGTCAGGCAGGGAACGTTGGAGTCCTCTGTCACTGAAGCAAGCAAGCCTCATGTTAGTTTCAAGCTGCCTGGCTGCCGGCCGCCATCTTGGCTGGCAGTTAATTTGCATATCTTGTTGATTAGCCAATGGGAAGGGTAGTGGTCGTACGCCAATTACCATGTTTCTCTTTTATTAGATAGGATTATGTATAACAGGGTATTGTAAAAATTAAGTTACAAAATTTTTATTAAAACATTTCTTACATACCGTTATATTGGCTGGGCCGCAAACATATTTGTTGTGGGCCGCATGCAGTCCATGGGCCATGAGTTTGACATGCTTGACCTAGGGCCGTGGTCAGCAAACTGCGACTCGTGAGCCACATGTGCCTCTTTGGCCCTTTGAGTGTGGCTCTTCCTAAGCCTTAGGAATATCCTACTTAAGTTAATAACATGTACCTACCTATATAGCTTACGTTTAAAAAATGTGGCTCTCAAAAGAAATTTCAATTGTTGTACTGTTGATATTTGGCTCTGTTGACTAATGAGTTTGCTGACCACTGACTAGGGGAAACAGACTGTTCTGTGGGCATTCTCTCTCAGCCTTAGGGCTAGTGACTGGTGCTTGTACATATTTTTTGTTTTTTTTGATTTATTTCAGAGAGGAAGTGAGGGGTAGAGAGAGATAGAAACGTCAATTATGAGAATCATTGATCAGCTGCCTCCAGCACGCACCCTAATGGGGACTGAGCCTGCAACCCAGGCATGTGCTCTGACCAGGAATGAAACTGACTTCCTGTCTGGGCTGTTGTTTGTATATTTAGAGATCCTTTTACTATCTACTAGCCAATCTGCTCTTACTCTAATCCTCTATTAAAATTAATAAATTTTTATATTAAATTTTCTTGTTCAAATTACTGTGTAATATCTCTCTCATGATTGGACATTAACTTATATAAATATGAATGCAAGGCAATGCAACATTCCTTTATTGATCTTATACTATGTCAACTGATGGCTGTTGGCACCAATTCAGTGCCAGCAGGAATCCCAAGTTCGGGGCACAGTGAAGAAGGAAACTTTATTCAGTGCAAACAGCACAATTGCGATACAGCATGCTTGTGAGAACAGCTCATTTATGGAGCAGAGCTATGGGGCAGCACAACTGTGAGGCAGCCCTGGGGCAAGGTGGCTCTCAGGCAAGGCCCTATGCACCAGAAGGCTCTGCTGGCTCTGGGCTCCTCCACCTTCTCAGGTCTGATCCACTCTGAAAGGCAATCTTCAGTCTTGGGTGGAAGGGGAAAGTGCAGCAGAGGAAAGCTGACTTATACAGAGAGAAGTTCCGAACCCTGGTTTCTGATTGGTCTGTTTTCATGCAAATGAGGATTCCAAATCCTCAAAGTTTGGCTCAAAACCCATTGTCCTAATTAATTAGAATGAAGTTCCTACGGTTGGTTGGTGAAGATGCTGATGAGGATATAGCTGCACAATTCTGGTTGGTTATGGAAAGCCTCAATCCTATTGGTTGATGCAGGACTCCAGGAACTCCTTTATAAGGATTGGCTCACATGGCAGAAACACGTGCAGGCAGGCAGTTCAGTGTAATGGTAGTTCAGTGCAGGCTTCTCAGGAAGTGTGGTTTGAATGAGAGGCCCCAGTTTAGAAACAGCTGCTAGGCTCTGCTTTTACATTGGAGCCCAGTTAGCCACCAGGAGACCTTCTTAGTAGGTATTTTCTTTCTTGTAGTCAACAACTATTAGTTTAAATTTGACTGCCTCCATATTCTAGCATCATTATCATTGTAAGTTTCATCATCACCATGTTTTGTATTGACTGTTTAACATGAAACTAGCACTGTTTTAATACATTCATAAGTGTGTCAAGTAAGTTATATTTTATAAACAAAGAAAGGAAGGTAATACTATTTTCTTATATTTAATTTGTGAATTAACTGATAGTAAATAGGTTAAAATTTTTGTCCAAATTTATATAGCTCAGTTAAGTGGCAAAGCTAAGATTTAAAGATAGTGGGTATAGCTCCAGAATCTATGTTATCAACACTATACTATACTGAATAAAGACTTTCTTGAATTCTAAATATGCATGTGCCTTTCCAATAAAGACATACTTGTACTATTAGTATTAATAATTAAGGTAAATGTGGCCCAATCATCCTATATAATAAAAGGCTAACATGCAAATTGACTGAATGGCAAGACGACTGGTCGCTATGACATTTACTGACCACCAGGAGGCAGACACTCAACACAGTGTCCGTAGGTCCCAGGCCAGCAAAGGTGGGTGCCAGTAGGCCTCCACCCCGATTGCCCTGCCAGTCGCCGCACAGATCATCCCTGATCACTGGCCAGGCCTAGGGACCCTACCTGTGCATGAATTTTGTGCACTGAGTCCCTAGTATCTCTATGTAGACCTATTTTTGATTATTTCTACACTAGCCATATAATTTTCAATTACTGTTAATGATAGATCCATATCATATTTAAACCTATACCAATAATAAGTATTTAACCAGAAATATTTTTGCCAGAGCAATGAACAATCTGTTGCCATTATATTTTAATTGTATTTTCATTCAGAATTAATTATCTCAATTACTTGTGTTTCTTTTAGATATGGTTTTAGTTTCATTATAGTTAAAAATACATTGGAAAAAAATGCAGTGAACCCAAATTTCACAAGTCACGTACTCAGCTCACTGAATAGCAAATTCTTACCATTCTGGATTTTCCTTCCTGACACTTATCAATAATCAGTATCTGATTTTCCTATAACCAAATATATGTTTCCTGCCTTACCTTATAGATTATAAACTATTTTGGAGAAGAGCCACGTCCCTCTCATTCTTCATTAATATTTTGCACAAAGCCTGCATGTGTTGAATGAATGAATGAATAATGGAAAATAAAATAATTCTCATGAGTTTTATTTTCCTGGTTGGTGACTTTAAATCAGAATAAGCTTTTCTTTGTGGGAAGGGGAGTCTGGTTTTTATGTATAAATCATGTAGACCACAGTGAGCTTTTAGTCCTTCCTTGGTAAAGAGGAAGGACTATGTTAACACCATTCTCTTAAAATCAAATGTGATTATTTTACTAATAAGCTACTGGCTATCTTTGATAGTTTATGTAGATTTTTGTGCTCAGTAAGAGTTGTTGATGAATTCTTTAATCTATAACTTCTAAATAAGTGAGAAAGCACAGTGAAGTAACACAATGCATTGCATTTTCTAGGTGTCAGTGCTTGGAATTATGTGTTCTTTCTAATGATGTTATATTGAGGAAATGGAATGTTAAGTATCATTTTAAGCCTACTAATGTGTCATGTTACACAATGAAAAAATAAAATAAATAAATAAAACATGGCAGTTGTTCAGAGCTTTGTTGGTGGAGCCTTACTAGAGAATTGTAACAAAGAATACTGAGAGAGAGCCTGGGGATATTTTGAAGCCTGCTCTCATCTCTTTTATTTGTTTCTTCTCCAGTTCTATGTTTTAATTAAAAGAGTAAATTGAAACAGCCTGAATCTTTTAGCACCGAGTTCTCAAGAGATGTTACATAGCCAATTGGGTTAAGAATCAGGCATCTGCAACATAATTTTCAGCCAACTAGTCAATGACTAGCACTCTGGCTCTGGATAAATCTCATAATCCTTTTGTAACAGTTTCAATACTGGCAAAGTGTAATGGCAAGTTTGTCAGCCCACAGTTCCACTCACTAGGAATAAGATGTCTCTAAGGCACCTCTCATGTCTAGGGGCTACTGGATTCACTAGAAACCCAGTAGTACAAAGGAAAAAAGCTGACAGATCTTGATAGTTTACTTCAAATCTTGATACTGGGAATTTTTTAACATGTAATAGCAAATAGAAACATTTAATCAAAGAATAATGAACATGCAATATCTAATTTGCACAGTAGACTTAAATGCAAATATGGCAAATACATTCATCATTTCGGCAGACCACCTCATTGACATTTTTCACTTTCATTTAATAATTTCTGTGTAGGCAGTTTGTGAGGTTTAAATTTTTCACATATGAATGTTGCTTAGAACACCTGTTTTGATTTTGATTTAGACAGAGTTAATGGTCTTTCATAAAACTGAGTTACAGATACATTTTTCTTTAATAAATTCAAGGTTCCAAAACAAACAAAACCAATTAAAAATAATAAACAAGTGCCAGACCAGTGTGGCTCATGGACCAAGAAGTTCCTGGTTCAATTCCCGGTCAGGGCACATGTAAAAGTAAAAGAAGATATGGACAAACAGAATGTTAGTGACAGTAGATACTGTATTGCAGGTTCCATCCCCAGTAAGGCGTAAGCAGGGCGCAGCTGGTCAATGTTCCTCTCTCACTGATGTTTCTATCTCTCTCTTCCTCTCCCTTCCTCTCTATCTAAAAGTCAATAAATATAATTCATCGGCTGGGGAAGCCTGTGCGCCAAGGGAAATGGCATCCGTTCTGATAGCAAAGGTGTGTCGTTGCTGTGTGCGTCTGCAGAGTTCCTGACTAGGCGGCGGGGCGGAGAGGCAGGTGGGGAGGGAGCGGTGGTGGATCTTTTTCTTTTTTTAAAAAATATGTTTTTATTTATTTCAGAGCGGAGTGGAGAGGGTGAAAGAGATAGAAACATCAGTGATGAGAGAGATCACTGATCGGCTGGCCCCTGTACCCCGGAATCGGACCCAGGACTCTTCTGTCCACTGGCCGATGCATCCATTGAGCCAAACCAGATAAGGCTGGTGGTGGATCTTGATGTGCGCCAGGACCGGAAAGGCTGCCAGAGGAAGCCTGTGGGAGCCCAGTGGGCCTGGCTCTCTGGTTAAGCATCCACCCACGCAGGGAGGTAGGGCACATGCCCCGTTGCGGGCTTTATCCACAGTGGGGGGCATGCAAGAGGCAGCCCATGGGTGATTCATTCTTATGTTGATGTTTCTGCCTCTCTATCCCTCTGCTTTCCTCTCTCTAAAATCAATAAAAACATGTTCTTAAAAAAATAAAAAAATTAAAGTCAATAAAAATATACATTTTTTAAAAAGCATGATCAATGTGGCACAGTGGTTGAATGTCAACCTGTGAACCAAGAGGTCATGGTTGATTCCTGGTAGGGCACATGCCTGGGTTGTAGGCTCGACCCCAGTGGGGGGCGTGCGGGAGGCAAAAGTCCAATTATTCTTTGTCATCATCAATGTTTCTATTTCTCTCTCCCTCTCCCTTCCTCTCTGAAATCAATCAATAAATATTTTTTAAAAATGAATCTACCAATGAATGAATTAGCCAAAGAACATGTATGCTTAACACATACACTCAGACAATAGTGCAGGTAATGGCTAGAGGGAAGGGGAACTGGAGGCTAGGAGGAAATGAGCAAAGGAGGATAAAATGGGGACATCGGTAATAGTGTCAACAATAAAAATAAAGGTAAAAATAAAAAAAACTCACAAATCATAGATTTTTAAGAATTGTTAGATTTATTACAACTATGTGGTAAATTAATTAAAACTAAATTCCTATTATAGCTGTGAATACAGTTACTATTTATCTATTAGCTAAGTGCAAGATGATCTTAGAGGTGGGAAGAAAAAAAAGAATGAACCAATAAAAATGCATAAATAAGTGGGACAACAATCCATGTTTCTCTCTCTCAAATAAATAATAAAAAGTAAATAAAACAAAGAAAATCTGAGATAAATAAGAGCAACAATATACTTCCATTTATTTCCAATAAGAGATGTAGTATTACATGTACACTTGCAATAAAGCAGGATTACAATAACACTAATAAAACAAGCACAAATGTTTCCTATATGATGAACACAATAATTAATGAAAAACAACCTACCAAACTAGGTTTCTTTGCAATATTATAAATATTTTTGGAGTCTATGAAATTGCAATTAATAAGTTAATAAGCTGTTTTGAAGTCATATATTTAACTTAATGCACATTTTTCACCAAGGTTTTTATGGGCAAATAATTCTTTTAAAAATGCATTGCATAACAATTATTCTCTGACACAATTCCTACAAAAAACACATCTATAATGCATGTTATGCTATTTTCATTATTTTTTTATTTCTTTAGAAGTGATCAAAAAATTAAAGACACTTCTAAAATCATCTGTGTATATAATTTTCATATTTGTAGTTCATTTTCCATTTAATAAATGGCATACATTGCTAATTTGAAAGACTTTCAAGTTTTTTCTAAATATTTTAACGATTTTATAGAAATATACTCTTTTCTTTCAAAATCACAAATTATGTAATAATTAGTAAGATAGTTCTCTAATATTTAATTGAATAACTATCACAAGAAAAACTAACAAGCAATTTGAGAGCAGACATTTAGAAAAGTCAGACCTAAACTAATGGGATTAGAGGTAAGCACAAAGCAGCCCACTATATAAAGGTCTTAGAGGTTCATGAACATAACTAAGTATATTTAAGCAGGGGACAATTGTACCTTAATCCAGTAGTCAGACAGGTGGAAGATTATTTTCCCACATATTAGTCAATAAATTCATTAAAGATAAATACCATGCAAGTGTGGTCAAAGTATGTACATTACCTGGGAAAAGAGATATTAATACATATTTTATCTTATAAAATATTTGGTAAAGAATACAATGCATTCTCACTTAAGTAAAATAATTAAAACATTGCAAATATCCACGCTAACAAGAAAAGAAGGTATATTCAATGATAATTTATAGTTCTGATAGTTTCTCTACACTTTCATACATTATTTAAAATAACATCTCATTTTCTTTAGCAATTTGAAGGGATGTAAATCCTTTAATGCTCTTCAAAGTATTAAGCATTCTATTTCTGAAATAATTTTAAAAATAAAAGAGAAGAGGGAAGGAAGCTAAATATGTACTATAATATGATCCCAGACAATGACTAGATTTCATTTTAAAAAGATATATCATATTAAAACTGAATAACTTTAACAGAATTGCTAAATATTTATACTAGCATATCTTGAAATTATTAAAATGCTCAATATAATGTTACATATAACATCATGCAAAATCTATTCAAAGTGGATGGGCCATGAACACTGTCAAAATGACTGACTGATAAATAGCATAATGTTTAATGAAAAATAACAATGTGTCATATTTATGAGAAGGCCTCCAGCTGAGTGCCACAGAATCTGTAATGTTTTCAGGTACCTTAAAAATTCTCATGTGTTCCAAAAGAGAATCAACAACATAATAATTATAAATAAACGTCACTTTTCAACATTGTAGGTTTTTCTTAGTGTGTCATATAAAAATAAAATTCATAAAATGATTTGACATATTCAGGTTTACATAATTTAATTTGCAATGTATCTCTTCTTTTTGCATTTTCTTCTTTTAGACCTTTACAGGTATTGGGAAAACTCTGCTGATTTAAATTTTTATTAAAATGTAAAAAGGAAATATTACAGTAAGGTGACCCTCACTACCCATATTTTTACAGTAAGAACTTCAATTTAAATAATTATAATTTCTATTCTTCTTTTGTTTACTTTGTATTAGTGGTCAGGGAAAAATATAACAGAGAAAAAATGTTATTATAAACCTACAGTTATGTTTATAAAAGTAACTATACTCATATCTATGTGTAAATTGTGTCTAACATCTATAACTATTTTCAAATAGATATTCTATAAGAAAAAAATGTTTTTTTTTTATTTTCAATGAGTAAATGTCATTATTTGTTAAGTCACAATATCATGTGCTCTTTATTCTTCCTAATATTTTTTTCTTTTCAATTGTTTTTTAAATGTTATTCTTTTTTATTTCATAAGAAATAGATTTGTCTATTGTATAGATTTTTTTAAGCATTTTGTTTTCTGTACCTCTGAATCTCTTTCATTTTTTTTTCACTTCTACTCTTATTGTCATTATCCTTTCTTTAGAGGTACTTTTGATTTATTTTTTTATTCTTTATTGTCTGTATCCATTGGTTATACTTATCCTATATAATAAAAGGATGATATGCAAATCGACCAAACAGCAGAACAACCAGTTGCTATGATGTGCACTGATCACCAGGGGGCAGATGCTCAATGCAGGAGCTGCCTCCTGGTGGTCAGTACGCTCCCACAGGGGTAGTGCCACTCAACCAGAAGTCCTGAGCCAGGCTCACAGCTAGCAAGCGCAGCGGCAGTGGCGGGAGCCTCTCCCACCTCTGCAGCAGCACTAAGGATGTCTGACTGATGGCTGCCTTTCCGCTGAGGTTTGATGATCTGTTTGATGATGGTCTGTGTCTCTGGATGTATTTTTGTTCATCAGTTTATGTTGTTCATTAGATTCCACAAATGAGTGAGACCATGTGATACTTATCTTTCTCTGACTGGCATATTTCACTTAGCATAATGATTTCCGGTCCATCCATGCTGTTGCACGTGATAAGAGTTCCTTCTTCTTAACAGCAGCATAGTATTTAACTGTGTAGATATACCACAGGTTTTTAATCCACTCATCTGCTGATGGGAATTTAGGCCGTTTCCAAATCTTGGCTATTGTAAACTAGAGGTTTGGTGCACAAAATTCATGCATGGGTGTGGTCCCTAGGCCTGGCTGGCGATAGAAGTGCAAGCGTCTGGTGTGGAAGGGCAAGTCCCAGCTGATCTCAGGGCCCTGGGCAGCACCTGGGCCCCCAGACCCCCGTACACCTCCCTCTGCCTGAGTATGGTGCCTGAGTACCCACACAGAGATGTGGTGAGTGCAGCTGGACGCTGCAGGCTGGGGTGCAGCATGGGCCCCTGGGCCACCCAGTGATGCCACACAGAAGCCGGGCAGGCAGCGCGTTCTCTCCCAGCCAGCCTCGCAGACCAACTCCTACGCAAACCCACAGGGAGCCCAACTGGGCCCTGTGGTCCAGGTGTCCGTGGCCCAGCTCGCCCCGAAGAGGCCACGCAGGTGTGGGGTGGGCTCCTCACGGGTGTCTGGCACCTGGGCGTGGGGGCTTCCCTGACAAGTGAGCCCTGGAATCTCAGGGGATTGTAGCAGGGGGAGTGAGCATGAGCTCAGCAGACACCCCACATTCTCACTGCAACTTCATCCCCATCACCCTCGCCCCTAGGTAGCTGATGCCTGCCACGTTCCACGCCACCCCCTGGTGGTCAGTGCACATCATAGTGAGCGGTTGAGCAGCCTTAGCATATCATTAGCATATTACGCTTTGAATGGCTGACCAGTTGACCAGACACTTAGCATATTAGGCTTTTATTATATAGGACTAGAGGCCCGGTGCACAACAATTTGTGCACTTGGGGAAGAGGGGGCGTCCCTCAGCCCGGCCTGTGCCCTCTCGCAGTCTGGGACCCCTTGGGGGATGTCTGGCTTCTTTCATTCCCGCCTCCCTCAGCCGCCCGGCCTGGGTTGTTTCATTCCCGCTTCCCTTCGCCGCCCGGCCTGGGTTGTTTCGTTTCTGCCTCCCTCCGCCGCCCAGCTTTTTTTGCTCCCGCCTCCACCGCCCGGCTTGTTTTCGGCAGCCTGGCTTGCTACACTCCCAGCTGGTATATGCAAATTAACCACCATCTTTGTTGGTGGTCAATTTGCATATCGCCCTGATTAGCCAATGGGAGGCATAGCAAAGGTACAGTTAATTACCATTTTTGGCTATTATTAGATAGGATATGTATTCATTTAGTTAACTTTTTGTTTACATATTCTTGATTCCTAATATTTTCTACTTGAACTCTATGTGGCTTTTCATTTCTTTGTGCATAGAACATTCAGCCCATTCACATCAACACTAATAAAAGAGAAAAATGGTAATTGGCGTACGAGCTACCCTTTTCATTGGCTAATCAGGGCTATATGCAAATTAACTGCCAACTAAGATTGGCAGTTAACTGCCAACAAGATGGCGGTTAATTTGCATATGTAGGCACAATGCAGGGAGGCGAAAGGGAAAGCAGGAAGAAGCCCCCTGCCACTGACAGTGATCGGAAACCCAGGGGGGAGCTAAGAGCTGGGGGCCATGATCAGAGAATCAGCTGCCTTTGCCGCCCTGGCCAGTGATAGCAGGAAGTAGGGGTGGAGCCAGCGATGGGAGCTGGGCACGGTCGAAGCTGGCAGTCCCAGGAGCTAGGGGTCCCTTGCCTAGGCCTAAAGCGAAGCCCACGATCGCGGGGCCGCTGCAGCTGTGGGTCCCTGCTGCCCGGGCCGGACGCCTAGGCCAGAGGCGTCAGGCCTGGGCAAGGGGCTGATCCTGCGATTGGAGGGTGATGGGGGTCAACGCCTGAGGGCTCCCAGTATGTGAGAGGGGGCAGGCTGGGCTGAGGGACACTCCCCCCCACACACACACCCAGTGCACGAATTTCGTGCACCAGGCCCCTAGTTTATAATAATAAACATAAATAATATTGAGTCATATTTTATGATTTACTATAATTCAGTAAAAAAAATTCCCCTTTCATTTTTTCTTTTCCTTCTTTTTTTAAGTTTTGGTGTATTCCTGTTGCACCTATTGCTTGTTCTAGATTCTATAATTCTGCAGTCTTTTCTTGGCTGGGAATGGCTGGGGAATAATACCATTAACCAGATCTCTTAAAAAATACTTATGAAGCTTTCTAACACAAAGCTAATGCATTTTATGGTATGAATTATTTTAAACCTAGGCTACTTATTGTAAAAACAAAACAAAACTACTAAAGAAAGCAAAAAAAAAAGTTTAATTTATGGATTAATTTTTGGGTTTATGATAGCTGGATGAATAATAAAGGATAATCATATAAGCTGTTTAAATAATAGAATAGGAAATGAATATGCTCCATAAGTGAAATGGCACTCTTTATAAGTAATATCTCCACATGAATTGGCTTGAATGACCTTTGCATACTAACTCAATTTATAATGCATTCTAACAATGAAAAAGAGGGATTTTTGGAGATTTATCTGATGTCCTGGACTCCTCCAAAGAAAGAATGGGATTTCTGTGTCCTATAATTCTTTGTATTCTTTAAATATCTAGTATCCTGTAAATCATTTAGTGAGTTAGATGAGAAAATTGGACTCTGTATTACCACAAATTCTGATTAATATTTCTGGTAATAGTTATCTTTCAAACCTTAACCACCATAATAGAACATCTGTGTTTCAAATTCAACTATTTTAAGTACGTTGAAAAATGAAAATTACTCTTCCAATAAGATGCCTCCCTTAAAAGGTAATTTTAATCCTTTACCTTTTTATTCTCAACCTATTCTCCTGGCAACAGCCTCATGTTTCCATTCCCCCTGTTTTGCTGAGCTGCTTTATTCTATTGGCTTTAAGACACAGGAATTGAAAGCTATTATAAATATCCACTCATATTTTATATATGAAACAAAAATTATATGATGTGCCTACATTATTTTTTTTTACTTTTATCTTTCCTTATTTAAGTTTTTGTCTTTTGGTTAGCATATCTTGGAATATCTATTCCTCTCAAATTCATTACAAGCATAAAATACTCTCTGTGTTCTTACATTTAGTCAATGTTTATTGTTGTTGTTGTTGTTTGGCCTTAACAAAAAAATTCTATCATGTCTGAGTATCAGGGTTCTAGTTATTTTATCTCATAGTTTTTAATACCATATAGCAATTTATTTGTTCACATTGTTGAAAACAAAAGGTCAAATTTCAGTATGATTTTCTCTAAAAATATTGTTAATACTTTGCCTGGAATATTTTTAAGACTTTTAAAAAAAATTTAATTCAGGATTTTCAGTAAGATATCTATAGGTATATATATCTTTAATAACTTTCCTTAAGAATTTGTGCACCTATGAAATCTGAAGACAAAGACTTTCTTTAGATCAGAGAAATATTATATTGTTCTCAGATAATTATTTTTTAACATCTATTATTTTTCTTCTTTGAGAGTATCTATTATTTGCATGATGGGTGTGATCTATTTTCCAAGAATCTTATTTTTTCCCTTTGTTTATTTAATATTGAGTAATATTTCTTTCACTTTTCTTTTAAGTTTTTCTCAGAGATTGTGTTGTTCTAAGTTCATTAAATATATGCTTCATAATATTTTTAAATTATATTGATTGTTTACCTGGTGAATTTCAAAAAGTATTTTTATGCTATAGTCAAAATTTTCCGAGAGGATTAATATAAATTGTATTAGACTTTGTATCTTATACTCATTTCAATATATTTCAATATCTACTACTCTAGTTAATAAATACTCAGCCTGACATTTCATCAAATTTATGACTCAGAGAAAGTGAGCTTTTATTTTATTGACTCAATATCTGCAAAATAAAGCAGAATATGTTTCTAATTATCTATCTTTTTCAAAACAAAAAATGCATACTTTTGTCTTGAGAAATAAAGTTGTACTGTGTCTAGCTCCCCTGGCGTGTTAGTAGCATCTTTTTTCCTGACCAATAAATTTGTGATCTAATTCTTCTGAAAGAGAGCTATTGCACAAAAACATTGGGCCACAAGAGTCAGGAGGACTTTCCCAGGGAAGTGGAAGGAGAATTAAGGTGGATTGTTTTTGTTTTTTGAGTTTTTAAAGATTTCTCGGTGTTGAATACTTTTAGGAAAGAATAAAACCTTTTTTATCATGAGCTTGGAGGTAAGACAAACCCCCACTTATTGCTATAAATATCTAATCCCTTGTATGCTTTTAAAAAGAAATTTCTTATATGTTTTTTCTATCCTTGATAGTCTGAAAAAATTGGAGGGTAAATTAATATGGATTTTAAATCAAAAGACTGAATACTATGGGAGATTCAGATTTGCCTTTCATGAGTATGGAATATATCCCTTAATTTTCCTTCCACACTCCTCTTTTTACTACAAAGTTTTAAAATTGAGCAAATATCTTGATAGAAAGATTGTTTGAAAAATTAAAGCAGGCTTCTTCCAACACCCATGTGTGGTGTTTTTTGTTTTGTTTTGTTTTGTTTTTCAATCTGGGGGGATATCTCAGCTGCACAGACCTCCCATGAGAAGAAAGGGGTCTAAACCCCATGCCAGACCCTCAGCCCAAGGTTCCAGAGCTGGGAAGAGAAGTCCCATAACTCTGGGCTGTAAAAACCAGCGCGGATTGAGCTGAATGACACAGAGGCTGCTGGAATCCCAGGCAGTTCGTCTTGGAGGGCTGGCACACAAACTTACACAGTCCCACCTTCTCTGAGCTCTAGCACAGGGCATTGGGTTTGGAGAATACAGGGACATACACAGAGGGACTGAATTCTCTGGCATCAGGGCAGGAACTCAGGGGCGGCTTTTTCTCAGACAGAGGTGCCTGCAGGGCTCATTGTTCCTGTTCTGGGACCTCTTGCATTGTAGGGTTAACTGGCAGCCATAACTGAGTTTGCATCAGCATGGCTCACACTGTTGCTTTACCCTTCTGATTACCTGAGACCCTGCCACATCCAATTTGCATCCCCACCCAAGCTGTTTGCAGTGGCTTTTCCATATGAACAGCTTGTCCCAGCTCAGGCTTCAGACTTTTCTAAAATCTCTCAAACAAGCAGCAGGTGGCATTAGTGTGCTGAAACCTATCAATAAGAGGCCCAAGAGACAGCACTAGCACCAGCCTCCCTTGCTTCACAGATGGGCCTCACCTGGGTACTTCCAAACCCAACACAAGTAGCAATCATCTATAGATCTCTCTGTAGCTGCTGCCAAGTAGTCCCAGGCAGTGGCTGACTTTGCACCTCCCTGGAGGCCCCAGAACCAGTGTACCCAGTGCATAGCTTCAGACCATACCAGATTACTACTCTACACATCCACATGTGACACATTCAAAGGGTAAACATAGTGAGAAAGTCCTGCTTCATATGGAGTGTTTCCTGCACAGCAGCTCTCCCACTGTAGTCACAGAGGATCCTCACAGCCAATTGCCTTGGAAGTCAATTCCTCCCAATGACACCAACAGCAACCAAGGCTCAACTACAACAAAAGTGTGCACATAGTCTACACAGGGGGAATATCCCAACTAGAGGACCCAGCTCAAGTGACTTGGGATACTGAAACGCTGGGTGTACAGAACACCTACTACAAAAGGCCACTCTACCAATTCCAGGAATATGTAAGCTGTACCTAGTACATAGAAATAAACACAGGGAAGCAGCCAGAATGTGCAGACAAAAAAACATGTCACAAATGGAAGAAATGGAATCAAGAAAACTAATAGATACAGAGTTCAAAACAATGGTTATAAAGTTGCTCAAAGATCTTAAGGAGAACTTAAGGGAACTTAGTGAGATTTTTAAGACTTTTAGTGAGAATTTCAAAGATATAAAAGGACCAGTCAGAAATTAAGCATATACTAACTGAAATAAAGACTAATTTACAGGGATTAAGGAGTAGAGTAGAGAATTTTGAGAATCAAATCAAGATTTGGAGTATGAGCAAGCAAAAAAACACCCAATTAGAAGAGAAAAAATATGCAAAATATGAAGGTCATGTAAGGAGCCTCTGGGATAACTTCAAGTGAACCAACATTCACATTATGAGGATGCCAGAAGGAGAAGAGAGAGAACAAGATATTGAAAACTTATTTGAAGAAATAATAACAGAAAACTTCCCCTACCTGATGAAAAAAATAGACTTATAAGTCCAGGAAGCACAGAGAGTTCCAATAAAAGGAACTCAAAAAGTCTCACACCAAGACACATCATAATTAAAATGCCAAGGGTTAAAGCAAAGAGAGAATCTTAAAAGCATCAAGAGAAAAGCAGTTAGTTACCTATAAGGGAGTACCCATATGATTGTCAGCTGTTTTCTTAACAGAAACTTTGCAGGCCAGATTGGAATGGCAAGAAATGTTCAAAGTAATGAATAGCAAGGACCTACAACCAAGATTACTCTACCCAGCAAAGTCATCATTTAGAATTGGAGGTCAGATAAAGACCTTCACAGAAAACAAAATGCTAAAGGAGTTCATCACCACTAACGCAGTATTACATGAAATGTTGAAGGGTATTCTTTAAGAAGAGGAAGAAGAAGAAGAAGAAGAAGAAGAAGAAGAAGAAGAAGAAGAAGAAGAAGAAGAAGAAGAAGAAGAAGAAGAAGAAGAAGAAGAAGAAGAAGAAGAAGAAGAAGAAGGAGGAGGAGGAGGAGGAGGAGGAGGAGGAGGAGGAGGAGGAGGAGGAGGAGAAGAAGAAGAAGAAGAAGAAAAATTATGAATGTAAAATGGCAATAAATACATATCTATCAAAAACTGAATCTAAAAATAAATGAACAAGAAATCTAATGAACAAAATAAACAGATGAATAAAATGTGGGGCATGGAAACCTGAAATAGACTGATGAATCTCAGAGGGAAGAGTGGTGTGTTGTTGGGGGCCAGATGTAAGCTGGCAAGGTCCTTGCACCTGCCGGGGCTAGCAAGGCTGGGACCCTTACCCACACAGTTTTCCCAGACTTGTTTGGATGGCGGTTATCAGTAGAATGAGAGCAACATTTGTAGAATGAGAACAGCCTTTCATAGCTTACCAAGAAGTCTGTAACTATTTACTGAGATATGCTGTACTGAGAACTTGTCCTTCTGCTGTATCTCTCCCTTAGAGATTAAGAGGAACAAAGAATACATTCTTCTTGACAGACCTCCGATTCAGTGTGTTGTGTATAAATAGGATTGTATAGCTAATAAACTCGCTCCAGTTCATCAAGAGAACTAGGGTCCTCCCGACCCCGCTTTCCTGTCTTTCTTTCTTTTCTCAATTCCCACCTCCCTGCCTCAGCCCGGCTCAACCCTGTCAGGCTGGCCCTGACAGTGTGTGTGTGTGTGTGGGGGGGGGGGGGTGGGGAGAGATTAACCAAAGATTTTATATGCATATATGCATTACCTATGGACACAGACAATAGAGTGGTGAAGGCTTGGAGCAGGAAGGGAACTGGGTGGAGGGGGGGCAATGAGGTGGGGGGGAGGGGGACATCTGTAATATTATCAAGAATAAAAATGTTAAAAACAAATAAATAAAATGAGGTGAGAGCCCTTATTCAATGCAACTGGTGTCCTTTTAAGAAGAGGAAATTGGGAACCAGACAAATACAAAGAGAAGACAACGTGAAAAAATCAGGAAAACGTTTGTCATCTTCAAGCCTGAAACAGGTCTTTACCTTTTTGTCCTCAGAAGGAGCCAACCCAACTTACCACTGTCTCAGATTTCTAGCTTCTAGAATTGTGAGTAAAAATAACTCGTGTTATTTAAGCCACTGAGTCTGTGGTGCTTTTTTGCTGTATTCCTCATAAATTAAAACAATTTGCCTTGCTAAACTTTTATGAGTGTGTGTTTTCCTTGAGATTTGTTAGGTTTCTTGGATCTATGAGTTTGTACTTTTCATCAAATTCGTAAACATTTGGCTATTGCATATTTTTGAGACTTCCAATTGGCAGTTCAAAACCAGAGTATCTTGGAAATTGTCACTCCAGTCTTCACAACAATGGCAAAATAGCTAAACAAGTTGAAAAGTAACAACTCTTCTTAAAGCCATGAGTACTGAGGTCAAGGGACAAAACTGCTGTGCTCAAATCTGCAGAGACAGACACAGAGGAAGAATCACAGCTTCCTGGAGCAGAAGGCAAGGACTGAAATTTTCGCTGGAAATGGGGTGAGAGTAGAAAAATGTATACAATTGAAAAGTTGCTGAAAGTTCAATGTGGAGAAGTTTAAGAGTTAAAAAATTCAATGTCTTCAGTATTTGGTGTGTGTGTGGGGGTAATCTCCAAATATTTGTGCATTTAACCTCCAGAAACCCAACCAGGTTTTCACAGTGGAGATCAGAGAAAAATCTCCTCCTGCTGTCAGTGGGAGAAGGAAAAAAGTATTCACCTGTAAATATGCCCACAGAATAACAGAGAATACAACCAAAAGTACTGCATATCTCAGACCTTACTTACAATGAAGTTTTTTGTGAGATCCGAAGACAACAGAGGAGACAAAGAAGGAAATTTTAGCTACTGACACCTACAACTGAAACAATCAGTAAAAGGGCCTAATCCCTAATCATAAAAACAGAGACCTCACACCAAAGACCTATTTATTTACCTTAATTATTTTTACCCAGTATATCATGTCCTAGTCTTGTTGGCTTGGGCTGTAAAAAAAAAAAAAAGGAGCAAACTGATTAACTTAATAGAAATTAATTTTATCAAAGTTCTGGAGGCTGAGAGGTTCAAGATTAAGGGCTCAGATGATTTGGTTTCTGGTGAGATGTCTTCCTGGTTTCCAGAGGGATGTCTTCTTGACATGTCTTCATATAGCCTTATAGAAAACTCTGATGCACTCTTCCTCATTTCCTATGGGGTCCAGCCCTATTGGATTATGGTCACACCCTTATGACCTCATTTAACCATTGTCAACTTCCTTGTAGGCCCCACCAACAAATACATTCATATTAGAATTTAGGGCTTTGAGATATTATTTTTAAGTGGACACAATTCAGTCCACACTAGGTTTTCAACATAAAAATACAAAACATAGTACAATAAAACACAGTTTGAAGAGACAGAGAAAGCATGATGAACAGACCTCAATATGGCACAGGTGTTAGAATTATCAGAGCATAAATTTAAAACAATTATGATAACTACTAGAGGCTCGGTGCACAAAAATTTGTGCACGGGGGGTGTCCCTCAGCCCAGCCTGTGCCCTCTCACAGTCTGGGACCCCTTGGGGCATGACCATCTGCTGGTTTAGGCCCACTCCCCAGGGGATTGAGCCTAAGCTGGCAATCAGACATCCCTCTGGCAGCCCGGGAGCCCTTGGGGGATGTCCACTTGCCAGTGGAGAGCAGGCCTAAGCTGCAGTCTGAAATACTTAGCGCTGCTGAGGAGGCGGGAGAGGCTCCCACCACCACCACCGTACTGGCAGCCTTCAGCCTGGCTTGTGGCTGAGTAGAGCACACTGACCACCAGGGGGCATTGAGCATGTCATAGTGACCAGTCATTCCCAGTCTTTCTGCTGTTAGGGTCAGTTTGCATATTACCCTTTTATTATATAGGATAGAGGCCTGGTTCATGGGTGGGGGCTGGTTGGTTTGCCCTTCGGGGTGGGGGTCCCCACTGGGGTGCCACTGGCTTGCCTGGCCAGCCTGGGTGAGAGGATGGAGGCTTTTTGCAGGCTGGCCACACCATCTTTAGGGTGGGGGGGTCCTCACTGGGGTGCCTGGCCAGTCTGGGTGAAGGGCTGAGGGCCGTTTTCAGGCTGGCCAAGCCTCCCCAGCTACAGAAGCTCCCAGCCTCTTCTTTTTCTCTTATATTTTTTTCTGGGATTTATTTACCTTCTATAATTGAAACTTTGTAGCCTGGAGTGGAGCTCAGAGCCGGCCAGGGCGGGTGGGAGGGAAAGCCTCCTGCACTCCAGCTCAGTGGCCACAGCCAGCTGAAAACAGGTATCTGGGATTTACTTACCTTCTATAATTGAAACTTTGTTGCTTTGAGTGTAGCTTAGAGCAGGCCACAGCAGGCAGGGAACATTGGCTTCCTCCATCACTGGAGCAAGCAAGCCTCCTGCTCGTTCCAGCTCCAGGGCTGCCGGTCGCCATCTTTGTTGGCAGCTAATTTGCATATCTCGCTGATTAGTCAATGGGAGGCGTAGCAAAAGTATGGTCAATTACCATGTTTGTCTATTATTAGGTAAGATGTCAGTGGATCTAACATAAAAAATAAGCAACATGCAAGGTATGAGTAATATAAGCAGACAGAAGGAAACTCTAAGAAAGAACCAATAAGAAGTGCAAAAAAAGTCAAAAACATGTCAACAGAAAATGAAGACTTTAATGGGATTAACAATATGATGGACAAATCAAGGAAAGAACCAGTGAGTTTAAAGAAATGTCAATAGAAACTTAGAAGATTAAAATGAAAGAAGAAAAAACAATTAAAAAGATGGAACAAAATATCCAAAGACAGTGGAATTATAAAAGATAGAGGCCCTGTGCACAAAAATTTGTGCACTCGGCGGGGAGGGGGGTCCCTCAACCCAGCCTGTGCCTTCTCGCAGTCTGGGACCCCTCGGGAGATAACGACCTGCTGGCTTAGGCCTGCTCCCAGGTAGGAGAGGGCAGGCCAAATCCCTAGGTGCAGCCCCTGGTCGGGCTCAGAGCAGGGCCGATTGGGGAGTTGGGGCGCCACCCCTTGTCATGCACAGAGCAGGGCAGATTGGGAGGTTGTGATGCCACCCTCAGTCACGCTCAGGGTAGGGCCGAATGGGGGCTTGGGGCACCGTCCCCTGTCACACTCAAGGCAGGGTCGATGGGGAGGTTGTGGCGCCACCCCCTGTCACGCACAGAGCAGGGCCAATCAGGAGGGTTGGGGCTCCATACCCTGTCACACACAGAGCGGGGTCAATCAGGGGGTTGGGGAGCTCCCCCCTGTCATGCACAGAGTAGGGCCGATAGGAGAGTTGGGGCGCCACCACTGTCACACTCAGGGCAGGGCCGATGGGGAGGTTATGGCTCTACCCCATCACACACAGTGTAGGGCCCATGGGGGGGGGTGTTGGGGCACCACCCTCTATCATCCACAAAGCAGGGCTGATCAGGGGGTTGGGGCGCCGCCACTGTCACTCTCAAGGCAGGGTCGATGGGGAGGTTATGGCTCTACCCCGTCACACACAGAGCAGACCCCGTGGGGGGGGGGGTGTTGGGGCGCCGCACCCTGTCACACACAGAGCCGCAGGGTGATCAGGGTGTTGGGGAGCTCCCCTCTATCAGGCACAGAGCAGGGCTGATCAGGGGGGTGGGGTGCCTTCCCCTGTCCTGAACAGAGCAGGACGAATAGGGAGTTTGTGGCCCTGCCCCCTGTCACACACAGAGCTGCAGGTCGATCAGGGGGTTTGGGCGCTGCCCCTGTCACACTGATCCCGGTGCCGGGAGGCATATTATCCTTTTACAATATAGGGTAGAGGCCTGGTGCACGGGTGGGGGCCGGCTGGTTTGCCCTGAAGGGTGTCCTGGATCAGGGTGGTGGTTTCCACTGGGTTGCCTGGCCAGCCTGGGGGAGGGGATGAGGGCTGTGGTCAGGTTTGCGGATGACTGAAGCTCCCAACGGCTTCATTTTTTCTTTTTCTTTTTTTCTTCTGGGCCACCTTCAGCTCTGACTCTAGCTCTGAGGCCTTTGCTGCTGAAAGCAGGTATCTGGTTTGTTTGTGGTCTATAATTGAAACACTGTATCAACTCCAGCTCTGAGATCCCGGCTCGCTGAAAGCAGGTTTCTGTGGTTTTGTTTAGCTTCTATATTTGTAACTATGTTTCAAACTGCAAGCTCAGAGGCCGGCAAGGCAGGCAGGGAATGCTGGTTTCCTCCGTCACTGAAGCAAGCAAGCCTCATGTTAGCTTCAAGCTGCCTGGCTGCCGGCCGCCATCTTGGCTGGCAGTTAATTTGCATATCGTCCTGATCAGCCAATGGGAAGGGTAGCGGTTGTACGCTAATTACCATGTTTCTCTTTTATAAGAGGATATGTAAATAACAGAAGAAGAAAGAAAGGAATAGAAGAAATATTTGAAGCAATAATGACAGAATTTTTCAAAGTTAATGATAGAAAACAAACCACTGATCCAGGAAGCTCAGAGAATACCAAATCTAAAAACAAAACAAAACAAAAGAACAAAGTACCCACACCTAGCCATATCATATTCCAAGTAAAGAAAATCAAAGATAAGGAGAAAATCTTGAAAGATACTGGGGGTGAGGGTAAAACCCCTTATAGAGAAACAAAGATAAGAATTTCATTGGAAATATCTTAAGAAATCATGCAAACAAAAAGAGTATAGAATAATAAATTAAAGTGTTGAAAGAAAAATATTTTTGTTCCTCTCTGCTTTCATCTCCTTTGAGGACTTCAACTACATATTTATTTGGTTACTTAAAGTTTTGTCCCAGTTCATCTATACTTTTTAAAAATGTTTAATTCTTTTATCTGGGTTTCAATTTGGATCATTTTATTGCTGTCTATGAGTCTCTGTGAATACTTTTTATTGATGGATAACTTCTATTGATTATGTTCAGTAATATTTTCTACTGCAATAATCATTATTTCTTCTAACTTGGGAGTCAGTAGATTATTGTTCATGGTCCAAATTTGGAGTTTTTAATGAAGAAAATTGTACTGAAACAACCACACCCATTCACTTACATATTATTTATGTCTGGTTTCACACTACCATTACAACAGAAGCTATGGGGTTCACAAAATCTAAAATGTTTTATTATCCGGCCCTTTATTTAAAAAATTTTGCTGAACCCTGCTCTAAACAAATTTATGAAATATGCACACACTGACTGTTTTAATGTCCTTCTTTTAATTTGATAATCTGTCATTTGGGGGTCAGTTTTGTTTGATTTTTCTTCTCATAACAGGTGTATTTCACTGTTTTTATTGGCTTATCTGGCAAGGTTTGACAGGATATTAGACATTGTGATTTTTTACCTTGAAGATGGAGTGCTGTATTATTCATCTTTCTTAAATATTCTTTAAAACTGTGTTCTGGGACATAGATTATATAGAAATAATTTGATCTATTCAGTTCTTTCTTTTAAACTCTTTTTATTTTTTGGATAAGAAAGAGTTGTGTTATATTAGGGTCCAATTTCCCCACAATTTTGGCAAGAATTTTTTATTCTAACCAGTGCATCCTAGATAGAGGACAAGCATTTTTCAGGCCCTTGGTGAGCTCCAAAGACTCCCTGTATATTTATTTCTGCATTAATCCTTTCCTAGGACTCAGGCAATTTATTTACATGCAAGTTATGACCAAACACAATTGAATAGTCAAGGGTGATCCTCTGTAGATCTCTGGAATTCTCTTCATATACCTCATTCTTCTTTTCTTTTAATTTGCCCTGTGATTTTTATTAACTATCACTTGCCTGAAATTTCAGCTCAGGATGGCAGCTGGGCTTATTTTGTGTTCATCTTCCTGGTCTTCATCCTGTAAATGTTCTCGAGGTCAAACTCTCAGCCATTTTGGGGCACTCGATGTTTGTTCCCTATCTTTTATGGATCTCATTCTTTTATTGCCTGATGTCCAAAGCCTTGAGTGCATTTTTTTTTTTCATATATATTGACTAATTTTTTAACCATTTTAGCTAGAAATAAAAATATGGTCCCTTTTCCTTAATCTTGACTGGAAGTGGTAGTCTCTTCTCATTGCTTTCTAATGTCTCAATAATGTATCTAAATGAGTGGGTAACCTATTATATGCTTCCTCCCTGGCCCCTAACACTTAAGGGCTTCTAACACTTAACATTCATCTGTTCAAATTAATCATTAGCTTGACTGTACCGACTCTTAACTAGTTTATTTCCACTTCTTGCATTTTATCAGAAAGACAATTACCAAATCAATGTCTTATAATTTTTTTGTAAGCCAAGTCAAATATTTTCACCACAGTAGCATGTTTCTCTTCTATGTTTACTCTCAAATTTGGAGGTTTAATGAAAGTTTTATCTTTTATATTATTTTGATTAGTTCAAAGGTAATACAGGAAAGAATAACATATTTAGTTTTTAGCACATATATATTTTCAGGAAAACATATACAACATTTAAAAGGAATATTTACTAATTTAATTGTTTTAGTACTTCAAATATATATTCGGGAATCTAAAAAAATCAGTCATCTGCTTTATTTATTTTATAATAATAGATAATTTACTTTAGTTTTTTTTACATTAGAAAAATTACTGGTCTTTAGAAATTCTACTATTTTAACATTAACACAAATCCCATTAGAGCTATAGCCAGCAATTCTAATGGTTTGCTTAATTGCTAAAAAAATAACAGGTTATTTTCGAGAAAAAATTCGCATCATAAATTTTTCAGGTTTAATAATTGCTATTATGAAACCCTTTGTAAAATAATTTGAGATGCTGTATGACTAATATTTTTAATCATTGAATCAAAATACTTTGAATTTTAATATAATTTTTATGGTTTTGTGATTGTGGACTATATGACAGACTTTTACTTAAAACAAATAATGAAGTTTTATTTTTGTCTCCTTATATTTAACAGGTTGTAATAATATTTTACTTTTATTTCTATTCAGCTGTAGTGTTATGTTTAATTTTACCAAGAAGAAATAAATTATTTTAATATTCGTACTTGTTAGTGGATTACTGTAATTAAAGTAGAATGTATGTAAAAAGTATTTGAATTGGACTCTGCTTTATATACTAAAAAAAATTTGAAGTGATTTCAGCATGTTCAGAGTTATCAAATAATTTCATATATATTTTTCTGTTCATCAATTTTTTTGTAAACTTAGAAACATAATATTGTATCAGTATTTCCTTACTTAAAATATACATTTATAAAACTTTCTTCTTCTTAATGAAAAATGAATTATTTAATAACATCTCTTATTTTGCTCATTTAACAAAAAAAACACTCATCAATGCAGAAGCATATGAAGTATTTTAGAACCATTAATAGTAACCCATTACCTGTATCAGTCCGATTTTCTCAACACTTATTAAAAAGACTGTCTTTACACCATTGTATGCTCTTGCCTCCTTTGTACAATATTGAGCATAATAGTTTGGGTTAATTTCTGGGTCCTCTGTTCTGTTCCATTGATTTCTATGCCTGTTCTTGTGCCAGTACCAGGCTGTTTTGAATACAGTGGCTTTGTAGTATATCTTGATATCTGGTATTCTGATTTCTCCAACTTTGTTTTTCTTTCTCAATATTGCTGCAGCTATTCAGGGTCTTTTTTGGTTCAATATAAACTTTTGGAGTGTTTGTTCATGATCTGTGAAATATGCTATTTGTATTTTAATGGGGATTGCATTGAATCTATAGATGGCTTTGGGTAGTATGGACATCTTAATGATGTTGATTATACCAATCCCAGAACACGGTATCTTAGAAGAAACTATAAGCAGCAAAATCTCAGATATCTCTCACAGCAATATGTTTACAGATACATCTCCTAGGGCAAGGGAAACTAAGGAGAAAATAAACAAATGGGACTACATCAAAATAAAAAGCTTCTGCACAGCAAAAGAAACCATCAACAAAATGAAAAGAGAGCTTACTGCAGAGACAGCGGTTCTCAACCTGTGGGTCGCGACCCCTTTGGCAGTCGAACGACCCTTTCACAGGGGTCGCCTAAGACCATCCTGCATATCAGATATTTCCATTATGATGCATAATAGTAGCAACATTACAGTTATGAAGCAGCAACGAGAATAATTTTATGGTTGGGTCACAACATGAGGAACTGTATTTAAAGGGCCCAGAAGGTTGAGAACCACTGGCATAGAACATACTTGCCAATGATATATCCAATTAGGGGTTACTATAAAAAATATATAAGAAATGCATGCAATGTAACAAAAGGAAGACAAACAATCCAATAAAATAATGAGCAAAGGACCTAACTAGACAATTTTTCAAAGTGCACATACAGAAGGCCAAGAGACATGAAAGATGCTCAAAGTCACTAACCATTCGAAAGATGCAAATCAAAATGACAATGAGGTATCACCTCACATGTGTCAGAATAGCTATCATCAACAAATCAACAAAAGACAAATGTTGGCTGGGATGTGGAGAAAAGGGAACCCTAGTACAATGCTGGTTGGAATGTTGACGGTTATAGGCACTATGCAAAAGAGTTTGGAGTTTCCTCAAAAAATTAAAAATAGAACTCCCATTTGACCAAGTAAGTGATCCCACTTCTAAGAATATATCCTAGGAAACCTGCAACACCAATCAGAGAGAATACATGCACCCCTATGTTCATAGCAATGCAATTTACAAGAGCTAAGATCTGGAAACAGCCCAAGTGTCCATCAGTAGATGTGTGGCTAAAAAAGCTGTTGTATGTTTACACCATATAATACTATGCAGCTATAAAAAGGAAGGATCTCTTACCCTGTCAGACAGCATGATGGACCTAGCGAGTATTAGGTTATACGAATAAGCCAGTCAGAGAAAGACAAGTATCACATGATCTCACTCATGTGGAATCTAATGAGCAAAATAAACTGATGAACAAAATAGTTCTAGAGACATATAAATATGGAACAGACCATCAAATCTCAGAGGGAAGGCAGGGTGGTGGGTGGGAAGAGATCAAGCAAAGAACTTGTATGCACATATATGCATAACCCTTAGTCACAGACAATAGGGTGGTGAAGGCCTGGAGTGAGGGGTGGGCGTGGGCTAGAAGAGGTCAATGTGGAAAAAGAGGGACATATGTAAGACTTTCAACAATAAAGACAAATATAAAAAAGTAACCCATTACTTATCAATACACAGTCTTCTCATAATTTGGTATATCCTTCCTGTAAAAGTCAGCTTTAAAAATGTATTTACAATGTGTTCTAGAAAAATGTTACAATTTTTCTAGTACACAATTAAGAATTTTAATCACTTATTTATAAATGGCTTAAAAAAAGGATTTATAATGGAAATGCCGACAGTCTTACTTGAAGTGCTACAAATGTCACACTATAATAGGATGAACAGGGAATGAATCCCAGTTACATGCAGTTATATGCAAAAATCAGTATGCATTTTATACTGTCAAAAGATCAATATCTTTACTCATAGTCAAATGACACTACAGATTGACTTATTTATTATATTTGCCTCTCCATAACACATTCATTTATTTGACAAAGTACATTATCATTTATGTTGTAAACACAACTAATTAATTCTGGCTTGTTGTTAATTATTTATTCTTTTAATTTGTTATTTATGAATTGAGTTGGCAATAACTATAGACCGTTTGACATCACATTGGGAAACAAATGTTATTAGCTTTATTATACAATGCATGTTTGTAAAATGCTGAAATGTTATAAAACTCAAATACACATAAAGACACTTAAAAATACTATCAGTTGGAAAATTGGTACTTCCTACTTTTATATGAATAATGACAATCTTTTATAATTCTCTTCATCTTTGTAAATATATTTTGCAGCTCCTTGGCATTATATTTTATTTGAATAACTGCTTCAAGCATCAATTTCTCATAAAATTTATATTGATATTACTTGTTACAGACACAAATATATAAGATGCATTTTCATTTGAGTTTTCCATACATATTTTATGATAAAAATATTGGACTTCTAATCATAAACACACAATGTGCTCACTTTCATTTTTTAGTGGTTACATATAAAATATTAAATCTCTTAAGAGGAAAATACAGTTTTAATAAGAGAAAGAATATTGGGTAGTATTTAGTGAAATTTTGATGTATATATTCAAGTGCATTTGTGAAAGAAATTACTGATTTTTAAGAAAATAAATTCAATAAAATTTTATTTATTAACTTAAATTTTTCAAGACATACATTACCCTCAAGACATACATTATAGGCATGTAATAACTAAAGCATTATCTGTTAAGTCTCTGGAAGGATAATTAGTGACATAATTAAAAGGATTTAACTTCAGAGACAGTAATGAGGGAAATATTACTATAGGTGTTAGTAGGACAAAGGGAACATATATGGTGGTTAAAGATGAGGCACAAGTATGTGGGAAACTGTTGTTTTCCCCAGGGCTAGAGGGAGAAACCGAGGTAAGGCCTTGGAGAGAGTGGAACCCAGAATGAGCTAGATCAGGTGGTAACCAGACAGGTGAAGTGAATTACCTCATTATATTTAAAAATCCAAATAATCTTAGAAGGTAGGAATATATGAATATAGAGGCATAGGCTGACACATACAGAAGTTTATTGATTTGTTCAGGTGATACTATTCAAACTTTCTAGAAGAAAAATTTTGTCTAGTTGTCTGACATAAGATGTTTAGTTATCTACAACTGATGGGAGGGGGTGGAAGTGACTATATTTGTTAAAAAATAAAGATTATTATTAAAAATGTAATTGGAAACTCGATTACATTTTTTATTGTATCACATTTGTTCTTAATTTTCTCTTTGTGTATTATTTTAGTTGCCTGAAATTTTCAAAGTGGTATAATATTTTTTTAATTATATTAATTTTATTCTCATAAATGGACAGTCTGACTAGTAATATATTATATGACAATTGTTATTTAATTACAATGGTACATAATATGTTAAATGACAATATTAACAAATTCTTTAACAGAAATCTATCTTCAAATGTTATAAAAAAGAGATGGACAAAAGAATTGATTTGTTTTCATACTAAATAGGACACAATCTCAAGTACTGAGTATAATAGCCAATTAACTCACTTTTTGTTATTACGAGTATCCAAGTTTTAAAAAGACACTTTAAATATGACATTCTATCCAGAGCTTCTTTTAACAAAACACTCAGTAAAAATAACTATTTTTCATTCTTCTGAAGTTAAATATCCTTAAAACCCCTTTGTTTGCTGGAAAGTTTTCTCATCTCTTTTACCTTATTCTATAAAATAATTTTGAGTAGGTTTAGAAAATGGGACTCAGTAAACAGACTCAACATAGACTGCTATTAAGAATCAGGAGGAGCCAAAACCGGTTTGGCTCAGTGGATAGAGTGTCGGCCTGCGGACTGAAAGGTCCCAGGTTCGATTCCGGTCCAGGGCATGTACCTGGGTTGCTGGCATGTCCCCAGTGGGAGATGTGCAGGAGGCAGCTGATCGATGTTTCTCTCTCATCGATGTTTCTAGCTCTCTATCTCTCTCTCTTCCTCTCTGTGGAAAATCAATAAAATATATTAAAAAAAAAAAGAATCAGGAGGAAAAATGATACAAGCTGTTATTCCCTCCTTTAAATACTGATATAATAGTGTAAAGTATAACCAGTTTTATTACTAATCTTTAAATGATTGAGTATTTTATATTTTAATATATGGAAGTATAATACATATTATATGTAATTTTAAAATATATACTGTTATATATGGATGTACCATATATATACATATATATATATACATATATTCTTTATATGCACATATAAACTACTGATACATATATATATATACACACACACATATATATATATACACTATCCTATCTAATAAAAGAGAAACATGGTAATTAGCGTACGTCCGCTACCCTTCCCATTGGCAAATCAGGGCGATATGCAAATTAACTGCCAGCCAAGATGGCGGCTGGCAGCCAGGCAGCTTGAAGCTAACATGAGACTTGCTTGCTTCAGCAACGGAGGAAACCAACATTCCCTGCCTGCTTTGCCGGCCTCTGAGCTTGCAGTTTGAAACATTGTTACAAATACAGAAGCTAAACAAAACCTCAGAAACCTGTTTTCAGCCAGCCTGGATCTCAGAGCTGGAGTTGATACGGTGTTTCAATTATAGAACCCAAACAAACCAGATACCTGCTTTCAGCAGCAAAGGCCTCAGAGCTGGAGTCAGAGCTAAAGCTGGCCCCGAATTTAAAAAAAAGAAAAAAAGGAACAGTTGGGAGCTTCATTCACCCGCCAGCCTGAAAACAGCCCTCAGCCCCTCACCCAGACTGGCCAGGCACCCCAGTGGGGACCCCCACCCTGAAGGGTGTGACCAGCTGCAAACAGCCATCATCCCCTCACCCAGGCGGGCCAGGCACCCCAGTGGGGACCCCCACCCTGATCCAGGACACCCTTCAGGGCAAACCAGCCAGCCCCCACCCATGCACCAGGCCTCTATCCTATATAGTAAAACAGTAATATGCCTCCCAGCACCGGGATCAGTGGAGCCAAGAAGCCCCCAGGCACCAGGATTGGTGTGACAGGGGGCAGCGCCCAAACCCCCTGATAGCCCTGCGGCTCTGTGTGTGACAGGGGGCAGGTCCACAACCTCCCTATCTGCCCTGCTCTGTTCGTGACAGGGTGCGGCGCCCCAACCCCCTGATCGGCCCTGCTCTGTGTGTGACAGGGGGTGGCGCCCCAACTCCCCAATCGGCCCTGCTCTGAGCCTGACCAGGGGCTGCACCTAGGGATTGGGCCTGCCCTCTGCCACCCGGGAGCAGGCCTAAGCCAGCAGGTCGTTATCTCCTGAGGGGTCCCAGACTGCGAGAGGGCACAGGCCGGGCTGAGGGACTCCCCTCCCCCAAAGTGCACAAATTTTTGTGCAGTGGGCCTCTAATTACATATAATGTGTAATGCTTAAGTTTAATATAATTCATTATTATTATTTTGTTGTTAATCTTCACCCGAGGATATTTTTTTCTATTTAATTTATAGAGAGAGTGGAAGGGAGGGCAGGAGGGAGAAAGGGACTGAAACAAAAAACATTGATGTGAGGAGACATATCCATTGGTTGCCTCCTGCATGCATCCTGACTGGGACTGGGGATCAAATCTGCAACCCAGGTATGTGGCGTTGACTGGGAGGTAATTAATTTATATTAGTTTATAAGGGTGGACACCCCATTGTAGGATTAATGTCTTTATTAAAAGGAAGAGGCCAGAGCCTTCCCTCTCTCTCCTATGTAGGACACACAAAAATGAGCAATGAGCAATAGGTCTCTTAGAAGAACCAAACCATCCTGGTACTCTCTCTCTCTCTCTCTCTCTCTCTCTATATATATATATATATATATATATATATATATATATATATATATATATATATATATATATAGTGTATGGTGTAAGTTGGTAGTGTAGTATATCCTGGGATGCTATCTGTAATGTATTCAAATGCTGTACAGTGTTTTTGGACCCCTAATATGAGAATTGCAATGTATAACTTTGATTATGGAGCAAATTTTTTGTGCATTTTAATCCAGATTTCTTTTATTACAGTGCAAATAGACCAGATAAAACTTGTAACCTTTTTCTTTGTAACTATATCATGCATGAGTTGCAGTAATATTTATTCATTTGTTTCCTTGTTTAACCATAACCACTCTTTTAATGATATACTAAAGAGTATGCTATTTAGTTTTTTCAGAAATAGCTGTAAAATATGTGTTTGGTTGTAGATTTTATTTCTAAAATAAAGAAAAAACATTACAAATTTAAAGTAATAATGACCAAAGAAAAACTTGATATGACTGTTGGGATACATTTAAATATTCATCCTATTATATTTAGATTCACCAAGAAGTACATGTTATGATATTCTTAGATTGGAATTGAAACATGGTGTTCTGCATTAAATTTAAGATATTCAAATTTATGTAGAGATAAAACAAGAAAACAAATTCATATAATTAAATACTTGTTATGTGCAAATGTTTCTTTTACTACAGAAAACTACTTACTATTTATAAAGTTGCTTTTTTATGATATTCATTTATATTAAGAATCAAACAATAAGATATGAAGTGACTCTGTGATCATTTTTTCCCATTATGAGTTAAAATTTATTTCACTTTCTGAGTGATAACATTGGGTGAATGTAGTGGAAACATTTTATATGATTGAAAAAGCATATTTGGCATTGGATCTGAGAAGGTCCAAAGGACACAGTTTAGTTATTTTTTCTTTTTTAATTTTTAAAAATTGCCTTCAAAATATTCTAAAAGTTAAATATGTATGAAGAAAAAAAGAACATGATAAAAGAGTACTTCTCCGAGCAAAAGAAAACAATCACACCAAACTTTTTGTACTAAATAATTGTTTATAACCTTTAACTGGAAATCCTCATCACACTGAATATTAATTATGCAATCATTCTAATCTAAGCATTGTTTGTTGATTTTTAGTTTTAGAATAAACTTATAGTTGAAGAGCAGAAGACAGTTTTCTCTAGAAAATGAGATGTGCATTTCATAAACCTTGATGTTATATAGACAATGATAACAGAAAGAAAATTACCATACATAATACAGATTCGGGGATTTCTAGAAAATACAGATACCACTAATTTGAATGAACAAAATTAACTTTTGAAAATATTGTTATAAAAAACAAATTAAAGAAATTACAATAATTGTATATATAATCACACAGGTTCATGAAAGCTTTCTAAAATTTTCCTCTTTCATTGTCTAGAGTCAGTTCATGGTGTCTGAAATTGATAAATCAAGAACAGAGAAGTAAAAATGCATTGAAATTATTAAATGGGGTGAGATGGGCCAATAGACTTTCTTTACAGTTTTATTCTATTCTCAAGTACATGTATCAGTTTTATAATAATCATAAAATGAAAATAGAACACTATATTCATATGCATGTGTTCTTTTCTGATTATGTTCACAAATATTTTAAAAATACCATCTATTGTTATTAATTCTGGTAAGGAAACAATGCAAATTGGATGCAGCTATAATAGGTCTTGAGATGAGGAAAACATTAATTTTGTTAACTTATCTGTTTCTTATCTTTAAAAATAAATTGCATTAATAAAACATAAATAGTAATGTACTAGGTTAATGAAATACTTAATTGAATACTTGGTTTTATGCATATCTGGTAAATATTTGTGTGTCTGGCATTTCTAACATAAATACTTCATGTATTCTAATTGTTCACAAATAGAATTTTTTTAAAAACATATTCCTGTGGACTGATTGTTTGAGTCCCCTCAAAATATATTTTTATTTTATTATTTTATTTATTGATTATGGTATTACATATGCGTCCTTATCCTCCCGTTGCCCCCCCAACCCCCCACTCATGCCATCACCCCCCCCATTGTCTATGTCCATTGGTTAAGCTTATATGCATGCATAGAATTCCTTTGTTTGATCTTTCCTCCTAACCCCTGCCCTCCCCTACCTTCCCTCTGAGGTTTGAAGGTCTGATCAATACTTCTCTGTCTCTGAATCTGTTTTTGCTCATCAGTTTATGTTGTTCATTATATTCCATAAATGAGTGAGATCATGTGATATTTTTCTTTCTCTGACTGGCTTACTTCACTTAGCATAATGCCTCCAGGTCCATCCATGCTGTTGCAAATGGTAAGACTGTGGTACATATACACAATGGAATAATATGCTGCTGTAAAAAAGAAGGGAAAGAAAAGAAGAAAAAAAATTTTGAGGCCTTAATCACCCACATGATTGCCTTTGGAGGTGAGGCTTTTGGGAAGTAATTACATTTATATTAGTTTATAAGGGTGGAGACCCAATGGTGGGATTAATTTCTCTACTAAAAGGAAGAGGCCTGAGCCTTCCCTCTCTCTCCTATGTAGGACACACAAAAATGAGCATTCTTTAATATCTATATATCCTATCTAATAAAAGACAAACATGGTAATTAACCATACCTCCGCTACACTTCCCATTGGCTAATCAGAAGGATATGCAAATTAACTGCCAACAAAGATGGCGGCAGGCAGCCACACAGCTGAAGCGAACAGGAGGCTTGCTTGCTCCAGTGATGGAGGAAGCCAAGATTCCCCACCTGCCTTGGCCCAGCTCTGAGCTCCAGATGCAACAATCTTGCAATTATAGAAGCTAAACAAACCCCAGGTACCTGCTTTCAGCCGGCAGAGGGCTCATAGCTTAGAGTGCCAGTGATGGCAACAGAGTTTCAATTATAGAAGCTAAACAAACCCCAGATACCTGCTTTCAGCCAGCCATGGCCTCAGAGCTGGAGCAGGCTCTCAGCTCCAGTGACAGCTATAGAAGGTAAATAAATCCCAGAATTAAAAAAAAAGAAAAAGAAAAAAAAAGAGGCTGGGAGCTTCAGTAGCCCACCAGCCTAAAAATGGCTCTCAGCCCCTCACCCAGACTGGCCAGGCACTCCAGTGGGTACCCCCACCCTGAAGGGGGTGTGACCAGCTGCAAACAGCCATCAGCCCGTCATCCAGACTGGCCAGGCACCCCAGTGGGGACTCCACCCTGAAGGGGGTGTGACCAGCTGTAAAAGCCATTAGCCCCTCACCCAGGCTGGCCAGGCACCCAAGCGGGACCCCCACCCTGATTTGGGACACCCTTCAGAACTAACCAGCCAGCCCCCTCCCATATACCAGGCCTCTATCCAATATAATAAAAGGGTAATATACAAACTGACCCTAATAGCAGAAATACTGGAAATGACTGGTCGCTATGACACACTCTGACGACCAGGGGGCAGATGCTCAATGCAGGCACTGCTCTCTGGTAGTCAGTGCGCTCTCACAGGGGGGAGCTCTGCTCAGCCACAAGGCAGGCTGATGGCTGCCAGTACAGCAGTGGTGGTGTTGGCTTCTCCTGACTCCTCAGCAGCCCTAAGGATGTCTGACTGCAGCTTAGGTCTGCTCCCCACTGGCAAGTGGAAATCCCCAGAGGGCTGCCGGGCTGCTAGAGGGATGTCTGATTGCCATCTTAGGCCCAATCCCCTGGGGAGCAGGACTAAGCCAGCAAGTGGTCACCCCCTAGGGGTCCCAGACTGCAAAAGGTCACAGGCCGGGCTGAGGAACCCCCTACCCCCGAGTGCACAAATTTTTGTGCACCGGGCCTCTAATAATATATATACTAGGGGCCCGGTGCACAAAATTCGTGCACTGGGTGTGTGTGTGTGGGGGGGGCAGTGTCCCTCAGACCAGTCTGCCCCCTCTCACATACTGGGAGCCCTCAGGCGTAGACCCCCATCACCCTCCGATCGCCTGATCGGCCCCTTGCCCATGCCTGATGCCTCTGCCAGAGGTATCAGCCTTGGACAGGGGACCCCCATCTCCCCCCGATCACTGGCTCTGGCCCCCGCCCAGGCCTGAGGTCTCTGGCCCAGGAATCATGCCTGGGCAGGGGACTCCCATCTCCCTCTGATCACTTGCTCCACCCCCCGCCCAAGCCTGATGCCTCTGACCCAGGCTTCAGGCCTGGGAAAGGGGACCATCATATCCCCCCAATCCCCGGCTCTGCCCCCCGCCCAGGCCTGACACCTCGGCCAGAGGAGTTGACCCTCATCACCCTCCAATCACCAATCACTGGATCGGCCCCTTGACCAGGCCTGAGGCCTCCGGCAGAGGTGTCAGGCCTGGGCAGGGGACCCCCAGCTCCCCGCGGTTGCAGGCTCCGCCCCTGCACAGGCCTAATGCCTCTGGCCTAGGCGTCCGGCCCGGGCAGCGGGGACCTGCAGCTGCAGCGGCCCCGCGATCGTGGGCTCCGCTTTAGGCCCAGGCAAGGGACCCCTAGCTCCTGGGACTGCCAGCTTCGAACATGTCCAGCTCCCATCGCTGGCTCCACCCCTACTTCCTGCTATCACTGGCCATGGCGGAAAAGGCACCTGATTCTCTGATCATAGCTGGGGGGCAGGGCAAAGGCGGCCCTGGGGCTGCCTTTGCCCTGCCCCCCAGCTCTTAGCTCCCCCCTGGGTTTCTGATCACTGTCAGTGGCAGGGGGCTTCTTCCTGCTTTCCCTTTCGCCTCCCTGCATTGTGCCTACATATGCAAATTAACCGCCATCTTGTTGGCAGTTAACTGCCAATCTTAGTTGGCAGTTAACTGCCAATCTTAGTTGGCAGTTAATTTGCATATAGCCCTGATTAGCCAATGAAAAGGGTATCGTCGTACGCCAATTACCATTTTTCTCTTTTATTAGATAGGATATATATATATATTAGTGTGTGTGTGTGTGTGTGTGTGTGTGTGTGTGTGTGTGTGGTGTAAGTTGATGTCTAGGTTTATTTTATTTTTTGCATGTATCTGTCCAATTCTCCCAACACCATTTATTGAAGAGACTACCTTGACTCCATTGTATGCTCTTGCCTCCTTTGTGAAATATTAATTGGCCATAATGGCTTGGGTCAATTTCTGGGTTCTCTATTCTATTCCATTGGTTTATTTGTCTCTTCTTGTGCCAGAACCAGGAAGATTTGAGAACAGTAGCTTTGTAATACAGCCTGATATTTGGTATTGAGATGCCTTCTACTTTGTTCTTTTTCTGGATTGCTGCAGTTATTCAGGGTCTTTTTTTTATTCTAGATGAATTTTTGGAGAGTTTGTTCTTGGTCTGTGGAATATGCTCTTGGTATTTTAATGGGGAATGCATTGAATCTATAGATTGCTTTGGGTAGTAGGGACATTTTAATGATGTTGATTCTACTAATTCATGAACACATTATGTTCTTCAATCTGTTTATGTCTTCCTCTATCTCTTTTCTCAATGTCCTGTAGTTTTCCAAGTACAGGTCTTTTATCTCCTTTGTTTATTCCTAGCTATTGGTATCTTACTTTTTTTGGTGGGATGGTAAATGAGATTTTTTTTAAATCTCTCTTTCTGTAAGTTAACTATTGGTATATAAAATTGCCATAAATTTCTTGGCATTAATTTTGTATCCTGCTTACATTGCTGAATTCATTTATTAATTCTAATAATTTTTAATGGAGTCTTTATGGTTTTCTATGAATAATATCATGTCATCTGCAAATAATGATTAGTTTTACTTCTTTTCCAATTTAGATACCTTTTATTTTTTCTTCATGTCTAATTGCTATGTCAAACAGGAAAGTGGGCATCCCTGTCGCATTCCTGTTCTTAGGTGAAATGGTTTAGTGTTTGCCTATTGAGTATGATGTTGGCTGTAGATTTGTCATATAAGGCTTTTATTATGTTGAGGTATGATCCCTCTATTCCCATTTTGCTGAGGGTTTTTATCAAGAAAGTGTGCTGGATTTTGTCAAATGCTTTTTCTCTACATCAATTGATATGACTATGTGATTTTTACCTCTCAGTTTGTTTATGTGATGTATTATGTTTATTGATTTGCGGATATTGTACCATTCTTGCATCCTGGGATAAATCCTACTTGGTCATGGTATATGATCTTTCTAATGTAATATTGGATCTGATTTACTAGAATTTTGTTGAAGATTTTGGCATCTACAGTATTTCATGAGGGATATTGGCCTGTAATTCTCTTTCATTGTGTTGTCTTTATCTGGTTTTGGTATTAGAGTAATACTGGCTTCATAGAATATACATGCAAAAAAAAAGAAACTAGATCATCAACTTACACCATACACAAAAATAAACTGAAAATGGATAAGGATTTAAATGTAAGATGGTGACACATAAAAATATTAGACCAATCCACGGGCAGCAAAATCTCAGACATATGCAGAAGCAATATCTTCACTGATACAGCTCCTAGGGCAGTGATGGTGAACCTTTTGAGCTCAGCATGGCAGCATTTTGAAAAACCCTAACTTTACTCTGGTGCCGTGTCACATATAGAAATTTTTTGATATTTGCAACCATAGTAAAACAAATATTTATATTTTTGATATTTATTTTATATATTTAAATGCCATTTAACAAAGAAAAATCAACCAAAAAAATGAGTTCACGTGTCGCCTCTGACAGGCCTGTCATAGGTTCGCCATCACTGTCCTAGGGCAATGGAAATTAAGGAGAAAATAAACAAATGGGACTACATCAAAATAAACCATCAACAAAACAATAAGAAAGCACACTGCATGGGAGAACATATTTGCCAATGTTATCACTGATAAGGGTTTAATCTCCAACATTTACAGGGAACTCATACAACTTAACAAAAGGAAGATAAACAACCTAACCAAAATAGATACTTTTGAAAGAGGACATAAGAAAGGCCTAGAGACGTATGAAAACATGCAAAAAGTCATTAGTCATCTGAGAGATGCAAATCAAAACAACAATGAGGTACCATCTCACACTTATCAGAGTGGCTATCATCAACAAATCAACAAATGACAAGTGCTGGTGAGGATGTGGAGAAAAAGGAACCCTCATGCACTGCTGGTGGGAATGCAGACTGGTGCAGCCACTGTGGAGAATAGTATGGAGTTTCCTTAAAAACACTAAAAATAGAACTCCCATTTGACCCAGTGATCCCACTTCTGGGAATATATCCCAAGAAACTAGAAACACCAATCAGAAAGGATATATGCATCCTATGTTCATAGCAGCATAATTTACCATAGCTAAGATCTGGAAACAGCTTAAGTGCCCATCAGCAGATGAGTGGACTAAAAAACCATGACACATCTACACAATGGAATACTATACTATGCTGCAGTAAAAAAGAAGGAATTCTTACTATTTGCAACAGCATGGATGGAACTTGTAGAGCATTATACTAAACAAAATAAGCCAGTCAGGGAAAGATAAAAATCACATGATCTCACTCATTTGTGGAATATAATGAACAACATAACCTGATGAACAAAAACAGATCCAAAGACAGAAAAGCATAGATCAGACTGTCAAACCTCAGAGGGAAGGTAGGGGAGGGTGGAGGTAAGGGGGAGAGATCAACCAAAGAACTTTTAAATATTCTTTAATTTTTAAAATAATTTATGTAAAAAAGTTAATTCATTTATCCTACCTACCACTTCCTGCCTTTGGCAACCACCAATCTGTTCTCCATATCTACGAGCTTATATTTATTTGCTTCACATATAAGAGAGGTTATACATTATTTGTCTTTCTCTGTCTAACTTGTTTCACATAGCATAATGCCCCCTCTGGGTCCATCATTGTTGTCATAAACAGCAATGATTTTTATGGCTGAATAATATTATATTACTAGAGGCCCAGTGCACGAATTCATGCATGGGTTGAGCCCCTCTGGGTGGCTTGTGGGGGTCAGGCTGAAACTCGCAGTACAGCTCCACCTGCAGCTCCTACCTGATGCTTCCACTCATCCGGGTCCCACTGCACCTGCCATGGGCTCACACCTAATCAGTCCCTATTGGGAGAGGCGCTGCTACAACAGCGCTCACCAGCTGTGAGCCCTGCATCTGGCACCCTCCTGAGGGAAGTGGCCTGTGGGATTGCGCTAAAACTGGCTCTTTGACATCCCCCCACGGGTCCTGGATTGCAAGAGGGTGCAGGCCAGGCTGAGGGACCCCACCAGTGCATGATTGGGTTGGGGAGGGACTGCAGGAGGGCTCCAGGGCATGTCCAGCCCTGTCTCGCCCAGTCCCAATTTGTCTGGATCCCAGCAGCAAGCTAACCTACCAGTTGGAGCATCTGTCCCCTGGTGGTCAGTGCACATCATAGCAACTGGTTGACTGTGCCCTGATGGTCAGTGCACTTCATAGCGAGTGGTTGAGTGGCATTAGTATATCATTAGCATATTACACTTTGATTGGTTGAACAGTTGACCCTTCTCTGGACAACTGGACACTTAGCATATTAGGATTTTATTATATAGGATATTTACAATCTCATACTTTATTTATCTATTCACCTATCATTGGATGCTTATGTTGTTTCCCTATCTTAACTATTAAAAATGTTGCTGCAATGAATATGTGAGTGCTTATGTATTTTTTTCAAGTTAGTGTTTTCATTTTCTTTGGATCAATATCCAGAAGTGGAATTGCTGGATCATATGGTAGTTCTATTTTTAATGTTTTGAGGAAACACCATACAGTTTTCCACAGTGGCTGCACCAATTACATTCCCACCAGCATTGCACAGGCTTCCCTTTTTCCCACATCCTTACCAACTTGTAATTTCTAGTCTTTTTCATAACCATTCTATCAGGTGTGAGACAATATCTCACTGTGGTTTTGATTTGCATGTACCTGATGATTAGTGATGTAGAGCATCTTTTCATGTACTTGTTGGCTATCTGCATGTATTCATTAAAATATATCAATTAAGCTCTTTGATTAATTTTTATTGTATTACTTGTTTTATATTGAGTTGTTATAGTGGGTTCTTTATATATTTTGGATATTATCCTTTCATCAGATTTATATGATATTCAAATATGTTCTTCCTTTCAGTAGGTTTTTTTGTTTTGTTGATGGTTTTCTTTGCTGTACAGGAGTTTTTTAATTTGATCTAGTCCACTTGTTTATTTTGCTTTTGTTGCCTTTGCTTTTGGCAACAAAAGGAGCTTACCCTCAATTTTTTTTTTTTTTAGAAGTTTTATGGTTTCAAGTCTTACATACAAGCATTTAATCTATTTGAGTTCATTTTAATGTATGGTGTAAAATAGTGGTCCACTTTCATTCTTTTATGTGTGGCTGTCCAATTTTCCCAATATCAACTATTAGAGAGTATTCTTTCCCCAAATATTATTAAATATTATCCTCAATATTTAGTGATTATTAGATAACTATTTATTTTGAAATTGTATATCTTTCTTTACTTGCAATTTAATGTTTTCTAATTATGCTGGTTCTCTTTTTTTAAAGTTTTGGTAGAACAACATGAAACTATCCCCTAGTAACATGTGGAGCTAGCTGACTTATCTTCCTGTATTTTGATGGTAATAATTTACTAAGTCATTGGCTCCTTCTTCAAACTGACAACTATGCTAAAAGTCACCAGTTTCTACATTCTAATTTCAGACAATAGTAGGTTTAATTCTGGGTCAGATATTCCTTTTCCTCTTTTACTTAATCCACCTGTGGTGTCTTTAGAGATAGAAGATTTTACCTCAGGTTCTCCTTTAGGTTTATTTTATGTCTTTAATTCCCCCCTGTTAAACACACATCAATGATTTTTAAATAAATTAACTTGATTGTTCGCTCATCTATCAACGACTGCTTAGTTTGGAGAGAGTTGAAGAGACCTGGCTATCCAGTTCTTTTGAAGGAATTTCTTTAATTTTTTTTAATTATTATTTTTTAAAGTATTTTTATTTATTTCAGAAAGAAAGAGAGAGATACAAACATCATTAATGAGAATCATTGGCAGGCTGTCTCCTGCATGCTCCCCACTGGGAATTAAGCCAGCAACCTGGGTATGTGATCTCCTGGGTCAAAGGTGGACACTTAACCCTGAGCAACACCAGCCAGGCTCTGATTATTTCTTTAAAGTAACCTCTCATTTTCTTTGTATTTGATGACTGTATGCTTGACATTTATCTATTACCACTCACCCTTTCATTTGTGTATGTATTCCTTTTTCCATCATTTGGATCAATTTGTTTTCTTTTTTTCCAAGAATTTTTCAAGAAGTTTGATAAACTTATGGAAAATTTTCTTTTAATATTTGTACTTTTAAGAAGTAGTAACTACAAAATTTTTATGGCATTTCAAGATATTTTAGCTGCTTCTTTCTCTATTCTAATTCAAATTCTAACCTTTCTAATTCAATGAATACATGATTCTATGGCACTAAGGCTGCTAAATATACTTTTGTAATTAGTTTTTTAAAAATTGATATGTCTAATTTATTATGCATGTAAAATAATGGCTCAGAGCTGGCCCACTTTTTAAAAAATATTAAATGTTGAATAATAATAGATGGTTTGTTTAATTGCTTAGATATTTGCATTGACATATTCCAACTTCAAAAACTTGTGCACTTAATAAAATATGATTGGGTTCAATTATCTCAAAGCCATTATATCATATAACTTCAATAAAGTATCTTCATTAACTGTTTTCTGTGGACATCTTGCAACTTCTCGGTTAATACTACTGCTAGTTTTACTGAAAGAGTTAGTCGTTTAAAGTTACTTCTATATAAATACAAACTTGTATTAATTGAATTTAGCAAACACACACACACACACGATTCCAGTTTCAAGTGAATTTTACTCTAAAAATGTCCACTTTATTCTATAAACCTCCGCAATATAACACATGTACCATGTGGACAGTTTTTATAAGTTAGTTAACAAAAATATTGTCATGAAAGCTTTATGTAAATGAAGCCTTTGCTGGATGAATGTTCTAAATGTTAAATTACTTGGGTTTTGATTAATTCAAAAGTGTTATTAAGGCATATCTAAACTCCTTATTAAATTCAATCATGACTGATTTAGAGAGATTTAGAAAGTAAACATAATTAAAATCAGGATACCACAAGAATATCAATTCTAAAGTTCTGTAGAGTTAGGTTATATTTTAATATGATTAACTAACTCTTTATTTTTCCTATTGCATAATAAGGAAAAGTAGATTTTATAGTTTAAAATTTATCTTTTTATCTAAAGAATTATATAGACTCTAAATTTAAAATCATCACCTTCTGACCTCTTACAGAAGAAATTGTAAAAATAACAAATTACACTTAAAAATATTTTCAGTATAAATAGTTATAAAAAATAAAATTAAAAACATGCATTTATAATAAAACTTACAGAAATAACACATATTCTTTTTTACCTTAATCTTGGAGTTTGTCTAAAGTTTTATTTTTACTTCGCAGTTCATTAGAGCATCCTACATTATTTAATTTAAAAATAATTTTTTATCTTTTTATTTTGAAAAAAGAGAGATAATATATTGTGGGATGTGAGAGTAATCTGATCTACATTTGGTTCTGTGGTTATTCCTGAGCTTCTAAAATATAATAAGAATCAGAAGAAAATTTAAGATTTTGACAGAGACAGATGTTTCTAATCAAGGTTGCCCTAAAGCAACAGATTTAAATCTAAAGAGCAAATTAATATTTTAATATGTTATTTTATAAGTTCTAGATAGGTTTATTATTTTGTTCCATTTAAAATTATTCTACATTTAGAAAAAATATAATCATACATGGACTAAATTGCTATATAGTCATGAAAAACTAAGATTATATACCAAATGTATACCCTTAATCACAAGGTAGGTCATCAGAGATCTGGATAGCAGTAACACCAATTAAAGCAGATAATTGTACACTATTTGTAAAATTGCTCCTGTTATGCTAAAGGATACTGCATTGTAAAACTTTAATGGTGTCACACCAAGCAAGTTGTTAACATAGAACATTCCAATTGCAATCCATCACAATATGGAGTGATGTATTTGGAGCTGAACTTAAGCAAGGTCATGGGTCAGAAGATTAATATTGTTAAGATCAAAATAATTACAAAATTACCTATATATAGGGACTATTTCAAACTAAAAAACTTCTGCACAGCAAATGAAACAAGAACACATTGTATGGGAAAACATATTCACCAAAGACACATCTGATAGGCGTTTAATTTCCAAAATATATAAAGAACTCATACAACTCAACAAAAGGAAGACAAACAATGAAGTTAAAAAATGGACAAAATACCTGAATAGATACTTCTCGAAAGAGGACATACAGATGGCCAATAGACATATGCAAAGACGCTCAATTTCATTAATCATTAGAAAAATGCAAATTAAAACTACAATGAGATATCACCTCACATGTGCCAGAATGGTTACCATCAATAAATCAACAGAAAAGTTTTGCTTGAATGTGGAGAAAAGAAAACCCTAGTATACTGTTGGTGGGAATGCAGATTGGTGTAGTCACTGTGGAAAGCAGTATGGAGTTACCTCAAAAAATAAAAAATGCAACTACGGTTTGATGCAGGGATTCCACTTCTGGAAATATATCTGAAGAAACACAAAACACTAATTTGAAAGAACACATGCACTCCTATATTCCTTGCAGCATTACTTATAATAGCTAAGATTTGGAAGCAGCCCAAGTGCCCATCAGTAGATTAGTGCTTAAAACAGCTATGGTACATTTACACAACTGAATACTACTAGGATGCAAAAAAGAAGGAAATCTAAAATTTTGTGGCAGCATATATGAACCTGGAGAATATTATGCTAAGTAAAATAAGCCAATCAGAGAAAGACAAGAATCATATAATTTCACTTATTTGTAGTGCACATCTGGGAAGGCACATGAGCATTTCTTTAATTATTGTCAGCCAAATCCAGTGGCGTTGGCAGAGCCACATCCTGGAAACACGCCTTGCCAGAGGTAGGAATGTTGTCAGCTTGACCTTCAGCCCAGGTGCCAGCGGGTGGGTTTCGTTATCTAAATCCAGCCAAGCACCAGGAATGAATACGACTCGGGCCCACCCAAGAATGCACATAATCTTTGTCTTGACTTTTAGTAAAACTTCCTGTTTCGTGCTGTACAAAATAAATACGCTGTATTGGCTCTGGGTCCCTGTCCCTGTCTCATCATCAGAGGACAGTGGCTCCACCTGGCTGCAGCTTTTTTCTTCCATCTCTGTGTCTGTCTCTTTCTTTCATTTTCTCAATCCCCAGAAGCCCCTACTCAGGAACTGGACTGCTCTCTAGCCATGGGGGACACGGAGGAGAGAGAAATATTTACACTTATATGTGGACTCTAATGAACAATCCTATATCATAAAAGGGTAATATGAAAATTGACCAAATGGTGGAATGACTGGTCACTATGATGCACACTGACCACCAGGGGGAAGATGCTCAATGCAGGAACGGCCCCCAGCCCTTAGGCCCCAATCGCCTGATCAGGGCCTGCCTGCCAACATCTTGGTCCCTTCCCCTGGGGAACCTGTGGTGGGTGGCAGTGGATGAGGGGGGTGTGGCCGGCAGGCTCTTATTGCCCGATGGTGAATGGGGAACCAGGGATGGGTGGTGATGGTGAGAGGGCAGGAATGGCCAACCTCTTGGTCCCTCCCCCCAGCAGGCTCCAATCACCCAATGGCAAACAGGGAACCAAGGGTGGGTGGCAGTGAAGGGTGGGGCTGGCATGGATTTCATGCTTTAGGCCTCTAGTAAAGTGATAAAATAGAAACAGACACAAAGACAACGGAACAGCCTGACAGCTGTCAGAGGGGAAGTGGGGTTGGGGAATGGGTAAAAAATCTGAAGGAATTAAGCAAAAATAAAATTCATATACACAGAAAACAGTATGCTGATTGCCAGAGGAAAAGGGGGATGAGGAGTAGTAGAAGAGGGTAAAGATGGAATAAATCATGATGTCAGGAGACATTATTTGGGGTGTTTAATACACAATATAATATACACATGATATACTATAGAATTTTACACCTGAAACCTATAGACTTTTATTTTTAAAAAACCCTGATTAACTCAATAATAAAAAATGAACCAATGAAGACCAGAGGTTGGTCTGTGTAAGAAAGAACTAGCTCAATCAGAATGGTTTGCTCAAAATGCACATTCTCCAAGAACTCTCTTAAAGATGGGTCATTCTTGGCTCCTGAGATATGAGCTCTCAGCCCTTGCAATATTATACTCTATAAGAATGTTTTTGTGTACCTGAAGTTGGGTTAATAATTTTTGTTTATTACACCTGCATGTTTGTGCTCAACAAGCATTATACCAGTGGTTCTCAACCTTGGCTGCACATTAGAATCACCTGGGAATCTTTTTAAAATCCTGATTTCTGGGCCTCATCCTCTGGAAATTCTGTTTCTTTGTTATGGAGTGGGGCCACAACATTAGTAACAAAGAAACAGAATTTCCAGAGAATGAGGCCCAGAAATCAGGATTTTAAAAAGATTCCCAAGTGATTCTAATGTGCAGCCAAGGTTGAGAACCATTGCATTATACCTTATATGAGTATGCGGTGATGCTATAGGGTGCATATATAGTCATCTCAGACAATCTAACTGCTTTACTAAACAGATTTTTCTATTCCAAAAATTGTGGAAATATAGCAATGCACTGTCTATTATAAATAACTAGAGGCCCAGGGCACAGAATTCATGCATGGGGGAAGAGGTGTCCCTCAGCCCGGCCTGCACCCTCTCCAATCTGGGACCCCTCAAGGGATGTCTGATCCCGCAACCGGCAGTCAGATCCCTCTCACAATCTGGGACCACTGGCTTCTAACCACTCACCTGCCTGCCTGATTGCCCCCTAACTGCTCCCCTGCTGGCCTGATTGACACTTAACTGCTCCGCTGCTGGCCTGATCACCCCCAACTGCCCTCCCCTGCTGGCCTGATTGACACTTAACTGCTCCCCTACTGTCCTGATCACCCCCAACTGCCCTCCCCTGCTGGCCATCTTGTGGTGGCCATCTTGTGACGACATCACACGTGAGGGTGGGAGAACAACCTAAGCTTTTATTAGTATAGATTATACCTCTAAAAGTTTGTAGCAACTTCATTGACTTATTTTAGAAAAAAATGATAATTAATTAGAAAATTATTTAAACAAAAAAGATAATATATTTGAGTTCTCAGTTTTGACTAAGAGTCAGTTCTGTATTTTTGTATATTCCTGAATATCTCTCAGCTGAGGTAGATGTAGATTTTCCACAAGAAAGAAAGCAGGAAAATATTAGGCTCTCATTAAAAGTATGGCTACTATTTTGTTTTAATTTGTTATTGTTGACACTGTTGTAGATGTCTCCCATTTCCTCTCTTTTTCCCACATTCACCTAGCTCCCTCCTCCCCCTTTGTCCTCCTAATACTATTGAAAAGCAAAGCATATATTGAAAATATATGTATTTTTTACATATTTTTGAAATAATATTTATTTGATAACTACTATCTATGGATATTCTTGTGGTCACTGGGAATGCAATGGTGAGATAAAAATGGTATCTGATTTTTGAAAATTGGAGCTCTGTGGAGTAGGTCAAAACTAATTTATGTAGAGGAAACAATGGGCCGGAGGAAGCATCAAATGTCTCAACAATTGAAAAAGTATGGGAAAGGAAAGTTAACCTGGATTGGACAATGTATATGGGAGATTTTCGTGCTTAATGAGGCACCAGGGATCTTTGTCATGTCATACATACAGGGTGGAGCAAAAGTAGGTTTACATTTGTGAGTACACAAAACACCGAGGTTATTCTCATATTATTATTTATTATTGTATTATTTTCCATACAAATAACTTTCACCCCACCCTGTATTATCCTTCATAGTCTTTATCCTAAAACCAAAAATTTTTTTATGTAGTGTTTAAACAGTGTATTATAATTACATTCATTCAAGTAGATATTGTCTACCATATTTTAGAATATATGTTAAATTTTAAAAATAAATTAGAAAGCTACAAGCCTGATATTATTCTCTTTAAAGAAGCACTGAGAGACTGAACCTGGAGATTATGATACAGACCAACACCAAGGCCCAGTTACCAACATAAATGTTGACTGGAGCTTCTTCAAGTACACTCTTTCTGAAGTTCAGATCAGCTAATCTGGGATGTCTCAAGTCACATTTTGCAGTAGGTTGACTATTGCGCAGTTTTTAATGTGCCTCTACACTTTCCTTGTTAGTGTTTTGCACCAGCAGTACCTGTTTCCTTTAGAGCAATCATAAATCTTCTGAAAAATCAAAATTATCTTTTCTTCTAAAAAATACTTACAATGACTATCTCAAATCCTGTTTGATAACTAATCCTATCAAATAAAAGAGTAATATGCAAATTAACCATCACACCCTCACTCCGTCACTCCGTCAGAAAGATGGCTGTGGGCATGGAACTGGAGCTAGCAGGAGGCTTGCGTTGGCCCCGGTGATAGGGGAAGCCAAGCTTCCTGCCTGCCCTGGCTGGCCCTGAGCTCCACTCAAGGCTACAAAGTTTCAATTATAGAAGATAAATAAATCCCAGGTACCTGCTTCCAGCCGGCATGGCCTCCACTCAAGGAGGGGCTGGGAGCCTCGGTTGCCAGGGGTAACCCGACCTGAGCTCCGCTTAAGGCTACAAAGTTTCAATTATAGAAGTTAAATAAATCCCAGATACCTGCTTCCAGCCTGTGGGCATGGACAGCCTGAAAACAGCCCTCGGCCCCTCACCCAGACTGGCCAGGCATCCCAGCGGAACCCCCCATCCTGATCTGGGTCACCCTTCAGGGCAAACCAGCCGGCCCCCACCCATATATCAGGCCTCTATCCTATATAATAAAAGGGTAACATGCAAATTGACCCTAACAGCAGAACGACTGAGAATGACTGGTCACTATGACACACACTGACCACCAGGGAGCAGACTCTCAATGCAGGAGCTGCCCCCTGGTGGTCAGTGTGCTCCCACAGGGGGAGCTTTGCTAAGCCACAAGCCAGGCTGATGGCTGCCAGCACAACAGTGGTAATGGGAGGCTCTCCTGCCTCCTCAGCAGCGCTAAGGATGTCCGACTGCAGCTTAGGCCTGCTCCCTGCTGGCAAGTGGACATCCCCTGAGGGCTCCCGGGCTACCAGAGAGATGTCTGACTGCCAGCTTAGGCCTGATCCCCTGGGGAGCGGGCCTAGGCCAGCAGGTGGACATCCCCCGCGAGGTCCCAGACTGCGAGAGGGCACAGACCCAGCAGAGTGACCCCCCCCCACCCCAAGTGCACAAATTTTTGTGCACTGGGTCTCTAGTACTAATATATCAGTGAAGACAACCCAAAAAGCTGCAATTGTTTATGATATGCATTTCTTCCTTTCCCTGGCAAATTAATGGTGAAAATTTATATCCAGGCAACTGAAAACATCTTTACTGCTACACCCCATCAATGGAAGGAAATTGAAAACTTCAATAGAGGGAAAAAGAGTTGGAAAATATTATCAAATTCAGCTTTCAGACCAGAGTTCTAGCTCTAATAATCAAATTAGCTTACAATTTTGCAGTGTCTATATAATTACAACAGAACTGTTTCAAATTACAAAATAGAGACACAATGATATCTTCTTTTTCTAGGCTAATAGAACTGTTATTTAAGGATTTCTCAAATATATATCTCCAGATAATTACTGAAGACACTGGAAAATTCAGAATATAATACAAATTTAGTTTTTTTCAATAACATAAAGATAGCTTTGTGGTTTGCTTCTTACTTTTATGTTCACATCATAAAATTAAGGTTACTAAAATTATGGTTTTCATAGGAATAATGATTTCTAAGTGACTTCTGTAGATAAAATGTGCTTTTTCTGCTCTCACTTAACAATGCTCATCCTGAGGAAGGATATGGCACAATTTAACAAGGCACATGTAGACTGTGACAAAAATATTCTTGCATTTTAACCAATCTGTATTTGTAATTCTTTGAATCCTTTTCATTTTCCCATTATTATAGATAAGTGCTTTTGTAACTATGTACTCAGGAAAGGTAATGAACACCTGCGCCTGATAGGAATTATGAAGAGTCTGTTATTTTCCTCATGAAAGACACAAAAAGCACAATGAAATTCTGTTACAATGATCAGCCTGAGCAGTTTAGATGAATCATTTATTTTTACTTATCACTACATGCCAGTAGTCTCCCAGATGCTGATTTCTTTTTTACTAATTCAAGCATTTCCAAAAGAGAAATAGCTTTCTTCAAAGGATAAGTTCTTATATAGAATATGCACTTACTAGACAAATCATTGTGAACTCTAATAAGGAGTCCCAACATCTGTAATTATAGCTAAGTTGCTCTCAAAGGTTTAAATACTTTTATCGCAGAAATAATCAAGAATTATTCATTCATATATTTTAAATCTAAACTAGCTAGCTATTGGGGTTGCCTTATACAAGACAATAACATTTGAAAAGAAAAAGTTCAGCAATTAAAATGAAATAATCACCAACAAACTGATTCCTCATGTCAAAAAAAAAAAAAAAAAAAAAAAGACACCCACTAGCCCAGCAACCTGACTGCACAGGAGAGCTGATAGAAACTTCAGATTTCCAGCTGATCCCACTGGACTGCATACAAAGATTTCTGCCCAGCCAAGGACAAAGTAATGTTTTGGACTATCCGCAGGGGAGTAGCTCTGAGAAAGGGAAAGACACCAACCACATTCCCTGAAATCTGAACAGCACCTACCCCACCTAAAGCCCTTGCAGAAACAGATTTTTGAGCGATTAAGATTGACAACTGGTGAGCAGGCAAAGGCCGGCAGAAGCAGAGCCCAGGGAACCAGGGGAAGTTTGCAGACCCAGCCCTGGGCCACATGCTGCAAACAAACCCGCTTTAGAGGTCAAATTGACCCTCCTGCTTACAGCCAAGTCCTGTGGAAACAGACACAAACTGCGGATCGCATGGAGCTTCAGTCAAGTTGCTGAAAGCCAAAGGAGGACATTTTCTGAAAGAGGTTAGCACCTAAATATGTTACGGGAAGCCCAGAACTGGGAGAAAGAACAGTTAGCCACAGTCATCAGAAGAGTAGGATCCAAAGGGAGCTCCTATGGGGCACTAAACTCGGCTAAACAAAAGCCACTTCACTTTTTTTTTTCTCTTTCCTATATTATCTTCTTATCTATGTTCTTGATTGGTTTGTTGTTTTTCTAGTGTCTATTGTTTTGTCCATATATCTAATTTTTCTCTTCTATTTTCCTATTCAATCTTTTTTTTTCTTCTTTTCCTTTTCTCCTGCTTTATAATTTTTTTTTCCTTTCTTATTTTGAGTCTATCTGCTTTCTCCTCTATTTTCCTTTTCACTTTTTTCCTTTTCTTTTCTTCCTCCTTTATTTTAAATTGTTTTTTCCCTACTCCCCTCATTTTTTTTTAATTTCAGCTCAGCACCTACATATTTTTCTCCCTCCCTTTATTTTTGTTTGTGTTTTTTTACATTTTTTTTTCTTATTTTTCTCCTCATGATTTTTTCTTTTTTCTTTTATACTATCATTCTTGCTCTCTTTTCTCTTTCCTAATATTCTCTTTTCCAGTGGTTGTGTTTATTGTTGCTGTAGGGATCTTGTGTATTTTTTCCCACATTTTGTTGTGTTGAATATTGTTTGGTTCTCTACAACAACTCACAAGCATCGTTGGGGGGTAAGCCTCATAGCCAGCCAGCCTAAGAAGAGATTCCATGCACAGGTGAGACAATAACATTCAATATGCAACTACAATAGGAGAACCCAAATTAGTCAAGCAAGGGGCTTTCCTAGATCACCAAGCCCAGGAGGCCTAAGAGACTGCACCACTGGGTCCCACAAAACACCTATTACATGAGACCACCACACAAAGTCTGGGAGGCACAGCAGTTTTACATAACACACAGAAACAAATACAAAGGGACAGCAAAAATGGGGAGACAAAGAATCAGCCCTCATATGCAAGAAAAGGAGGAATTGCCAGGAAAGGAACTAAATGAAATGGATACAAGCAATTTTTGAGATAAGAAAATTCAAAGTTATAGTAATAAGAGTGCTCAAACCATTCAGTGAGAACTGCAAGCAACTTAGTGAGAATTATAAGGGACTTAATAGAAGTTACACCAACATGAAAAGAGAACTTAAAACAGTAAATAAGAATCAATTGGAAATGAGGACTGTCATAGCTGAAATAAAGAACACCCTGGCAGGTTTCAAGAGTAGACTAGATGAAGGTGAGGACATAATCAATGTATTAGAAGACAAGATAGAATAAAACACCCATTCAGGGAAGCAAATGGAAAAAAATTTAAAAGCAGGAGGAGAATTTAGGGACATCTGGTAAAACCTGAAACATAAAAAAACATTTGCATCACAGGGATGCCAGAAGAAGAAGAATCTAAGCTAGGAATAGAGAACCTGTTTGAAGAAATAATGGCAGAAAATTCCAAAAGGCCTGGGACCGTCCACCCCTCTGTCCCAATGGCCCATGCCAGGGGCCATCACCCTCCTCCCGAGTATGGGTGGTGTCCCTGCTCCACACTGCCTGCAACCTGCCCCTTGTTGGGTGAAGCTGCTCTGCCCCTCCATGGTCGCCACCCCCTCCGACATGCAGCCCCACATTTCCTTCCCTTTCCATTCCTGCACCTTTTTCTTGTTTCCTTTCTGTATTTCTGTTTCTCCTCTCAGCCTGTCAGCATGCAGGCCTGCCTTCCTCTCCCTCTCCTTTCCTATCCCCTCCTATCATATCCTATCCTACCTACCCTGAGCCTCGCAGCTGCCTGAGCAGGGGGTGGGGACACAGACTGCTGAATGGTCATTACGTGAGGGCATCCCAGACAATTTGCATATTCCTCTATTATTAGTATAGATATTGATATTGATCTCAGAGAAAAAGGGAGAAGTAGAGAAAGATAGAAACATCAATGATGAGAGAGAATCATTGATTGGCTGCCTTTTGCATGCCCCCTACTGGGGATTGAGCCTGCAACCCAGGCATGTGCCCTTGACCAGAATCGAACCAGGGACTCTTTAGTCTGCAGGCCAAGGCTCTGTCCACTGAGCCAAACTAGCTTGGGCCATCCCTTTTTTTTAAATTTAAATTCTTTATTGTTTATAGTATTACATATGTCTGCTTTTTCCCCCATTGACCTCTCCCTGGCCATTCCCCACCCCCAGTAAATGCCCCCACCCCTCAGTATCCATGTCCATTGGTTATGCTTATATTCATGTATACAAGTCCTTGGGTTGATCTCTTACCTCACCCCCTCACCCTCCACCTGCTTTCCCTCAGAGGTTGGATGTTCTGTTCAATGCTTCTATGTTTCTGGATCTATTTTTGTTCATCAATTTATGTTCTTCATTATATTCCACAAATGAGTGAGATCATGTGATATTTATCTGGCTTATTTTGCTAAGCATAATGCTCTCCAGTTCCATCCATGCTGTTGCAATGGTAAGAGTTTTCTCTTTTATTCCTTTTTTTTTCAGCAGCATAGTATTTCATTGTGTGGATGTATCACAGCTTTGTAATCCACTCATCTGCTGATGGGCACTTAGGCTGTTCCAAATCTTAACTATTGTAATTTGTGCTTCTATGAATATGGAGTTACATATATAATTTCTGATTGGTATTTCTGTTTTCTTGGGATATACTCCTAGAAGTAGGATCACCAGATCAAATGGGAGTTCCATTTTTAATTTTCTGAGAAAACTCCATACTGTTTTCCACAGTGGCTGCACCAGTCTGCATTCCCACCAGCAGTGCACGAGGGTTCCTTTTTCTCCTCATCCTCTCCAGCACTTGTTTGTTGATTTGTTGATGATAGCCATTCTGACAGGTATGAGATGGTACCGCATTGTGGTTTTGATTTGCAACTCTCAGATGATTAGTGACTTTGAGCATGTTTTCATATGTCTTTTGGCCTTCTGTATGTCCTCTTATGAAAAGTGTCTATTTAGGTCCTTTGCTCATTTTTTGATAGGATTATTTATCTTCCTTTTCTTAAGTTTATGACTCCCCTATAAATTTTGGAGATGAAACCCTTATTGGGGATAAAATTGGTAAATATGTCCCCCCCATGCAGTGGGCTTTCTTATTGTTTTGTTGATGGTTTCTTTTACTGTGCAGAAGCTTTTTTATTTTGATGTAGTCTCATTTGCTTACTTTCTCCCTAGTTTCCATTGTCCTAGGAGCTGTATTAGTAAAGATATTGATACCACATGTGTCTGATATTTTGCTGCCTATGGATTCAAATAAGATTTATGGGTTTGTGTCTTATGTTTAAGTCCTTTATCCATTTTGGGTTGTTGTTGTTGTTGTTGTTGTTGTTGTGTGTGTGTGTGTGTGTGTGTGTGTGTGTGTGTGTGTGTGTGTGTATGGTATAAGTTTGTGGTCTAGTTTCATTTTTTTGCATGTATCTGACCAATTTCTCCAACACCATTTATTGAAGAGACTGTTTTGATTCCATTGTATGCTCTTGCCTCTTTTGTCAAATATTAATTGAGCATAATGGCTTGGGTTGATTTCTGGGTTCTCTATTCTGTTCCATTGGTCTATATGTCTATTGTTGTGCCCGCACCAGGTAGTTTTGAGAACCATGGCTTTGTAATATAGATTGATACCTCCTATTGTGATCCTTCCTACTTTGTTCCTCTTTCTCAGGATTGCTTCAGCTATTCAGGATCTTTTTTATTCCATATGAATTTTGGGGGAGTTTTTTCTAGATCTGTGAAATATGCTGCTGGTATTTTAATGGGGATTGCATTAATTCTATAGATTGCTTTGGGTAATATGGATGTTTTAATGATGTTGATTCTACCAATCCATAAACACAGTATATTCTTCCATTTGTTTATGTCTTCTCTGTCCCTTTTTTCAATATCCTATAGTTTTCTGGGTACAGGTCCTTTATCTCCTTGGTTAAGTTTATTCCTAGGTATCTTAATTTTTTTGTTGCAATGGTAAATGGGATTTTTTTGTTTTGTTTTAGTTTCTCTTTTTGTGAGTTCACTATTGGTGTATAAAAAAAGCCATAGAACTCTGGTTGTTAATTTTGTATGCTGCTACATTGCTGAATTCATTGATTAAATATAGTAGTATTTTATGGAGTCTTTAGGGTTTTCTAGGTACAATATCATGTCATCTGCAAATAACAACAGTTTTACTTCTTTTTTTCCAATTTGGATGCCTTTTATTTCTTCTTCTTGTCAGATTGCTGTGGTTAGCACTTCCAATAGTATATATCAAACAGGAGTGGTGAAAGTGGGCATCCCTGTCTGGTTCCCGTTCTTAGGGGAAATGGTTTTAGTTTTTGTCCATTGAGTATGATGTTGGCTGTAGGTTTTTCATATAAGGCTTTTATTATGTTGAGGTGTGATCCCTCTATTTCCACTTTGCCAAGAGTTTTTTTTTTTTTTTTTTTATCAAGTATGGCTTTTGGATTTTTTCAAATGCTTTTTCTGCATCAATTGATATGATTATGGGATTTTTATCTCTTGATTTGTTTATGAGATGTATCACAGTTATTGATCTGTGGATATTGTACCAGCCTTGCATCCCTAGAATAAATCCCACTTGGTCATGGTGTATGATCTTTCTAATGTAATGCTGGATCTGATTTGCTAGAATTTTGTTGAGGATTTTAGCATCTATGTTCTTCAGGGATATTGGCCTGTAATTCTCTTTCTTTGTAGTTTCTTAATCTGGTTTTGGGATTGGGGTAATGTTAGCTTCATAGAAGCAGCTTGGAAGTATGCATTCCTCTTGAGTGTTTTAGAATAGTCTGAGATCATTAGGTAATACTTTGTTGAATAAATGAAAGTGGTATGCTGCAAAGTATTTAATAGTTAATACATTGGATGTCAGGGATATAGCTTTATAGAATATAACTGAACATTTTTATTATTATAAATAGCTTAAAATGTGGAAGAAAATTTTGATTTATCAATTTTCTTATTAATGCACATTTGCGTAGTGTCAAGTTTTAAATTGTTCATTTTTTTAGGAATGTTCATATGGACGTATGCATTCATTTCTTTTGGAAAAAAGTAGACAGAAAATGGGATATGTGGTAGGGAACTTTTTAAGGTCAGACATTGTTAGTATATACATATATATAATACTAGAGGCCCGGTGCACGAAAATTTCTGCATGGGGGGTGGTCCCTCAGCCTGGCCTGTGCCCTCTCACAGTCTGGAACCCCTTGGGGGATGACCACCTGCTGGTTTAGGCCCGCTTCCTGGGGAATTGGGCCTAAGCTGGTAGTCAGACATCACTCCGGCAGCCTGGGAGCCCTCGGGGGATGTCCACTTGCAGGCAGGGAGCAGGCCTAAGCTGCAGTCGGACATCCTTAGTGCTGCTGAGGAGGCGGGAAAAGCTCCTACCACCACCGCTGTACTGGAGGCCATCAGCCTGGCTTGTGGCTGAGCAGAGCTCCCCCTATGGGAGCACACTGACCACCAGGGGACAGCTCCTGCATTGAGAGTCTGCTCCCTGGTGGTCAGTGTGTGTCATAGTGACCAGTCATTCTGCTGTTAGGGTCAGTTTGCATATTACCCTTTTACTATATAGGATAGAGGACTGGTGCACAGGTGGGGGCTAGCTGGTTTGCCCTGAAGAGTGTCCCGGATCAGGGTGAGGGTCCCGCTTGGGTGCCTGGCCAGCCTGGATGAGGGCCTGATGGCTGTTTTCAGGCTGACCGCACCCCCTTTAGAGTGGGGATCCCCACTGTGGTGCCTGGACAGTCTGGGTGAGGGGCTGAGGGCCGTTTTCAGGCTGCCCAAGCCCCCTGGCGATGGAAGCTCCCAGCCTCTCCTTTTTTTCTTTTTTTTATTCTGGGATTTATTTACCTTCTATAACTGAAACTTTGTTGCCTTCAGTGGAGCTCAGAGCTGGCTCCTGCTCACTCCAGCTCCGTGGCCACAGCCAGCTGAAAGCAGGTATCTGGGGTTTATTTTCTATAATTGAAACTTTGTTGCCTTCTGTGGAGCTCAGAGCTGGCCCAGAAGCTTGGTTTCCTCCGTCACTGGAGCAACCAAGCCTCCTGTTCGCTTCAGCTCCATGGCTGCCGGCCGCCATCTTGGTTGGGTTAATTTGCATATATTTGCTCTGATTGGCTGGTGGGCATGGGTTAAGGTGTAGTGAATGTAGGGTCAATTTTCATGTTTGTCTTTTATTAGATTAGATAATTTTGTATATTGGCAAATATTGCTAAACTCTTCTGAGTTCTAGTAGGTTTTTTGTATAGACTCCTTGGAAGTTTCTAAGACAATCATGCCTGTTTCTCAGCCTCCTCTTGAGACCCTGGGCTAGTCCACAAATGTCCTTTTTATGGCAATTACAAGAGGGCAAGAGAGCAAAAACCAACTTATGATCCAACCCCAGTGGTCAGGAAAGTGATTAAAGCCATCTTAGTCTACCAAGCTTTAGAGTGGCAGAAAAATGGCTCACTTTAGCCAAGCCCAAATTTTAATTAACAAAATCCTAAGAAATAACAATAGTCTTTCTTTTAAGCCACAAAGTGTTGTAGGTTATTTGTTATGCAATATTTGATAAACTAGAGGCCTAATGCATGAAATTCCCGCAAGGGGCTTGGTCCCCACCATGGCAGTGGCTGCCTCTGCCTTTGCCCTTGTTGCCCTGGCTTCCTCCAGAAAGTTGTCCAGAAGGACGTCCGGAAGGACATTTGGTCTAATTAGCATATTACACTTTTATTATTATAGATAAGACATACCAATTCAAAGTATAAATTATAGATTCTTTAGAAAACATGTAAAAGGGATTCTACCAACATTTCTAGATTTAAAACAAAATTTAATAAATATTTAGGTATAACAAATTAATTTTTATAAAATATTTTATGAATATAACAATATTTTGTTCTATCTATTTAGATAGGTACATGTATGATCTACACTAATAAAAGAGAAACATGGTAATTGGCGTACGACCGCTACCCTTTTCTTTGGCTAATTAGCGAGATATGCAAATTAACTGTCAGCCAAGATGGCGGCCGGCAGCCAGGCAGCTTGAAACTAACATGAGGCTTGCTTGCTACAGTGGCAGAGGAAACCAACGTTCCAGGCCTGCGGCTGCAGGCCTCTGAGCCTACAGTTTGAAACATTGTAACAAATACCACTGGACTTCAGCCAGCAGGATCGCAACATTGTAAGCAAAGTCCAGAAACCTACTTTCAGCAGCGGAGGCCTAAGAGCTGGAGCCAATCCTCAAGCTAAAGCTGGCCCAGAATAAAAAAAAAAAAGGAAAAAAGGAGCAGTTGGGAGCTTCAGTCACCCCCAGTCTGAAAACAGCCCTCAGCCCCTCACCCAGACTGGCCAGGCACCCCAGTGGGGACCCCCGCCCTGAAGGGTGTGTGACCAGCTGCAAACAGCCATCATCCCCTCACCCAGGCTGGCCAGGCAACCCAGTGGGGACCCCCACCCTGATCCAGGACACCCTTCAGGGCAAATCAGCTGGCCCCACCCATGCACCAGGCCTCTACCCTATATAGTAAAAGGGTAATATGCCTCCCAGCACCGGGATCAGCGGAGCCATGAGGCCTCCCGGCACTGGGATCAGGGTGACAGGGGGCAGCGCCCAAACCCCCTGATCAACCTGTGGCTCTCTGTGTGACAGGGGGCAGGGCCACAACCTCCCTATCCACCCTGCTCTGTTCGAGACAGGGTGCAGTGCCCCAACCCTCTGATCAGCCCTGCTCTGTGCCTGATAGGGGGACTTCTCCAACCCGCCCCCCCATGGGCCCTGCTCTGTGTGTGACGGGGTAGAGCCATAACCTCCCCATCGGCCCTGCCCTGAGTGTGAGAGTTGCGGCGCCCCTATCCCCTGATCAGCCCTGCTCTGGGGGTGATAGAGGGTGGTGCCCCAACCCCCTGATGGGCCCTGCTCTGTGTGTGATGGGAGCAGTGCCCCAACCCCCTGATTAGCCCTGCTCTGTGCGTGACAGGGTAAGGAGCCCCAACCCCCCTGATGGGCCCTGCTCTGTGAGTGACAGGGGACAGTGCCCCAATCCCCCAATCGGCCCTACCCTGATCGTGACTGAGGGTGGCATCACAACCTCCCAATCTCCCTGCTCTGTGCATGACAAGGGGCGGTGCCCCAACTCCCCAATCAGCCCTGCTCTGAGCCAGACCAGGGGCTGCACCTAGGGATTGGGCCTGCCCTCTGCCACCTGGGAGCAGGCCTAAGCCAGCAGGTCGTTATCTCCCGAGGGGTCCCAGACTGTGAGAGGGCACAGGCCGGGCTGATGGACCACCCCCCCCCCCCCCCGAGTGTACAAATTTTTGTGCACCGGGCCTCTAGTATATAAATATATATATATATATATATATATAAATACTCATTATTTTCTCTTATCTTTTAACCAAGGGATTTTGCCTCTCTGCAATTATTTACCATTTTCTCATTTACTCTTTTTCACATAATTAATCTACTAGAGTTGAAGCAGGAATTTTAGGGAAATATAGGCAGGCCTAGGGATTTTTTTAGAATTGGGGTCCATAGAAAAGCAAGGTGCTGCAGACTAGAGAAGGTACATTTCCATAACATAAGGAAGCCAGGTGCAGTTACATCTCCATAAGACGAGGGAGCTGGAAATAGGCAAGAAAGGTCTATATTTACAAAATAAAGAGAAGGAAGCCCTTCATTCAGATGGAAAAGATGAAAGCCCAGAGGGAGGGAGTGGGGGAGATGTGAGGTTCAACCTTTGAGCCCAGGAGTTACTATAGTAACCAACTTGAAGGGGAATATTGACCAATCAGAGGGGATATCAGGCAGCAGGATCTGCAGCCTTTATAAGCCATAGGGAAAGGAACCCAGTGGAACCCTTTTCCCCCTCCCTTCTTGGCAGTCTGTACTTGTTCTTCAATAAATTTCCACCTTTGCTATACCACTTTTTTTCTGTGGATTCATTCTTCCATTCAGGCGGACAAAGAATCCGGGTTCCAGTCCAAAAATTCGGTATCAAAGTCACCCAAGTACATTATAAATAAATTAAGAGTTTAAATGTCTCTTTTTCCTGGTGGAATTTTCAGTCATTTAATTTCTTAAGGGTTGAAATCTGGCTCCCTCAAAACCTAATAGCTGTCAACAGGCATAAAAACAAAGCACCAGCCCCAATCCACAGGTAATTGCACCAGGTGCTTTTTACTATAGAGATCAGAGAGAAACTCAGTCAGGGCAGTAAAGAAGGAAAATCATGCCTGGAGGCTGATTAGCCAGGTCTCAATCTAGCTGTCACTTTGTGCATGGTGCATTTTATCGAACCACTTCCCTCTGGCACAAGCAGGAAGTCTATCAGTGGGCTCAACTTTGAGGTCAAAGGTTATATTGATTAGGAATGACCAATACTCTCAAATGCAGAGTTGTGAAATTCCTTCCATTTAGGTGAAGAAGATATAATAACATTGAGAATGACACAGGCTTTACAATACCTGATACTTAGAAACATTTTCTTATAAAACTATTTGACATTTTAAATTTAATCATCATTTTTATTGCTTGAATCATTTATAAATATACAGTGTATGTTATATCATTATGTAAGCTTCTAGTTCTGTGCAAAGCTGAAACAGATATTCTGTTTATATTTTGGGCAAGGATATTAGGTCAAGCCCCAATGCCAGGTTAGAAAAATTAGCAAGCCTGCAACAATGGTCAATCTAGGGCAGTGCCACATGACTCAAAGTTTCACAAAGGCTTAAATTTGGTCAACTTTATTTTTCACATTGAATACTTATCACTTATGATTGTACATGAATAGCAAATATGAATAAATATTTTTATTTATTTATTTTTTAAAATGTATTTTATTGATTTTTACAGAGAGGAAGAGAGAGGGATAGAGAGTTAGAAACATTGATGAGAGAGAAGCATCAACCAGCTGCCTCCTGCACACACCCTACTGGGGATGTGCCCGCAACCCAGGTACATGCCCTTGACCGGAATCAAGCCTGGGACCCTTTAGTCCACAGGCCAACGCTCTATCCACTGAGCCAAACCAGGTAGGGCAATATATTTTTATTAATCAATGACTATACTGAAAGGCCAGGTTTTAAAAATAATATTTGAAAATACGAATAGTGAAGTTTTGGCTTAATTTTTTTTTAAAAAAATCAATAGATGAAAAAATTTTAGATCAACATGTTTCATTATTATTTTAATCCTAATTACCACTAAAAGTCATTCTTAGCTTTTGAAAACACAAGCATTCTCATAGATACAATGGAAGCATTAACTTATGTGTAAATCAAGCTGAAATAAACTAAAATATGTTTATTCTGTAGCCACATGAAAACTCAGTTGTAATAAAGATTTAGGATTCTGAGCAAGAGGCTAGATTAGATGATGATGAAACCGGAATTTTAGGGGAATATAGGCAGGCTTAAGGCATTTTTAGAATTGGGTCCATGAAAAAACACAGGGCTACAGATTGGGAGAAGGTACATCTCCATAACACAAGGAAGCCAGGTGCAGGGAGCAACAACAGTTGCATTTACTTAAGACAAGGGAGCTGGAAGTAGCCAAAAAGATCTATATTTACAAATTGAAGAAAAAGAAAGAAAGCCAGAAAGAAAAGAACAATGAGGGAGGAGGGCAACACCTGCCCCATGTGGTGTTTGACCTTTGAGTTCAGGAGTTACTATAGTAACCAGTCTAAGGGAATAGTGACCAATCAGAGGGGATATCAAGGCTGCAGGATCTGCGGCATTTATAAGCCATAGGGAAAAGGAACTCAGTGGGACCTTTTCCCCCTCCCCAACGTGGGAGTCCATTCTGTGGGACTCTTTCCCTCTCCCCACGTGGGAGTCTTTACTTGTTCTTCAATAAATCTCCACCTTTACTATACTACTCTCTGTCCGTGGATTCATTCTTTGACTCTGGCAGACAAAGAATGGGTCCTAGTCCAAAAATTCCATTTCAAGGAGTATGTGTTTATATCTATATTATATAATACACTAGAGGCCCGGTGCACAAAAATTTGTGCACTGGTGGGGGGTGTCCCTCAACCTCACTTGTGCCCTCTCACAGTCTGGGACCCCTCGGGAGATAACGACCTGCTGGCTTAGGCCTGCTCCCAGGTGGCAGAGGGCAGGCCCAATCCCTAGATGCAGCCCCTGGTCGGGCTCAGAGCAGGGCTGATTGGGGAGTTGGGGCACCGCCCCCTGTCATGCACAGAGCAGGGCAGATCGGAAGGTTGTGATGCCACCCTCAGTCACACTCAGGGTAGGGCCGATTGGGGGTTTGGGTCGCCGCCCCCTGTCACACTCAAGGCAGGGTCGATGGGGAGGTTATGGCGCCACCCCCTGTCACGCACAGAGCAGGGTTGATCAGGGGGTTGGGGCGCTGCCCCCTGTCACACACAGAGCAGGGCGGATCAGGGGGTTGGAGAGCTCCCCCCTGTCATGCACAGAATAGGGGCAATAGGGGAGTTGGGTCACCACCCCCTGTCACACACAGAGCAGGGCGGATCAGGTGGTTGGGGCACCACCCCCTGTCACCCACAGAGCAGGGCCCATGGGGGGGTTGGGGCATCGCACCCTGTTTTACACAGAGCAGGGCCGATCAGGGTGTTGGGGCGCCTTCCCCTGTCATGAACAGAGTAGGGCGGATAGGGAGGTTGTGGCCCTGCCCCCTGTCACACACAGAGCCGCAGGGCGAGTAGGGGGTTTGGGCGCTGCCCCCTGTCATGCTGCTCCAGGGGCCAGGAGGCCTCGCAGCTCCTCTGATCCCAGTGCTGGGAGGCCTCCTTGCTCCGCTGATCCCGGTGCTGGGAGGCCTCACGGCTCCACTTGACACAGGGACAGTGAGGCCTTGCTGCTCCGCTGATCCCGGTGCTGGGAGGAATATTACCCTTTTACTATATAGGATAGAGGCCTGGTGCACGGGTGGGGGCCGGCTGGTTTGCCCTGAAGGGTGTCCTGGATCAGGATGGGGGGTCCCGCTTGGGAGCCTGGCCAGCCTGGATGAGGGAATGATGGCTGTTTGCAGCTGGTCACACACCATTCAGGGTGGGGGTCCCCACTGGGGTGCCTGGCCAGTCTGGGTGAGGGGCTGAGGGCCGTTTTCAGGCTGGTGGGTGACTGAAGCTCCCAACCTCTCCTTTTTTTCTTTTTTTTTTTATTCTGGGATTTATTTACCTTCTATGGCTGTCACTGGAGCTGAGAGCCAGCTTTAGCTCTGAGGCTCGGCTCCAGCTCTGAAACCTTGGTTGCTGAAAGCAGGGATCTGGGTTTGTTTGGGTTCTATAATTGTAACACTGTTGTAACTCCAGCTCGGCCAGCTGGCTGAAAGCATGGGGTTTGTTTAGCGTCTATAATTGCAATATAGTTGCTTAGAGTGTAAGCTCAGAGCCCAGCAGTGGCAGACGGGGAATCTTGGCTTCCTCCTTCACTGGAGCAAGCAAGCCTCCTGTTCGCTTCAGCTGCCTGGCTGCCGGCTGCCATCTTGGTTGGCAGTTAATTTGCATATTGCCCTGATTAGCCAATGTCGGAGATACGGTTAATTACCATGCTTGTCTATTATTAGATAGGATATCTATCTAGTTAACCATTTGTATTTATACGGGATGTATATGTGTATATAGTATGTATATATCCCTATAAATATAAAGAAATATAAATGATTTGAAAGTGACAATAATTTGTTTTAATATATTTTCATTTTCCTAAAAGCATTGATACTATTGCTCTCATTGATGTTATAACAAGAGTCTTAGAAATATCATTACCTTCTTTAAAAACATAATTTCATTTATTAGCCTGTGACAGTGTTTTCATAAATAATTGAAAAAATAATATATTATGTTTTAAGTTGTAAAAAATTAATTAAATTAGCATATTAAAGTAGTAAAACCAATAAAGAATAGGAATTTATATTTAAGTCTTTTATCCATTTTGAATTTATTCTTGTGTACAGTGTAAGCTGGTGGTCAAGTTTCATTTTTTTGCATGTACCTGTCTAATTTTTCCGACATCATTTATTAAAGAGACTGTCTTTACTCCATTGTATGCTCTTGCCTCATTTGTTAAATATTAATTGACCATTGATCTACATGCCAGTTGTTATGCCAACAACTGTTTTTGTTGTTGTTTGTTTGTTTTGTTTTTTTTGAAAAGTGTAGAAAAGAAAGCAAGACTTTATTAACTACAACAAAAATATACTTATGAGAGTGAAACAAGGAAGGACATAGCAGAAGCAACAGGGGAGCGAAGGCCAGGCTGCTTTGTCTCATGGGGAGTCAGAGGAAAGGGGGGGTCTTGGAGACAGGTTCAGGCGGTAGCCCAGGACTAATTGCCACTGCCCATTGCTCCTTTGGTTGCAAGTTTCACAGGGTCCCTTAGAGGTTAAGGGATATGGAAGTGGTGAGGGAATGGCATGGGTGTGCTCCTGGGAGGGTGTGCTCCTGGGAGGGAGTGCCAAGCTGTTTTGATCAAAGTGGCTCTGTAGTATAGTTTTATGCAGTATTGTGATCCCTCTAACTTTGTTCTTCTTTCTCAAGACTGCTGAAGCTATTCAGGGGTGTTTTTGGTTCCATATAAATTTGGGAATATTTGTTCTAGATCTGTGAAGTATGCCATTGGTATTTTAATAGGAATTGCATTGACTCTATAGATTACTGTGGGCAGTATGGACATTTCAATGATGTTAATTCTTCCAACCCACAAACAAGTATATGATTCCAATATTTGTATCTTCCTCAATTTCTTTCTTCAATGTCCTATGGTTGTTTGAATACATTTCTTTTACCTCCTCAGTTAAATTTATTCCTAGTTACCTTATCTTTTGTGGTTGTTCTTGCCATAGTAAATGAGCTTGTTTACTTAGTTTCTCTTTCCGATAGTTCATTACCAGTATATACAAATGCCACTGATTTTTTAATATTAATTTTGTATCCCACTACTTTGCTAAATTCATTTACTAGATCTAGTAGTTTTTGGTGGAGTCTTTAGAGTTTTCTATGTGGAATATATCATGTCATTTGTGAACAATAACAATTTTGCTTTCTAAAACACCAATCAGAAAGAATATATGCATCCCCACATTCATAGCATTTTTATTTACAACTAGAGGCCCAGTGCACGGATTCATGCACCAGTAGGGTCCCTCAGTCTAGCCTGCACTCTCTCGCAATCTGGGGCCCCTCGAGGGATGTAGTAGTGCCCAAAGCGGCAGGTGGCTAGGGAGAAGCCCAAGCCAGAGCAGTGCGGTCCCAGCCCCTCTGTGCCTGCTGCTGCCGATTGGTTGTGTTGCTGCTGAAGTGGGAGAAGCTCGCCACTGAAGTGGCGCTCACCAGCCATGAGCCCGGCGTCTGACACCCATCAGTCAGCTGAGCAGCGCTCCTGCTGTGAGAATGCTCTGACCAACAGGGGCAACTCCTGTGTTGAGTGTCTGTCCCTGGTGGTCAGTGTGCGTCATAGCTACCGGTCAACTGGTCGTTCAGTCATTTGGTCACTTAGACTTTTATATATATATATATACTAGGGGCCCAGTGCATGAAGATTTGTGCACTGGGGGTGTGTCCCTCAGCCCGGCCTGCGCCCTCTCCAATCTGGGAGCCCTCTCCAATCTGGGAGTTTCTGTCTGTCTTTGCAATCATATGAGCAAATTATCTGAGATCCCCAACCCAGTTTGGTTTGTTGTTCACAGAATAATAGAGGCATTTTTTTTTCTTCACTTCATTGGTGGAGATTTCCTGGAAGCTTTAGGAATCTTCCCTTTAATTTTTCCTAGACACTCTGATTTTACTTATGTCTCTCACCTTTGCTTTCTCTCCATCCCTCACCACAACAGTAACTTGCTCCAGGCTCACTTTGCTCCAGTGTCTAGGAGATACGTCTGCCACCAGAACTATGATTCCCAGCATTCCTGATGCTCCCCGCACTCTGGGCTTCTGCTTGAGGTCCCGGGACTGCCACCAGAACTACTATTCCCAGAATTCCTGGTGCTCCCTGCAGTCTTGGTTTTCCCGTTCTGCTCTGTCCCACGGCCTCCCACTCTGCCAAGTCCTCAAAGCCACCATTTTCCCTCTCTACTCTCCATCTGGTGTCTTGGGGAGACAAGTTCCCCAAGCCTCTCCACTCTCAACCAGTTTTCCTGCTCTGCTCTCTGCCCGATGGCTTGGGGGACCAATCGAGGGATCCACATCCCCCCAAGCTGCTGGCTTGCCTGCTCTGCTCTCCGCCCAGTGCCTGTGTATACAAATAAACCCACCATCTTTGTCAAGTTAATTTGCATACTCACTCCTGATTGGTTGGTTAACATAGCGGAAGGGTGGTCAATTTACATGTTTCTCTTTTATTATATAGGACTAGATGCCCTGTGCACAAAATTTGTGCACTGACGGGGACGTTCCTCAGCCCAGCACCTGCACCCTCTCCAATACAGGACCTCTAGAGGGATGTCCAACTGCTGGTTTAGGCCTGGCAGTAGGACATCCCTCTCTCAATCTGGGACCGCTGGCTCCTAACCGGCTCTGCCTACCAGCCTGATCACCGCTAACTGCTCTCCCTTAGGGGGCCTGATCACCCCCTAACTGCTTTCCCCTGTGGGCCTAATTGCCCCTAACCACCTCTGCCTTGGCCCCCACCACTGTGCCTATGTCCAGAAGGATGTCTGGAAGATGTCCGGTCTAATTAGCATATTACCCTTTTATTAATATAGCTAGATAACCAGGATAAGCAAATAGCCCAAGTGCCCATCAATGGATGAGTGGGTAAAAAAGCTATACACAATGGAACACTACAAAGTTATAAAACAGAAGTGTTGGGGTCCAGCCCCAGCAGGTCCAAGGGTTTCCAAAGGTGTGGACGGAGTCAGCAAAGAAGGAATGACTCAGAGACAGCGTCCAGTTGATCAGCAGCCTAGGCAGGTTCTCTAGCCAGGATCTCCAGCCAAGTTCTGTGTTTATTGTCTTGTTACATCTGTATTTATACCAGTTGATTTTAATCCTATCCATTTTATTGCAAAGTTTAGGGTGTTTCTTATCTCCATTCCAAGGTTACTCAATTGTTCTATTAAGCTACAAGGAAGTAACTGAAGGAGATTATCCTAAGTAAAGATTATGTAGCTTAAGCATGATTGTTCATAGTTAAAGTGATTAATTACCTGCCTGGCACTTAGCTAAGGGGTTTTATTCCCTCCCTAACTCCAGGGAAAAATCCCCACCTGGGGAAACAACCTTTCTTGGAGAGGTGACCTTGGTTAAAACACATAATGCTAAGAAGGGGAGCCAACATATTAAGAACAGTATGCCATATATGCCAGGTCCCTTGAAACATATGCTGTGCAGATGTTTCTTCTCTGCAGAGACTGTGTCAAGCAGCAAGGATGGACCGGCTTCCGGCAAATTCCCCCTCTTTTATTTTTTAAATGATAGCGCATGTAAATCAGCGGCCACCTCTCGGATTGGGTTGTTTAAGACTCAGAAGAAGACTGACAAGTAACGATAGCGAGCACAGCAATAAACATAGTGGATGGAATGCACACAGAACCTTGTAGAAGGTTGCTAGCCTCTTCAGTCAAAGATTTCAGCTGTCCTTAAATCGGTGGTTTGGTTGTCCTTGTTGATCTGGCTAGAGGGCAGTGTCACTGGCGATGGGCTTCACAAAGTGTCAGTGCGTTGAACGGCTAGATCAAAGGGTCCATCAGGGCCGCGCTTGATGAAGGTGTTGGTGTCTGGGGAGAAGTCAGCTGTGCCCTCTGGGTCGGCTGATATGGATGATACTGGGGAGGAGGAGGATGTGGTGGAGATGGAGGGTGGTGTGACATAAGGTCGAATTACGGTCTGGAATCCACACAGGTGAGTCCGCGTCCTGTGGAAATATACAAGCAGATCCTCTCCCCCAGGTTAAAAGTACATCAGGTCCCTTCCAGGCTCCTGTAAGTCAGTCTCTCCAATTTGAGTCCCTTGAATTTTTATCTCTGAGTTTTTCTGATCTCCTTTCTCTTTCAGTCCTTGTTTCTTGGTGCCTTTGCTCTGATCTTCTTGCTTCCTATCATTTATTTGTTGTTTCCTGATCAATTTATCTACTTCTTTGCTTCTGGTGTTCCCTTGTCCCTTCTTTCTTATAGCTTTAGCTGAGGCAGAGCTCTGACTGCTGGCAGATGAGGAATTGCTGTCTTCGCTGGAAGACTCTGAGCTGCTGTCACTGCTGTCCGAACCAGAAGCAAGGGAGTTGGACTCTGCCGAGGAGAATACGGAAGAGGAAGAGGAGGAGGAGGAGGAGGAATTATTTGGCTCAATTTTTGGTTTCTGTGCCACAATGACCTTTGGTGTATTTTTGAGATGCTCACGCAATTCATCCGTCAAACCTCCAAGACCTATAGAAGTAAAAACGTTGATGGCAAAACGAGTGTTTCTGGGATTATCTCGGGGTAATAACCCTTCAAAGAATGGCTGTAGGGTTTCATCCTTTAATCTTGCATTAAGTTTAGGAAGACCCATGTATTCACACAGTTCTTGGAAAAATATTTTAACAAAAATCCTACTGGAGGATGTAGTGGTTTCTTCACTCAGCTTTATACATTCAAGAACACTCCATGGAAGTGAATCAGTGTATAGAAGATGAGCAAACATCTTAGCAACATTTCTCAATTTGTTTGTCTCCAAGCGATGGATGGTATCATACTGTTCTTTGAATATACTTTCAAAGGATTCCATGTACTCTTTCTTTAGCATGCAAAATCTCCCAGCTAATAAGCCGGAAAATTTTTCATATGTTCTTTGTTGAGCACAGCAATCCAGTATCATGTTGCAGAGTTCTTTTGTTTGGCTTTCAGGAAACTCCATTTTCAGCAATTTGTGAGCACATTCTTCAAAATCTAAACTTGACTGAATAGCAAGATAAATTGTACGACGAAATGAGACTAGATTAATTTCTGTTTTGTCATGAATAGTCACTTTTTGCCCTTCTTCGTCTTCTTCTCCCTCCTCCTCCTCTTCACTACTTCTAGCATCTTGGTCTGTGTTGGAGTCACTATCTCCTTCATTAAGAATTTCCTTCTTAATAGCTTTGTACTTCTCTTCATTCTCCATAAAATTAGGATCCATCTTGAAAACATTAAGAACATCTTCTGGATTATAGTCATCTTCCAGAGGAAGCATATGGGTGAACTGATCATCTTCTTCCACTAAGTCAAGTCCTTCTAGAATAACAGGGTGGTCCTTGAACCCATCTTTCCTTACAGCAAACATCACTTCAATCATGTACTGAACTCTTTTGTCTATTTCAGACTCATGGAGAATGTTTCGAAGGCGTTCAAATATAGCATTAATTCCTCTTGGCGACACCTGTGTTAATTTGAGGCCACATTCCTTGAGAAAACCAATAGCTACTTCAACACTATCATCTGTTGGTCTATCCAGGAGCAAAGTGAGCATCTCTAAGCATAAAACTTCATGTGCTACACTTTGGTTAATAAGATGTGCCGCAAATTTTGAAGCAGTCAGACAAAGTTGCTTATCATTTCTTCGATAGCCTTTCCGAAAATTAAAAATTAACCTCTTGAGGATTAATTCTCCAATTTGTGGAAATTTTGAGTTGATAATAGCCACTAATGCTGCATAAACATGGGTGAAGATTGGAGAAGCACTCTGTGCTTGCAAAACAGATCTGGACAGCAGGCCTCTCCCTCTAACTATGTTTTCTTGAAGGAGTTCTTGAATAATAATACCTATATTAGAAATGTTGACTTTGTTGATAAGACCATTAATTGACTTCTTTAGAGCTTCCCAGCTCATCCTCTGGTACGCTAAGCTGTTTTTATCTGTGATCTGTTCTTGCATCATCCTGAGCTTTGCAGGAGGAATATATGCTCCACCAGTATGAGTAAGAAGAGGATCCAGCTCACCTTTCTTCTTCTTTGCAGTAGGCTCATCCTGAGCAGAGGAACTTTGGATTACCGATGGTTCTGGGCTTCTTCTCCCAGGCGATGAAGATTTCCGGTACCTTTTCCGATCCACATCTCTTTCTCTTTCTCTGCGTTTCTCTCGGTCCCTACTTTGCGACTCCATGCTGCCATCATAAGAACGTCCTCTTCTTGAACACTCATTGTCTGACCTGCTGTACTCAAAGTAATCTCTATCCAGGGGGGATCTTTCTTGTTCTGCATATCTGTCTTCTGGAGAGATGGTCCTCTGATATGAACTGTTGTTTTCCCTTCTGTCATGACCTGAAGAATGCTTTATCTGTGCCACATTACTTTTCATTTTCTGCTGCCAGTTGATCCTATAAATCAGACTCCTTAAGCGGGTCCAAATAACAAGTACCAAAGGGTATGAATTCTCTGACAGTTTACTTTTACTGTCCGCAAGGATCACATAAACAAATGTTGGGGTCCAGCCCCAGCAGGTCCAGGGGTTCCCAAAGGTGTGGACGGAGTCAGCAAAGAAGAAATGGCACGGAGACAACGTTCAGTTGATCAGCAGCCTAGCCAGGTTCTCTAGCCAGGATCTCCAGCCAAGTTCTGTGTTTATTGTCTTGTTACATCTATATTTATACCAGTTGATTTTAATCCTATCCATTGTATTGCAAAGTTTAGGGTGTTTCTTATCTCCATTCCAAGGTTACTCTATTGTTCTATTAAGCTACAAGGAAGTAACTGAAGGAGATTATCCTAAATAAAGATTATGTAGCTTAAGCCTGAGTGTTCATAGTTAAAGTGATTAATTACCCGCCTGGCACTTAGTTAAGGGGTTTTACTGATTTATTCCCTTCCTTAGTCCTGTTAATCCCTAACTCCAGGGGAAAATCTCCACCTGGGGAAACAACCTTTCTTGGAGAGGTGACCTTGGTTAAAACACATAACGCTAAGAAGGGGAGCAAACATATTAAGAACATTATGCCATATACGCCAGGTCCCTTGAAACATATGCTGTGCAGATGTTTCTTCCCTGCAGCGACTGTGTCAAGCAGCAAGGATGGACTGGCTTCCAGCACAGAAGGAACTCTAAACTTTTGAGACAGCATGAATAGATCTGGAGATTATTATGTTAAGTGAAATATGCTAATCAGAGAAAGACAAATATCATATGATCTCATTTATATGTGGAATATAATAAACAAAATAAATGAGCAAAATAGAACCAGAGTCATGGGCAGGCAGATATAACAGACTGACAGAGATCGGGGGTTGAGGGGTGAGGAAGGTATAGATGAAACCAAGTGAAGAGATTAGTCAAAGAACATATATGGGTAGCCCATGGACACAGACCACAGTGTGATGATGGCCAGGAGGAAGGGGGTGCTGTGTGGAGGTGGCAAAGTGTGTGTCAGGGTGGGGGGAAGAATGAGGAATATGTGTAATTGTGTCAATAATCCAAGTAAATAAATACATAAATACATACGCAAATAAAGAAAATAGTCACTATGCCAAAGTGCATATTTTGGAGTGACATAAAGAAAAAAAGAGAATTTATAGCAAAGTGTCATAGCAGTGACACAAGTTTTTAGGATTCAAATATCTATTTCAATTATTTGGTAGATTATGCTCTTTTACATATTAAGTTTGAGAAATGGAACAACTTTCTATCAGTTTCCCAAACACCAAAATGATTAATGTAAATATGTCAACCATGTGTAGTAGTATTTCATTTTTGTTAAGGGACATTTTTTTTTATTATTTTAAATATTGTGATTTTGAAAAATTTCTAAGTGATACATTAAAATATATAATGTTATTTGTAATCCTTAAAAAATAAATATATAAACACCCTTTTAATGAGGTGCCGTTAAAACTTTAATTTAAATGATTATAACAGTGATTCTAAACACTAGGCCTGGCAATACCTGGGGTTCCCTAAGATCCTTTTCAATGCTATGTAATGTCAAAACTATTTTAATACTTAATAATACATTGGAATAATTTACTTTTTTAACTTTCATTTCTTCATGTATATACGGGGAACAAAATGCTTAGAGATATATGTTCTGATTCCACTTTATTTAACCCTTAAAGACACTATCACGTTGAATTTTTTGTACTATTAAATTAGAATTTTCACAATTATCTGAAAAGGCTATTAAATATTGCTCCCTATCTCTGTGAGGACAGAATGCATTCATATATTTCATCCAAAAGAGAATATTATAACAATTGAGAGGCAAACACAAATATAATAATTCAGTTTCTTCCAATAAGATAGATATTTTAAAATTTCAGAAAATCAGAACAATGACATCTTTAATGTTTTTGTTTAGAAAATATACATGGTGGGCAAACAGTTGTGAGTATACAAAAAAGAGTATATTCTTGTGTTATTATTCATTAACTAGGGGCCCAGTGCATGAATTTGTGCACCTTGAAAAGAACTGTGGGCTGTGAGGCTGTGGTGGGCACAGGACCGGGTCTTGGCCCATCCTCCACGCCCCCACCCAGCCCCTCCCGCTGCAGCCCCCAGTCTCCTGTTTGCTGGCAGCCCTGCTCCTGTTGCCGCAGCTCCCATGCACTGATAGTGCCAGTACTGCTCACACCTGCTAAGAGGAGTGATTGGAGCTAGTGCCATCACCAGGTGTGAGGGGTGGCTGCTCTCCAATCGCCCCTCAGGAGCAGGGGGAGGTGGAGAAGCCCTCAGGGTCAATCGGGGCCGGCAACCACCGCTTACACTAGCAGACAGTGCAAAGCAATTGGGGCCCGGCGCCAGGTGCTGGCCGTGGGTGCAAATGGCGGCTTCAGCACTGGCAGCAGTTGCGAGTGCTGGGTGGGACTGCGGTGCGCCAGAGCAAAGAATTTTTGGTAACCGTCAGTGGCTTGCTCCAATGACAGCAACCAGTGCCCCTCCTTGGTATGGTGCCCCCACTCACCTGCTCCACAATCCTACCACGGCCGATGTCTGCCATCTTCCGTGCATCGCCACTAGTGGTTAGCGCACGTCATAGCGACCAAATGTTCGGTTGTTCCACCATTCGGTCTATTTGCATATTAGTCTTTTATTATATAGGACTAGAGGCCCAATGCATGAAATTCGTGCATGGGGGAGGCGTCCCCTCAGACCAGCCTGCACCCTCTCCAATCTGGGACCCCTTGGGGGATGTTCTTAGGATCAGGCCCAAACCGGCAGTTGTATATCCCTCTCATAATCTGGACTGCTGGCTCCTAACTGCTCACCTGCCTGTCTGCCTGATCACCCCTATTGGTCCCCAGCCTGATCACCCTTAACTGCATCTGCCTGCCGGCCTGGTCACCCCCAACTGCCCTCCCCCCTCCCCCCCGCTTGCCTGGTCACCCCTAACTGCCCCCCTGCCAGCCTGATCACCTAGCCTGGTCACCCCTCTGCCAGCCTAGCCACCTCTCACTGCCCCCTCTGCTGTTCAGTCGTTTGGTCGTCCCTCACTACACTCCTGCCAGCCTGGTCACTCCTGCAGCCTACTAGCCCACTGCTCAGTTGTTTTGTCTTCCCTCACTAACTCCCTTGCCAACCTTGTTGCCCCACTCAGCCTTTTGGTCGTCCGTTTGGTTGCAATGGCCCCTGGCTGTTTATGTATATAGATTATTGTATTATTTTCCATATGAACAACTGTAAATCTAGTTTTGCCACATCCTGTATTCAAAAAAATATGTTGTGTTAATGTATAATTAATTTATTTTTCATATATCAATTAAATAAGTATATTAAAACTTAGATATTTATATTATAGTATATGTTAATAGATATAATTTATATAAATAAAATTCTCAATGAGTTTCTAATGTAATAAATACTAAAACCAATTATTGAGAACTATTGATTCAAATGTTAAGTAAAAGAATAAACATTGTTTAACATATGTTTATCATTCATCAAATTGGATATTTTTCTGACATAATATTTTTTTAGTTTCATGATTTCCATTTTGATACTCTCTTTGATTAAATACTTACGTTTATAGTGCATTGTATTGTTAAAAACAGAAATCAGCACAATCAATATTAATGATTAACAGGAAGGAATTGCTTTAGTAAAATTGAAACAACCATAGAGTGAAATATTAAATAAGGATTATAAATAATTATTTGTGGATACATATATTAAAATGGATGTATGTTTATAGTCTTTTTAAAGTTCCTATTTCATTATTTTATAAAATGACAAAATTATAAAAGTGGTAGGTGATTTCTGCTTTTTTTTGTTATGAACACTTTTTATATCTTACTTTTGTATATATATATATATATATATATATATATATATGATTGTTTTTCCTGAGAAAATTCCTATATTCTGTATTATGTATGGCAAAAAAAGACATTATAAAGAAAAATTTACTTCTATGGTCTTCTATCAGAAAAGTAATTTGTTTAATAGAAATGTTTATTTTTAATATAAATATGAGCTATGTTTAGATAATAAAATTACATTAATTAACTTGACTGATAATTCTATGTTTTCTCTAAATATACTTTAAAAACCAAAATTTTCAATCAAGAAATTTAGCTCAGTATAAATCTTTAGAATACAGTATAATTGATAGATTATTCATACCAAAATTCCAAAGCCTAACTTAAAATTTTGCTTCTGTAACACATAGCAATAATTGTCCTTTTAAAGTGTTTTATGCTGAATAAAAATAACTATGAGAACATTAGCAAAAACAAAATCCAAATTTGATCATCTACTGTGTAATTCGTATTCATTTATCTCATAAGCTCTTTTTTTAACAGGTTTTTTTTAATTGTTTTATTGCTTAAAGTATTACAAAGAGTATTATATATGTCTCCTTTTTTTTTCTCCCCTTGACCCTCCTCTAGCCTCAAGTGCCCCCCAGTGTCTTGTGTCCATTGGTTATGCTCGTATGCATGCATACAAGTCCTTTGGTTGATCTCTTACCTCCCCCATCCCATCCCCCAACCCTCCCCAGCCTTCCCACTGTAGTTTGACAGTCTGTTCAATGTTGTTCTGCCTCTGTATCTATTGTTGCTCGTCACTTTATAATGGTCTTAATTTCCATAAATGAGTGAGATCATGTGGTATTTTTCTTTCATTGACTGGCTTATTTCACTTAGCATAATGCTCTCCAGTGCCATCCATGCTGTCGCAAATGATAAGAATTCCTTCTTTTTTACAGCAGTGTAGTATTCCATCCTGTAAATCTACCATTCATCTACTGATGGGCACTTAGGCTGTTTCCGGATCTTAGCTATGGTGAATTATGCTGCTATGAACATAGGAGTGCATATATCCTTTCTGATTGGTGTTTCTGATTTCTTGGGATATATTCCTAGCAGTGGGATCACTCGGTCAAATGGGAGTTCCATTTTTAACATTTTGAGGAAACTCCATACTGTCTTCCATAGTGGCTGCACCAGTCTGCATTCCTACCAGCAGTGCACGAGTGTTCCTTTTTCTCCACATCCTCTCCAGCACTTGTCATTTGTTGATTTGTTGATGATAGCCATTCTGACAGGTGTGAGATGGTACCTCATTGTTGTTTTGATTTGCATTTCTCAGATGATTAGTGACTTTGAGCATGTTTTCATATGTCTCTTGGCTTTCTGAATGTCCTCTTTTGAAAAGTGTCTATTTAGGTCCTTTGTCCATTTTTGGATTAGATTGTTTATCTTCCTTTTGCTAAGTTGTATAAGTTACCTATAAATGTTGTAGATTAAACCCATATCGGTGATAACATTGGCAAATATATTCTCCCATACAGTGGGCTTTCTTGTTGTTTTGTTGATGGTTTCTTCTGCTGTGCAGAAGCTTTTTATTTTGATGTAGTCCCATTTGTTTATTTTCTCTGTAGTTTCCAATGCCCTAGGAGCTGTATCAGTGAAGAAATTGCTTCAGCATATGTCTGAGATTTTGTTGCCTTTGGATTCCTCTAGTATTTTTATGGTTTCCCATCTTACATTTAAGTCCTTTATCCATTTTGAGTTTATTTTTGTGTATGGTGTGAGTTGATGGTCTAGTTTCATTTTTTTTTCATGTATCTGTCCAATTTTCCCAACACCATCTATTGAAGAGACTGTCTTGACTCCATTGTATGTTCTTGCCTCCTTTGTCAAATATTAATTGAGCATATTGGTTCAGGTAGATTTCTGGGCTCTCTATTCTATTCCATTGATCCATAAGTCTGTTCTTGTGCCAGTACCAGGCAGTTTTGAGAAGAGTGGCTTTGTAATACAGCTTGATATCTGCTATTGAGATCCCACCTACTTTGCTCTTCTTCCTCATGATTGCTGCAGCTATTTGGGGTCTGTTTTTATTCCAGATGAATTTTTGGAGTGTTCGTTCTAGATTTGTGAAATATGCTGTTGATATTTTAATGGGAAGTGTGTTGAATTTATAGATTGCTTTGGGTAGTATGGACATTTTAATGATGTTGTTTCTACCAATCCAAGAACATGGTATGTTCTTCCATCTGTTTATGTCTTCCTCTATCTCTTTTTTACAACTTCCTGTAGTTTTCTTAGTAGAGGTCTTTTACCTCTTTAGTTAAGTTTATTCCTAGGTAGCTTAATTTTTTTGTGTTCAATGGTAAATAGGATTGTTTTTTTAACTTCTCTTTCTGTAAGCTCACTATTGGTGTATAAAAATGCCATAGATTTCTTGGCATTAATTTTGTATCCTGGTACATTGCCAAATTCATTTATTAAGTCTAATCGTTTTTTGATGGAGTTTTTAGGGTTTTTTATGTATAATATCATGTCCTCTGCAAATAAGGACAGTTTTATTTCTTCTTTTCCAATTTGGATGCCTTTTATTTGTTTTTCTTGTCTAATTGCAATGGCTAATACTTCCAGTACTATGTTGAACAGGAGTGGTGAGAGTGGGCATCCCTGTCTTGTTCCTGTTCTTAGGGGAAAGGGTGTTAGTTTTTGTCCATGGAGTATGATGTTGGCTGTGGGTTTGTCATATATGGTTTTCATTATGTTAAGGTATGATCCCTCTATTCCCACCTTGCTGAGAGTTTTTATCAGAAATGGGTGTTGGATTTTGTCAAATGCTTTTTCTGCATCAAATTATATGACTATGTGTTTTTTTTTCTTTCAATTTGTGTATGTGATGTATCATGTTTATTGATTTGTGGATATTGTACCATCATTGCATCCCTGGGATAAATCCTACTTGGTCATGGTGTATGATCTTTCTGATGTACTGCTGGATCTGATTTGCTAAGATTTTGTTGAGGATTTTGGCATCTATGTTCATGAGGGATATTGGCCTGTAATTCTCTCTCATTGTGTTGTCTTTCCCTGGTTTTGGTATTAGGGTGATGCTGGCTTCATAGAATGAGCTTGGAAGTGTTCCTTCCTCTTGGATTTTTTGTAGTAGTCTGAGGAGGATAGGTTTTAGTTCTTCCTTGAATGTTTGGTAAAACTCCCCTGTGAAGTTGTCTGGCCCTGGGCTTTTGTTTGCTGGAAGCTTTTTGATGACTGCTTTAATTTCTTCCATAGTTATTGGTCTATTGAGATTTTTAGATTCTTCCTGCTGAGTTTTGGAATGTTGTATTTTTCTAGGAATATGTCCATTTCCTCCAGGTTGTATAGTTTGTTGGAGTAGAGTTGTTCATAGTATTTTTTTAACAATCATTTGTATTTCTGTGGGGTCTGTTGTTATTTTGCCTCTATCATTTCTGATTTTGTTTATTTGGGTCCTCTCTCTTTGCTTCTTGGTGATCCTGGCTAGAGGTTCATCAATCTTGTTTATCCTTTCAAAGAACCAGCTCTTGGTTTTGTTGATTTTATGTATTGTTTTTTTGGTCTCTATGTCATTCATTTCTGCTCTGATCTTTATTATCTCCTTCCTTCTGCTCACTCTGGGCTTTTCTTGTTGCTCTCTTTCTAATTATTCCAGATGTAGAGTTAGATGATTTACTACCATTTTTTCTTGTTTTTTTGAGGTAGGCCTGTAGGGGTATAAACTTCCCTCTCAGGACTGCTTTCATGTGTCCCATAGGTTTTGGATTGTTGTGTTTTCATTGTCATTAGTTTCCAGGATGTTTTTAATTTCTTCTTTGATCTCATTGGTAACCCAATCAATATTTAATAACCTGCTAATTCAGCTTCCAAGTGTTTGAGTATTTGTGGTTGTTTTTATTGTAGTTTATTTCTAATATTATGCCATTGTGATCTGAGAAGATGCTTGGTATGATTTCAATATTCTTGAATTTGGGGAGACTTTGCTTGTGACCCAATATGTGGTCTATTTTTGAAAATGTCCCATGTGCACTCGAGAAGAACATATATTCCGTGCTTTGGGGTGAAATGTTCTGAAGATGTCAATTAAGTCCATCTGATCTAGTGAGTCTTTTAGGATTGCTGTTTCTTCGCTGATTTTTTGTCTAGAGGATTTATCCAGTGATGTCAGTGGTGTATTAAAGTCCCCTACTATGATTGTATTGTTGTCGATCTCTCCCTGAATATCTTCCAGGAGTATTTTTATGTATTTGGGTGCTTCTGCATTGGGTGCATATATGTTTATCAGGGTTATATCCTCTTGTTTTATTGATCCTCTTAGTATTATGAAGTGGCCTTCCTTATCTCTTGTTATGGCCTTCACTTTGAGGTCTATTTTGTCTGATATAAGTATTGCTACCCTAGATTTTTTTCATTTCCATTTGCCTGAAAGATATTTTTCTATCCCTTCACTTTCAGTCTGTGTGAGTTCCTTATTCTGAGGTGGGTCTCTTGTAGACAGCAAATGTATGGGTCATGTTGTTTTATCCACTCAACCACTCAATGTCTTTTGATTGGACCATTTAGCCCATTTACGTTTCAGGTTGTTATTGAAAGGTACTTGTTTGGAGCCATTTCTATTTTTGGGGCCTGTTTTCTTTCTTAGCTTTTTATTTCTTCTTTTTACACCAGTCCCTTTAGCATTTCTTGCATTTCTGGTTTGGTGGTGATAAACTCCCTTAACCTTTTTTTGTCTGTGAAGCTTCTTATTTCCCCTTCAATTTTAAATGATAGCCTTGCTGGATAGAGTATTCTTGGATTCAGTCCCTTGCTTTGCATCACTGAAGGGGAACAAAGCATGAATGTTCTCATGACACCAATAACCCCTATACAAGTGATCACCTGAGAAAAGAGAATTAGGGGAGAGCAAAGAGAGTACAAATGATATCTAAGAGAGAGAGAGCGAAAAATAAAAAAACAAGATAGGAGAGAAAAGAAATATACATATATATATACACATATATATGTGTATATATATATATGTATATTTCTCCATATATATATATATGGAGAAAACACCACAGAAACAACAGATAAACCAAACAAATACAAACACCAAACACCCAGTAAAGAGGGTGGGGCAGAATCTGTAGAGGCTGAGCTGATTTACAGGAAATAAGGTTAAGAATTGGATAAATATGGGGAGGACCTCACTTCAGTATAGCGGAGGTAGAAAAGGGATGAGTGGATAAGAAGAGACAAAAAGGGAACAAAATAATATATTTACAAAAAAATTGATTTAAAAAAATGGTATAAAAATAGAAAATAACAAGTAAAAATAAAATACAATTGAATGATGAAAAAATAATGTGAAAAGAAGTAGAAAATAAAGCAACAAACAAAAAAGTAGAACAAAGAAAAAAGCAAAAAAACGTCAACAAACACAAAAAGGGAAACAAAGCAAAAAGCAAAAAAAAAAAAAAGAGCTAATAAAATAATAATAAAAAAATAAAAATGAAAAATTGAAATGTCATTCCTTTGGCTGGCTTAAGATCCCAGTTTTCTGGAGTGTCTGTGATTTTTTTTTTCTGATGCTGGGACTGAAGGCCCCTCTATAGGCCAGACCCTGTTAACTCCCAGGGACTAAACAGATTTGTTTAATCCTTCATAGCATTCAGGGTGGAATCTGGGTGTGGCTGTATTCCTTGCCTGGGGGCTGGAGGGAGGAGTTATATCCTCAGGAGAAAATGGCTGCCCAGGTCCTGGGCTCAGGGGTGACTCAGCACTCAATTTGCTGCCACCTCTCCTGGACCCCCTTCTCTCCCCAGCCTCTTCCCATATTCCACTCATCTGCACCTTCTCCTGCTCCTCAGCACGGGTGAGTGTCTGTATCTGAAATGTCCTATGAACGGGGTTCAGTGAAAATAAACAAACAAATGCCGGCCACAGAAACGGGGAAGACTGAGTCTCTGTAAGCTCCTCTCCTACCGGCACTGCATGGTCTGGTCAGCGCTTCAGGCTGCCCCCTTTAGGCTCAGTCCTCCGTAATTATGGAACCCAGATCTCAAATCCCCCAGCGCCAACAGTCTTGGAGATTTCCTTTCCACAGTCAGGGGCTGTGCCTGTCCCAAGGGACGCGGGTGGGTGTTGCTCGGTCTCCCTCTCATCCTCTGGGCTCAGAGGTCTGGCAAACTTTCCTGCCCAGCTCCCTGGTTTTTACCTTCTCAGGGGAACTCTGCCCTTCCAGGCTGCAAACTGTCTCACCAGCTGAGTATACTTCACCAATTTGGGGTGGATGTTATTTGTTTCAGCTGCTCATTCTATTTGCTCCAGGACATGCCTTGGGATGCGGCTGCCTACTCCGCTGCCATCTTGTCTCTGTCTCATAAGCTCTTAAAGCAGCGGTTCTCAATCTGTGGGTTGCGACCCCTTTGGGGGTTGAACGACCCTTTCATAGAGGTCGCCTAAGACCATCGGAAAACACATATATAATTACATATTGTTTTTGTGATTAATCACTATGGTTTAATTATGTTCAATTTGTAACAATGAAATTGGGGGTCACCACAACATGAGGAACTGTATTAAAGGGTCACAGCATTAGGAAGGTTGAGAACCATTGTCTTAAAGTATTTTATATGAGGAGTGGCAATTGTTATTGTAGTGCTTGACCTAATGTCACTTAATTGTCAGAGGTGATAGCCTCTAAAACAGAACTATGTAATATAACTTGTAATAGAACTATGAGGAACTATGGTTATTTCAAAGCAGAGATTTGACCTGAAGTTTTCTTGTTGAGCTTTAAATAAATTAATGTCAAAATCAGAAGATGAAAATTTTTCAATTTTCAAAGCGTCAAACCATATCCATTTAGCTTTATGCACAAGTATGCTCTAATGTAAAATCCTAAAAATAACTATTATAAAAATTACAAACAAGCTTTATGTGTTACCTATCTTCATATTAAAAATAGCAAAATAGGATTCTATTTTCAGAAATAGTATGCTATAAAAGTCAAGATATATTTATAAACATCCAATTTAAATGTTTACCTATAAAGCACCAAATTATTCTTATGTTATTTTAAAAATGAACCTACTGGATTCAACAATAGACAATATATATATATAGAGAGAGAGATAGGGTCCGCAACAATTGAAGGCTCTACCTAACACTGGAAGTCAGTGTTATAGTGTCAGCCACTGACTGCTGAGGGGACTTTGGATTAGACCCAGAGAAAAGCTTGCAGAGAGAGAGGCAGGGTCTGATCTTCAGCCTCAGTGGCAACTGTTGATCAGCCCTTGCCTCTCTCTTTCTTTCCTGGCTTCTCCAGCAGCCGCACTTCTGTTTCTCACCAGGCCTCTGTGGGGCTGCTGATCAGCCCTGCCTCTTTGATCAGGTCCAGTGATAGGCCTGGAGATGCTGACTGACATAGAAACCGACCAATCAGAACCTAATCTAGGTGAACTATGAAGGCAGAACCTAAGGTGGGGTCTGAGAAGGGGTTTTAAGGGAAACAGTTGTTTAGATAAGGTGTTAGAAAGCGGTTCAATTTCTTAATGATCACTTTGGCAGTATAGTACAAATGGCTGGCTATCAGTCCAGATATAGGGATTATGTGTTTTTGTCTGCCAAGAGCATCTCCTCTTGCTGAAAAGGCTTTCCCCCCATTTAAGCAATCATATCCTATATAATCTATCCTATCTAATAATAGACAAACATGGTAATTAACCATACCTCCGCTATGTTTCCCATTGGCTAATCAGCAGGATATGCAAATTAATTTCCAACCAAGATGGCGGCCGGCAGCCACGCAGCTGAAGCAAACATGAGGCTTGGTTGCCTGGTGATGGAGGAAGCCAAGGTTACCCACCTGCCAAGGCCCAGCTCTGAGCCCCGGATGCAATAATGTTGCAATTATAGAAGCTAAACAAACCCCAGGTACCTGCTTTCAGCCAGCCAGCCTGGGAGCTGGAGCCGCAACAAAGTTTCACTTACAGAAGGTAAATAAATTCTAGAATAAAAAAAAAGAAAAAAAGGAGAGACTGGGAGCTTCAGTTACAGGCTTGGCCTGCCTGAAAACAGCCCTCAGCCCCTCATCCAGACTGGCCAGGCAACCCAGTGGGGATGCCCACCTTAAAGGGGGTGTGGCCAGCCTGAAAACAGCCCTCAGCCCTCATCCAGACTGGCCAGGCAACCCAGTGGGGATGCCCACCTTAAAGGGGGTGTGGCCAGCCTGAAAACAGCCCTCAGTTCCTCATCCAGGCTGGCCAGGCACCCCAGTGGGACCCCCACCCTGATCCGGGACACCCTGCAGGGCAAACCAGCTGGCCCCCACCCATACACCAGGCCTCTATCCTATGTAGTAAAAGGGTAATATCCAAACTGTCCCTAACAGCAGAAAGACTGGGAATGACTGGTCACTATGACACACACTGACCACCAGGGGGCAGACTCTCAATGCAGGAGCTGTCCCCTGGTGGTCAGTGAGCTCCCACATGGAGGAGCTCTGCTCAGCCACAAGCCAGGCTGATGGATGCCAATACAGCGGTGGTGGTGGAAGCCTCTCCTGCCTCCTCAACAGTGCCAAGTATGTCCAACTGCAGTTTAGGTCTGCTCCTTACTGGCAAGTGGACATCCCCCAAGGGATGTCGGGCTGCCAGAGGAATGTCTGATTCTCAGCTTAGGCCCAATCCCCTGGGGAGTAGGGCTCATCCAGCAGATGGTCATCCCCCGAGGGGTCCCAGACTATGAGAGGGAACAGTCCCAGCTGAGAGACACCCCCCCCCCACCCCCGCCACTGAGTGCACAAATTTTTTGTGCACTGGGCCTCTAGTCTATACTAATAAAAGGGAGGGTAATATGCTAATTAGACTGGGTCAACTGGTTATCTTCTGGACATCCGACTTCCTTCTGGACAAAGACATGGTGGTGGGGGCTGAGGCAGAGGCAGTTATGGGCAATCAGGCCAGCAGGGAAGGGAGGCTGGAGGAGAGATCAGGCCAGCAGGGGAGGGCAGTTGGGGGAAATCAGGCAGACAGGCATAGGCAGTTAGGGGCAAGATCAGGCCAGCAGGGGAGGTCAATTGGAGGTGATATCAGGTCGGCAGGGGAGGGCAGTTAGGGGTGATTAGGCAGGCAGGTAGAGGCAGTTTGGGGTGATCAGGCAGGCAGGCAGAGAGGTTAGAGGTGATCAGGCAGGCAGAGAGAGGTGTTAGGGACAATCAGGCAGGCAGGCAAAGGCAGTTAAGGGCAATCAGGCAGGCAGGCAAAGGCAGTTAAGGGCAATCAGGCAGGCAGGCAGGTGAGCGGTTAGAAGCCAGCGGTCCCAGATTGTGTGAGGGATGTCTGACTGCCAGTTTAGGCCTGATCCCTGTGGGACATCTCCCAAGCGGTCCCCAATTGGAGAGAGTGCAGGCTGGGCTGAGGGAACCGCCCCCCCCCCCCCGCATGAATTTCATGCACCGGGCCACTAGTATTAACATAAATGTAAGTACTTTAAAAAACAACAAGGGCAATCTTGAAAATTCTACTATGTATTTCACCTGTTAAAATAATTCAACATAACTTATAAAGGCATACCTCAGAGATATTGCAGGTTCAGTTCCAGACCTCAATAAAGCAAGTAGATGAATATTTTAGTTTCTCAACTCATATAAAAGTTTTGTTTACACTACATTGTAGTCTATTAACTGTGCAATAGCAATATGTATAAAAATGTGCATACTTAGTTTAAAACGAGTTTATTGCTAAAAAATGATAACCATCTGACCCTGAAATGAGTTGTGATCTTTTTGCTGGTGCAGGATCATGCCTTGACCTTGATGGCTGCTGACTGATCAAGGTGTTTTGCCAAATTGATTGACTCTTTCTAACAATTTTTCTACATAATGCAATGCTATTTGGTAGTATTTCACCCACAGTAGAATGTTTTTTTTAAACTTGGAGTTAATCCTCTCAAATTCTGCCACTTTTTATTCAACTAAGTTTATGTAATGCTTGGTCCTTTGTTGTCATTTTAATAATGTTTACAACATCTTCAAGAGTAGATCCCATGTCTAGAAACTACTTCCATTGTTTGCCCATAGAAAGTAATTCCTCAACAGTTAAGATTTCATCATGATAGCTATTCAGTCACCTCTTCAGGCTCCACTCCTAATTCTAATTATCTTGCTATTTCCACCACTTCCTCCACTGAAAGTGTGAACCCCTCAAAGTCATCCACGAGGGTTGGAATCAACTCTTCATCCAAACTCCTGCTATTGTTGATGTTTTGACCTCTTCCCATGAATCATGAATGTTCTTAATGGCATCTGGAATGGTAAATCCTCTCCAGAAGGTTTTCAATTTACTTTGCTCAGGTCCATTGGAAGAATCATAATCAATTGCAGCTATAATCTTACAAAATTTATTTCGTAAATAATAAGATTTGAGAGTCAAAATTACTCCTTGATCCATGTGCTGCAGAATGGGTGTTGTGTTAGCAGGCATAAAAACAACATGAACCTTGTTATATATCTTTCTCAGATCTCTTGGGTGACCAGGTACATTATCAATGAGCAGTCTTATATTGAAAGGGATCCTTTTTCCTGAGCAGTATGTCTCAACAGTGGGCTTAAAATATTCAGTGAATAATGTTGTAAACAGATGATATAGGCAGAGTATATTCAACATAATTCTTAAGGCCCATAATTACCATTTTTGGAATGGAAAATGAGCATTGGCTTCAACTTAAAGCCACCAGCTGTATTAGCTCCTAACAAGAGTTGGCCAGTCCTTTGAGGCTTTGAAGACAGGCATTGATTTCTCTTCTCCAGCTATAAAAGTTCTAGAAGGCATTTTCTGCCAACATAAGGCTGCTTTGTTTACATTAAAAATCAGTTGTTTAGTGTAGCCACCTTCATTATCTTAGCCAGATCTTCTGCCTAACTTGTTGCAGCTTCCACATCAGCACTTGCTACTTCTCCTTGTATTTTTACATTATAAGAGTGGTTTATTTCCTTAAACCTCATGAACCAACCTCTGCTAACTTCAAACTTTTCTTTTACATCCTCATCTCTCTCAGCCTTCATAGAGCTGAAGAGAATTAGGGCCTCACTCTGAATTTTGCTTTGGTTTAAGGGGCTGATTTGATCTTCTATCCAGACCACTAAAACTTTATCCACAGCAGCAATAAAGTAGTTTTACTTTCTTATCATTGGTATGTTCAATGGAGTAGCACTCCTAATTTCCTTCAAGAACTTTCCCTTTGTATTCACAACTGGGCTTAGTGTCCGGAGCAAGAGGTCTTGCTCTTGGCCTCTCAGCTTTCAGCATGTCTTACTCACTGAGGTTCATACTACAAGCTTTTGATTTACAGTAATCAATCAATCAATCAATCAATAAATAAATAAATGACTTTCTTTTACTTGAACACTTAGAGGCCATAGGTTGTGTCTTGGGGAATAGGGAGACTGGAATAGTGGGAGAGAGACAGGAGGAATGGCCAGTCTGTAGAGCAGTCAGAACACACGCAAAATTTATGGATTAAGTTCACCTTCTTATATGGGCATGGTTTGTGGTACCCCAAAATAATTACCATAGTAACATCAAAGATCACTGATTATAGATCACCATAACAAATATAATAATAATAAACAAGTTTGACATATTAGAAGAATTCCCAAAATGTGACGGAGGCATGAAGTAAGCCAATGCTATTGGAAAAAAAAAATGACATCAATAGACTTGCTCAATGCAGGTTGCCACAAATCTTAAATTTGTAAAAAAGAAAAAATATATATATATATCCTATACTAATAAAAGAGAAACATGGGAATTGGCCTACGACCGATACCTTTTTCATTGGCTAATCAGTGAGATATGCAAATTAACTGTCAGCCAACATGGCGGCCGGCAGCCAGGCAGCTGAGAATAGGAGGCTTGGTGGCCCCAGCAATGGAGAAAGTCAAGGATCCCCGCAGCTGCGGGGCTCTGAGCTCCTGAAGCAACAACTCCAAAAGATACAATGTTTCAGTTATAGAAGGTAAAAGATGGCGGTTAATTTGCATACTCAGGCTCCAAGCAGAGCGAAGCCAAACAGCCCTGAAGCAGCAGGGCAGAGAGGCCTCAGGGCCTGGGATCAGCAGAGCCGAGAGGCCTCCCAGCCTGCGATCAGCGGAGTCGGAGGCCCCGAGATCAGTGGAGCCAAGAGGCCTCCCAGCCCCGGTGATCAGCGGAGGCGAGAGGCCTCCCGGCCCCGGTGATCAGTGGATCCGAGAGGCCTCCCAGCCCAGGTGATCAGCGGAGCCGAGAGGCCTCCCAGCCCCAGTGATCAGCGGAGTCCAGAGGCCTCCCGGCCCCGGTGATCAGCCAAGAGGCCTCCCGGCCCGCTCCAGGCCCGTGATCAGCGGAGTCGGAGGCCCCGCGATCAGCGGAGCCGAGAGGCCTCCCGGCCCGTGATCAGCGGAGTCGGAGGCCCCGCGATCAGCGGAGCCGAGAGGCCTCCCGGCCCACGATCAGCGGAGTCGGAGGCCCGCGATCAGCAGAGCCGAGAGGCCTCCCGGCCCCAGTGATCAGCGGAGCCGAGAGGCCTCCCAGCCCAGGTGATCAGCAGAGCTGAGAGGCCTCCCAGCCAGGTTATCAGCAGCCGAGAGTCCTCCTGGCTAGAGATCAGCGGAGCCGAGAGGCCTCCCAGCCCAGGTGATCAGCAGAGCTGAGAGGCCTCCCAGCCCCGGTGATCAGCGGAGCCCAGAGGCCTCCGGACCCATGATCAGCAGAGCCGAGAGGCCTCCCAGCCAGGTTATCAGCAGCCGAGAGTCCTCCTGGCTAGAGATCAGCGGAGCCGAGAGGCCTCCAGGCCCCAGTTATCAGCGGAGCCGAGAGGCCTACAGGCCATGGTTATCAGCAGCCGAGAGGCCTCCAGGCCAGGGATCAGGGGAGCCGAGAGGCGTCCTGGCCCTGGGATCAGCAGAGCAGCGAGGCCTCCCAGCACCGGGATCAGTGTGACATGCCGGAAGCCGATCCATCCTTGCTGTTTCAAGGGACCTGGCATATATGGCATACGGTTCTTAATATGTTTGCTCACCTTCTTGGCGCTGTGTTTTAACCAAGGTCACCTCTCCGAGAAAGGTTGAATCCCCAGGTAGGGATTTTTCCCTGAAGTTAGGGAGGGGATGAAACTCCTTAACTAAGTGCCAGGCGGGCAGTTAATCAATTTAACTACGAACAATCATGCTTAAGCTACATAATCTTTACTCCCTGGAATGGAGATAAGAAACGCCCTAACCTTTGTAATAGAGATTGATAGGATTGAATCAACTGGTATAAATACAGATGCAACAAGACAGTGAGACAGAACTTCAGACACAGAACTGAGAACACAGGGCTTGGAAGACAGGACCAAGAGAGACAGAGCCTAGGCACAGAACCTACACAGAACGTTCTCTAGGGACAGAAGAACTTCGCTGGAGAGAGCATGCCGGAGGATCCTGGAGAGGGACTGGCCTCGGAGCCTAGAGACAGAGCCTAGCGGGAGAACATGGCAAGGGATCCTGGACTGAACCTGACTACAGAGATTGGCAGGAGAACCTGACTGGAACCTGGACACTGAACCTGACTGGAGAGCCTGGACAGAACCTGGCTGGAGAACCTAGCGAGGGAACATGGCTACAGAACCTCGCTGGAAATCCGAAGCAGAACCTCTCTGGAGATCCGGGCTAGAGATCCTGGCTAGGTTGCTGATCAACTGAACGCTGTCTCCGTGTCATTCCTTCTTCGCCAACTCCGTCCACACCTTTGGGGACCCCTGGACCCGCTGGGGCTGGACCCCGGCAGTGACAGGGTGCGGAGCCCCAACCCTCTGATCGGCCCTGCTCTGTGTGTGACAGGGTACAGAGCCCCAACCCCCCTGATGGGCCCTGCTCTGTGCATGACAGGAGTGGCACTGCAACCTCCCTATGGACCCTGCCTTGAGTGTGACAGGAGGTGGTGCCCCAACCCCCCAATCGGCCCTACCCTGAGCGTGACTGAGGGTGGCATCACAACCTCCCAATCCGCCCTGCTCTGTGCATGACAGGGGGCGGTGCCCCAACTCCCCAATTGGCCCTGCTCTGAGCCCGACCAGGGGCTGCACCTAGGGATTGGGCCTGCCCTCTGCCACCCGGGAGCAGGCCTAAGCCAGCAGGTCATTATCTCCTGATGGGTCCCAGACTGTGAGAGGGCACAGGCCAGGCTGAGGGACCTCCTCTCCCAACTCCGAGTGCACAAATTTTTGTGCACCGGGCCTCTAGTATATATATATAAAGCAAAATAATGCAAAGTGCAATAAAACAAGACATGTTTGTAATTTTCAAGTCTTTCTGGTAATAATATAGGTCTAGTACTTGCATATTAACTCATTTGGCAAAATACCAAGTGACAGGGCTAACTAACAGGAATAAATAATTTACCAAGGCCTTGTAAAAGAAATGCATAGGATCATATATTTGTCACTACTTCTCAATTTCTTCAAATCTTCCTTTGTTTTATAAATAGTAGATAGAACTACAGGACACTTCTCCATGCAGCTCCTCTTGTGAAGTATTAGACTTTAGTGAAATGAGATGGAAAATTCACATATATTCTTTCTACCTGAAGATATCTACAATATCATGTGTCCTATTAACAGCTTTTGATATTGAAATTAAAGAGACATATCTTCAAGATATGTTTCACTTTGTAAATTAAACTATTATATGGCACTTACATACCATGCTGTTACCAATTAAATAAGATTTACATATTTATTAGTATTGGTCATGTAGGGAAAAATGTTTATCTTACTATACTCTTGAAATATTATCTTTTGTTGAAAACAAATAAATGAATCTTGTGCCTTAAATTATTATTTAAAAGGCACCCCCAAAAAGGCAATTGCAGAAGTTTATAATAAATTACATGGCACAGAGTATAAACCAGTCTTTTGGATACTGAAAGGTAGTTTTGTTTAATTAAAACTTTAAAAATCATTGGTCCATAAACATCTAGACTCAAGAATCAATACCCAAATACATGATTTATTTTAAGAGCCACTCAGGAACAAAATGTCTCTGAAAATGTGTGAATTTAAACTCATGTATAGGAAACATATAATGATGTTAATTAAACAATATATTTTTTAAAAGTACATAAAATAACATTCTTAAATGAATTTATTTTTCAAAACTTAGCAATATGCCAATTTTGGCAATGTTTTACATTGCTCTATTCCATTATTTGATGTAGATGATACCCCCCAGAAAACTGGAGAAAACATAATAGTATTTGATTTTAACAAAAATATGCATTCCACAAATTCAAAAAATGTATCATTGGCATGTCAGTAAAAGACTGGGCTGAATATAGTTATGAAGTTCAAAAACAAAATTTTATTCTTCAGCCGAAACCGGTTTGGCTCAGTGGATAGAGCATTGGCCTGTGGACTGAAAGGTCTCAGGTTCGGTTCTGGTCAAGGGCATGTACCTGGGTTGCTGGCACATCCCCAGTGGGAGATGTGCAGGAGGCAGCTGATCGATGTTTCTAACTCTCTATCTCTCTCCCTTTCTCTCTGTAAAAAATCAATAAAATATATTTAAAAAAATTTTATTCTTCAGAATGTTCCTGTTTTAAAAGATAGAAGTAAAAGATAATATTGATACAACCTCAATATGATTCTATAGGTAAACAGAGAGCAAACCTTTGGTAGTTTGTAGAAAGTTTCTTTTGAGCCATTAAATATTTGGAGTTAGCCTTCTATTCCACAACACATTCACAAGGGCACTCTTTGTTTCATAAAAAGGAAATATTTGAGTACTGTCTCTACCACCTCCACACATCCTAAAACAAACAAAATATAGTTTAAAGCAAAACTATTATATACATATATGTCCTTATTAATATCAGTAAAAAATGTTGGATTAAAATATTGTTATGGATAAAAAAGGTTACTATAAAATAAGATTTTTTTACAAAAAATGTTTTTATTGATTTTAGAGAGAGCAAGAGAGAGAAATATCAATAGGCTTTTTCCTGCACATCCCCTACTAGGGATTCAGCCCACAACCCAGGCATGCGCCCTGACCAGAATTCGAATCACCTGCCTTACAGTGCATGGGGTGATGCTCAACCAACTGAACCACCTCAGCCAGGCCACTCTAAAGTAAGATTTTAATTTAATTTATGATACAAGCATTTTTTATATGCTGTACTTAAAGCTAAAATATATAAAAAGTAAACATTAGTAGAACTACAGAGATAATTAGAGAAATCAATAAGTATATGGAAGATTTAAAGGTACTCCTCATTAACTGACAAAAAGATAATAATTAGCAAAATAGTGTTGAACAACATAAGTAACAAGTTTTATATTGTCAACATGTGATGAATTCTGTTTCCAATAATTTTAATTGCTCCTTATTTACAAGTACATATGAGATATATACATGAATTTGTTATAAAGCAAATCTCAGCAAATTTCATTGACTATTTATTATAAACTAGAGGCCTGCTGCATGAAATTTGTGCATGGAAGGGGGGGTCTCTCAACACGACCTGCACCCTCTTCAATCCGGGAGCCCTCAGTGGATGTCCTACTGATGGCTTAGGTGGGCCTAAACCACAGTCTGGCCTCCCTCTGCAGAAGGCAACGGGGCTGATCAGGAGAAAGCACTGCTCCTATCACCCCACTGCTGCTGCCACTGCTGGCCACCATAGCCACCAAGGTGTTTTTATCAACATGGTTCCAGTCTCTTCACCATGAAAAAATGACAACTTTCCTTACGCATTTTCAAGATGTCTCTTTCATAGGATATGACATTTCTCTTTCTTTTTTTTTTATCCTCACCTAAGGATATTTTTCCATTGATTTTTAGAGAGCGTGGAAGAGAGAGAGAAAGACAGAAACATCAATGTGAGAGGCACACTTTGATTGGTTGCCTCCTGCATGAGCCCTGACCTGAGCCCTGGCCAGGGAGGAGCCTGCAACCTAGGTACATGCCCTTGACCAGAATTGAATCTGAACATTGCAGTCGACAGGCCGAGGCTCTATCCACTGAGCCAAACTGGCTACAGCAGGATGAGACATTTCTTAGTCCTTCCAGCAGCGGACCTTTATTTTTTCCTCCAAGAGTGAGGTGGAAAAACCCTAGATCACCTTCTTGGATTTTTATTACACAAGTTACCAAGACGCTGTGAGTGGCATACCGGGAGCTTAGTCAATGAGCAGTCAGAAAAGGTGTTTCCTCTGCAGCTCATGCGCGGAGGCAGGACTGCTGGTGAGCCCTGGCTGGCAGGCTCTGTTCTCTGCGGGAAGGCCCTGCTCCCTGTTCTCTGCGGGCCTGCACCATCCATGGCTTGCCTCACTGCGCAGCAGTCCCCTCCCGCCCACCTGCATGTGCAGCCTCCTCCTGAGTGGTCATGACTGTTATGATGTCCTGGATAATTTGCATATTACCTCTTTATAGCTAGCTAGCTAGCTAGCTAGATAGATACTATATTCTCTAACCACAATGCATTTTATATTTTTATGAGTGATATAAAGTTTATTTTAAATCTTTATTGATGAAAGAATTACATAAGTTCCCTTCACCCACCCATTTACCCCTCTTAGCCCTCCCCTGCCCCCCACCCCAGGTCTTCAACACACTATTGTCAGTGTTCGTGGGCTATGGATATATACATACAAGTTCTTTGGTTGATATCTTCCCACCCACATACACACCAGTCACCCCAGCCTTCCCTCTGAGATTCAACAGTCTGTTCCATGCTTCTATGTCTCTGGATCTATTTTGTTCATCAGTTTATTTTGTTCATTAGATTCCACATATGAGTGGGATCATGTGATACTTGTCTTTCTCTGACTGGTTTATTTTGCTTAGCACAATGCATTTTAATTGGAGGTAAACTTCAAAATGATAAATATAAAACTCCAAATATTTTTAAATTAAAATAAATATATTTTATTGAATTATGTAATGAGTCAGTAAATGAATATTTTATCAAATATGAATTATAATTTTCATTTTAAAATACATAAACTCAGATATACCTAAAAGACTACTTATCAAAATTATTGTATTTTATGAAAGTAAGGTTTCACATAACATTTATTGCAATAAATGGTATTTTAAAAGGAAGAAAACTTAAATATTCTCGATTCAACAAGTAAAGTTTCTAATAAAATAAGTTAGATAAATAACCAAAGATTAAACCAAAAGTTAGTTTCAAAAAATCCTTTAGCCGAAACCGGTTTGGCTCAGTGGATAGAGCGTCGGCCTGTGGACTGAAAGGTCCCAGGTTCTGTTCTGGTCAAGGGCATGTACCTGGGTTGCGGGCACATCCCCAGTAGGAGATGTGCAGGAGGCAGCTGATCGATGTTTCTAACTCTCTATCTCTCTTCCTTCCTCTCTGTAAAAAATCAATAAAAAATATATTTTAAAAAAAATCCTTTAGTAATATAGTAGAAATAAAATATGAAAACAAGGAAACAAAGGAGAAAAATCAATTAAACTAAAGATTTGTTCTTTTAAAACAATCAAAATTATTATAAGCTATGATTTTTTAAAAATCTCACCATGATTACAAAACAGTCAAACAAACAAAATGTGTTTGGATAATTAGGATTGAAGGGAATTCTTATCTCATGCATTATCATATCTTCAATTACATTAATTTAGAAGACCCTGAACCATTCCATTTAAAATCAGGAAGACAGTAATAAAATCTTTACCGCTAAGTTTATTTAGCATTTCCTTGAAAATGTTGACCAGTATATCAGAAAAAGAAAGAGATTAAAAGTATGAAGATTGAAAGGATGGAGGATATTTGACATTGGGTGGTGGGCACACAATGCAATATACAGATGCTGTATCATAGAATTAAGCACTTGAAATTTATAGAAGCTTATTAACCAATAAAATTATGTTAATTTGGTTAATAAAATTTCATTAACCAAAAACATAAACACTTAATAGAATAAAGATTGAAAAATAACTGTTATTATTTGCAAATCATGATTCTCTATGCAGATAATCAAAAAATGTTTCCAGTCAAAACTACAATTAATTGGTGAGCTTAACATACATCTCAATATATGGAATCAATTGCATTCTATATGATGCACTTGTTAGCCCACGATTAATTAGACTACATAATTTTTTAAAGTTACATTTTATCAGATGTATCATTGGCAAATGTGGTCTCCTGTATAGTGAAATCCCTTTTCATTTTATGATTTCGTTTGCTATTCAGAAGCTTTATATTGTGTTGCAGTCCCATTTATTTATTTTTTCCTTTGTTTCCCTTGCCCTAGAACAGTGGTTCTCAACCTTCCTAATGCCGTGACCCTTTAATACAGTTCCTCATGTTGTAGTGACCCCCAACCATAAAATTATTTTCGTTGCTACTTCATAACTGTAATTTTGCTACTGTTATGAATCGTAATGTAAATATCTGATATGCAGGATGTATTTTCATTGTTACAAATTGAACATAATTAAAGCATAGTGATTAATCACAAAAACAATATGTAATTATATATGTGTTTTCCGATGGTCTTAGGCAACACCTGTGAAAGGGTTGTTCGACCCCCAAAGGAGTCGCGACCCACAGGTTGAGAACCACTGCCCTAGAAGATGTATTGGCAACTGGCAATCATATTGCTACAAGAGATGTATGAGATTTTGGTGCATATGGTTTCTTCTAGGATCATTATGGTTTCATTGCTCACATTTAAATCTTTTATCCACTTTGAGTTTATTATTTTGTATGGTACAAGTGAGTGGTCTAGTTTTTGTTTGTTTGTTTGTTGTTGTTTTTTATCATATCCCACTGTATGCAAGAACACATTTTCCAATGATACATCTGATAAGGGGTTAATTTCCAAAATATGTAAAGAACTCATACAACTTAACAAAAGGAAGACAAACAACTCAATTAAAAATGGGTGAAGGTCCTGCAAGGTTGAGCATCGACCTATGAACCAGGAGGTCACAGTTAGATTACCATTGGGCCAAGTGAGCTGGTTGTGGGCTTGATCCCCCCTGTGGGGCATGCAGGAGGCAGCCTATCAATGATTGTCTGTCATCATTGATGGTACTATCTCTCGTGCCCTCTCTCTTCCTCTCTGAAGTCAATAAAAATTTAAAAAATGGCCTAAGGACAAAGACACTTTTCCAAGGAGGATATATAGATGAACAAGAGACACATGAAAAAAAACGCTCAGTTACTAATCATCAGAGAGATTCAAATTAAAACAACAATGAGGTATCACCTCACACCTGTCAGAATGGCTATCATCAACAAATCAACAAAGACAAGTGCTGGTGAGGATGTGAATTAAAGGTAATCCTGGAGGGAATGCAGACTGGTACAGCCATTATGGAAAGTAGTTGGAGCTTCCTCAAAAATTAAACATAGAACTGCCATTTGACCTCGGGATCCTACTTCTAGTAATATATTCTATGAATTCCAAAACACCAGTCAGCAGTGCTATTTACATTAGCTAAGATTTAGAAACAGCCCAAGTGCTTATCAGTGATGAGTAGATAAAAAAGCTGTGGTACATTTACACAATGGAACAATATGCAGCTGTAATAAAGAAGACTCTCTTACCCTTTGAGATAGCACAAAGGGACCTGGAGAGTATTGTGCTAAGCAAAATAAGCCAGTCAGGGAAAGACAAGTATCACATGATCTCACTCATATGTGGAATCTAATGAACAAAATAGACGGATGAAAAAAACAGATCCAGAGACACAGAAGCAGGGAACAAACTGATGAATCTCAGAGGGCATGGGGTGGGGTAAGGGTAGAGAAGTGAAGAGATTAACCAAAGAACTTTATACATATATACATAACCCATGGGCACAGACAATAGTAGGGTAGGCCTTGTGGGGGGGGGGGGCGTGCAGGCTGGAGGGGGACAATGGGGGGAAAAATGGGACATCTGTAATACTTTCAGCAGTAAAGTTACATTTTAAAATAAGGTCACATTTTACTATGGCAAAGAAAATCTATACAGTATATAAAATTAATTGTAAGAACTATATATAAAATTATAAAATTTTACTGAAAGGCATTAAAATGTCTTCAACAAACTCTGAGATATCCTGTGTTCATCATTAAGAATAAAACATATTGTAAAATGTCTTTAAAATTTGTTATAGATTATAGTAATTGTACTTAAATCCCACCTGAATTGTTTATACAATCTCACATGTTAATTCTAGAATATATATTATAGAGCAAAGGGCCATAAATAACAAGTACACTCACATACACTTAGTATAAGTAATTGTAAGGAAACAGTATACACTGTTTCTAAAATAAAGGTATAATAATAAAAACAATTTAGTATGAATACAATGGTAAACAAATAAAATGTATAGACACCTCAAAGTCATTAACATTTTGAAAAAAAGTCACTGATATATTAAAACTTGTTATAAATTAGAGGTAGAATGGCAGATGTATCGCTTCTCGGCCTTTTGGCTAAGATCAAGTGTAGAATGGCAGATGTAAGGGAAAGGCAGAACTACAGAAAACTTAGCTGGTTGTTATTCAACCATATAAAAAAAGTATAGATTTCAACATACACTAAAATCAATTCAAGATATATTAAGAGCTTACATGCAAACTCCTACAATAACAAAATTTTGATTTTTTTTTTTTTTAAGTATAGTTGAAACTGGAGGCCAACCAAGTCTGGGGCTTCTGCTGCTCCTCCTTACCCAGTCAAAAAGCAGAGACAGAGATTGGATTGTAAGTATGCATTTAATGATATCAGAAGGTGGAAATCTGGGAAGGTGATGGGTAAAAACCCTAACATTCACCTTCCCCTTAAGCTCGTTAGGAGAAAGCTTACATAGGGAAATCAGGGGAAGAAAATAGGGGTAAATAGTACAAGGTGTTTGTGGTGATTTGCAGTCCTGGAATTTGAGTCCCTGGGGGGGTCTTGGGTCTTAATGCATGTCTTCATTACTAGTCCCTGGAACAGGACAGGACGGTCAGCATTCTGAAACTGGTCAAGTGATGATAGGGTGTGTGTGTCATCCCTGTGTTTCTGAGACCTAATCCATCAGCCTCTGCATTCCTGGTGAGCCAGCTGGGCTGCATGGGCTCAGGAAAAAAAGTTACAGAAGTAAAAGAGGGGCCCTTGGAGCTTAGGGGAAAGGAAGCAAAGGTGTATGCCTTGAGGGAAGAAAGGAGTGGGAAGGTGCTGGAGTGTTCTAGAGAAAGTGAGAGCACTGAGTCCTTTATCTTGAAAGTTTTTATTTGAGGTCTCAGGGTAGGATCTCAATCGAATATTCATCAGCATTTCAGGTGTGTCCTTTCAGGGTTGTGGTTTGGTGATTGGTTGGAGCCAAGGCAGTGGTCATTAGTCACTGCACCCAATCCTGATATCAGCCATGGGAAGACCAGGTTCTCTACCACTGACTAGGCTCATGCCAGGGGAGAGTCCGAACAGCAAGACCATCAATATTAAAGGTCAGGGAGTTTAACCACATGCCCAGCAATATGCTAGTGGAGGAAAACGTGCCCTGGGGTGAGGTTCCAGCGTAGTTTTGCCCATTCTAGGCACCTGGGGCTTTCTGCCCTGGGAACCTTCTGTACCTGGCCTATTGTTCCTACTCTGCTCATGTCTGTCTATATCCCTAATATATCAAAACTATCCTTTCCAAATACAAAATTTTACTATTGAATAAGCATGGGTAATAAAGGATCTGAAGTCCCATTAGGATCGTCACATAGTTGGAAAATAATGAGAAGCCAGGAATATTGCCTACAGGTGTTTATTGTAATAAGCTAGTATCTGCCTATCATATTTGGAATGAACATATGAGAATTCAGTCTTGCAGTGGTTGTTTTTGTTTCTTGATGAATAAACATTCCCCCCCCCCCCGGGGTTCTTTTACAGGCCTCATTTCAACCAAATAAATACTGCTATTCATGAAATGAATATCATTCTAAGAAAAAAAAATTCTGATAGCCAGAAGAAAAGGTTGAGAGAAAGAGAACAAGAAATTCAAGTTAAAGGCACTGTTCCTTTCACAGAACCCGCTCCTCCTTTCCCTGTTCGCCCTACTCCCCCAGCTTCTCCCTCCCTGCCTCAATCTGACTCCAGAGAAGCGGGAGCTAATGACCTTTGGTGATTCCCTTCATTAGTGCAGTTGCATGTCAAGAAGGTTAAGGGTGCAACTTCTGTAGCTGGTAATGAATTTCCTGCTCTGTATGAGGACACAGGTTTGTGTACTTGCTAGCTTAGCTATGAGTTCATTCCATGTCTTAGCTTAGATTTCACCCGCAAGGGTCTCTTCTCATACACACTGTAGCTAGGAAAACAAATTTAATAAAGAGACCGATCATTGGCTAATGAAGAACTTGGATAAAAGACTCTGCCCCCTTATGAAGGCAACACCATGGACTTGGAAAAAGACAATCAAACAAGTTGTTAATTTGATTAATTTAACACAAAAAGAGAGAACGAAGTGCCATATAATTTACATTTTTCTTGTTTCAATACAAGAGTAAAAACAAACCAATTTGGATCACCAGCAAAACTGCTGCCATTGAGAAACTACCCAGGACTTAAGGTGCTTCTACTTGCTATATATGTGCATTTAATTTAGCCTAATATGAAATACTGGAACAATAATACCTGCTTCAGCATCCTTGAGAGTTAATGAGATAATCTATGCAAATCTCTTGACATATTTTTGGCACATAACAGACAAAATTTATTAAGTGATAGATAGTATTAAGGTTATAATTATTATAATTTCCCAATGAATCACTTGTAATAAAGCATCAGACTCAACATTTAATGGGTGAGCTGTGAAAAATCTTTCAAGGAACATATACTTCACTGCCACAAACAATTAAGTTATCTTTTATTGTGGAAATAAATACTAATAAATCAGGTCTAATATCCAGCTAAAATTAACATATACCACAATGGGATTTTCTCTTTTCTATTTTAAGGATGCAAGTGGGGCAGGATAACTTAATGAGATATTAATTTGTGCTTTATTCTCCCTGTTATCTCTTTTCTCCTTTCAGATTGCTCGTGTCCTGGCCCCAGGAGAGATTAGTGTTGCTAGGCTAAATATGAGTAGCATGTGTATAATTGTGTTCCTGGTTTTTGACATCCAGATGTTTGATTTTCCTGAGGGTATTTTGCTAATATAGCGGAGAAGCAGGTGGATAACTTTTACATTTGTGAGAGATTGAGGGAAGATTCCCTAAGACCCCGAATAGATGCCTCTGTGAACAGTACGAGTGAGTAAATACTGAGGACAATGTCTGACCATTGCCCTTAGGAACCTGAGCTTGGGCTCCATGGCTCCCATTATCAGCAAAGATTTCTAGGCCCAAGTTTGTCCCAGAAATGAGAATTAAAAGTGCAGGTGTCCTCATAATCTGGAAAATCAGAATGTATAAGACCAGGATGAGCTAAAGAATAAAAACATATTCCTCAGGTTCTAAACATTGCTTAAGACTTCTTGATTTTTTTTTGCAATAAATCACTCAATAATGACAGAGTGTTTTTTTGAACAAGCTGTCAGCATGTAAATTCTAAGTCATTATTTAATTTGATTAAAATGTATACAGTTTATGTAATATATTCTGACTGGTAAGTTTTGAGATAAAATTCACCTACAAAAGAAGTTTAATATTTTTACATAGCAACTAGAGGCCCGATGCACAGAATTTGTGCAAGGGGCTCAGCCCTCACAGCCCCAGCTTCTTCCAGAAGGTCATCTGGATGGTCATTCTGCTGTTCAGTCTAATTCGCATATTAGCTCTTTATTATATGGGATCTATCACCTAAAAATACCAAAGTTTAAAAAAATAATTTTAAATGTGGCAAAATTTTGATCACTTTTAATATTTCTTCATGCTACTCCTGACATTCCATTGAGCTTGGTTGGGAAAATCATGGCACTTCATCTGAATCTTCTTGTTTTAATTGGATAGTAAAGATAAGGAGCCTGACACTCAGCCAGGTTCCATGAGGGCTATCAGAACTACGTAAGCCATATGTTTCAGGAAACTGAGATGAAGGCCACCTGGCCTGTGATGGTAACTTTTTCTGGGTCCAAGATGAGAGATAATGTGGACATTGTCGTTTGATGCCACTCCCTTCATTTTCCAGACATCTATGAAAAGCCTATATTAAAATATTAGGTTTAAAATTGGATTCCATTTAATTAAACATCAGATAGTAAAAGTCGCTCTTCCCAATGCTGTTCCCAATGCTGCTTGGTGTCTTATGAGGGAGGAGTCACATGAGAACCAGCTTTCTACTTGGTTTAGGCACTGAAAACAAAACAGAACAATATAAAAAAAAACCCTGAGGCTTCCAGCACAGCTGCTTCTCAAAGCTGTTGATTTTCAGTATAAAAATTGATCCAAGTGGTTTGTTCTCCATCTGTCCCACGCTTGCTCTTGCTTCTCCAATTAGGAGCTGTTCATTAGTTCCTACTAGTGTCTCTTCTTTTGCTGTTGTCTTAATAAGTAGAAGTGTGTGTTGAATTATTGCCTCTAATCATTCTAGACCCCTCGGCATCACCATCAACAACATCACCATCAACAACAATGACATATTTCTCACTTGTACAATGTACTAGTCCTTATTGTCTTATTTTTTTGTGCATTGGAAGAGTATTACTTACAGCTTTTTCATAATTTCAATTTACATATTAATTAAGCAAAATAATAGATGAGTGAGCCATCTCTGCACAAAAGTATTACTTTTTTCTTATCAACATACATAATTACTTAAAACCATATTTTAGTTAGGTGATCAATGATCAGTTTAGTCAAAAGTGTATCATCCTACAGATAAACATCAGCTCTGAAACAATGTACCAAAAAGGCTTATTTATATCTGTATTTTTTGTAGTTTAAATTCATTTTATTGGCATTTGACTACAGTTGAATTGTTGAATAAACTGATGAATAAATTATTTAACTTATAAAGTATAGAAATGGAAGAGTGGTAAAATAATGAGATACAAAAATCTTGTGGAGAGGGAATTTGATGCCATCAGAAGGGTCATGTAATTAATGGGTGGGGGGGATGTAGGTAGGCACAGGAACCAAAAATAATTTTTAAATATGCTTGTGGCATAAACTATTTTTCCATGTAAATGACTTTATTATTTAAATAACCATTGATTTATATTAAACTAGAGGCCTAGTGCATGAAATTTGTGCACTGGGGGAGGTGTCCTTCAGCCCACCCTCTCCAATCTGGGAACCCTTGGGGGATGTCCGACTGCCCTCTCACAATCCGGGGCTGCTGGCTCCCAACCGCTCACCTGCCTGTCTGCCTGATTTCCCCTAAACACTTCTGCCTGCTAGCCTGATCACCTCCTAAGCACTCCCCTGCCAGCCTGATTGATGCCTAACTGCTCCCCTGCTGACCCGATCACCCCCAACTCCCTCCCCTGTGGGCCCGGTCACTCCCAACTGCCCTCCCCTGCCAGCCATCTTGTGGTGGTGGGTGCTGCTATCTTTGAGGGCAGGGCAGTCAATTAGCATATTCCCTCCTTATTGGCTGTGGGTGCCATCATCTTTGCAACGGTGTGAGGGTCAATTAGCATATCCCCTCTTTATTAGATAGGATGAAAGCTTTCTGGATACAAGGGGCAAAAACTGCATGGACAATGTTTCTAATCAACTGTTTGCAATTCTAAATTATTCCTGAAAGCTCATGCTGGGAAGGATTACTTCTGGTGTCTATATAAAACTACATTTTAGAAGCAGTGGCTATAGCACTGTAGGTACAAAATTGAGTCAGCATCTTTCAGTTCTGACTGATAATTTTATTTATCCTGTCTGCGTTTATCTTCTCCCCATGGAGCCACTGAGGGATACACATTTTCTATTAGGTGGAAAAGGAGTCATGGTTTTCTCAGTATCTGGGCTCAGCAGCAAAAAATGTCAGCAATTATAGCAAAAAGAAACGGGGAGAAGAAAAAAAAAACCAAGAAGCTTGCTCCAGTTTCACTCAGAAGTATACAACTTGTGTTCATTTTTTCATGAAAAGAGACAGGTGAAGTACACCCTCCATATGCAGTCTCTCCAGGGAAAAAGACAAATCCGGCCGCTGAGGCAAACCAGCAGGACAGGCAGAGCTAGCGACTCAGAATGATCAGAAATGAAATAAAGACCTAAGTATTAACTAGTTGTTGATGTCAGACAAGTTTTAATTTCACAGAACCTCTTTTAAAAGAAAGGTTATCACAGAATTATATCTTATCCAGGTTAAGTTTTGTTCCTATTTATGAATTTTTTGTTCTCCAGAATATTTGAGTTAGTGATTTACAAAAACAAATAAAAGATACAAACACTTGATGCGTATATTTTTCTTCTATAGAATGTTTGGCTTAAAAAATAATATGGCATGGCTATCCCCAATAAATTGGATTTTATCATAACTTTATCATTTTTACATATGTAGAGTAAGCAGTGGTAGTTTTTAGTTATCCTGTAACATCATTTTACTTATACTAAAAAATGTAAAATATTCGAGGAATCACCAGACGGCTTTCCATAGTGACTATAACAGTCTATATTCCCACCAGTAGTGAATGAGGGTTCTCTTTTTCCACAACCTCTCCAACACTTGTTATTGCTTGTCTTGTTGGTATTGGCCACTCTAAAGGTATGAGGTGGTATCTCATTGTAGTTTTGATTCTCATTTCCCTAATTGCTAGTGAGGTTGAACATCTTTTCACATATCTATTGGCTGCTTGTATGTCTTCTTGGGAGAAGTGTATTTTCAGGTCCTCTGCTCATAGTTTGATTGGGTTGTTTGTTTGGTGTTGAGTTTTATGAGTTCTTTATATATTTTGGAAATTAAACCTTTGTTCAGAGCTACTGTTTGCAAATATCACCTCCCATCTGGTTGGCAGCCCCTTTTGTTTTGTTGTCAGTTTCTTTTGCTGTGTAGAAGTTTTTTTATAGTCCCATTCGTTTATTTTTGCCTATACTTCCCTTCCCTTGTCTTTGGGGTCAAGTTCATAAAATGTTCTCTATGACCCAATTCCATAAGCTATATTTTCTTCTATGTAACTTATTTGTTTCAGGTCTTATATTTATTTATTTGATCCATTTTGAATTAATTTTTGTACATGGGGACAAATTGCAATCCAGTTTCATTCATTTGTATGAGGCTCTCCAGTTTTCCCAGCACCATTTATTGAAGAGACTATCTTTACTTCATTGTGTGTTTCTGGTTCCTTTGTCAGAAATTATCTGTCCATGTGTACGGGGTTTTATAGCTGGGTTCTCTGTTCTGTTACAGTGATCTATGGAAAGCAGTTTGGCGATTTCTCACAAAATTAAGAATAGAGCTACCATATGACCCAGCAATCCCTCTCTTAGGTATATACCCAAACAAGTATTTGCAAAGATTATATTCACCCGTATGTTCATTGCAGCATTATTCAGAGTGACCAGGGCATGGAAACAACCAAAGTGTCCTGAGGTAGAGGCCTGAATAAAGAAGATGTGGTACATATACATGATTCAGTACTTACTGCTCAGCCATAAGAAAGGATGAAATACTGCCATATGCAACAACATGGATGGACCTTGAGAACATTATGCTAAGTAAAACGTCAATCAGAAAAAGCTAAGAATCATATGACTTCACTCATATGTGAGATATAAAACTGAAACTCGTGAACACAAATAGCAGTGTGTTGGTTGCCAGAGGGAAGAGGATGGGGGAAGATAAGGATCCTAATATATGGTGACAGGATAATATTTGACTTTGGGTGGTAGGCACATAGTACAATATACAGATCTTATAATATAGAAACCCACACCTGAAACCTATATGATCATGTTGACCAAGGTCACCCCCAAAAATTTAAAAAAAAAGAAGCACCAAGCTAAAAATTATTTTTAAAAAGAATGTAAAGTATACAAAGTTCTGATTTATTAGATTACTTACAAGTAATTTTTCATGATAAAATTTGGGTTTGAAGTTTTGGATTGAGTGAGTTCAACACTGTCAGGTTCACTGTTATCACTTCTACCCACATGGCTTCTCAGATAGTGATGTCCCTTGGCAATCCTGACTCCCCTGCTGTGGTAGCCATCCTCCAAGGTGGCCTCAGACAATCCTTGCCTCTGGCCATTCACACTCTTGCCTAGTCTCTCCAACATCACTGCGGTTTCACTCTGTGAACAGTAGAATATGACAGAACTGATGGTGTGCCATTTTCAAGATGAGTTTATAAAAGACGGCATGACTGTTTTTGCTTGTTCTCTCATTTTTTCTTTGCGATCACTAGCTCTGAGGAAGCTAATCTTGAGCAGTAACCTATGTGGAGAGGAACCTAGGTCTCTGGCGATCAGACATGAAGAGCTTGGTTGCAGCCTTAGTCAAGGCCTCGGGAACTACAATTCCTGACTACACTTGACTGGACCTTGTGAGAGACTGAATCCAGAGCCACACAGCTTCATTGTGACTTTCCTGGGCCCTACGCACTTTTCATTCACTTTGAATTTTGCCTTTGTTGGCTCCTTTCTCTATAAAAATATATCTATATGTATAACTATATCGCTCACCTGGATGGGACTCAAGAGGGAAGATTGAGGAATCCCTGCACAAAAGTGTGTATTACATTTGTTCCAAACAATATTTTAACCACATATATTCACCACATTGTTATAAAAATGAATATATTAATACATTTTACATTTTGACTCTGACCTAACAGTTCATGTTTTCTTCTAATTTTAAAATAAATTAAAATATTTCATGTGACCTCAAATTAAAAGTATTGTGGCCCCAAGTCCACTGCATATTCCTAGACAAATATATCCTGCTTGGTCCAAAGTAGCTTAGCTACTCCTGGATTCTGTACCCTCGAAATGTTAAGAGAAAATACAAGATTGTGGTTTTATTGGGGTAATTTATTATCCAAAACCTAGAACACCTGGGCATTTTTTTTAAATTCTATATTTAAATATAAGTGATTTAGTTTTCTGATTCAGGTATAAAATAAAAAGAAGTAGATTGAAAAAGAACACCCAGGATTTATTTTAAATTTGCAGTTTTCTATTTATTTTAGGGCTGTTTCCTCTTCTATAGCAAATTTGTGAAAGAGTGTCTTTGAAAACTCCATAAACCTTGGGTGGGCCATTTTTGAAAGCATGTTACTTTATGCTATCATTTTATTTCCACATTTCTCCCCGAGTCTCTGAGCTTTTCTATAATTAAAGCTAGTCTGTCCTAATTTTGTTAACTTTCAAGGAATTATTATCTGGGATGGAGGGTCTCATCTTGAACCTACAAGCCAAATCCAATCAGCTGCCTGTTTTTGTAAATAAAGTTTTATTGGGAAACACCTGCATCCACCAATTTAGGTACTAGATGGCTGCTATCACTATAAAAAAACACACCACACTTTCAATAACTGAGACCTAAGGATTTGCAAAATCTAAGTATATATTATCTGGCTCTTGTCATAAAAACAGTTTTTAGATCCCTAGTCTAAGCCAAGTCTAATAAATCTGTAGTGAATTTAATTTGTTCATAGTGAAATTATGCAAATAAAACAATGTATAAGCAATTCTGTGGAAACTTGTTTTAATAGCAGTTACTTCTAGCTTTGCTTTATTTTCAAATAAAAAATAGGTGAATTAATGGATTCATACATCTTTATAGGTAGAAAAGGCCTAAAAGAGTTGTATCTTAACACCAACTCATTTTCTGATATTATTAGCTGAGATAGTATATAATTAATCAATATTGAGTTAACTTGAGAAAATCATGGATGGGTCATATACCATCTATACTTAATAACTTTGTTTAGGACTCTACAACATGATATGTGTTGTATGAGAAATATGTAACATGATGATGCTTTTGTATAATATAATATCTGTTTTCAATTATTAAAAAATAGACCCCCAAATCCCCCCAAAATCATCAAGTCTATTTTATCTGGTATAAAAAATAAAATAAAATACAATTAATGTATGTGGTTTGTTCCTTTATTTCTCCCATATAAAGAAAATGACTAATCATTTTTAAAAATTAATAAAATTTAGCTATGACTATAAGGATTTCAAGCTATGATTTTTGTCAGGGCCAGCTTGACAGGGTTGAGCCGGGCTGAGGCAGGGAGGTGGGAATTGAGAAAAGAAAGAAAGACAGGAAAGCAGGGTCGGGAGGACTCCAGCTCTCTCGATGAACTGAAGCGAGTTTATTAGCTATACAATACTATTTATACACAACATACTGAATAGGAGGTCTGTCAAGAGGAATGTATTCTTTGTTCCTCTTAATCACTAAGGGAGAGACACAGCAGAAGGACAAGTTCTCAGTGCAGCATATCTCAGTAAATAGTTACAGACTTCTTGGCAAGCTATGGAAGGCTGTTCTCAATCTACAAATGTTGCTCTCATTCTACTGATAATCGCCATCCAAACAAGTCTGGGAAAACTGTGTGAGTAAGGGTCCCAGCCTTGCTAGCCCCTACAGGTGCAAGGACCTTGCCAGCTTACATCTGGCCCCCAACAGATCCCCCTTCTTTGTTTTTAGGCGAAGTTCATGTTTCAGTGTCTGACAGTTTCTTATGTGTACATGTCAGCAGTAATATTTCAGTTCTGGATGGTGGACAAATGGTGGCAATGCAGGTCCAACCCTCTCTGGTTTGGTCCTGGGCAACCTGCAGCAACACACAGCTGCTGACCGCTAGCATGATAAGGCGTCTTCACCATCTTTATTTCTGGACTGCTTCTCTTCTTGTTGTCACACGGGGCCACTGCTATTCTGTGGCTGGAGCAGTTCTGATAATTCCTCTCTGTTGCAGGAATCCACATGGTCTTGGAGTTGTTTTCTGAAAACATACAAATGTATTCTCGACCAAAGGTTAATAAAGGAATCATATCTATAATTTAGACTTGGGATTCTTTTAATTTTTGTCCAAACGATTTTCCTTTGGCTTATTTTGACACCACGTATGTTTTTCATGGGTGTCTTGCTATTAGCATTATAAATGAAAAAATTAATTTTCAAGTAAAAATATTAAAGCAATTAAGGCATTTACTTAACAGGTTATTATTCCACTACCCCCCCCTTTTTTATTTTTTAATATTAGGAGTTTTTTGGAAATTATATAATGCAGTCTAGATAACTTTAAATTTTAATTTTTGTATAAAAATATGACTGCTTTAGGTTTATAGTATGTTAAGCAATTTGTCCATGAAATGAAAATTTTGGTTAATACTTCTTGAGCTAGTTTTAATTAATCTGAAAACTTGACTATTATTTTACTGTTAAATTTAATAATCTAATAACAATCTTAGTTTACACTGTAAATATTAATGGAAAGGATTATTTTGTATCCTTGAGAAGGCCCTGAGCATTCCTGGTGTTAAGCTGGATTTAGATATAGGGTAGTTGCTGTTAGCCACGTCTCTGTTATCTGGCTATCGATTTTGGTTGGCCTAAGTCTCTTTCTGTTATTTGGGTCCCAATCTGAGCTGGGCATGGGAAGCGCAGCAGCCATGGGGGCAGGAGACCTCCCTCAGAAGGGGTGAGTGTTCAAGCCCCTGCACAATTGGGGGGGGGTGAGGATCTGTGCCCCACCTCTGCTGACCCCCAAGTTCTCCTCTGAGGCCCCCTGCAACTGTGCCTGTCTTAGGTTGCCCCTCCCAGAGGGGTCTTACCCGTCGTTGACTAACCAGCCATCCTCCGGGGCCAAGCAGGGTGATGTGAGGTTTAGTTTTGTCTCCTTGGTAGCGTATGCCCCTGTGGCCTCCATGACCAGCAACTGCCTTTGGATCCCCTCGCCTGCTGGCGGGGCCTAGGCATTGATCATGGGGAACCCAGATTTCTTCTCCAAAGAGGGCCCAGCTTACACCATTGGGCAAGAGACAGATCCATGGTACCAGCCACCATGAGGCTTCAACCTCAATATGAACAGAGAGCTTAGGTAACAGCTGTGGGCAATTGGAAGAGAGACCCCCTTTGGTAAAAAGGGTCAAGAGAGGTCAATATAGAATGCTTAAGTGCCTTCCCAGGGGGCCTTCCACACAGTGGAAGGGATAAAATCGTTTCATGTTCTTATTAAATTGCTGCCAAACAATTAGTTTTTAAGCTTGTTTGGAATAAATGTTAATATGTTGTTGTAAAATATTAAAAATTATTAATGAGCTTTTGTTATTTTAAATTATATCTTAAAATTCTACTGCTGTGTTTTAAGAAATGTTAAATAAGATAACTTGTTTTGCCCTTTCTTAGAGGCAAAAACTTAAAATATATATTTATTAACATTTATTTGATAAAGCTTTCTATGTGATTTCAAGTATATTAAATTGGCTTTATTAAAAAGTCCTTTAAGAAAAGAGAATAAACTTTTGAAAACATTTCAGGGCCCATGAAATGTCCTAAAGTCATTCCTTGATTATAGTTTTGAAATATAACTTAAAAAACTATTAAATATATATGTGTATATATAATTTAAAGATTATATACCTTTTATAATTATTAAGAGTTATCAATTAAATTAAAACTGATCTTTGTATTTAAAAATTTTGGTTGGGATTATAGAATTTATCCTCTTTTTTCAATTAGATAAATGTTGAAATTTTATTATAATTATATGATTCCCAATTTATTTAACCAGAACTTTAAACTCTTAGCTGGCAAGTTAAATATTTAATATTTTTTAATCAGTAACATTTTTAAGAATAAACTTTAAAAATACAAGACATAATCAATAGATTTAATTCTGTCCTCTAGATTTTTCGTGAGGGACATTTAGATTAATATTTTAGCATTTTGTTATTTCAGAATATTTAATTTAATTTAGTAAACTCCTAAACCTTGGGGTGCCATTGACTGAAAACAGGTAACCATTAAAATGCAAATTAGTTACATTCTTTCTACCAAGGATGGGAAACTGGGAAGCAAGCCTCTCTTTAAAAGTTGTCACTGGCAGGAAATTTTTGGCCTACCTGCTCTGTTGGGGGAAGGGAGGCTAGCCCTTCCTCTATTAGAAATTGCTTTGGGAAGCCAGCCTTAAATAGAGGGCGTAGCCGTCTTTTACCTGGGCTACATAGATTTTTATAATTAGTATATTTCAATAATTCTTGAGATTTAAATCCAATTTATTATTTTAAGGCATATTCTTTAGCAAATTTTTGTAACAGAGTTAATTTTACTATATTTCCTTTTTGGCCTTGAAATTAACTTTTTAATATTCTTTATTAGTATTTAAAAACTGTCCTTTATTATGGAAATGCTAATCCTGCTGCTAGAATCTAGCTAGCATCTTTTTTCCTTTAGGTTAAATTTTGCTATTTTTATTAGGAAATAATCAGTCTTGGGTTTTATTTTGTATATTTGTAAAGAGATTTTAGCTTGAAACTCTATCTAAATGTCCAAAATCGGACAATGCGCGCCTTAGTTCCAAGCCAGTTTTCTCTTTACACGTGTACAGAAATCCCAGACGTATTTTTAAATTTCAGATCCGGTGGCATTTGCTGTAGCTGTATCGTAAATGCAAGGAAATCATCATTTCTTCCTTATGTGGGAGGTTTTAAATCTAATGATATTTTGTTTATTTCAGTAGGCAAGGGCAGCACCCAGGGCAGACAGAATGTCTTATTCCTATGGATCCAAGGTCCAGCCCGGCACTTCCGGGGGTTGCTCGGAATAGCTCTTGTATCGATTTTGCTCTCTGGGGCGGGCTGGGTGCTGTGTAGCCTGCTGGCCTTGAGACAGCACAGGGACAGGAGGGTAAATAGACAATGCCCCTGTTATTTGCCGTGGCTGGGCCGGCCCCTTTTGGTAGTTTCCCGACTTGTGTTGAGGCAAAGAATTTCCCTGGATATCTGTCTTAGATTTACACTCATTTGCCCAATGTTTTCCTTTTTTACATTTAGGGCATAGTCCAGGTTGTTTGGGACCTCTGCCATTTCCTTTATTAATCCCTTTATTAGAAGGACACTGTTTTTCTATGTGTCCTGTTCCTCCACAAGTAAAACACTTGTGTGTTTGACTTTTCCCTATGCTAAATTGTTGCTGAACAATTCCTTCAATGGTGGTTCCCTTTAATGCAGCCGCAATGGCAACTCCTTGTATATATGAGGGACCAATATCTGCGCAAATGCGGATATAATCTGAGAGAGTCCCCTGTCTTTGATAGGGCCGCAGTGCAGCTTGGCAGGCAGTGTTGGCGTTTTCATATGCCAACTGTTTAACTATTAACATGCCAGCCTCTCCATCCACCACTACTCGGCCAACAGCCTGTAATAGCCGAGAGACAAAATCCTGATACTTTTCATCTGGCTCTTGAATAATTTTTGAGAGCTCCTCTGTTTTCTGACCAGAGGTGGGTAACTTTTTCCAGGCTCTGATCCCAGCTCCATTAATCTGTCCATAAGCTTCCTGGGGGTATTGAATTTGATTATGGGTATCAGCATAGACTCCTTCACCTACCAGCATTTCATAAGAAATATTAATCTGGGAAGCTCGATTACGAGAAGCTTGTTCCTTAGCCTTTTCATCATATTCTGATTTCCACAAGAGATAATCCCCTCCTGATAAACAAGCCTTGGCAATAGCTCTCCAATCATTAGGTGGGAGAGCCTCTGAGGCCATAGTTTCCAAGATGGTTAAAGTATAAGGGGAAGTGGGCCCATACTGAGCACAGGCTGTTTTTAACTCTTTTAAGGTTTTAAAAGGAAGCGGGTCATAAGCACGCTCACACTGTCCCGTGTGAGGGTTCACCTGTCCATAACAGGGAAGGCGTGAATGCCCAATTCCTCACCACACTTTCGTGCCTCCTGCAAGGCCATCTGGAGAGGGGAAAGTGGAACTGGTATGCACAAGGCAGCGGAGAGCGGCGGGAACGGCCCCCGTGGCTTCTCTTTTTCTTGCCAAGAAGCTTTAATGTTTCTAAAAAGCATTCCAACACTTCCTCTATATCACTGCCCTCTTCAGTTCCAGCAGAAAAAAATTCTTCCTCCTCTTTTGCCTGAACAATACCTGTATTATCATGACAAAGAGCAGCAGCTTCCTCAAAACCCTCCTCATCTTGAGGAGTTAAATTGCCTTTAAAAGTTACATTATTTCTTTTTAATATACTGTCTTTTTAGACCCCTGTGTTGTGCTATTACATTGCTTCTTCTTTTTCTTTTTTGGCTTAAGAGACGGTTGATTATGGTCATGCCTGGGATCTGAACAATCCCGTATCAAATTCCATAAGGAGATGCATCAAGCGGGGTCTTACTTGGCCCAAGGGCTTTATAATGATCACGCATTTGTTCTCCAACTTTCTGCCACGTTTCTAAGTTAACGGTTCCTTCCTCAGGAAACCAAGGGCAGACCTCCTGAATGAATTTTAAAAATTTTTCTACTTGCTTGTCATTAACCTTAGTTCCTCTATTATTGAACATAAACTTTAACATTTGCCCATAAAGGGCATTTTCTCTAGATTCTAATTGCCCCATGCTTTACTCCCGATTATCAAAAAATTGCTCCTCCCTTACCTTAACGAGTGCACTCTTTATCCAGAGGAGATCCTCACGTCGTCTCTCCAAGCCCGACGGAGTTCCTCACCGTCTTTTTCCCAGTTCCTCAGTCCCTTAGCTCGGGCGCCAGATCTGTCAGGGCCAGCCTGACAGGGTTGAGCCGGGCTGAGGCAGGGAGGTGGGAATTGAGAAAAGAAAGAAAGACAGGAAAGCGGGGTCGGGAGGACTCCAGCTGTCTCGATGAACTGGAGCGAGTTTATTAGCTATACAATCCTATTTATACACAACACACTGAATCAGAGGTCTGTCAAGAGGAATGTATTCTTTGTTCCTCTTAATCTCTAAGGGAGAGACACAGCAGAAGGACAAGTTCTCAGTACAGCATATCTCAGTAAATAGTTACAGACTTCTTGGTAAGCTATGAAAGGCTGTTCTCATTCTACAAATGTTGCTCTCATTCTACTGATAATCGCCATCCAAACAAGTCTGGGAAAACTGTGTGGGTAAGGGTCCCAGCCTTGCTAGCCCCTTCAGGTGCAAGGACCTTGCCAGCTTACATCTGGCCCCAAACAGATTTTTAGTGTAACTTTGGTAAAATTTACTCTAATTTTTGTTTTTATTTTGCTTCATTTTGGAATACATGATGGCCTAAGTTATAATACAAATTTCTACATCACTAAAGTGGCCCCACAAGACATTAAACAGTCATTTTCTCTGTGAAGTGCCATTCCTCAAAATACTTTAATGCTGGCCTTCATAAGTAACTACTATAAAGTTTGTTTAAATGTTTGATGTGTAGAATTTTTAATGAATTAAATAATTTCTGTAGCAAAAGTTAGTTTTTTGCCGAAACCGGTTTGGCTCAGTGGATAGAGCGTCAGCCTGCGGACTGAAAGGTCCCAGGTTCGATTCTGGTCAAGGGCATGTACCTTGGTTGCGGGCATATCCCCAGTGGGAGATGTGCAGGAGGCAGCTGATCGATGTTTCTCTCTCATCGATGTTTCTAACTCTCTATCTCTCTCCCTTCCTCTCTGTAAAAAATCAATAAAATATATTTTTAAAAAAAAGTTAGTTTTGATCCTTACAGATATCATCTTTGTGAGGCAAAACACGTACCTGAATTTCTTCTATAAGATTTAAACTTCATATTACTTAGATCTAAGAGACAGTTTGGGTGATGACATTTATGTGTTTAATAAACCTGGAATATCAGGATGGGGTGAGCACTTAAAATGATTATTGTATACTAGTGCCCCGCTGCGCAGATTCATGATCATTGAAAGGAAATTAATTAGAAGAAATATTTTAATATCGCTATTTGCCCTTTGTCTGTAATAGAAGTGTCAACCAAATTCATGATCAACAATGATAAATCGAAACACATTTGTGTGATTAGCACCAACAAGAGCTTTTTTTAAAAAAATATTTTATTGATTTTTTACAGAGGAAGGGAGAGGGATAGAGAGTTAGAAACATCGATGAGAGAGAAACATTGATCAGTTGCCTCCTGCACACCCCAAACTGGGGATGTGCCCACAACCAAGGTACATGCCCTTGATCGGAATCAAACCTGGGACCTTTCAGTCCGCAGGCTGATGCTCTATCCATTGAGCCAAACTGGTTAGGGCAAGAGCTTTATATATACAGATAAACTTGCTTAATTAGACCTGCTTTCTGATTTAGCTAAACTTTTTCCAGCCCAGTGAAGCACCTCAATTTCTCTTTCAGGTAACTGTCAGCAACACAGCATTAAATATCAACATGAAGCAGATTATTATTGTAGATCACGCAGAAAGAACAAAGGGTGAAATGTTTATCTGTAGCAGTGTTTGCCTATATTCTGCACAGTGAGAAAACCTGAAGTCATTTTCAAGTTCCACCATTTCTTCTTTTCAGTCGGGCCAAGTTTCTAAACTTTCTAAATCTGTGTTTTCCAGTTAATGAAAAGAAAATAGTATTCTACTGAGTTTCCTATGTACCTACTCCAGGACTTCTGTGAGGATCAAATGAGATGAGGCACATGAAAACGCTTCACAGACATTTGGTTACAGTGAAAAATGTTTGCACCTGGCTATAAAGCAAGTCATGTTCCTGGGCTGAAGAAACTGCAAGGAGGCTAGTCGCTAGGGAGAGGAATCTGGGTGTTGCTACGTGACATCATTACCTGGTGCCCACAGTGACCATTTCCGGGCTGAGCGGGGCTGTGAGCAGCATTTTGTGCCATGGGGTCTCGGCAGTGTCAGCTGCGATTTGGTGGGATGTTGCTCCAGGGTGACAGTGGGGCGTGTGTCCCACTTGGGGGAAGCTGAGGTGTTGGTTTGTCTGCACCAGGTCTGCTATGTCATTTATTTTTAAATGGTCAGTGCACATCATGGCAGCTCCTGCATTGAACGTCTGCCCCCTGGTGGTCAGTGTGTGTCATAGCGACCTGTCAGATGGTCAGACGGACACCTAGCCTTTTATATACGTAGATAATTCAGCTTCTACATAAACTACCGAAATGCATGTCTTAAAAATAAGATGGAGGACTTTGAGATATTTACCTTTTTTAGTATTTAATTCTGCTCCATTTCTAAGCAGAGGTTAATTATAATTAATTCAAAGATTATTTACAGTTTATTCTTTATTTTGGTGTTTTAATTAATACACACACATAATAGAGACCACTGTCTAATATACTTTCAGATATTTTAATTCTACTCAATGTTTCAAAATCAATTATATTGGCAATAAGTATATGAATATATAACTATTGCAAAATACCCTTGAAATATATATATGCTGTATGAATTCTCTCAAAAGAGAATATGCATGCATATTCTGTGGGGTAAAAACGAAAAGCCAGGTTTTCAATGAATATTTATAAAAATGTGAGTTTTTTCCTACTATCATTTATCTGGAAAGTAATATAATGTTAGCACATCTTCAAATGTAATCTATTCTCTCTACCCCCATCAACCCTGGACACCATCATTTTTACTAATAAAACCCAAATATCTTTAGGTAAAAAAATGTGCTGGATTTCCAAGATTACCCTTATCAGTCTAAGTCAGTCATATTAATTGCAAGCCCGTTTGCCAGCTATGTCTTTGCTCAGCATTCCCAAACAGGGGCTTACCATGTAACTAAGAACTAGTGGAAGACAGGGAAAGAATATGTGAAGGCTTAGCACATCTTCAGATGTAATCTATTAACATTTATATCCCAAGTACGAAGAAGCAGAAGTCATTTTTTTGTCCTTTATTCTTTTTTTTCCAGTGAGAGTTTCTCAGAAGCCTCAGACATTCTTTCCCTGTCTTTGACTAGTTCTGAGTCAATGGTAGGCCCTTGTTTGGGAATGTTGAGCAAAGACATAGCTGGCAAAAAATATGACTGACTTAGACTGATAAGGGTCATCTTGAAAATCCAGCACATTTTTGACTAAAGATACTTGGGTTCTATTAGTAAAAAAAAGATAGTGTCTGGGATCGATGGGGGTAGGAAGGAGGATAACTACAGGTTAGTTAATACACTGTGTCTGCAACAGAAGTACAATAGAACAGCTAATATACAATTTATACTTGCTTTGGAGCTTTACTTTTAAATATTATAATCTTTAGTGAAATCTAAGATTACAAAACTGAAACTGACCTTTGCAGCAACTGAGCATTATCAGACATTACATTTTAAAGTACCCAGCACAATTCCCTTCAAGTTCCTTAATGGAATATAATATTATAAATGCAATATGCATCATTCATCAGTTCTCAATTATAAAGGAAATATATTCTTCAACTAGTATTTTTTCATATATTTTGACCAAGAAAACTGACTATATTTCTATTAAAATTTATTTAACTCTTAACTATAATTTTCTATAATAAATATAAATCAGGTGATAGAGGTTAAGTCCTGGGGTTTTTTCCTTTTTTTTTGGTTGCTAAATAAATTTAGTCAGCAATAGTGCCTGTGCTACTAGATAAAATAATGAATATTTCATTCATATATTATGTTAAAATTTTTAACAGCTTTCAAATAGCACCAAATTTTGGCTTAAAGACCAGATATTTCCTAAGTTTCTAGCCAATAAAATCAGTTTGATATTGTGAGAAAGGATGGAGGGTATTGGAGTAATAAAAATACTTTGATATTATAAATGCTGGGATTCTATAGGTAAATACATTATCTTTAGTTATGTGTAGTACTGTGATGTTTTTGAAATCATTAAATTATGACTGTTAATAATGAAGAAAACATAACTTTTAAGGGAAAATTGTTTAAACCCAGGTGAAATAAATTATGGAAGAAAATAATTAGCAAAATCTTGAGTAAGTTTTCCATATCAGGGTCTCATTAATGACCATAGAAAGACCTCCTGTGAATAATGAACTCTTGAGATTATGAGTCTCTTTAGGAAAAGAGAGCACCATTAGAATTAAACTCTAGTAGGCCTTATTTTTTATATGGGTTAGTTTATCCTATACAATAAAAGGCTAATATGCATATCGACCAAATGGCAGAATGATCAGTCACTACGATGTGCACTGACCACCAGGGGGCAGATGCTCAAAGCATGAACTGCCCTCTGGTGGTCAGTGCACTCCCACAAGGGGAGCACCACTCAGCCAGAAGCGGAACTCACGGCTGGCAAGTGTTGGTGGCGGGAGTCTCTCCCATCTCCACAGCAGTGCTAAGGATGTCCAACTGCCAGCATAGGCCCGCTTGCCGGCAGTTGGACATCCCCTGAGAGCCTTGGACTGCGAGAGGGAGCAGGCTGGGCTGAGGGACCCCTACCCCCCTAGTGCACGAATTTCATGCACTGGGCTTCTAGTCTTTAATAATCAAGAGTTCCCTTGGGATCAAGAGCATATGCTTAACAGATAGTAGATGAAGCTCAGAGGCACAGATTATAACTGTTAAGAAACAAAAATTCAGCAGAGTAAAATTAAAGATTGTGGAAGAAAAAGGGTATTATAATAAATCATAAATTCCTAACTAGGCAGATCATGGGGGGGTAGTCAATGCTAAATTCTAAGATCATAACTTCTAATATTAGAAGTTACATGCTCCAAGCCTGTAACTCCTTTTTTTATTAATTAAATCTTTATTGTTCAGATTATTACATTTGTTCCTCTTTTTTCCCCCCATAACTCCCCTCCACCCAGTTCCCACCCCACCCTCCTCCCTCACTCCCCACCCATTTACCTCATCCATAGGTGCACGATTTTTGTCCAGTCTCTTCTCACATCCCCCTCACCCATTTCCCCCCCAAGAATAGTCAGTCCACTCCCTTTCTATGCCCCTGATTCTATTATAATCACCAGTTCATTCTGTTCAACAGATTATTTACTTGATTTTCAGATTCACTTGTTGATAGATGTGTATTTGTTGTTCATAATTTGTATCTTTACCTTTTTCTTCTTCTTCCTCTTCTTAAAGGATACCTTTCAGCATTTCATATCATACTGGTTTGGTGGTGATGAACTCCTTTAGCTTTTCCTTATTTGTGAAGCTCTTTATCTGACCTTCAATTCTGAATGAGAGCTTTGCTGGATAAAGTAATCTTGGTTGTAGGTTCTTGGTATTCATCACTTTGAATATTTCTTGCCACTCCCTTCTGGCTTGCAAAGTTTCTGTTGAGAAATCAGCTGACAGTCATATGGGTACTCCCCTGTAGGTAACTGACTTTCTTTCTCTTGCTGCTTTTAAGATTCTCTCTTTGTCTTTTACTCTTGGCATTTTAATTATGATGTGTCTTGGTGTGGTCCTCTTTGGATTCCTTTTGTTTGGGGTTCCCTGCGCTTCCTGGATTTGTAAGTCTATTTCTTTCACCAGGTAGGGGAAGTTTTCTGTCATTATTTCTTCAGATAGGTTTTCAATATCTTGCTCTCTCTTCTTCTGGCACCCCTATAATTCGGATGTTGGTACGCTTGAAGCTGTCCCAGAGGCTCCTTACGCTATCTTCGTATTTTTGGATTCTTTTTTCATTTTGCTTTTCCGGTTGGGTGTTTTTTGCTTCTTCGTATTTCAAAGCGTTGACTTGATTCTTGCGATCCTCTTATCTGCTATTGGGAGTCTGTATAATATTCTTTATTTCAGTCAGTGTGTGCTATAATTTCTAGTTGGTCCTTTATCACAACCTCGAGGGTCTCATTAGACTTCTTGTAGGTCTCATTAAGTTTATCGGCAGCTTCTAGAAAATTCTTGAAAAACTTTAAAAGTGTGGTTTTGAACTCTATATCCAGTAGTTTGTTTTCCTCCATTTCTGTCATTTGTGTCCTTTTTCTTTGTCTTCGCATTTTTTATGCTTCCCTGTGTTGATAAAGTGGTTTTCTGTGCTAAGTGTCCTCTAGGGCCCAGTGGTTCAGCCCCTCCAATTACCTGAGGAGGACACTCTTGGTGCACCCCCTTGTGGTCTTTGTGCACAGTCTTGTTGTAGTTAAGCCTTGATTGTTGTAGTTATCACTGTGAGGAATTGACCTCCAGGCCAATTGGCTGTGAGAATCAGCTGTGTCTGCAGTGGGAGAACTTCTGTGCTGGAGACACCCCTACAGGGCAAGACTTGCTTCAATGGGGCTTTGGTTCTCACTGAGTCTGCCCCCTGAGTGTGTCCTTTATGGTTCCACGAAGCTGCAGACTGGATGGTCCCACTCTGACCTCTGGGTACACTGGCTCCTGGATCTCTAGGGAGGTGCTAATCTAGCCTCTGCCTGAGGCTATCCAGCAAAAGCCTTCCTGCAGGGCATTGGTGGTGTGGGTCCCATCTGATCAACAGGGCGGGGATAGCAGTTATGGCCGCTCTCAGTCTTGCCCTCAGAGGCCCAGCTTCTCAGTGTCTCGGCAATCGCTGCAAGCCCCTCCCAGAGAAAGCTGCCCTTGAGTTCCGACTGATGCCAGACAGTCCCGCTTCTCCCATATGAGTCTGGGTCCCCAGAGACTCGCCCGCAACTGGAGCTCAGAGCCTGAGACTCCCTCCCAATTGAAAACAACAACCAGGCCCTCAGCTGCCAGCCCGCTCCGTGTGTGCCTCTGTACTTTAGTATTTTACTTCCGCACTGGGCCTTCTCTGAGTCTCGGTATGCTTTTCTCTTTCCTTCTAGTTGTAGAATTTCCCCTCAGCCAGCCTTCCTGTGGTTCTGGATGATGTCAGTTCTGTCTTTTAGTTGTATTTTTGAAGTGGTTGTTTGAGGCAGCAAACTCTGGTGTTTACTTATACCGCCATCTTGGTTTTCTGCCTGTAACTTCTTTAGTGAAAGGTTTTTAAGCAAGCCCTGTCCATTGTTCTATGCACCTGAGTTAGCACACCTTTGAAACAGTAATATCCTTTGAAGGCATAACCCTCAAGAGACCACATTACTTAACCATCCTGTAATCCAATCACCACCTTGATTTCTTTCACCTTCATGTAATCTTATGTTTCCTCCTTAGTTTCAAATGCATAAAAGAAACTGCAAAACTATTATTCCTCTGAGCATTTTATATCTTGCAAACTGGCAATTGCCATCAGTTTTGGCTCAAATGAAGTCTTATAAAAATTCTCCACAGGTTCGGAGATTTCTTATGCTGACAACATCTAATTGGCTTTATTGAACAATTCTTGAATTAAGCAGAGTCCCATATAGCAATAGAAAAGGTCTCCAATGAGTTCTACAAAATGGAAAGATTTATAGGCAGAAGGAAGTCAGCACAGGAAGTTAGAAGAGTGAATTATTTCAGACAAGGTCACCTTCCCTTAGGGAAAGATAGGGGCCTATCTAGAAGATTATCTTACTAGTGTTGATAAGGAAAATCAAGACTAATTAGTTTAAAATACTCTGCTGGGAGATACTGAAACTGCAATTAGGTTAGGTATGAAGCCTTGGAGGGGCTCAGTACTAGTACAAGTGACTCCATTTTTGGTTTGCTGTTTCTTTTTTTTAAAATATATTTTATTGATTTTTTACAGAGAGGAAGGGAGAGAGATAGAGAGTTAGAAACATAGATGAGAGAGAAAAATCGATCAGCTGCCTCATGCACACTCTCTACCGGGTATGTGCCTGCAACCAAGATACATGCCCTTGACTGGAATTGAACCTGGGACCTTTGAGTCCTCAGGCTGACGCTCTAAGCCAAACCAGTTAGGGAGGTCTGTTGTTTCTTTATAACAATACTGTAGAACTGAATATGGCTTAGTGGCTCCAATAGAGATAGAACTACTCACAGGCTTTCTTAAACCTTAGAGTGTACAAGTGGCTCTTGAAGCTTGTACATAAGGCCGATTAATGAGACTTAATGAAAGGATTTCAGTTTGCACTTTCTGCCCCTAAATTTCCTTATAAGTGTTTCCAAAGAAAGAGTACTATATAAATAACTCTTATGACATTGCCATGAAATATAAAACGCCAGAGGACATAAAAGAAAGCATAAGAAGGTTAGCTGTCACTTACCCACTCAGAAGCTGAATCAAAGCTACTAATAATGAAATCTTCCCTTCTGACTCATCTATGTCACTTTTCTCACTCGTTTGCCTCTTGTCTACCTACTCTATTAAAATAGAAGGATCTCAATCTCAATTATATAAAAAACATGAGAATTAGTTCATGTTTGCTTTTAAACAAAGTTAAATTAATCAGACTGAGGTAAAATGTCATGGGAAGACCCATTCCCTTTCCTGAAAATTTGAAAGCTTCCTTCAAAATGTAGTGGGTCAGACAAAGTGAACTTCACCCAGAAGTATTGTATCACTGATAGTTCGCATAACTGACCCTATGGATGGATCTGTCATCTGAAAACAAGTCTGTTAACATTTTACCCAGAATTGAAGGCTAGTGAAGGGGGATTTATTGTAGTCACTGTACTGGTCAGGATTAAGAGACAGAAAATGTACCAGTTATTTTAACAGAGAGAGTTTATTAATATAAGTGTTACAACATGGATGAACCTTGAAGACATTATACTAAGTGAAAAAAATCAGACACAAAAGAACAAATATTGGATTATTCCACTTATATGAGGTACCTAGCATTGTCAAATTCATAGGGACAGAAAGTAGAATAATAGTCTTCAGGCATAGGATGGAAGGTAGAATTTGGAGTTATAGCTTTAAAGGATACAGAGTTTCACTTTGAGATGAAAAATTATGAAGCTGGATAGTGGTCACGGTTGCATAATATGAACATACTTAATGTCACTAAATTGTACATTTAAATGATTAAAGTGTTGTATTTTATGTTCTGAACTTTTGCCACAATAAAAGAAATAAATTATAAAAGAATTGTTGGGGGTTTGGCTCAGTGGTTGGAGCTAAGGCAGGGACTGAAAGGTCATGGGAGCAAAGAATTGCAGATTGATTCCACGGCAAGGGCAGGTACCTCTGTTGTGGGCTGGATGTTGGCCCAGTCTGGGTGCGGACAGGAGGCAGGTGATTGATGTCTCTCTTTCTCTTTCCCATTCCTCTCTCCCTTCTACTCTCTCTAAAAAATCAATGGAAGAAATATTCTCAAGTAAGAATTAAAAATAAAAATTGTTAACTAGGGAGGAAGGAAAGAAGTTAATTAAAGAATCACATGTTGTGCAGGTGATAATTGCAGGAAGCAGCAACCAATCGGAGGGTAAGGAAACAAGGGGAAAGGTTGGAAATATTAAAACTTATTAGTGTAAGCTACAATGATATTAAGGACCCTGCTCAGCAAATACTGATTATCAGGCTCTTGGAGGAAGGAGTCTGTGGAGCTGAGGTCCAGGCATTTGGAAAGTGTACTCCACCCAGAACATACTGATATTTCTGAGTGAGCAAGATAATGCTCATTTTGAAGTTATTAGAAAACTACAAATTGACAATTAGTGTTACTTCTAGCAAAAAATGCTATAGATGGTATGAACATTGTTGAGTGACGCTGATAAGAATAGAAGGAACGAAGGGAGGAAGTAGCCCCTTCTTGGCAGAGCCTAACAGGAAACCAGCTGACAAAAGAATGCAGTTGCAGAGAGCCTGCTCAGCATCACAAAGTGAATTATACAGGGATGGGCAGGGAGATGAGAGACCATCTATAGCATAAAAGCCTAATATGCAAATTGTCCCCTCGACTGGGAGTTTGACCACGAATTCCACTGCTCGCTATGATGTGTGCTGACCACCAGGGGGCAGCACAGAACTTGGTGGGCCTCAGCGACATGGCGCTGGCAGTGGGAGGCGCTGTTGCCCCATGGGGCCCGGCGAGAGCGGGACGGCAACAGGATTGTGGAGCAGGTGAGCAGGCGGTGTTAGACCAATGCAGGTACTAGTGGTGCCCGTTCATCCACAGATGGTGACCAGTGGCGGTGGCGTGGGGGCGGTGCCACAGCCCGGCTCCTAGGAATTGGTACAGATTATAGCACAGTGTCATGGACATAATACATGCTTATTAAACATATATTTTTTAATGTTCTTACTCTTTTTATGGCTTTTTGCTAAGAAAGGGAAACATTATGGGAAGTGTGGTCCATGATCTTTAAAAATTTGTAATTAAATTGGAAGTATAGACTTTATTTAAGAAGTGATGTTTAGATACTAGTATTTTCAGTACCACATGATATATGTAATTAAAAACATGTTCTAAAATACTATCTATATTCTTTAAATGTGAACATATTCTTTCTACTTTATATTCTGCCAGGAATATTATGGAGTTTTTAATCATGACATTAAAGATAACTATGAACATTTTGCAGAGTGTTTTGGCAACAAGTGATCTTTTTATCTGGATACATTTTTAAATAATTTTTTAATTGAATTTATTGAGGTGACATTGGTTAATAAATTTATATAGATTTCAAGTATACATTTCTATAACACTTCATCTATATATTGTATTGTGTATTTACCAAAGTCCAGTCTCCTTCCATCTTCTTCTACCACCCCTCACCACCCCTTCAGCCCCCTTTTTCTCTAGTAATCACCACCCCTCAGCCCCCTTTTCCTCTAGTAATCACCATACTATTATCTATGTACATGATTTTTTCTTTCCTTAATCCCTTCACCTTTTCACCCAGCACACAACATTCCTCCCTGTGACATCTGTCAGTCTGTGTTCTGTATCTATGAGTCTATTTCTATTTTGCTTATTAGTTTATTTTGGATAAATTTTAACACATTGTTTGCGGGTAGTTTTTATCGCGCGCTAACAGGTGGCGCGGGCCATTTTTGCTAATTTTTTGCGCAAATGGCAACGCTCAGTAAAATTACGATAACTTTAGTTTACGTATTTATACATTACCTGCATTCTACCGCTAGTCTATAAAAAACATATTAATACGTGTCCCGTGCTCTACTACTACAGTCAACGTAAAACGTATAAATATGCTTCCCGCATACAATGTGTTAATGGAAGAGTTTACTACTGATTAAAATCACCTTTAAAACATCTTGCAAGTAAGAAGAAAGATTCACATAGTGGCCACCATGAATAAAGTGTCCTTCACTAGATGATTGGACAAAGAAGTGATTGATATCTACACTAATAAAAGACAAAGATGCTAATTGACCATACCTTTGCTATGCCCTAAGCCACACCCACCAGCCAATTAGAATGACTATATGCAAATTTACCCAACCAAGATGGCAGTCTGCAGCCACAGAGCTGGAGCAAGCAGGAGGCATGGTTGCCTGGGCAATGGAGGAAGCCAAGCTTCCCGCCTGCCCTGAGTTGGCTGTGGCCTCCGCTCATGGCAACAAAATTTCAATTATAGAAGATAAATAAATCCCAGATACCTGCTTCCAACCAGCCTCCACTGGGAGCTTGGGTGGTTGGGCATTGTGGCCAGCCAGCAAACAGCCATCAGCCCCTCACCCAGACTGGCCAGGCACCCCAGCAGGACACCCCACCCTGAAGGGACTGTGGCCAGCCTGCAAATTGCCCTCAGCCCCTCACCCAGGATGGCCAGGCACCCCAGGGGGACCCCTACCCTGAAGGGGCTGGGGAAGCCTGCAAACAGCCATCAGCCCCTCACCCAGGCTGGCCAGGCACCCCAGTGGGGACCCCCACCCTGAAGGGGCTGTGGCCAGCCTGCAAACAGCCATCAGCCCCTCACCCAGGCTGGCCAGGAACTCCTATATAATAAAAAGGTAATATGCAAATTGACCCTAACAGCAGAACGACTGGAAATGACTGGTCACTATGACACACACTGACCACCAGGGGGCAGATGCTCAATGCAGGAGCTGTCCTCTGGTGGTCAGTGTGCTCCCACAGGGGGAGCTTTGCTCAGCCACAAACCAGGCTGACAGCTGCCAGTACAGCGGTGGTGGTGGGAGCCTCTCCCGCCTCCTCAGCAGTGCTAAGGATGTCCAACTGAAGCTTAGGCCTGCTCCCCACTGGCAAGTGGACATCCCCTGAGGGCTCCCGGGCTGCCAAAGGGATGTCTGACTGCCAGCTTAGGCCCAATTCCCCAGGGAACGGGCCTAAGCCAGCAGGTGGTCATCCCCTGAGGAGTCCCAGACTATGAGAGGGCAGAGGCTGGGCTGAGGGACCCCCTGGAGTGCACAAATTTTTGTGTACCAGGTCTTTAGTATATAATAAAATACTACTCAGCCATAAGAGAAGATGAAATACTGCCATTTATAGCAACATGGATGCATCTTGAGAATATCATGCTAAGTAAAATAAATCAGACAGAAAAAGCCAAGAACTATATGATTTCACTCATATACATATATGACTAACAGCAGCAAATGAACAAATGACAAGCAAACAAATAAAAACTCATACACCAGACAACAGTATGGTGGTTACTAGAGGGAAAGAGGGCTGGGAGGGTAGTAAAGTGTAAAGGGGGTCAAATGGTAACAGAAGGAGACTGGACTTAGGGTCGTGAACACACAATGCAATATACAGATGATGCTTTATAGAATTACACACTTGAAACTATATAATTTTATTAACGAATGTCACCCCAATAAGTTTAATAAAATTTAAAAAATCATCACAGAACTACAAAAAATAAGAAATTCATAGAAATGCAGTGCTGCCAAGGTTCAAAGAGAGCCAAGTAATATTAGTCCTATGGTTAAAATGCATGAGAATAACATAACATCCATTCAACAATTCACTTATATGCTGTTAATGGATGCAGCTATTCTTAGGCTCCCAATGACTTGCTATACTGAAAATAATTAAAAGACAAAATATAGTCTTGGAGACAAAAATAACAAACAGATGGCTTTCACTGTGTAGCTCAGAATCATGACCATGAGGGAAACCAGTTTACTTAAAAACCTGGACATTCTGTTCTTCCTGATTCCTGCTTTTATTTATCTGAACAAATATAAAAATTATTATTATTTTTCATAAAAATTATTCATTAATTTTATATATTTACTGTTTAGAAAGTAAATGCTGCATGTAGTCATTAGACTTGAACAAATACAAAATACCTTAAAAACAATAAAATGTAAATCAAATGCATAAATTAATGCATTTAAAAGATTCAGTTCAATACACATATATAATTTACACATTGCAGAGTTGTAGTAACCTACACTTCCGAGAATAAGCTATCTGATCTTCAAACCCCAACTAAGGCCTCTTGAGTCAAGGCCAGATTCTAATGAAGTCCTTCAGGAACTTATTTTTATTACTCTTATGAAGGTTATATTTCTTTTAGGCACTCTGAACTATCTACTTTTTATCAGGTTCCAGTGATTGATAACAATATTACTCATCAAGAAATGCTTACCTACATCTGGATGAATCAAAGGTCAAATTCACAGGGTTAATTGTTTTAGTGTAATATCCCTCTAACAGTTTGGTTTGGGCATGTCTGAAAAGCTATTCCTACATCTACACCATGAGCTTCTTTGCAGTTAATCAGAATCATGGAGGCTGGCCAGAAAAGTGTTATAAATTCAATAAATTGAGGATTGAAGTGTTTGTAACTTACCTAAGCTCACTGAGCTTATTACAGTAACATAACTAATAATAATTTTACTACTTTCAGTATAAGCAGTAGGCACTTATTGAGCCATTATTATTTCTAGGTATTAGCTTTCTATACGAAACTAGAGGCCCAGTGCACAAAATCGTGCATGGGTGTGGCCCTTAGGCCTGGCTGGTGATTGAAGAGTGAGTGTCTGGTGTGGAAGGGCAGGTCCCAGCTGACCTTTGGGCCCTGGGCAGCACCTGGGCCCCTGGGCCCCCGCACGCCCCCCTCCGCCTGAGTCATGGCACCCGAGTCCCCATGGGGAGATCCGGTGAGCGTGGCTGGACGCTGTGGGCTGGGGCACAGCGTGGGCCTCTGGGCCACCCAGCGGTGCTGCATGGAAGCCGGGTGGGCAGCGAGCTCTCTCCTGGTCGGCCTCAGACTGGCTCCTGCATGAACCCACGGGGATCTACACAGGCCCCTGCGGTCCCAAAGGCTGTGGCCCGACTCACCCAGAAAAGGCCATGCAGGTGCTGGGCAGACTCCTCGCAGGTGCCTGCACCTGAGTGTGGGGGCTTCCCTGGCACGTGAGCCCTGGCATCCTGGAGAAGGGTAGCAGGAGGAGTGAGACCAAGCGCAGCAGACACCCCGCATTCTCACCGCACCTCTGTTCCTGTCACCCCTGCCCCCAGGTAACTGTCGCGAGGCTGCAGCCCCCTGCCAGGGCACTGTGGGAGATTGGTCACCACCACCCATCCCCAGTTCCCCATCCCAGCCCAGGGCCCGGCTGATTGTGTGATCACGGCCTACTGGCCACTGGGTGCCATCTGCAGGGTGATTGGAAAGATCCAGGCCCCCCATCCAGCTCCCTCAGTACTTGGGAGCAGAGCAGTGGCCCTGCCTCCTCCTGCTGCTGCTGGTTGCCATCTGTGGGGCGATAGGCAGGGCGATTGGGGCTCCGCTTGCACCCACCTTGGCCTGGCGCCACCTGCTCACTTGCTCCACCATCTCGCCATGGTACTGCTCTCCTCAGGGTCCATCAGGGCTGGCAGCGCCTCCACTGCCCTATGCTGCCAGCGCTGCATTGCTGATACCGGCCATGTCCCACACCAGCCCCTGGTGGTCAGCACACATCATAGGGAGCAGTCGAACCCCTGGTTGAACAATTTGCATATTAGGCTTTTATTATATAGGCTATCTTATTTAATATTTACAATGATCCATAGATGAAACTATCATTATTCCCAATTTAAAGATGAAGAAACCAATTCAATAAAAAAGAAAAGAAAAGAAAAGAAAAGAAAAAGGGAAAAAAGATGAAGAAACCAAAGGCTAAAAAATCAAAGTGTGAAATATTATTCAGCCTTGAAAAGAGAAGATAATTCTGCCATATGCGACAACATGGATAAACTGGGAGTACATAATGCTAAGTAAAATTAGCCACTCACACTGGGATAAATACTGCCTTATTACAATTGTATGAGGTATCCAACATAGTCACCTTTATAAGAACAGAGTGGAATGACAGTTATCAGGGGCTTGGAAAAGGGGGAAGTGTGGAGTTGCTGTTCAACAGGCATACACTGTTAGTTACACAAGATGAGTAAGCTCTAGCAATCTATTATACAATATTATGCCTATAATTAACCAAAAAACTGTAATGCGCACTCAAACATTTGTTAAGAAGGTAGATATCATATTGTGTTCTTACCATAATTAAAAAGAAAAAAGACCCAAAGTCACCTAGATAAAATCACAGAGCTAGTAAATTATTCTCAAACTTGGCAAATAATGCTGCCCAAATTCATTGATTTAGCAATACAAGAGTGTACACAAAAAGCAAACACAAAAAATTCTGTATATATAAAGAAATTATATATAGATATAGACAGAGAGACAGACACTAAATTCTGGTAAGTTTTAACTTCAAGGGAATGATAAAAAAATAAATTTTATTTTTCAACATCAAATTGTATATGACTTCTATCATTAGAATTCTTTTTTTATAAATCAAGATTTATATTTCTAATTTTTATTTAATATTTCTTTTTGAAATTCTTTATATCTGGCATATTTTGCTTCCTTTAAGAAAATAGATGCATTAAATTAGAAATTAGAAATTACTATGACCAAAAGCAATGCTAGTAACATTATAGGAGTATGCTGGAAAAAAACCATTCACTGCACATAAAAAGTAAACACTGACAAAATTAAAGAGAAAAGTAGGTAACTTAAAAATAATAGTTGGAGACTTCAATACTCTAATCAATAATGTATAGGAAACTAGGCAGGAAATCGGCAATTGCATAGAAGACTTGAATAACCCTCTCAATTAACTAGATATAACAAAAATTATAGAACTCTCCATCCCAAAACAGCAGAATACATATTCTTCTCAAAAGCACATAAAACATTCTTCATAATATTCTATATGTTAGAATAAGCCTCAATAATTTAAAAAGTATGTCCTCTAATAACAATGGAATTAAATTCCAAACCAACAGCATAAGAAAATTTGGAAAACTAAAAAAATATATGGCAATTTAAAAACACACTCCTAAACAACACATAAATCAAAAAGGAAAACTAGTAAATATTTTGTAATAAATCAAAATGAAAACACAACAGCAAATTTGAGGAGACTCAGCTAAAACAAACTTAAAAGGCCTATACGATAAGAAAGGAAACATATAAAATCAATAAACCAATTTTCCACCATAAGAAACTGGATAAATGACAAACTGAACCATGAATCAAGAATTATATACCAAAAAACACACTTTACAAATGAAACCTAAATACAGATAGTCCTAATTTAGCAAAGACTGAATTTTGGTAACAGACCTATTTCCTCTATCATCTATCTATCATCTATCTACTTATTTATTTATTATTTTTTAATCCTCCCCCAATAAATAATTTATTGATTGAGTTTTTTAGAGTGAGAGGAAGAAATAGAGAAAGAGAAACATTGATGTGAAAAACATCTATTGGTTGCCTCCCATATGCATCCTGAACAGGGATTGAACCTGCAACCTAGGTATGAGCCCTGACGTTGAATCAGACCCACAGCCTTTTGGTACAGGATGACACTCCAACTAATCAAGCCACCCAGCCAGGGGGTAGCAGACCTATTTTGAAAGATGTACTCAAAACTGCTTCAAACTGAAAGGAAGTGACACCAGATAATATATAGAATCTGCTAAAAATATATTAGACTTATAAAAGATAAATTTTTAAATGATTTATATGATAATTGAAAAAAGTTATAATAATATTGTGCTTGGCATTTTAAATGTACATTTTATCAACTTTAACAATTTTAATAGCTTTACATTTGTGAATTTACAAAATATACATATATCTATCTATCTATCTATCTATCTATATGTATATCCATATCCACATCTACACTCATATTCATATCTATGCAGAAGGGAAGAGGGAGGGAATGGAGATATATGGGAAATAAGGAAATGACACCAGATACTGAAATCCAACATATTTCCTCTTTTATGAATCTGTGGTAATGAAAATCATCCAAAAGTCATAATGACAATGCAATTCAACATATTTGTTTCAACATTATAGCCCACTTCCTTATGACAAATTTGCTTTTGAAATGTTTACTTGATTAGATATAATTTCCCCATTGGAAAATAAATATGAATCTTACATAGCATTGGACAACTGCTTATAAATTGTGAACTATAAACAAACATCCTGCAAATTAAAATGAACACTGGAAAGTAAAATAAAAACATAACTGCTATTTAGTTTGTTCAGATCTTGGAATTTGAGCCTTTTGTTGTGGGGAGGAGTGTCTGTATTCAAATTCTTGTCCTGAGAGCTAAACGTCCGCCATTGCTTGTGTTATGAAACCACCTCTCAGTTTTCTCATCTGTCAAATGTACAGAGTAAGAGTCCCAGCCTTACAAAGATGTTCTAATGCTAAAATGATTTAATATACTTAAAGCACTTAGGATATTATCTGAAATATTTTAAACACTAAGTATTATATTTCATTATTATTTAGAGTTATAATAATGTTTTTGTTTAAATAATAAAAATAACTTTGAACATGATAAATTCAACTTTACTGAAATTCATTTAAAAGGAAACTTCCAAACATGTGTTTCAGCTTTATGTATTGATTTCAATGGCAAAAACAGAGAAAGCTGGTCAGGGAAGAGAAACAGACAGTTAACAGATGGTGTTCTGTCCCTAAAAAAAGGATGGAAGCTAGACTTACAAGGGCAGAGCAGAAAATGTAACTTTGTTTAGACATAAGAATTTAAAGGAAATAAACAAAAAAATACTTGATTGATTCATAATTTTAACTATTGCTTAATATGAGTTATTTGCTCTGTGTATTGCATATCTGAAAAATATACATCAGTTATAGAATATGAGGTGAAGGTTATGAAAAGAAGATAGAACTTTCTCAATGTTATGTTGTTCTGAACAGTCTGTTTCGAGAGAATGAAAAGGAAGGACTGTCCCTTTAACCAGGTTTTTCTTCAGGTTTCTTTCCTTTGTTCATGGCATTGCTATTCCTGTCAGACTTCCAGACTTGAAACCTAGGATGTTTCTTTGATTCAAACTACTTCCTCATTCAACTCATCTTCAGTTAGATTATTTTTACTCTGGCAAACTGTGCAACGTACTTTCCATTTGCACTGCTAACACTGTATCAGATATTGCAGTATTTTTCTATAATTCAAAGGCCATTCTTTTTCTTACTTCTGGTCTGGCAAATTGGCACAGATGTTCCTTGGCTACACAGTGATATTCTAGAGAATATATGAAGCTACAAATTAGTTATAGCACAACCTCGTGGAAGTATGGATTGACTCTTATGTTAAAGCAAGATGATAGAGTGTAGCGTAAAATACAAATCAACATACACTGTTATGGAAAAGCACAAGGCAAAATATATTCCACCTTCTAGGACTGTTCTCACTACAGAGAGAGAATCTTGATCAAACTCTACTTTCATTAGGATAGTTTCAGTGACAACCCTTTGTTTTCTAAAAGTCAGGCAATTTGTTTTATTTTATTTTTAAATATGTTTTTATTGATTTTAGAGAGAGAGGAAGGAACAGTGATAGAAAAATCAATGAGAGAGAAACATCATTGATCCGCTGCCTCTTGCATAGCTCTATTAGGGATCGAACTGGCAACCGCGGCATGTGCCCTGCCTGACCGGGAATCGAACCAGAGATCTGTTGGTCCCCTGGTCTACATTCCACCGCTGAGGCACACAGGACAGGCTCAGTGATAATCTTTGCGCCGCACTGTACCTCTTTTAGTTTAATCTATCTTAAACACTCCATGAATTTAATCTTTCTAATTGCCATTTTATCATGTTCCTAACTCACTAAGGGACCTACATTGGCTTCCTATTGCTACCAAATAATCTCTTAATTCCTTCAGTAGACATTAAAATGCATTGAAGTTTTCTCACAGTTTAGTCTTCTGGCTGCACTTCCACTTTTGCATCAACCTGCTTTCCCTTAATACTAGCACATCAACCAGACATCTACTTATACTTTTTTTTTTTAAATACCAGCACTATCCTTTCCAAATTCAAATGTCGTTTTCTTCATGGAAGATTTTCTGCTTACCCTATCCATAAATTATTTTTTTCTTTTTTATATACCTAAACACATTCAAGTAAAAATTATTTAGTTCCCATTGCTTTAGTATCTTTCTAGGTGTACAACCTATTATCAGTAGTTGCTAATGATTTAAAAAGAAGAGGATGGATTGTGAGCTCCGCAGGTAAGAGTCACTTCACTCCAAAAGTTCTCTTTACACCATGGCACGGGGGCAGATTGTCAGTCTATTTCTCATGATGTATATTTATGCTATCCACCGTTTAAACACTTTTGCTTGTTATTAAACAAATTTTCTCAGATAAAAGAGCCTGAATCATTCTTTAAATCGAGAGTCTAGATTCTGTTACTCAGAGTGGTCACAAATAGTACTCACATACAGACACAAACCCATTCTTATTTTCTTGAGGTAACTGTTACTTTACCTCTGGTTTCTGCCAACCTGGAAGTCCCACCTCAAATAGTTATGTGAGCAAAACCAATTTTATTTCCTTTAAGCTACCTAATAATCTGAGTATATTTGGTAGTACAACGTAGCCTACAAAGATTAATATATAAATTGACACTGAAATATGAGTGTTACCAGAACAACAAATCAAAATAAGAAAAATTATAAAATTTTAAAAACTATATTTTACAAAAGTACTGTTTATAGATGGCACACGAACTGATTTTAGAGGCTAAAAAGCAGGTCATGTTTATCAGGAATAAAATATTTAGTAACTGCACTGTCTCCAGTAATGAGAGCAAACCAAGTGATTACTTAGCCTGTAGCTCTAGGAGAAAACATTGAAAAACATTGGCATATTATTAAATATTGACTGTTGAGGGCTGTGTTTAGCAAGATATTATAAGAAAAAGATCAACTCAGGCAAGAATTAGCCAGTCTCCAAGCAGAGCTGAAAGTAAGTTACTTCTGTGAGTGCAAGACCTTTCAGAGTGAGAGATGGGAACAACTTCTGGCTCTAAACAACAGGAAATAGGATGCAAAAGGTTAAGAGGAAAGAACCATTACCTGTTCCCTCTAAGCCTAAATGGAGGCAAAGCTCTGATTAAACATGTTGACCTTGTGGCAAAGCTCTGATTAAATATGTTGACTTATGACACAGGCTACTGTTTCACCTGGTTCAAAATTTTCTGTAATTTAAGGGGAAAAGATGGCAATAAAGCAAAGAAAAAAATTGAGTTAATACCTTAATTCTTAAGGGAAAAAACACACATGTTATTAGCAACACATTAAATGGAAAGCAGAGTTAAGAGAGACATGATTTTTGCTAGTTTTAAAACATACTACTTTGAAATAATTTTAGACTTACAGGAAAGTTATAAAGATCCGGCAGTTCCTCTATATTCTTCAAAAAGCTTCCTCTAATATCAGCACCTTATATAACCATGGAACATTTATCAAAACTAGTATTTTAATATAGCTACAAAACTATCTAGGTAAACTATAGACTCTATCTGAGTTAGCCAGTTTTCTTTCTACTAATATCTTTTTTTCTGTTCTAGGATCCAATCACAATAACAATTTTTCAGTCTTTATTTTCCATGATCTTCATACTTGAAAACTACAGGTCAAGCAGTATTCGAATGTCACTCATTTTGGGATTGACTGAATTTTTCTCATGCTTAGACTGGGTTTGTGAATTTGAGGGAACGTATTACAAAGGTAAGTACACTTCTGTTTTCTGTCCCTGTAATTTTGCATTCCAAAGTGTCATATAAATTAAACCATGTAATATCTAGACTTTTGAATCTAACTTATTTTTATTGATTTCAGGGAGAGACAGAAACATCAATGATGAGAGAGAATCATAAATTGGCTGCCTCCTGCGCACCCTACACTGGGGATAGAGCCCACAACCTGGGCATGTGCTCTGACCAGGAATTGAACCGTGACCACCTAGTTCATAGGTCAATGCTAAACCACTGAGCCATGCTGGCTGGGCTGAATCTGGCTTCTTTTGCTTAGCAAAAATCATATGAGTAATTCATGTTTTAAACAACCAGTAACTGAGTTTTAAAAATTGTTGAGAGGAGAACCAAGATGGCGGCATAGGTTAATGCCGGAGTTTGCTGCTTTGAACAACTACTTCAAAAGTGAAACCAAAAAACGGAAGGGACATCACCCAGAACCACAGGAACGCTGGCTGAGTGGAAGTCCTACAACTAGGAGGAAAGAGAAACGCATACGGACACTCAGAGGAGGCGCAGTGCTGAAGTCAAATTCTGAGGTGCGGAGTGCACGGAGCGGGCTGGCGGCGGAGGGCGCGGTTGTTGTTTTCAATCGGGAGGGAGTCGCAGACTCTGAGCACCAGATCCGGGCGAGTCTTTAGGGACCCAGACTCAAACGGGAGAAGCGGGACTGTCTGGCTTCGGTCAGAGCGAGTGTAGCTTTCTCTCCGAGCTTTGCAGCGGGTGCTGGGACTCAGAGAGGCAGAGCCCCTGGGGACAGGACTGAGAGCCGCCATAACTGCTCTCTCCGGCCCACCCTGTTGATCCTGTGCGACCCGCCCCGCCCCGCCCAAGCCCTGCACAGAGGCATTTGCCGGATAGCCTCAGGCAAAGGCTAGATTAGCACCTCCCTAGAGGACAGAAGTTCTCTCAGTGCTGACACAGCTGATTCTCATAGCCACTTGGTCTGGAGGTCAAACCCTCCCTGGAATTAGCTACAACAATCAAGATTTATCTATAAGACTTCGAACAAAGACCACTAGGGGGTGCACCAAGGAAGCATAACAAAATGCGGAGACAAAGAAACAGGACAAAATTGTCAATGGAAGAAATAGAGTTCAGAACCACACTTTTAAGGTCTCTCAAGAACTGTTTAGAAGCTGCCGATAAACTTAATGAGATCTACACGAAAACTAATAAGACCCTCGATCTTATATTGGGGAACCAACTAGAAATTAAGCACACACGGACTGAAATAACGAATATTATACAGACGCCTGACAGCAGACCAGAGGAGCGCAAGAATCAAGTCAATGATTTGAAATGCGAGGAAGCAAAAAACATCCAACCGGAAAAGCAAAATGAAAAAAGAATCCAAAAATGCGAGGATAGTGTAAGGAGCCTCTGGGACAGCTTCAAGCGTACCAACATCAGAATTATAGGGGTGCCAGAAGATGAGAGAGAGCAAGATATTGAAAACCTATTTGAAGAAATAATGACAGAAAACTTCCCCCACCTGGTGAAAGAAATGGACTTACAGGTCCAAGAAGCGCGGAGAACCCCAAACAAAAGGAATCCAAAGACACACCACACCAAGACACATCATAATTAAAATGCCAAGAGCAAAAGATAAAGAGAGAATCTTAAAAACAGCAAGAGAAAGAAACTCAGTTACCTACAAGGGAATACCCATACGACTGTCAGCTGATTTCTCAACAGAAACTTTGCAGGCCAGAAGGGAGTGGCAAGAAATATTCAAAGTGATGAATACCAAGAGCCTACAACCAAGATTACTTTATCCAGCAAAGCTATCATTCAGAATTGAAGGTCAGATAAAGAGCTTCACAGATAAGGAAAAGCTAAAGGAGTTCATCACCACCAAACCAGGATTATATGAAATGCTGAAAGGTATCCTTTAAGAAGAGGAGGAGGAAGAAAAAGGTAAAGATACAAATTATGAACAACAAATATGCATCTATCAACAAGTGAATCTAAGAATCAAGTGAATAAATAATCTGATGAACAGAATGAACTGTTGATTATAATAGAATCAGGGACATAGAAAGGGAATGGACTGACTATTCTTGGGGGGGAAAGGGGTATGGGAGATGTGGGAAGAGACTGGACAAAAATCGTGCACCTATGGATGAGGACAGTGGGTGGGGAGTGAGGGCGGAGGGTGGGGCGGGAATTGGGAGGAGGGGAGTTATGGGGGGGAAAAAAAAGGAACAAATGTAATAATCTGAACAATAAAGATTTAATTAAAAAAAATTGTTGAGCAATATTTCATTGTATGTATGTACCACAGTTTATTTATCCATTTACCTGTTGAAGTACTACTTATTTCCACCTTTGGTGATAGTGATAAAAGCTGTTATCAACATTCAGCCACAGTTTTATGTGAACATAAGTTTGTAGTACACTTGGGAGGATACCTAGAAGAAGGATTGTGAGACATATGGTAAGTATATTTTTAACTTTATAAAAAGCTATCTAACATTTAAAAAAAATGTGCTATTTCATATTCCCAACAGCAACGTGCACATGTCCAGTCACTCCACATCCTAACCTAAACTTATTATTGTCTGCCTATTTCATAACAGTCCTGCTGGTGTGTGTGGACTAGTATCTCATGGTATTATTTGCATTTCCTAATGACTAATGACATTATCTATATTTCATGTGCTTATTTCTCATCCATTTTTCTTCTTTAGTGAAAGGTGTGCCCAGATCTTTTGCCTGTTTTTAAATTATGTTTAACTTAATTAACATAGTGGTTAGAGGTGCACAGGAAGCCTTAAAAGTATTTATGTAGAGCCCTAGCCAGTTTGGCTCAATGGATAGAGTGTTGGCCAGCAGACTTAAGGGTCCTGGGTTGCAGGCTTAGTCCCCAGCCCTGGTCGGGCACGTGGGGGAGGTAACCAATTGATTTGTCTCTCTCACATTGATGTTTCTCTCTCTGTCTCTCCCCTTCCCTTCCACTCTCTCTAAAAATCAATGGAAAAAGATCCTCCAGTGAGAACTCAAAGGGGTATGCTGAGTTCTCATACACCCTTCACCCTGTGTTACTAATGGTTACATGTGTTATAAGTATAATACAATATCAAAACCCAAAATTTGACATTGCTCTTTAGACTGTATAACTCTTAGTCATTTTATGATGTGTAGAGATTTGTGTAACCCACCACTGCAATTCAATTACCACCATGATCTCTCTCAGGTTGCTCATTTGTAGTTTCCCCCAAGCTCCTGGCTCCTCACTACTCCCAGCCACTGATCTATTCTCTACAGCGGTGGGGAACCTTTTTTCTTCCAAGGGCCATTTGGATATTTATAACATCATTCATGAGCCATACAAAATTATCAACTGAAAAATTAGTCTGCTAATGCCTTGGCAGAGCCAGACTAAATGATTCCGTGGGCCTTATACAGCCCACAGCCCGGGTGTTCCCCACCCATGCATAACACGTATCCATGTAAGATAACATCTCCTAGGCTCTGGGATTAGGATGTGAACAATGTTTGGAGGCCATTTTTCAGCCTACCATGCTGCTCTTCCTCCAGACTCGAGGCTGGAACTAATACCTATTTCTGCCTTCCAGAGGTTAGAGATATTGTTTCTTGTTCCCATCTCACTGCAGTGGGTTTTCAACAGTAGCTCAGACTATAATTCTATGGTCCTTGACTATATATATTAAGGATATTGTCACTTAGGAGAGATATATGACATAGGTTGGATGGAGTTTTGGTTGTTGCTGACAGTTCTCTCCTCAGCCGCAGTAGGTAACTGCAGCTGAGTTGACAGAAAGCATTGCATATCTCTGTGGAGAACTCTAGGCAGCAATTTCTGTTGGGACTCCTGGGTTATACTCTAAGCATGCAAAGCTCATGAGTTGGCCAGAAACCAAATGAAGTTCCATGCATATCTTTGAAACTGCTGTTTTATGTCCCCATTCTGTTAAACTACTCTCTCAAATACTCTTGTTAACACTAGTCTTCGACTTCTGCTTCTTTCTCTTCAAGTGCTAGCATTTTTTGTTTGGATTCTATTTCCCTTCTTTAAGATTTTGACAAGGTCCTACAGAAGTGAGCTGAGTTGAATGTGGCATTAAACCTCTGTGCTTATTCTTCTTTCAAGATGGTAGAATGACATTAGTTTGGAATGTCTCAAAAAAGCTTCTGCATATAATTCTTTTTCTTCTAAGTTTGTTTACTATATTGAGCTATTGTATCATTATTGGTAAAGCACATACAGAAATTTTAAAGAAGGAAAATAAATCTGGATGATGCATGAGTAATGGATTATTTAATAAATGCAATAATTGTGGCTATCTAAAAAAAAATGATAGATCCTCATCTCTTCTAAATTCCAGCTAAAGTAATTCACTAAATGTAAAAAGAAAACCTGAAATAACCAGTAGTAAATATTTTCCTGATCTCTATGGGGAATGTCTTCTAAGCATGTAAATTTAAAAAAATAATAAATGCAAAACACAAAGTTCACTAGATTTGAGCAGTAAGCATTCAAAACTGCTATACCTCAAATTTTTAAAAATATACATGTCATGACAATACTAAAATGTAGGCAAAATTTTGATATTGATTATTCAAGATATTTTAACATTCCAGAAAGTTAATGAAAAGTATAATATTTTCCATAATAATGTTGGTAGAAATTCAAATACTAGGGATTACTAATGGTGTGAAAATGATTATTATTCCCAATCCTATATAATAAAAGGCTAATATACAAATCGACCAAACGGTGGAACAACAGGTTGCTATGAAGTTCACTGGCCACCAGGGGGCAGATTCTCAATGCAGAAGCTGACCCCTGGTGTTCAGTGCACTCCCACAGGAGGAGCTCAGCCTCCATGGCAGCACTAAGGATGTCCGACTGATAGCTAAGTCCTGAGGGCTCCCAGACTGTGAGAGGGCACAGGCCAGGTTGAGGGATACCTGCCCACCGAGTGCATGAATTTTATGCACCAGGCCTCTAGTAATCTATATATATAAATAGCCAGGGGCCATCACATCCAAAACAACCGAACGGATGACCAAACAGGCTGAGTGGGGTGACAAGGCCGGCAGGGGGGTTAATGAGGGATGACCAAATGACTGAACACCAGGCTGCGTGGGGCAACCAGGCCTGTAGAGGGGGCAGTGAGGGGTGACAAAGCTGGCAGGGAGGGCAGTTGGGGGAAACTAGGCCAGTGGGGCGGGAAGTTGGGGGCGACCAGGCCAGCAGGGGTGCAGTTGGGGGCAACTAGGCTGGTAGGGGAGCCAGTGAAGAGCGACCAGGCCAGCAGGGGGTCAGTAAGGTGTGACTGTGCTGGCGGCAGGGGGCAGTTGGGGGTGACCAGGCAGGTGGGGGGGGTAGTTAGGGGTGATCAGGCAAGCAGGAAGGTGAGCAGTTAGGAGCCAGCAGTCCTGGATTCTGAGAGGGATGTCTGACTGCCAGTTTGGGCCTGATCCCCAGGGCCAGGCCTAAACCTGCAGTTGGACATCCCCCCGAGGGGTCCTGGATTGGAGAGGGTGCAGGCTGGGCTAAGGGAACACCCTCCCCCCGTGCACGAATTTTGTGCAACAGGCCTCTAGTTCAATAAATAAAGAAAAATGGCTACTAAAGAATTTTCAAATATTTAGAAATAGTAAAAAAAAAAAAGCTAATATACAATGTTACTATAGTGAGTTGAAAAAAGCACTCTAAATGCTAGTGTGAACATGAAATGACAAAGTTTCTGGAGAAATGTGATTATTAGGTCAATATAATCTCAAGTTCTAAATATCTAAAATATCTAATGTATAAGGTAAACTGGTAATTATATATGAATAATTTAAATGTTCAAATACAGATAATACTTCAATAATGTATACTTCATTTACATGAGAAAATATAATGAGGACAATCTTATAAAAATTCTCATGCCATGTTATTATGGTAAATGAATATGATTCAATAATTTGTATAGAAAGTAAACCTCAAAACACAAGTGAATTTTTAATGTGTTAAAAATAAAATTCTAACAAAACCTATCAGGTGACAGTAGAAATATAAATTTTGTTTTCCCTCACAATTTTTTCAACATTTTAAAAATGTTCCATTATAAACATATATTATTTTTATAATAAAAATAAAATTGTATTTACATTATCCTAAAAGGATTATTATGAAAATTTATCAAAAGAAATTTTGACCAAAAGAAGTAATTTTGACTATATGGTGCAATTTATATAGTATTTAATATGATTCCACATTTTCAACTTCTCAATTAATGACAGGAAATAAATTTGTGTTATGACTAGGCATAAACTAGGACTGAAAATAAAATGTTTCAAAATTGTCTACAGTATATGTAGTGAGGACATATAGAATATGTATTAGGTATAATATGTACAGTATATGTATTTTAGCATATATATAAAGTTGAATGTGATAAGAGCATAACAAGTTGGAGGTAGAAATACTGAAACAACAGAGAAATGAAAAAATGGATGAAGAATGCTAATTGAGTTATTTGTTCAACTAAAATACATTAACATCAAATCTATCTATAGAAAATGCTTTCAGCACATGCTCTACTTTATAACAAAATAATATTCTCAGATGTTTGTACCAAATAGGGAATACGAAACTTGGAAAAATGACCTAACATAATTTAAGCCTTAGCACTTGTTCCAGAATTGCCCTGGGTCCATCAACCACCTGTCCAATCATTTCAGCAACTGGTTGTGTCAGAATAGAGATGCAGCTGCTCCCTTTCACACTCCCTCAAGCATGAGAATCATGTGAAAGCCGCACAGCAAAATTTCAGATTTATATTAGATCAGTCGTGAGGTTTGGACTTAAACTCTCAGTATGTCCATAACCATTTATTGAGCACCCGCAATGTCTATAACATATACCACTTGCCATCAGAGAAAATAAACAACCAAACAGGATGATTTAAATTCTTATACTTCAAGACAGAATGCATGCATTTGAAAATTTGAGATCATTCATATACAGCATACATCAGTAGTGGGAAGTCTGAACACATAAATTGGAGCTTTGCAATTTTTAAACAGCAAAAATTCATGAACGGCACACCATTTTTAAATAGCTTTCATTATTTCAGTATTTGAACTCTTCAAGAAAATAATTTTCATAAAATAACTAAGCATGCTACCTTTCCAGAAGTCAAATCTCAACCCAACAAAATTAATTTCTTTGATAATTGGATAGATGAGCACCATCTAAGGAAGCATTGAGGAAGACATGGTTTAAGTGTTAATTGATAATTAATTCCATAGCTCATTTTAGGAAATGCAAACCACTGAAATATCTCATCTTCTCTACAATTTTAATCCCTTATTTCTTTATATATTTGTCCCCCTTCTTTCAAAACATAAAATGTTTAACAAGTCTTCTACTGACAGACATGAAAAACCACACTGAAACTAAAGTAGTTGTGGTTTTGAGTAATAGCAGTTCCCTGAAGCAGACACTGCTTTAAAAGATAACACTGCTTTAAAATTCAAAATAGATCTGAGTTTGGGATGAGAATTACCCCTTGGAGACCCTGAGGTCTTCTGTCTCAGGACTTTTCCTGCCTGGCTTATGAAGTAATTAGCTCCTCTGGAGAGGGTTGATGCAGTGAACCCAGTGGCCCTAAAGTGTTCTCTTGCCTGGTGTGGCTTCAATTTGAGAAAGTCACTCAATTTTTTTTTTTCTTTCCAGCCGTTGTAGTTTGTTTGTTTTCTAGAAAATAATAGAGGTTGGGATGTGGACCTGCAGTACTGACATTACTTAACAGCTTGTTAGAAATGCAAAATACCAGACCTACTAAATTAGAATCTCCATTTTCTTATGGTTCCTAGATGAGGAATATACATGATAATGTTTGAAAAACAATGGACTATATGATTCCATGCTCTCTATTAGCTCACATTTTTACCTAATTCAATTGAGAACAGTGACTGCTTTCAATCACAGTGCAATGTGTTCCTTACCATAAATGTTCTTTTCTTCCTCAAATAACAAAGTAGATAGCAGATTTATGTATATAGGATGTTAATATTTTGGTAGAGTTTTGAAAATTTGTGAAATCCTGATGTTAAACAAACATTTATTTTGAAAATGTGATAGTATTATACACATTTAATTTCCTAGTTCAGCAAATTTATAATATATGTAATGATTGTATTCTTAATCCTCACCTGAGTATATGTTTTTCCATTGATTTTCAGAGAGGGTGGCACTTTAACTAACGAGCCACATGGGCTAGGGCTAAGACTTCTATATCTTAAGGATAGACCTTTTTGAAGAAGCAGAATTTCATTCAGAAGAATGAGTATTTTGGTGCATATTCTAAGTATATCTGATCTTTCAATTTACATATGCAAAGAAAAACAACTCATTTTTTGCAAAATACAAATAGCTTAAGAAATTGGAAAATAATCTGACCTCTAACCGAATTCACTTATTGTGTCCCTCCTCCAGCACTTTGAAATGGGCCCAGTTGTTTCTGCTACTCAAGCGTTATTTTCCCAATTCTATGGGCTCTATTCCATTTAGGAAGACATTCTATTGAATATAATAAACATAGAAGGATATCTGCAAACAGCCTTTTAAAGATGTGTGCAATGCTTCATTTACATGTTTAAAAATATATATTATAACTTTATTTTTAAAATTCCTTTTCAAGTCTCTTCCACTCGGTAACCACACAGCAGGTATCTCTCGCTGTTTTACAGTGCTTTATCTCATAGAGAAAGTAGGTCAGAAAACACCATGGATGTTTTTTTTCCTTTTGCCAGCTAGCACTTTTAAAGTACTCATTTGGGGATCCATGACTAAAAATATAGTTGAGATTATCAACAATAAGTACTGGTCTTAATGCATGTGTTATTTCCCTCAAAAGTTAATATTTCCACAGTGATGAGCACTATTATCTCAACTATAACTAGGTAACTGGTATTGCAGGCTTGCCTGGAATAAAACAAGGTGATGGTGGCAGCAGTTTTGACCATGCCAAAAGCTTTATTTATTCTCAGATTTTCCAGACACAAAAACATTTTCCCATCAATTTAGAAGGCCAGCAGATTCAAATGGAATGTAATCAAAGAGCAAATTGCAGAAGGAAGAACCCGGACATGACAGGTCCTGACAAAGCTCCTTTACACTCCTGTCAACAAATAATCTTCACTTCAGTTAATAAATGTAGGTATTATTCAAGCAATTAAAATACAGCACATATATTATCTACAATAACAGTTGCTTTTATGAAATATTGCCTCACTTACTCTTATAATTTTAACAACTATGTATACGTCTTAACACGATAATTAAATGTTGACTGTTTTTGCATTTTACATGTATGGGATTCTATTGTAGTTTTGGGGCCCCCAAAGTAGGGTGTGTCACAGCCTGCTGAACAGATTGTAGCACAGCCTGTTGGTCTGGGCTCCATTCAACTGCTGCTGACTTGTGGCTTCACGGATATAAAGGACCTGGGTAGAAAGTCCAAGTGAGGCACAGGCTCAGGTATCCAACGATGTACTTTTTAGGCAATGGGATCTAAAGAAGCAGCATTTCTTTTTCTTGATTGCCAAAGGGATTGGCAATGTGATCTACCCACATAGTTCCAATAAATTTACTTGGTGAGCAACCCCCTGAATTTTGTCAAGTATTTTCATCTATTTCTCCTGGTGGAAGTGACATAGTGCAGTCAGGGCTATTGATATGGATGCTCTAACTTGTCAACCAATAGGCTATCATTTATTGTATTTTATTTTAATCTTCACCCAAGGATATATTTGATGTTTTTGTTTTGTTTTTTGTTGATAGGAGGGTGGAGAGAGAGAGAGAGAGAGAGAGAGAGAGAGAGAGAGAGAGAGAGAGAAACATGAATGTAAGAGAGAAACATTGACTGGCCTAATAGGTCATCATTTCTTTAGTGAAGTTTTGGACACCTGTGGTAAAAGGTGCTTGCACTAAATCCTGACCTGGAGATTGGAGACAAAAGGCAGGAGAGTTTAAGGTTCCTGGGAGGGTACTGCAAATGATGTTGGAGGCCTTGCCAAACAAATGTAAACTGAGCACTTTTTTTAGGTACTAGCTAGGTAGGAAAAAAAAAAGTTGGAAATATCAAATACAGCATATCATTTGCCATGAAATGTGCAGTGGATTTGGTTTTAGGAATGAATAGAAAGTATTAATATGCTTTATGCAATAATAATTATTAAGTAATAATATCTGGAACAACCAGGACTAACAGATCAAAATTGAAGTTAGTTGCCAACAATCCCTTGTAAACCTCCACCTCCATTTGTCTTTTCCATTGGCCATAAAGCACTTTACTATTGGTGCATCTATAGAGCTCAATGCTGTGATTGTCCTTTCCCATCCCGGGTTCTACGTTGTTTTTGTTGGACTGTCTGAAAGTGAATTAGGAGAACTGTGGAACTATGTGTATCAGCACTTTTATGCATGACTTCTTTCTGCTCAAGAGAATTCTTTCTATATTTTAGTAATTTCAGGAAGCAAAGAAGTAAAATATCAATACCATTATCCATTCAGCAACTGAAGCAGATAAACCATAAATTGAATTGGCCCAAAGGATACCACTCACAAAGTCATGTTAGCTTACCTTCATACTGTGAACCTTATTCATACTTCAACACTAAATCTGGACTCCCCTCCCTCTACAAAACTGAATAGGTTGGTGACTTGAACATCTACATCCAATATATATATATATATATATATATATATATATATATATATATATATATATGAAATCCTAAGCTACCGAATGGCTAAATGATTGGCCGACCAGTCGCTATGACTCACACCTAACACCAGGTGGCAGACACTCAACACAGGAGCTGCCCCCTGGTGGTCAGTGCACTCCCACAGTGGGAGTGCCACTCAGCTGACCAATGGACACCAGACACCAGGCTCACAGATGGAGAGCACAGCTGGAGAGGCAGAAGCTTCTGCCGCCTCCACGGTAGTGCTACTAAGCAGTGGCCACGGCAGGAGCAGCGGGTCTAGCTTGAGCTCAGGCTCCTCCCCAGCTGCCTGCTGCTTCATGCACTACTGCATCCCTTGGGGGATGTTGGACTGCCAGTTTCAGCCTGATCCCTGCAGGCCGAAACTAGCAGTCTGACATCCCCCAAGAGGTCCCGGATTGCAAGAGGGTACAGCCCAGGCTGTGGGACCCCACTGGTGCATGAATCCATACACCAGGCCTCTAGTAGATTCATAAAGTTTGAGTTCTTCTCCTTTCTGAAGTTTCCCCACATACTCAGATGAGTAAATGTAGCTTTTGATCCCTTTTGGAAATAGGGAAACCTCTGTTCCACCTCTCTCTCTCTCTCTCTCTCTCTCTCTCTCTCTCTCTCTCTCTCTCCCCACCACCTCAAGCAGTTAAAGTCATTTGAAAGGACTGATAGATTAGGGGACATAGAAGAGATTGGATCACTTCCAGTAAACAAAATGAATTTAACTTTAATTTCTAATATTGCTGCAACTGTTAGTAATGCAACTAAATAAATGTTTTGTCATTCGTTTTGCTTTGTTTTTGTAACCCATAGCTCTGTATGATGTGGCAGTTGTCACTACTGACACTATTTACTTAGATTTCGGAACCCCTTTACGAAGCAGCCACAGCCATAATCTTTCAGTACAGGACCACAGGCTTTACACCACTGGCTAACTTCTTGACTCACAGAGTGGCACTAATTTTTAAGGAATCTTCGTTAATATTGGCCATCTCTTGCTCCATTCCCAAGATCATTTCTCCTCATCTTTCACCCATTTTCAATATAAGGGGGCAATGGAGTTTTTCAAAGTGGTGGGCTGACCAAAAGAATTTACTTATATTTCTTTAGATTACTTTCTCATTCTCCAGTGAGTCACCTATACTAGCATTGTGAGCCCAATGTAAAGCAGTAAGAGCCTGAATTCTCCTCAATCTGTCTTTCATGTTTTCCTGTTTAAGTATATCTGTCTCAAGGAAAACTCCCTCAGAAGGCCAAATCTCCCTTATGCTAACTAGAATGAGACCTTGCATTGGCATTTTCAATTTGATCTAAATTTGACATGAAAAGTGCAGCATGAGTAGGGCCATAAGACAACAAATAGTTATATGTCCTCCCTGTCTTATCTCCTAAGTAGACCAGTCAAATTCTGTTTACCTCATGCATATCCATAATAGCTTTAAGTATCTCTCTTTTCCTGCTCACTGATATTCAGTAGTGAACATATTGACTACTGAATTGCATGGACTTTCTACATATTCTGTTAATCAATTGTGAGGCTTTACTCTTCATTTATGGAAAGTCATGTTTCTTTCTTAGCCTATCCTCATAATGAAAAGAGTAAACAAAACTGTGGATATTCAATTTTAACTAACATGAAAGCTAAAAATTAGTCTATCACAGTATCATGGATGATGAGAAAAGACACAGAACTCCTGAGTCAAAGGACAGGTTTTTACTCTCAGTAATTGCAGTAGCCACAGTATCATAATTTTGGCATCAAGTTTTTGCTATATACTGAATGTTTGTGTTCCCTCAAAATAAATATACTTAAACCAAATGCCTAGTGTGAGAAGATTTGGAGGTGGGACTTTTGGGAGGTAGTTAGGGCATGAGAGTAAAGGCCTCTGGCATGGGATTCATTCCTTTATAAAGGAGACCACCAAGAGTTTTCTCCCCCTTTTCACCATGTGAGGACCCAGTGGCAAGAAGACTATCTATGAACCAGGAAGTGGGGCCTCACTACTCACTGAATCTGCACCTTGATAGCATCTTGGACTGCAGAGTCTTCACAACTGTGGGAAATAAATTTCTGTTGTTTATCAGCCACCCAGGCTATGGTATTCTGCTATGGCAGCCTGAACAAATGAGACAGTTCTCTTAGCTCCAATTCCTAAAGTCAAATGGAATGAAGGTCCAGTGACACCTGGCCGCACAGTAAATTGTGTTATAAGAGAACCAATGAGCTTATGGAATCAAAATATTTATAGTGACCAATAGGATTGTCAAAACATTGGTCCACAGAGAAACACTATTTTATCTTCCAAGCTGTAAGCAAACTTTCCCTTTCCTCTGGAGAGATTTGCTATAGTATTCAAAGCTGTTTGCTTTACAGACATCTTGAAAAGATAGTCCAAAAAGCAAATAGTCCATTCCTTTGCTCAGAGATGCAAGCTATCAATGAAAAATGGTCTCCTAACAATATATTTCATTTGTCATTTTGTCCTCACATTTCCTAAGAGATGTGTGTTAAAAATCTCTCATTATCATTAATTATTGGTCATTTGCATATTTTCTTCTTTAATTCCAATAATGTATCATTGCTCTACCCTAGTCATGCTTCTACAGTTTTACATTGAATTAAACAGTCCTTCTAATACCTGTGGTACTAGCTTACTTATACTGTTGACAGTGGCCAAAAGGGCACTAGGTTAGATGGCTGGAGTCAGACAAGACCTTGGTTCACTAACCTTGGTATTTGAGTTCTGGCTAAGAAAGAATTCAGAGCCAAGATTCAAACTGTAAAAGTTTATTTAGAAAGTCACAGGAGTAGAAGAAGTGAGTCTATAATGAAAAAAAAAATATTCAGAAAACAAGTTACAGAGGCAAAAGAGGGAACTTAGATGCTTAGCAGCAGCTTCCTGTAAACCGAAAGGTTGTGGATTTGATTCCCAGTCACATGATGTCACTCATATGTAGAGCCTAATGCATAAAATAAACTATGAACCAAATGGATCCAGAGACATAGAAGCATGGAACAGACTGCAGAAGCTCAGAGTGAAGGTGGGGGAGGGTGGGTGGGAACTTGTATACATATAAGCATAATCTATGGACACAGACAATAGGGTGGTGAAGGCCTGGGGTGGGGTGCAGGGGGGACAAGCTAGAAGGCATCAATGGGGGACATATATAATACTTTCAACAATCTATAATAATAAAAGCATAATATACTAATTAGACCGGATGTCCTTCTGGGCGACCTTCCAGATGAAGCCAGGGCTGTGAGGGAAGCCCGGGTCCTGGGTGCCATAGGGAAGCTGGTGCCGGCAGTGGGGGGAAAGAAGGCCTACTCTTGGACAAACTTCATGCATCGGGCCTCTAGTAAAGATATTTCATTTTAAAGTGCATCTACAACTGGTTAAATGAGAGCTTTATTATGCAAACTACCAAGTAGCTTCAAGAAGATATATTTGAGGCTTATAATGTATTAAAAAGGAATGATATTAGGTTACCAGAATTTTGAACAAGGCAGTGTAGATCACATTAATTATAATGGCAGGAAAACATTCTTCCTTCCTATGGTGGGGGTATAGGAACAAATGGTACCCTGAAATACATACTATGCAAACACTACCTTTATATAAAGACTATCTGACCCCCAAAATCATGTTATCTATTATATTAACACATAAACTTGAATTTTTTAAAGTTATCAATTCATGAAAAAAATTGTTAAATGAATTTACTCCATCCCTGCCCTTTAGCACATAGAAAAAATATCAAAATTGACTAATATTGCCTTTATTTCCTTACTTATAATGTGCACTTTAAGTGTCCAGTTGTAAAAGAACACACAATAAAATGTTTTCTTCCAGGTAATTTTCATAAGTGCTTCTATTCTTTTCAGTTGCTTCCTTGGGTATGCTAGTGACAATGTGTTTTACATTTGTAACCAAATACCGAAATGAAGAGCAGGGCTCAATTAGGCAAGAATCTGTCTGCACTTTATTCTAAACAGATTATCATTCATAAAGGGTTCATCTGTAGTACTATCTGAAATATTGCACATAAATGTCTATTTAAGTACATTTGTTTCCAAATTCTAGCCAGCATAATATTACACATTTTATTTTTGGATCATATAAGTGAATATTTCTGCCAAGCAATTTCAACTAACTCTAACTTTTTGCATTTTTTTTTCTTTAGTGCCAGTTGAAAATACATATGCCTACCACATCTACTAAATTCTCATATCCATTAAAATATGAGATTGATATAGAAGCCAAGCATTTTATCATCATAATAATCATTTGCATGTTTTATATTTACATTTAAAACAATGCAAAGCTAAAACAATTTCACAAGCAAGGGTTTAGTAAATTTAATAGTCAGCTAATCCTTGGAATGACGTAAAAGTAGATTACCAATGAGAATTTTAAAGTAGAAATGAAACAGAAATAAAAGATGATCATAATGGATTTTTGCTTAGCTCAAAATAATGAGTTTGTTTGTATGTATGTGTGTGTGTGTGTATATATATATATATATATATATATATATATATATATATATATATATAAAATGACCCTAGAAATAATATGAAAACAGGACAAAAATGTATAGTTTGAAATTAATCATTAGAAGCATTTTCAGTGATGTTTTTCATGTAATTTAATTTTCCTTCTATATTGAGTCTGAGAAACAAACAACTAAATTAAGACTGGTAGGCCACTATGCTATTGCTATAACTTTTCTTTTTTAATTTAATATTTATTTTTTATTTATGTATATTTTTAAAAATTTCACCAGCAGACTGCTCATGCTAAGGCATATGAAAATTGGAATTTTTATTCTTGTTGCCAAAGTATTCTAATTAGATAAAAAGTAATCAACAGAAAATTTACTAAACAGGATAAGAGATTACATTTCATATTTAATAGGGAATATAAATGCATTTGGTTTACTTCCATCAAATAAAGAATCTTAAAGTTAAACTATTTAAATCTTAGCTCATGAAATTTTTAAAGGAAGTGGACATTTTTCTTCATTCTGTATGGCATGTAATATATAATCTGATGCCTGGTATGTTATAGAAGCTCACTGATGCTTACTGATTAATCATTGATGGACATTATAAATACAATAATTAAAAATTGGTGCAATAATAAGTACAGTTAACTTATCCATTTACTCTATAAAATAAATTACATTAAATTGAATTTAAATGATTTTGGTTGATGTAATATTCTTGCAAAGCAATATCCATAATTGCTTGTTCTTACATTCAAATTGTTTTAAAAGGTGATTAACATGCCTGGTTAGATAATATTTTTAATTTAAAGAAAGGTGAATTGGAGCTCCGCAACAATACATTGATAACCTGGCAAGCCTTTGTATTTGTAGTTTCTCTTTAATATTACCAATATTGTAAGCCCCTTTAGGGCAGAAGCAATTCCCCTGCAGGGGATGGGAGGAGTGTGACATTGATTAAAGAATGTAAATGATTTGCATATGTAACATATCTCTAAATATTATTTGAGACATATGCAAATCATTTACATTCTTTAATATGTTATTTCCACAGAGGACTGTATGTCCTCACTTAAAGAAGTTAAAGAGCGAATCCAAGAGATAGTTAATAAAAATCAGGGTAGAGTGAATAACTTAATTTAATTCAGCTTTTAAAGAAAAAACATTAACAATTTTATTTATCCACTGATTGATTTGTTGTTATTTCTATGCCTTTCAGTTTATCTCCCACCCCAACTGTTCCACCTGCATCATTAATTCCCTTAATGATATCTCATTAGACATTCTTAAATTTTCAGTTGGTTTTGTTTGTTAAATTCTCTTGTTCTGGCTTTCAAAATGTAATTTAATTCAATATAAAGCAAAAGTTTCAAAGCTCATTTCTCACTAGTGTTGGCTGGACGTGTGTCTCCTGTCGTCTTAGAGAAGAAAGGGTCAAGGGCATGTGAAGTCTTTCACACTCACTTCTCTTGCCCACCAACTTATTTCTTTGGCGAAAAAAGCAAAGAAGAAGGGTAAAGTATTAAATAAAAGATATTTCTTTGTATGAGTATTTGAGTGTGTCTCTGTAGACCTTCATCTTTTTGGTTAGTTATAATACAAATTAAACAAAGTGAAGAGAAATTAAGTTTTTGCTCATTCCATTCTTCATTTTGGTAATGATAACTTATCTAAGTCATTGCTTTAGTCTTACAGGCCACAGCAAGCCTTGCTGATTCAGGCTCAAACACCTGCCGCACACATCAGTGCATCAATGAACAATGAGAAGAGTCAACATCTTCAATTTGACATCTGGAAAGAAGGCCTACTGGCACATTCCTAATATGCCTGAAACTCTGAAAAACACTTTGGTAGCCCCATAAGACATGCAATTGCCAGGTAAATGTGTTATGTGTCCTCTAAATCAGGTTTTGGGCCTGTCCTTTTAGGCAATGGTAATATTTTCTGCACCTCCTGGGAAACATACATTGAAGGGTTTTCCTTACCTAATCATAGCCCGGCTGTAGCATTTATTTTCAGTCCTTCCATTGCTCCCCTGCACCCATGCCAATTTGGTGTCACATGTGCAAGTTATTAAGACCAATGGTCAAGCAGATATCATACTTAGGAAATAACTAATTAGTCCTGCCTTACAGACAAGCAACTTTCCAATAACTACTGCATGCCACAATGATAGAGAACTAGTCAATATCTGTTCCTTAAGAATAACTTATCTCATGAGCGGTCCTCTTTCAAAATACCACCTTTGTCCCTATATCTCAACTATAGCTCTCCTAAACAGAGGGGAGAGGATGGCTGTGACAGTTTTGCTGAAATTGTGCTTTCCATTAGGCTCTGGTCTACCTGCGTGCTGCTCTCTAAACTCCAAATGTAGGATACTGTTTGTTTTTCTCAGGTGTGGGCTGTACTAGTGACGTCTGTGGAAACTAGTCAATTTCTCCACTTGGAAATCTGATTTACCATTCTCCCAAAATGTAATACATTCTGACAATCCTAAGAGATTCTAAAAAGAAAAAAAACACATTGCCTTGGCTTCATGTGTCAGAATTAGACAAGAGAAAGACCTGAGGAAGAAATAAAACATAGTACTTGCCTTTTTTTCTCTTGCACACCCTTCAAATTTTATTAATAATCTTTATCACCATATTTTAAACTTTGCTTTATGTTTTCCAAAAAGCATTCTTTCTTGTAAAGAATTAAGTTATTTGGAGGAATGCTGGGAAGGAATTTTCTTAGTGTTTAAAGACTCACTGTGACAACACTTACTAAAAAGAGAGTCAAGAATGCTGTTCAAAGGGAACTGATGCAGTGAGACTAGGGTAGAGAAGAGGTGGGATTCTGCTCCACCTAAATGGCAGCTTAAATAAGTCTAATAGAGATTAATGGACTAAAATTTAAGAAACAAGGGTTTTCTGTGTTTCTAATAAATTTTAGCATACGTTAAAGCAGTGGTTCTCAACCTGTGGGTCGCGACCCCTTTGGGGGTTGAACGACCCTTTCACAGGGGTCGCCTAAGACGATCAGAAAACACATATATAATTACATATTGTTTTTGTGGTTAATCACTATGCTTTAATTATGTTCAATTTGTAACAATGAAAATACATCCTGCATATCAGATATTTACATTACGATTCATAACAGTAGCAAAATTACAGTTATGAAGTAGCAATGAAAATAATTTTATGGTTGGGGGTCACCACAACATGAGGAACTGTATTAAAGGGTAATGGCAGTAAGAAGGTTATGAACCAATGCTTTAAAGGATACTGAACCTTTTCTTCTCAGTAAATTTAATAATCTCTCTAGAATTACATTCATAGTATCTTTACTATTTTATCTTATACTAGAGGCCCGGTGCACAAAAATTTGTGCACTCGGGGTTGGGAGAGGAGGTCCCTCAGCCTGGCCTGTGCCCTCTCACAGTCTGGGACCCATCAGGAGATAAGGACCTGCTGGTTTAGGCCTGCTCCCGGGTGGCAGAGGGCAGGCCTAATCCTAGGTGTAACCCCTGGTCGGGCTCAGAGCAGGGCCCATTGGGGAGTTGGGGCCCCACCTCCTGTCATGCACAGAGCAGGGCGGATTGGGAGGTTGCGATGCCACCCTCAGTCATGCTCAGGGTAGGGCTGATTGGGGGGTTGGGGCACCACCCCCTGGCACACTCAAGGCAGGGTCCATAGGGAGGTTGCAGCGCCACTCCTGTCATGCACAGAGCAGGGCCGATCAGAGGGTTGGAGCTCCGCACCCTGTCACACTGATCCCGGTGCTGGGAAGCCTCCCTGCTCCGCTGATCCCAGGGCCAGGACGCCTCTCGGCTCCCCTGATCCCTGGCCCGGAGGCCTCTCTGCTCCGCTGATCGCGGGGCCTCCGACTCCGCTGATCACGGGCCGGGAGGCCTCTGGACTCCACTGATCACCGGGGCTGGGAGGCCTATGGACTCCGATGATCACAGGGGCCGGGAGGCCTCTCGGCTCCGCTGATCACCGGGGCCGGGAGGCCTCTCGGCTCCGCTGATCACCGGGGCCGGGAGGCCTCTCGACTCTGCTGATCCCTGGCCCTGAGGCCTCTCTGCCCTGCTGCTTCAGGGCTGTTTGGCTTCGCTCTGCTTGGAGCCTGAGTATGCAAATTAACCGCCATCTTTTAGCTTCTATAATTGAAACATTGTATCTTTTGGAGTTGTTGCTTCAGGAGCTCAGAGCCCTGCAGCTGCGGGGATCCTTGACTTTCTCCATCGCTGGGGCAACCAAGCCTCCTATTCTCAGCTGCCTGGCTGCCAGCCGCCATCTTGGCTGACAGTTAATTTGCATATCTCGCTGATTAGCCAATGAAAAAGGTATCAGTTGTACGCCAATTACCATTTTTCTCTTTTATTAGTATAGGATAAATACCAGAACATTGTAGGAAATAATTGAAAAGTGTTAGAAAAAAATGGTAACCTCATAAGGAGTTAACATAATTTAATGTAGGTAAAATAGCAAGTAAAAATATTTTCCCTAAAACTTACTAGCAAACTGTGGCATTGATAATAGTATATTTTGAGCAGTGGAAGAAATACATTTTAAAACATAGAAAATATTTAATATGTTACAATGTATTGATGATATGAAATCTAAAAATTTCCCAGTGTCAAGGAAACTTTTTCTCATAAAATGGTAACTATTATATTTTAACTAATTTTCCTGTGTATTTTAACCTTTAGTGGAGGACACTTATTTCCCCCCTGAAAATAGTTGTCTACACAGAGTTTTGACAAATTCATAGGTATGACAAGATAATTATCTATAAAATCTTTTTACATAGTTTTAAACAACATTTTTCTTTTCAACTTTTGATTATATACAGTTGTATCTTTTATTCTATGTGACTTCTTCACTCATTTATTCTATGCTTCTGTAGAAAAACAGAACCAGTTCCAGGTTTCTTATTTGCTTTTATTTTCATGTCTAGGCTAGATGGAGATAGCTTGCTAGATTAAAGAGAGAGAATTAGGAAGCATAAAGACTACTTTCTGGACCTGTTTTTGAAACCTTATAACATAATGTTATGTAACAAATAAAAAATACTTGTCTAATTTTTCAGTTTATTAATCTACTTTCCATATATTGTTGAATGTCATCCTCATAGTATACAGGAGAAATAAGAAGGCAGGCCCAAACTGGCCTCATTTTCCTGAAGAGAATAATGAAACTGGAGAGATACACTGGTTTCTGTTACTTAGTTTATAATATGAGAGTGTTCTATCAATATTTTCTCTAATGCTTTTATCATTATGATTTCATACATTTATGTTGTTTATAGATCAGGAATCATGTTTTTTCTTCATTCTTCTAAAGTATATTACTATGCACAGCAGAACATTTATATGCTCACCAACTTCATTTAGGGAAGAATCAATATATTTCTCTTGATGGGAAGTTACCTGGAAACCACCTACACAGTACAAATATCATTATCATTCTGATTGTTTTCAGAATAAACAAAAGGGTGTAGACTTCTAATTGAAATACATGGCAGATACTTCTTAATTTTCAGAGAGATCTAAATTGTGGAGCCAAGCTCCATGTGCTAGGAACACAGAAAAGGTAGGATATAGATTTCAGCCGTGTGTTTTTATCCTTGAAGGTGGATAATAATGTGGTTTCTCTCTCCTGAGATTTATCACATGGCAGAGAGCATAACTGAACAGAAAATAGGCCTCACTTTGCGCTTTAGTTCGCAGGGAATAGCAGGAGGCAGAATAATCAAGATAGAGGCAATTTGTTCAATTAGGAAAATAGCATACTATTCTGGCTGCCTCAAAGTTGTGCTACCTATTTATTTCTCAAGACCTGATCTGTATAAAGACTATTTTAAACATGTGAATGGTTTGTGATAGCTCATTTTAAGATTTCCTAAAAATAAATAATCCCCTACAGTATTTTCTTTTGTCTTTTCAATTGGAGGGATGGATATTGTTATTTATCTATACCTAATGAGGCATTTGGTTTTACAAAAAGATTTTGATCTTGCCTTATTTATCACCAAGGATTTGTTGGGTTAAGCCTGGCAAGTTCATCTTTGCCCTGTACAAGCTAAGAGCCAAGTGATTCTTATCTTACATCAATTAGCTTGCAGATAGTACAATTGGATAAGGCATTACATGTGCAAGCGGATACTGAAGAAAAAATTACCTGAGATGGTGAAAAACATTTTATTTTTCACTTTTTAGGAACTGACAAAAGAAATCTCCAACATATACCTTTAATGAACTCCATAGGTAGATTGAACAAAACTTTACTGGAATAATACGATAAATTCACATTATAGAGCTGTCACATCTTGGTGAAAGAAATATCCTCTAAATCACTGTTGTTCAAAATGTGGTTCACAGACCAGTAGTATTGGCATTACAGATTCTTATGCCACAATTCAAACCTACAGAGTCAGAATTTGCATTTTATTAATGCACATTCACAGGAGATTCTATTGTTAAACCTTTTAGAGAGACACATTGCTTTGGAAAAAAAACACCAAACATATTCTAAGATACATAATTTTATGTACAGTTTAGCTGAAACGAACATAGCACAAGTAGTTAGCAAGATATTTTTTTCAGTAATTTTGAAATGAATCTGTTTTTGAATCTATAATCAAAGCCAAATCTGCATAACATCAATTTATTTAACTGATTTTCTGATCATCAACTTTCTGTTTAATTTTTTGTAAACTGCATATTCAGTTTATAACACATATTTCAAGGATAAAAATATGGTCCTTCTAAGGAATGTGATTTGACTGACAGAAAAAAATAATACAATGATACAAAGCAGTAGGTATGTATGTATGTAGATAGATGATAGATAGATATAGGTAGATATGGATATGGATATATAGATATAGATAGATATAGATATAGATATAGATGATATAGATATAGATATAGTAGATATAGATATAGATGATATAGATATAGACATAGATATAGACATAGAGATAGAGATAAAGATATAGATAGACATGACCATTTCTCAAGGGCTAATAAATGTAATTAACAGTTCAGAGCACAGGTAATAAGATGCTCCTAGAGATGTCCTGGGGGCCTTAGCATAGTTTTCCCTAGGGCGGTCTGGGACCAATGCATGAGAACCATCTTAGTCACCTGCATTAAATGCCAAGATTTGTGCTCCCCCACAAGCCTAACATAGATGAAGAGAAGCAAGGTTTGCCACCCCAAAATATGCCGTTTTTTGTTGTTAGGAAGTTAGACATGAGCAGCTAGGGTGGGCCTGCCCTAAGGTCTGGAACAGGGGTTGGACTAACATTGTCAGTAGACTGCCAGTGGGCAGGTGCCAGCAGGTTCTTAGCGCAAGCTCAGAATAAAACTACATCACCTCAATGCAACCTTACTAGGGTCCTGGACTAATTATAATAAAATTTGCATTGCAGTGAGGTTTTGACACTATCGCCCCCCCCTACCCCTGTGGGTTTTTCTGTATGTGTTATGGGTAAGGGCATGCACAGAAGAAATATAGTTACACTAGAAGCCCAGCGCACAAATTCATGCACGGGTGGGGTCGGGCTGGCCCGGCCCCAATTGGGGCCGATCGGGGCCAGGCTGGCTGGGGGAGGGGCCATGGGAGGCTGGCCGGCCAGCCCCACCCTCAATTGGTGTGTGGGAGGGTAATCAGGGGATGAGCTGGCTAGGGGAGGGGCTGCGGGCCAACTGGGGTGGTGGGGGGTGATCGGGGGTGGGGCTGGCTGTGGGGAGGGGCTGTGGGCAATAGGCTGGCTGGCCCGCCCTCTAATGGGGTGGAGGGGGCTGATCGGGGGCCAGCTGCCTGGGGGAGGGGCCACGGGTGGTTAGCTGGCCAGCCCTGACCCTGATTGGAGTGGGGGGGGGCAATTGGGAGTGGAGCTGGCAAGGGGGAGGGACCATGGGCCAATTGGGGTGATGGGAACCCATCAGGGACAGGGCCAGCTGGAAGGAGGACCAGCAGGCGGTTGGCTGACTGGCTCTGCCCCTGACAGGGGTGAGGGGCCTGATCTGGGGTGGGGCTGGGTGGGGGGAGGGGCTGCAGGAGGTTGGCCAGCCATCCCTGCCCCTTATTGGGGTGGGGAGGCAATAAGGGGCTGGGCCGGCCATGGGGAGGGGCTGCGGGCCAATTGGGGTGGTGGGGACCCACCGAGGGCAGGGCTGGCCTGGGGGGAGGGGCTACAGGAGGTTGTCCAGTCAGCCCCATCCCCCAATGGAGCTGGTTCGCTGGCCACAGTGGATGTCATAGTGACTGGCCATTCTGGTCATTACGATGTTCAGGTCACTGGCCTTTTATATATATAGACTAGAGGCATGGTGCACTAAATCATGCATGGGGGGTCCCACAGCCCAACCTGCACCCTCTCCAATCCAGGACTCCTCGGGGGATGTCCAACTGCCAGTTTAGGCCCAATCCTTCTCGCAATCCGGGACCACTGGTTCCTAACTGCTTATCTGCCGACCTGCCTGATCGCCCCTAACTGCTCTGCTTACCTGCCTGATTGTGCCTAACTGCTCTCCCCTGCCAGCCTGATCACCCCTAACTGCTCTTCCCTGCCGGCCTAGGCCTGATTGCCCCTAATTGCTCAACCCTGCCAGCCTGATCACCTCTAACAGCCTCTGCTTTGGCCCCAGCACCGTGGCTTTGTCTGGAAAGAGGTCCGGTATAATTAGCATATTACCCTTTTATTAGTATAGATAACCCTTTTCTATCAGTTATTCCTGAATGCAAATGGAAGTTTCCACCCAGAAAGTCCCTCATTTAAATTATATAACCCAGGAGTTCAGGGCCATTGTCTCTCTGGACTGGCCCACTCTTCGTTTGGAGTATATTTTCAATAAATCCTACTTTGCTTTACTTTCATTTTCATTGACCTTAAAATTTTTTCTATATCAATGATTAGAACCAAAGTCCCAGCCAGTAACCCCAATTGGTAACATTTTGGGATATTGATTTTAAGCTAAATGTTTTTAAGAAATAGTAGACTCAGGTAAAACCTTTGACCTTCCCCCTAACTGCCTATAGGAATTTCCATAGAGGACCTGATCTGGGAAGGGAGATATCACCATAGATATGTATAGTGTAATATAAGCTAGGTGTGATCGGAGGAACCAGCTAGGCCGATTTGTTCAGAGTCCTCTCTGTGTCCCATTGTTAAAGATGGTCCAGAAAATGCCTATTTACCAGTATTTGCTCTTCCATCTCCATGTGAATTGCTTTCCTGCCCTTTTAAGTCCCAATCACAACCCCCCATCCCCTTCTCCTTAGCTCAAGATAAACCTTAACGGCCCAGTGCCTCCTTGGTTCTCATACATCCCACCATCTACATTCGTAGTAAATTTTGGAGTTTCTCATGTTAATGTTTCACATGTTAATCTGATTATATTAGTACAACTAGAAGAATTTAGAAGGTGGGAGGAAAGTCATTTCCTGAACTCTCTCTTTTAACTTTCTGGTAATTCCTAATAATATAATTTCACTTGGTAAAATCATTTACCTTAAAATATTTTATTGTTGTATTATGAGAAAATAAATCTATTTTCCCAGTTACAAATAGCTCATTGAAAAATATTTTTTTTGAGTACAAAATATGTCTTTAAAGTATCTGAGAATACCACTTTAACAGACAAGCCACTGTCTCTACCCTCTACATGAATTCTGATCCTTTGTATTGTTTTCACTTTATGAACTTTATGGGAATACACTGCTCTGTGAATTCATACTGAGTCCTTTCGTTATTATGGCAGCTACTCTTTTGCAACTCTACTATCAATTCTGGATGAACACTGCAGGATCACTTTCAGAGGGATATACTCTGCTTAGACTAAATACCTTTTAGAACTGCCACTTAGACAGGGGAGCATAAACTAAAGAAACATGGTTTTAGTTTGAACTTTTGTGCAATTAATGTTACCTTGGAGAATATTATTTATCCCCTCTCAGCCCAATATGCAATGTGGAATAGCCAGACTAGAATATCCCAAATGTCCTTCCAATTTCTAGAGTCTATAATTCTAAAAAAAAAAAAAAAAAAAAAAAAGTATTTGAATCTTGATTTTCTCTATATTTTTAAAATAATGCATGAAAGAAGATTTAGAACATTCTTTTAGTATGATTTATTTTAGAAATTTTGTTACATAATTTCTTAGTTATCTCCTTTTGAACAATATACTTACACCCAATTACTGCTTGGGCATGGTTGCTACTGGAAATTTTCCTGGAACTAAAGGTGTTGAATTCCTCTAATAACCACATCTTCTGCAGTCCATATGGAGCACAATGTCGCAACCTCACAGCTACATACAACACAAGGCTAGAGTATACTAAATGCCTTTACTTAAGAAAAAGAATAATGATGTATGCCTTCAAATTAGAAATCCCTCCAATAAGCCAGGCACAGAGCTCTTCCAAGGACACAATTTTAACAAACTCTTCCACACATCACTTAATTTTAGTTTTCTTAATATTCTTTATACTCTGGTCTGTGGTCAGTCACATGAGTTTGAGTCACTACATCTATAATTGAAAGTTAAATCAGGCTTATGTATGCTGACTTTGGAATTGATACATTCATTGATATGTTTCTAAACTCTGAAAAGCTTATTATCAGAAGTGTCTTTTTCTTAAATCCCTACATATTGTGACCTCCAGAAATAGCTTTCTCTGGCCTCTTCTCTCACCATAGGCCCCTGTACATCTGCCCACTCACCATTACTTCCTTGTTTTCTTTGAAAACACAGGCTTGCTATATCTTAGTTCAGTGATTTTCAACCTTTTTCATCTCCAGTCACACATAAACTAATTAGTAAAATTCTGCAGCACACCAAAAACTATACTCTTTTTGATTGGACAAAAAATAAGGTATAATTTTGATTGATTTACATAAAAATTATTAATAGTAATTACCTACCCTTTTTACTTCAAAGTAACTTTTTACAAAATCAGGTACTTATACTTATATGTAAGGATTTCTGGTACCAAGAATTAACCAATTAGATGCAACCTTATTATGCAGTGTTATCAATAACATGCAGCTCTATTATATAATCTACATATTTGTGTTTCAAGAAAGGGCATTCACACTAGCTGACTATTGTTGTGTTGGCTGTTGCCATTTTTTTAAAATTTGACTACCTAAGGGAAAAGAGGTCAGTGCCCCTGATTAAATAGTCAGGTTTTGCATGTTTTAAAAATTCTTGTGGCACACTGTTGAAAATCTCTGCCTTAATGGCATCCCAATTGTTTTCATTGTCTGTAACACTTTTCTTCCAGTTTACCTAATTTGCTGTTAAGGACACACAGTGATTTTCTTTGGAAAGTTTTAATTGAAATGTAGCTGTTATGTATATATGTATTCTATTTCCTAACTCTGTTATTGAAAAGGGTTAGAAGCAAAAATGCCCTTCTAATAATAAGCATACTTAGAACTAACATCTTGATCTTAAAGGAACCAGGACCATTCTGAGTAATTTCTCATTTTGGGGCAGAGGAAATATAAGCACTAAATGAACAAGGAGTGCATATATATTAATATTTTATATATTTATATTGTTATGCTTATAAGTCTAATCTTTTTATTTTTCTGACTTTGGCAATTATTGTAATAACTAAAGGCCCAGTGCATGGATTCATGCACAGCTGGGGTTCCTCAGCTTGGCCTGCACACTCTCCATGATCCCTCGGGGGGATGTAGCAGTGCTGAAGTGGCAGGCAGCTGGGCAGGAGCCCCAGCCGGGTCGGGTGCAGCTCTGCTGCAGCTCATCCCAGCCCTGCTGCGCCTGCCACTGGCACTGCTCAGTAGCACTCCCATGGAGGCGGGGGAGGTTCCCGCTGCCACAGGTGAGCTTGCCAGCCATTAACCCGGCTTCTGGCTGAGCAACGCTCCTTCTGTGGGAGTGCACTGACCACCAGGGGGCAGCTCCTGTGTTGAGCATCTTCCCCCTGGTGGTCAGTGTCCATCACAGCGACCGGTCAACTGGTGGATCGGTTGTAACAGTCACTTAGGCTTTTATATATAGAGATTATCAGTAGCAAGAAAGTATTAAAGTATTACAATTGTTACACATTTAGATCATTTGTAAATGTATAAAGTTCAAATTTATTGGAAGTTTCTCACTTCATGAAATGGATATTCTGTATTTTTCTCATCAATATGTATTTGAATGAAAATTTCTAAATTCTGCAATGAGTAAGCACTGAGAAAATTTTTCATAAAAATAATTAAATGTAAATAAAATATTTTTTCTATATTAAAGTCACTTAAGACTTGAAAATTCTTCTGAAAAACAATGTGATTTATCATCAGAAATAATTTTTATGATCTCTCTATTAGCACTTTAAGTTTTCTTCGATTTTATTGAAACTATGGACTGGAAACCACCTGACCTGTACACCAATCTGTTGCATAGGCTTTCAAGTAAAATTAGACACAAGTATTTTGATATCCTTTTTTTTCTTTCTTTTGAATCTTTTAATAGTAAGATAGGTAAATATCTGTATTTAAATTGAGAGAAAAATGACAGTAAAAGAAATCTTGAAAAAAAATCAGTTTCATATTTTTCTGAATCATGGCCACTCCCTCTTTTAATGATTCTAATTATGTGATTACATTTAATATTAAGAAAGGTTTGTTTTGTTTTTGTTTTATAATGAATGTATATTTGTCTTCCATGTTTCTAATTAAGTTTTGGAGCTTTTTGTGTATAAATTGTGCCCCTCTTGCACACACACCACATCCATCAGAAATTTATTTATTTATTTATTTATTTATTTATTTAAAAGTTTTATTCAAATTATTACAACTTGACATCAATGACTTCATCATGAATACCAAATTTTGAATCATCAGTGCATATTTCTTCACATCTATCTATATATTTTTTGATGTTTTATTTTTTTCAGTGTTCTTTTATTTCAAGAAAAACAATTTTAAATATAATAATGTCACATGCAATAAACACCAATTATTCAAGAGAAATGATTTTCCATATAATATTACATGCAATAAACATTAATATTTCAAGAATAAAAGTATTTAAAGTATAATGATATTATCCAAACTGTACTAACATAGTATGATATCACAAAATTTGTAGGAAATATTAAAAATCTGCAAATAACAGGATTACTTCTACTATATTCTGGAATATTTTCCCCTCTGGCTCTATTTTTGTTCATCAGTTTATGTTGTTCATTATATTCCACAAATGAATGAGATCATATTATATTTATCTTTTTCTGACTTATTTCGCTTAGCATGATGCTTTTAAAGTCTATTTTGTCGGATATGAGTATTGCTACTCCAGCTTTTTTTATTTTCCATTTGCATGGAAAATTTTTTTCCATCCCTTTACTTTCATCTTTTGTTTTGAGGTGGGTCTCTTGTAGACAACATATAGTTGGATCATGTTTTAGTATCCATTCAGCTACCCTATACCTTTTGATTTAGGCATTTAATCCATTTACATTTAAGGTTATTATTGAGATGTACTTATTTATTGCCATTTTAATTCTGTATGGCTAGGTTTCTCTCTCTCTTTCTTCTTCTCAGCAATCCCTTACAGCAATCCCTTTCGCATTTCTTATAATGCTGGCTTGGTGGTGATGAACTCCTTTAGCATTTTTTTTTTTTTTTTTTTTTTGGTCTGGGAAGCTCTTTATTTGACCATCTATTTTGAATGATAGCTTTGCTGTATATCAGTGATGGCCAACCTATGACATGTGTGTCAGAGGTGACATGCGAACTCATTTTGGGTGACATGCATCGACAGAGACAAAAAATTGTATAATTCAAATATTTGTCTCTCACAATGGCCAGAGTTGGGCATCACTCGAGTAATATTATTACTCACGTTACTCATGATCAATAATGCAGTTCTAAAACCGGATGTAAACATGTACAGCGGTGTTGTATAGCAAGGATACATAGTGAAAACATCCAAGTTACATTGTTCCAATATTGACATTAATATAAAAAGGTTAAGAATTGCACTATAAAGAGATTAATCTTTACTCCTGACATTTTATTTTTACTCGAGTGACAAAATGCCCGGTTCTGGAAACGGCCTCGTTATTGTCAGCATGTGCCTCGGGTAAGCTTCCCGTGCGTTCGGGTGCATTCGGCAAATGGACGCACTTGATCGCCATGTTCGTTAGGAGACAGGAGTGGGAGGGTTAGAAGTAAAAGATATACAGTGCAACAGTGCTCGACGAGACATTCTGCGTGTCGGATAATTGATTACAGCACCATATATTTGTTGGTTATACATACTATCTTCGAATTGTTTTGCACCAGGAGTCAGTGCAACAACACTGCAAAAAGTTAATAGGTAAGAAACCTATCAACCTTTTATAAAAAATGCCGTGATTTATATTTATTTATTTTTGCAGCCTTGTGATTGAGAATCAAAGAAATAAAAAAGCAAGATTGAATGATAAAGGAAGTGGAAGTAGCAGTAGCTGACCCTTTCAAGACATATGGACCGAGATGTGCGGGATTGTCGACAGAAACAATAGATCATTGTGCATACTGTGTAATGAAACGGTAGTAAGCAGAACGTGGAATGTAAAGAGACATTTTGAAACTAATCATTGTCAGCTCTTGAAAAAAATTATCGATGAAAGGAAGGAATACATCTAGGCAGCTACAGCTCTATAAAAGTCAATCAAATTCCATCATTAAATTTGTAAGATGCTCCTCAAATTTAACATCAGCAAGTTACTGTATTGCTCACTCCATAGCTCAGCATGGAAAAGCCCTCAGTGACAGAGAATTTATTAAGGAAACATTTCTAAGATGTGCACCAGCTCTATTTCACGATATGAAAAATAAAGATGATATTATTAAAAGAATTTCTGAGTTACCACTGAGTAGAAATACTATCAAAGACAGAATAATAGATCTTAACAAAAATGTACAACATCAATTAAAAAAAAGGCTTAAATAGTTGTAAATATTTTTCAATTTCTCTTGATGAAACTACTGATGTCACATCAAATGCTCGGTTGGCCATTATTGCTAGATATTCTGATGGTCTCACAATAAGAGAAGAGTTGATAAAGTTAGAATCAGTGCCAATAAGTACATCAGGAAACGCAATATGTAAAGTTGTTATAAAAATATTCAGTGACCTAAACATTGATATCTCTAAAATTGTGTCAGTCATGACAGATGGGGCACCAAATATAATGGGAAAAAATGTGGGATTCCTGAAATTGTTTATGGAAGCTATTAGACATCCACTTGTACCTTTTCATTACATTATCCATCAGGAGGTGTTGTGTGCCAAATCGGGATTCTCAGAACTGAATGATTTAATGTCAGTTGTAACAAAAATTGTGAATTTTATAGCTTCTCGACCCCTTCACAAGCGAGAATTTTCTGGACTTTTACAGGAAGTTGATTCAACCTACAGTGCACTACTGGTGTTCAATAGTGTGAGATGGCTGAGTCTAGGTAAAGTACTTGAGCGATTTGTGGAGTGCTTTGAAGAAATTACGGTATTTATTCAGAAGAAGAATCTGGCAAACTTTCCTCAGATCAATGATCATAAGTGGGTCAGCAATTTGATGTTTTTCACAGATCTCTCTGCTCATATGAATGAACTGAACTTAAAATTATAGGGTTTGGGCAAAAGTATTGACGTTATGTTTGGATTCATCAAATCTTTTGAAAGTAAACTTAAAATTTTCAAGCGAGATATTGAAACTAAAACTTAAAAGTATTTTCCTTGGATAAAAAAGTATTTCTAGAAGGCCACTACAATGAGTGTAATGGAGTCCATACTTATGTACCAGAATATAGTAAACTTGTTATTTGAACAGTTCAGTGAAAGGTTCGACCAGTTTAGAAGCCTAGAACAGACCATTAAAATAATTAAGTATCCGGATGTAGTTGTTTACAGTACTTTGGAATTAAAGGATTTCCAGTGGATGCAAATTGACCATTTAGAGATGCAACTTGCAGATTTTCAAGGTAGCATTTGGACTCGTGTTTGTCGACTTAAGGTCGAAACTTGAAAATCTGGAATGAAATCGTTTGAATAATGAAGAAGAGTGCAACTATGGACAAGAAATTTTGAGTGCTTGGAACAGAGTACCTGACACTTTTAGCGACATAAAAAAATCTAGTGATGGCTTTGCTAACAATTTTTTCATCAACATATTTTTGTGAGACTTTGTTCTCAGCATTAAATAATATTAAAACGAACAAAAGAAACTGGCTAACAGATGAAGTTAGTGGTGCTTGCTTGGCCTTGAAGTGCACCAAGTATGAACCTGCAATCAAAGAATTAGCAGACAAACTTCTGCACCAAAAAAGTCACTAATTTCTAGTTTTTGTATCATTTGATTATCATTGTTTTTATTATTATTTTTTCCTAAATGTACATTGTTTTTCTGTTTTTGTTCATTTTATACATATTTTTTGGTTGATTTTTCTTTGTTAAATGGCATTTAAATATGTAAAATAAATATCAAAAATATAATTTTTTTTACTATGGTTGCAAATATCAAAAAAAATATGAATATTTCTATATGTGACACGGCACCAGAGTTAAGTTAGGGTTTTTCAAAATTTTGACATGCCGAGCTCAAAAGGTTCGCCATCACTGCTATATATAGTAATCTTGGTCTCAGATCCTTGCTTTGCATTACTTTGAGTACTTCATGCCACTCCCTTCTGTCCTGTAGAGTTTCTTATGAGAAATCAAGTGTCAGCCTTATGGAAACTCCTGTGTAGGTAACAGTTTATTTTCTCTTGCTGCCTGTAAGATTCTCTCTTTGTCTTTAATTTTTGGCATTTTAATAATGATGTGTCTGGGCATGGGTCTGTTTGGGTTCTTCTTGTTTGGGGTTCTTTGTACCTCCTGAACTTGTGTGACTTTTTCCTTTACCAGGTTAGGGAAGTTTCCTGCCATTATTTCTTTAAACACCTTCTCTATTTCTTTCTCCCTTTCTGACTCTTCTCCCACACCTACTATTGTAATATTGTTATGTTTCATGTTGTCCCACAACTCCCTTAAGCTGTCCTCCTGGTTTTTTTTGTTTTTTGTTTTTTGTTTTTTTTTTAATTAAATCTTTATTGTTCAGATTATTACATTTGTTCCTTTTTTTTTTTCCCCCATAACTCCCCTCCTCCCAGTTCCCGCCCCACCCTCCGCCCTCACTCCCCACCCACTGTCCTCATCCATAGGTGCACGATTTTTGTCCAGTCTCTTCCCACATCTCCCACACCCCTTTCCCCCCCAAGAATAGTCAGTCCATTCCCTTTCTATGTCCCTGATTCTATTATAATCAACAGTTCATTCTGTTCATCAGATTATTTATTCACTTGATTCTTAGATTCACTTGTTGATAGATGCATATTTGTTGTTCATAATTTGTATCTTTACCTTTTCTTCCTCTTCCTCTTCTTAAAGGATACCTTTCAGCATTTCATATAATCCTGGTTTGGTGGTGATGAACTCCTTTAGCTTTTCCTTATCTGTGAAGCTCTTTATCTGACCTTCAATTCTGAATGATAGCTTTGCTGGATAAAGTAATCTTGGTTGTAGGTTCTTGGTATTCATCACTTTGAATATTTCTTGCCACTCCCTTCTGGCCTGCAAAGTTTCTGTTGAGAAATCAGCTGACAGTCGTATGGGTATTCCCTTGTAGGTAACTGAGTTTCTTTCTCTTGCTGTTTTTAAGATTCTCTCTTTATCTTTTGCTCTTGGCATTTTAATTATGATGTGTCTTGGTGTGGTCCTCTTTGGATTCCTTTTGTTTGGGGTTCTCCGAGCTTCTTGGACCTGTAAGTCCATTTCTTTCACCAGGTGGGGGAAGTTTTCTGTCATTATTTCTTCAAATAGGTTTTCAATATCTTGCTCTCTCTCATCTTCTGGCACCCCTATAATTCTGATGTTGGTACGCTCAAATAAAGAACACATTGGAGGGAATACACAGCAGATTAGGGGAAGCTGAGGATCGAATCAGTGAATTAGAAGACAGAGTAGAAAATATCACTCAATTAGAGAACCAAAAAGAAGAACATCAATTAAAAATCCTCCTTTATTTGTTTCATGTCATTCTTTATCTCAGACTGTTTTGTTTTCATAGTTACTATACTTTTTTCATGCTGTTGAACATTTTTACCATCATTATTCTGAACTCTGATTCAGATAAATTTCTTATCTCTGCTTCATTTATCTCTTCCTCTGAAGAATTCTGTAGTTCTTTCATTTGGGGGTTGTTTCTTTGTCTCCTCATTTTGGTTGTTTGGGTTTGTGACTGTTTTAGGTAGATCCTCTATACCTCTCAATCTCTAGTGCAGGACAGTGTTAAAGGCTGTTTCTGACTAATTGGATCAGGCAAAGACTCAAAGCCTCCAGAGACCGCCTCTGTCTACAGACTAATAAGATTCGGACTTGAATTGCACCCAGGCAATTGTCCTCAGGTGTGTGAGAGTTTTTTCAGTAGGGTGGGCAGTTCCTTCTTCCTGGAGGCTAATTGTTACTTTTAATCTCTTAAGTGGCCTCAGGGCAGGGTGTTTTCCAATAGTGTCTGTGGACAGTCTTCCCTCCAGGCAAGGCAGATGTCTATGTGGGAAAGACATCTCAGCTGCATGAGGAAATGACTCAGCCCAGGAAACTTGGGGTGTCTGCTTCTCAGCTCTATCCCCTGAGTCTCCAGTCCTCGGTTCTGCTCTCACAGCTCCAGTCCACTTCACTCTCCCTCTGCCAGATCACAAGGTGGGTGGCTCCACAGGGAAGTTTTGTGTGTTGGCCCTTTAAGAGGGTTGCCAAACTTTCAGCTGCCACTCCCTGGCAGGCAGTACCTCACTGCTTTTCACAGCCAAATGTTATGTGGGTACCCTTGGTTTGGTTTGGTGCTCTCTGCTGGGGAGCCCAGCTTTGGGATTAGATCCCAGAGTTCTCAGTAGCACCCGCCCTCCCCCTCCCCAGCCCCCGCCCACACACACACAGCTGAGATATCTCTCCACAGCCAGCCCTTCTGTGCCTCTGCCCCTCCTACCAGTCTCTATGTGGTCTCCACCTTTGGTCCTCGAGTATCAGGGTTCTCTCCTGTGACTTTTCCATTGATTATTCAGGAAGCCTTTCTGTATTTCAATTGTAATTCCAGCTTGGTCCTGGGAGCATGTCCATGCAGCATCCTCTTACTCTGCCACCATTTTTTCCATCATAAATATATTTTATACTATAATTCAGAACACTTTTTCTTTGACATATGGCAGGTTTGACATTTATTTCTATGAGTTTTATAATCAGCCATTTCTATTCCAGGATAGACATTTTTATAAATACGGAATCTTTCTAGGAATTTATTGCTCATATCTGCTTTTCTTAATTCCTGGAAATGTCTTTAAGTACAGTTTCAATTCAAATTCATAAATAGATATATTAAAATTAAAATTCTTCTTGTGTTTGAGAATGATTTTATTTTATACTTAGTAGCAAGATGAAACATGGGCTATTTTTTATCTAAATTTATATGCCTTCAAGAGACAATTTCAACTTTTTAGAATATAAATAAAATCCAAATCAACATTGTTGCTGCTGATCATCTTTTAAAACCTAATAGAGAGAAATGGGTATTTGGTTGGGTATAATAGAAGGTAGTGGATGACGATAGTTAAAAGGGATTGTTGTTGTGTTGTTGTTTTTTTAAAGAATGGTATCATTTTACTTTATTTTATTGTTTCTTTTTTTTCTTTATTTTTCTTATTGACACATTACAAATGTTGTCACCTTGCCCACATGTGCTGGCCTCCACTCAGCCCCTGCCCCTCTGCCCTCTTGCCATCACAACACTGTTGTCTGTGTCTATGGGTTATGCATATTTGTTCTTTGGCTAATCCCTTCATCTTCTTTCATCCAGTGCCCCCTTAACCCTCCCTTCTGACAGCTGTCAGTATGTTCCATGTATCCACGCATCTGTTTCAATTTTGTTTGTTAGTTTATTTTGTTCATTCTATTCCACATATAAGTGAGATCACGTTATTTGTCTTTCTTTGACTGGTTTATTTTACTCAGCATAATAATCTCCAGTCCATCCATGCTGTTGCAATGGGTAAGATGTCCTTCTTTTTATATGACAGAGTAGTATTCCACTGTGTAAACGTACCACAGCTTTTATATACACTCATCTACTGATGGGCACTTGGGTTACTTCCAAACCTTGGCTCTTGTAAATAGCATTATGATGAATAATGAATTAATTTAATATAATACTTAAGTTTTTTAACTGTATGGAAACTATGCAAAATCAAGAGAGAGAAAGGGATATAGAGAGAAATAGATGCAGATGGCAAGATGAAAAAGATGGATGAACAATATATTGGGAAATAAAATTTTCTGAAAATATTTTATAGTAGAAAGAAAACAGAAAATTGATATTTTAAAATTGAAAATTTATGAAAAATGTCATCAAAGATGAGCTTGTTAGATGATATCAAAGGTTTTACCAAAAAGTACAATATTTTATGAGTGCCTTTAACATTGGGATTAATAACAAAGGAAATATTAAAATCCTTGTAGTATTTCAATTAGAAAGTTTTCTGACATAATCCATATGTTGTGTTCTTGAAAATATTGGAAAGAAATAGAAAACATTATTTTCAGATAATATGATTAAATATTTAAAAACATTAGAGAAAGAGAGAAAAAAAAGTTAGTCAATAAAATACTGCAAACAGTACAAATTTCAATAAGGAAATTACATACAAATCATTATATACCAAAATGTGTAACATTTACATACACAATTACTATATATAAATATTTAAAAAAGTATATTAAGAATCTCATAATATTAGGTGGCATTATACAGACCCTGTTCTAGGTGTTTTATATAACCTATAGGTCTTAAAATAGCTATTCTTATTATCCTTAAATTATAGGTGAGGAAGTTGAGGCTCTGGGAAGGAAAATGGGCCATCACCACATAGCTATTGGTGGGGGAACAAGATTCCTTTCCCAAGCAGGTTGATTCTAAAATGCAGTCTCTGAACTTTCTATCCTGTCCCTTGATCTCAATCACAGAAGCAACACAAAATATGAAATACCAAGATTCATGAGGAAAAAACAGTAAATTTTTATAAAAGCCTAACTGGAAGCATACCACACAGAAACCATATTATTTTTGTTAATTTTTTGATCCTGACAATTTGCTCAGTGATGGCTACATTTATTAAGCATTTAACAAATCTTCTTGAATATACAAGCTAATAACATTTAATATTGTAGAGACATAGGAAAACAGGAATTCCCATTTGCTGTTGATGGGGTGTAAATTTGTATAACTATTTAAAGGAAAATTTGATATTAATTTTTATAATTAAATATGTAGCCCTAGGCTGTGCAGCTCAGTGGTTTGAGTGTTGGTCTGCCCACCTCAGGGTGGTGGGTTCAGTTCCCAGTTAAGAGCATGTGCCTGGGTTGCAGGTCCAATTCAGGCCCTGCAGGGCACATGTGGGAGGCAACCAATCAATGTGTCTCTCTCACATCAATGTTTCTCTCTCTCATTCTCCATCCTTCCCTTACACTCTCCCTCTATAAAAAAATCAATGGAAAAAGTATCATCAGGTGAGGATTAACAATACTAACAAAAAATGTGTATACTCTAACCAGGAAATTCTCTTTTAACAGATTTTATTTTATATAAATTTTATATAAATTTATTTTATATAAATATTCTACACTACGTAAGAGTGCTTTTGACACCAAAGAAATGAAAACTTGATAAATCATGCCTTAAAAAAATAGAGGCTTATGTTTTCCACATATAATTGGACATAGAAAAGGTTTGATGTTAATAAAGAAGTTTGACAAAGTAACTATTTCTCAGACTCTATCATTCTTTCCTGACGTCTTAAGCATCTCTTGCTTTTCTCCCTGTACTTGTATCATTATGGCTTCAATATGTCAAATTCATCTCCAGGTATCAAGTCTACATTCCAGAAAGGAAGAAGGAGAAAGGGACAGCTTCAATGCACTGTCTTTTCACACCTGTCACTTCCATCAGAGAGCAAGTTATCTTTCTGAGAAGCTTCCCACAGATTTTATATTAATTATATATGTTTACAAATGAGTCATTCTAAATACAAGAGATGATAGAAAAAAATATATCTGGCTTTCTGCATTCCTTCGATACTGCCTGCCACACTCTCACAATCAATGCTGAAATGCATTTGTAAGGTAGATAGCTGTGTACCATTTATTGAGCTTTAAAAGTTACAAAAACTTCTAAGAAACTATCTATAAGAAATTAACTAATCTTATGGCCATGTGTGGAAAAGTGAGGAGAAAGGAGTAGGAGATGCTTTTCATTATACACCTTAGTTTTTGGGTGAAGTGTTGAAGTAACTGATCATACCTCTAATCATTCTGATGATAGAAAAGGTCTAAAAACAGACTATTGTAAACTATTGAAATGTGTAAAGATGTTCTAATATTAGTTATGTTTTAAAATGCACTTCTTTCCACTAAACTGAAGACATACACATTTTAGCTCTCAAGGTTGCACATATCAATGATCTAACAATCTGAAAGCCAGCTTGGTCTAGCCTTCAGAATATGACCCAAAGACACAGTGTTACAAGCCACTGCAAATAGGGGACTGATATTATTACTAAAACATTGATATGCAATTTTTAAATTTTCTTTCCTCATCTTCCTCATTCCTAAAATTGATTTTTTTGTTTAGTCAGGTTTTCTATGTTACCATGCTTGCCTATGTGTATATTTTATTTTCTATTTATAAGCATAGTATTTATTAGTTTAATATTTATGAACCACATAGAACAAAAAGACATATAATCTCCCATTGTTACTGTCTTAAAAAACTAAAGCTTTATTCCACATATATAAATATTTTAACGCAAACTAAACTAGTCATAGAAAAATAGAGTCCTAAGTCCATATCTTAGCATCATAAATTGATAGTAGTCTGAATCATGGTCCATTAGGTGTGATTTATGCTTCTCATTAAATATAGCTACAGCAATTTTTTCCTGCAAAGGACAGTTAATAGCAAACAAGTTTACTCTGAAGAAATTTAGATTCTCTATAAATAACACTTCAATGGGACTTCAGCACTTCTGGTTCTGTAATGCTAATTAGTACACCAAATCATGGTATGTGTTGAAATCTCTAACAACTTGTTTAATATTCTTTGACACAAACTAAAGCAATGGAAAGAAGTTATAAAGATCTGTCTGAAATCTCATTAAAATCCTGAAATCAAAAGAGCTTGAGTTTAGGGAAAATATAAACAAATGTTTCTGAAATACAACATTTCCTTAAATTTTAATGAATATCATGATCCTTACACCAGTCATGTCTGAACATTGCAGACATTTATCACAAGAAAAATTTAGCCAACTATAGAGCTATACTTAATAATATAGTATATTGTGTTATGATTGAGAAAATATTAACCCTCCTTAGTACCTTCTATATGGGAGTATTTTATTTCCCCATCCTGTGGGTATATAGCATTTGGCTACATGACTCACTTTGACCTAAAAAGTGTTAAGGGATATGACACAAGAACATATCCAAACAGAGGTTTGGTCTGTACTTGATTGCATTGGTTTATTCTCTCTTGTGTCCCTGTCTACATGTATGAACATTTTATATCTCAGGTAAGATATGCTCTTTCAGCTTGGATCTAGACATCATTATAGCCAAATCACAAATTGGAAGCAAAACTTGTTGAACACAGTAGGGCCAGAAGAGTCAAGTAGAGAAGCAGCTGATCGTTATATCTAGGAGCACAAAATTGGTTGTGTCTAAGCCATTCATTTTCTATGTTGCTTGCTATGCAGCATTGCTATAGCAAAAAGATAACTTATACAAATGGCTAGCAGGTGGAGGAAGAGGAGGAGGAAGAGGAAGAAAAAGTAAAAGGAGGAGGAGGAGAAGGGAAAGAAGTGGGGGTAAATAAAACAGTTGGCTAAAGTGTTAAACCTATTCATATGTGGTGATGGAGTCTGTAAGACAAAGTAAAAATTGCGTGTTTTTGGAAAAATATATTATTTATTATGTATATTAGAGTTTAATTTTATAAACATAATAATTTATCGCTGATGGTGTTTAAGTGTATTTATTTATCATCTGTAGTTTTGTGAAGGAGACAATTAGTTACAGAGACAGACTCTGTGTATTATTATATAGCTTGTCCATTTAATGTAACTTTGTAAAATGAAGTCAGTGATTCAGATTGCTGATTTATTCACAAACATAAAAGCTCTTTCCCTTGGTAGTAGTAATAACAATGCAACAACTTTCCTAGGGAGACACACAGGTTTTGCAAACATAAAGAGGGCTACAAAAAACTATTATCTCTTATCTAAAATATTATAAAGAAAAAGTTATCTGATGGTAAATATTTTAATTTTTAAGTCTAAAGGAACATTCTATTCTATTTTACCCACATTTAGGTATTATTTATTCTCTCAAAAGCCTCTTTATTTGATTTAATGGAACAGTCACTAAAATTTATGAATTTAGAGATAAATTTTAATTCATTTACTGGCCACCAACATACCTACATGAGAAGTTCATCACATTTAAAGAATAATCAGAAGGCTTTGATATGAGCAAGTAGAAAGTTACTTCCACTCGTTACAGTGTTTCACTCAGAGTAACTAAAATGTCAGCTTTATAGCATTTGTAATTAGATATTTTCTTTTATAAGCTGTTTAGAGATATAATTTTACAAAGATTTAAAAATTAAAAAGGAAGGGTAATAATATATACTATTTAAAATAAATATATGTACAATAAAATGAAACATTTATTTGGGGGCATTTTGTACATGTAAAATATAAGATAATTTATGTACACAAATCTTTGGAAACAAACAAACAAAAAACATTTCTGAACAATTCCTGGGACAAAAAGAATATCAAGGAAACTTCAGAATTAGTAAGACTGCTCATAAAAGGGATAAAGCGGGAGATCCCAACATGCAGCCAGCAGGGCGGCAATGAGGGAGAGCCTGTGAGTGAGAAAAGGAGTGAGAGGGGTGTGTTTGGATGTGTGTGGTGTGTGTGGATGAGTAAGGGACAGTTAGGTCTCGCAGGAGTCTCAGGGACTGGTGGATCAGATTCTCCTGGATAGGGAGCCCCTGCTACCTCCACAGTCACTCCCAGGCCAGGCCAGTAGCTCTGGCGCAGAGACCATGCCAACTTGAAGTGGGGAGGCAGCGGTGGCTTGGAGTGCAGCCACACCTGCACCTAGACAAGCTTCAGGCACCACCCTGAACCCACACAGTGAGCCGTTCCTCCATAACTCCTGAGGCATCTCATGTGCCACTCTGCCCACCTGTAGTGAGTGCACACCAGAAGGACCTAGCATGCAACCCCACCCCTCCCCCAGATAATGCACAGTGAGTGCACACCAGAGGGACCTCATGTGCCACCTGCTGCGGGTACCAGGACCTCACAGTGAATTGCATCCCAGAGGCTCTGGGAACTCACAGGGAGTCACACACCAGAGGAACTGTGCATGTGCCCCAGCTGAACCCAAGAATTTTCAGTGGACACCTGAGGGACCACACCCATGAGGGAAGTGAGTACAACAAAGAACAGAGAAAATAAAGGTTTAAAAATCCAGGCAGACGCAGCCTCTGGGCTCAGAAGTACCTGACCACAGGACCACTAGGAGCTTGAACCTCTCGGGCCTCAATTAGGTTGTCCAGGGCCACAAAGAGACAGCAACCCACATTACATAGAAAGAAATAGAAAGGGACAGCAGACATGGGGAGACAAAGAAACAATCCCCAAAGGAAAGAAGAGGAGGAATCACCAGAAAAAGGAACTAAATGAAATGGAGGCAAGCAATTTATCACAGAAAGCATTCAGAGTAATGGTTATAAGGATGCTCAAATGTCTGAATTACAAATAACAATGAAAACACAACAATCTAAAATCTATGGGACACAGTGAAAACAATCCTGAGAGAGAAGTTCATAGCACTACAGGCCTACCTCAAAAAATAAGAAAAACATGGAATAAAATATCTAACCCTACAACACAAAGAACCAGAAAAAGAGTAACAAGAAAATCCCAGGGTAAGTAGAAGAAAGGAAATAATAAAGACCAGAGAGGAAATAAATGACATAGAGACTAAAAAAAACCCCACCAAAAACAAAAGATCAATGCAACCAAGAGCTGGTTCTTTGAAAGGATAGACAAGATTGATGAACCTCTAGCTAGGCTCACCAAGAGACAATGAGGGAGGACTCAAATAAACAAAATCAGACATGAAAGAGGTGAAGTAACAACTGACCCCACAGAAATAGAAAGGATCATAAAAAAATACTATGAACAACTCTATTCCAAGAAACTGGACAAAATGGGCATATCCCTAGAAAAATACAATCTTCCAAAAATAAATTAGGAAGAATCAGAAAATTTGACTAGGCTGATAACGACTATTGAAGCAGGAATAATAATAATAATAAAAAAAATTCCAGCAAACAAAAGTCCTGGTCTGGACAGCTTCACAGAGGAATTTAAAAAAAAAAAAAAACATCCAAAAAAGAACTAACACCTATAATCCTCAGACTACTGCAAAAAATTCAATGAGAATGAACACTTTCCAGCTCTTTTATGAAGCCAGCATTACCCAAATTTCAAACCCAGATAAAGACTCTACAAAGAAAGAGAACTACAGGCCAATATCCCTGATTAACATAGATGCTAAAATCCTCAACAAAATATTAGCAAATTGTATCCAGCAATATATTAAAAAGATCATACACCATGACCGAGTGGGATTTATTCTGGGGATGCAAGGCTGGTACAATATCCACAAATAAATAAATATGATACTGCATATTAACAGATTGTAAGACAAAAATCACATGGTCATATCTATTGATACAGAAAAAGATTTGACAAAATCCAAGACATTATTTGATAAAAACTCTCAGCAAAATGGGAATAGAGCAATCATACCTCAACAAATAAAAGCCTTATATGGCAAACCCACAGCCAACATCAAACCCAATGGGAAAAAACTAAAACCATTTCTCCTAAGAAGAGAAAAAAGACAGGGATGCCCACTTTCACCACTTCTGTTTGACATAATATCACAAGTGCTAGCCATAGCAATCAGACAAGAAGAAGAAATAAAAGGCACCAAAACTGGTAAAGCAGAAGTAACACTGTCATTATTCACAGATGACATGATATTATACATAGAAAACTCTAAAGACTCCATCAAAAACCTACTAGGTTTAATAAATGAATTTGGCAATGTAGCATGATACAAAATTAACACCCAGAAATCAATCACTTTTTATACACCAATAATGAACTCCAGAAAGAAACTAAAAAAAAAAAAAAAATTCCATTTACCATTGCAACAAAAAAATAAAATTAAGAAACCTAAGAATAAATTTAACTAAAGAAGTAAAAGACCTGTACTAAGAAAACATAGATGTTTCTCTCCCTCATTTTCTCTCTCTCTCCCTCTCCCTTCTACTCTCTTAAAAAATCAATGGAAAAAATATCCTCTGGTAAGAATTACAAAAACAAAAGAATTTAATAAAATTTAACATCTACTCATAATCAAACTGATAAGTTTCTAAAAAAAAATAACATAGAAGTCAAATTACTGGGCAATTGTAGTGAATTTTACAAAGTTTTTACAGAAGAATTAATATTAACTTTTCACAAATTCTTCCAAAAAATAGAGGAGGCAAGAACACTTCCAAACTCAACACTTTTACACTAGAGTCAGAGAAAGACAGAACAGGAAAAAAAAAAAACCCAAACAAACTACAAGATAATATTCCTTATGAATATAGCCATACCATTTTCCAACAAAATACATGCAACCCCAAACTAGTAACATTGAAAAGAACTATACATCAAGACTAATTAGGTATTATCCAAACTAGCAAGGTTTAACATTCTAAAGTCAATAAATATAATATACCTTAGAATAGAATGAAAGGACAAAAGCATGCTTCTTTCAATAGAAACCTATCATATAATATACAACACCCATTCAGGATAAAAAACATTTAACACACTAGGAATAGAAGGTAATTTCCTCAACTGAGAAAGATCATCATCAACAAAAAGATCATATTTAGTGGTGAAAAATGAAAATGTTTCTCCCCACTCAATAGTAAGAACAGAAAAGGATATCTACTCTGGCCACTTTTATTTAAGATTATACTAGAGATTTTAGCTAGGAATATTATGTAAGAAAAAGAAATATTTTAAAATTCATGTTGAAAAAGTAGAAGCAAATTATGGTTATTCACATGATCTTGAATATATAATATCCCAGGATATCCAATAAAAACCTACTAAAACTAATAAATAAATTCAGCAAGAATTCAGGATCCAAGATCAATGTGGAAAAAATCATTTGCTACACTAGAAATGTAAGATTTACTAGTATACTTAAAACTATAAGACTTTGTTGAAAATAAACATTTATCTAAACAGAAGATGTCTCCTGTTCTTAGACTAGAGAACTTAATATTATTAAGATGTCAATATTCCTCAAAGATTTACCAATTTAATATATTCTCTGTTTAAAGACCCATCTGACTTTTTGTAGAAATTTAAGAACTGATTCCAAAGTTTAAATGGCAATGAAAAGGCCCAATCATCAAAACAACCATGAAAACAAAGGACAAAGTTGGAAGACTGTGAATTTCAAAACTTACTATGAAGCTATAATAATCAAAAGAGTATAGTGCCCTGGCTGGTTTGGCTTGGTGGATAGAGTGTCAGCCCTATGGACTGAAAGGTCTTGGGTTCGATTGTGCTCAAGTGCAAATACCCTGGTTGCAGGCTCGCTCCTCAGCCCAGGTTTGGGCACACATGTGGGAGGTAACCAATTGATGTGTCTCACATAGGTGTTTCTCTCTCTGTCTCTCCCCCTTCCTTCCTAAAAATCAATAGAAAAATATCCTCTGGTGAGGATTAATAAAAACAAATAGAGAAGCAGGTCATTCCTGACGGTGAATACTGGCCAAGCGGCAAAGGGAGGGGCGCTGGGTGTGCGGTCCAGGGACTCAGGGACTCAGGGGTCGCAGCTGGTTCCTGGGTTCCTGAAGGCTGCGCACAGGAAGGGGCAGCCCCCTCATCGTTGTCAGCTACCGAGTTGTCAAAGGTGCACTGAGGCTGTGGAGCTTTCTGAGCTCCAATAGGTTTGTCAGGGACAATAAGACACGCCCCCAGGCGGGGCTATTATGGGGGTCGGGGTGACAGGACTCCCCCCCCCCCAAAGTGGTTAGGATGTCCCTGTGCCTCTGGCTGCCACAGGAAACATCTGTCCTGCCTGTGTGGTTAGTGATGGTGTTCCAATCTAGGGAGCCACGTTTTAAAAATCAACAGTACATTTTTTTTTCCAGTTGCTCTTTTTTTAAAAAAATATTTTATTGTTTTTTTTACAGAGAGGAAAGGAGAGGGATAGAGAGTCAGAAACTTCAAAGAGCAAAACATCAATCAGCTGCCTCCTGCACACCCCCCACTGGGGATGTGCCCGCAACCAAGGTACATGCCCTTGACCAGAATCAAACCTGGGACCTTTCAGTCTGCAGGCCGACGCTCTATCCACTGAGCAAAACCGGTTAGGGCTCCAGTTGCTCTTTTTAATATATTTGTTTTTATTGATCTCAGAGAGGAAGGGAGAGGGAGAGATAGAAATATCAATGATGAAAGAGAACCATTGATTATCTGCTTCCCGCACACCCCACACTGGGGATCAAGCTGGCAACCAGGCATGTGCCCTGCCCAGGAATTGAACCATGACCTCTTGGTTCCTGGGTTGACGCTCAATCGATGAACCACCCGGTTGGACAAGGGAGCCACATTTTAATTAAGATATTCATCATTCCATGTCTGAGACCTTTTCCGCTTAAGAATCTGAAAGCTCTCTCCAAGGGACTTCTCTCTTCTGTGTGGACAGTGTGTGCCTTTCTGACAACTTGACTGCGTGTGAAAAGGGAGCAACTTACCTCTATGATGAAGGTTTGGGTGTCTGACCTCACCTGCCTGGGAAGTGGTTCATCGTTGCATCTGTAATTGTAGTGTTGCATCTGTAATTGTGCCAGGGCATTGAGGTTATCTTTGGGAAAACACTTATGAAGTGGATATTACTAAATGTTAATAATAATGACTTTGTTGTTTTCCAAGGAGAGTGACAGAAATGGTTCTAGAGCAGCGGTTCTCAACCTGTGGGTCGCGACCCCTTTGGGGGACGAATGACACTTTCACAGGAGTCGCCTAAGACCATTGGAAAACACATATATAATTGCATATTGTTTTTGTGATTAATCACTATGCTTTACTTATGTTCAATTTGTAACAATGAAATTGGGGGTCACCACAACATGAGGAACTGTATTAAAGGGTCACGGCATTAGGAAAGTTGAGAACCACTGTTCTAGAGGAATATGTGACAAGTTGGAGGGAAAAAAATAGTTAAGATTTCAGGGCCCTTTGAGTGAGAGGCACTGAGTGTAAAAAGTCAGAGAATGACACTGAGACTGTGGCTTGCTGAAACCTTGGCCACACTCAGGGTTTTGTCCCCAAATGTGATCATCCTATTTAATAAAAGGTTAATATGCAAAAAAACCAAATAAACAAATGGAATAGAATTGATAGTAGAGACATTAACTCTTACACTTATGATCAATCAGTTTTCAAGAAAAGTGTCAAGATAATTTCATTAAGGAGAAAACAGTCTATTTATCAAATGAATGAATTTGGATCCCTACCTCACACCATATTAAAAATATCTCAAAATGAATCTACAGCTCTAATAATAACAGCTAAAACTATTATTGTTTTAGAAGATAATGTAGTGGTAAATCTTTATTACCTTGGCTTAGGAAATTATTTTTCATATATAAAAACAAACATATAAGTGACACAAGACAAAATATGTAAATTTTACTACCTTAAAATTAAAAATGTTGTGCTGCAAATCTATAATAATAAAAGAGTAATATGTTAATTAGACCAGTCATCCATTTGGACGACCTTCTGGACGAAGCCAAGGCTGCAAGGGAAGCCCGGGTCCTGGGTGCCAGAGGGAAACTGGTGCCAGCAGCCGGGGGAAGGAAGGCCTACTCTTGCATGAATTTCATGCATTGGGCCTCTAGTTAACTAAAAGAAAGTAAAAAGTCAACCCATAAAATAAGAGGAAATATTTGCAAATATGGATCCAACAGTGGGCTTATATCCAGGATATATAAAGAAATCTTACAACTCAACAATAAAAAAACAAATAATTCAATTTATAAAAAAAGGTATAGAAAATAGGAAGGAGTGATATCATCAATATGGAATAAAAAGAAGTCTCATATCTTGTTCCTTCACAGTGACACCAATTTAACAACAATATAAGGATTAAAATACCTCAATGAGATCGTTATACTCATTTAAGAAAGTCTAGTACCCATAAGAGTACTAAGAACAGCTGCACTGTGAAGAGTAAGAAGAGCAATTTCACTTTTTCCAAATCAGTCCCATCCCAAAGTATTATAGCTCAGTGCCTGTAGAGATCTTCTCAGCCTGCACCTTCCCCTCAGGGAAGGAGAAATTAGATGAATGCCAAAAGTCCCTGGCCTTTCAGTGCATTTCCAGAGATAACCACTTCTGTCTTGCCTCACACTGAGCACTAAAGAACCAACATAGCCTGGCACCTGGCTTGCTAGAAACAAAGAAAACAGGCTAACAGCTCCCTGTGGCTGGCATGACTGAGACTCCTAGAAGGTGCAGAAGTGAGGGAGGGATGAGTGGAACTTGTCTTGTCATACGGGTCTTGCAGTGCACTGCTGATTAGCTGGTTTCTGTTTTACCTCACACTGTTAGAAGTCATCGACACCAGAGGAAGTAAGAGATTTGATATCCTGAAAAAAGAAAAAAGACCTGCCCCCCCCCCAAAAAAAAGACTGGACAACTAGGAACAACTAGTCAGAGATGTAAAGGTTTTTCCCCATTAAAGCCAGTCCATAAATATTAGGAGAGATGACTGTTTCTTCAAATGTGCAGACACCAACACAAAGCTATAAAGAACATGAAAATTCCAAAAAATATGACATGATCAAAAGAACAAAATAAATATCTACATATCTACCCTAAGAAATGGAGATTTATAAATTACTGACAAAGAATTCAAAATAATTATTTTTAAAAAGCTTGGTGATTTACAAAAGAATACAGATAGAAAGCCAAATAAAATCAGGAAAATGATACCTGAGCAAAATAAGAATATCAATGAAGAAAGAGAAACAATTAAAACAAAATAAAACAGAAATTCTAGTTAATATTTCAGGAAATGGTAATCAAAAGAGAGCAGGGGTGACTATACTTATATCAAACAAAATAAACTTTAATCCAAAAATTGCTACAAAAGATAAAGAAGATCTTTTAAAGGGCCAATTCATCAAGAATGTAACAAATCCAAGCACCTAAATATATAAAACAAACATTTACAGATCTGAAGGAAGAAATAGACAATAATAACAAAATAGTAGGAGCCTATTACTCTACTTTCAACAGTAGATGTACATCTGTATAGAAAATTAATAAGGAAACAGTGGACTTGAACAACACTATAATACAAATGAAACTAAAGGACATGGACACAACATTTTACTTAGTAACCACATTCTTCTCAAGTGCATATGGAACATCCTGTGATAGGCTGACCACATGTTAGGTTACAATACAAGTCTTAACAAATTTAAGAAGATTGAAATAATACCAAATTTCTTTTCTGACCACAATGGAATGCAACCAGACATCAACAACAGAAGGAAAACTGAAAAATTCACATATATGTGGAAATTAACATGCTCTTCAACAATTGAGTCAATGCAGCTCTGCCAACACCTTGATTGTAGTCACATCTCAGCTTTTTTATTTCTAAACTGTAAGGCAGGGGTCCTCAAACTACGGCCCGTGGGCCACATACAAATACAAATATTGTATTTGTTCCCGTTTTGTTTTTTTACTTCAAAATAAGATATGTGCAGTGTGCATAAGAATTTGTTCATAGTTGTTTTTTTTTAAAAAATTATAGTCTGGCACTCCAACGGTCTGAGGGACAGTGAACTGGCCCCCTGTTTAAAAAGTCTGAGGACCCCTGCTGTAAGGTAATACAATTGTTAATTTTAGCACCAAGTCTGTGGCCATTTGTTACAGCAGTGATAAGAGGCTAATAGAGAGTTATACGCGTTTATTGTCACATTCCCATGTTATGGGAAATTTGGCCAGTAAGTCTGGCATACTTTGGCATGCAGAGAAGTCTCTGCCATATAAAAACAGAGATAGCTCCCATCATGTACTAGGTCCCCTTATGGAAGGATGGGATTTTCTATTCATCCATGCATATATGCATAACCCATGGACACAGACAATAGTGTGGTGAAGGCCTTGGGCAGGTGGCAGGGGCAGGGTAGAAAGGGTCAATGCGGAGGGGAAAAGGAGACATATATGATTATTTCAATAATAAAGATAAATAAATAAAAGAATTTGAATGGAAAAATGCTATGTCCTTAGTAAGAGCTTTAATTTTACAAATCTGCTATGTTTTAGGACTAAAAACAACATCAAGATTATTTATTCCAGCCCTAGCTGGTTTGGCTCAGTGGATAGAGCATCAGCCTGCAGATTGAAGGGTCCCAGGTTCGATTCCAGTCAAAGGCATATGCCTGGGTTGTGGGCTCAGCACAATGTGCAGGAGGCAGCCAATATTGATTCCCTCTCATCATTGATGTTTCTATCTCCATCTTCCTCTCTGAAATCAATAAAAATATATTTAAAAAAATGATTATTTATTCCAAAATACTAGAGAGTGGAGAGCATAATTCTATGTTGCCAAATCCTGTAGCTATAGTACATCAGGCCATCCCACTAATTAATGAAAAAGGTCAGGGTGGACATTTTGGAATGCATATAGTACCTGAATATACTGAGAACCTCAGAGCAGCTTTTGAAACCATCCAAATAAAAAACAATGGTCGTATATTTCATATTTAAGGCTCATCCCCAACAACTTCACTCATATTTTTACCATTCACTATTTGGCTTTGCATCTCGTGAAAAAGAAAAATGGGACTTTGTTTTGAGAATTTATCATTGCCCAGTCTTTTGAAGGACAATTTCCTTTATAGGCCCATGCCCAAACACAGGATTGCTGTAAAATAATGTATGGCATAACATGCTTTAGAAAATCATGAAACACGAGAAAGCTAGAAAACCGGTGCAAGGTTCCTGCTGTATGTGAGATTTCCATTGCCAGGCTCCTGAGATTTGGGCAACTGCCTGACTCCTCTAGTTCATGGCAGCCAGCAGCATTCACCACATATTAGCTTCCACCAGCAACCCTCTCAGAGTTGTAGCAACCGAGAATGTCAACTTGCATGCATTTCCATGGGTGTGGCACCACAGTGGCTTCTCTGCCCTTCAGTGAGTCATGCTTGTGTCTTCACCATCACTGTCTAGATCACATCTGGAATGGGGGCTGTTCCTTGGGCACTTCTAAGCCCCAGTGTAGTGAATGCTCATTACATGTGCTGTTCCTGTAGTCTTCAGGTTTCTCTTTACCTCTGACTAGTCAATTCATTATTTCTCCAATCCCTTGTTAATGTCAACAATTCTTTATGTTAAACCTTCTCTGTCAAATTACTGTGTAATGACCCTTTCAATTGGAACACAACTATTATGTTGTCCCAGTGCTTCACAACCCATAGGAGATCAACTAATATTAGTTGAATGAGTAAATTGATGAATGAAGAATGTTCACTAATTTTAAAAACCACCAGTGGAAGGCAGTGGCCAAAAACAACAAAAATCTTTTGGGCATAATTAGGAATGGCTCATGATCAGTTTGGCCAATGTGGCACGCTGCACAAATTTAGCTATTTCTAAACAGAACCAGAGACTGAAAACATCATTGCTATATAATGATTCTTTTCAGCCAGTGTTGGCAATATTCTCCGTCAATTGAAAACCTGGCATTAAAGATATACCTTGGGAAAAGTCATTTTTAGTTCTGGAATAAAACTACTATTAGAATGCAATCACTGAAACTGAACTGGGAGAAAAATTATTTAACTACACCCAGCAAATTATGTTTGTATAAGTTTTTATTGATTTCCCTTTTTTCCTTTCTGGGCTATTTGAAGTGCAATCTCAATTGCTGTTCAGAATTTTTGAAATGTCTAGCCAGTTGGCTTTAACCACACAACAGTTATCTGGGCATCTCGATTCCTCTGGATATTTCCAAATGAACTGAGCATGTTAGCACACTGTTGTCCTCAGGCCCTCTCACAGAGTTAATGCTTTGCTCTTCAGTGGCATTTTGCAGCATAACACATTTTGAAAACTCTGTCACTAGATGTATTGAACAGTGGTTGGTCAAAGTATTTACACCAGTTTTTTAGAAATATTTAAGGGAAAAATTTTTAAATGAAGTCAAGCAAGGAAATAGAAGATAAAATAGATAAGCGACTAGTGTGCTGTGTATTTAAAATGAAAAATGAAGTCTTTTTAGCATATTAAAAGTTGATGGGTAATATTGATTATAAAATCATGTGATTATTATAGAACAATTCAAGAAGTAATAAAGGAATGATTAAACTAGGCAAGGCCTAAACCTTGAAATTGTTGTTTTTATTTTACATCTTTCCCTTGACATTTTCAGATTTCTGTTAGCTTGCAGTATAAAGATTGCTGTTTTCCATCATCTCAGGTCATTACTAATAATTCAGTATGAAATGTGGCATCTAATGATTAAAGGTTTCTGAAAAGCATTCTAAGAAGAACAAATGAAAGATGTAAGGATGTAGGAAAAAAGAGAGATGAGAGAAGAGAGGAAAAACAGTTCGGGTTATAAAGAGCAGGAAAATAACTGTATCTAACTGAGAGTTCATATTAAGCTGACACCATGGGGAATGCTTCAACAAAGAAAAATTATCTAAAATCTATGCATATTTTCCTTTTTAAATATTATAGATGTATGGAGAATCACCTGACATACTTTTAACAACTCTGAAGTAAACTGTTTTTCTTTATGTATTGATTCCTCCTTCCCATTTAAGTGGAATATCTGAAATATTTTCTTTCAACCAAAAATGAACTATTTTCCCCTTGAGTCAACCAGAATTTGTATAAATTCAGAGTGGAGGGCATTTTCACTAAATGTAAATTTTACATTAATATTTTAGAAAAGCACTCAATGTGTCACTCCAACAGTTAAACTTTGAAAGTCTAAGGGCCATGACTTTGATATTTACTCTTACAACATCACAGGAAGAGGGAAGTTTTGAAGAAAAAAATGTTATTATTTCAAGTTGGCTGATGTCAGACCTAAGTAAGGTGTTAAATCCCTAGTATCATTTTTTCCCCAATCATTACTTTCAACTGTGATCATTAGGTTATTGATGACTCTCATATTCAATATTAAAAACAGTTCTGTTTAAAAACCAACCTTATGGCTGATTTAATCCTGTGCAACCCACTTCCGCAGGAATACCCAGGCTAGTTTTATTGTACCTGGAGTGGAGAGAGGGCATTGGCCACTCTTTCATTTCTCCCCTCTCACCCTACCATCTTAAAGAAGGAGGGAGGATATCAAGGTCTGATTATTTTTCTTTATTTAAGCATATTTGTTAAATTGATTGGGGTGACCAGTGCAGCCACTGTGGAAAGTAGTATGAAGTTATCTCAAAAAAAAATGTAATTGCCTTATGACCAGTGATTCAACTTCTAGGAATATATCCAAAGAAACCAGAAACACTAATTTGAAAGAATATATGCACCCCTATGTTCCTCTCAGCATTATTTTCAATAGCCAAGATTTGGAAGCAGCCCAAGTGCCCATCAGGAGGTGAGTAGATACCATGTTCTGATTCTGGAATTGAGGCTGAGAAGAACAATAGAAGAGGCAGGTAACTTTATTTATAATCTATTCATGTTGCTTTGATAAGAAAGAGTCTCTATGTCTTCACTTTGGTTTCTTTTTCATGTCTCCTACTAGTGGCCTCCGATCACAATGTTCATGAGTTTCTGGGAAACATGTCTAGCTTTACTCCAGTTCCTTCTTTCTGTGAGGTGATCTTTACAAAAGAGCAGCTCCGCCTCAATATGGCTCCAGCAGTGTTCTATTATCAACCATCTCTGGGTAAGGTATCACTTTAACTAGTGCAGCAGACCTTTGAGCCATCCCAAGATCCCTCCCTGACCTTCATGTTTAAACAAGGAGCCAAAGGAACCCTGAGTGCTCCTTAGCATCGTCTTCCCAGGCATAGGTGTCGCAGAGTCGTCTTGCTGCACTGAAAGCCAGACCCAGGAAAATGTGTCAAGTTGTCCAAAAAGTATAAGAGGAATTCTGGAACTCAGTGGCTCAGCAAGATGCATCTAGGAAAATGAAATACCAGCCTCCTACCTTGCAGAAACCCCAGTCTCTAAGGGTGGATTCCTACCTATAAGTTATTCTTACTCTGCTTGGTGAGGAAAAAAATCATACTTTTTTCCCAAACAGGCAGGGGAAGTAAAACAGTTTTATAACTAGCACTAACTTCCCCCCTCCCTAGTTTTTATTTTTTATTATATAACTTAGTGGGGAATGGAATGGAATAGGAGAGTGAGGGGAAAAGGAGTTCACTGTGAAAGGGAGGTTGGTTGCAATTTTGTAAGTCCCAGAAGATAGTGTGTGGCTCTATTTAGTAATCAACTTTTAAAAAATAGAAAGCATCTAGTCTTGATTGTTTATGACTGTGGACTATAGTGCTATTTTGAAAGGTGCTATTATCAGGAAAATTCTCCACTCAATATCCTTTCATGTATTTATCCCTTCAACGCATGCTTAGTTAAATGTTCTTAGTGTGACTTCTATTGTAACTGCTCCCTACACTATCTTTCTTATCTTGGTAAGAGGAAAATTCACTTACATTTTTTTTGGCCAACTTGAAATTATTAATAATCCTTGAAATATTATAATAATTAACTAGGGCCTGATGCATGAAATTCATGCAAGAGTAGGCCTTCCTTCCCCTGCTGCAGGCACCAGCTTTCCTCTGGCACCCAGGACCCAGGCTTCCCTCACAGCCCCGGATTCATCCAGAAGGTCGTCCGGAAGGACATCTGGTCTAATTAGCAGATTAGGTTTTTATTATTATAGATATTCTACAATAAAAATTAATCAGCAAATATTTTTAATTGTATCTTCAAAAATGCCCCCAAATTGAAGATTTTTGACTTTGGAACACCACTACTGCACTGGCTTAATCTCTTCTTTTTAAAAAAACTTTGGGGTGACATTGGTTAATATGATCATATTATGATCAGGTTTCAGGTATGGGTTTCTATGTTACAAGATCTGTATATTGCTCGGTGTGACTACCACCCAAAGTCAAATATTCTCCCATCACCATATATTAGGACCCCCTTCACCCAACCACCTCCTGCAATCAGTACCCTGCTGTTAATGTCCACTAGTTTCAGTTTTATAGCCCACATATGAGTGAAATCATGTGATTTTTAGCTTTTTCTGACTGACTTATTTCACTTAGCATAATATTTAATATATTCTTAACTATCTTCTGAATTATTTAAATAGTCTGGTCACTCTAACCTTCCATCTTGCACTCAGTTTTCAACAAAGCAGAGTATCATCCTATGTAATAAAGATGTAATATGCAAATGGTCATTACGTAATGACTGATCATGTAATGACCAGATCAATGATCAGCAGGAGGGTGGGGCAACAAGCTACAAGCAGGCATCAGAGAGCTGCAAGAGGGGGCAGGGCAGCAAGCTATGAGTGGGGGGGTCGGGGGGGGCGGAGGGGGGGAAGAAGGAGGGAGGCAGGAGGAGCTACAGGAGGGCAGGGCGGTGGGCGGAGAGCTACTGGAGGTCGGCAGCGAGCTACTGGCACACAGGTTCGTATGCAGGGCTACTAGTTTCAAAAATAAATTCCATATTTCATTTCTTGAATACATTTTTAAAACCCTCCATTGATTTCCAATGTAATTGATAGAGAATTTAGAATGTTTAGAGTCTGTCTTCCTACCCTACTTACCTCTTTGCTATGCCTTAACTGTGGTTACAGCATTCTAACTCCAGGACTGCTGCACTTACTAATCTTTTAGCTTGGAATTAAGTCTCCACAGATATACACTTGGCTCATTTCCCCAGAAATTTCCAATATTACCATCATTATGAAGTCCTTACTGATTTTTTTACTTAAAATTTTAATTCTACCTTACCATCCTCATTGCTATCTCTTATCACTAGTTTATTTTTCTCTATAGAATTCATTATCTCAAGGCTCTTTATTTACTTAGCAAATGAACTGCAATCTGTTAATGATTGCTTAATAAACAATCATCAAATTTCAGTGGCATCTAACAACTAGATATTTAAAAATGTATTTGTGTGTCAGCTGCAAGTTGGCTCTGGCCTATTTTTTGTTTGCAGCTTGTGTTCTGATCTACTGTAAGTTTTAATTCTGGGTCCCACCTCAGAGAGGCAATAACTATGAGAGTAAACTGTTCTCTACAATGGCAGGACCTAAGAGGGCATATTGTCTTCAGAAACAGATTTTGAGCATCTATTTGCATCATACCTACTAACATCCCATTGTCCAAATTAACTCATATGGTTAAGCCCAAATTCAAGGGGTGTAGGTATGTATGGATATGTGTATATTCTGTCCATGGAGATAAAAGAATGTAAATAAAAATTTTAATAGCCAAAACTGGTTTGGCTCAGTGGATAGAGCGTCGGCCTGCGGATTGAAAGGTCCCAGGTTTGATTCCGGTCAAGGGCATGTACCTGGGTTGCGGGCACATCCCCAGTGGGAGATGTGCAGGAGGCAGCTGATCCATGTTTCTCTCTCATCGATGTTTCTAACTCTCTATCTCTCTCCCTTCCTCTCTGTAAAAAATCAATAAAATATATTTAAAAAATAAAAATAAAAAAAAAATAAAAAATATATATTTAAAAAATTTTTTAATAATTATTGAATGTATCATATATATACATATAAAATTTAATCAACTGTAATAGGTGAAAATATTTAGATTACACAATTACAGAAGTATTGTAACTTCTAATATACTTGTCAAATTGTATATAAACAAATAAGACAAATATAAAGAATTTCAAGTAGAAAATGAGACTCCCTTTGATGCTGCCATTTGTATTTGGTGTTGAAGAATGCTATGGGTTTTAGAATAATGAAAGAGAAGATAGAGGAGAGTCTCTGCAAGAAAGCTAGTGAAGGAGAGTTCCAAAGGAAGAAAAATACCAAAGTTTTTCCAATAGTGTCTTAAGTTCTCCTTTACTCTTTCTCAAAGAATCCAGTCAAAAACCATTAGATAAGACTGAGTGGCACAGGCCTTGCTGAAACCACAATGAGGAGGAGAAGAATGTCTATATAGGAGAGAAGGGTCATATGTTAAGATTATTTTTGAGAAAACTCCATCCTTTCATATATATATATATATATATATCTTTATTGATTTCAGAGAGGAAGGGAGAAGGAGAGAGAGATAGAAACAACAATGATGAGAGAGAATCATTGATTGGCTGCCTCCTGCCTCCTGCACACCCACTACTGGGGAACGAGCCCGCAACCCAGGCATGTGCCCTCGGCCGGAATCGAACCTGGGACCCTTCAGTCCGCAGGCTGATGCTCTATTCACTGAGCCAAGCCGGCTAGGGCCATCCTTTCTTCTTAATTCTAGCTTCTTACTATTTCTTCTTTCTCACCCATGTGTTTTGACTTACTTCAGTATGTTTACTGATAAATTCTGCTGTTGCATTTTACTATTTCATACATTTTCCAATTCATGGTTTCCTTTTAACCTCCTTTGGAATATAAGAAATGTTATTGTTTTTTTTTTGTTTGTTTGTTTGTTTTAATATGAGACCCTAGGTGAACCCTTGACATTCTGAACATTCCCCAAGAGCTCAGGGCTCTGATTGTAAACAGCCACCCTCATGTGAGGATTTCAGAATGTGAGACTATATTGTAAGGCATGATTGGTGCTAAGGAGGAGTGGGTAAATCTTCCATCATTAAGTCTGTTCTCCATCTGCTCCTTCTTTTGACTTCTAATGATTTAATTAACTCTTCTCCACTATTCACATTTAAATTCTCTAACCAAAACACTTCATTAACTTAGCTGGTAACCATCTACGAGGCAACTCAATTGAAAAACTACTGTGTAAGCTGCTGGTCAGAATAGAGGTGATTTTTTCAAGGTCCAACGACTTTTTCTCGTCTAATCATTATGCTGTGTTAAAATAATTTGGTACAGACTGAATTATCCATTCATTAAAAAATCCTCAACCGAGAGTTGCAGGCAGAACAGACGGTCTGAGGCTTCTAAAGAAGATAGGATATATTCCTAGATGTGGGATCACTGGGTCAAATGGGAATTCTATTTTTAGTTTTGAGGAAACTCCATACTGTTCTCCCCAGTGGCTGCACCAGTCTGCATTCCCACCAGCAGTGCACCAGTGTTCCTTTTTCTCCACATCCTCACCAGCACTTGTCCTTTGTTAATTTGTTGATGATAGCCAGTCTGACAGGTGTGAGATGTTACCGCATTGTTGTTTTGATTTGCATCTCTCAGATGATTAGTGACTTTGAGCATGTTTTCATATGTCTCTTGGCCTTCCTTCTGTCTTCTTTTGAAAAGTATCTATTTAGGTCTGTTGCCCATTTTCTGATCGGGTTGTTTATCTTCCTTTTGTTAAGTTGTATGAGTTCCCTGTATATGTTGGAGATTAAACCCTTATCAGTGATAACATTGGCAAATATGTCCTCCCATGCAGTGGGCGTTCTTGTTTTGTTGATGGTTACTTTTGCTGTATATAATGAACAACATAAACTGATGAACAAAAGCAGAACCAGAGGCAGAGAAGCATGGATCAGACATCAAACCTCAGAAGGAAGGTAGGGGAGGGTGGGGGTAAGGGGGAGAGATCAACCAAAAGACTTGTATGCCTGCATATAAGTCTAACCAAAGGACTCAGACAACAAGGGAGTGAGGGCATGAGTGGGGGTTGGGGGAGGCAATGGGGGAATAAGGGCACATATGTAATATCTTAATCAATAAAGAAATTAAAAAAAAGAAAAGAAAAAAGGTAGCATAAGTGAAAGGTACATTTCCCACCTTAGAACCTCAGCAAACGGACTCCACTTCCCCCCCGCCTCCCTTGACTCCTTCCACACTCATTTTATTTTTGTTTTTTAAATCATGGGTACATCTCTTCTGAATGTATGAATTTAAACTTGTTCTTTGTGTTTTAGTTTATTTTTAGTTTGTATTCTAAACATCACTCACTAAAAATTAAGATCCATTAATTCATATATGAACATAGAAAAATAATTACCTATTCCCATAAATCCTACAAAGAGATCAAAAGTATATTATTTAGAGTTGTTTGACATTGATGATGAAACTTGGTTATATTTTACTTTTATGTGAGTTTAATGAAATGTACTGAAGAGGACTCAAGGAATGTTAATTTCAATTTTATCTCTGTCTCCAAAGAATTGATGTTTTAGGAATTGGAGGGCATTTTAAACTTTCTCATCTAATTTTTAAGATTTATTTTATAATAAGAATCAGAGAGGATAAGTTACTTTCCCTAGAGTAACAAGGTAATTTTCTTGACTCAGACTTTCTACTAGGCCACTTATGTCATTAAATAGCTGTGTTTTCTTTTGGAAGTCATACTCCTGATATTTAGCATAGAAGATAAATGCAATTTAATTTTTATTGTCCCTTCTTACTGTAAAGTATGTGATTCTATGAAGTTAATTTATTTAGTCCCCTCCAGGCCTCCACTGGACACATCTTTATTTGGATATTCTTCAGTCCCTTTCATCTTACATGGAGAAAAAGTGCACTGAAAACCCCTTAGAATCCATCTCAGCTAAGCTGCTATCACTCCACTGCCAGTTTCCTAGGTAACACTGGAGATTTGCTACACTTGACATCTTCCAAAAGCACATAAAGTACACCACTTCCTATAATTTGGTATAAATGAATCCTTATTGATTTTTCTGTGTGATGTGGTATCCCATTTGTGTCAGCTTTCTTAGGTGGCTTTATTTATTTCCTCTTCTCTTTGTCAATTTTCCCATGTAGAGAGAAAAGCCTTTCTGATCTCAGTTGGAAAACTTCTCCAGTAACATGTCTAATCCTGCGACTTTTCTTTAGATCTATTCCAAAATTCTTATGTTTGTCATACCAAACATCATTCATAGCATCTTGGCTGTAGGAGCTTCTAAAGTAGCTATTGAATAAATACATATTTTAAAGATATGTTTTATCTTAATAGGTAGAAGTGAAGCAGGTAACAGTATCAACTCACCTACATGTTCACAATCATTTTAATGCTAAACAAATGAAAGCAGTTACTTTAAATTATAATAAAGTTTTATACACAAGCAAAGTAAAACATTCTCACCTAAACTAAATGTTATTTCCTGACTAAATGCTCATCAATGGGGTTTCATAAATTAAATGTTATCCTGGTAAAAGTATTCATAAAACTATAGGTTATAAAATGCTCTCCATGCAATGCATAGGATGTTTAGCAATAGGGAAACATCATCTGTTGCCAATCAGAGAAAAGACCCGGAGGCTTCTATCTTGCTGTTCCACAACAGAATTTCAAGACATACAAAAATTGGAGATTCATTGTAAATGTAAAATAATTAATATATTTGTCCAGTTTCTGTGAATTGTATGAAGCATTTTATGATGAGTATAGATAACATATATCCTATTAAAACAAAAAACATGATTTACTATGGAATGATTTGCAAATACAAAATCAAAATGCCTAAATCTTCTTTCTAACAAATTTAGTGGAAGAAAACAATTCCAACTCTTCCCTTTGAGCTTACAGAAAATCTGTTCTACACTCACATTTTGGAAAAACATCATAACATCTGTGACTCACCAATAAAAAATGCTATTAAAAACACACACACATAACAAAACAACTTTTGCCCTGACAGGGTGGCTCAGCTGCTTGGAGCATCATTCTATGCACCAACAAGGTTGTGGAGTCAATTCCCCATCAGGGTGCAGGCCTGGCTGTAGGTTGAATCCCTGGTCAGGAGGCTACCAATGGTGTTTCTCTCTCACATCGATGTTTCTCTCTTCTCTTTCCCTTCCTCTCCTTATAAAATAAAATCAATAAACATAGCTTTGGGTGAGGATTAAAAGCAAAACCTTTTCAAGATATTCATGAATTGCTTCATAAACGTCAAACTTTATACCAATTATATTTTAATTAACCATGGAATAATTTGACAACTGATAATTTTGGGGGTGTGCAATACACTTTTATTTCAAGCCAATCAATTACACTAATTGACTCATCAAGAGGGAAACTACATGTTAAAACCCATAGTTAAATTTAATGTAGGGTTCTGTGATGTGCTAGAAAGAAAATAGCAAGTACACATATAAAACATTTCTAAAAATTCAAAGCAGAGTTTTTAGATTTCATTTATTTCCATTGAACTTATTAAAAACATGGAACCTATTCTTTTAGTTTTATATCTAAAATATAAATCCTAAAGCTAAAATAACATGAAATATGATATTTTTTGGATAATCAATGTCATTGAAATAATTTATACATGCATTCATTTATGATTGTTTATTGAAATCTTCTATAAAAATTAGAGTCTGATATTCATTGTGTGTGTGCACTATGGAATAGAAATGGGAGAAATTGAGCATATGTGGAGCATAAATACGTGAAATATTGTCTAAAACCAAACCTAAAATAGCTTATGTTAAAGAGGGTAGGTTAAATAACTATGCAAGTAATTACAAGTCAAAGAGCAATACCTGAAATATGAGCTATAGTACAGTACACACTTTTTTCAAAAATGTAGAGAATAAAGAAGTCTTCTTCACACCAGTAGCAGTTCCAGAATCCTATATAATAAAAGCCTAATATGCTAAGTGTCTGGTCATCCGTACAACCAATCAAAGCATAATATGCTTATGATATGGTAAGGCCGCTCAACTGCTCGCTATGATATGCACTGACCATCAGGAGGCAGACAGCCGACCAGTCAAACAGTCACTATGATGTGCACTGACCACCAGGGGGCAGATGCTCCAACCGGTAGGTTAGCTTGCTGCTGGGATCCAGCTGATCAGGACTGAGCGAGATTGGCCGGACACACCTGGAGCCCTCTCTTGGTCCCTCCCCAGCTGGCCAACCTCCCACTGGCCCCAATCATGCACCGGTGTGGTCTCTCTGCCTGGCCTGCACCCTCTTACAATCCAGAATCCCTCGCCTCCAAGAGCTGGTTTCAACCCAATCCTGCAGGCCAGGCTGAGGGACCCCACGGGTGCACAAATTTGTGCACCAGGCTTCTAGTTTCTATATAATAAGAACTTAGTGGTAGTACTATGCTTAGGAAAGATGATGAAGCAAAGGTGGGTTGGAGGCTTATCATAGAGCTATATTTGCTACAGCAACAGTGGCAGATATCTGAGGGAATGGTAGACATCTGAAGGAATGATAGGGAAGAATATGCTGATGGAAAACAAAAAGGTAATATCTTTGGAGAAATAAATAAACAGAGGGATAGAGATATAAGAAATGTTCTTCCAACAAAATAAATGAAATTTCTTCTATTCTGGAAAAATATAATAGACAGGCTTAGCCCTAACCTTTGCAGGACCTTGGGAAAGACTACAAAAACAGATTCACATGTTCAGATATATAAATCCAGAAAACTCTTAAGTAAAATATATCCTGTTCCTGTACATTGATAAATTCACCTGATACTTCATTAAAGTTTATTAGCTACATTTATCTATCTATTGGATTCAGTGAACAAAGAGTGAACAAAGAGCCAGGAATGAAATTGGGCAGAATGGATATTTTAATTATGTTAATTCTTCTAATCCATGAACACAGTATATGCTTCCACTTATCTATATTTTCCTCTATTTCTTTCTTCAATGTCTTATAGTTTGCAGAATTCAAGTCTTTTACTTCCTTGGTTAAATTCCTTCCTAGGTACATTATTTTTTTTTGTTATAATAGTAAATGGGATTGTTTTCTTAGTTTATCATTCTTGATAGTTCATTACTGGTGTATAAAATGCCACTGATTTCTGAATATTAATTTTATATCCTGCAACTTTGCCAAATTTATTTATTAGATTTAGTAGCTTTTTTGGTGGAGTATTTAGGGTTTTCAAGGTATAATATCATGCCATCTGTGAAAAAATGACAGTTTTACTTCCTCCTTTCTAATGTGGGTGCTTTTTATTTCTTCTTGTCTGATTGCTGTGGCTAGTACTTTCAGTACTATGTTGAATAAGAGTGGTAAAAGTGGACATCCCTGTCTTGTTCCTGTTCTTAAGGGAAATAATTTTAGATTTGCTCATTGAGGATGATGTTGGCTATATGCTAGCCACATATGGCCTTTATTATGTTGACATATGATTCCTCTATTCCCACTGTGCTGAGAATTTTTTGTAAAAATGGGTGTTGGAATTTATCAAATGCTTTTTCTGCATCTATTAATATGATCATGTTATTTGAAAGGAAAGTTCATAGCATTACAGGTCTACCTCAAGAAGCAAGAAAATCTTAAGCAGTAACCCTATACCTAAAAGAACTAGAAAAAGAACAGAGTTACTAGAGTTGCTAGAAGGAGGGAAATAATAAAGATCCCAGAGTTATTAGAAGGAAGCAAACCAAGCCCAGAATAACTAGAAGGAAGGAAATAATAAAGATCAGAGTAGAAATAAATAACACAGAGACAAAGAAAACAACAAAAAAGATCAATGAAACCAACAGATAAACAAGATAATGAACTTATAACCAGACTCATCAAGAAAAAGAGAGGTGCCAAATAAGTAAAATAAAAAATGAAAGAAGAAAAATAACAACTGATATCACAGAAATACAAAGGATTGTAAGAAAATACTATGAACAACTATATACCAACAAATTGCACAACCTGGGCAAAATGGATAGATTCCTAGAAACATACAATCTTCTAAAACTGAATCAGGAAACCTGAATAAACTGATTATAAATAGTGAAATTGAATCAGTCATTTTTAAAACTCGCTTCAAACAAAAGTCCTAGACCAGAAGGCTTCACAGGAAAATTTTACCAAATATTCAAAGAATAACTTACATCTATCCTTCTCAAGTTATTCCAAAATATTCAAGAGGAGGGAAGACTATCAAGTTCTTTTTATGAGACAAGTATTATCCTAATTTAAAGAACAGATAAAGACACTACAAAGAAAAAATTATAAGCCAATATCCCTGGTAAACGTAGATGCTACAATCCTCAACAAAATATTAGCAAACCAGATCCAGCAACACATTAAAAAGGTCATCCACCATGATCAAGTGGGATTTACTCCAGGGATGCAAGTTTGATGTAATATTCACAAATCAATAAACATGATACATCACATAAGCAAAATGAATAATAAAATCACATGATCATATCAATAGATGAAGAAAGATATGATTTTAAAAAGAGGAAGAAATGTGGAATACTATTCAACCAGACATCAAGAATTATTATAAAGTATGTAAGAGTATGTAGATTGAAAAATACACCAAATGAAATTAAAAGAAATTCTAGAAACAGACCTGCATTGTTTTTGGACTCTGGATTTATTACTAAGTTGTCACTAAAGAACAGTAAGGAAAACACAGACTCTTCAAATCTTGATCCAGAACCTATGAATACCCATATAAAAGAAAGTCCGTCACATCCTTTATTTTATAAGCATAAATAAATTGCAAATAAACTGCAGATATAAATGAAAAAGTAGGACAATAAAGCATATATAACTAGAGAATATTATCCAAATTTGGAGAAAATTTATTAATTCAGGTAAGAGATTGGTAAATTGAATTGATTACATTAAAATTAGGAAGTTCTGTTCTATTCATCAGTATATACCCCCAAAGAGTGAAAAAGCAAATAACAGAATACTAAAAAATACAAAACAAAAAACTTTTGCAGTATAATTAATCCAACAGTGGACTATTACTCAGAATATATAAAAATAACTTCTATAAATAAACTAAAAAAATTAAGATTGATAACTGATTTTAAAGAAATGACAAAAGATTCTAAATACTTCCCCAAAATGAATGTCCAATATTTAAAATCATTACCTCATTAATTATCAGAATAAAAAAAGAAGAAATTTAAAACCACCATGAGATAACACACTATGTACTCACCAGAGAGTTCATATTAAACTATAGACAATACAAATTATTGGTGAGAATTTGAAACAAACTTTCATACAGTGTGGTTAGGCCTATAAATTAGCATAACCAATTTGCAAACTACTGAACATGATCATATTTATATCCATAAATTGATCAAATAATCCCAATAAATATATGTGCTTTTGTAAAATCAAAACTTATATAAAAATATAGCTGCTATAATTTTATTAACAAAAACTGGAAGTAACATAAATGCCTATTAATAGTAAAATGAATACATCCATTGTGGTATATTTACAAAATATAATTTATTTGCAAGAAAAATGAAATGACTGATGCTACATATAATATCAATATCTAGTATTAGAAACAGATACACATATTGGAGAAAAGATGACAAACACAAAAGCATACATGTTTATGGTTCTATTAGTATTTCCAAAATATGGTTCCATTAATATTTCCAATCAAATGGTTTCATTAATATTCAAATAAAGGTAAAATTATATAAATATTATTAGAAATCTTAATAGTGGTTACTACCAAGGAACTTGGGAGTGTTGATTAAAGGACGTTCACTGGGAGGGCTAGAAATATTATATTTCTAAATATAGGTCATAGTTACATGTCTGCTCACTTTTTAATAATTATTTGAAAACTAATAATTTTTTCACTTCTGCGTGTATGTTATTTTACCTCAAATATTTTATGATCTATTTCTTTCAGTACGGCCTTCTATCAAACTCTTATAGGTATATTTTTCCAGTAAGTGGGTCTTGCAAGATATGAGTCTAGATCAAGCATGTCAAACTCATGGCCCGCAACCTGCATGCGGCCCACAATGAATATTTTTGCAGCCTTGCCAATATAACAGTATGTAAGAAAGGTTTTAATAAAAATTTCGTAGCTTAAATTTTACAATATCCTGTTATACATAATCATTAATAATGAACTACACTAACACAGAAGGGTAAAATAAGTCCCCATAAAATCCAGAGAAGAGATGGTAAAACTCCTCTTTGGACCCTGTCTGGAGTCACAGTTGGAAAAAAAAAAAATAATGAACTACAATGTTCCCTAATGACTGATTACTATAATCGTGTTGCATTCATTTCCCCTACACGCCTTATGCACAGGCGCACCACTTCTCTTCACTAATACTAGCAGCAACTATTTTAGCAGCCAATTGCCATGACATTAGTCTTATACTGACTTCTTTGGTGTGTGCAACAGAAAATATTTCACTTTTGGAGAACAAGAAAAATAGGGTTATTTACTTTACATTTATTAATTTATGCAGTTTTAACTGATAAGTTAATGTTCAAGAAAAAATGTTAATAATTATTAAATGTTCTCTTATTTTATGTTAACAATTACTCATTTATTTCAGCCCTTTGTATTCAGCATGTCTCTATTAAAATAAACCTATGTTGCAATGGAAATTGAAGTTTTTGGGGTTTTTTGCAGCCCACATGAACTTAAACCTTGTATATTTGGCCCGTGTTAGCCTTTGAGTTTCACATGCTTGGTCTAGATCAGTGATGGCGAACCTATGACACGCGTGTCAGAGGTGACACGTGAACTCATTTTTTTGGTTGATTTTTCTTTGTTAAATGGCATTTAAATATATAAAATAAATATCAAAAATATAAATCTTTGTTTTACTATGGTTGCAAATATAAAAAAATTTCTATATGTGACATGGCACCAGAGTTAAGTTAGGGTTTTTCAAAATGCTGACACGCCGAGCTCAAGAGGTTCGCCATCACTGGTCTAGATGGAATCTCTGGTATATGTGACAAAAGTACATTGTTTCATATTTTACTAGTATTTACATCAATATCCATGCAAATTAAGGGTCCCTCAGCTATGCTCAAGTCACACCCACAAGCCACACCCACCAGCCAATCAGGAGCGAGTATGCAAATTAACCCAACTAACATGGTGGCGGCCACCAGCTGGAGCGAGCAGGAGACTTGGGTTGCTACCGAAGATGAAGGAAGCCAAGCTTTCCACCTGCCTGGGCCAGCCCTGGGCTCTGCTTAAGGCTACAAAGTTTCAATTATAGAAGATAAATAAATCCCAGATACCTGCTTTCAGCTGGCCATGGTCTCCACTCAAGGAGGGACTGGAAGCCTGGGTGGCCAGGGTGTGTGGCCAGCCTGAAAACGGCCATCAGCCCCTCATCCAGGTTGGCCAGGTACCTCAGCGGGACTCCCCAACCCTGAAGGGGCTGTGGGCAGCCTGAAAACAGCCCTCAGGCCCTCACCCAGGCTGGCCACACCCTCATGGGGTGAGGGTCCCTGCAGGAGGGCTTGGCCAGCCTGCAAACAGCCATCAGCCACTCACCCAGGCTGGCTAGGCACCCCAGTGGGGACCCCCACCCTGAAGGGGGCATGGCCAGCCTGAAAAACAGCCCTCAACCCCTCACACAGGCTGGCCAGGCACCCCAGCAGGACCCCACCCTAATCCATTCAGGTCAAACCAGCAGGCCCCCACCTGTGTACCAGGCCTCTATCCTATATAATAAAAGGGTAATATGCAAACTGACTCTAACAGCAGAACGACCGGGAATGACTGGTCACTATGACACACGCTGACTACCAGGGGGCAGACGCTCAATGCAGGAGCTGCCCCCTGGTGGTCAGTGCATTTCCACAGGTTGTACTCTGCTCAGCCACAAGGCAAGCTGATGGCTGCCAGCACGGCGGTGGTGGCAGGAGCCCTTCCCACCTCCTCAGCAGCGCTAAAGATGTCCGACTGCAGCTAGGCCTGCTCCCCGCTGGCAAGTGGACATCCCCCGAGGGCTCCCGGGCTGTCGGAGGGATGTCTGACTGCCAGCTTAGGCTCGATCCCCTGGGGAGTGGGTGTAAGCCAGCATGTGGACATCCCCCGAGGGCTCCCAGACTGTGAGAAGGCACAGGCTGGGGTGGGGGACCCCCCTGCCCCGAGTGCACAAATTTTTGTGCACCAGGCCTCTAGTCCTATCTAATAATAGAGAAACATGGTAATTAGCCTTACCTCCGCTACCCTTCCCATTGGCTAATCAGGGAGATATGCAAATTAACTGCCAGCCAAGATGGCGGCCAGTAGCCAGGCCGCTTGAAGCAAACAGGAAGCTTGCTTGCTTCAGTGACGGAGGAAGCTAACATTCCCCGCCTGCCTTGCCAGTCTCGGAGCTTGCAGTTTAAGAAACATTGTTACAAATATAGAAGCTAAACAAAACCCCAGAAACCTGCTTTCAGCCAGCCAGGCTTCAGCCAGCAGGACCGCAACATTGTTTCAATTATAGAACAAATGCAGATCCCTGCTTTCAGCCAGCTGGGATCTCAGAGCTGGAGTTGAAACAGTGTTTCGATTATAGAACCCAAACAAACCAGATACCTGCTTTCAGCCAGCTGGGATCTCAGAGCTGGAGTGAGCAAGACCACAACAGTGTTACAATTATAGAACCCAAACAAACCAGATACCTGCTTTCAGCCAGCTGGGATCTCAGAGCTGGAGTGAGCAGGACCACAACAGTGTTACAATTATAGAACCCAAACAAACCAGATACCTGCTTTCAGCAGCCGAGGCCTCAGAGCTAGAGCCAAGCCTCAGAGCTAAAGCTGGCACAGAATTTAAAAAAAAGGAAAAAAAGGAGTGGTTGGGAGCTTCAGTCACCCGCCAGCCTGAAAACAGCCCTCAGCCCCTCAAACAGACTGGCCAGGCACCCCAGTGGGGATGCCCACCCTGAAGGGGGGTGACCAGCTGCAAACAGCCATCATCCCCTCATCCAGGCTGGCCAGGTACCTCAGTGGGGGCCCCCACCCTGATCCAGGACACCCTTCAGGGCAAACCAGCGGCCCCCACCCGTGCACCAGGCCTCTATCTTATATAGTAAAAGGGTAATATGCCACCCAGCACCAAATCAGCAGAGCAGCGAGGCCTCCCAGCACTGGGATCAGCAGAGCTGCGAGGCCTCCTGGCCCCTGAAGCAGCGTGACAGGGGACAGAGCCCAACCCCCCTGATCGCCCTGTGGCTCTGTTTGTGACAGGGGAAGGCGCCCCAACCCCCTGATCAGCCATTCTCTGTGCCTGATAGGGGGGAGCTCCCCAACCCCCTGATAGCCCTGCGGCTCTGTGTGTGACAGGGTGCGGCGCCTGGCCCCCACGGGCCCTGCTTTGTGTGTGAGACGGGGTAGAGCCATAACCTCCCCATCGGTCCTGCCCTGAGTGTGACAGTGACGGCGCCCCAACCCCCTGATCGGCCCTGCTCTGTGGGTGATAGAGGGCTGCGCCCGAACCCCCTGATCTGCCCTGCTCTGTGTGTGATAGGGGGCGTTGCCCCATCTCCCCTATCGGCCCTACTCTGTGAGTAACAGGGGGGAGCTCTTCAACACCCTGATCGGCCCTGCTCTGTGCATGACAGGGGGGAGCTCCCCAACGCCCTGATGGGACCTGCTCTCTGCATGACAGGGGGGAGCTTCCCAACCCCCTGATTGGCCCTGCTCTGTGCGTGACAGGGCATGGAGCCCCAACCCCCCAATGGGCCCTGCTCTGTGCGTGACGGGGGCAGCGCTTCAACCTCCCTATAGACCCTTCCTTGAGTGTGACAGGTGGCGGCGCCCCAACCCCCCATCGGCCCTACCCTGAGCGTGACTGAGGGTGGCATCGCAACCTCCCAATCCGCCCTGCTCTGTGCATGACAGGGGGCGGCACCCCAACTCCCCAATCGGCCGTGCTCTGAGCCCAACCAGGGGCTGCACCTAGGGATTGGGCCTGCCCTCTGCCACCCAGGAGTGGGCCTAAACCAGCAGGTCGTTATCTCCCGAGGGGTCCCAGACTGTGAGAGGGCACAGGCTGGGCTGAGGGACCCCCTCTCTCCCCCGAGTACACAAATTTTTGTGCACCGGGCCTCTAGTAATGATTATAATTAGGATGCAGATGCTGGTGAGGTACCTACAAATATCCCTATGTTTGAAAGTAACACGAATTCATTAAAGACTTAGAAAAATGGGAATACCCAGAAAGAGGTGACACATGCCAGTTATATGGTTTATACTTTTATCTGATTCTTACTACAAAAATCACTGAGAGAGAGAGAATGAGAGAGAGGTACCAGGGGAGAATTGCAAACTTGGCAGGTGACCTCCTCTGAATGACCTAAAAGAGCCCTTTTCACCATTAGGCAGAGCCTTGCACAGTTGACCAGGTATATAGGTATAACATCAAGTCCATTCAAATTTTATTGATCAAATACTGACTTGTTATTTAATATCCACCATTACTAAAATGTGAAAAATATTTCCCCAATGTAAATTATCCTCACTGAAATATGATCTTTTTCCAAAAATAGTTAACCTTAAAACATGCTTTTGGTCAATTAAACCCATTTCAGAAAGTTCAAAAAATGTTGGTGATAGAATTAAAATTTTGTTTGCCAAATTTGGTTATCATTAATGTGCCTCTAATTATTTATAGCATTTTTTCATTTAAATAATAGTTTAAAATATACTGTTGTTCTCAAATATACTATTTCCTTTTTCTGGAGTAACTTTATAACTACAAAAGCAACTATTATGGAAAAAATATTTAAATAATAAACAAAACAAAAAGAAAAAGTAAAGCTAACCCACTTACATATTTATCAAATTACCATTGCCAACTCTATAAGCAATGGTCTGTCACGGTGCCTAAAATTAAAGATTTTGAAGATTCATTATTTTAGGTAAAAGAATTTTGTTTCTAAAAGTTAAAAAAAAAATATTTTTAAATAATAGGCAATTTGAAAGCTTACTCCATATTTAACATGGTGAGTTGGTATTTAATAATCTTAGCATACTTTTTTTTTAATTAAAAAGGGAAATAACAGGAATCCTTGCGGTGATGGGAACTGTTTAAGTATCTTGATTGTGTCACTATCAATAACCTAGGTGCAATATTGTTGCATGTTATTACATAGTGGGAAACTTGGTAATTGTACATGGGTTCTCTGTATTGTTCCTTACAACCACATATAAATCTACAAAAATTGATATACATAGACAAGAGGTACAAAACATATTGCAGTAAACTAGAAAGACAAGCAATGGAAAAAGTAGGTTTATAGTTGTGAGCACTCAAAACAGAGTTTATGTTTATATTATTATTCATTAACTATTGTATTAATTATTAATATTACAGCTGTAAACCTACTTTTGCTCACTCTGTATGCAAAAATACTTAATCTCCACATGAAAATTGCAAAGATTAGATTGTTAAATGTGTACAAATGAGTATTATGTTGCTGTTTATCATTATCTGATCAAAGAAGAATGATGAAGATTAATAGCTAATTATTTACAAATCCAATCACTTAACTTCCTTGTCTGCTCCAATTTTGCCCATTAACTATCTCTCTGCAGTCATTTACTAAGCCTGTTATTCCCAAGACTGCATCCCCTCCCCACAACCTCCTCACCCCCACACATATTTTTACCAACCTCACCATATGACCACACAATAGTAGAATGGCTAAATAAAAGGAGAAACATCAGTATCTATAACAGAAAATTCAGAATTTTGTAATAGCTAATAAGTAGATTGTTAATCTCTTTCTGAGTATTGAACTTAAACGGGAGAAAAAAGTGTTTTACTGAAAGGAGGTATCAAGCTTTGGCATCAGAGAGTCATGAATTTGTATTTCGGCTTCTTCCTAGACACTTCTCCACTTTTTACTTTGGGTAACACTGACACAGAAATAAATTCCTTAAAAAACATGTAATGCTGATATAGTTCATGACACATTCTAGGTGCTCAATAATGTTTTATCTCCCTTTATCTTCAAACATGAATTAGAAAAAAAATATTAAACACTATGAATTTTAAAAGTAAGAAAAAGTGTTTAATAAAATATGGAGTTTATTGGTTTAATGGGCAAAATGACAATGCACTTAACTGGTTCACTTTTTATTTGGATATTTTTGCTGTTCTCTAGGCTATTCTTTGATTTAAAATTTTATATTGTGTAACGTTGTTCCCCTTAGCTCCTGTTTTTACATGGACATTAGGTAGGGCAGTATATCTAACACTTGCCTGTGATCTTTGGAACTTATTTGCTTTACATCCATTTAAATCAAACTAGATATTTAAATATATTTAAAACATCTAATAATAATGCGTTTTTATTTGTTTGTTTGTTTTGGTTATTGTTGTGGCTACATAATCTATGGAAATAAGAAAAGTGCCACAAAAATATTCTTGCACTAAATATCAAAATCTTAACTAATGGTAAAAGTAAAAGAAAAGTAACAATCTGTTTTTCTAAAAGACTTAGTTAAATGTATTTCTAACATAGACATTTAAGGAGCTTTTAATCATCTCTTTTAAAAAAACAGTTTTAAGTATAGGAGAAAAAATTAGTTAAAAAATGTATTTAACTGTGCTCTCTTACAAAAACATCTATTATGACTGCCAAATGTAGAAGGAAGGATGGAGTAAGCTTTCAAATTGCCTATACTATTATTTGAAAATATTTTTTAAAATCATGAAATAAAATAAAAATTTACCAAAGTAATCCTATGGTAATATGCTAACTGACCATCATGACCTTGAACAAGATGGCCTGCAGAGGAGGGCAGTTAGGGTTGACCAGGCCTGCAGGGGAGGGCAGTTAGGGGTGACCAGGACTGCAGGGGAGGCAATTAGGGTAGACCAGGCCTGCAGGGGAGGGAAGTTAGAGGTGATCAGGCAGGCAGGTGAGGGCAGTGGGGGTGTTTGGTCCAGCAGGGGAGGGCAGTTAGGTGTTGATCAGGCTGGCAGGGGAGTGGTTAGGGGGTGATCAGGCTGGCAGGCAGAAGTGGTTAGGGGCAATCAGGCAGGCAGGCAGGCAAACAGTTGGGAGCCAGCAGTCCCGGATTATGAGAGGGATATCTGACTGCTGGCATACCCCGAGGGGTCCCAGATTGGAGAGGGTGCAGGCTGGGCTGAGGGACACCTTCCCCCCCCACCACCAGTGCACAAATTTCATGCACTTGGCCTCTAGTTGAACTCTAAGGTAGGAATGGTAATTTGAAATCATGTGTAGGGATTCAAAATGAATCAGTCCAAGATATGACTCTGTGGTATATGGGTTATTTTGAGATAAAGGCAATCAAAACCCATAAGCACAAAAGAAACTTCTGCCCCCACCCCTCCTACCCTGTCAACTACCTAGAATAATTTAAATGAAAGGCCTTGTTCATAATAATAGATTATCAGAGATAACCTTTTTGACCTACTTAAATGGCAGGTCAAACTACTAGTTATTGAATATCTGCTCTTCTTATTATTCTGCAATGACATTCCTGTCCTCTGAAGCCCTAAGGTGGCTTACCTCATTCTTAGCTCAGAATGCCATATACACTTTGACTTTCTTAACCTGAACTTCTCATGTAGGTGGGGCTCTGAAACATACATATGTATTTTATTTAAATATATTTTATTGATTTTTTACAGAAAGGAAGGTAAAGGGATAGAGAGTTAGAAACATCGATGAGAGAGAAACATAGATCAGCTGTCTCCTGCACATCCCCCACTGGGGATGTGCCCATAACCAAGGCACATGCACTTGACTGGAATTGAACCTGGGACCTTTCAGTCTGCAGACTGACACCCTATCCACTGAGCCAAACCAGTCAGGGCCATATGTACTTTTAAACACATTTATTTTCTCTTGTTAATCTGTCTCATGTACTTAATTATTAGACCTGCAAAAAGGACAAGTAGAGAAAGGGTAGAGAAAGTTTCCAAATTTCCTCCTCCCCAATACATTACATGTATTAGTCACTTTCAATATGCCTAATTCTAGGCTAAAGATTTTTACAATATTGATATCAGTTCATCTGCCTCCCCACCCTCCTTTCTCCCCCTCCAAAACAAAACAAAACACTAAACAAAAACAACAACAACAACAACAACAAAAAACCATACACACACTGCTAGCAATAGCCTGGGAGGTAAATTTCTAGTATTATGCTGATTTCAGACATTAGGGAACTGAGGATTTATTGTGCAAACTGCCATAGTTGACAAGTTGAAAAGTTAAGGATAAAAGCAGTATCAAAGAGTTTAATTGAAAAATGTTTGTGCATTTGCTTTGTATTGACAAGTAAGTTACCTTTTCATCATCTACATCTAATAAAAACCACACAAAATAATAATTTTGTTAGACAAGTATGTGAATGTGGTCCTATTACATTGTGTTTATTTAACCTATAATATCTCAAGCTGTTTTCTTGACCTGTCATGCTTGTAAAATCAACTTGGAAATAAGCATATTTTTTTCCTGTTAATTTTATGTAGTCACTGACCTGCAATGTAGAGTCATTAAATCATTTAGAAGAATTCACTGTGTATTTTAAATGAAATACCGACAGAAAATTCTTTCCTCTGAGAACATCATAGCATTTGAAGTGCACTAGATGATGAGGTGCTAATTAAACATCTGGCGTTCAACCTCACTGTTTCTCCATATCAAAATAACGTTCTGCAAAGTGAACTGAGTACTTCAAAGACTGTGATGGGTAAAAGTAGTAACTAAAAACATGAGCATTTCATTATAATGAAATTTTACTATAAATTTTGTTATCATTTTTAATCAGATTAATTTGCAAAACTTCACGCTTCCTCATTCAAAAATATAAATATATTTAAAAGTAGAGATATATATTTAGATGCTCTTGTGTTGAGTGCATATATGTTCACGATAGTTATATCCTCCTGTTTTATCAATCCCTTTGGTTATGAAGTGACCTTCATTGTCTTTTGGTATGACCTTCACTTTGAAGTCTGATATTATCTCCTTTCTAAGAAGAGGCAATAGTTATTTATAAACAATAGAACATGGTTTTGCTTTTAGAACTGTTAACATTAAAAACAGAAAACACAAGATTACTTAGCCCTATTAATATACAGTTTTGTGCCTCATAACAATGTTTCACTCTTAATATATAAAAACCCTAGGTTTAACACAACCCAGCACTGACTGCTTCTGCTGCAGGTGAGGTGCCCCAGCACTGACTGCTGAGGGGGCTGTGAATCAGGGCCAGAGAGAGGCCTGAAGAGAAAAGCAGGAACTGATTTATTGCCTCTGTGGCAGCTTTTGATCAGCACTTGCCTTTCTCTTTCTCTTCTGCCTTTCTGATCAGGCCCCATTGATAGGCCCAGAGACACTGACTAACATAGACACCAACCAATCGGAACCAAATCTGGGTGAAGTGTGAGGAACCAATGGCTACTTAGGAGGCAGAGCTTTTGATGCTGACTGGCATAGAAACTGACCAATCAGAACCAAATCTTGGCCAACTGTGAGGAGCCAATGGCTGCCTAGGAGGCGGAGCTTTTGACACTGACTGGCATAGAAACCAACCAATCAGAACCAAATTGGCTGGCAAAGGAGGGCCACTGGGGATGATATCAGGCCACAGGGGAGGGCAGGCCAGCAAGGATAGGGCAGGATAGGGCAGTTAGGGACAAGATCAGGTTGGTAGGGGAGGGCAGTTAGGAGAGATTAAGCAGCCAGGAAAGATCAAGCAGCCAGGAAGAGGGGTTAAGGGCAATCAGGCAGGCAGGCAGGTGAGTGGTTAGGAGCCAGCGGTCCCAGATTGCAAAAGGGATGTCTGACTGGGGACTGGGCCTAAACTGCCAGTCGGATATCTCCCAAGGGATCCCCTATTGGAGAGGGTGCAGGCTGGGCTGAGGGAATCCCCCCTCCATGCACAAATTTGTACCGGGCCACTATATATATATATATATATATGATGGAGGTACCATAAAATATAAATGGAGCTGAGAAGCCTTCTGGTCCGGGGCTTTTGTTTTCTTGAAGTTTTTTTATTTTATTTTTTATTGTTTCAATTTCATCAAGTACTTATTGGCCTATTCAGGATTCTGATTCTTCCTGATTGAGTTTTGGAAGATTGCACTTTTCTAATAATATGTCCATTTTGTTCAGGTGGTCCAATTTGTTGGAATATAGTCATTCATAGTATTTTTCTTTATGATCCCTTGTATTTCTCTGTGTTCAGTTGTTACTTCACCTCTTTCATTTCTGATTTTGTTTATTTGGATCCTCTCTCTTTGTTTCTAGATGAGTCTGGCTAAATATTTATCTTTTTTTTTTTTTTTTCTTTTCAAAGAACCAGCTATTGGTTTTATTCATTTTTTTTTTTTTTGTCTCTAGTATGTCATTTATTTCTGGTCTCATCTTTATTATTTCTTTGATTCTACTTACTCTGGGCTTTCCTTGTTGTTCTCTTTATAATTTTTTAAGTTGTAAGACTAGATAATTTATTAAAAGTTTTTCTTGTTTTTTGAGGTAGGCCTGTAGTGCTATGAATTTCCCTCTCAGGACTGCTTTCACTATGTCCCATAGATTTTGGATTGTTGTGTGTTCACTTTCATTTGTTTTCAGGATATTTTTTATTTCGTCTTTGATCTCTTTGTTAATCCCTTCATTGTTTAATAGCAATGATATTTAGCCTCCATGTGTTTGAATGTTTTTATTGTAGTTTATTTCTAATTTCATTTCATTGAGAACCAAATTGATGCTTGAGATAATTTAAGTTTGCAGGCCGATGCTCTATCCACTGAGCCAATTGAGATTATTTCAATCTTCTTGAACTTGTAGAGACCTAGTTTGTGTCCTGACATGTGGTGTATCTTTGAAAATGTCCCATGTGCACTTGAGAAGAATTCTGTAGCTTTGGAGTGAAATGTTCTGAAAATGTCAAATAATTATTTCTGATCTAGGGTGTCATTCAGGGTCATTGTTTCCTTTTTTTTTTTTTTTTTTTTTTTTGTCTAGAAGATATATCCAGTGATGTCAGTGGGGTGTTAAAGTAACCTAATATGATTGTATTGCTGTTGATCCCTCTTTTGAAATTCTCCAGGAGTATTTTTATATATTTGGATGCTCCTGTGTTGAGTGTATATATGTTCACTTAGTTATATCCTCCTGTTCTATCAATTCCTTTGGTATTATGAAGTGACCTTCATTGTCTTTTAGTATGACCTTCACTTTGAAGTCTGTTTTGTCAGATTAGAGTATTGCTACCAATCTTTTTTTTTTTTTTATTGCCATTTGCCTGGAAAAATTTTTCCATTACTTCACTTTCATTCTGTGAGGGTGGGTATCTTGTAAGCACCATATGTATGGGTCATATTTTCTTATCCATTCAGCTACCTTGTCTTTTGACTGGAGTATTTAAGCCATTTTACACTTAAGGTTATTATCAATATAAATGACATTTATTACCATTCTTATTCTTTATGCATGTGTTCTTCTCTTTCTCTCTATTTCATCTTATTACAACAGTCCCTTTAGTATTTCTTGCAGTGCTAATTAGGTGGCAATAAACTCTGTTAGCCTTTTTTGTATGTAAAGCTCTTCATTTCACCTTCAACTTTGAGTGATAGCCTTGCTGGATAGATAGTCTTGGGTTCAGTCAATTGGTTTTCATTACCTTGTTTATTTCATTACATTTTCTTCTGGCATGAAATATTTCTATTGAGAAGTCAGCTGACAGTCTAATGGAAGCTACGCTATCTGTCTCTCTCTGCAGCCTTTAAGATACTTTCTGCCTCTCTCTTGCAGCCCTTAAGATACTTTCTTTATCTTTAATGTTTGTCATTTTAATAAAAAGGAACCCTTCCAAGATCTTTCTATGAGGCCAGCAATAGCCTAATCCCAAAACCAGATAAAGACTCTACAAAGAAAGAGAATTACAGGCCAATATTCCTGATGAACCTAGATATTAAAATCTTCAACAAAATATTAGCAAATCAGATCTGGAAATACATTAAAAAGGTAATACACGGTGACCAAGTGGGATTTAATCTGGAGATGCAAGGCTGGTACAATATTCACAAATCAATAAATGTAATACATCACATAAACAAGTGGCAAGATAAAAATCACATGATAGTATCAATTGATGCAGAAAAAGCATTCAACAAAATCCAACACCCTTTCTTGATAAAAACTCTCAGCAAAATGGGAATAGAGGGATCATACATCAACACTGTAAAGGCCATATATGACAGATTTACATCCAATGTCCTACTCAGTGTGCCAAAACTGAAACCATTTTCCCTAAGAACAGGAACAAGACGGATGCTCACTTTTGTTGAGCATAGTACTACAAGTCCTAGCCATAGTGATCAGAGAAGAAGAAGAAACAAAAGGCATCCAAATTGGAAAAGAAGAAGTAAAACTGTCATTATTTGCAGATCACATGATATTGTACATAGAAAACCCTGAAGACTCAGTCAAAAAAAACTACTAGACTTAATAAATGAATTTGGCAATGTAGAAGGATACAAATTAACACCCAGAAATCTATGGCTTTTTGAACTCACAGAAGGAGAAACTTTAAAAAAAATCCCATATACCAATGCACAAAAAAAATTAAGATATCTAGGAATAAACAAACTAATGTGGTAAAGATCTGTACTCATAAAACTACAGGACATTGAAAAAAGAAATAGAGGAAGACATAAACAAGTGGAAGAATATACTGTGTTCATGGATTGGTAGAATCAACACCATTAAAACATCCATACTACCAAAAGAAATCTATAGATTCTATGCAATCCCCATTAAAATACCAATGGCATTTTTCAAAGACCTATAACAGACTCTCCAAAAGTTTATATGGAATAAAAGAAACCCAGAATAGTCACAGCAATCTTGAGAAAGAAGAACAAAGTTGGAGGGATCACAATACCAGATATCAAGCTATATTTCAAAGCCACTGTTCTCAAAACTGCCGTTTCTGGCACAAGAACAGACATATAGACCAATAGAATAGAACAGAGGACCCAGAAATTGACCCAAAACATTATGCTCAATTAATACATAATGAAGGAGGCAAGAGCATACAATGGGGTCAAGACAGTCTCTTCAATAAATGGTGTTGGGGAAATTGGACAGACACATACAGAAAAATAAAAGTAGACCACCAGCTTACACCATACACAAAAATAGACTCAAAATGGATAAAGGACTTAAATGTAAGATGGGAAACCATAAAATCTTAGAAGCCGTAGACAGAAAAATAGCAGACATATGTCATAGAAATATCTTTACCAATACAGCTCCTAGGGCAATAGAAACTAAAGGGAAAATAAACAGGACTGCATCAAAATAAAAAGCTTCTGCACAACAAAAGAAACCATCAACAAAACAATAAGAAAGCCCACTGCGTGGGAAAACATAGTTGCCAATGTTATCTCGATAAGAGTTTAATCTCCAAAATTTATAGGGAACTCATACACCTTAACAAAAGGAAGATAAACAATCCAATAAAAAATGAGCAAAGGACCTAAATAGACACTTTGCAAAAGGACACACAGAAGGCCTAGAGACATATGAAAACATGCTCAAAGTCACTAATCAAAACAACAGTGAGGTACCATCTCCCACCTATCAGAATGGCTATCATCAACAAATCAACCAATGACAAATGCTGGCGAGGATGCAGAGAAAAAGGAACCCTCTTGCAATCCTGATGAGAATGCAGACTGGTGGAGGCACTGCGAAAAACAGTATGGCATTTCCTCAAAAAAATTAAAAATGGAACTGCAATCTGACCCAGTAATCCCACTTCTAGGACCAAATCCCAAGAAACCAGAAAAACCAATCAGAAAGGACATTTGCATCCCTATGTTCATAGCAGCAAAATTTACAATAGCTAAGATTTGAAAACAGCTTAAGTGCCCATCAGCAGATGAGTGGATTAGAAAATTGTGGTACATCTACATAATAGAATACTACACTGCTGTAGGAAAGAAGGAATTCTTACCATTTGCAGCAGCATGGATGGAACTGGAGAGCATTATGCTAAGTGAAATAAGCCAGTCAGAGAAAGATAAATATCACATGATCTCACTCATTTGTGGAATACAATGAACAACATAAACTGATGAACAAAAATAGATACAGAGACAGAGAAACATCAAACAGACTGTCAAACTTCAGTGGGAAGGCGACGGGGGGTAGGGCGGTGGGAGGGTAAGAGATCAACCAAAGGACTTTTATGCGTACATATAAACATAACCAATAGAAACAGACAGTAGGGGGGGTGAGAGTATGTGTGGGGGCGGTGGTGGAGGTGGATGGGGGAGGTCAATGGGGGAAAAAGGAGACATATACAATACTATATATAATACTTTAAACAATAAAAATGTAAAAATTAAAAAACTCAAAATGGATTAAAGACTTAAATGTAATTCAAAAACCATAAAAATCTTATTAGAATACATTGACAGCAAAATATCAGATATAGGTTGTAGCAATATCTTTAACAACACAGCTCCTAGGACAATGGAAACTAAGGAAAAAATAAACAAATGGGACTACATCAAAATAAAAAGCTTCTGCACAGCAAAAGGAACCACGAACAAACAAGAGAGGCCATTGCATGGGAGAACATATTTGCCAATCTTATCACTGATAAGGGTTTAATCCCCAGCATTTACAGGGAACTCATACAACTTAACAAAAGGAAAATAAACAACACAATAAAAAAATGGGCAAAGGACCTAAATAGATACTTTTTGAAAGTGGATATACAGAAAGCCAAGAGACAAATGAAAACATGCTCATGGTCACTTATTATCTGAGAGATGCAAATCAAAACGACAATGAGGTATTATCTCACACCTGTCAGAATGGCTATCATCAACAAATCAATCAATGATAAGTTTTGGCGAGGGTGTGAATAAAAGTGAACCCTCGTGCACTGCTGGTGGGAATGCAGCGACTGTGGAAAAACAGTATGAAGTTTCTTCAAAAAATTAAAACTGGAACTCTCATTTGACTCAGTGACCCCACTCTAGGAATATATCATAAGAAATAAGAAACACCAATCAAAAAGAATATATGGGGGGAGAAACTAAGATGGCGGCATAGGGAAACACCGAAATTGCTGCCTCCTACAACAACTTCAAAACAATAAACCGACAAAACGGACATCATCCAGAACTTACAGGAAGACTGGCGGAGTGGACATTCTACAACTAGAAGGAAGGAGAAAAGCACATTGAGGGTCAGGAGCTGCGGAAGTAAAGTGCAAAGGTATGGAGGCTTGTGCGGGCGGAAGGGGGCTGGTACCTGAGGACGCGGCTGTCTTTTTGAATCGGGAGGGAGTCACAAGCTCCCGACTGCTCTGAACTCTGGTTCCGGGAAGTCTCTGGGGACCCAGGACTCATACGGGGAGAAACTGGACTGTCTGGCAATGGGCAGAACTCGGAACTCGAGGGCGGCTTTCCCTCAGAGGTGCTTGCAGCAATTGGATTGTCGGGACACTGAGATGCGCGTGGCCCCTTAGGGCAGGGCTGAGAATCCGCCACAGTTCCTTGCTCTGCCCTTTGATTCCCTGAGACCCCGCCCCACCTAGGCTGCAGCAGAGGCTTTTGCATATGAATGCCCTGGCCCTATGCAACCTGAAAATTACCTAACAATTTGCAGCTGGGCCACAGACCCAGAACTTCCGAGAGAAGGCCCAAGGCCCCACAGCAGCTTGCATTGCTTCACAGCTGGGCCTCATCAGGGCACCTCCAAACTCCAAAAAAGGAAGGAGAATCTGCAGTTCTCTTCATAGCTCCTGCTGGGTAACCTCCAAGAGCCAGTGTACCCAGTGGTCAGAGTGGGACCATCCAGATTACAACTCCTCAGATCCATAAGGGACACACCCAGGGGGCAGACTCAGTGAGCACCAAAGCCCCACTGAAGCAAGTCTTGCCCCAGAAGGGTGTCTTCAGCATAGAAGTTCTCCCACTGCAGACACAGCCGATTCTCACTGCCAATTGGTCTGGAGGTCAATTCCTCCCAGTGATACTGCAACAATCAAGGCTTAACTACAACAAGACTGTGCACAAAGCCCACAAGGGGGTGCACCAAGAGTGTCCACCTCAGGTAAGTGGGGAGGCTGAGCCACTGGGCCCTACAGGACACCTAGCACACAAAACCACTCTACCAGCACAGGGAAGCATAAAAAATGTGGAGATGAAGAAACAGGTCACAAATGACAGAAATGGAGGAAAGCAAACGACTGGATATAGAGTTCAAAACCACGTTTATAAGGTTTTTCAAGAATTTTATGGAAACCGCCGATAAATTTAGTGAGACCCTCAAGAAATCTAGTGAGACCCTCGAGGATATGAAAAAGGACCAACTAGAAATTAAGCATACACTGACTGAAATAAAGAATAATATACAGAGATCCAACAGCAGACAAGAGGATCCCAAGAATCAAGTCAAAGATTTGAAATACAAAGAAACAAAAAATACCCAACCGAAAAAGAAAAAAGAGAAAAGATTCCAAAAATATGAAGATAGTGTAAGGAGCCTCTGGGACAACTTCAAGCATACCAACATCAGAATTATAGGGATACCAGAAGAAGAGAGAGGGCAAGATATTGAAAACCTAGTTGAAGAAATAATGACAGAAAACTTCCCCTACCTGGTGAAAGAAATAGACTTACAAGTCCAAGAAGCACAGATAACCCCAAACAAAAGGAACCCAAAGAGGACCACACCAAGACACATCATAATTAAAATGCCAAGAGCAAAAGACAAAGAGATAATCTTAAAAGCAGCAAGAGAAAGAAAGTCAGTTACCTACAAGGGAGTACCCATATGACTGTCAGCTGATTTCTCAACAGAAACGATGCAGGCCAGAAGAGAGTGGCAAGAAATATTCAAAGTGATGAATAGCAAGAACCTACAACCAAGATTACTTTATCCAGCAAAGCTATCATTCAGAATAGAAGGTCAGATAAAGAGCTTCACAAATAAGGAAAAGCTAAAGGAGTTCATTACCACCAAACCAGCATTATATGAAATGCTGAAAGGTATTCTTTAAGAAGAGGAAGAAGAAAAAGGAACTCTTACCATTTGGCACAGCATGGATGGAACTGGAGGGCGGATAAATACCACATGATCTCACTCATTTGTGGAATATAATGAACAACATAAACTGATGAACAAGGACTGATACAGAGACGGAGAGGCATTGATTGGACTGTCGGGCCTTGGAGGGAAAGTAGGGGAGGGTGGGAGTAAGGGGGAAAGATCAACCAAAGGACTTATATGCAAGCATATAGGCCTAACCAACGGACACGGACAATGGGGGGGGGGGTGAGGGCATGAGTGGGGGGGGTTGGGGGTAACGTGGGGATAAGGACACATATGTAATATCTTAATCAATAAAAAATTTATTTTTTAAAAAAAGAATATATGCATCCCTATCTTCATAGCAGCACAATTTACAATAGCTAAGATTTGGAAACAGCCCAAGTGCCCATCAGCAGATGAGGAGTTGAAAAAGCTGTGGTACATTTACACAAGGGAATACTATGCATTTGTAACAAAGAAAGAACTCTTACTATTTGCAACAGCATGGATGCACCTGAAGAGTATTATGCTAAATGAAATAAGCCAGTCAGAGAAAGATAAATATTCCATGATCTCACTCATATGTGGAATCTAATGAACAAAATAGACCCAGACGCATAAAAGCTTGGAACAAACTGTTGAACCTCAGAGGTAAAGTGGGGTAGTGTGTGAGGCTCAGAAGAGATCAATCAATGAACTTGTATGCATGTATTTATAACTCATGGACACAGACAATTGGATGGTATAGGCCTGTGGTAGAGGGCAGGGTCAAACTAGAATAGGTCAATGTGGAGAAAAACCGGCATATGTAATACTTTCAACAATAAAGATTTTTAAAAAGTCAAATTTAAAAAAAATAAAAATAAAATGGAGCTGAATAATTTCTGTCATCTAGTAACTTCATTGCCATTATAATGTCACAACACAATGCATTACATACATACTATTGTTTTAAATGCTGTACACGTTTGTAACATCAGAGCTGTAGGGAAACAGAATCTGTCTTCCCAAAGTGTGTCTATTTGGCATAGGGAATATGTTAGGCTGCATAATTTTAAGAAACAGCAGACACGGGGATAGTTCTAAAAACCAAGTAGACTTTGTAAAAGACTCTTACATTTGAAAGGGAAATTTCCACTTAAAACTATATTTTCCTGACTATACCAAGACGAAGGGGATGGCCTCATCCCTAGAAACTCTTACAATGCAGAACACAGGAACTTAAATCTCCATAACAACCTTACTCTGGTTTACTGTGCTTGTCCTAACAATATTCCACAACTAACTCCCTCCCACCAACATCTTATTTTGTGTTCAGCTGAAGATAGTATTTAAGGTGGTGGCTCTTGCCAATTTTGATGATTACTCAGTTTTCCTGGGTCTCTTCCATGTATACAGGAGGTATACATATTACTAAACTTTAATTTGTTTTTCTCCTATTGATCTGTTCTTTAAAATAGGTATGCTCAGCCAAGAATCCTGAAGGTAGAAGGAGAATTATTTTTCCCCTATAGAGCAATAGGCATTGCTATCTAGCTTAGGTGTATAGTACACTATATCATTGAGGCTTGTGTAAGTGCACTCTATGATGTTCACACAATGACAAAAATCACCTAACGATGTATTTCTTACAAGGTATCCCCATCCTTAAGCTGAGCATGACTGTATGTGGATGTTTAGCATAAACATATGACTAGCATAGAGATCCTGCACACTATTTTATCCTTCAGTAGTATGGTCAAACTTGCATGTCTAAGGTTAAACATCAGCAAAGATACTTACATAATTTATTTTACATAAAATTATTATCTCTTGGATAGTGACATGGTCTTTAAGTTAAGTTTTCCTTAGTTTTATTGTCTGGTATGTGATTTTAAATTACTACTTATTGGTTTTGAACCAAATGAAAATAGACAAAGGAGCCCAGAATGGTAGTTTAAACAGAGGGATGAATATGATATATCTTCACAGAATGAGCATAAGGCATCCCTTTGGCTTTGCTCTATATGGCATAGGGTTTGCAAAGTCAAGCCTGTGCTATATTTTAGCCTTTAAGTGGCCTGTAAGCCAAATATCTTTGTGCAAGTTAAACTGACACAAAAATGTGTGACTGTGTGGCATTCCCCTAAGGCCAACAAGAGATTTTACTACTCTCTACTCTTTGGTAAATTAACTTCTAGAACATCAACTGTTAGTAATAGAAGAATTAGGAAAACACAAGGTTTCCCAGCAGTATAAGGAAGCTAGTACCATTGATAATAATAATGGAAATAACACTACAGTTTTTTGTTTGTCTTTTGTATTTTTTTTTTTAGGAAGGCAAGAGCTAGTTAATGAAGTGAGAGTCAGAAATCAAGAGGTCAGTGTGTTTCAGGCTCACTACAGTTATAAACATTTCTTATATTTGGGGAGGACAAGTTAAGACTGTGAAGAAAAATTAAGGTAGATCACAATTTTTCAATATTGTTCCTTAAAGGGCAGTGCAATTAATCATATCTCTATGATAAAAATAATAGGCATAAGAATCTATCTACCAGGAACAAGAGCAAGCAAAAGGAGAAAGTGACAAGATTTGCCATTTAAAGAAGGTCATAGTTTCAGGTAAATAATATGCCTTTTGATTAAATAAAAAATATATATTATCATTGCCAACTAGAGACAATTCATTTAAAATGAGCTATCTGGGGGAAAGAAGAAAAATTGCCAGGACAAAAATTTGGGTAAATCATTACTGACAAAATAATTTTATAGAAAGAATACTGGCCTTTCAACTTATATACTTGATAGTTAATAAATCATTCCTAAAAATTTTTTGCAAACTGATAAACCATCCTATGGCATACACTTGATAAATACTTAGTGTGCATAAATGCTGCGTTGCGTTTTGTGCTAGACAATTCAAAGAAATGGCAGTCTTTGTCTTCAAAGAGCTTATATTCAAAGATAGGAAGGCAAGTTGATAATTATTGGCAGATGTCTTAAATGTTTTGATGGGAATTAATGTATGGAGGAATATAAGTGGAGCACTTAACAAAAACTTGCTAATTTAGGTGGTTTTTATAAAAGATGGTATCTGTGATTGTGAGGAGTAAGTGGAAACTAGGCAGATAAAATAGAAAGGCTAGAAAATATCTATCATGGATATATGCACATTGAGACAGGAAAGAGCCTGGGTCATATGGGCACATTTCAGAATAACTCAAAGGAAATTAAGGAAAGGGCTTCAGGGATAAACTTTGAGAGAGTGAAGTCAGGCTATGAAGTGTATTAATGATCTATTTCTGAGTAAAAAATTATTACAAACATAGCAGTGTAAATAATACAAATTCACTATTATCTCAGTTCTATAAATCAAAAGTTTGGGTTGGTTCAACTGCTTTCTCTGCTCTGAGTTTTACAAAGTCAACACCAAGGTGTTTGCATTCTGGGCTCTTATCAAATGGCTCTAGGAAAAAACCTGCTTCTAAACTTATTCTGGTTGGCAGAATCCAGTTTTTCTTGGCTATAAAACTGAGGTACCATTTATTTGTTTGCTCTCTGTCATGCTTTATTCCTATTAACTGCCTGTATTACTTCAGCAATGGAGGGTGTTGTTTTTCTCAAGCTTTGAATCTCTCTGATATCACCTTCTACGCCATCTCTGTCACTGACTCCTCATATGCATCTCTCTCTGCCTCATTCTTCTTCTTTTAAAGCTCATGTGAGCCCACCATTATAATTCAGATAATATCTTTATTTTAAGGTAAATGGTAACCAAGTCCCTTCACAGCAGGGAGTAGATTACTGTTTGATTAAATAGCCAGAAGATGATCTTGGGGGAATATCTTCACAATTCTGACTGCCACCAAAGGAAATTTTATTCATGTGAAGTTAAAGAAGTCAGCTTTATCTTGAAGCAGAATAATTCTTAGAAATTATTATTTTTTTTTGCAAAGAAGTAACAGAACTAATGCTACATTTTTGAAAGATCACTCTAGAAATATAGCAGTGTGCAGCTTGAAATATTAGTGAGGTAGGAGATTAAAAATGTTGGCAGAGTAGGTGAATGCTGCATGGATATGCTCCCAGGAACAAGATGGAACTACAACTGAAATACGGAAAAGCTTCCTGAATAATTCACAGAAAACTCATAGGAGAGAACCCTGATACCCGAGGACCAAAGATGGAGCTGCATAGATAGATTAATCTCCATCCTGAGGACTGAAGGTGGAGACTGCATAGAGGAGGGATGGAGATATGAAAGGGCTGGCCAGGCACCCACAGGCAGAAACTGAAGTCCTGGAGAGATATCTCAGCTGTGGGTGGTGCCACAGATAATTTTAGGATCTAATCCCCAAGCTGGGCTCCCCAGAAGAGAGCACCAAATGTGAGGAGGATACCCACATAACATCTAGCAGCTGGGTGCTGTCTGCCAGGGAGTAGCAGCTGAAAATTCGGGCATCCACTTGAGGAGCCAATGCACAAAAATTCCCTGTGGATACACCCACTTTATGCTCTGGCAGAGGGAGAGTGAAGTGGACTGGAGCTGTGAGAGCAGAACCCAGGACTGGGGACTCAGGGGATAAAGCTCAGAAGGCAGACACCCTAAGTTTCCTGGGCTGAGTCATTCCTTCACATAGCGGAGGACGTCTTTCCCACATAGACATCTGCCTTGCCTGGGGGGAAGACAGTCCATAAACCCTATTGGAAAACACCTTGCCCTGAGGCCACGTAAGAGATTAAAAGTAACAATTAGCCTTCAGACAGAAGGAACTGCCCCACCCTGTTGAAAAAACTCTTGCTACATCAGATGACAATTGCCTGGGGCAATTAAAATCAGAATCCTATTAGTCTATAGACAGAGGTGGTCTCTGGAGGCTTTGAGTCTTTGCCGGATCCAATTAGTCAGAAACAACCTTTAACACTGTCCTGCACTGGAGATTGAGAGGTATAGAGAATCTACCTAAAACAGTCACAAACCCAAACAACCAAAATGAGGAGACAAAGAAACAACCCCCAAATGAAAGAACTGGAGAATTCTCCAGAAGAAGAGATAAATAAAGCAGAGATAAGAAATCTTTCTGAATCAGAGTTCATAGTAATGATGGTAAAAATGCTCAGCAGCATGAAAAAAGATATAGTAACTATGATAAAACAACAATTCAAGATAAAGAATGACATAATACAAATAAAGAACATATTGGAAGGAATACACAGTAGATTAGGGGAAGCTGAGGATCAAATCAGTGAATTAGAAGTCAGAGTAGAGAATATCACTCAATTAGAGAACCAAAAAGAAAAAAAAATCAATTAAAAAAACAGGACAGCTTAAGGGAGCTGAGGGGCAACATGAAATGTAACAATATTAGAATAGCAGGTGTGGGAGAAGAGGCAGAAAGGGAGAAAGGAATAGAGAAGGTGTTTAAAGAAATAGTGTTAGAAAACTTCCCTAACTTGGTAAAGGAAAAAGTCATACAAGTTCAGGAGGCACTAAGAATACAAAACAAGATGAACCCAAACAGACCCATGCCCAGACACATCATAATTAAAATGCCAAAAATTAAAGACAAAGAGAGAATCTTACAGGCAGCAAGAGAAAACAAAACTGTTACCTACAAAGGAGTTTCCATAAGGCTGACACCTGATTTCTCATAAGAAATTCTACAGGCCACAAGGTAATGGCATGAAGTACTCCAGGTAATGGAAAGCAAGGATCTGAGACCAAGATGATTATGTCCAGCAAGGCTATCATTCAAAATAGACCATGAAATAAAGAGCTTCCCAGACAAAAACAAAACAAAACAAAAAAAACGGCTAAAGGAGTTCATCACCACCAAGCCAGCATTATAAGAAATGCTACCCCTAGCAGGTATGGCTTGGTGGATAGAGTGTCAGCCTGTGGACTCAAGGGTCCCAGGTTCGATTCTGGTCAAGGGCATGTACCTTGGTTGCGGGCACATCCCCAGTAGGGAGCGCGCAGGAGGCAGCTGATCAATGTTTCTCTCTCATCGATGTTTCTAACTCTCTATCCCTCTCCTTTCCTCTCTGTAAAAATTCAATAAAATATATATATTTTTAAATAAATAAAAGCTAAAGGGATTGCTGTAAGAAATTGCTGAGAGGAAGAAAGAGAAACCTAGCCATACAGAATTAAAATGGATATAAATAAGTACCTCTCAATAATAACCCTAAATGTAAATGGATTAAATGCTCCAATCAAAAGGCTGAATGGATGCAAAAACATGATCCCACTATATTCTGTCTACAAAAGACCCACCTCAAAACAAAAGACACACACATGATGAAAGTGAAGGGATGGAAAAATTTTCTATGCAAATGGAAAATAAAAAAAAGCTGAAGTAGCAGTTCTCATATCTGACGAAATATACTTTAAAATGTTACCATCACAAGAGACAATAAAGATCACTACATAATACTAAAGGGATCAATCCAATAAGAGGGTATAACCCTAGTAAACAAATATGCACCCAATATAGGTGCACCAAAATATATATAAAATAAAAACTTCTAGAGGACTTTAATGGAGAGATTGATAATCAGTTCATAGTAGGGGACTTTAAGACCCCTCTGACTTCACTGGACAGATCTTACAGGCAAAAACTTAACAATGAAACAGAGACTCTAAAGAACACACTGGATCAGATGGATTGAATAGACATTTATAGAACATTTTACCCCAATGTAGTAGAATATATATTCTTTTCAAGTGCACATGGATCATTCACAAAGATAGACCACATGTTAGGACACAAACAAATCTCTACAAGTTCAAGAAGATTGAAATCATATCAAGCATCTTCTCAGATCACAGTGGGATGAAGTTAGAAATCAACTACAGTAAAAACACCCCAAAACATTCAAACACATGGAGGCTAAATAACATATTATTAAACAACTAGAGGCCTGGTGCACAAAAATTTGAGGACTCGGGGGAAGGGGGGGGGGGTCCCTCAGCCCAGCCTGTGCCCTCTCGTAGTCTGGGACCCCTCGGGAGATAATGACCTGCTGTCTTAGGCCTGCTCCTGGGTAGCAGAGGGCAGGCCCAATCCCTAGGTTTAGCCCCTGGTCGGGCTCAGAGCAGGGCCAATTAGGGAGTTGGGGCACTGCCCCTATCATGCACAGAGCAGGGCGGATCGGGAGGTTGCAATGCCACCCTCAGTCACGCTCAGGGTAGGGCTGATTGGGGGGTTGGGGCACCGCCCCCTGTCACACTCAAGGCAGGATTGATGGGGGAGTTGCAGCGCCACCCCCTGTCATGCACAGAGCAGGGCCAATCAGGGGGTTGGGGAGCTTCCCCCTGTCACTCACAGAGTAGAGTCAAAGGGGTAGTTGGGGCACTGCCCCCTGTCACACACAGAGCAGGGCAGATCAGGGGGTTGGGGTGCTGCACCCTATCACACTCAGGGCAGGGCCGATGGGGAGGTTATGGCTCTACCCCATCACACACAGAGCAGGGCCCGTGGGGGTGGGATGGTTGGGGCGCCACACCCTGTCACACACAGAGCCGCAGGGCGATCAGGGGGTTGGGAAGCTCCCCCCTATCAGGCACAGAGCAAGGCTGATCAGGGGGTTGGGGTGCCTTCTCCTGTCATGAACAGAGCAGGGCCGATAGGGAAGTTGTGGCCCCAACCCCTGTCACACACAGAGCCGCAAGGCAATCAGGGGGTTTGGGCGCTGACCCATCACACTGATCCCGGTGCCGGGAGGCCTCGCAGCTCCACTGATCCCGGTGCTGGGAGGCATATTACCCTTTTACTATATAGGATAGAGGCCTGGTGCATGTGTCGGGGCCGGCTGGTTTGCCCTGAAGGGTGTCCTGGATCAGGGTGGGGGTCCCCACTGGGGTGCCTGGCCAGACTGGGTGAGGGGATGATGGTTGTTTGCAGCTTGTCACACACCCTTCAGGGTGGGGGTCCCCACTGGGGTGCCTGGCCAGCCTGGGTGGAGGGGCTGAGGGCTGTTTTCAGGCTGGTGGGTTACTAAAGTTCCCATCCGCTCCTTTTTTTTTTTATTTTTATTTTTTTTATTCTGGGCCAGCTTTAGCTCTGAGGCTCCAGCTCTTAGGCCTCAGCTGCTGAAAGCAGGTATCTGGTTTGTTTCGGTTCTATAATCAAATCAATATATAACTCCAGCTCTGAGATCCCGGCTCGCTGAAAGCAGGTTTCTGGGGTTTTGTTTAGTTTCTATATTTGGTACAATGTTTCAAACTGCAGTCTCAGAGGCCGGCAAGGCAGGCGGGAAAGTTGGTTTCCTCCATCACTGAAGCAAGCAAGCCTCATGTTAGTTTCAAGCTGACTGGCTGCCGGCTGCCATCTTGGCTGGCAGTTAATTTGCATATCGCCCTGATTAGCCAATGGGAAAGGTAGCTGTCGTATGCTAATTACCATGTTTCTCTTTTACTAGATAGGATGATTGGGTTACATACAAGAACAAGAAAGAAATAAAAAAAATTTCCTGGAAAAAAATTGCAAATGACCACAAAACAACCTAAAATCTCTGGGACACAGCAAAATCAATCCTGAGAGGGAAGTTCATAGCACTATAGGCATACATCAAAAAACAAGAAAAATCAGCAACAAACTAATTAACCCTACTACTTAAAGAACTAGAAAGAGAACAACAAGAAAAGACCAGACTAAGTAGAAGGAAGGAAATAATAAAGATTAGAGCATAAATAAATAACATAGAGACTTAAAAAGAAACAACTCAATGAAACCAAGAGTTCGTTCTTTGAAAGGATATACAAAATTGATAAACCATTAGCCAGACTCATCAAGAAACAAAGAGAGAGGACCCAAATAAATAAAATCAGAAATGAAAGTTGAGAAGTAACCACGGACACCACAGAAATACAAAGGATTGTAAGAAAATACTATGAGTAACTATATGCCAACAAGCTGGACACTATGAATAAAATAGACAAATTCCTAGAAACATGCAATCTCCCAAAACTGAATCAAGAAGAATAAAAAACAACCTGAATAGGCCAGTAACAATCGGTGAAATCGAAGCAGTAATAAGAAAAACTCCCACCAAACAAAAGCCCAGGTCTGAATGGCTTTGCAGGGGAGTTTTTCTAAATATTCAAAGAACTATACTAACACCTATACTACTCAAACTATTTCAGAAAAAGCAAGAGGAAAGAACACTTCCAAACTTTTTTTATGAGGCCAGCATTATCCTAATTCCAAAACACAATAAAAACACTACAAAGAAAGAGAATTACAGGCCAATAACCCTGATGAACATAGATGCTAAAATCTTCAAAAAAGTATTAGAAAGTTGCATCCAGAAATATATTAAAAAGATCATACACCATGATCAAGTCAGATTTATTCCAGCGATACAAGTCTGGTATAATATTCACAAATTAATAAATGTGATACATCACATAAACAAATTGAAAGACAAAAATCACATGATCAAATCATTAGATGAAGAAAAAGCATACATCAAAATCCAACACTAATTTTTGATAAAAAATCTCAGCAAAGTTGGAGTAGAGGGAGCATATCTCAACATGATAAAAGCCATATATGACAAAACTACAGCCAACATCATACTCAATGGGCAAAAACTATAACCATTTCCCCTAAGAACAGGAACAAGACAGGGATGCCCCCCTCTCACCACTCCTGCTCAAATAGTACTGGAAGTGCTAGCCATAGTGATTAGACAAGAAGAAGAAATAAAAGGCATCCAAATTGGAAAAGAAGAAGTAAAACTGTCCTTATTCACAGATGACATGATATTGTACATAGAAAACCCTAAATAGCCCATTAAAAATTATTAGATTTAATAAGTGAATTTTGCAATGTAGCAGGATACAAAATTAACCCCAAGAAATCTATGGCTTTTTTATATACACCAATAATGAACCCACATAAAGAGAAACTTTAAAAAAAATCCCATTTATCATTGCACAAAAGAAATTAAGATACCTAAGAATAAACTTAACTAGGGAGGTAAAAGACCTATACTTGGAAAAGTACAGGACATTGGAAAAAGAGATAGAGGAAGACATAAACAAATGGAAGAATATACCATGTTCATGGATTGGTAGAATCAACATCATTAAAATGTCCAATGAAAGCTATAGATTCAATGCAAACCCCATTAAGATACCAATGGAACATTTCACATACCTAGAACAAACTCTCCAAAAATTCAAATGAATAAAAACGACTCTGAAAAACTGCAGCAATTGTGAGAAAAAAGAACAAAGTTGGAGGGATCACAATACAAGATATCAAGTTATATTACAAAGCCACTGTTCTCAAAACTGCCTGGTACTGGCACAAGAATAGACATATAGATCAATGGAACAGAACAGAGAACCCAGAAATCAACACAAGCCATTATATTCAATTAATATTTGACAAAGGAGGCAAGAGCATACAATGAAGTCAAGGTACTCTCTTCAATAAATGATGTTGGGAAAATTGAACTGATACATGCAAAAAAAAAAGGAACTAGATCACCAACATACACCATACACAAAAATAAACTCAAAATGGATAAAGGACTTAAAAGACATGAAACCATAAAAGTCTTAGAAGAAGCCATAGGTAGCAAAATATCAGACATATGTCGTAGCAATATATTTACTGATACAGCTCTTAGGGCAATGGAAACTAAATAGAAAATAAACAAGTGGGACTATATCAAAATAAAATGTTTCTGTACAGCAAAAGAAACCATCAACAAAACAACAAGAAAACCCACTATATGGGAGAACATAGTTGCCAATGTTATATCTGATATGGGTTTAATCTCCAAAATTTATAAGGATCTCATACAACTTAACAAAAGAAAGATAACAAATACAATAAAAATCAGCCCTACCCTGAGCGTGACTGAGGGTGGCATCACAACCTCCCAATCTGCCCTGCTTTGTGCATGACAGGGGGCAGCACCCCAACTCCCCAATCACCCCTGCTCTGAGCCCGACCAGGGGCTGCACCTAGGGATTGGGCCTGCCCTCATCCACCCGGGAGCAGGCCTAAGCCAGCAGGTCGTTATCTCCCGAGGGGTCCCAGACTGTGAGAGGGCACAGGCCGGGCTGAGGGACCCCCCTCCCCGCCGAGTGCACAAATTTTTGTGCACCGGGCCTCTAGTATATATATATATATATATATATATATATATATATATATATATATATATATATACATATATATATGTATATATGTATATATATATATGTATGTATATATATGTATATATATATGTATATATATATATGCCTCTTGCTTATTATTATTATTTTTTGCAATGAATTGATTATATTTAGCTTTGGTTGTCACTGATTTGCTGGATTTCTGTACAAGAACTCAAAAATCTCTGTTCTAAATAGTTTTTTTATAGGGAGAAATTTTAGTTTTACTTTTAGCAGTTTGCACTGTTAAGTTTATCTCTGGAAATATAAAGATACCACAGAAAACACAAGGCAGGATTGTCTGTGCAGTCTAGGTGATACACTAATGAGTATACTTATTATCTATGTTATGCAAGGATTAATGGCTCCTGCTGGCATTCAAAAAGAGCATATCTATCAGCCAAAAGAAAATAAATCCTATAGGTCTCTACCCTGTGTGTGAAATGACACAAAGAAGAGGAAATAATATTCATTGAGGGATTATCCTCAGGTCCAGGACACTGTTAAAAGTCTTTTGAAAGTTATCATCTCATTCTGTCCTGGTTAAAATATTATAGTCATTTACTACATGCAAAAGGAAAAAATGATAATAGTAAGCAAATTCTGTTAGGTTACATAATCATTTAGCAGTATGGCTAGAAATAGGGTGGCTAATAATTTTAGATGCTTCTTGGCCTGGTTTCAACAAGCTAACTTGGAGCCACAGCTGTCAATGTGATGCTTATCAGAAGCAATGCAGCTGAAATCTTTCTTGAAGATGAAAAATTGTAGACATTACAACTCAATATGATATTTGTCATGCACCTACAAGAAGTCTGAGCTCTCCCTTTCTCACCTAGGAGCTGGTAATTATAATGCTTCCAGCAGAAGTATGCAAGAGATGCTTTCTTTCACGTTTGCCACATAAGTTAGTTTTGCCATTTTAAAGGCTGGGAAGAGCCAGAGATGAGAGTCTAGAGTTATTTCAAAACTCTCCTTTCAATTTTGCTGAAAAGAATCAGACAGTTTCTTATCATGTAAAGCTTGCAAATTATTTTTCTCGGCATCTTTGGAAAAAAGAAAGGTGATAATGTTACTTGATACTGCCAACAAAAGTGATAATATCTTAATATTTTACAGATCATATTATTTAATTTCAAAATAGTTGTTCTAATTCAAAGTAGCAAAAAACATATCTAGATTTAGACTATTACTATTTAATTTGCTCAGGTAGTTTCATAGCATAAAAATGCTATCTGAAGACTAAGCCATTAGGGTGGTTGAAGATGAATAAAGGACCCTTAGGGGACTGAGCACGCTTTTTTTCTGACTTGAAAAAGTTCATTAAGAAAATAATTTTGCCTGTGAATGTAATATGCGAGTATTCATATTTATACCTGAATTTATGCATCTCACATTTTAAAAATTGTGTCCACTGCTGTGTAGTTAAATAACAATATGCCATCTATCCACATGAGGTCTGATTAGGCTATTCAGAATATCCCACAGAAAAATGCTAAGAAAGGAAACTTAAGGGTGTAAATGACACCTGACTAAATAATCAGTTCTCCGGAACATCCATTATGGAAAGGTTCTTGTACATCTTGAACAGTTACTGCTATTTTAGAGAAGCAAATGTGACTAAATGGAAACTTTTAAAATACTTTTTAAAATATTATTGATGTTTAATAATTTAAACCACTAGCTTCTTCTTAGCAAAAATAATGCAGTATTAGGAGAAATATTGGTCTCACTTTGTTTCATTTTTAGGCATTCCCTAGAAACTATCACTAACATAATGTTTCTAAATATTTACATAATCAAAGACTTCTCACAAGTTGTCTTGTTTAGATACCTCCAAATTAAGCTAGATTGTATACTCTTGTTATTAAAGTATGATCTTTTGAAAAACAATAATTTTGTAATTAATGATTAAACACTACCCTGAAACCTCAAAATGCAAGCTACACAAGTTTAAAAACAATATATGGACCTTGAACTGACTAGCAGATCAGAAGTTTCCAACCTTTCGGTAGAGGGATAGCATCTGATCATTTCAGTACATGCTCTGTGCTGAGAACCACCATCTCTCCTGGCTCCTCCTTTCATTTTTAAAGCCCCTTTAAATGCCTTTTTTATTCTTTACAAGTCCTCTTTTTAAACTGAACTTCCCAAGGAAAGTCCTCACAACTTAACCATTTACTGAAAAAAGAAAATATTTGTTTATTTCTCTCCACTGCCCACCTACCTCTCCTGAATGGAGGAAAAAATCCTAATATTGTAGATCCTTGAACATGCAGAGGGGTCAGTGCATGTTGAAAGTTCACATATTTATATCTCAGTTGTCTCTCATCTAAGAGGTTCTTTATTCTTTCTTCCTTTTGCTCCCCCTAATCTTCTTTATCTACCCACTTATGAGTTGTTCACCAATGGTTTATCTAGGAGGTTCTTTTTTTTTTTCTTCATTGATTAAGGTATTACATACGTGTCCTTATTCCCCATTGCCCCCACCACCCCACTCATGCCCTCACATCCCTGTTGTCTGTGTGCATTGGTTAGGCTTATATGCATGCATACAAGTCCTTTGGTTGATCTCTCCCCCTTACCCCCACCCTCCCCTACCTTCTCCCTGAGGTTTGATGGTCTGATGGATGCTATCTAGGAGGCCCTTTATTCTTTATTCCTTTTTCTCCCCCTCATTTTCTTTATCTACCCACTTATGAGTTGTTCATCAGTGGTTTGGCTATTGGGGAGTGTACAGACTCACATAGAAAGTGGACCCAAGTTGTTTGGCTCAGTTCAACATTTAGCACTGGTGTATCTGTCATTGAAAATTTTGTTTTCTTGTAGTTTTTATTTCTTGTGAGTAAAGATCTATTAAGAAAATAATTGATCAGGGTGCTTCTATTGTGGTTTTTGGTAGGAAATCAATAGGACCAAATGTTTCACATTTTTCCTTCATGTTCTCTCATGGAGCCTCTGTTGGAAGAATCTGTACACGTATTTGTTCCTCTAGAGAGTCTAAACAATGCACTGTTCTCTTTATTCCCTGTTGTATTAGATGACAAGCTAGTTTAGGATTTGCATTAGCAGTGAGTATGCCAATGTACAGTAAGGTTTTTTTTGTGGACAGGGCAAGTTATAGGCAAATATGAGAAATAAAGGCCTAAGTGGAAATATAATCTTGAAGCAAATAATATACAGGAAAGTGAGAAAAAATGTTTCTAAAGTATTCTAGCTCTATGAGTAGAACAAGAAAAATAGCTTTAAAAAGTTTTACAGTTAAAATGACAAGATTTGCCATATAAATGGAAAATTAAAGATGACTCCATGGTAGAAGTCAAAGCTGGAAAAAGTCAAGGTAGAAATAGTCAATCATTGAGACTATATTTTTGTTTTCCAAACTTTATTTTTATTATTATAACTTGTCAAAAGCTTTTGAAAAAACCTTTATTGTTCAAAGTATTACAAATGTATCCTTTTCACCCCTTGACCCCTTCCATCCACTCCTGACCAGCCACAGACTTTCCCCTCACTATTGTGAGTCCATGGGCTATGCATATAAGTTCTTTGTTTAGTATCTTCCCATTCCCTCTGCCTTTTTTTTTTTTACATCAGTCTGTTGTATGTTTCATTGTCTCTGGATCTGTTTTGTTCTTCAGTGTATTTTTTTTTTTCATTAAATTCTACATATACTAGTAAGCGAGATCATATGATACTTGTTTTTCTCTGACTGCCTTATTTTTCTTAGCATAACACTCTCCAGGGCCCTCCATGCTGTCTCAAAGAGTAAGAGATCCTTCCTTTTTATAGCTGCATAGTATTCCACGGTGTAAATGTTCCACAGTTTTCTATCCACTCATCTACTGATAGACACTTGGTCTGTTTCCAGATCTTAGCTAATGTTCATTGTGCTGCGATGAACATAGTGGTGCATATATTCTTTCTGGTTGTGTTTCAGGCTTCTTAGGACATATTCCCAGAAGTGGGATCACTGGGTCAACTGGCATCTCCATTTCTAATTTTTTAAGGAAATGTCACACTACTTTCTGCAGGGACTACACTAGCTTGCATTCCCACCTGCAGTGTACTAGGGCTCCTTTTTCTCCATATCCTCACCAGCACTTGTTGTTTCTTCATTACTAATGGTAGCCATTGTGGCAGGTGTGAGGTGGTACCTCATTGTCATTTTAATTTGCATTTCTCTGATAGTTACTAATGTTGAGGTTTTCTTTTCATATGTCTCTTGGCCTTTTTTATATCCTCTTTTGAGACGTGTCTATTTAGGTCTGTCCATTTTTTAGAAACCAGTTTTTATTTCACATCACTTTTTAATTCAGTAACAACTGAAATATTTCTCTACATTATGTCCATCTACACTAATAAAATAGAAATATGGAAATTGGCATGCGACCGCTACCCTTCCCATTGGCTAATCAGGGCGATATGCAAATTAACTGTCAGCCAAGATGGCGGCCGGCAGCCAGGCAGCTTGAAACTAACATGAGGCTTGCTTGCTTCAGTGATGGAGGACTCCAACGTTCCCCGCTAGCTGCTGCAGGCCTCTGAGCCTGCAGTTTCAAACATTGTAACAAATATAGATGCTAAACAAAACCTCAGCCAGCTGGGATCTCAGAGCTGGAGTTGATACAGAGTTTCGAGAACCGAAACAAACCAGATACCTGCTTTTAGGAGCGGAGGCCTAAGAGCTGGAGCCTCAGAGCTAAAGCTGGCCCAGAATAAAAAAAGAAAAAAAGAAAAAAAGAAGCAGTTGGGAGCTTCAGTCCCAGCCTGAAAACAGCCCTCAGCCCCTCACCCAGACTGGACAGGCACCCCAGTGGGGACCCCCACCCTGATCCAGGACACCCATGCACCAGGCCTCTATCCTATATAGTAAAAGGGTAATATGCCTCCCAGCACCAGGATCAGCAGAGCTGAGTGGCCTCCCGGCACCGGGATCAGTGTGACAGGGGGCAGCGCCCAAACCCCCCCACCCCCACAGGCCCTGCTCTGTGTGTGACAGGGTAGAGCCATAACCTCCCCATCGGCCCTGCCCTGAGTGTGACAGTGGCGGCGCCCTAACCCCCTGATTGGCCCTGCTCTGTGCGTGAAAGTGGGTGGCGCCACAACCTCCCCATCGACCCTGCCTTGAGTGTGACAGGGGGCGGTGCCCCAACCCCCCAATCAGCCCTACCCTGAGCATGACTGAGGGTGGCATCGCAACCTCCCAATTCGCCCTGCTCTGTGCATGACAGGGCACAGGGCGCGGTGCCCCAACTCCCCAATCGGCCCTGCTCTGAGCCCAACCAGGGGTTGCACCTAGGGATTGGGCCTGCCCTCTGCCACCCAGGAGCAGGCCTAAGCCAGCAGGTCATTATCTCCCAAGGGGTCCCAGACTGCGAGAGGGCACAGGCTGGGCTGAGGAACCCCCTCTCTCCCCTGAGTCCACAACTTTTTGTGCACCGGGCCTCTAGTATTTAAATAAACTAGCAATGAAATGAATATGCCTCTTTTTTGTTTTTATACTCAATATTTAACTGATTTTAAAGATTGGAATAGGAAAGAGGGGTATTTTTCCTATTCACTTTAGATCATGGATGGTTATGAGCACTTACAAAGAATTATGCAAGAAAGAGAATACACTGAGTGAAAGTTTTGAATAAATTTCAGAAGGGGATTGGAGTAAGAAAAATCAGTGAGTGGCATCCCCTAAAATGTGTAGGAAACAAACCAATAATTAGACAATTAAGAAAAGTCCCTTTTCCTTCAACAACTAATCATATAAAGGAAAAATTAAGCATATTTGAAATAAACATATATGTAATTTCATCATAAGAGGCTTTTAATCCTGGTCAGTGTGGTTCAGTTGTTTGGAGAGTTGCCCTGTACACCACATGGCCAGGCTGTGGGTTCCATTGGTGCATGTGAGAGACAGCCAATAAATGTTTCTCTCTCATGTCAATGTCTCTCTCTTTATATCACTCCTCCTATATCACTCCCCTCTCTCTAAAAAAACAACAACAAACAAACAAAAAAGTATTTTAACATATAGGACATTATTTGATTTCTTATACCATATAGGAGGCTAAATACTTTTGATATTTACAATGCAGCATCGACAATTATTTGTTCTAGCATTGTCATTAACCCAGCTTAAAAGGAACATGCTACTTTTCTTTCCTCTTACTATTACATCTTTTTCTTCTTTTTATTGAATTCATCAGGGGTGATACTGGTTAACAAAATTATACAAACTTCAGTTGTACAATTCTATAATACATTATCTGTACACTGTATTGTGTGTTCACCCCAAGTCAAGTCTCCTTTCATCACCATTTATCCCCCCTATACCCTCCTTCACATTCCTCATACCCCTTTCCCCCACAGCAGTTACCACACTGTTGCCCATGTCCATGAGCTTTTTTCTCTCTTTTTTAAAATGTTTTGCTCAATCCCTCACCACCACCCCCAACTCTCCCAACCCACCCTCCCCAAACAGCTTTCAGCCTGCTCTCTATCTATGAATCTGGCTCGCTTGTTATCTCATTTTGTTCAATAGATTCCACATGAGTGAAATCACATGGTACTTGTCTTTCTCTGACTGGCTTATTTCACTTAGCATTATACTCTCCAGGTTCATCCATGCTGTCACAGATGGTAAGATTTACTTCTTTTAATATGGCTGAGTAGAATTCCGTTGTGTAAATGTACCACAGCTTTTATATCTACTCATCTGCTGATGAACACTTGAACTGCTTCCAAATCTTGACTATTGTAAATAACACGGACTTAACATAAAGCTGTATATGTAATTTTTTTTGAATTAGTGTTCTGGATTTCTTGAAATAAATTCCCAGAAGTGGAATTTCTGGGTATCTGTAACTTCTATCAATACTTTACAGGGCATAATGAAGATGAGGAGGGGAAGATTATTAGAGGATTATCATTCACACTTTATTTCTAGCCAAATTCCATCAGAACTGCAATAATAACTACCATCTTAATCACTGTCTTGCTGGATCAATCAGAGTTCTTAGCATAAAATGGATTTCAAAGTAAATAGTTTACTTTTTCCATAATTTCAATTCAATCAAGACCATAATGAGAGCAATGAGCTGACTCTGGAATGACTTACTTCCCTATATCTGAAAGGGATCTATAAAATAAGAATGGGATTACTCTGAATGGATGTAGTGTTGAGATCAAACTGCATCATAAAACTGTAATCAAAATGTCACTTGCAATAAAGAGAAAGACATCATTACTAATGTTTTATCTCTAAGAGTTTTCAAGTCCTTAAATTTCCCTTTATCCTTTGCCCCACATCTGTGCAATCTGGAAGAAAAAGGAAAAAAATAACAACTAATTTTCCATTCTTCTCTTGGCATCCCTTGAAAGTTCAAACCACATGAGTCCCAGGTCACTGGGGATTCCTTCACCCACACTCCAAACACAATTAAAACTACAAAACCACTTAATTATTTCCCCTGACTGTGCATAGACCCTGCCCACACCTCACTCTCACCCCTGTTATACTCCTGGTTGAACCGGAGCCCTTCTCTTTTGGTAATTATTTTGTTATTTACTATGTAACAAATAGCTTCAATTTACATCTGTTGGTATAAGTGTGTCATTCAAAAACATCCATAAATTCCTGGATAAAGATGGGAGGGATTTCCCAGCAGCTAGATACCCAATAAAACACTGCTGTACCAAATAATTAAAATGAATAGGTAGGTGATTGCTTGGATGGATGGATGAATGGATGAATAGATGATTGTATGAGATAAAATATATATTTATATAAAAGAAAGAAGGGATATAAGTGTGTTACTGTAATGTAGACAGAAGAAACTAGAAACCTTACAATTATATAAACTTAAATTATAACAGTATTCCTAATTCATAAATTTCAACATCAATTTTACTCATCCCTCTAGAAACCATACCAGATAGATAGATTCTATGATAAAGAGTATTGTTTCAAAGTTTATTTTCAGAACTTATCTTTAAAAATCTGTTTATTAATTCAATTTTATGCACAGATACCATTTTGGAAAGAGCTTTGCTGTGATAATAAAATGCCTATTTACAGGTAAGGAAATTTATTTTAAATAACAGTAATTGAATTATGTTAAAAGTTATTAGCAGCTCACTTGGAAGAATAGAGTAAGATTTTTAAAAAATGATAGAAAAGGAGATACCTAACAAATATATCCTATCTAATAAAAGAGTAATATGCAAATTAACCATCACTCTCTCACTCCATGACTCCCTCACTCCATCACTCTGTCACTCCATCATAAGGATGGCAGCGGCCATGGAGCTGGAGCGAGCAGGAGGCTTGGGTTGCCCCAGCGATGGAGGAAGCCAAGCTTCCTGCCTTTCCTGGCTGGCACTGGGCTCTGCTCAAGGCTACAAAGTTTCAATTATAGAAGATAAATAAATCCCAGATACCTGCTTCTAGCCGGCCTGGCCTTCACTCAATGAAGAGCTGAGAGCCTCAGTTGCCAAGGGCAACCCAGGCTTCCAGCCAGACCAAGGCTACAAAATTTCAATTACAGAAGTTAAATAAATCCCAGATACCTGCTTTGAGCCCACGGCCGTGGCCAGCCTGAAAACAGCCATCAGCCCCTCACCCAGGCTAGCCAAACGTCCATGGGGTGAGGGTCCCTGCTAGGGGGCTTGACCAGCCTGAAAACAGCCATCAGCCCCTCACGCAGGCTGGACAGGCACCCCAGCGGGACTCCCACCCTGATTGGGGACACCCTTCAGGGCAAACCAGCTGGCCCCCACCCATGCACCAGGCCTCTATCCTATATAATAAAAGGGTAATATGCAAATTGACCCTAACAGCAGAACGACTGGGAATGACTAGTCACTATGACACACACTAACCACCGGGGGAAGACAATCAATGCAGGAGCTGCCCCCTGGTGGCTAGTGTGCTCCCACAGGGGGAGCTCTGCTCAGCCACTAGCCAGGCTCATGGCTGCCGGCACAGCGGTTGTGGCGGGAGCCTCTCTCGCCTCCTCAGCAGTGCTAAGGATGTCAAACTGCAGCTTAGGCCTGCTCCCTGCTGGCAAGTGGACATCCCCTGAGGGCTCCCAGGCTGCCAGAGGGATATCTGACTGCCAGTTTAGGCCTGATTCCCCAGGAAGTGGGCCTAAGCCAGCAGGAGGACATCCCCTGTGGGGTCACAGACTGCGAGAAGGCACAGGCCGGGCTGAGGGACGCCCCCCCCCCCCCAAGTGCACAAAATTCATGCACTCAGAGGGGATGGTCCTTCAGCCCAGACTGAACCTTCTCATGGTCTGGGAGCCCTCAGGGATGTCTGACTGATGGCTTAGATCTGCTCCCCATAGGAACCAGGCCTAAGCCATCAGTCAGACATCCTTAGTGGTGCCACAGAGGCAGGAGAGGCTCTTACCACCGCTGCTGCTCTAGCCAGCCATGAGCCCAGCTTCTGGCTGAGTGGCACTGCCCCTGTGGGAGTACACTGACCACCAGGTACAGCTCCTGCATTGAGCTTCTGCTCCCTGGTGGTCAGTGCATGTCATAGCAACCAGTCATTTTGCTCTTCAGTCAATTTGCATATTAGCTTTTTATTATATAGGATGGTTTACATAACAAATATAGAAATATTGTATATAACCATATACATACAAATGTATAAACATACATTTTATATAATTTCAGATGTTTAATATAAACATGAATATATAAAACATTTGAGATTATAAAATGTGAGTTTAGTTGCGTCTTTGCAAAGCAAGTTCATTGAGAACAATTAGAAAGCAAGAAATTCATCCTGTTAAAACTGGTGGATTTTAGTATGATTAGATTTTTAAATGATTAGAATTGTATTCTTTTACATTTCACTTGTGTATATTTTACTTATTTTTTTCATGTAAATATTTCCAAAACTTTCAGTGTGTTTCCCCCCCCCCCCCCCCAGCACTTTCCTTCTTAAAACATTGTTTAAAGCACCAGTGAACCTACAAAATGCTTGTATTGTATTTGGGCTGTGTATCAGGAAGGAGAAATGCTCAGCAGGACCATTTTTGAGAGCAATATAAAATCTTTGGTCTTTGAGATTTTCTTCCAGTACTGACCCATGGACACAGTAAACAAAAAGTGCAGAAACCCAATGGTTTCACTATCTCCTATACCTTTGACCCCACACAGAACTAGTAAAACTGTGTGAGGGCGCTATGTACTTCAGCATTTCAAACTTGTTAAAACTGAAGAAAAAGCAAAAACATGTTTTCAACCTTAAAAGTGTTTGGGTATAGCAGCATTGACTGTTTTCTGACATAACAGTAACTATAATGTTTGAATTCAGTTTCACAGTTGATTTTCCCCAGGCATTCTGCTTCTGCATTCATCATTTAGTGTTGTGCAGCATAAACGAATCCCAGCATTCAGAAGTGTAAAGGGAAAGAAGCTGGTCCTGTAATAAAAATTTAAACAGAAACTGTCAACCAATTATTTGCAAATGCATCCCTCCCCTCCAATTTGACATTTATTGAAGTTTAAAAATATTTTTCCCATAAGTTTTGACTTCATATTTTCCAAGATTGCAGTTCTGATTTTGGTTTCTTTTTTTCTTCTTTTTTTTTAAGTTTAAAAAGACATAGGTAGAGATATATAGGTATAGAGATACTAGTGGAGGTGGATATAGACATAGATAGGAGTTCTTGCCCTCTTGTTAAAGGATCTTGGCTTATCTACTCATATTCATGATTGATGTTAATATGACTCAGAAAATACAGATAATTCAGGAAAGAAAAAGTTTTGGGGCCTGATTTTTAATTCTATCTTTTTTTTGTTATTATTATTTCGCTTTTTACCTGCCTGTGGGGGCAGGAGAGGAAGGGAATGGCCCACGGTTGCTCCTCAGAGGGAGAGCAGGGCTGTTTGTATTCTACTGTAAACAATAAGGCATAATAACATTTAAATAGGAAAAGGTTATTATTACTCTAAGACTGTGAGGTGTTAAAATTATTATTTCACTAATGGCAGAGTTTTCCAAGTAGCCCATATCAAATAATACATACCATTTTGCACATTCATTATCCTGCTCTGAAATGTAAGTCCTAAAGCAATAAAATCAACTCATCATTATCCAATTATTACATAGTGAAAAAAATTAGTTTACAAGAAAAATAATCCTTTCAGATTTTACATATATGTGATGTACCAGGAATAACTTAAAATGTTAAATATTTAAACATTTTGAAAATGGGTAAAACAATTTTATAATCATATACTTTTATAATCATTTTTAAATATACATTTTAGTGGAATTAAAATATAGATTTATAGATGTTTAACTATATTTTGCATTCCTCCTTGGACTATAATAAAGATCCTTTGCAACTATATTTTACATTTCTTCCTATAGATGTAATACTTTTAACAGGATCCAGAAAATGCCCATGTGTTAATGAGCATAGATCTATTCGTACTAAATGGATCACAACCTATTTTACTGACTAATTCAGGAAGAAAACACTAAATTGGCTTGGGTGAAATCTAGTAGAGAAAGAAAGAGGAGCAAGCAAGTGGAGGATTGTTTGAAATATACATTTAATTTATTTGCATGATGAAATATAATCCTCTCACTAGCTCCTATCCTCAATGAAGCAATAATTACTTTTTCTCAATTATACATGCCCTTCCATGTAGAAATATAATATTCTCCAAACCTGTTGAACTCAGGTATGGTCATGTGACTTGGTTTACTTTGGATAATGCAATATGAGCAAAATGATGCATCATTTCTGACTAGAAATTATACAAACCAAGGTTTGCTTTACTCCGGTCTTTTCCCTTCTTTCACTGGAAGTTCTGCAACTTATGAAATGGTAATTGGAGTCATTCTGAGGAGTAAAAGCCCTGATATTAAGATTAAGCTTAGCCCTGACCGGTTTGTCTCAGAGGATATAGCATCAGCCTGCAGACTGAAGGGTCCCAGGTTCGATTCCAGTCAAGGGCATGTACCTTGGTTGCGGGCACATCCCCAGTAGTGGGTGTGCAGGAGACAGCTGATCGATGTTTCTCTCATCGATGTTTCTAACTCTCTATCCCTCTCCCTTCCTCTCTGTAAAAAATCAATAAAATATCTTTTTTAAAAAGATTAAGCTTAACATTATATATTAAAATATGTAGATCACTAGATGACTAATTAAAATAATTTTTTCAACTCAGTTTGGATGAACATATAGCTGATGTATCTCTAAAAGAAATCCTCAGAATTGCAATTTTGTATCCTTTTTCTTTTTGTATGATTATCTGATTATCTAAACAAACATGAGTGAATCTACCTTCACTGTTAGCAAAATTAGTGGTTCATAGTATTTGTCTGTTCCACCTAGTAGAATATTTGTGACAGATTTTCTGGGCATTGAGCCATAAACCATGTTAGTTGTAGGATTCCATTAAGATTACTAGAAAGGTTTTGGTGCATTAGAAAAGTGCAAAGGGTAAAATAAAAACAAAATAAATAATACTATGGCTAACCTCCTTAAAAAGAAATTCTATAATTTGTTGTGATTATTTTTTACTTTGCGAAAGGTTTTATAAAAATATAAGAATGACAAAAGTGGGATAGAAATCCAGGGAAATTTAGATATGCTATTAATAAAAGTTTTCTGTTATTATGATTTATTTTTTGAGTTTTCATTGGCCTCATGTGTAAAAAGAAATTGTATTTTAAATATCATATCAAATGGTAACATAAACATTCCTTACAGTGATCTTTAAGGCTCAAATAAAGATATGAAAGGAAATAAAGACTATCTATAGACAAATACAAAGTTTAACTAAAATTAGATATAACTAGTGATAGGATGAATTCCTCTATATGAATTTTTTACAGGAAGTTATAACTATTAAGCATACACTATGCTACAGCATGTTCTGGTTACATCTTCCACAAAAGAATGTGGCCCTAGAGAGATTTCACAGATAAAGGGGAGAAAATAGAATAGACCTGGAATAGTCTGTAAAATGCCGTAGCAAATTTTGGTGATAATTATGGAGATGTCCACTTTATAATGAGCAAATGCATCTTTTCTGAGGACTGAATGTTATTTAGAAATATTAGGAAAAGGATACTTCATGAAAAGTAGATATAAACATTCCAGAAAACAGAAATGTTATAAAATAAGATTCAGATTTACATATAATCATCCAAATTGAGATTAAAAACAATATAAGCAGAGAACTTCAGAAATAAGAGGTGAGTTAAAAATTGAGTCTTGCTGGGAGCCGGTCCATCCTTGCTGTTTCAAGGGACCTGGCATATATGGCATACGGTTCTTAATATGTTTGCTCACCTTCTTGGCGCTGTGTTTTAACCAAGGTCACCTCTCCGAGAAAGGTTGAATCCCCAGGTAGGGATTTTCCCCTGAAGTTAGGGAGGGAATAAAACCCCTCAACTAAGTGCCAGGCGGGTAATTAATCCCTTTAACTACGAACAATCATGCTTAAACTACATAATCTTTTCTCCCTGGAATGGAGATAAGAAACGCCCTAACCTTTGTAATAGAGATTGATAGGATTGAATCAACTGGTATAAATACAGTTGTAACAAGACAGAAACACCCAGAACTTAGAACACAGAACTCATGAGACAGAATTCAGAAGACAGCAAGACACAGAACTTATAAGACAGGACTTCAGAGACAGGGCTTGGAAGACAGGACCAAGAGAGACAGAGCCTAGGCACAGAACCTACACAGAACGTTCTCTAGAGACAGAAGAACTTTGCTGGCGAGAGCATGCCGGAGGATCCTGGACCGGGACTGGCCTCGGAGCCTGGAGGTAGAGCCTGGCGAGAAAGCATGGCAGGGGATCCTGGACTGAACCTGACTGCGGAGATTGGCAGGAGAGCCTGACTAGAACCTGGTGACTGAACCTGGCTGGAGAACCTGTACAGAACCTGGCTGGAGATCCGAAGCAGAACCTCTCTGGAGATCCAGACCAGAACTTGGCTGGAGATCCTGGCTAGGCTGCTGATCAACTGAACGCTGTCTCCGTGTCATTCCTTCTTCACCGACTCCGTCTACACCTTTGGGGACCCCTGGACCCGCTGGGGTTGGACCCCAGCAGAGTCTTTGAAGGCCTGGGGTTGGGCAGGGGCTAGGTGGAAGGGGGGAGGGAGGTAGAAATAGGGGAAACCTGTAATACTGTCAATGATAAAAGTAAACTTAAAGGGAAAGTTAGGCTTGAAATAATGGAAATCATTGAAGAAGGGATGACGAGAGCAGCTGGATCACCATTTGGCTATTTATAATACACTAGAGGCCCAGTGCATGAAATTCGTGCACGGATGGGGGGAAGTCCCCTCAGCCCAGCCTGCACCCTCTCCAATCAAGGACCCCTTGGGGGATGTACAACTGCTGGATTAGGCCCATCCTACAGATGGACATCCCTCTCGCAATCTGGGACTGCTGACTCCTAACCACTCACCTGACTGACTGCCTGATCACCCCTAACCACTCTTCCTGCCTGCCTGATCACCCCTAACACCTCTGCCTGCCTGATAATCCCTGCTGGCCTGATCACCTCCAACTGCTCTCCTCTGCTGGCCTAATCACCCCTAACTGCCTCTGCCTCGGCCCCCACCACCGTGGCTTTGTCTGGAAGGAAGGAAGTTGGACATCCGGAAGTTTGCCAGTCGACCCGGTCTAATTAGCATATTACCCTTTTATTAATATATATAGATTATATAGGATAGGATTGCTTAAATTGGGGGGGAGGCTTTTTCATCAGGAGGAGATGCTCTTGGCAGACAAAAATACATAATCCCTATATCTGGACTGATAGCCAGCCATATGCACTATACTGCCAAACTGGTCATTAAAAAATTGAACCACTTTCTTACACCTTACACCAAACAGCTGTTGCCCCTAAAACCCCTCTTCCGCCCCACCTTAGGTTCTGCCTTCGCAGTTCACCCAGATTAGGTTGTGATTGGTCGGTTTCTATGCCAGTCAGCGTCAAAAGCTCCTATGCCTAGGCAGCCATTGGTTCCTCTCAGTTCACCCAGATTTGGTTCTGATTGGTTGGTTTCTATGCCAGTCAGCATCTCTGGGCCTATCTTTAGGCCTGATCCACAGCTGCCATGGCAGCTGGCAAGGTCGTTAGGCCTCTGGCCCATCCCAGGGCCAGATGCTAATGAAGTTGCTGTGCCCACCTTGCCCCACCCACCCCCCACTGCCCTGCTAGCCACCAGCCTTGCTATGATAGGAGCCTGTGGGCTGTGGGGGAGGGACTGAGAGGTGCTCCATGCACTTCCTGGTGACTGGTCCTCTGTCTGGTCATTTAGGTTGTGATGGCCCCTGGCCTTTTATAATGTAGATTTGGGTTTAACTCTAAGTATCCTCTTCTTCCTTATCTTTCTATCTTATCTGAAACCTTCACCATCACTATTTCAATTTCTTCTCCAACAATAAAAGTTTACCTTTCCAAGTAGAATAATATTTTCAGTAGCATATGATTTTCAAGATTTGTTACAAAATGTGGCTCTGCCAGAATTCCACGTGGGCTAAAAATGGAACTTATATTGATTTACTTTATGTGCTATAAAGAACAATTAATTTTGATTATAGCAAAGATTAACACTAATTCACCTGGATAACATGTAAATTAAAAATTATTGACTATATCAACATATAAATTAATATCAAAAAGCTTTTAGCAACATTGCTTCTTAAAATAAGCATTACCTTATTATAAAATTTAAATAATTGCTATAAGAATTTGTACAATTTTCTATTCTTAATCAGCTGTAAGATAAATGTTAAATTTCAATGAAAAGTCACATTGGAAACAAATATATAGAATATTTAAATTGCAAGTGCTTTTTAATTTCTAGTGCCATACATATTGTACAATGTAGCTCTTAACTGAAGACCATTTCTATACTAACAATTCACATGTTTCCTGTATTACAATAAATTTAGAACAACCAAACCAAGTAATGTAAATTATTGTAATGTAATTTATTGTAATTATGATTACAATAAATCATAATGTAATTATTTAGTAAAATATTTTATTTGTTCATGTTAAATATATTTCTTTTATGTTTCTGATCAGTTCTGTTTTGAAAGGAAAAGTACAGTATTTAAGAATTTATTAATTTTCCTGGGGTTTTCTTATTATTATCCTACGCCAAAATTTTCCTCTACACTAAGCATCAATCTCATAAATGCTCATACTTACTCACATATCTGATATAAAGTTGGATTTCCTATGAATTTTCTGTAGTCTATTTACTGATATGAAAAACTACTTATCAAACCAGAACATCTGAAAGCTTCCTAAGTATAAATTTAAGTGCAAATTAAGTAACATAAAGAGATTTCTTAACCTCATGAAGCATTTTTGAAACAAATTAGAAAAAAATGTCCTCCCTTCTCCTAAGCATTTTCTTATAAACTCACTTTTTTAAAAAAAAATAATATTTTATTGTTGAAACTATTACACATGTACCCTTATTTCCCTATTGACCAACCACCTCCCCCCACCACAGGCCTTCACCACACTACTGTCTGTATCCATGAGTTATGCTTATATGCATATAAGTTCTTTAGCTAATATCTTCCCACCCCCTATCCAGCTATACCCAACCTTCCCTCTGAGAAGCATATGTCCTATGCTTCTATGTCTTTGAATCTATATTTTTCATCAGTTTATTTTGTTCATTAGATTCCACATATGAGTGAGATCATGTGATACTTACCTTTTATGGATTGGCTTATTTTGCTTAGTGTAATACTCTCCAGGTCCCTCAATGCTGTCTCAAAGGGTAAGAGATTCTTCTTCTTCTTCTTTTTTTTTTTTTTTTTTTTTTTTTTTACTGTTTCATAGTATTCCATGGTGTAAATGTACCAGAGCTTTTTTATCCACTCATCTACTGATGGGCACTTGGGCTGTTTCCCAATCTTAGCTGTTGTAAATTGTGCTGCTATGAACATAGGGGTACATGTATTCTTCCTGATTAGTGTTTTAAGATTCTTAGGATATTTTCCTAGAAGTGGGATCACTGGGCAAATGGCAACCACATTTTTTTAAATTTTTTTAAAGAAACTCCATACTCTTTCCCACAGTGACTGCAACAGTCTGTATTCCCACCAGGAGTGTACTAGGGTTCCTTCTTATCCTCATCCTTGCCAGCACTTGTCATTTGTTGGTTTGTTATGATAGCCATAATGACAGGTGTGAGGTGATACCTCCTAGTTGTTTTAATTTGCATCTCTCTGATGATTAGTGACTTTGACCATTTTTTCATATGTCTCTTGACCATCTGTATATCCTCTGAAGAAGTTTTTATTTAGGTCCTTTCCCCATTTTTCTATTGGATTGTTTATCTTCCTTTTATTAAGTTGTATGAGTTCTTTATAAATTGTGGAAATTAACCCATGTTAGATATATCATTGACAAATATGTTCTCCCATACAGTGGGCTCCCTTTTAATTTTGTTGATGGTTTCTTTTGCTGTGCAAAGCATCTATTTTGATGTAGTCTCATTTGTTTATTGTGTTTCCCTTGCCCTAGGAGCTGTATCGGTAACCATATTGTTAAAAGAGATGTCTGACATTTTGCTTCCTACGGTTTCTTCTAGGATTTTTATGGTTTACTACTTACATTTAAAAAAATATATATTTTTATTGATTTCAGAGAGGAAGGAAGAGGGGGAGAGAGATAGAAACATCAATGTTGAGAGAGAATCATTGATCGTCTGGCTTCTGCATGCCCCACACTGGGGATCGAGCCCGCAACCTGGGCATGTGTCCTGACCGCGAATCAAACTGTGATCTCCTGGTTCACAGTTTGACACTCAATCACTGAGGCATGCTGGCAGGGCTAAGTATTTTATTCATATTGAGTTTATTCTTGTGTATGGCATAAGTTGGTCTAGTTTCATTTTTTTGCATGTACCTTTCCAATTTCCCAAAACACCATTTATTGAAAAGTCTGTCCTGACTCCATTGGTTGCTCTTGCCTCCTTTGTCAAATATTAATTGAGTGTAATGGCTTGGGTCAATTTCTGGGTTCCCTTTTCTCTTCCATTGATCTATATGCCTGTTCTTGTGCCAGAAATAGACTGTTTTGAGTACAGTGGGTTTGTAGTATAACTTTACATCTGGTATTATGATCCCTCCAACTTTGTTCTTCTTTCTCAAGATTGCTGAGGCTATTCAGGGTCTTTTTTGGTTCTGTATAAATTTTGGTAATATTTGTTCCAGATCTGTGAAATATGCCATTGATATTTTAATAAGGACTTTGTTTAATCTATATATTGCTTTGGACATTTTAATAATGTTGATTCTACCAATCCATGAACACAGTATATTCTTTCACTTGTATATATCTCCCTCTATTTCTTTTTTCAACATCTAATTTTGGATTACAGGTCTTCTACCTCCTTGGTTATGTTTATTCCTAAGTATCTTAATTTGTTCATTGGCATAGTAAATGGGATTTTTTTTAGTTTCTTTTTTTTTTGTGGGTGTATTATTGGTGTATAAAAATGCTACTTTCTGGGTTTTAATTTTGATTCCTGCTACATTGTCAAGTTTATTTATTAAATCTAGTAGTCCTTTGGTGGTGTCTTTAGTGTTTTCTATGTACAATATCATGCCATCTGAGAACAATGACAGTTTTATATCCTCCTTCCCAATTTGGATGCCTTTGATTTCTTTTCTTCTCTTATCTGACCACTGTGGCTAGGACTTCCAGTACTATGTTGAATAAGAGTGGTGAAAGCAGACATTCCTGCCTTGTTCCTGTTCTTAGGAGAAATGGCTTCAGTTTGGGCCCATTGAGTGTGATGTTGGCTGTAGATTTGTCATATATGGCCTTTATTATGTCGAGGTATGATCTCTCTATACCCACTTTGCTGAGATTTTTTACCCAAAAAAAGATGCTGAATTTTGTTGAATGTTTCTTCTGCATCTATTTATATGATCATGTGATTTTTGTCTTTCAATTTGTTTGTGATATATCACATTTATTGATTTGCAAATATTGTCCCTCTAGTTTTGCTGTGTCCCATTGATTTTGGGTTGTTGTGTTTTTGTTTTGTTTCTTGGAAGTTTTTTATTTCTTCCTTGATCTCATTGGAAGCCTAGTCCCTGTTTAATAACATTCTATTTAACCTCCATGTGTTGGAATGTTTTTGAGCGTGTTTATTGTAGTTAATTTCTAGTTTCATACCATTGTGACCTAGGAAGATTCTTGATATGACTTTAATTTTCTTGAACTTGTAGAGAGTTAGTTTGTGTCCTAACATGTGGTCTATCTTTGAGAATGACCTATGTGCACTTGAGAAGAATATATATTCTGTAGCTTTAGGGTGAAATGTGCTGCAAATATTATTTAAATACATGTGATCTGGTGGGTCATTTAGAATCACTGTTTTCTTTCTTTTTTTTTTTTTTGTCTGGACGATATATCCAGTAAAGTCAACTAGGTATTAAATTCCCCTACTCTGACAATATTGCTGTTAATATCTCCCTTAAAGTCTTCCAGAAGTGCGTGTATGTGTATATATATACATATATATATATATATATATATATATACATATATATATATATATATATGTATATATGTATATATATATATATATATATATATATATATATTCCTATATTGGAGCATATATGTTTACTAGGGTTATGTCCTCTTGGTGGATTGAGGCCTTTAGTACTATGTAGTGACTTTCATTGTCTCTTGGTATGGCCTTCACTTTGAAATCTATTTTGTCAAATATTAGTATTGCTACCCAGCTTTTTTTTTTTCCTATTTCCATTTGCATGGAACATTTTTCCATTTCTTCACTTTCATCCTGTGTGAATCTTTTGTTCTGAGGTGGGTCTCTTATAGACAGCTTATATATGGGTCAAGTTTTCTTATCCATTCACCTATCTTATATCTTGGAGTATTTAACCAATTTACATTTGAGGTTATTATTGACTAGAGGCTCGGTGCACAAAATTCATGCACTGGGGTGGGGTTGGTGTCCCTCAGCCCAGCCTGCACCCTCTCTAATCTGGGACCACTAGGGAGATGTCCAATTGCCAGTTTAGGCCCAACCCCACAGGGCCTAAACCGGCAGTCAAGACATCCCTCTCACAATTCGGGACTGCTGGTTCCCATCCACTTGACTGCCTGCCTGCCTGCCTGATTGCCCCCTACCTGCTCCCCTGCTAGCCTGATCGACACCTAACTGCTCCCGTGCATGCCCAATTGACCCAACTGCTTTCCCCTGCCAGCCTGGCCACCACCTACTTCCCTCCCTCACCTGAAGGCCTGGTCCCCCCCAACTTCTCTCCCTTGCTGGCCTGGTTGCCCCCAACTGCCCTCCCCTGCAGGCCTGATCTCCCCTAATTGCCCTCCACTGCTGGCCTGATTGCCCACAACTGCCCTCCCCTGCAGGTCATCTTGTGGTGGCCATCTTTTGACCACATGGGGACAGCCATCTTGTGCCCACATCTGGATGTCCATCTTATGTGAGGTCATGATGGTCAATTTGCATATTAGCTCTTTATTATATAGGATAGGTACTTATTTATTGCCATTTTAATTTTTTATGCCTATATATTCCTTCTTATTACTATAGCAGTCCCTTCAACATTTTTTGCAGTGCTGGTTTGGTGGTGATGAACACTTTTAGCCTTTTAAAAATTGTATGGGAAATCTTTATTTCACCATTTATTTTGAATGATAACCTTGCTGGATAGATTAGTCATGGTTTCAGACCCTTGAACACTTCATGCCATTCCCTTCTGGCCTGTAGAGTTTCTGCTGAGAAATCAGCTGACAGCCTTACAAGAGCTCCTTGGTAGTTAACAAATTTGTTTTTCTTTTGCTGCCTTTAAGATTCTCTCTTTGGTTTGTGGGCTGGGTCTCCAGCAGGTTGGTGATTCTCTCTCATTATTGATGTTTTTATCTCTCTTGCCCTCTCCTTTCCTGTCTCTGAAACCAACAAAAATATATATATATATTTTAAATATTTTCTCTTTGTCTTTAATTTTTGGCATTTTAATAATGATATGTTTAGGTGTGGGCCTCTTTTGGTTATTCTTGCTTGGGACTCTCTGTGCTTCTTGAACTTGCGTGACTTTTTCCTTCACTAGGTTAGAGAAGTTTTTGCTATTATTATTTCTTCAAACAGGTTCTCTATCTCCTGCACACTTTCTTCTACCTCTGGAGCTCTTAAGATGCTTATATTGATACATTTCATGTTGTCCCACAGCTCCCGTAAACTGTCCTGTTTTTTAATTGTTTTATTTATGTTTGTTTCTCTGATTGAGTGATATTTTTTTTGCCCTGTCTTCTAATTTATTGATATAATCCTTTGTTTCCTCCAATCTGCTATTTATTCTTTCAGCGTATTCTTATTTCTGTTATGTCATTCTTCATTTCTGACTCATCATTTTTCATAGGCCCTATATATTTTTTTTCATGATAAGCATCCTTATAATCATTGCTCTGAACTCTATATCTGAGATATTGCTTATCCCCATTTCATTTAGCTCTTCTTCTGGACAATACCATTATTCTTTCATTTGGGGCCTGTTTCTTTGTCTCCACATCTTGGCTGCCTATTTGGGTTTGTTTCTATGTTGTAGGTAGATCTGCTTTGACTCCCATTCTTGGTAGGGTGGTCTTATGAGTGAGTAACCTGTGGGTCCCAGCAACACAGCCTCTCTGATCACCAGACCTGGGTGCTCTAATAATGTCCCTTGTGCATGTTGTGTGGGCCCACCTTTGCTAATTGAGTCTTAATTACTATTGACTCATATTTGTGTGGGCTGGACTCTCAGATTGGGTGTCAGTGAGGCTCAACCCGCAATATAGCATGCAATCTGCTGTGAAGTTCCTTATCACATGAAGCAGAATTCTCCTCTGTAGGGTTTGGAGCTTGTCAACATATTTCTGTGGATATACTGCTTGTGGAGCTTATTGGATCCTCTCTGTTATTCTCTGAAGCTGAGTGCTGGGTTTATTGTTTTGTGGCCTCTTCAGAGGGTCTCTGGTACAGGCCAATGTTGGACGCTGTTTTTGCCTGGCCCTGAGTACCCTGTTTAGAGCTGTCAGGGATCCACACGTTGTGGCTTCCTCTGCTGGGGCTAAATGCATGTGGCAGGGACAAAGCTGTGCACCAAGGTCTGTTTTTCCTTGTCCAGGGCCCAGGGGAAGAGGAGGCAAAGACTCAAATCAGCCTGCGATCCACCTCTGCCTGCAGGCTGACTGTTAGTCTCAGTCACTTAATGAGCCTCTAGTTCAGCCGTGGGCAAACTACGGCCCGCGGGCCAGATCTGGCCCGTTTGAAATGAATAAAACTAAAAAAAAAAAAAAAAAAAAAAAAAGACTGTACCCTTTTATGTAATGATGTTTACTTTGAATTTATATTAGTTCACACAAACACTCCATCCATGCTTTTGTTCCGGCCCTCTGGTCCAGTTTAAGAACCCATTGTGGCCCTTGAGTCAAAAAGTTTGCCCACCCCTGCTCTAGTTATAGAGCTTGGCTGGGCATAAACTCTATAGGGTAGGGTGAGAGGATGTTCAATGGGTGGAGCAATTTCTTCTCTCCAGGCAAAAGCTGCATTGATGGGAAAGCTTTGCCTGAGAAAGGTATTTTCTACAGTATGGAGGAATGACTCCGTACAGAGGTTCCAATGGTTGTCTTCTCTGCTCTCTCCCTGCCAAGCTGCCTACCCCAGACTTTCCTCACACAGTTCTAGTCTACTCTGCCCTCCCACTGCTGGAGCCCAAGGTAAGTGGCTGCGAATGAAATTTAGTGTGTTGGCCCTTTAAGATGGTGTCTGCATATCTAGCTATCTTTCCCGGCTGGACAAAACCCCAAGTGCTTTTCACAGCCAGATGTTATGTGGGCACCTTTCCCAGTGCTGGTGCACTGGGCAGGGGAGTCTCATTTGGGGTTTAGACTCCAGACTTTTCAGGGGGACCCCCCCCCACACACAGCTGATATACCTCCAGAACTCCAGTTGCTGCCTGTGGGAGCACAGCCAGCCCTCTTGCACCTCTGCACTTTCTACCAGTCTCTATGCAGTCTCTTCTTTATGTCCGTAGTTATCACACTTCTTTCCAAATAGTCTTCAGTTGCTGCTTATTCAGGACGATTTTTCTATATTTTAGTTGTAATTCCAGTGTGGTCCTGGGAGAATGTCAGGTAGTTTCCACTTAATCCACCACCATCTTCCATGAATTCTACATACTCACTTTTAATTTACATTTTGCTGTACCTCTGTTTTTCTTCTCCTCTTTGCCTACTCTCCTCCTTTGAAGTTATTTATAATTCTAAAGTTCTCCCTAAAGTTCAGGATGAAAAAAAATCTACTGCCAGCCCTAACCGGTTTGGCTCAGTGGATAGAGTGTCAGCCCTCAAGGGTCCCAGGTTCGATTCTGGTCAAGGGCATGTACCTTGGTTGCAGGCACAGCCCCAGTAGGGGGTGTGCAGAAGGCAGCTGATCGATGTTTCTCTCTCATTGATGTTTCTGTCTCTCTATCTCTCTCCCTTCCTCTCTGTAAAAAAATCAATAAAATATATTTTTTTAAAAATCTACTGCCAAATTATATAATTGCATTATCTTATTTATTTATTTAGCTCTCTTTAGCTAGGAACAGCTGGAAAGGAATGGTGGCAGCTATAGTGATCACACTTTAGTGCTATTAAAATTACATTATCTAAGGTGTGCTTGATTTTACTGTAATTGTTTGTTTCTATTGTTGAAATAGATATTTTGGAGCATTGCTAAAAACGTTCTTTTGAATTTTTATTTGTTAAGCACATTGTTGGTGTAATCAGTTACTGGCAAAGTCTGCAGTTCCTCAATAATTGTTTCCTCTCCTTTGTTCCAAATTCAGATAATAGTAGGACCTTGTCTTTTGTGTACACATATATGACATGCCTTTTGTGTACACATGTATGAGAGTGCACTCTCATAATAGAAAAGCTTACACATTAATGAGTCCTGGTAGAAACATTAATTTTTGTCTCCTCCTACTTTAGAAATACTTTACCAGGTCCAAAGGGACACATTGAGCCAGAGAGTATGTGAGGGTACTGGCTAATTTGTCTCTTTTTTGAGAACTTTTATATTTATGGACCCATGCATTTCAATGTTTGTTTTTGCTATAATATCTATAATTGATCATTCTTCTTTACCTCAGAGCCAAGATATTTGTTAAGGTTCTAATGCTCTCTTATATAAGCTTGTATACATTTCTGTTAACTAATTTGTCTTCTTATTCTACATAGCTCCTCTTCTTCAATAGTAACAAAAAATTCTGCCTTATGTATACATAAAATGTATTAATTAATTATGCACAAGTTCAATGACAATAAATATTTGAAAATCATAATAGAAAATGACAAGACAGAGTAGGTATTGTAAAATAATGACATGATATAGTGAATTAGTTATATTTTATGAGTATATAAATATAACTTTACAACTACATATATAAAGTTATATCTATACATTTAAGTAACTATATGTGCATGTATATATGAAACAATAGGAAGTAAGAAAAATAAATTGCATAACATTTTATTATAATCTTGACATTTTGAATTCACACATTTTATCAATTCCAGTTTTTATCATAGGAAATGATTGTAATTTTCCTGAACAGTAATGTGTTATTCTATTTAAAATTAAATCTAAGTTGACATTCTATGCATAAACCTTTGCAGGTGTTTATGGGGTGCGCTGATCTCATTATGTCTTGGGCACCTGTCACCAGACAGTATCAACAGCCAGAGTATATGGAGCCCTGACTGCTAAGCATGGGACTGCCAACCTAAATGCACTCACTGTACCTAATGTCCAGAAGCCACCATCTGGGCAGGAAGAGCAGGCCTCCACAGTTTATATTATAGAAATTAACAGACTCTTGAAATATAAACTGACTAAGCAGCAGGAAAATTAACCCCTGGGAGTAGAGGCAGGTGGCAACCATTTCCAACAAAGCATGTTGATAGAAGTGCCTACATTCAAATAATTTCTGAATCTGAGCCAAGAACTGCCTGTTCCTTCTGCCAGGTAACCATTCACTATTCAGTCTCCTCACCTGTTTCATTCTCTTGGGACCTACACAAGCAATACTCACCAGCTGCCCTGCTGGAGCCCGCTCTGTTGTGACACCAGGGGAAAGCTGGGCTGGGAAAGAGTGCGTGTGAACAAGCAGGTAAATCGGTGTGAAGTTCAACAAAGCCTTCTTTAATATTGTTTTACACTCTTGTGGGGACACTGTGCAGAGCACACCAGCTTATCAAGGCTGCCCTGAGCCTGGGAACCATTATCAGCCTCTGAGCCTGAGAACCATAATCAGGCCAAGATACCAGGCGGGTGCAAGGACACACAGTACACTGTGCTCTTCTGTAACCCGAATGACTGATGTCACTGTTGGCAGCTACCCTTCTTTGTCTCTGGAGTAATATACAGGTGACTGACCACAAGAAGAGCAGAGCTAGAGAGAACTTAGGGAGAGAGCAGCTGAGCAGAGCTAGAGAGAGCTCAGAGAAGAGAGGGGCAGGCACAGAGAAGGTAGCTCCCATGTGTGTAGGAGAGAGGCTAGAGAGCACAGATGGAGCTGAGAGCTGGCACTGCTACGATGTAAGGCTGAGAGCTCACAGAGAGCTCAGATATAGCTGCCATGTTAACCAGCCAGTGTGCTGGGCAGGGGAGACAGAAGAAGCTGCTGAGCCACAGAGGTCAGGTGCCGCTATGATGTAAGGTGGTGAGTCTGGGGCAGCATTCAGCTGCTCAGATAATAGCTGTGGCTACGGAGACTGATGCTGCTTTATGGAAAAGATATGTATGTACCAGCTGGTGTCTGGCTGCCTGCCTGTATGGACTTTGCTGTGAGGACTGTTCTTACCTGATGGCTATGTGGCCACTGGCTTCTGCAATAAAGACTCATTCTTATACACCCACAATCTCTCATGGCTTCTCCGTCTGCCCCACGCTGAGAATTGACCTGTGCTCTTGGACTAAGTTCCCAACTGTTAGTACAGTGGCAGGGTTTGAGAAGGAACCTGCCCTGTGCTTGGCACAGTCGACTGGGAGATTTTAGAAGAATACATGGACTCAGAACAACTCAGAGCAGCAGTGCTGAGGAGGGCTCCGGCTGTCGCTGGCAATTCTTTTGGAAAGAAAGAAATGTATGCATTGGATGTGAGCAAAAGTCCTCTAGAGCAGAACCTATTTTTCAGGAGATTTACCATACACAAAAATATAGCAAAAGTTAATTAGAATGACTTAATCTCCACATATAGTAGACATTCAATAATAAATCAGTAAGTGCAAAGACTAACACTGACCAGTTTTCTTTCAAGATTGTTCCTGTCTCTATTAGCTTCCACTTCCTTTTTCTTGATCCATCTTTCCTTCCTTCCTTCCTTCCTTCCTTCCTTCCTTCCTTCCTTCCTTCCTTCCTCCCTCCCTCCCTCCCTCCCTCCCTCCCTCCCTCCCTCTCTTTCCTTTCCTTTCCTTTCCTTTCCTTTCCTTTCCTTTCCTTTCCTTTCCTTTCCTTTCCTTTCCTTTCCTTTTCCTTTTCCTTTTCCTTTCTTCCTGATTACATAAAGATCAGGAGCTATTCTTCTTTCTCAGCAATCTTCTCTGTGTTATTTCCTTGATACATAAAATATGGTTCATGGACCAACAGCAATAGCATTACCTGGGAACTGATCAGAAAATGCAAAATTTCACACCAACCATAGACCTACTGGATCAAAACCTTATAGTTATCAAGATGCCCTTTTCTCCCAATGCATGTTAATGTTTCTTAATACTGTTCTGTAAGTGATTCACAAAACTGGGATCACATTAGAATCACCTGAGGAAATCAAAAATTATCAATGCCTGGGACACACTGCCAGACTCTGACTTAATTCATCTGGGAAAGTGCCTCAGAATCAGTGTTTTTCAAAAGCTCCTGAGGTGGTTTTAACTCACATTTGAGAAACAAAGAAAAGCTATGTGTGAGTTCCACATATTTTGAAAAGCTTAAATCTAAGCATACATTAGGGAATTCAGTACATACAAAATTGTGAGAATATTGTCTTCACCCAGAATAGAATTATAGGAAAGAGGATAGGAAAATACTTTTTGTAAATTACAGAAGAACTGGGTTTATAACTGACTATAAATACAATAAAAATCAACTAAGCTGTAAGACTTGGATTTTGAGAGGACATATGATTGAATTGATCATACCTTTAACTTAATAACTATACAAGGAATTTTTTAAGCTAAGCTTTTATAGTGGTGAAAATTTCTTAACAAATAATTTTTTGTAAAACATTGAACATTGTTCTGTTTTCTCATTTACCAGTTAATGTATAAGACCACTGCTCTGTGTTTATAAAATAAAAAAATAAATAAAGAGATCATTCATTCCACTAGGGAATAGAAAAAAAAATAGTCTCTTTGAAATTGAATAGTTTTTCTAAGTATCTGTTGAATTTCACTCTAAACAAATAACAATGTTGTAATCATTCAAATTCTAAAAGAAGAATGCATAAAAATAAGTAGATTTGAAGACAAAACATAAAACAGTACCATTTTTTCAATTCTTTTATTTTAACTTGTAATAACCTAGGTACTTTATAGAAAATGTAAGAGAATTACTAAACTATATCACTTTAAATTCATGTAAAAGAAAGTGTTTGCCCAAGATGGCAATATAGATATCAAAATTGTCTCCTATTGTGACTCAATCATGAAGAAGAAAAAGACAACCAGAAAAACATAATGTTAGCATAAATGCTTTTAGGGCATATTTATTTCTTATTTAAATAAATCTAAAAAGACATTAATCTCTACATAAACTGTATATGTACCTATATATATTTACAGGTACTGTTAATAGAATATTAAAATGGAATTGAAAATACAAGTCCATAAACCAGTGTGGGTTTTAATCTACACTAATAAAAGACAAAGATGCTAATTGACCGTACCTTCACTACACTCACCAGCCAATCAGAAGAGTATGCAAATTAACCCAACAAAGATGGCCATTAAATTTACATACTGAAGGTGGGGCGGGCAGGGCCAGATGCTGCCTGCAGGTTCCAGGCCACAGATCAGGGACCAAGGAGGGAGGGCAGGCAGCGCCAGAAGCCACCTGTGGGATACAGGCTGCAGATTGGGGACCGGGGAGGTGGGGTGGGCAGCGCCAGATGCCACCCAGGGAGGCGGAGCCAGTGATCGCTCCGGCCAGAAGCCTGAGGCCTGGGCAGGGTGGAGCCAGTGATCGCACAGGGCTGGGGGTCCCCTTCCCAGGCCTAATGCCTGGCCAGAGGCCTGAGCCCTGGGAAGGAGCAGAGCTGGTGATTGCCCGGGGCTGAGGGTCCCCTGCCCAGGCTTAACGCCCTGGCCAGAGGCCTGAGCCCTGGGCAGGGGCTGAGCCTGTGATCAGAGTGGGCTGCAGGTCCCCTGCCCAGGCCTAAGGCCCGGGCCAAAGGTCTTAGGCCTGGGCAAGCGATTGGAGCGGACTGGGATTCCCCTGCTCAGGCCTAATGCTCCAGCCAGAGGCTTGAGGCCTGAGCAAGGGCAGAGCAGGGGCTCAGTGTGAATGACAGAGGAAACACCTTTTCTGACTGCTCATTGGCTAAGCTCCCTGTATGCCACTGGTAATATTCTTAGTAACTTGAGTAATAAGAATCCAAATAGGTGATGTAGGGTTTTTCCACCATACTCCTAGAGAAAAAAATGAAGGTTTGCTGCTGGAGGGGCTAAGAAATAGCATATCCTGCCGGGAGCCGGTCCATCCTTGCTGTTTCAAGGGACCTGGCATATATGGCATACTGTTGTTAATATGTTTTCTCACCTTCTTGGCACTATGTGTTTTAACCAAGGTCATCTCTCTGAGAAAGGTTGTTTCCCCAGGTAGGGATTTTCCCCTGAAGTTAGGGAGGGAATAAAACCCCTCAACTAAGTGCCAGGCAGGTAATTAATCACTTTAACTATGAACAATCATGCTTAAGCTACATAATCTTTACTCCCTGGAATGGAGATAAGAAACGCCCTAACCTTTGTAATAGAGATTGATAGGATTGAATCAACTGGTATAAATACAGATGTAACAAGACAGAAAGACACAGAACTTAGAAGACAGAACCAAGAGAGACAGAACCTAGGCACAGAACCTACACAGAACGTTCTCTAGAGACAGAAGAACTTCGCTGGAGAGAACATGGCAAAAGATCCTGGACAGAAACTGGCCTCAGAACCTAGAGACAGAACCTAGCAAGAGAACATGGCAAAAGATCCTAGAGAGAACCTGGCTGAGGAACCTAGAGACAGAACCTGGCTACAGAACCTGGATAGAACACGGCAAGAGAACCTGACTAGAACCTGGTGACTGAACCTGGCTGGAGAACCTGGACAGAACCTGGCTGGAGAACCTAGCGAGGGAACATGGCTACAGAACCTGGCTGGAGAACCTAGAGAACATAGCAAGAGAACATGGACACAGAACCTGGCTGGAGATCCTAACCAGAACTTCGCTGGAGATCCAGACCAGAACTTGGCTGGAGATCCTGGCTGGAAATCCTGGCTAGGCTGCTGATCAACTGAACGTTTTCTCCGTGTCATTCCTTCTTCGCCGACTCCATCCACACCTTTGGGGACCCCTGGACCTGCTGGGGTTGGACCCCGGCAATATCCTGTCCTAGCTGGTTTGGCTCAGTAGATAATGCATCAGCCTGCCTACCACAGGGTCTGGGTTCAATTCTGACCAAGGGCAAGTACCTAGGTTGCAGGCTTCTCCCTGGCCGGGGCCCAGGTCTGGGTTCATTCAGGAGGCAACCAATCAAAGTGTTCCTCTCACTTTGATGTTTCTCTCTGTCTTTCCCTTTCTCTTCCACATTCTCTAAAAATCAATGGAAACATATCCTCAGGTGAGGATAAAAAAAATAATAAAGAATGTCATATCCTATGAAAGACACATCTTGAAAATGCCTAAAGAAAGTTGTCATTTGTTCATGGTGAAGGGACTGGAGTTCATGTTGATGAAAACACTTTGGTGGCTGCAGTGACTGGCAGTGGCTGCAGCAGCAGGGTGATGGGGCTGGTGCCTTCCCCTGATCAGCCAGGTCACCTCCCACAAAGGGAGGCCAGACTCCGGCTTAGGCCAGCTCCCCAAGGGGACCAGGGAGCAGGCCTAAGCCATCAGCAGGACATCCCTTGAGGGCTCCCAGTATGTGAGAGGGGGCAGGCTGGGCTGAGGGACCCCCCCCTTCCAGTGCATGAATTTCGTGCACCGGGCCCCTAGTAATAATATATTGTTCCAAGAAAGTGATGACATTGACCTACTAATTACATTATATAGAGAGAGTGTCCACCAAAAATGTATACAAACACTTTGAATAATTATGAAGGCATTGTTTATTAAAATACATTTCATTTTCAATATTGAGCAATTTGCTGTTAAAGTGTGTATACATTTTGGGGGGACACTCTGTAGCTGTTTAAATTACATTATAACAACTTTCATACTTTGAACTAAAATTCTTATCAATTGGTATTTTATAAAATAACTTTATTTTTAAAATTTCATGTATATGAGGTTATTCACAAAATGTGTAATTTATTTCTATAACCCCTATTATAAAGATGGTTTTATTTATAAATTCTATGATTTTAATATGTATGTAATGCTCAAAAACATGTGTTAAAGCTATAACTGATCCCTGCCAGGAAACAGATTTTGCCAAGTAATTTGCAAAATTTATTATTTTTCTTTATTATATTTTCAGCCTTTAATAGCACATTGGTCTCTTGAAACCCTCAGCGTTTGACAGTTACTAATATAATAATGGGTGGAAAATGAGAAGAGAAAATTAATGAAGATAATGCTTAGAAGAGCTACCTCTTAGCAAGTCTGGTAATGCAGCTTTCTTAAGGCACTGAATCTATCTTGAGATTAATTTAACTCACTCGAAAATATGGTGTTACTTACTGAGAAAATACCCTTTCCAGGAAATGTAGCAGCATAGAACACAATTCTACTTAATTATAGAAAAAAACAAGAAAATTGTCATAAAACAAAATTATAACGATAAAGCATTTGTATATGCATTCAACAATAATTCTTACAAGACTACTTTTTGCCAAGTACTGTTCTAGGCAATTGATAAAAATAGAACAAGGTACAAATTCTAAGGAGCTGATATGTTCCAGAGAACTCAGAAAATTACAAAATAATTTAATTTCATACAGTGATAAATGAATGCTATGAAGAAAATAAGATAAGCAATAATGCTAACATGCTACCCATGGACTTTTATAGATTTGATTTTGGATATCTTTCAACCTTTTATGAACATTTCAGTTGCTTCAGTGTTAGATTGTTACAAATAAAGCTGTTAATATTTGTGTGTATGTCTTTACATACACACATGTTTTTATTTCTTTTGGCCAAAAACCTAAGAGCTGAGTTGTATGATGGGAGTAATTAATATAACTTGCCTTAAGGATTATACTCTCAAATATGTATAAGCAAAGTCTGAATACAAAACTTCAAATTAAGCTTGAGTGATTTGGTATAAATTTATATATATATATATATGCCTAAGCGACCATTACAACTGAATAACTGGAACGAACAGACCAGACCATATTATTACTCTAATTATTATTATGTTATTAGCATTTTTATGTATCAGATATTATTTTTCTAAAGAGATACAATCTCTCCAAGAATTAAACAGAAGAATACTGTTTGAGAAAAAAAAAAAGGTCATTATAATAGGAATAGATACAGAATAGAATAGAGTTACCATTGTTGGTAACTTTCTACTGTATTTTGTGAAAAATCTTTGGTCTATTTATATGCGATGTTAAAGATATCAAAACGATTTTAGAGGAAAAAGTAACAAAAAGCCTGGAGACAGCTTCTTGATGGAAGGGTTGCTGTCAAGAGCAGACTGTAGAACTTGCTTTATAACAAAAGAAAAAAGACTTTGGGCAGTCAGAGCAGACTTTTCCTTTCTTTACTTTAACCAGTATTGGAGTGTCCTGGGAAGTTATCCCATTAGGGAGTCCAATATTTTATTTTACATTCAACTTGATTTATTGAGTTTCTTACATTCTAAGGAGTGCATACTTTCCCAATAGGAAAAACAAAAAAGACTTTCACGTTGACTTATTTCAGTTCTTACCTTTTTTCTCTATAGGAAGACTTCTTTAGCCTATTAGACCTACTTATATTATTGAGAAATATAACATAGTGATTTTGCAAAAGCCCTTGATAATCAAATCAATGCTATATACGCAATCATAACTGTTGTATAGACTTGAAGTTTGCTTCACTCTCCTATTGACATTTTTTTCCAATTATAAGATTATTATACTACTAGCAGGGAATCTTAAAAAAACTGTCTGATTTTTTAATAGACTTTCATTCCAAGCTGTTTATAACACAGTATTAGCTCAGATCATTCTTTTTATTAATTAATAAACAACAGTAAAAATACTTTTAAATATAATTGACTAGTGAATGTGTAGCTTATGAAATTTTATCAATATAATGTGCAGAGAAAACAGACTTAAATCTTGCTTACTTTATTGGAAAATGTATATTAAAAATTTATTTGAAAATTTAATTTGAATAATATGAACACACAAATGTGGCTTTTACAAAAATAAAACTGGATAAAGCAATGCCAAATAAGGTTATGGCAATCACATTAAACAGAGATAATTTTAGAATCATTTTAACATAAAAATCAGCAAAATTACTGACTAATGAATCATACTGGCTAAAAAATGAATACTTAATATATGAAGCATAAATGACTGAGATATCAATGAAGCTCCTGATAAAATTAATGATTCTCAGATGTAGTCCCAAATTGTGAAATGAGATTAAGAAGTTAATTTTGTTGGGAAAACAAAGATACAAGGAAATTGTATCTTAGAGTGTGATTTTCTGTGTTTGTGAGTTCAAATATAGAATTAGAAATCACATGCTAGGTAAAATCTTTTGCATTAATTTCATTATTCAGGAAAAAAGCATAAATATATTAAATAATTTCAAAAATTAATTTGTGTTTTGGTGTAAGGCCAATAGCTCACAGAGCTAGAATCCATGGTTGGGAAGTGGGCCTCAATACTCTCCTTATAAGTAAATGTATTTTAGAAGTCAGCATTCACATCTCAACATAGTTTCATTATTCTTTACATGTTATCACAGAATAGAGCCACTTATAAATTGATAAAAGTAATGTTTTTCTCTAGCAAATAGTGCAGGAGATAAAGTTTTCAAAATTACCTATCAAATATAAGAGGAAGACAGATTGCTGAGAAAATATTGGTGTTTAGCCAGATGATATTTTTTATATAGATTGAAGATAAAATTCATTTCTTTGAAGTTATTTCACAGTGATGACTTGAGTAAGTAGAGCATATGCTACTAGTTTAAAATAATGAAAAGTATGAAGGGATCTACTAAGTATGCAAGTTAGTCATTAAGTAACAGATGAAACTTTAGTAAAAACTGAAAATCATTAATCATATAATAAGAGTATATGTACATAGATACTTGAATCAATATGACTGTGATTTTGGAAACAAAATACAAATCTTAGATAGACACTTCTATGAACTTTCAGGCAGAGATGAGTCCACTGAAGTTAACATTATTTTGGGTAAATTTAAATTTATTAAGAAAGATATTTCTTTCAATAAATTTAAAATATAAGGGGAATGACATTAACTATGTATTACAAAATTATTTCCATCAGATCTAAGCATACTTATAGGCAAAAAGTTTTATCAATTGAAATAAATATTCAAATCAATGAAAATAGCCTTATGGAATGGAATGACCCTTTGAACATATATTAATACAGGAGGGGAGGGTAATGTCAGGATTTAATTTGGCAAATGATATTTTTGTCAGTTACAAACTATTAATTAAGTGAAACATGCATGAAATAATATTGGCCTTGGATCTCTACATGGTAAGTTTTTTATATTCATACGAGACAGCTAACAGTCATTTTTTTTTATAGAAAGGACCTATGTATGCATAAATCATCCCTTACTGATACTTCTGACAAGTGAGGAAGACAAAAAAGGAACCCTGTGCCACCTGGGAGAAATCACCTGTGTTCTATGGCAGGCAAGTTTCATTATTGTAAGGACAGAAAAAGGCCTTTCCTTTTCTTTGCTGTGGCCTCCCACAATTATAAGAAGCACCTGGAAATTAAACCCCAAAATTGTTGGTTCCTCTGATTCAAACAGCCCCTCTGTTCAAACTATGTAACAGGATAAGATAATCTCAAGACTACATTCTTGCATCCCCCTCTTCCCTGTTGTTTTCTCAACTCAGGGGTAATTCGCACTAAGGACACTCTAGTTAGTAGAAAATTATCTTTCCCCTCCCCTTCAAACAAGCCCCTTTTTGAACTCTTTATAACTTTTGCTCTAAGCATGTTTTACAGGCTTGGGAAAAATACTGATAAGGCACCTCTTAGGACATCTGCCGGACTGTCTCCTGGAAAGCAAACAAAATGAAATTTTTCAACATAACCCCCTTGGTATCTGCTCAACTTCACCAGAATCTCTCTCCCTTCCTTGTTGCTTAGCAACTGCAATTATTTGCCCTTTAAAAGCAGAAGACACACCTTAGCTGGTTTGGCTCAGTGGCGAGAGCTTTGGCTTGTGGACTGAAGGGTTCAATTCTGCTCAAGGGCACATGCCTAGGGTGTGGGCTCAATCCCCAGTGTGGAGCATTCAGGAGGCAGCCAATCAATGATTCACTGTCGTTATTGATGTTTCCTTCTCTCTTTATTTTTCTCTCTGAGATCAATAAAAATATATTTAAAAATAAAAAGAGCAGAAGCCACTCTGTTCCCTGTCCTGTATTGACTAGCAATACTTGCACATTTACTCTCTTGGAAAGCATGAATGGAACTGGAGAGCATTAGGCTAAGTGAAATAAGCCTGCCGAAGAAAGATAAATATCATGTGATCTCACTCACTTGTGGATATAATGAACAACATAAATTGATGAACAAAGATAGATCCAGAGACAGAGAAACATCGAACAGACCATCAAACCTTAGAGAAAAGGCAGGGAGGAGGAAGGGTAAGAGATCGACCAAGGACTTGTATGTATGCATATACTAAACGTAACCAATGGACACAGACAGTAGGGGGGTGAGGGCATGTGCTGGGGGGTGGGAGTGGCCAGGGAGAGGTCAATGGGGAAAAAGGGAGAGATATGTAGTACTTTAATCAATAAAGAATAAATAAATTAATTAATTAAAATAAACTTCCTTTCTGAATCTCTTATTTTTTTTATTTTAAAAATATTTTTATTGATTTCATAGAGAAAGGGAGAGGGAGAGAGAAACAGAAACATTGATGATTAGAGAGAATCATTTATTGGCTGCCTCCTGCATGCCCTCCATCAAGCCTGGGACCTGGGCATGTGCCCTTGACCAGAATTGAACCTGGGACCCTTCAGTCCTCAGGCTGACACTCTATCCATTGAGCCAAACCGGCTAAGACTGCATCTCTTATTTTAGTTGTGAATTCTTTCACAACTCACATCACTGGCCAAATCCTAACAATTAGGTACCTCATTCAAACTAGATTTGTTCTACATTTGTGTCTTATTAATTTTCAGGTTTTTAGATATAAGAGTTTATGGTTAATATTATTAAAGCCATTCTATAATGCCCACTGTTGATAACATTTAGAATCCTTCAATCCTTTAAAATTTTATCTTAATTTTTTATATCCCCACTAAGTATACGTTATGTTTTATTGTTTAATGGGGGAATTTATGAATACATTATTTGGGCTGTTCGTGGTTTGGGAAATTTACATAGAGTCAAACATATCCTAATCAAAAGACCTTTAACCAAATGAGTTCAGTAGGTTTGGGGGTGGAAGGATTAAAACAGCTTGTGGGATGCTCAAAATTGGGGTGAGTCAATTAGCAGAACATAAGTAATTAAGGAAAGGAAAGATAACTAAACAAATAAGTAAACCAGTCAGCTAGTTAAGATCAATACAACTGTCACCTAAGTAGGATAAAAGTTAATAATGAATAATAGGCTCATAAAAACACCTTATATAGCATATTTGTATGAAAAGCAAAACCTTAAAATTTAGATACTGATTTGATGTCATTTAAAGGATTTATGTAAGACACTTAGTATGATAATTTAAGTGTTGATTCTGAGGAACTGTGAGCAAATTAAAAATTACTACTTAAAACTATAAAATAATGTGTACCTGAAAGTATAAAGAATAAAGTGTCTGCTGGAAATAAAAATGGTACATTACTGTCATCAATTAGTGTTAATTTTAAAACCAGTTTTTAATTTGAGTTCACATTAAAATTTTCTGCCAACTCTAACATTCTTGCCTGCGGCTTTGTGTGTCAAATATTGCCAGTGTAAGCTAGAGGAAATTAAAAAAGGGGGAAACCATACCCTGACTCAAGATGCCATGAACAACATTCTTGACATCACAGAGAGCTGACTCAAAGGATTTTAATTCAGGGAATGACCCACTTCTCCATGTCACTTGTGTTGGATCTAAGCTACATATACTTAGTTTCTTTGATACTGAGGTATAACTAATTGTGCATAAAATGTGCCACTTCAAATAGAGTTTTCAAAATAAAATACTGGTAAGCTTTCCAGATTAATGGCATATATATATATATATATATATATATATATATATATATATATGGAATATGCAAATTAGCCAGGACACTGTAACATCACGACTGAACAATAGGGACCTGAGGCTACATGGCACCTGGATGGGGCGAGGGACCTCTGGCTGCACCCCTTGCCCAAGCTCTATGTCCGGGGACCTCCGGCCGCACCCCCCACCCCCGCCCAGGCACTGGGCTAGGAGACCTCAGGCTGCGCTCCCCACCTGGCGGAGCTTGACGAAAACCTCAGGCCATGTCCCCCGCCCTGGCACCAGGCCAGGGGACCTAAGGCTGAGCCCTCCCACCTGTCAGGGCTTGATGGGGGACCTGAGACTTCACCCCCAATGCAGTGCTGGGCCGGGGGACCTTAGGCTGCGGTCCCTGCCTAGAGGGGCTTGACAGGGGTGGGGCTGGCTGGGTCTGGGTCTCCTGTGTTTTTGAAGCACATGGGGGTGAAGGGCAGGGACTTGACTCTAGGTCCCGTGGCGCGCCAGAGACTCTGACAGGAGGGAAATTTTCAAATACATTTTACTAATTTCCTTTCAACTCTGACTCTTCTATTATAGAGAAAGGGCAAACAGCAATATTAAAATATTTCCTCTAATTTATCCCCCTTTAATGTGCACTAATTTCATGCACTGGGCCACTAGTATATAAATACATATATATATTTTTCCTATTTTAAAAGCTTAAGTACACAATTTACTTTGAAAAACCAAAACCCCCTATATTTGCATAAAACAAGCAATTTTAAGTAAGTGCATTCTAAAGTATCCTAGTAGTTTAGAGAATAATTTTCCTAGAATTTATAACATATACAATTATAAGGTAATTATGAGATAGCTATATGAAATATACTTGTAGTTATGGTTAAAAGATTGATTAATTTTATTTATAAACACTAGAGGCCCTCTCGCAATCCAGGATCCCTTGGGGGATGTTGGACTGCCAATTTCAGCCTGATTCCTGCAGAGCAGGCCAAGGGACCCCACTGGTGCATGAATCTGTGCACTGGGCCTCTAGTATGCATATAAGATCTTTGGTTAATCTCTTCCCTCACTCCCCCCACCCCCCTTCCCTCTGATATTCATCCGTCTGTTCCATGTTTCCATGCCTGTACATTGAGCTTCTGCCCCCTGGTGGTCAGTGCACATCATAGCTACTGGTCAAATGGTCGAAAGGTCACTTAGGCTTTTATATCTTTATATATACAACCCTAATATGCAACTAGACCGAACAACTGAACAACCGGTCGCTATGACATGCACTGACCACGAGGGGGCACACACAGAACATGGCAGGCTTGAGCTGCAGCAGGATGGTGGAGCAGGTGAGTAGGGGCACCAGACCAAGGCAGGGCACTGGTCGCTGTCATCGGGACGAGCCTCTGGTGGTTACTGAAAATTCTTTGCTCTCGTGCACTGCAGTCCTGCCCGGCACTTGCGACTGCTCCCAGTGCTGCAGCCACTGCTCACACCCACTGCCGGCACTTGGCACCGGTCCTGATCGCTTGGCACTGTCAGCAAATGCAAGTGGCAGCTGCAGGCCCTGATCACCCCTGAGGGCTTCTCCACTTCCCCCTGCTCCTGAGGGGTGATCAGGGCAGCACCAGCTGCTTGCACCCACTGCTGGCACCAGCCCCAATCGCTTTGTGCCATCAGTGAGTGCGAGCAGGGCCGGCATCGTCAGCATGTGGGGGCAGCAGCAGCAGGAGCAGGGCTGCTGGTAGAGAGGGGACAGGGCGCCACGGTGGGAGGGGCTGGGCGGGGCCACAGAGGATGGGCTGAGATCTGCCCCTGTGCCCACCGCAGCTTCACAGTCCATAGTTTCTTTCAAGGTGCATGAATTCGTGCACTGGGCTCCTAGTATATAGATAATAATATAACCCAAATAGCATTAATTAATGTATAAATATAACTAAGGAAGAGATTGACAAGTCTCTGTCAATGTTTTTTCTCACTGGTAATAATGTTCAGGACCTAATTAAGAATCATTGTCTCTTATTTAACTACATAGCCATCCATGGAAATATCGTCATAAGCCAATTTTCTTTTTTCCAAGTATCTATAATGGAAAATATGCCTACATTTCTATTATTATGTTGCTACCCATTGATAAATAGCTGGATGGATGGATAGATAGATAGATAGATAGATAGATAGATAGATAGATAGATATAGATGGATTTGTCTATTTGTGTTTGTTTGTTTGTTTCTTTTAGAGTCAGGCTTTCTAATATTTAGTTATAAAATGTAACCTGCACTGGTTTATGCCATAATCTCCAATTATTTCCTCCAAATGTCAGTCATTGATTTTAAACAGTACTGCCTTTTGTTAGATTACTTTGGTGAAATGGAAGAGAAAGAAGCTGGCTTTAATGCTTGTAGAAATGAGTTGAGAAAGGCTCCGAGTGTTACTTGCTGGGGTATTCTATCATTTATATATATAAATTACATGTATAATAATAAACCACTGTTTCTTTGAAGATTAATAAAGTTTGGATTCAAGTCAGAAAAAAAAGAAGTTGAAGAAACCAGAGATTACATTAAACAAAAAATTCATCTGAAATGGACAAAAAAATGTGAGAAAAATGTAACCTCCCCAATATTTTGAAATTGTCAATGTAAGAAACGTTCAAAACTGTAGCGAATTCTTATGAGTTTGAGTCAAACTGATGACAACTATGGGAAGCAAAATTTCAAAGAATTGAGAAAATGCTCCAGAGAATGGCAGTTTTGCAGCCATTTGCATTACTATAGAAAGAGAAGGTTTAAAGGGGTTTCATAAAATCCATTGATGATAGATTAGGGTGGTCAGAGAAAGCAAGAGGAAGAATCTCTGGGACTGGATAAAAAGTAAAACAGACACTAGCTCTTTTAGGTTGGTGGGTATAGGATTGTCAACAGTTAACAATTAACATGGTAACAATAACAATGAGGTGTTTAGAGGTCTCTGCTCTGTTGCAGTGATTTTGCCCTGAGGGGTCTGGAAAAAGGAAATTCACTGGACATTCCGAAGGTAAGCTCTGTAGATACAAAACGACAATAGTCAGGTTCCGTTGAGGTAAACATTTACCTATGTCAGGGGATGATACCGACCTAGGAAATGACTACCTACCATGACTCGCGTTTAGCTAGAAAATTTTAATTTCTGAACATCCTATGTGATTACGTTTAGTCTCTTGAGTTTGTAAGACCATCTTCAGACCTTCCCAGAGCTTGTCAGGTTTAGTAGGGGCCTCGCTTATTCTTACACAAAAACACTGATATTTTCATAGTGTTACCTTGGTACGTGGGCTAGAAGCTCTTGCTATTATTGTACTCATTGGGATTGTGTGTTTTAATATGAGGGGAAGAGGGACCTCAGAAGTCTAGAAGTTTGAAGGATGTTCAGGAGGTTGATACTTAGATTGAGTATTTGGAAGGAGTACCAGGAATACCATAGAATATGGTTAATGCCACTTCAGTTGTTTCTCAGAGAAATGGAAATACTATTCATCATATATCTTCTCTTCCTCTCTTTTTACCTCTCTTTGTTCTCTTACATTCAATAGTCTGTCTTTAAAACTGCTGTCTCACTGCTGTCTTTAAAACTGCGATCTCACTGATTCTCTAGGTCTAACCTCTCTCTCTCTCTCTCTCTCTCTCTCTCTCTCTCTCTCTCTCTCTCTCTCTCTCTCCTATTCACTGTGTGTGTGTGTGTGTGTGTGTGTGTGTGTGTTGTGATGCCTCTGCCATGTGTGTTGTGATGCCTCAGCATCTCTGTAAATTTGCTCTTCTGTAACATTTGGACCAGCTTTTAGTTTCCACTACTATCAAACCTCAGACTGAGCTTAGTTTTGAATTGCCATGGCTTCATTTAATGCCCTGATAATACATGAGTTGACCAGGCTTCTTGCAACTAACAGAAACATTTTTAAGTGTTCCAATTCCAAGTTTTCACAAAGAGCTTTTGACTAATCAACTTGTTTGGTATTCACCTCTGGTTTTATCAAGTGTAGGGAAGGAGGCAAGGGCCCCCCCGTCCCCTCTCTGCCTGTTCAAATATTGTCACCCAGGTCCACTCCTTAGGAGCAACTATGAGTGGGTAAATATCACACACACAAAATATATAACTGAGGGAGCATTACCTAATATTTTTAGTAGAGCCCATGATAATTTTGAATTAAAAATTTTGTGTGGTTCCAGAAACTCTGGTATTGGAAACTTTTTTTTTTCTGGAGAATTGAGTGGACACAAAATTTTGAAGAAATTTCTCATGAATTTGGAGATCCCCCTAAAAAATTAAGTAGTGCTAATTATCCACTTGTTTGTCAATCGAGTTTATAATTATTCTTGAGGGTGATTTAACCAAGAAAAGAAAAAACAAAGACTACAAAGTAGTGCATACATTTATAATAAAGGCCTGGAAACAGGCCTATCTGAATCACTAATTTATCTTTTTGCTAACGGTAATCTTATATGTAGGAAAATAAAAATTGTTTAAAGAAAAAAGTCTTAGCATTCTTGCTTCATTGGTCAAAAGAAACTATTCAGGATATTTACTATTTATTATATTTTTAGATTATTGTACAAATAAAGTGTAATAGGACCGATATTGAAAAATTTTATATATATATATATATATATATATATATATATATATATATATATATATTCATGAAATCAACTTTTCTAGGTTTTTTTAATCACATTGTTTTGCTCTGAATATAATTGAAAGTATTTTATAAGGGTTTGGGTGAATAAAGGAGCAGTATTGGGATTAGATGAGTCTAAGAATAAAATTTAAAAAGAGTTTAATTATGTAGAGGAAATAATTAATTAACTAGCAAGCAATGAGTTCTATTCTCAAACTCAACAAGAATAACTGATGACTGTGCCATCATCTTCTCTATAATCAGCCACCTACCCACTTGACCTTCTTCACCTCTGCTCATATGCCAGGCTAAAACTATGGGAAGAACATCTGGGCATCATGCCTACCCGAAGTCTCCATGGCTCTTGCTGCTGCTCTGAGCTTAATTTTTATTTAACCTTTGTTTTAATGATGAAAGATTGTCCTTCTGTCAGCAGGCCTCAACCTACAGTGCACTTTTGTCACTCATTCCCAGTTTAAACACTTAAGGTTCAGAAAGTATGGCTTTGCCAACCCACATGATTTTTTCTGCTTTCTTCCTCAAATTCCAGTATGGCTCAGTCTATTGATCTTACATATAAAGTCATTGAGTCTGATTCTCCTGCATAGGATACTCCCTTGGCTAAAGGTGGCACCCTAGGAAGCTGCATTAGCATTTAGAACATCAGTATGTCTCTTATAAAATCACACTTCACAAGTTGTGTTTCAACTTTCAAAAATGCTAATGACTCATTTCATGAGGTTTAGGCACAGAAATCTCTGAAATATCAGTTTATTTAATAACATATATTTTTAAAATCCAGAATGAGAAAAACACAGCATTTCTGGTGCGTGGACCATCAAGCTTAGGTATTAGATACATTTCCACGAACTGAAACAATGTAGAAGCTAGGAAAGTGCTAACTACGAAAAATAAGGAAGCAACTTGGCAAATCACTTGTGTAGATACTAGAGTTTGTTAGATATTCTTCAGTGAGATGTGACCACATGCTGGGTTTTGCAGCTCATGTAGAAAATGAAATTTCTATTAGTAAGCATTTAAGAAAACTAAAGATGGTAAAAAGAAAATTCCAAAAGAGTAAAAAATTATTGTAACAGAGTTCTATAAAATTGTATATAGTTCTGATTTTTTCTAATTATGTTAACAGTCAGAACATCAGCTGGAAGAAATAAACAGCACTGGGGTATATTTACCTTGGGCAAGTTCATACTTGATCAGCAATGATAAGATCCTCTGAGAAAATAATTGCTTCACTCCAGATAACTCACAAGTGTCAGGCTGCTTAGCATCCAGACATAAAAGCCATAACCTCTATTGATTAATGTCATTTCACATTATCACCATCAGTTAAACAACAGCTATTTTCAAATTCATGCATATTAACAAAGTGAAATGAAAAATGTCTCTAGTGTGAATATCCATAACAATAACACAAACAGGTCAACCTTTATATAGAAAGGTTATGATAAGTAGGAAGAACACATGGGGATGATAAGGCATCATCACAGAAATGTTAGCTACCATATAAAATAATGAAAAATATTAACCCAACACATCCTTGCCAGGCTGTAAGTTACCATAAAATACTTTCCTGATACACCTAATTTTTTTAAAATCAGGATTATTTCCTTTCTCATTCTCCCAGGACAGAACCATAGCTCAGGACCTATTTAAGCTCCTCAAAAGTCTGCTATTTATCCTAATCCTCTTTTTCAAAGTTTGGGTATTGGCTCTTAGACAATTTTTTCTGACAGTTTACTCATCTAGCCGCACGAGTTCATTTTGTTTTTTTTAATCAAGTGATTTATCTCTGATTCAGCTACTAATCCTTCAAAATCACCTATTCTATTTTCTTAATGGGTAAATGGCCACACCAATCTTCACAAATAGCTAGTAATTCAAATAAGTATGATATCTGATGGGAAACTAGGCAAGGAATAGGGAATTAGGGAATTCTGAGAGCTGGGAGAGCTGTGGTCTGTATGACTGTTGCTCATAGTATATTTGCTATAATAAGGGCCATATTGAGTCCAGTGGGCTCTTAAACTATGTGTCCCAACCTGACTTTTGGGCTTTTGTAACTTTAATAACTGGACAATGGTAGGAACTTGCTTTGGCCTTCCTAAAGTGTATCTGCATAAGGAACCATACTGAATTAATCTTGGTGCACCCAAAACTGAAGACTAGATACTCTAATCTTAGAAAAATTAACAGTGCATAAGGTCCATAATACATAGATGTCACCTGAAGAAAAAGAGAAGTCAATCTAAAACTTTATTTAAACAAGTTTTCAAATGTATTGAAATTTAATTTTGGCATATGACATGCTTTGAAAGTTTTAACAGTTGGAAAGAAGTTTCATGGCTGGCATATCCATATTTTCAAACTGAGATTTGCATCCCCTGTAAATCAATAACAATTAGCAGATGTCACTCTGTAACCACTAAATTTTTCTTGCTTTTAAAAATTATAATGGATCTCCAAGGTTAATTTTTATAATAAAAATATATTTTAAGAATTAAGACAGTTTTTTATTTATTTATATTTACTTACAAATTATGTTATGTATTTTGTTTTGGTAGCCCTGGCAAACTGATACAGATTTCCCCAAACTAATACTAGCAAACTAAAACAAATGGATCTTATTTAACTATATGTATATTTTATATATGCAACTTTAGCATGATTCTAAAAGGCATAACTATAGAAAAAGTCATACTTTCCATCATATCTTTTATTTTTCCATCACACTCTGCTCCCAATTCTGCCTACTCCTTGTTGCTTAACAATCTATTAGTGTTAGCTTATCCTTCCCACATTTCTTTCTCTCTTTTCTCTCCTTTTCCCTCTCCCTTTCTCTCCTTCCCTCTGTTTTCTTCTTCCCTTTTTTCCTTCCTTCCTTTCCTTTCTTCTTTCCTGTCAATCTTTCCTTCCTTCCTTTCCTCCCTCTCTCTAATTATGTTTTTTGACTTATAAGAATTGCATGGAATATCTCATATCAATTATTATTTGTTCAACTTTCATGCTTTGAGTTACTCTTAAACCCTGATGACTTAAAAAGTAATCTAATTGTGCCCACAGCTGGAAGAAGTTAATGGGGGGGAGGAAGGAAGACCTATGCCAGGGGTCTTCAAACTTTATAAACAGGGGGCCAGTTCACTGTCCCTCAGACCGTTGGAGGGCCGGACTATAGTTAAAAAAACAAAAATAAAACAACAACTATGAACAAATTCCTATGCACACTGCACATATCTTATTTTGAAGTAAAAAATCAAAACCGGAACAAATACAATATTTGTATTTGCATGTGGCCTGCGGGCCGTAGTTTGAGGACCCCTGACCTATGCAATACTTTCAATAATAAAGATTTAAAAACAACAATTCTATAGCAAAAAATATAATAATAAATAAACTAAGTAGAAAAAAAGCCATGTAATTAATATAGCAAGCTTACATCAGTTTTCTCTAAGATTGCATAGGTCTCCTCTAAGTTAGAGTAGCTCGGGGAAACCCTGTATGTAGAGATGGCAGCCTTTATTCTGTGAGGAGAGAGGACAATTAGAGGCTACTCTTCATTAAATCACTTACTAATGTAAATTTGTTGGACGTTAGAAGTTATTTTGACATGGTATCCCTTCCCAGCAAATCTTAAAATTTGTTTATAAAGTCACTTTCTTGAGTCTGCAGGCCGATGCTCTATCCACTGAGCCAAACCGGTTTGGGCAAAGTCACTTTCTTTTAAGGTTGGAATGACAATATCCCCACCAACCACTCTGTAAGTGTGGAGAATGGGGAGCAATTAAAGCATGCTGACATACTAAGCTGTTCCCTGGAAAGTCTTCAAATCAATGTCCTGGAAATCCTTCCACACAGAGAATTTCCGTTCCCCATGACGGCCAACCCAGAGCTTGGAGTCTCTCTCGGTTGTTTTCAGGAGGGGCAGTACCTGTTTTGTTTCAGCCTTAAGTTTTTACCAGTACCTCCAGTAAAAGTTGGATTATGTTTAGATTAATAACAGTTGTCTTCCATTGCCAATTGTTTAGATTAATTGTTTAGATTAATGACATTGTTCAGTTTAATAATGTTTGTCATCCATTGTCAAAAAAACTACATAGTAATGGGGATAAGCAAGTAATTTGACAGACTTCTTCAGGAATAATTTTTAAAATATGACTTACATAGGACAGTCACTAAGTCCCTTAATTTTTAACCCTTTATATTTTTTCACTCTCTAATTTATCAGTAGTAGAAATTATGACTCTTCTGATTCTTAAATAATTAATATAAAACAATGGATACTGGCACTGCTCCAATGGACATGGAGACCATATCCCAGAGACTGAGGTTTCTAAACCTGTAGCACTCGCTCCACAAGGGGCTTCCTGACCCTTTTAGAGACCCACTCTTTGCCTAGAGATTCCATTGACAGTGTTGGAGACTTGATGTCAGGGGTTGTCACAAAATGCACAAAGTAGCCACACATGAATTTCTACTTTGTCATATTCATGTTGAAATACAGAAGCCAAGTAGATAAATGAGAGGGGGAAGTAAATCTATGTGGAGACCATTTTTAACATTAGCATTGTACTCATGATATTAGTATAGGCTGATTGATAATTTGGGGTCCATCATAGAACTTCATGTTGCTCTAATGATTTAAGTTATCTCACAAACTCTGATTCCTAGGCTACATTATTAGATGGGAAACCCTAATAAAATAAAAATGCACTCAAATGCTATGTGAGAGACCACTGTTTAAAACAAGCAGTTATAATTGAGGAAACCAACCAAGGACATGTGACATGAAAAATAATTAGGACTATAGATATGGAGAGAGAGAAGCTAGCTTCTCCTTCTGAAATGTTACTTGACTATTTCTGAAGACAAATTACTTAGGTCCCACTAGGTTACATAGGTGACCCACTAGAATAGCTATTGGACTGTTAGAATTATTGCTGTGGCCTAAACAAGCATTCATTTGGGGAAGACATGTCTGAGTGTTTATTTCTTACTTCTCTAAGTAATCTTAGAGAAAGCATACTGCAACTGAGATGACTGGAGCATGACTCTGTTTCCAGCAACTTTAAAGAATTTAATACCACACTTTCCTTAAAAGAAAACAGTTTCTTAGTTGCTTCATTCTAAGGGGAAAAAAAGTAAATATTGAAAGTGTCAAGAGTATTTGGTCATTAGAAATTATTAGAGAGAAAGATGAAACCATGTAAATTTTGTTAAGCAAATAAGAAAATGTATCTATTTAAAATATTACAACAATGTGTTAAAGGAATAAAAATTTTCAAAAAAAATCACAATATACTAAATGTCTTCCATGTTTCTGAACTTTTTTTCAATTTTAATATAAATCAGTCATCAAGTATTTGAAAAACCTACAAAAGGAAGCATTTTGAGTATTATTTGGGAAGTGAGTTTAAATTTGAACCTAATTTTATTATGACCAATTTAACATCTAACTATTTTAGTCTGAACTCAAATGTAATGATTTTAAAAGATAACACTTAATGTTCCTAACACACAATAAGCACTCAATCCCAGCCATTTCACTACTTTTTAAATGACAATAATATTTACTTCATATGATTTCTATGCAAACTAATAGAAATTTGTATTTAAAGCTCTGAGGAAAATGCCAGGCACACAGTAAACATTAAATAATTGGTAAATATTAAAAATATATTTTACATATTATATAAATGCTCTAAGGCAGTGGTTCTCAACCTTCTGGACCTTTAAATACAGTTCCTCATGTTGTGACCCAACCATAAAATTATTTTCGTTGCTACTTCATAACTGTAATGTTGCTACTGTTATGAATCGTAATGTAAATATCTGATATGCAGGTTGGCCTTAGGCGACCCCTGTGAAAGGATCGTTCAACCGCTAAAGGGGTTGCGACCCACAGGTTGAGAACCACTGCTCTAAGGGCTAAGTATATTTTTGTGCTTTGAGTCAATAGAAAAATTTTAAGAATGAAAAATGTCCCCTATAGAGTTAAAATTTGAGAAATTTAATAATTGATTAGTTCTGTAGAGAACTTGTATTGCTTGCCAGAAAGCTAGTAATCAGATAAGACCTGCCTTTTATATAAAATAAAATATTTCTCTACAAATTTGCCACCTATATATACTATTGAAAGGTCAATATAACTCAAAGTTTATTTTTTAATATAATAAATAATATCCAAACTCTCTGACCTTTTAATAATCTTCAAATATACATGGAAAGTAATTTCATTTTTATGTCTTACATTTGAATTTCTTGGGCACAATTAAATTTCAGACAGATAAAGTTTGGATCAAAGATATGAGTGAAAATATTTTTTAAAATGACTTAGAGAACTCTGAGCACATGCCCAGGTTTTGGGCTTGATCTCCAGTAAGGAGCATATAGGAGGCAGCTGATCAATGATTCCCTCTCATCATTGATGTTTCTATCTCCCTCTCTGGCTCTCTTCCTCTCTCTAAAATCAATAAAAATATATTTGAAAAAACATAGTATACATATCAATAATATCTAGGCTTGACTGCTATCTAAAGAAGGTATTCAAATAAGAGGTACCTATCTTCGAATAAATATTAAAATTGAGAAATATAAAGCACACTCCATTGCACTTTGGTGGGGAACACTCTTTCTAATAGTGTGAAGTAAAGGCAGTGTCTTCCATAATTCACATTTAGCAGCATTGTCATGGCTGGCTTCAAGGCAGCAGCAAAATAGTCTGACAAGGTCATTAAAAAATGGGCTGAAAGTAGATGATATGACAGAAATTTGCTAAATCTTAAATAGTAACCTGATTGTTGTCCTGGGAAAAAGTGATAAAGTGGCCTGCTATCTGACTCTGTGCCTTATTCTCAGTGATCTGTGGATGAATTCATCGTAAGTCTCATACAATGATGAATATTATGGTACATTTATAAATAAAATGACTAAAAAGTCAAAACCAGACACATTAGGCAAAGTGACTTTAGAGGCTAAAGTGCTAAATCAAATGAAAGGATCTTATTTGGATTGAAAAAATAGCATTAAATGGGACTGAAGCTGTCATATGAAGGAAAGAAGCTAAGCACAAGAATATAACAATACTAATCCTTGCTTAGATAAAAATCAAGGACATCTTGTATCCCTGTAGATTTTGCTATGATGATAACATACAATACAAATTAACCCTGACTTTAAAAAACATATATAATGGTAAGTAAGAAAATAAGAAAAAAATTAAATAATAGGAATTAAAATGTCAATTACATTTATTATTCTTGTTGGATAAATATAATAATTTAGTGAAAGTATCCAAAGGAAGTCCTTACATGTTTTCAATTTAAAACTTAAATGCTAGCACCACAGTTTTATACCTGATATTTAAATATTTGTTGAATTTTGCATGACGTAGTAATTTATCTTTCATCTTTGACTTTAATTTTAACTGGTGTTAATTTAATAGTCACTTTTTAAGAATTAAATACAATTTAAATGTTTATCACAAAAGGGAAATTGATTTTCTATAAATGTAAAGAAGAAAAAACAAAAGATTTTAGTAAATATAAAAAAATAAAATGAAAGTTCTCATCTTAAAATTTTTGGTATGCAATAAAATATTTCATTGTTAGATTTAAATTAATACGTCTAATATATGTGTTAAAAAGTTCTCTAAGAGTGAGTTGCTATGAGCAATGTAAATTCAATTCCTAAGATTTTGTTCTTTATTATTCTACTTTTCTATCCTCCTTTATTGCTTTATAAACAGGCCTGTGAATTTTTTTATTTTATCATTGTTAAAAATGCAACATGGATACCTTAACAAATACATCAGATTTAATTAAAATACTTTTTTATAAAACTACGTATGCATAATTTTTTATACAGTAATGTAGTGATGGCTAATTTTATGTGACAGCTGGACTAGCCCCAGGTGTCCAGATTAATTAAACATTATTTCTGGGTGTGCCTATGAAGGTATTTCCAGATGAAATTAGCATTTGAATTTGTGGACTGAGTATAGTCGATTGTCCTCCAGAGTGTGGGTGGCCATCATCCAATCTGCTGAGGGCCTGAATAGAAAAAAAAGGCAGAGAAAAAAGAAATTAACCTTTTTTTCATTCTGCCTGAGTACTAGAGCTGGGACATTGATATTTTCCTGCTCTCTGTGCTCCTAGTTCTTAGATCTTAGGTTTCTACTCCCATAGGTTTCCAGTTTGCCAAAGGCAGATTGTGGGACTTCTCAGCTTCCATAACTGTATGAGCCAATTCCTATAATAAACTTCTTCATTGCTATCTATCTATCTATCTATCTATCTATCTATCTATCTATCTACCATCTATCTATCATCTATCTAATTTTATTGGTTTAGTTTCTATGGCGAGCACTAATTAATAAAAATGTTTGAATCACTTGGTAATCTTCAGTCTTGGTTTATCTCTCTAAGTACAGGTGTTCAGTTAGAATAAGTAAGGTTTCATTTTCTTCTGCAAGCAAAATGCAGTGAAATCCCTCATATAAATACATATCTTTAAGTATCTCACCCAAACTCCTCCAGGTATTTTAAAGTATTGGTGTAAACTCAATATAGGCTTAAGACTGGATTCCTGCTGTATTAAAGTTTAAAATATTTCAGAATTTTATCTGTTTCAAGGAGAAAAAAGCTGTTTTTGTCAAATAGACAAATAATACAAGCTTGAATTGTTTTGAGCATTGAAAGGTGGGAAGGTGAATAGATGTCTTAAAACACAAGATTTTATATTGACAATAATGTGCAGATAAAAGGAACATTTCCTAGTCTCCCAGAAACCACTGGATAACCATGGCAATAAAGGAAAATTGATGCAGATAGAGATAAAATCACCACAGGAATAATGACTAGACCTACGCAAATATTAGACTAGACTTGGTACTGTTATTCCCATTACATTCCTTATTTGAAAGTAAAGACTGAAGAGTAGATTTTATCTCTAATGCATTGAAATACAAGTTGTTCTTTCTGAGTCTTAAGCTTGAGTAAAGATATTCTCAGAAAAGGCAGTTAACATAAGTATGAAGGTAAGGACTAAGCTGAAACCTTGATATCTATAGAGAGTAAAAATACAGATTTATTTTCAACATATGGGAGTTGCATTTATTTAAAGTAGAGAATATTTCAAAAAACCAAAATTCTGGAGGTGTTTTATCCTAAAAAATACTAAAAGCCAAAAGAGTTCTTTAAACTTAGAATCTGGCCCTACCAGGTTTTGCTCAGTGTATAGATAGAGCATCAGTCTATGAACCATAGGGTCCCGGGTTTGAAGGCCCCTCCCCAGCCGGGGCCCTGGCCAGGGTGCATGCAGGAGGCAACCAATCAATGTGTTTCTCTCACATCAATATTTCTCTCTGTCTTTCCCCCTCTCTTCCACTCTCTCTAAAAATCAATGGAAAAATCCTTGGGTGAAGATTTAAAAAATAATTAAGAAAATAAATAAAAAAAAAACTAGAATCTGGACCTAACTATAATGATGATTAAATCATGTAACTACCAATATTTGCTCCACAGTCCAAACCAGTGGTTCTCAAAATAAAGTATGCATTAGGACATATGGAAGGCTTGTAAAACATAGATAACTGTTCTCTACTCTGGAGTCTCTGATTCAGCAGGTCTGGTTTGAGGTTTGAGAATTTGCATTTCTAACAAGTTCCTAGGTGATACTGATTCAACTGCTCTGGAGAACACACTTTGAGAAACACTGGTATAGATAATGTTCAGCTTCTTTCAGGAACTATTTAACAGGCGGAGCAAACATGCTTAACTAGGTAGGAACTTGTGCACCAGAGGGGGACTGACACAGGATTAGGGAGTAAGCCTGGGACAAGCTGCTACAGTCCACGGCTCCCTGGTTGCAAGTCTCGTGGGGACCCTTAAAGTTTAGAAGAAAAAAAGTAAAGAGTTCATGTCTGAGAATGAACTTTGTCTTTGGGTTTTATCCTTCGTCTTGAGGGTTTTTATGTTCTTTTGCCGGTGAGGATCTTAGGGAAGGGTTTCAGCAGAATATTCATCAGCCTTTCAGGTGCTTTTTAAGTATAGAGATTCATCAAAATAAGTGAATAGGGGAGTTTGGGATTCTTCTTTGGTTTGCTTTACATTTTACTTTTTTCTTGGGTCTGCCTAGCTCTAACCAGGTTCTTATTTCTTCACCTCACTTCTTCTATCCTGAAGTTTAGTTAGCACAGATGGCAGTAATTAAGTCTCTATTCTCTATCTCTCTGAACAGGATGATTTAAGCTATGTACTCTCTGGTTAGGGAGGAGATGAATAAACCATTTTCTCTCAAGTGTCCTTGGTTAGGGAAGATAAGGTCTTGTGATTTAATAGCTGGGTGTAAGTTGTTAAAATTATTTGGCCTTTTATAATTATCTTGTCTCAGTTTTACCATTGCACTTTAATAATTCAAAACATCCCCTATGGAATTGTAGTTTTAGAAATTTAGTAATTGATCAGTTTTGTGTATAATTTGTATTTTTTGCCAGGAAACTAGTAAACAGAAAATAGACTTGCTTTTTATATAAAATAATGTATTTCTATATGCAAATTTGCCATCCTATATAATAAGGAGGTAATACGAAAATTGGCCATCACTCCAACATACAAGATGGCCACCCCCATGTGACACAAAATGGCCACCACAAGATGGCCGGCAGGGGAGAGCAGTTGGGAGGGACCAGGCCTGCAAGGGAGGACAGTTGGGGGCAACCAGGCCAGGAGGGGAGGCAACCAGGCTGGCATGGGAGCAGTTAGGTGTCAATCAGGCTGCCTGCCTGATTGCACCTGACTGCCTCTGCCTGCCAGCCTGATCACCCAATAACCACTCCCCTGCCAGCCTGATCAACTCCTAACTGCTCCCCTACAGGCCCAATTGCCCCCAACTGCCCTCTGCTGCAGGCCTGGTCCCCCCCCAATTGCCCTCCCCTGCCGGCCTGGTCACCCCAAACTGCCCTCTCTTGCTGGTCCGGTTACCCACCCACTGCCCCCCACTGCAGGCCTGGTTACCCTTAACTGCCCTCCCCTGCCAGCCATCTTGTGGTGGCCATCTTGTGTGAGGGTGTGATGGTCAATTTGCATATTACCTTTTTATTATTTAGGATAATGAACTCTCAGAAAGAGAAACTAAAAAATAATAGCATTTACCATGGAAATGAATAAATTAAGATACTTAGGAATACACATAACCAAGGAGGTAGAAGACCTTACTCAGAAAACTACAAGATGTTGAAAGAAGACATAGAGGAAGATATAGACAAGTGGAAGACTATACCATATTTATGGACTGGTAGAATCGACGTCATTAAAATATCCTTACTATCCAAAGCAGTCTATAGATCCAATGCAATTTCTATTAAAATGCCATGAGTATATTTCACTGATCTAGGACAAATATTCCAAAAGATTCTGATGGAACCCCAAAAGACTCTTAATAACTGTAGCAATCTTAAGAAAGAACAAAGTTGGAGGGATCATAATACCAGATATCAAACTATACTACAAAGCCACTATAATCAAAACAGCCTGGTACTGTCACAAGAACAGGCATATAGATAAATGGCACAGAACAGAGACACCAAAAATCAACCCAAGCCATGATGCTCAATTAATATTTGACAACATAAACAAGAACATAAAATAGAATAAAGGCAGTCTCTTCAATAAGTAATTTTGGGAAAATTAGACAGGTATATGCAAAAAGTGATACTAAGCCACAAACTTACAGCATATACAAGAATAAACTCAATGTGGATAAAAGACTTAATTATAAGTTTCAAATCCATAAAAATCCAAGAAGAAAACCTAGGCAGTAAAATAGCAGACATCTCAAGTAGGAAAATTTTTGCTGATACATCTCCTATGGCTAGAGAAACAAAGGAAAAAATGAACAAATGAGACTACATCAAAATTAAAAGCTTCTGCACAGCAAAAGAAACTATCAACAAAATGAAAAGGGATCCCACTGTATGGTAGAACATATTTGCCAATGATACATCTGATGAGCTAATCTCCAAAATATATGAAGTACTCATACAACTCAACAAAAGACAAACAATCCAATTTAAAAATGGGCAGAGGACCTGAATAAACACTTCTACAAAGAGGACATACAGATGGCCAAATAGATATATGAAAAAAATGTTCATGGTCACTAATCATCAGAGAGATGGAAATTAAGACTACAATGAGGTATCACTTAATACCTGTCAGAATGGCTACCATCAATAACTCAATAAACATCAAGTGCTGACAAAGATGTGGAGAAAAGGGAACCCTCATGCATGTTTGGTAGGAATGCAGATTGGTGAAGCCACTGTGAAAATAAATCAGTATGATGTTTCCTCAAATAATTATCAATGGAACTGCTATTTGACTCAGCAATACCACTTATGGAAATATATCCTAAGAATCCAGAAACATATGCACCCCTATGTTCATAGCAGTGTTATTTACAATAGCTAAAGTCTGAAAACAGCCCAAGTGCCCATCAGTAGAGGAGTGGATAAAAATATACCATGCAGCTATAAAAAAGAACTCTTTCCCAGCTGGTGTTGCTCAGTGGTTAAATGTCGACCCATGAACCAGAAGATCACAGTTCAATTCCTGGTCAGAGCAAAAACCTGGGTTGTGGGATGGAGACCCAGAAAGGAGTGGGCAGGAGGCAGCCAATGGATGATTCTCATCATTGATATTCTTATTTCTCTCTCCACTCTCTCTTCCTCTCTTTAAATTAATTATATATATATACTAGGGGCCTGGTGCACGAAATTCATGCACTGGGTGTGTGTGTGGTGGGGGGGAGTGTCCCTCAGCCCAGTCTGCCCCCTCTCACATACTGGGAGCCCTCAGGTGTTGACCCCCATCACCCTCCAATCGCAGGATTGGGCCCTTGCCCAGGCCTGACGCCTCTGACAGAGGCGTAGATCCCCATCACCCTCCGATCGCCTGATCGGCCCCTTGCCCAGGCCTGACACCTCCGCCAGAGGTTTCAGGCTTGGACAGGGGACCCCCATTTCCCCCCGATCACTGGCTCTCACCCCCGCCCAGGCCTGAGGCCTCTGGCCCAGGAATCATGCCTGGGCAGGGGGCCCCCATCTCCCTCTGATCGCTTGCTCCACCCCCCTCCCAAGCCGGACGTCTCTGACCCAGGCTTCAGGCCTGGGCAAGGGGACCATCATATCCCTCCAGTCCCCAGCTCCGCCCCCCGCCCAGGCCTGATGCCTCGGCCAGAGGAGTTGACCCTCATCACCCTCCGATCACCAATCACCGGATCGGCCCCTTGACCAGGCCTGAGGCCTCCGGCTGAGGTGTCAGGCCTGGGCAGGGGACCCCCAGCTCCCTGCGGTTGCAGGCTCTGCCCCTGCCCAGGACTAACGCCTCTGGCCTAACGCCTCTGGCTGAGGCGTCCGGCCCAGGCAGCGGGGACCCACAGCTGCAGCGGCCCCACGATCGTGGGCTTCGCTTTAGGCCCAGGCAAGGGACCCCTAGCTCCCGGGACTGCCAGCTTCGACCGTGCCCAGCTCCCATCGCTGGTTCCACCCCTACTTCCTGCTATCACTGGCCAGGGCGGAAAAGGCACCTGATTCTCCGATCATGGCTGGGGGGCAGGGCAAAGGCGGCCCCAGGGCCGCCTTTGCCCTGCCCCCCAGCTCTTAGCTCCCCCCTGGGTTTCTGATCACTGTCAGTGGCAGGGGGCTTCTTCCTGCTTTCCCTTTCGCCTCCCTGCATTGTGCCTACATATGCAAATTAACCGCCATCTTGTTGGCAGTTAACTGCCAATCTTAGTTGGCAGTTAATTTGCATATAGCCCTGATTAGCCAATGAAAAGGGTAGCGTCGTACGCCAAGTACCATTTTTCTCTTTTATTAGTGTAGATAATAGAGGCCTGGTACATGAAATTTGTGAATGGGTAGGGTCCCTAGGCCTGGCCTGCGATTAGGACTGATCTGTGGGGCAACTGGTGAAGTGATCAGTGGGCCCCCACTGGCCCCCGCCTTGTTTGGCCTGGCACTGCTCACTCGCTGGCCTCGCCTCCACCTGCCACCATCGGTCAGGGCCTGCAGTCTGGGGGCAGCTCCTGCGCTGAGCGTCTGCCTTCGGTGGTCAGTGTGTGTCATAGTGACCAGTCGTTCCACTATTTGGTCGATTTGCATATTAGGTTTTTATTATATAGGATATATATATATATATATATATATATATATATATATATATAAATTTTATTTTTATTTTTTTAAGAAGAAATTCACCTTTTGCGACAACATGAATGGACCTAGAGATAATTATGCTAAGTGAAATAAGCTAGTCAGAGAAAGACAAATATCACATGATCTCACTTACATGTGTAATTCTGCCTGAAACCACCTTGTTGTGGTCCATTACAAAGATTGTTTCCACTCTCCTGATTTCAGAGAAAACATCAAGCGGCTAACTTTATGTTTCAGCACAAACCCCATTTTTAAACCAATTCAGTCTTTCCATTTCCCACCTTAAAACTCCTAGGAAAAAATGTGATTGTTTTTAGGTTTACTTCAGGAATCAGCTTTCTTTCTGGTTAGAAATTATCATATTTATTTTATATCGTTATTCATATTGCAAACATGATGAAGGATCCCAAAATGTGCTTCTCGCTTTAAGAGTTCCAGCAATAATTCTCCAAAACAAGTAGGGGGCATAGATTTAATAAATACCCCCACTAGCATCACAGTATGTTTTAATCAAATGAGAAGACTAGGCAGTGCTGAATCTGAGATTTACACATAAGCTAAAATGTCTAAATTGTATTGTTGCTTGCCCTAGCCAGTTTGGCTCAATGGACAGAGCATCAGCCTGTCCATGAATGGACTTAGAGATAATTATGCTAAGTGAAATAAGCTAGTCAGAGAAAGACAAATATCACATGACCTGGGACTGAAGAGTCCCAGGTTTGATTCCAGTCAAGGGCACATATCTTGGTTTCAGGATCCTTCCCTGGTCAGGGTTTGTTCAGGAGGCAACCAATTGATGTGTTTCTCTCACATTGATATTTCTCTCTGTCTTCCCCTCTCTCATCCATTCTCTCTAAAAAATAAATGGAGCCCTAGACACTTTGGCTCAGTGGATAAAACATCAGCCTGTGGACTTAGGGTCCCTGGTTTGCTTCCAGTCAAGGGCCTATGCCCAGGTTGTGGGCTCGATCCCCAGTAGGGGGCATGCAGGAAGCAGCCAATCAGTGATTCCCTCTCATTATTGATGTTTCTATTTTTCTCTCCCTCTCCCTTCCTCTTTGAAATAAAAATAAAATAAAATAATCAATGGAATAAACAAACAAACAAATAAATGAATAAATAAACAAACAAACAGTATGGTTGTTTGAATAATTTAATCAGCCATATTTGAGTGCAAGAAATAGAGACTCCTCAAACTACTTCAATTAATGGGTTGTTTTTTAGGATACACATAAAATCTCACAGATATGTGATTAACTTCATGAAAATTGAAGTTAAAAATGTTTCTGGTAATTATAGCTGGGAGTTAATGCTGATTTCAAAGTGAGCGTAGAGGTCTCATCAGTGCTCTTACCTCTTTAGTGTTCAGCCACTACTGATAGCTAGTTCACGATGGCTGCTGCTGGCATCTGCACCCAGAGAGCTTCAATTGGCAAATAGTTATCAAGGCCCCCAAAATTATATTTTGCATTTATATACCATCATATTTGGCAAATGCTTTTTCTCTATGGTGCTTGTGATAAATTCTGAGAGAGAACCATTGGTTCAAATCCTAATACAGTGTCAGTTCACAGATACATTTGGAATATGTAGACTTGGGTCAGGTTTAAAACTTTTAAACTGTTAACAGTTCTCTCTGTTATGGAAAGAAATGCAGTATGAGTTGTGAGTAAAACAACAATCCTGACAAGATTGTATAAGCAGCATAGTTACTCCGATGGAATACAGAATGTGACAAAATATCTAATCACATTACAAATACATGAAGTAACCTCGCTGGAGCTGGCAGTGGAATACAGTGCTGACTTACATAACCTTAGAAATGAGTGAAAACGTAAGACTAAGGGCAAAAGGAACTATGCATATATACAATACACCCTGGTTGGTAAAATTCTTTCCCACTGGATATGAATAAACAATTCTGAAACCACTAGATATCTATACTAGTATTAAGTGATTTGGTAAATGAATGGCAAATGTTGGGAATTATTTTTCTCACCGTTGGATCAGGAGGTTACAGGTGAATAAGGAAAGAAGGCAAAAATAATCCATGTGGTAAGATATTAGAGTTAGAAACACCAGTATGGATTTATTTTTACCTTAACATAGACACAGATGAATACACAGAGGAATATGTACAAATATGTTTATATAGTTAGTACACATACAAATATGTCTTTGTTCCATCAGCCAAGAGGGCCTATACACCAACATCCCAATAGTAAAAGCAACAAGCATTCAAATGTTGGTTTATAATACCATTGATTAGTAAAATAGAATACCTTTCCTTAAAGAACTGGCCCCTTCTAGACCTGGAACATGGAATATGCAAGATGAGCCTATAATATCTTGTAGTGCCAGAAAACAACATATGCTTGGGAAAAAAACAAAACCAAAATCACGATGGAGGTTTGTCAAAGGAACACAGAAACCAATTGAAATAGTTCTCCATGCCCCAAACTGGAACAATGTGAGAAATACAAAAAATAAAGTAGTACTGCATTATAACCCAAAGTATAAAATCAGTATTCTAAGTCCATACTGTTATAAATAAATGTTTGGGTACATGTAGAACTGCGAGATAATAAATAGATCTTTGGTGCAGAATAATTCTAAATAATTTACGTAGGAACATTGACCTCAAGGAAGTGTAGGCTGTGCACTTCTTGCCAAAAAGTAAATAATAGGAAAAGGGTGAGGATAGAGCAACTTTACAGGGGGAAGCCTGACAAACACTACTGCAGCTACGTAGTTACGCTCAGTATCAACACTAATAAGTCATGTACCCTTGCGATGTTGCGAGGAGATGGACACTGTGCTTCTGTGGTCTTCCTCCCCCCAATCATAACTTCCATGTAATAATGAGGCAAACATCAGACAAATACTGAATAAGGAATTTTCTACAAAACAGCTTTGTAGTTCCCCTCAAAGTGCAGAGGTTGTCAAAAACAACAAAAGCCCGAGTAACTGTCAGAGCCTAGAGGAGTCAAAGGAGGCATGAATATAAATGCAACATGGCATTCTAGATAGGATCCTGACAGAGAAAAAGACATCTCTAAAAAAAAGAGAGAGAGAGAGAGAGATAATAGGTTAAACTGTCAAAACTATAGAAATCTGAGTAAAACATGGATTTTTGTTAATAATAACATGTTAATATTGTTTCATTGGTTGTGACAAAAATATAACATATGATGTTAAAAATAGAGAAAATTCTGTGAGAGTTATATGGGAACTCTATATCATCTTTGTATCATTTCTGTAAACATAAAACTGTCCTATCATAAAAAAAGTTATTGGATTATCTTATTGGTAATCAACTATGACCGATATTTGCAAGTAGGAGGGTTCATTTTTAAAGGCCAAATTACTGCCTACTGTCACTTTTGATTAAAGACTGATAAAAGCTATTCACTAAGATAGATTCTCAGTTCTTCACCCACAAATATGTAGAATGAAATAAAAAATCAAGGCATAGCATTTGCTTTCCTCCTGTTTAGGTAACAAAGAACAATTTACATTAAGTTTATATTGAACACTGTCTTAGAGGATATGATTTAGAACTGAAAACAAATTGAAGACCATTGGAACTACCTGTAGAGACGGTTGGAATGCTAAATTGAATGATTCCAGCGAGCCATATTAAAGAATAGTGAGGCCTGTTTAATGAGTCAATAGAATAATGCTGTAAAGAGAATTATGAAAAATAATTAACCTGAATTTATGGGGTTAACCTATAAGTTCTCCATATATCACCAATCAGGTAACTTAATCCATCAAGGGAAAGAATAAATAAAGGGTGTAAAATATCACGGAATTGTTCACTCTAACACTGTACATTCTGGAGCCTGAAGCAAATTCCTTTCACCAAAAAATGGGGACAGGAGCTAAAGATTAAGTATAGTACAAAATTAAGTTAAAATGAAATCTAATTAATTCACTTAAAAATATTAAATCTAAATAAAATTTTTAAAAATTTTAATAGCGCCAAAACCGGTTTGGCTCAATGGATAGAGTGTCGTCCTGAGGACTGAAGGGTCCCAGGTTTGATTATGGTCAAGGGCATGTGCCTGGGTTGCGGGCACATCCCTAGTGGGAGATGTGCAGGAGGCAGCTAATCGATTTTTCTCTCTCATCGATGTTTCTAACTCTCTCCCTTCCTCTCTGTAAAAAAATCAATAAAATATATTAAAAAAATTTTAATAGCAAAAATAGTAAGCATGGTAAAGACTTACTCGTGTGAGTAGACAATTATAGTTAACTATACTTTAAATCTATGAAAAAATTACAGGAATATACAGGCAAAATACCTATCCTAGTATATAGCAATGAAATAAACTTCATGGAGAAAATAATAGTTTATGTTTAAGGTGGGACTTGGAAGAAGGGTAGGAATTAGCCTGACAAATATTGAGAGTGAATGGGGATAAGGAATGCAGAATCATTCAAGTAGAGAAACAGTATGTATAAATAGCAAAGCTAAGAGGAAAGAGAAAATAGAAGACAAGTAATGACTGAAATGTATGAGACATAAGGCCAGGGAGAGAAACATGAGACAGATCTTGCAGCACTTTGTAAACATTAAGTTTTGAAATTCATTGAAGGATAATGACAGTCCTTGACTACCATTAAGTAAGAAACTGACATAATCAGATGTGTTATTTATTGCAGTCATTTTGACTGTAGTGTAAGGAATGGATCGGAGATATTCAACCACGGAAGGACACTATTGACGTGAACTAGAGTTGAGGCAGGGGAGTGGAGAAATACAAATGGAAATCAGATAGAATAAGATAAATCCAGCCTTGTGATGGATTTACTGGGGATGAGGGAAAGGCAGAGAGAAAAAAAGAAATTGAAGAAATAATGTTCAGGTTTGTGACAGGTAGAAAACTGTCAATACCATGTAATAATATGAAAAACAAAAGGAAAGGGATAGGCATCAGGCCAAGAGAAGGACTCAATAATTATTAGATGTGCTGGATTTGAAACATATTTCTGATATCCAATAGGTTGATCTATGGGGGTTTCAAACTCAGGAGTGGATGGGCTGGGAATGTGTATTTGTTGATCTCTGCAATGCTACATATACAGGATAATTAAAGCCTTGGAAACAGACTTTTATATAATATGTAATTTTTAAAATATATATATTATTGATTTTTTACAGAGAGGAAGGGAGAGGGATAGAGAGTTAGAAACATCAATCAGAGAGAAACATCGATCAGCTGCCTCCTGCACACCCCCTACTGGGGATGTGCCCGCAACCAAGGTACATGCCCTTGATCAGAATCGAACCTGGGGCCTTTCAGTCCGCAGGCCGATGCTCTATCCACTGAGCCAAACCAGTTAGGGCAATATGTAATTTTTTAAGTAAAATGTTTATAAAATGTTTGAGGAGTGGAAACCATTGATATAGTGATCCCAGTGTGAATCCCAGTGATCCCAGTGATCCCAGGCTTTTATGAATAAGATTGATCATATTTTTTAACATAAAACTGTTCAGAAACTGGCATTAGATAAATGTTTACCTGAAAGAAATTTAAATGAAACAAATCTTCCATGTGTAGAAAGTTTCCAGTCTTTACAGTTTTTCATTTACAGAATTGTTTCTCAGATAAGAGACTTACAATTTTCTATAGAATTCACTAAAAGGATTTTTAAATGAAAGAGTATCAGGCAACCCTTCTGACATCAGGGGAAATATACTCAAGAACTAGAAGAATTAAAAGTAGGTGACTGGCAGAAAGAAAAAAGAAAGAAAAAAGGGGAAAAAAGCAAAGGTAGGTGACTGGAAAGCATGTGCATGTGGAGTGATGTCTGAAACCCAGTAAAGGATCATTTCCTGGACAGGCTGAGGCCTGTTCTGATGGGCTTGTGCCCCATAGTATGGATGGCCGGTAACTGAGAAGAGTTTCGCTCTGTATTACTGATGAAATGCTACACTAAGGAAATGGGAGCTTAGCATTGTAAGGCAGACTTTTTCAACCTGAAAGAACTTTATTATTGTCAACTGACAAGAAAAAGAGTTCAAAGTAGTTAGAACCCCTGAAGAGATAAAAGGGAAGGAAAATAGAAAGAGTTAGGAGATAAAATTGTAATTTCTAGAAGAAGGATGATAGATTTAGGTATATACCAGTGACTATAAAATGTTCAATGTAGGTGTGAAAATTGGAATTAAAATAAGCATACTGATATGCTTACTGCAGCCTGAATGGCAAGTGCACCTAAATTTGCAGATGAAATAGGCTCAAATCCTATCACAAGTTCTTTGTGAAACTAAGAATTTTTTTTTTATTGCTACTCTCTATTCACATCTGGCTGTGATTTTCAGCTTTTGCTGAATTCTGCTATTCCATTTCTGCACAGTTGTCTAGTGCTGACCCAATTTGGGTACATACAATTCTCTTTGTTTCCTCTTTCTCATGTCACAAATACTAGTAATACTACCAAAAAGAAATATCAGGAGCTGGAGATTCAAATATAACTATAGGAGATGCTAAGTAACAGCATTCTATAGAAGATAATTTTCAAATGACACCCAAATTCCCAGCTCCTAAGAAAGGCCTTTAGCCCCATCTGTCGACTCAAGCATCAGACTCTAGCCATATTGTTCTGCCTTTGCTCTTCTTCCTGCACATCACCACTTTTTTCTAATTTTTTATTTGCTGTATCTTGAGATGTCTGTTCACTTTTTAATAGACAACTTAGCTAAACATTTTATGATCTCCTCATACCTCATGTCCATGAACCCTCAGTTTGTATTCATAAAAGACTTAAAAAATTCTTCCCTAATCAAAGGAAGTTACTTAAGAAAAGTGAACTTTGATATGAACCAGTTAAGATAGAATTTTTACCCAATAAACTCTCCTTTTAGTGGGCATAGTTTGTAACTCAGCTTTAACTCATAGTTTAACTCAGCTATATATTAATTATATACTTATGGTTCTCAATTCTCTTCATTTCTGTTCTATCAGGTTTTATCACAATGTTTACCACATGGTTGATGCTTAAAAATATTAAGAAGATAGATGAAAGAATGAGTTGTTAATCTCTATATATAAAAGGCTAATATGCAAAGTGTTCCCTCAGGAGTTCAGGCAGGAGACCGGGAGTTTGATCTCCTGCAACATGGGAAGGAAGGCCCTGGCCATCAGCCTGAAGACCCTGATCGGCCCTGATCACCAGCCAGGCCTAGGGACCCTACACGTGTATGAATTTCACTCACCGGGCTTCTAGTAGATTACTAAAACAAGGCATTGATAAATGTCCTTTGGGGATATTAGAAGAATTCATTCAGTGTAAATTATTACAGTACATTCAGTTTGCATTTTTTTGCAGAAATCAGGGGATATGAGAGTGGCAATTTTGCTGATACTGCTACATATGTATCTGCAACATAGATTGTATCTTTGTAATGAAAACTTTTGTAATATGAACAGTAATTTCACTGAGTACAGAGAGCTAGCTCAGTTTTCATGCTGATCACTTAATACTCTATGCAGAATGCCTACATTATCATACAGACACGAATATAAATGTGAGACTTTATTTTGGAAGTTTAGTTAATCCTGGCATTTGATGTAGTCAAATGAAGGTCTCTGAAGTCCTCTCATTAGCATAAAAGTTAATTGCTGCTCTGCTCTTACCCACAGGACAATTTTAAACAAATTAGTAACCAACTGCCTTTCTAAAATCAGGTTCTTCCAAATATGCATATGAATGTTGACTTATGGAATTCCTAATTCTCCAATTGCTCATACAAGATATAGAAACCTGTTTTTCTTCCCACAATTAACCTTGACTTCCTATGCCTGCAGTTTCTGTCAGATCCTTGTGTTTAACTTAAACATGGTTCTTTAGTCAATTTTGCCTCATTTTTTCCTTACCTACCAAACCTATCACCTCATATACTTTGTCTTTATCTGCTTTATTTTTTTTTAATATATTTTTATTGATTAAGATATTACATATGTGTCCTTGTCCCCACGTTACCCTCTACCCCCCCGCCCCCCGCTCATGCCCTCACCCCCCCCCCCCCCCCGTTGTCCGTGTCCATTGGTTAGGCCTATATGCCTGCATGTAAGTCCTTTGGTTGATCTTTCCCCCTTGCCCCCACCCTCCCCTCCCCTCCCTCCAAAGCCCGACAGTCCAATCAATGCCTCTCCGTCTCTGGATCAGTCCTTGTTCATCAGTTTATGTTGTTCATTATATTCCACAAATGAGTGAGATCATGTGGTATTTATCCGCTCTCCAGTTCCATCCATGCTGTGGCAAATGGTAAGAGTTCCTTTTTCTTCTTCCTCTTCTTAAAGAATACCTTTCAGCATTTCATATAATGCTGGTTTGGTGGTGATGAACTCCTTTAGCTTTTTCTTATCTGTGAAGCTCTTTATCTGACCTTCTATTCTGAATGATAGCTTTGCTGGATAAAGTAATCTTGGTTGCAGGTTCTTGCTATTCATCACTTTGAATATTTCTTGCCACTCTCTTCTGGCCTGCATGGTTTCTGTTGAGAAATCAGCTGACAGTCGTATGGGTACTCCCTTGTAGGTAACTGACTGTCTTTCTCTTGCTGCTTTTAAGATTCTCTCTTTGTCTTTTGCTCTTGGCATTTTAATTATGATGTGTCTTGGTGTGGTCCTCTTTGGATTCCTTTTGTTTGGGGTTCTCTGCACTTCCTGGACTTGTAAGTCTATTTCTTTCACCAGGTGGGGGAAGTTTTCTGTCATTATTTCTTCAAATAGGTTTTCAATATCTTGCCCTCTTTCTTCTTCTGGTACCCCTATAATTCTGATGTTGGTACGCTTGAAGTTGTCCCAGAGGCTCCTTACACTATCTTCATATTTTTGGAATCTCTTTTCTTTTTTCTTTTTCGGTTGGGTATTTTTTGTTTCTTTGTATTTCAAGTCTTTGACTTGATTCTTGGGATCCTCTTGTCTGCTGTTGGATCTCTGTAAATTATTCTTTATTTCAGTCAGTGTATGCTTAATTTCTAGTTGGTCCTTTTTCATGTCCTCCATGGTCTCACTATACTTATTGAGGGACTCATTAAATTTATCGGCGGTTTCCATAAAATCCTTGAAAAACCTTATAAACGTGGCCTTGAACTCTATATCCAGTCGTTTGCTTTCCTCCGTTTCTGCCATTTGTGACCTGTTTCTTTGTCTCCGCATTTTGGCTGCTTCCCTGTGTTGATAGAGTGGCTTTGTGTGCTAGGTGTCCTGTAGGACCCAGTGGCTCAGCCTCCCCAGTTACCTGAGGTGGACACTCTTGGTGCACCCCCTTATGGGCTTTGTGCACAGTCTTGTTGTAGTTATGCCTTGGTTGTTGTAGGCTCACTGGGAGGAATTGACCTCCAGGCCAATTGGCTGTAAGAGTCAGCTGTGTCTGCAGTGGGAGAACTTCTGTGCTGGAGACACCCTTCTGGGGCAAGACTTGCTTCAGTGGGGCTTTGGTGCTCACTGAGACTGCACCCTGAGTGTGTCCCTTATGGATCTGAGGAGTTGTGATCTGGATGGTCCCCCTCTGACCACTGGGTACAGTGGCTCTTGGTTCTAAGGAGGTGCTAATTTAGCCTCTGCCTGAGGTTACACAGCAGGAACTACGAAGAGAACTGCAGATTCCCCTTCCTTTTTTGGAGTTTGGAAGTGCCCTGATGATGCTCAGCTGTGTAGCAATGCAAGCCGCTGTGGGGCCTTGGGCCTTCTCTTGGAAGCTCTGGGTCTATCTTTCCCGACTGCAGTTAGGTAATTACAGGTTGCAAATGGCCGGGGCATTCATATGCAAAAGCCTCTGCAGCAGCCTGGGTGGGGCGGGGTCTCAAGGAATCAAAGGGCGGAGCAAGCAGCTATGGCGGAGCCTCAGCCCCGCCCTAAGGAGTCGCGAGTCCCAGTGTCCCGGCAATGGCTGCAAGCACCTCTGAGGGAAAGCTGCCCTCAAGCTCGCCCGCTGCCAGAGAGACCAGTTTCTCCCAGTATGAGTCCTGGGTCCCCAGAGACTTCTTGGAGCCGGATTTCAGAGCCGTCAGGAGCTTGTGTCTCCCTCCGGATTCAAAAAGACAGCCGCGTCCTCAGGTGCCAGACCCTTTCCGAGTGCGCGAGCCCCCCGTACCTCTGCACTCCACTTCCGCAGCTCCTCTGGCTCTCAGTGTGCTTTTCTTTCCTTCTAGTTGTAGAATTTACACTCAGCCAGCTCTCCTGTAGTTCTGGATGAGTCCAGTTTGTGTTTTTGATGCATTTATCAATTGTTGTGGGAAGCAGCAATTTCCTGGTGTTTATCTATGCCGCCATCTTAGTTTCTCCTTTATCTGCTTTCTAACTCTAACCACTATTCTAGTAATCCTTTCTCTTAGGTCTCTATTATCCTCTTCCTTCTATTATTTTTCTACCTAATTTTATATTTATTCTTATCTAAATTTTAACTTTCTCCTGCTTACTTGTTTTTTATTTATTTTTTCTTCACAAATAAACCATCACCTAATACCAGTGGCAGAAGTGGTTCTGAATACGCTATTTCATTAGAAGTGAAATTATTTAATACAGCACATAGCATACAGATTACTTGAGAAATTAAAATAAAAAAGGATCATTCGGCATGATTAATATAATACATTCCAAACTGTTCATTATTCTTGTTACTTTACTGATTCCAAAGTAATGTATGAAAAAAAAGAAGTACATCTTTAAAATTTTACACATTTAATTTCAAATATATATAACACTTAGGAAAATGTTAATAACATAATCAAGTAAAATTTTGAAAGCAGTTGATGGTTCTAATAAAACATTTGTTTTTCAATGTATATTATTTGATGTCAGGAAAATAGAGCTTGATGCTTAAATTATTGATAAGGAGTTAGTAATACTATTAGCCTACTTAAGAAATTTCTGGAGTTCTCAGAATTTTATAGAAATGAAAGGTGTGAACCATTTGTGTTTCATTATGAAAGTAAACAGACACAGCTACTTTAGATTATCTATATATATCTCTCTATATCTATATATCTATATACCTATGTATCTATATACCTATATATCAATCTATCTTTCTATCTATATATATGAAAGCCTAACATATCTTTACAATGGAACAACTGGAACGACTGGTCGCTATGACATGCACTGACCATCAGGGGGCAGACACTCAACACAGAAGCTGTCCCCAGCCCTCAGGCCCTGATTGTTGATGGGGCCTGCCAGCCAACCTCCCAGTTCCTCCCCCGACCAGTAGGCCCTGATTGCCCAATTGGTGCCAGGCCTCCGGGATGGGATGGGGAACCAGGGGTGGGTGGCGGCAGATGTGGGCAGCAAGGGAAAGAGGAGGAGGAGGAGAGGAGGTGGGCGGTGGGAAGACAGGGAGGAGGGGAACCTGATTGACCCTGATTGCTGGCCAGTGAATTTCATGCACTGGGTCTCTAGCCTTTTTATAAAGTACCAAAGATTACAGGAAATTGTCCTATATAATAATAATTTAGGAGAAAAGCACATTAGGGTATCTATGTACTCTGGGATAAATCTTTGATTTATGAAATGTTTTATGAAACTACCTTCTTATATCAAAAAGGCAAATAACAATGTCCATTTCAAAAAGAATTGTAACAGATACTGAAAAAGTATCACATTTTGCACCTGCTAAAATTCCACTTTTCTGATAATTCCTCTTAAATATATGTTTTTAATAAAAAGCTTTTTATTTCTACATTTGTGAACAAAACTGTCACTACCACCTTTAATGACTACTCCGTAGACACAGATTAAGAGCAGTAACAGTTAAATAAAAGTAGTTTTGATATTATAGAGTCAATCAGGATATTCTGAAGAGAAAGATTACATGACCAATATTTTCTTGTTCTTTATTGTTGTTGTTTTTACATTTTTATTATGTCTTTTTTTATTGCTGACAGTATTTCAGCTATCCCCCTATTTCCTCCATATCAGGCCCCAACCTCCCAGGCCCTGCTCCATGCCAGGCCTACACCACACTATTGTCTATGTCCATTGGTTATGCATATATGCATATAAGTTCCCCGGTTAATCATTCCCCTCCAACTCACCAGATTCTAGCCTTCCCTCTGAAGTTAGCCAGCCTGTTCTATGTTTCTAGGTCCTTGGATCTATTTTATTCATCACTTCATTTTGTTCAGTAGATTCCACATATGAGTGAGAACATATGATACTTATCTTTCTCTGGCTGACTTATTTCACTAAGCATAATACTCTCCAGGTCTATCCATGCTGTTGGAAATGGTAAGAGGTCTTTCTTTTTTTATAGCTGTGTAGTATTCCGTTGTGTAAATGTACAATAGCTTTTTTATCCACTCATCTACTGATGGGCACTTGAGCTGATTCCATATCTTAGCTATTGTAGATTGTGCTTTTATGAACATAGGAGTGCATATATTCTTTCTGATTGGTATTTCAGACATCTTAGAATATGTTCCCAGAAGTGAGATCACTGGGTCAAATGGCAGTTCCATTTTTAATTTTTTTAGGAAATTCCATACTGTTTTCCACAGTGGTTGCACCAGTTTGCATTCCTGCCAGCAATATACTAGAGTTCCTTTTCCCAACATCCTTGCCAGTACTTGTTGTTTGTTGGTTTAATGATGGTAGCAGCCATTCTGGCAGGTGTGTGGTGAAAACTCATTGTAGTTTTAATTGGCATCTCTCTGATGACTAATGACATTGACTATTTTTTCATATGTCTATTGGTCATCTACACTATATCCTCTTTGGAGAAGTATCTATTCAGGTATTTTGCCCATTTTTTAACTGGATTGTTTGTCTTCCTTTTGTTGAGTTGCATGAGTTCTTTGGAACTTAAGCACCTATCAGATATATCCTTGGTGACTATGTTTCCCATACAATGGGTTCCTGTTTCATTTTGATGGTTTCTTTTGCTGTGCAGAAGCTTTTTAGTTTGATATAGTCTGTTTGTTATTTTTTCCCTTAGTTTCACTTGCCCTAGGACAAGAGAAAATTTTACTATGTGAGATGTCTGAGATTTTACTCCCAGCAAATAAAAGTCCTGGACCAAGGAAGTTTTACCAAACATTCAAGGAATAACTAACACCTATCATCCTCAAACTACTCCAAAAAAGTCAAGAGGAAAGAACACTTGTAAGCTCTTTTTATGAGGCCAGCATTATGCTAATCCCAAAACCATATAAATACAGTACAAAGAAAGAAAATGACAGGCCAATATCCCTGATGAACATAGATGCTAAAATCCTCAACAAAATTCTAGCAAATTGGATCCAGCAATACATTATAAAGATCAGACACCATGATCAAGAGGGATTTATTCCCAGGATAAAAGACTGGTGCAATATCAAAATCAATAAATACATCACATAAACAAATTGACAGATAAAAATCACATGATCATAGCAATAGAGGCAAAGAAGCATTAAAAAAAATCCAGCACCCATTTTGATAAACACTCTCAGCAAAGTGGGAATAGAGAGACCATACCTCAACATAATAAAGACCATATATGACAAACCTACAGCCAACATTATACTCAATGGGAAAAAAATTAAAGCATTCCCCTTAAGAGAAAGAACAAGACAGAATGTCTGCTTTCACAACTTTTATTCAACATAGTACTAGAAGTTCTAGCCACAGTGATCAGACAAGAAAAAAAAAATCAAAGGCATTGAAATTAGAAAGGAGGAAGTAAAATGGTCATTATTCTCAAATGATATGATATTATACATGGAAAAACCTAAATACTCCTCCAAAGCACTACTAGACTTAATAAATGAATTCAGCAATGTAGCAAGATACAGAATTAACATCCAGAAATTGATATTTTGATACACCAATAATGAAATCTCAGAAAGATAAACTGAAAAAAAAATCCCATTTACCATTGCAACAACAACAACAAAATAAGATACCTAGAAATAAACTTAACCAAGGAGGTAAAAGACCAGTACTCAGAAAACTACAGAACATTGAAAAAAGCAATAGAGAAAGATACAAACAAGTGGAAGCATATACCAAGCTCATCGATTAGAATAAATAAAATCATTGAAATGTCCATACTACCCAAAGAGCAGAACAAATATTCAAAACGTTTGATGGAACCAAAAAGACCCTGATAACTGCGGCAATCTTGAGAAAGAAGGACAAAGTTGGAGGGATCATAATTCCAGATCAAATTATACTACAAAGCTGTTGTAATAAAAACAGTCTGGTACTGGCACAAGAACAGGCATATAGATCAATGGAGCAGAACAGAAACCCAGAATCATCCCAAGCCATCACACTCAATTAATGCTTGACAAAGGAGGCAAAGGCATACAAAAAATTAAAGATAATTTCTTCAATAAATGGTGTTAGGAAAATTAGACAGGTACATGTAAAAAAATACAACTAGATCACCAACATACACCATGTATAGGAATAAACTCAAAATGGATAAAAGACTTAAATATAACATGAGAAGCCATAAAAATCCTAGAAGAAAAACATAGGCAATAAAATCTCTGACCAATGTTTTTTGAGATCATATTTATTTGTAGTAATATGACATATACAAAAGAAAGTCAGTGGTTTAGAAGGTTTCTTTAATACTGTATAAATATTACTTGCTAGCAAGAGAAAATAATTTTGCAAAAATTAAATAGCAGAGAATCTGATTTTTAAGAAAATGAATAATGAAACAGCAACAAAGGAAAATTTACCCAGAGAGAAATCTAGCACATTTTCAAATAAGTCATTTGATATTACAGGGGAGGTATTCATAAGACAATTCCTAATATTTTTATGTTGTCAATATCATCTGGCTATCAATTGCTAATGACATGTCGATTGTCACCCTATCATTCACTTACAGGAAATATTTTTTCTTTTTGGCAGCATTTATGGCAAGTTTTGGGGGTGTTTGTTTTTAGTGTTTTTCAATTTTCTACCATATGTGCAAGTATGAATTGCCTTTCAATTATTTATTGATATTCATTGGTGAATTCTCAGTCATTATCTTCTGAATATGCTCTGTCACACTCCCTTTATTATATCTGGATCTGTCTATCTATCTATCTATCTATCTATCTATCTATCTATCTATCTATCTATCTACCTATCTGTGTTAGGGATTCTCATTCTAATCTTCTCACTCAATTCTATATTTTTTAACATCATATTCACCATTTATTTATATCTCTGCATATATTAAGGATAATTTGTTTATATCAATCTCTTTCTCCATTATATTAAAGCAGATTTTAATTTCACATTTAAAAATTTCCTGAGGTTTGCCTTTGTACTTTTACAAATCTACTTTAATATTTTAATTCATATTTTCAACAAATGATCTGCTGCTTGTTGAATCTGCTGACTCATCTTATTATTTCTGCATTACTTCCTCTTTCCTCCCACCCTCTCTCTAATCCTCTCCCTCCCCACTCCTGCTCCTTTTCCTTTCTCTCTCTCTCTGTCCTTTCCTTCATCTCTATCTTTTTTTCTTACTTTTTCTCTTTCTTACCTCATGTCTTTTTGAAATTCTGTTGTTGTTGCTATGGTGAAAACATTAAAGCTCTATTCTCATAGCAACTTTCAAGTATAAAATACAGTATTGGTAACTATAGCCACCAAACTGCACTTTGGACCTTGGATTCCAGGAACTTATTTATCTTATACTAGAAAGTTTACACCCTTTGAACATCTCTTCATTTCCCCGGCACTTCAGGTTCTATCAACTACCATTCCGCTCTCTGTAATAATGAGCTCAGTAGTTTCAGATTCCACATATCTTATGTGTATAAAAGCCTAAGTGACCAAATGACCAAATGACTGGTCACTGCAATGCGCACTTACCACCAGGGGGCAGACACCCAATGCAAGAACTGCCCCCTGGTGGTCAGTGCGCTCCCACAGTGGGAGTGCTGCTCAACTGATCAACGGCACCAGACACCCTGTTCATGGCTGGCAAGCGCAGCTGTGGTGCGAGCCTCTCCTACCTCGGCAGTAGCGCTACCAAGCAGCGGCAGCAGGCAGTGTGGCCAGGATGATCAGGAGAGGTGCAGTGCCCAGCCCAGGCTCAGGCTCCTCTCCGGCTGTCTGCTGCTTTGTGCACTACTACATTCCTGGGGGAAGTCAGATGGCAAGCCATGGCCTGTGGGAATCAGGCCGAAACCAGCAGTCCGACATGCCCCAAGGGGTCCCAGATTGCGAGAGGGTGCAGGCCATGCTGAGGGATCCCACTGGTGCACGAATCCATGCACCGGGCCTCTAGTAAGATAATATAGTATTTGCCTTTCTCTGCCTGACATTTCACTTAGTATAATGCCCTCAAGGTCCATCCATAGTGTCACAAATGGCATGATTTCCTTCTGTTTTATGTCTGAATAATTTCCATTGCACATATACTAGTACATATTCATAATCCATTCTATTTTATTTAAAGGTATATGATTTTTCCAAAGACCTGTTCTATCAGTGAATAAGTGTTGTGAAAGTTTATGTGATTAGTTAAAAAGAAGATATAGGATAATAAATAACCCAGTTGAATAGTGTCAGTGAACACTAGGTTGTTTTCATGTCTTCACTATTGTGACTGATGCTGCAATGAACATAGGATATAGACATCTTCTTGAGATAGTAATTTTGCTTCTTTTGGATATAAACCCAGAAGTAGGATTACTGGATAATGTGGTAGTTCTAATTTTAAATTTTGAGAAACCTCTGTACTATTTTCCATAGTGGCTATACCAATTTATGTTCTCAACCAGGTCTCCCTTTTCTCCACATTCTTACCAACATTTGATATCTTTTTATCTTTTACATGGCAGCCATTCTAACAGGAATGAGGTAATATCTCATTGTGGTTTGATTATATTTCTCTGCGGATTAGCCATGTTCAGTATCTTTTCATGTACTTAACTTGCCATTTTTATATCTTCTCTGGAAATGTGTCTATTCTAGTCCTATGCCAATTTTTAATCAAATAAGTTTTTTTGTGTTTTTTTGTTTGTTTGTTTGTTTTTTACTTTGCAATTGTTGTATGTGTCCCTTATACATTTAGGATATTAACACCTTATAAGATATAATTATTTACAAATATTTATTCCATTCCATAGGTTGCCTTATCATTTCATTGATTGTTTCACTGGGCAGAAGCTTTTTTTTGTTTGATGTAATCTCACTTGTAGATTATTTTCTTTTGTTGCTTGTTCTTTTGATGTCATATCTAAAAATCATGGATTCAACATAACATGAATCTATATTATATGAGTAGTGGTTATTCAAAAGGAACATTCAAAATCATATGGAAAGTGAAACAATACAGTGTCAACCAAACTATACAATTGCCATTATTCTTTTTCCTGCTTCCAACCAAAAAAAAAAAAAAAAACTGGGGAAAAAAACACATTCACTTGTATGTTTTTTAAATGCATTCATGTGAAGACATACATAAAGCTTTATTTCTAATGATACTTAATCACTAATTTTTTTAGAAAATAAAAATAAGGACTTAAAGTACAAAATAAAAGTTACATTCTATTTTATTTAAAGGTATATGATTTTTCCCAAGACCTGTTCTGTCAGTGAATAAGCATTATGAAAGTTTATGTAATTAGTTAAAAAGAAGACATAAGATAATAAATAACTCAGTTGAGTAGATAAATTGAAACATACTTTAAGCATACAACACAATGCAAGTCAGGAGAATGCTTTTATCCATGTATCTAGAGCAGTGATGGCGAACCTATGACACGTGTGTCAGAGGTGACACACAAACTCATTTTTTTCATTGATTTTTCTTTGTTAAATGGCATTTAAATATATAAAATAAATATCAAAAATATAAGTCTTCGTTTTACTATGGTTGCAAATATAAAAAAATTTCTATATGTGACACTGCACCAGAGTTAAGTTAGGGTTTTTCAAAATGCTGACACGCTGAGCTCAAAAGGTTCACCATCACTGATCTAGAGGATGTTATGTTTTTCATAAAATCTGCTATTGACTGCCAGGAATTTATGTTTGAAGGTGTAGCTATGTGTAGATCATGCTATATGTTTTTAGAATAATTTGTTTAAAGTTACCTATTTTTCCTTTTTCAACTGAAAAATTTGAATCAATTTATGTTCTTGCCTTAATGATAAACTAAAAAACTCATGTCTTAAAGCATGCCTTGCTTTACATGTGTACAGGGTAGGGCAAAAAAAGGTTTACAGTTGTTTGTATGGAAAACAATACAATATTAAATAATTAATAGTATAAGAATAAACTGTGTTTTGCATACTCACAACTGTAAACCTACTTTTGGTCTACCCTGTGTATATGTCAGTTCAAATTATTTAACTGCTCTGTAGAATCACATTGAGCGTTATTTTTTTTAAAATATGTTTTTATTTATTTTAGAGGGAGACAGAAAGAGAGAGGGGAAGAGAGAGAAACATTGATGAGCATGAATCATCCATTGGTTGTCTCCTATATGCCCACTACTGGGGATCAAGCCAGCAACCTGGGAATGTGCCTTTACCTGAAATCTAACCTGTGACCTCTGGGTTCATGGAATGAAACAATTGAGCCACATCCGTCAGGACTGAGTGGGCATTATTTTGCAGTTCAGTTAAAAGTGTGTGTGCTTTGGAAACAGGCAGGTTATTTTTTTAAATAAACATTTATTATTGAAAATATTACATATGTGTCTCCTTTTCCCCCCCATTGACCTCTTCTAACCCACACCCACCCCTGCCCCAAGCCTTTACCACCCTATTGCCTGTGTCCATGGGTTATGCATGTATACAGACAAGTTCTTTAGTTGATCTCTTCCCACCCACCTAGCCTCCCCCTCCTTCCCTCTGAGATTCAACAATCGGTTCCATGCTTTTATGTCTCTGGATCTATTTTGTTCATCAGATTATTTTTTAAACCTAAATCTGTCATTTATATTTGTGTAATGTTGGACAGGAAATGTAACTTCTCTATGGTTCAGTTTCTTCATCAATAAAGTGAAAATCATGAAATCTATCTCACAGAGTTGTCTGAATAAATAAGAATATTGAAAACACTTAGTAAGCTTATTTGACTGAAATTATTAAAATATGTTTTTTCCTTTTCTTTAATTAATTATTATATTCTTGTCCCTTCTTCTCACACATAACTGCTCAACAGTACAAAGTTCAACTGCCCTACATTGTTCACCATTAGCTATAATTTCTGGTCTCGATGACTTGAATTGAGACACTATCTCACAGGCAATACAGAGACAACTCTCGCTTCAACTTCAAGGGCCAGCTTTAAAGTGTTTATGCAGCACTTTTACTCCCAATCCTTAAATAATTTATTTCCCTCTTTGTCCTCCATAACCATCTTTGAGCATTTATCACATTCTTACACATACTATAATTGTGCTTTTAAATGTATTTCTTTCTGCATAACATATCACTAAAGTTACAAGAGTTGTAGGAAAAACTAGGGAATACACATCCTTATATATGAGCATTAACTATAATTTTGTTTCTGTGCCTTCCAATACAATCCTCCAATAAAAACAGTAATTTTTAAATCATTCACACTACAGGACATAAAAGTTTTTAGCATTGTGTTTACTATACAGAGACTGCCCACTAAAGTAAGTTATTATTTAATGGTCAGTAGAGCCAATGGGAGGCAGCATAACTAGTATTTATGAGATGTGACTCTGGAGCAGTCTAGATTTGAATTCCCAGTTTGTCTACTTTCTGAAAGTGTGAAGTTACTATATTTATAAAATGGGATAATAATGTCATCTTTCTCATAAGATTATTATAAAAATTCAATTATTGTTCATCTAATAATTGCAATGACATTAGATAAATAATTATAATACAATAAACCCATAGTAAATAGGGAATGCCTAAAAGTTATACTACTGGAATCATACTGTTCATATGAGTTGGTTAACTGCAAGTATTAATTAGATAGTGTTTGTGTAGTGTCTAGAAAGAGGTGAGCTCTGAATACATAATAGCTGCTGTCATTATTTTCTATTAAAAAAAAAAAACTTCTTACCTGCTCCATATTCTTTGTTTCTTCCATTGCATTTTGAGATAACATTTTTCATCATTGGTTCTTATCTTCCAGCTATCAGACTATGACATAATTTATAAGACATGAGCTCCCTTTCAGAAATATCTAACATTTAATACCTGAAATTTAGCTTCCCAAAGCCATATTTTTATACTTGTACTCAAAGTAATTAAGTAAGCTTCCCTCAAAACTGAGTAAATCAGGCTCAACTGCCCATGTCAGTGAAAGCCAAAGATTTGAGAAGGTGCTGGTGTAAAGGAAAGAGGCTTATTCAGGTGCCAACTTCAATGAATGATGGATTCCTATCTCAAAGACCATCTCCCCTTCCTGCTCAAGCCCACAGCTCTTATAAGGATAGAGAAGGGAGGGAGTTCTGTCTCTACCCAATCATCCTGCTCACTTTTGGGTGCTGGGGCCTGTTCATCCATCTCTCTAGCCTTAGGCATGCTTAGGGTCAGAACCTCCTCCTGCACCATCCTGGCCAAAGAGGCAGACTCCCCAGCATTCCCACACTGTCTAGCAGTGATGGCGAACCTATGACACGCGTGTCAGAGGTGACACGCGAACTCATTCTTTTGGTTGATTTTTCTTTGTTAAATGGCATTTAAATATATAAAATAAATATCAAAAATATAAATCTTTGTTTTATTATGGTTGCAAATATCAAAAAATTTCTATATGTGACACGGCACCAAAGTTAAGTTAGGGTTTTTCAAAATGCTGACACGCCGAGCTGAAAAGGTTCGCCATCACTGGTCTAGGGTAACATCTTCAGCTAAACAAATTCCTAGAAGAAACACTATTTTCTCAGCACTAGTCACCTGAAAATAGGTAATATATAATCCTTGAGTACAGTCAGTTCCTTAGCACTTTAAATGTATGTGTATGGTAGAAGTAAGTTGCTTTTTCAATTATTTCAGGTTAATGTGTAGGAAAGAAATCACAAATAAAAATACAAATAATTTTTACATATAAAAATTGAATTATTTAATTATTCTGTATTAATGGTAGCAGTTAAACAGGATTTAATTGCCAAGCAATAATCACAGAACCTGCACTGCTGTTTTTTCTCAGTGGTTAGAGCATCAGACTACAGGCTAAGCAGCCATGGGCAAAGTACAGCCCATTTGAAATGAATAAAACTAAAAAAAAAAAAGACCGTACCCTTTTATGTAATGACTAGGGGCCCGGTGCACGAAATTCGTGCACTGGGTGTGTGTGTGGGGGGGAGTGTCCCTCAGCCCAGCCTGCCCCCTCTCACATACTGGGAGCCCTCAGGCGTTGACCCCCATCACCCTCCAATTGCAGGATCGGCCCCTTGCCCAGGCCTGACGCCTCTGCCAGAGGTGTCAGGCCTGGGCAGGGGACCCTCATTTCCCCCCATCACTGGTTCTGCCCCCAGCCCAGGCCTGATGCCTCTGGCCCAGGCATCAGGCCTGGGCAGGGACCCCCAGACCCCTCCAATTGCTGGCTCTGCCCCTTGCCTAGGCCTGATACCTCAGCCAGAGGCGTAGACCCCCATCACCCTCTGATCACCTGATCGGCCCCTTGCCCAGGCCTGATGCCTCCGCCAGAGGTGTCAGGCTTGGACAGGGGACCCCCATCTCCCCCTGATCACTGGCTCTGGACCCCGCCCAGGCCTGATGCCTCTGACCCAGGCTTTAGGCCTGGGCAAGGGGACCATCATATCCCCCCAATCCCCGGCTCAGCCCCCAGCCCAGGCCTGATGCCTCGGCCAGAGGAGTTGACCCTCATCACCCTCCGATCACCAATCACCGGATCGGCCCCTTGACCAGGCCTGAGGCCTCCGGCAGAGGTGTCAGGCCTGGGCAGGGGACCCCCAGCTCCCCGCGGTTGCATTCTCCGCCCCTGCCCAGGCCTAACGCCTCTGGCTGAGGCGTCCGGCCCGGGCAGCGGGGACCCACAGCTGCAGCGGCCCTGTGATCATGGGCTCCGCTTTAGGCCCAGGCAAGGGACCCCTAGTTCCCGGGACTGCCAGCTTCGACTGTGTCCTGCTCCCATCGCTGGCTCTACCCCTACTTCCTGCTATCACTGGCCAGGGCGGAAAAGGCACCTGATTCTCCGATCATGGCTGGGGGGCAGGGCAAAGGCGGCCCCAGGGCCACCTTTGCCCTGCCCCCCAGCTCTTAGCTCCCCACTGGGTTTCCGAACACTGTCAGTGGCAGGGGGCTTCTTCCTGCTTTCCCTTTCGCCTTCCTGCATTGTGCCTACATATGCAAATTAACCGCCACCTTGTTGGCAGTTAACTGCCAATCTTAGTTGGCAGTTAATTTGCATATAGCCCTGATTAGCCAATGAAAAGGGTATCGTCGTACGCCAATTACCATTTTTCTCTTTTATTAATGTAGATGTTTACTTTGAATTTATATTAGTTCACACAAACACTCCATCCATGCTTTTGTTCCGGCCCTCCGGTCCAGTTTAAGAACCCATTGTGGCCCTCGAGTCAAAAAGTTTGCCCACCCCTGGAAGGGTCGCTAGTTTGATTCCTGGTCAAGGGCATGTACCTGTTTTTCTCTCCCTCCCACCCTCCCTCCCTTCCATTCTCTCTAAAAATCAATGGGGAAAAAGTATCCTTGAGATTCACAGAACCCAAGATAATATTATTTACAAATCCACTGTTTATTGGAGAAAAATAAATTTACCATAGAAGTGTTACCAGAGAGCTGTCTGAGTTAGAGGGGGCTCTCCCCTCCTTGGCTCTTGTCACCCTCACACGAAAGAATTCAAACAAATAACATGAAACAGTTTTGAAGCAAAGCAAGCCAATTTATTAAAAAAGCAAAGCAAGCAAACTTATTAAGGAAGCAAAGCAAGCAAACTTATTAAGGAAGCAAAGCAAGCAAATTTATTGAGTACACGTGGCATAAAGCACAAGTGGGCAGCTCAACTAGTCTGAGCTCCCACCTGATGGGGGTTCAAGGGTTTTATTATTTTTCACCTTATAGGTTTCATGGCTCCCCTGCAGGATAGTCTAGATTTCAAGGTTTCCCTTTTACATTTTTTTCTGGCTTTCTGTCTTACACATAGTCCACCCAGCATGTTTCTCCATGAACTTTTGAACTTTTCAGCTGTGCCTGAATTTCAATCTATTCCTCACCATGAAAACCAGAGCACCTGTGTTCCTTACTTTAAAAAGAGCTATCCCCTTTTACCAGCCAGCCTCCAATGTTTGCATATTGGGATAAACCAATCCCTATTAACCTGGCAGAATACTTCATTTGCATAAAGAGGACCAGACTGAGTACAGCATTTACATCCTGAGCCTTTGTAAGTCCTGCCTTTTTTTGTTTTCCCTGAGGTACACTTTAGGTTGCTATCTGAATCTGTGTCTTCCATTTGCAATCGCTGACCCCAAATGAATGTTTTTTATTTCTCTTTTAGCTTAAGCCTCTTTCTTGGTTAACACTTCAACAGTTAATTTAAAATTCTTTCACAACTCCCAGACTTTAATCCTTCCTCCTGCCTTTCAACACTCCACCTCACCACCTCCTCTGCTTTCCTGAGAAGCACAAGTCATCACAATAGAAACTCAGTTCTCTACTTATTGTTGGCTAACTCCAGGGTAGATCTCTGACCCTCTGGAAGATTCTGAACTGTTGAGTCTCCTTGTTGTCTCACACATATTTCTAATTATCCATTTAAATTTTACCTTCCTTTTAGTATTTAAAGACCATAACTAAAAATTGAACAGGAGTTTCCTATCTTTACATTTCTCTCCAAATAGTGCATGATATCATTATCCTTTCATACTAAATTTTTTTGAAAAATTATTTCTATCTATTATCTATTATTAAAAATTCAATGACACTTGTTAAAGCATGATAAGGAAGACTTTATGGGGAAGGGGAACACTATCATGATAAGTATAAGGAATACTGAGATAAAATCTTATGGTGTAGCATGCGGAGAGATTGGGCTCAAATTGGAATATAGCATGGGCAACTGAAAATGTATAGCCAAAGAACAGGGTGGAGTCATTGGGTAAAATATTACTAAGAGAATGTATCAGGGATAAGGAAATTCTGGCTAAACTGACCTAACAGGATTTTGGTGAACACAGGCCAAGGTAATCCCACATTACCTGGGGGGATGGTAAAGAATGAGGAAGGAATCTGATCTGCTATCTCAGGTGACCAGATATTGAGGATGGGTGAGACAGAGGAGGTGGGGGAGAGGTTGGCTAAACCCATGGCTGGCAAACTGTGGCTCATGAGCCACATGCGGCTCTTTGGCCTCTTGAGTGTGGCTCTCCCACAAAATACCACGTGCAGGCGCGCACATACAGTGCAATTGAAACTTCGTGGCCCATGCGCAGAAGTCGGTATTTTGTGGAAGAGCCACACTCAAGAGGCCAAAGAGCCACATGTGGCTTGCGAGCCGTGGTTTGCTGAGCCGCAGTTTGCCGACCACTGGGCTAAACTGACTTAACAAAATTCTTGCTAAAACTGGATTTGATTTTTTAAATGTTTTTTATTGATTTTAGAGAGGAAGAGAAAGAATGGTTTTCTCACATTGATGAAAGAACCATTAATGAGAATTGAGCTCACAGCCCAGGCATGTGCCCTGACTGGGAATGAAACTTGTGACCTTTTGGTGCATGAAGCAATGCTCAATCAACTGACCAACACTGGCCAGGGCTAATGTTAGATTTTAGAAGGAAGTGCACATATGGACCTAGGAGAAAGTTTAGAAGCCTGAGTAAAATTTAGTCAAGCAAAGAATTTTGTCACTATCTCCTTATATTCTCCTCATAAGAACTACCCTGAAAACTTAATTTGCTTCATCAATATATAGAATTTACTCTTATAATGACAAAAATGACCTACATGTATGAAAACCTAATGTAAACTTAATGAACATTTTTTTCTTCTTACTCATTTATTTCCTCCTTCTTAAAGTACTTTTGTGATGGATAAGGACAGCATAGGTGACTATAGAAACAGGGTAAAGACAGCTTTACCCAGCCCAGCAGAGACAAGAGTACTTGCTTATCTATAATCAGTCTAGCCCTGTGCAGAGCAAACCCACATCCTGGAACAATAAGTTTGCAGAGGCTTGAACTAAAACCAAGGTATAGATATTTGCAGCAGTGGCAAGCAGGTGTCAGCTAGAAGATTTTTTTATGACCTACTTTTCAGCAGAATAGCTTTTAGTTAGCCCCCCTGAAAGAGAATCTGGGGATATATATATCGGGGTTAGCAGAATAGATTTGCTCAGCTTTTGGGGAACTGATTCCCCCTGAGCCAGCAGCGCTGCATTTGGAATAAAGGTGAACTTCTGCATCTCCGGAGTGCTTGTCGGTTTGTTTCCCGGCTTTTGGTCACTTTGCCGTAACACTTTCTCTCCTTGATCTTTTCTGGATTTTCTCCTGTTGGGACACTCTTTTTGTGTCTCATAATGATATTTTTATTCTTCAATTTTTACCCTTCCTATTAATATTAGTTTTTCAAAGCTCAATTTTATGACATGTTCTCTATGACTACAATTATATTCTATGTGTAAGTGCAGAGCATACATTTATATCCATAGCTTACCTATCCTTTTAACACTCTTTGGTAAATAATAATCCCTATATTAGAGTTTTCTCCTATTGTTGATATTTGCTTATTTTTAAGAGGCTCTCCTTAGTGCCAGAACAACAGAAGCAGAGGGAAACAGTGGAAAAGGCTCTGCAAAGGTATTAAAGTGCTTATTTATTTTCTGGTTCAGATCAGTTATGTGACCTTACACAAGCAATAAGGCCTCTGCTGACCTTACCTGTTCCCTTATCTATATGCAAATGAAGGATCTGCATTATTAAATAATTTTTAAGGTCCTTCCAACTCTGAAAGTTTATTATTCAATTTCAGCCTGGTGGGCTCCATGATCTTGAGAGCTTGTTTGGAGGTTCTAGCAGGGGAGCGCAGCTACTCGTATACCCTTGACCGAAGACCGGTCCTCTCCTCGGGGGGGAAGGTCGTCCTCTTCGACCGAGCACGCAGCTTCGGGAGAGATGCACATGGATCGGTGAGGGAGGAGGGGGACACCCGCCTAGCCAGCCAGATCAGCCGAATCAACCCTGGCGATCAATGGGGTGACAGATGTCGCAGCCAGATCGCCCTCACATCCGGCTCCATGATCTTAATATTGATATTGATAAGTAACATGTCACCCTATATTGTAAACCACTGTAAGTCATAGCATTCATATAAATAATAAGAAATGCATCTAATGTTCATGAAGTAGTAATAATTGCCTTGATGCTCTTAAAAGTATACTTAGACATTTAGACATATATTTGTTCAGAGAAAGAAAGAAAATTTTAAAAAGAATATTTGGAACAAGTTAAGAGGATGAGGAAATTGCTTATGAGTAGAGAAAAGATGCAGAAAAAGGTTATTCTGTGCTTGCCTATGCCAGAAGTAAGGACTGCACATAGGGAATGGAAAACTGTTTATAAAGTTTCTCACTTCAAAATGTCCTCTAGAATATTTTGGTCACACTACAAATTAAAATCTATTTGATAACATTTGGGAGAAAAATACTTTTTAATAACCTTATCTTCCTAGGCATGTTCCAAGCTCTGAATCTTTTTCTTTTCTAGGCCATTAGATATAGATTTTTCCATACCAAACTCCAATTAAAAATAAGAAATATAACTGCTTCCATGCAGAATTATATATATATGTGTGTGTATGTATATATATATATATATATATATATATATATATATATATATATACACACACACATATATATATATGTATATATATATATACTAAATTCATAACTTATACAATAAATTATTTCCTAAGCCATTTAATAAATTAGGTAGCACAATTTTTATACTATATAATATTAAGATGTAGAAGGCTAAATCGAGAGACATAAGTGGACAGAATACGGAACAAAAGCAGAACCTACTTCAAAATAGTCATTATCTTATTCACTGATTAATACCTGTGATGAATAAATGTGCTAGTGTTGACATAAGAAACGTCCGCCTCTGCCTGCAAAGAATTTTTATGAGTATATTTCAGTCAAACTGAGGAACTATGTCAGGGAGTAAGATCTAAAATGCTCTGGAGAATAACTTTTGTAGCTTTTATGCATTTGAAATTAAGGAGTCAATGAAAGGAAGATTAGGAAGTAAGGGAGGAATTGTATTACAGGACAGTTAACAAGATTATGTGCTCTCTTTAGGGGTTATGCTCCCCTGACAGGCATGTGCCCTCGACTGTTCACAGGACAACGCGCCACAAACTGAGCTACTCCAACCAGGTCACTTCTGGCATTTCAAGGGTGTATTAACCCAGATGCACAAGAACACTGTACAGGGCTGGCTGAAACCTTTCACTAATGAAGTTTTAGGCCTGGGGCATGACTACCCCCCAAGATATGCCCAATTAGGAATTGATGATCAGATCACCCTGTGAGGGCACTTTTCACAGAACCCCTTTATGTGGTCCACACTAGTCATTGACTTTACAAATGCAGTTATACAGTTCTGCTCTCAAAAGTGGAGTTTATAGGGAACATAAATGTGAAGCAGCTCATTACATTGCAATGAATATAAATAAGAAAAAGTAAATATACAACATTTTCAAGGGATTTAATAAAGGAAATAAAACCTTAAGAATCATTCTTTCAAACCAAGTGGATAGATACAAAGTAAAAGGGATTATGAGATTGGGGTGCACATTATAGGAAAAAATAATACTGTTGAGACAGAATTACATTGAATGGCATGTTTTTGAAATAGTAAGTAGTTATATAAATCGAGTGCTACTCTTTCATTGCAACATAATGAGTTACCACAAATTTATTACTTAAAACAACATTTTATTATCTCACTGATTCATTGGGTCAGGAGTCTGGCATGTTTAGCTATGTCTTGTGCTCAGGGTTTTACAAAGCAAAAAACAAGTGTCATTCAATTGTGTTCTCATCTAGATGCTCAACTAGAAAAATATATGCTTACAACTGTACAGGAAGCTCTTCACTATTTCGGAAATTAAGTCGGCAATGGTAACACTGCTCATGATATTTCAGTTGCCAGTTGAATATGTTTGTAATAGTCTGTGCCACTGATTACAATTCATCACTATGTCTTCTACTGTAGCGTTTTCTCAGCACTTACTGAAATGCATATTGCTTTATTATAAGTGCCTTTCCTTTTGTTTTTCCTTTATGTTAGGATTTTAAGAAGTGAAATGATATACAGATGCATTTTATAAAGATAACTTTGGTAGATAAGAGGAGGCTGTATTGAATTTAGGTAGAGGCAGAAACAGAGTTAGTATAGTGCAATAGCACTTTTAAATTATTTTATAGTTATACTAGAGGCCCAGTACACAAAATTCGTGCCTGGGGAGTGGGGGGAGGGTCCCCTCAGCCCAGCCTGTACCCTCTCCAATTCAGGACCCCTCAGGGGATGTCCAACTGCAGTCGGACATCCCTTTCACAATCCTGGACTGCTGGCTCCTAATCACTCACCTGCCAGCCTGCTTGATGCCCCTAACTGCCCCCCCCCGCCAGCCTGATCACCCCTAACCGCCTCTGCCTGCCAGCCTGATCACCCCTCACTGACCCCTCTGCCGGCCTGGTTGCCTCCAACTGCCCACCCCTCACCAGACTGGTTGCTCCACACAGCCTGCCATTCAGTTGTTTGGTCGCACCTCACTAACCCCCCTGCCAGCCTGGTCACCCCGCGCAACCTGTTTGGTCATTCATTCGATTGCGATGGTTGCTTAGGCTTTTATATAGATAGATGTTCTATGAATTTTATTTCAGGAAAGGGAAGGGAATATTATAAAAAGCTTGTTATAAAAATGAGGTTTCCGTCTAACAGAGTTGAGAATCACTGTTTTCTGTGGTAAAGGCGTAAAGTGGGGCCACAGTGGTATGCATGCAAGAGAGTGGCTTTGAGTTAAATGTTTCAAGCAGAATTAGACCCACATATTGATTTTTAGTTGAGTAGTAAGAGGCTGTAGGAAATGTTGTTAAAGCCCACCTGCACCCCATGGCCTATTTCATAAAATTCATGTTCAGCTCCTGTAGATATTTCTTATATGCTCAGTCACTTTTCCTCTTAGCTTCTCTGCCTGAGAAATTTCTCTAGCTCACAAGAAAGTCCAAATTAAACAAGATTTGCTGGATCAATATTTAAGCTTTCCTGTTTCTCAGTGGGACAATTCTTAGACACATTCTACCCAACTTATAGAGGGTCTTCAGTTGCTTGCTGTGTAATCTGACTGTAGTTCACACTTTATCGGCTTTTCTTCATCCTTCAACCCAGATTCCACTTCCCACTCCTGTTCTTTAGGGTTATTTACAAATAAAATACTGTCACCCAAATTTTTCCTTGGGGTGGGGCTGGGGGCACCCAAGCAAAGGCAAAAACAAAACACAAAAACACACAATCATATTTTAAAAACTTTATTAAAACTTTTAAAATTGGATTTCATCAGCCTGGACCATATTTCCCTCAAACATTTGCATAGCTTGTTCCCTCTCCTCTTCAATATTTTGCTAAAATATCACCCTCGTGTTGACTCACGACAAGCATTCCTTATCCACCTCCCACATTTTAGTTTTCTGGAGGCCACAGAGGTATACATCTACAGGTGAATGTTGATTTAGAGCAGTGGTTCTCAACCTTCCTAATGCCAGGACCTTTTAATACAGTTCCTCATGTTGTGGTGACCCCCAATTTCATTGTTACAAATTGAACATAATTAAAGCATAGTGACTAATCACAAAAGCAATATGTAATTATATATGTGTTTTCCAATGGTCTTAGGCAACTCCTGTGAAAGGGTTGTTGGACCCCCAAAGGGGTCGCGACACACAGGTTGAGAACTGCTGATTTAGAGCCTCTTACTTAGACAGGTTACTAAACCAGGACAAGTGGAATAGGGAAACTGAGACAGATAATTAAATGGCCCTTCCTTTGTTTTACCATCTCTAGCTTTAATAATGTACTCTCAAAATCACCTGGACTTGTTTTGTGAAATCTTTTATGAACAAAGTCAATACCCACACACTACTGGCCAGCCCGGGGCAGACCTGCTCCGGGCCTGGCCCCTTTCCAATACCCTTAAATGCGAGAGAGGTACAGGCAGTCTCAAAGCTGTGGGAGTCACAGTTTTTGGATGAATGAGACTGCATAGGGGTATGAGCAAATCAAGAGTAATTTCTAAGATAAAAGGATTTCCCACATCAGGAAAGGTTTTAGGCAATAGAAACAAAAAAAGGACATAATTTACATATTAATTTATCTTCAGGAAATAAATGAAGAACACTCACACTAGCATTTTAATGTTTACCCCATCTAAATTTATACTCCAACCTAAACTTCCAACTGGTTTCTGTTTCATGCTTCTATTAGTGATATAACTAGCTTTTGTGTAGTTTTAGCTACTAAGAAAAACTTCATTTAATTTCTGTCACCATGGAGTAAATTTAGAATCACATTAGCTTCAGACTATTCAACTAAAAATGCTAGTTTTCATTTCTCATAACTAAATGAATTTTCAACAACTGTTGCCATTAAAGAAAAGTTATCTTCAATACTTATTCATTTTTAAGATTTTTTCCCAATCGCTTTTGAAGATAACCCTGCTGTGAATAACCACCCCCCTGCAATCTCCATCTAGAATATCAAAATATACTTCTTTATAGATGTCCTTACTTCAGATATGCACATTGAATGAAAATTCACTTTTGATTGTACTTCAGAAGATTAAATGCATCATACAAATGTAAGTATTAAGCTTTAGGAAATAAACTCACAGCTAAATTCTGAGTTTGCAGTCAATACACTCCAATTTACAAAGATAATTCTTAATGCAAAAATATGAATTATAATAAAAATTTTAAACATTAGTCCAAAAACATGTAAAATGAAAATGTATTAAATCAAATAAAAGAAAATTAATTTTTCTGTAATAGATCATTGCAGAGGAGACAATAAAAGATGATGTAGTATAATAATTAATTTTATGTGTGAATTTGACTAGACCCAGAGATACCCAGATATTTAGTTAAATCTTATTCTGGGTGTATCTGTAATAGTGTTTCTGGAAGAGATTAGCATTTGAGTCAGTAGTCTGAGTAAAGCAGATTATCCTATGTGATATGGGTGGTGCTTATTTAATCTATTGAACTCCTGAATAGAGCAAAAATATAAGGAGGAAGAATTTACTCTCTGTCTGACTATCCTGCTTTTATATTCAGACTTTGACTGGCACTTAAATTTTGAAATGTGCTGGTTTTTTAGAAAGTTGAAAATATAGGAAGCAGATGAACAAAAACAGATCCAGAGACAGAGAAGCATTGATCAGATGCTCAAACCTCAGAGGGAGGGTAGGAGAGGGTGGGGGTAAGGGAGAGAGAGATCAACCAAAGGACTTGAATGCATGCATATAAGCATAACCAATGGACAGACACCAGGAGGGTGAGGGCATGAATGGGGGAGGAGGGCAATGGGGAGATAAAGATACATATGTAATATCTTAATCAATAAAAAAAGAATATATTAACCCATTGTCTCAACTTCTGGGGACAAATTATGTTAATGTTATTAAATTTCATGATAGTCTTCTTTTTGAGTGGATATTCTTATCTAATAAAAGAGTAATATGCAAATTGACCATCACTTCATGATAAAGATGGCACACCCACAGCCAATAAGGAGGGAATATACATTGACATGACAAAGATGGCGGCAACCATAGCCACAAGATGGCAGCACCCAGTCCCCTCAGCACCACTGGAGTCCCCCAGTCCTTTAAGCCCTTGCTGTGAGGGTGAGGGGCAAGCAGTGCCCCAGTCCCCTGTGGCGAGCACACAGCAGGGCACTGCTTGCCCCTCACTGTGGCACCAATGAGCAAGCAGGCCCCTGCAGAGAGCAGACACCAGGGTCTGTGGTGGCATAGAGTAGGCAGGTCTGCAGAGCAGGAACCATGGGAAGCAGGCCTAAGCCGTGTGTAGGATATCCCCTGAGGGCTCCCAGATTGGAGAGAGTGCAGGTTGGGCTGAGGGACCCCTCCTCCCTCCTGCCCCCCATGCACAAATTTTATGCACCAGGGCTCTAGTATTTGATAAGAACATAAGTAAATATTGTTTATAAAATATTTGACATTATAGGTACAAAGAGGCATTCCATAGAATTGTTTTGCTAAAGAGATGATACATTTTTTAAAGTATTTGGAATATATGCACAAGACAGTTAATTTTGTGTCAACCTGAGTAGTTAGCTAAGGGGATGACCAGAGAGCTGTGATTTCTGTCTTCTCCTGTCCTCAGACATTGGTGCTCTTGGTTTTTGGGCTTTCAGACTCAGGATTTACACCATTAGAACCTCAATTTTCAAGCATTTAAGCTCAGACTAAATTACAGCACCAGATTTTCTGAATCTTTAGTTTACAGTTGGATGACAGATCATGGGACTTCTCAGCTTCCATAACATGAGCCAATTCCTATAAAAAATCTCCGTATGTATATCTGTATATCTTCTTTTGTTCCTGTTTCTCTGGATAATCCTGATATGTGTATGTATATAAAATGCAGTGACTTAGTTTAATCATTGTAAGATATGATCATTGAACTTGTTTGTACATATCTTTTACTATTTCTGTTATCTGGTGAATACTTGGAACATAAACATTTATTAGCTGATTTTCAAGTAGTTATGTTTTTCTTTTTTTCAAGTTACAAAAGTACATTTATTTTACATTTTATTTACAAAGGAACAGAGTATAACTATAATGTGGAACAAAAGAAAAAGTTAAGTTAGGCATACATATTTACATAGCAAGTATAGACAAAGCTTACGAAGATTCTTTAAATACTAGTATTTATCAAATCAGTTTCTAAAAAATAATTATCAACTTCAGGAAGAATTTTTAGGAGGCTCAACCTATATGATTCAAGCTATGACTATCTGAATGAAACAATTATATTTTTAAAAAATCTCTCAGGGTTCTAGAGGCCAAGTAAACCAAATCACTACTCTACTAATTTTTAAAAGATTCAAAGACTCTTAAATTAGGATGTCATAATTGCTTTAAAAATTGTTTTTAAAGAACTCAAAAATACTATCATTTGCTGAGTGATACAATGTAGACTTAGTTTATATTAATTTCTTAATCCATTAAAATGATTTCTATTACCTTACAGTGAAACCTTACTGTTCTCTCATGAGAAACATTAGGTCAATTACTACTTAGCTCTTAGAAAAACCATTCCAAGTATATATTCAGCCTTTAATAACATTAACATACATGAAAAAAATCAATATTATACCTATCATCAGTAACCAATTAACTGCTGGAGCTTCCAAAACCAAAGACGGGTATTCTTAAAAGTCAAGACTTTTCAGACCTCTGCACTCATATATTCTGGCACACAGACTTCCTTTGATTTCATTAACAGAACATTTTAACATGTAGTGAAAGACATGCAGGCGTATCTCTGCATCTCTCCTTGTAATCGCAGACACATCTTACGTTGCTCGCACCTTGGTCATGACACCTTTTGTGTTTGTCAGTTCTCCCTTTAGATCACTGTCCTTTGGACAAATTAATGTGATGTCCAAAATTATTAGAGCTCAGCCTTGAATTTTCTGGACTAGAAAATGGAGAAGACTCCCAAGACCTATTTTTTTTTTTTTTTTAAGGAATCATCTTCTTGGAATGCAAATTTCTGCGTTGGTGCCTGGGAAATTAAAGACACTGGATCCCACTGTGAACTGTGTCTTTTCCTCTTATGAATGGGTCTGCCTCCAGGTGACCGTTCAATAGCAGGAAGTTTAACCTCATTCATGTCCTTTAGAACATCCAACATGTTTGGAACATCTTCGTTTTTCTGATTTTTTGAATGATGACTATAATTGGTCTTACTAGCACCTGGGTGCTATTTTTTCACTTCAGTTGCTCTATTATCTGATTCACAAATATGATTATATTCTGGCTGCACAAGAGAATATGGAGGCTGCAGAGAAGAAAACTGAGGGGACAGAGTGGGTGAAGGAGGAGGAGCGCAAAGCACTGAACTTGAAAATAGATCTGTTTTGACACTCAGTTGAGCAGTTACTGATGATGGAACTTGTTCCAAGCCACAGGCCCATCAGTTGAGTCAAAGGAGCCAGAATTAGTACTTTTTTTCAGTTCCTGCATGTGCACAATTGTAGCAATCTGAGAACGAAGAAATTTAGTTTGTTTTCAAGGACAGCTATTTTTTAAATTGCAGCTTCATTTACCGGCTGAGAACTTTTCTTACTAATTTTTTCATATACTATTTCAAAATCTGAGATACCTGGATTCTTCATCATTTGCCACACACAAAATATCAGCAAAAGATGCAACTACAGATCCACAGTTACCAGAATGTACAGAGTTCAAGAGTGGGATCAACTCAAAATCAGGCCTGCAACAAGCTTCTAAAGGAAGAATTTTCCCAATAATATGACTAATACTCCAAGCTGATCCATAACCTTTGTTTCCCCAAATGTGAAAAACCTCGTCCATGGGGACCCTGAGCTATTCCAGTATCTCTCTTAAGATATTCAATATGACAGACATTGATGAAGCAAACACAGAAGCAAATTCAAGGAAACATGATCAGTTTCTTGACACCTTCCTCCTAAGCCGAGCCTCTCGGCTAACTCAGGAACAGCAAGATGCAGTAGGTAAGGAACACAGCCTCGGATTCCTCAGTGGACTAAACCCCACGAGTGCTGGACCTGGTTCAGGAACACTCAGACACGTGTTGGCCTGTGCACCTTGGCCAGTGGGCCACAGGCGGTAACAATGCCCCCAGCGATGTGGGTCTGGACCCCGGAGGCCTCCCTCAGCCTGGGTACCTCCACTTGCTCCTGTCCCATGTTTTTCTTTTTACTTATTTAAAAACATCAATATAATAACTCAAACATGATATAAGCAGTTTTGATAGATTTTATCCAAATATGTTTTACTACTAGAGGCCCAGTGCAGAAAAATTTGTGCACTCAGGGGGGTCCCTCAGCCCAGCCTGTGCCCTCTCATGGTTTAGGACCCCTCGGGGGATGACCACCTGCTGGCTTAGGTAAGCTTCCCGGAGGATCAGGCCCAAGCTGGCAGTCAGATATCCCTCTGGCAGTCTGGGAGCCCTCAGGGGATGTCCACTTGCCAGCGGGGAGCAGGCCTAAGCTGCAGTCAGACATCCTTAGCACTGCTGAGGAGGAGGGAGAGGCTCCCACCACCACCACCAGCTGTACTGGCAACCATCAGCCTGGCTTGTGCCTGAGGAGAGCTCCCCCTGTGGGAGCACACTGATTATAAGGGGAAAGCTCCTGCATTGAGCATCTGCCCCATGGTGGTCAGTGCGTGTCATGGTGACCAGTCATTCCCAGTCTTTCTGCTGTTAGGGTCAATTTGCATATTACCCTTTTATTATATAGGAGTTCCTGGCCAGCCTGGGTAAAGAGCTAATGGATGTTTGCAGGCTGGCCACAGCCCCTTCAGTGGGGGGTCTCCACTGGGGTGCCAGGCCAGGCTGGGTGAGTGGCTGATGGCAGTTTTCAGGCTGGCCACAGCCCCTTCAGAGTAGGGATCCCCCCTGGGGTGCCTGGCCAGTCTGGGTGAGGGGATGATGGCTGTTTTCAGGCTGGCCACAGCCCCTTCAGGGTGAGGGTCCCCACTGGGGTGCCTGGCCATCCTAGGTGAGGGGCTGATGGCTATTTGCAGTCTGGCCACAGCCCCCAGCCACCCAAGCTCCAAGTGAAGGCTGGCTGGAAGCAGGTATCTGGGATTTATTTATCTTCTATAATTGAAACTTTGTTGCCATGAGCGGAGGCCCTACCCGGTTCACAGTTGGCGGGAAGCTTGGCTTCCTCCATCGCCAGGGCAACCAAGCCTCCTGCTTGCTCCACTCCATGGCTGCCGGCTGCCATCTTGGTTGGGTTAATTTGCATATAGTTGCTCTGATTGACTGGCGGGCATGGCTTAGGGTATAGCAAAGGTACAGTCAATTAGCATCTTTGTCTTTTATTAGCGTAGATGTTAGAACTATCATAATCTCTTAACAATCTAAAAATACTAAGTATTGTTAAATAGGTCAAATTATTTTGCCTTGAAATACCACAATATATTCATATTTTGAGGTTTCCTTTCAAACTTTTGATGTCAGTTATATTTAAATATTTGTTTATAAATTTGAGCACTTTTTATTTTATTTTGAAATAAATGACTATACATGTAATCAGGGTTCTTTAAATAAACAGAATTAGAATATATACATATAATTTGTTATAAGAAATTGTTTCATGTATTTATAGAGACTGAGAAGTCACAAAATCAGCAGTTGGCAAACTAGAGACTTAGGATAACCACTGATACAGTTTTAGTTCAATTCTAAAAACCTGATAACCAAGAGAGCCAATGACATAAGTTGTAGTCCAAAAGCTTGAAGAAAATGAGGCAGGGAGATAAAATTCTCCCTTATTCTGTTTGCTCTGTTCAAGCTTCCAATGGATTGGCTGAGGCCCAATGTCTTCAGAGCGGGCAATCTGCCTTACTTAGTCTACTGATTCAAATAAACACCCTCATAGACACATCCAAAGTAATGTTTAACCAATTATCTTGACACCCCATGGCTCAGTCACGTTGACAAAAATGACCATCACATATCTACCTCTTCTCAATTTTGCACCCATACACATCTCATTAAACCATATTTAGTCTTCAAATACAGACAATAACAAAGTCATAATTCTGCCTAACATGATATAGCTATGCTGTGTACATCCCAAAACACATTAACTCTTTCCCCAGGAAAGGAGGTAAAGTCCTGGTATGATATTTACTCTTCTCTTCAATATCTTATAACTTAAATACTACAAATTAAAATTAACAATGCTTAAATACTATGATATGGTCAACATATGTTATGTTACATGATGAGTAAATCAGAGAGAGAAAACAATAAAGATATTGGATTTGTATACACATACACAAACATATTCATTACAAAATAAGGAAGAGGGATATTCATGACAATTACACTCCCCATTTCTATAAATGGTTATTTTTTAACCACCTTCTCATTTTGTATTTCCTTTGCTATCAGCAAACATCCCAGTTTGTTGTAGGTCTTAATCTTATGAGGTGAACCAAACTTTCATTCCTGAAGGGTCTGGGCCACTAGTAGTCCTGTCTGGATTGGATGGTTATATTTTTCCATTCACTTTAACCACAATAACGGTAATACCTTATTAGGGATCAGACAGAGTTGAACATTGTTAAGCACATGCATGGGTTCTCCATTCCTGCCCCTTGGCAAAGAAACTCAAGGAAGTGACCAAGATGATCTTAAAGTTCATCTAAGCTTTACTAAACTTTAGAGAGTTTTTTTCTTTGTCACAACCCTGACCTCCCTTTTCATAGAGCATTTACTTTAGAAAATCTGTAAAATTTATTACTGCAAACTCTTTATCTGCCTCTTTGAAATACACATAAACCTCCTTAGAAGCCTCTTGCCAGCTTTAGGACCCAGATAACATCTTTCTAAAAGCCTGAGGATTATCTCTTTAAATATATATATATAACATTTTTTTAATTGATTTCAGAGAGGAAGAGGGAGAGACATAGAAACATCAATGATGAGAGAGAATCATTGATCAGCTACCTCCTGCACACCACACACTGAGGATCCAGCTGCAACCCAGCATGTGCCCTGACCTGGAATCAACCGTGACCTCCTGGTTCATAAGTTGATGATCAACCACTGAGCCATGCTGGCTGGGCATAATTATCTCTTTGAAATATAAATATCAAAGTATGCAGTAATCCAGTGTCCCAGTCTCTTTTGGAAGGTTGGAGTTGATGGTCACCAATTAGCAAATATCAATGGCCTGATCACAGAGAAAAACAAATTCATGAATAACTCTTATTAATTCCCAATAACTCCCATTAACTCACCAATGACTTCCCATTTATCAACCTTCACACTAATGTCCTCCTCCTTCAGTCATGTACAGCATACTGACATTTCAGTAAAGTACAGACACCATATCAGTATATGATGGTGGTCCCATAAGATTTTAGTGGAGCTGGAAAACTCCTGTCACTTAGTGACATAATAGCCATTGTAACATGGTAGCAGAATGCATTACTCACATGTTAGTGGTGATGCTGATGTAAACATACTGTGCTGCCAGTCATATTAAAGTATAGCACATATAATTAAACTAGAGGCCCGGTGCATGAAATTTGTGAACAGGGGGTGGAGGTGGTGTGTGTGTGTGTGTGTGTGTGTGTGTGTGTATGTGTATGTGTGTGTGTGTATGTGTCCCTCAGCCCAGCCTGCACCTTCTCCATTCTGGGACCCCTTGGGGGATGTCCATTTAGATCAGGCCTAAACCAACAGTCAGACATCCCTCTCAATATCAGGGACTGCTGGCTCCTAACCACTCACCTGTCTGCCTGCCTGATTGTACCTAACTGCTTCTGCCTGCCAGCCTGATTGTCCACAACTGCCCTCCCCTGCCAGCCATCTTGTGGTGGCCATCTTGTGATACGTGGGGGCAGCCATCTTGTGATGACGTGAGTGTGTCACATGAGGGTGTCGTGCGAGGGCACGAGGGCCACCTAGGTTTTTAATAGTATAGATATAGTGCATGACACTTGATAATCATAGCCAACAATGATTATGTTACTTGATTATGTATTTAGTATACTACACCTTTTATTATTATTTTAGAGTATACTTTTTCTACATATTAAAAAGTTTCCTGTCAACCAGTGTGCTGTGTTAATCAAACAGCAGCCTCATACATCCCCTGTTTACCACATCTCTTGATTGCATAAAGTTTGCTTATTTAATTTGGATAGTGCAAATTTTTGCTTTGACAAAGTAAGTAAATAAGCTAGTTTAACAGCGTAGTAACTTCATTTCTTTAATATGACCTTTTCTCTTTATTCCTTTTGATTCAAACTGGCCTCATCCAGAACCCTGACTCATCTGCCTCCTTCCCCCTTGCAAATCCATTCCCTTAATCATTAAGTCCTCAGGACAATGAAGTTCTGGTCAGCATCAAATAATCTTAGGAGCAAAGCCTTGTGTCTATTGACCACATAGACAGAGTTTCAATCAAGCTAGAGAGACTATCTAGGCTTTAGTGTGTTTAAGCTCCAGACCCAGAAAAGCTGCAAACCCACACAAAGTGTTGCTATGGCTGACATCAGGACAAGATGCAATGAACAACTACACATACTACCCTAGCACAAACCAATCATTAGAGACTATGATTCTGACCACCACTCTAACTCCCTCAGTCACCATGATTATTGATTTCTCCCCTATGTAACCCATATCATGAAAGCCATTGGGGAACCAGCTCTTTGAGTATTTGCTTACCTGTGGCTCTGGGAGTAGGCCACTTCCTCAACTAATAAGCCCCTCCTTTCTTTGCTGCAAACTCCTCTTCTTGTCTTATTGGCCTTTGATTCATGCAGGCAAATGGACCCCATTAGTCTAGTAACACTAGGCAGTCATGAGACTCACATCACTTGTTTCTTATCTCTCAAGGATTGTTGTCATTCATTGTCTGAAGTGCAATATCTTATCTCAAAGCAGAAATATGTCATAAAGATTGTATTCAATTATTAAATGAAAACAAGTGTCAAGTGGGAGCAATAATATTGAATTAGCTGGTAGTCCATTGGTTGGATTCATTCAATAGCATATTGAATAGTTTCAATAGACTCATTTCATAGCATAAGAAGAATTAATATTTGAACATCTAAAATATTCAGGACTTCTTTTTATTCATATAATAACACTAATGTTAAATCAATGATTGAAAAAATAAGCTTCTGTTCCTGCAGCTCTCTGATTGTATCAAGTTCTATCAGCTTTTATGTGTCACTCCATGACTATTTTTCAGTCTGAAATGTTTTCAATTTCTTAACTGATTGTCCCTAAGTTGAATTTTAAGATATCATTGTCAAAGGACTTTGAGATTACATATAGCTTTGTCTCCAGTAATTCAAGTTGGAAATAACTAGAAAAAAAAAAGAAAAAGAAAATGCACACACACACACACACACACACACGCATGAACTTTGAAACATCAAAGGACATAAAACTTAGATGACAGATCAGGAGCAGAGATAGAGATAAAAGGCAGATGAGAAAAAAATCAACCCCTCAGAATTAGTCGCAGCAATTTCAGAAAGGAACTGAGCTAAAACCTGTGAGGCACTAAAGAGTTCAAGTTAAAGTGATTTTCCCTCTTTTAATAGGTAAGTTATTACAGAAAACTGTCATGGGTGGAGTTAAGATGAAATTGTACATTCAAAGAGACCAAAATTTTGACACCCCAAAATGTACCTTTTGTGATCATGACTTAAGCTGATTATTAAGAAACATGACTAAGAAAAACCCTTTGAACCTTCCCCTTCTTGCCCAAAAAATTCAGATAGAAGATTCTGCTTTAGGGGGAGAACCTCAGCATATTCACTTTAGGATTTTCATCTTAAGCTAATTTGAATTAAGTATGGTAGAAGGAAAGGATCCATGTAAGAACCTGTTCCAAAGGCTTCTCCCCTCTGTCCCATTATTTTTGGGTTGTCTAACAGGACTCTGTTTGCCATGTGTTTTTTCTCAGCTACCAGTGAATTGCCAAGTCCTCTTTTAAATCCCAGATCTCGGAGAACCAAGATGGCGGCATAGGTTAACGCCAGAGTTTGCTGCTTTGAAAAACTACTTCAAAAGTGAAACCAAAAAATGGAAGGGACATCACCCAGAACCACAGGAACGCTGGCTGAGTGGAAGTCCTACAACTAGGAGGAAAGAGAAACGCACACGGACACTCAGAGGAGGCGCAGTGCTGAAGTCAAATTCTGAGGTGCGGAGTGCGCGGAGCGGGCTGGCGGCGGAGGGCGCGGTTGGCGTTTTCAATCGGGAGGGAGTCGCAGACTCTGAGCTCCAGATACAGGCGAGTCTTTAGGGACCCAGACTCAAACGGGAGAAGCGGGACTGTCTGGCTTTGGTCAGAGCGAGTGCAGCTTTCTCTCCGAGCTTTGCAGCGGGTGCTGGGACTCAGAGAGGCAGAGCCCCTGGGGACAGGACTGAGAGCCGCCATAACTGCTCTCTCCAGCCCACCCTGTTGATCCTGTGCGACCCGCCCCACCCAAGCCCTGCACAGAGGCATTTGCCGGATAGCCTCAGGCAAAGGCTAGATTAGCACCTCCCTAGAGGACAGAAGTTCTCTCACTGCTGACACAGCTGATTCTCATAGCCACTTGGCCTGGAGGTCAAACCCTCCCTGGAATTAGCTACAACAATCAAGATTTAACTATAAGACTGCGAACAAAGACCACTAGGGGGTGCACCAAGGAAGCATAACAAAATGCAGAGACAAAGAAACAGGACAAAATTGTCAAAGGAAGATATAGAGTTCAGAACCACACTTTTAAGGTCTCTCAAGAACTGTTTAGAAGCTGCCGATAAACTTAATGAGATCTACACGAAAATTAATAAGACCCTCGATCTTATATTGGGAAACCAACTAGAAATTAAGCATACACGGACTGAAATAACGAATATTATACAGACACCCGACAGCAGACCAGAGGAGCGCAAGAATCAAGTCAATGATTTGAAATGCGAGGAAGCAAAAAACATCCAACCGGAAAAGCAAAATGAAAAAAGAATCCAAAAATGCGAGGATAGTGTAAGGAGCCTCTGGGACAGCTTCAAGCGTACCAACATCAGAATTATAGGGGTGCCAGAAGAAGAGAGAGAGCAAGATATTGAAAACCTATTTGAAGAAATAATGACAGAAAACTTCCCCCACCTGGTGAAAGAAATGGACTTACAGGTCCAAGAAGCGCGGAGAACCCCAAACAAAAGGAATCCAAAGAGGACCACACCAAGACACATCATAATTAAAATGCCAAGAGCAAAAGATAAAGAAAGAATCTTAAAAACAGCAAGAGAAAGAAACTCAGTTACCTACAAGGGAATACCCATACGACTGTCAGCTGATTTCTCAACAGAAACTTTGCAGGCCAGAAGGGAGTGGCAAGAAATATTCAAAGTGATGAATACCAAGAACCTACAACCAAGATTACTTTATCCAGCAAAGCTATCATTCAGAATTGAAGGTCAGATAAAGAGCTTCACAGATAAGGAAAAGCTAAAGGAGTTCATCACCACCAAACCAGTATTATATGAAATGCTGAAAGGTATCCTTTAAGAAGAGGAAGAGGAAGAAAAAGGTAAAGATACAAATTATGAAAAACAAATATGCATCTATCAACAAGTGAATCTAAGAATCAAGTGAATAAATAATCTGATGAACAGAATGAACTGGTGATTATAATAGAATCAGGGACATAGAAAGGGAATGGACTGACTATTCTTGGGGGGGAAAGGGGTGTGGGAGATGTGGGAAGAGACTGGACAAAAATCGTGCACCTATGGATGAGGACAGTGGGTGGGGAGTGAGGGAGGAGGGTGGGGCGGGAACTGGGAGGAGGGGAGTTATGGGGGGAAAAAAAAGAGGAACAAATGTAATAATCTGAACAATAAAGATTTAATTAAAAAAAAAATAAAAATAAAAATAAATCCCAGATCTCTGTTTGCCTTCTTATCTCCAGAATGGCACAGAAGTCTCAACTATGTAATGCCTCTTTGAGTCTCATTATAGCAATCTGGAATGCAGAATCACATAATAAACATTGGACATTTTCTCCTACTAATCTGTCTCTGTTAATTTGATTATTAGCTCAGCTAATGCCTCCATAATAGTTATATAGTTGAATGGGAAATGTGGAGTAAGAACTTCTCTGGTAGGCAAAGATTTGTTTAAATATGGGTTTGAATAATAGGACAAAATATTTAAATCAAAAAAAGAATTCAGTGCAAAAGAGAAAAATATTACAAGCATCTTATAAAATTAGAATTTTAAGTAGCAAGATATTTTAAATATAAATTAATTTACTGATGCTAACTAATGGATCTTATAATTAACAGATTTACTTGATTTTTGTATCATATACAATTATACTAAATTATTTTCATTAGCTTTTTAAATCTCTTTTTCTCATTAGTGTTTTAAGATCTTGATCTTGGTGTTTTTGTATATTGTGGAACCAAAAAAAGATACTGTTTTGTTTTGGGGTTTTTTTCTGTATGCATATATGTTTTAATGGCCTCACTTTAGAACATAAGCTTGTTGGTAACAGAAACAATTATTAATCATCTTGTTACTGGAGGAAATAGGTTCTTCAGCAGTGTCACAGGAAAAGAATTTCAGCGATACTCCTATAGGAGGAGTTTCAGGTGGTAGTGGCAAGGTTTATTAGGACAAAAAGTGACAGCACACTCTTGGAGAGGCAGAGAATGGGCAGGCCATAGGGCAGACCATGCCCTATGGTCCCTGCCAAGCCTCCATATATTTTCGGGGTTTGGGAAAGAGCAGGCTTTCTTTCAAACTACCCAATCTCTTTCCTGGCTCTCGCAGGCATGTTCCTGTGCCCTCCCTCTGAGAGGGTTAACTTGAGATGCAGGCAGACAGGGCAGGGTTCAGTGGAAACAAAGGCAGGTGGAGCATAGGCAGGGGCAGACATGGCAGTTTGAGCAGCCTCACCACAGGAACCAACCAAGCAGAAATAGTAAAATGTCTCTGGACTCAAAGCGGGAGGCATGGGAAAACAAGGGAGGGCCTGTAGCAGCAAGGTGTACAAACGCATAGAAACAGAGAAAGTTCAGCGTAGGAACAGAGAAAGAACACAAGGAAACAGGTTAAGTTCAGGTCGTTGCTGGGCAAGAACAATTGAGGGAATCAATCAGGTGACGACACAGTAGATATGGAAGCAGGCTTGTAGCAAATATATACCCCTGGACTACAAGGCTTTAATGGGCAGACCATTATTGGGTCCCCTCCTCTTGCGGGGAGTTTGAATCTGCTTCTAATAAACTTTCCACACTTTGTCTTAAATCTTCTGGTCCACGAAACTCATTCTTTGGAATCGCAAGACACAGCCCCGGGAAAACACCTTGGCTCACCATTCCGTACCCCATACAATCACTGTCCTGGATCTTCTGTGGGCTTGTGGGCTCCCCGCACTGATCCCCCCTCCCCCCACAGGCTTCCCCAGAGGAATGTCCTCCCTCTTTTACAGTCACCATCTTGGTGTCTGTTGAGCACGTCTCATAGTTCTGCTGTGTCATTTGGCTTCGACCGTGCATGCACTCAATGAAAGGCATCCCCCTCACCATTTTAGGACCAACCCTCCCCCCATTATTCTGTGAAACAACGCTGGTTACTCCCCAGGATGACTGCTCTGTTTGTTCCTTCCTCTTTTGTTAATATTTAATTAACTGCCTAGTCTAACAATCTGCCTATTTCTGATGGTTTATCTGTAGTAGAAATATAATAAGTTTAATAATTTCAGCTGAATCAAAATTATAGAAAAAAATTATACTACTCAGCCATAAAAAAGATGAAATACTACCATTTGCAACAACATGGATTGTCCTTGAGAACATTGTGCTAAGTGAAATAAGTCAGACAGAAAAAGCTAAGAACCATATGAATTCACTCCTATGTGGGATATAAAACAAACTCAGATACACAGACAGACAGCAGTATGGTGGTTACCAAAGGGATGAGGGTGGGAAGATGGTAGAGGGTAAAGTAGACCAAATATGTGGTGACAGAAGATGATTTGACTTTGGGTGGTAGGTATACAATGCAATATACAGATCATGTGTCATAGTAATGCACATTTGAAACCTACATGACCCTATTAACCAATTTCACCCCAGTACATTTAAATTTTAAAAAATAAGAGTAAAACTAGAGCTGAAAACTTGCATTTACGTGCCAACAAAATTATAGACAAAACACATTCACATACAGGTTCAAGACAGCATTAGCAATGAAAGTAAAAAACAAAAGTAAAGATTCTATGGGAGAAATAGTTTTCATATTCCAGAGAGTCTCTTAAAACTGTGTAATATAAACATTAAAATTATATTTATGTAAAGTATACCAACAGGGCTAATTATCTTATACTAGAGGCCCGATGTGCAAGAGTAGGCCTTCCTTCCCCTGGCTGCCAGCACCGGCTTCCCTCTGGGACCTGGGACCCCGGCTTTCCTCTGCGACCCGGGCTTCCCTCGCAGCCCCAGCTTCATCCAGAAGGTTGTCTGCTCTCATAGCATATTACACTTTTATTATTATAGATTAGGCAAATAAAAGTGATAAAATAGTGGGAACCTGAGACCTAAGCCAAGAGGTTCATGGCCTCTCAAAGGAAATTAAATTAAAGACTCAAGCCAGATAAGAGGTCAAAGTAGAAAAGCAGATTTTTATTGAGCAGAGGGGACAAGCAAGAAAGCCACTCCACAGACAGTGGCAGACTCTCCTCACAAGAGAGGGAAGAGAGACCCCAACCATCTCTAGAGGTTGATCTTATGGCTGTTTGTAGTTTCTTTGGAAATTGCTAGTATGGGGAAATAGAATGGATAAAAGGTTAGGATTAACTTTAACCTTTAAAAGGTATATTTTGTGGCCGTGTGTTTTTCTTTTATGGGTAAACAATACAGTATGCGTAAATAGCTATTAATAAATCTTTGCTGAAATTTTCTTTGTTCCAGAGGCTTCTTGTGTTCTGCTTCCATCTTTGTTCAGCCAATTTTTTGTGTCAGGCAGCACATAGCAGGTCCTGACTTAACTTTGACTTTAGTTAATTTGTATAGTTCTCATGTCTGTCTCCTATATTAATTTCAAAAGACTTGAAAGCATATGCACCTAAAACTAAGTGGAGGAAATCATACAACTTTACAATGGTAGTATTTTGAGAAGCATCTGTTAAAGAGAAATCCATAGGCCCCAAAAGGTGTCACTTGTGCTAAAGCCTATGAAACCTAACCTAGACGTATTACCTGCATATTACCTGACCTAACTGCAATTTCAGCCTTTCCCAGGAATGTGACCATAAACAAATGAGTCTGTAATTTCCAGACCAACACTAGTGAAGAAACCTCCCTGATAAGACCCTGTTTGCCCTTTCCACAAAGAAAGGTGCCCGTGCCTGAAGCAATCCTTTCCTTTTTCTTCTTTTTATTACATAACATTTTTTAATTACAGTTGGCATACAATATTATGTTAGTTTCATGTGTATAAAATAGTGATTAAATATTTATATAGCTTATGAACTGATCACCCGGATAAGTCTAGTACCCATATATCATATACATAGTTCTTACCTTTCTATTGACTAGATGGGATGTCACCTGATTCATGAATCACTCAATAAAATCAATTAGATCTTCAAATTTACTTGGTCCAATATTTTTTCTTTAACACATTCAAGGTGTATTTTTCTCTATGATTTTATTTAATTTTCTTTATATTAAAATTATTTTAAATTATCTCTTCAGTTTGACCATATACGTCTACAAGTAGGGAATTAAAATCATTATATCAAAGAGATAAAAAACAAAGAATAATATATATGATAGTATCCTAATAGTAAGAGCCAAACTCAACCAGCATATTATGGAATTGAAATCAAAGTTTCATGGTACAAAGGCAGCAAGGACATAACAAGCTTAAGCTATTTTGCCTATGCATTTCAGAGTCTTTCGTTAATACAAAAACAAAAATGGCTAAACACTCTGGGAATGTACTCTATTCCCCAAATGGGCACATGTACAAAGGCTTTCGGTTGTCATTTTGGTTTTAGAATAAATAGAATGTGTGGGCTATTTAAGGACTAAAACAGTTCAGCGAACAACAAATTAGAATTTGTAAAGGATACCTAGGGGCCATAGACAGCTTTTCATCCTATTATTTATTTGTCTTTTTTTCAATATCCGACAATAGCTACAGATTAGCACTGGGCCTGGACATCAAGTTCTTGACTGTCTGTGCCACAATTTCTGCCCTGTAGCTGGTTGAATCTATTAACAACGTCATCATACATTTTTTCCATAATACTTTCTAATAAACTATTCTTCTTCATTTACCCTCTTTATCTTAATCTATAGCCTTGTTTCTATTACAAAGAACAAATTATTACCATTCTATGATTTTTCTTTTTTACCAGAAAACATGTAATTTTCCTTTCCTTTTGGGAACTGAGCTTTGTTCCCATGATAATAAAAAATATATTAATATAAAAGTATACATTTTTAATATCTGGTTGAGAAATAGCTATTGTACCTTTTGAGTTTTATGTTTTCAACACTTTGTTTTGAGATTTTACAGATGGACTCTGATTTCCATGTTTTTCTAAAGAGAATCACTCAAGAACTTTTTAGCCTTTGCCAGATTACAAAGAAGTAACAAATGTCTACATTCTTTTTGTTATCAGGTTGTGTGTATATGTGTGTGTGTATTTTCTTAGTATTTATTTAAAATGTGATATGCTGTGATGAAGTCATAGCCATCTGCATCTCTCAGAATTAATATGTGAAAGTAGTCAGTATGTTCACATCAATAACATAACAATTAGACATTAAACCAGCAACTTAAGTCAATCAAATAAGGAAATGATGCAGGATAATCCATTTGAAAATTAGCATTATGCTTTATGAAATATTTTTAAATTAAATTATCCAGCATATTAAATATGTAACTTGGGATTCTCATATATAATTCATGAATCATTGAAAGGGATATTTTCAAATGTAAAGTAAAACAGTTTTAGTAGACAGTTTTATTTTTTGTTCTTAGTTTTACTTTTATCAAGTAGAAGACCCCAGCACTTAATTTGTTTAAAAGAACTCAAATCTTTATGAAATTTCTCACTATGTATAGATTAAAACATAAAAGATATCCACAGTAAAGACAATTAAGAAATATATACTCTCATATAAATTTTAATTCATATGATTTATATGTAGTATCAAATAATTTTAAAGAGTAAGTTCATGACTCAAACATATATAAATGAACATATGTAAATAATTTCATTGTACTTAATTGTTGAGAAAATCAGTAAGATGTTTCTAAAAATTATTCAAAGGAGAAATTTAAAAAAATGAACACATTTATAGGTAAGCAGAAATGCAAAATTGACTTTTTCCACAAGGGGGTTAATGAATTATTTCTTGAACCATAAAGTAATTCATTTGCATTTGTGGAAATAAAGATCAAACTCTCTGGTTTGGGAGGCTGGCTTGAAAAACAAGAGTATGAGGCCTATGCCCATATTCTATCTACACTGTGATTCTCCTTCTTAGGATGAACAATACCTTTAGACAGCACAACACAAACAGTTAACACTGTAGGCCCTGAAAAAAATCCCAATTCATTTGATGTGAACCCAGAGAAGGAATGTGTCTGCTAAGATGGATTCCCCATGGTCAACCAATGTTATAAATAATACAAGCCCAGGAGCCATTTGCTGACAGGGCTTCCTGTACTTTGTATACTAGGAAGAACCCCAGACTGAACAGTCAGCTCCCTGCGCTATGCTTTGCTCTCTTTGCTGTCTGAGTCAAATACTACGAGGGAGGAGGGAGTCCCAGCTTTCATTGTTTTACCAATGGACTAAGACCGGCCCTGTCCAATTAGAACTGCTCCATAATGACAATATAGGATACACACGGCCAACCGATCAGGACTGCGCAATTCAGATCAATCAGAAGTGTATGAATTTGGATATCTCACTTACATAAAACAGACCTAATTGGGAAACTGGGCAGGAACTTTTGCTATAAAAGGGAGGCTCCCCTTTGTCTCAGTGGAGCACCATTTAGGTTGCTACCTGAATCAGTGTCTCCTGGGCTGCAATGCCTTTTGCTCAAATAAATGCTTTTTATTTTTTATTACAGTCTAAAATTTATTTTGGCTTATCACACACAAGCTAGTAGAGAAAAATGAAAAAGAATAGCTTGATTCTATCAAGGATAAAGATGCCAAGTAAGTGAGAATCAATAACAAAATCTAGGTAGCAAACCAAAGAATAAGCAGCCTGGGAACTCAGTGTAAAGAGAGTGGAGTTCAGAACTCCGTGCGGACTTACACATGTTCACAGCCTGCACAGCCTGCAAGCAGCAACATGCAAGTGGCTGGAATTGCAGTCTGTCAAAGGCTAGGTCTGTGGCCACAAGCAGTGCAAACTGGGCAGGTCATAGTGGGACTTCACCTATCTTTCCACCTGTGGAAATAAACAAAGGCCAACCAGATGAGAGCAAGCAAAGGCTATTTATTCAGTTTGCTATATAGAAACAGAGTCGGTCATATCACTTGTGTTTGGTACAGACTCCAATGCAGGCAGAGGCGTGAGGAAGATTTACAGTGGAATAAAGAAAAAGCTTCAGGTGTGCCCTGACTGGAAGCCATTGGCATGGGAAAGCTGCAGGGAAGTTAAGTAGAACTGGGGCATTCTGTATGACTGGGGAGGGGTGCATACTTGGCTTTCTCTGGTTGGTCCTGAGTTGGAAGCAGGGACAAAAATTAGGGAAGTTATCAGTTGATAAGGAAGCCCTGACCATTTTAAGGTAATTGTTACAGAAGTTATTGTTTGACTTTATGAATTGTTAACGGAGACAACAGTCTGACTTCCCATAAGATTTATACACAGACTTGTAGTAGGCTGGCTTCCTGCTAGGTTCTTATAGAACAATTTTCAAGATTTTCAACCTGTGTACCACAATAATTTTGAAAACATGCAATGCCTGACTATTTAGTCAGGGGAACTGGTCACTTTTCCTTTGGATTGTCAAATGAAAAATGACAACAGTCAACACAGCAATAGCTGTCCAGGGTGAATGAATCAAAATTATGCTTATATTTTGTCACATTGGCAAAAAATATAACATTTTTTGGTTTGCTTGGGGACATTTAACAATTACTTTATGTGTGCCATGAGATGAAAAAGATTGAAAATCACTGTTGTAGAAGAAATGGTTTCCAAACATATTAATAAACATTAATGTATACCACTTATTTTAGTAATTAGGAAACTATTGAAAAATATATAAAAACATGTTTATCCATTTAAAAGTCTGTTCTAAATTTTCATAAGAGTAGCTAAGGTGGATTGAATATGTCTAATCTATATTTGCAGTTAGAACATATAATACATATCTACCTTATATATGTGTGTATATGTCTATATGTACATATGTGTGCCCATATATATATATATATATATATACACACACACACACACACATATATATATATATATATATATATATATACATATATGTATATATATATATATATATATATATATATATATATATATATATGCTGTTAGCTGTTAAAATTGCCACTTTTTATTTGCCACCATATTTTCAAAGAAAAGGTCAGCAGGTAAATTGCATGTTTTTACTGAATGATTTCTTCCTTCTTTTGTTAACTCTCACCCGATGAAATTTTTCCATTGATTTTCAGAGGGAGTGGAAGAGAGAGGGAAAGACAGCGAGAAACATCAATGTGAGAGAAACACGTCAATTGGTTGCCTCCTGCATGAGCCTTGACCAGGGCCCGGGCCGGGGAGGAGCCTGCAAGGGAGGTACGTGCTCTTGACCAAAATCAAACCTGGACCCTTTGGTCCATAGGCCAACGCTCTATCCACTGAGCAAAACTGGCTAGGGCTCTTCCTTCTTTTAATTGAAATATTTTTCTACTTATATCTTCAACATGATTAGTCTGAGTATGGAAGAGAGGATAGGTAATGAACTCTACCAGATGAGTAGCAGTTGTTTGTATTTCCCACATAAGCAACAATTAAAGTATTATTATAATGTCAAATAATTTTCCTACTACTTTTTATTGTTTCTGTAAGAGAATTTCAGGAGTATAATGTGTGCTGAGTGTCAGGGAGAAATTAATGTTATTGTAATTCAGTAATGATAATTATACCTCTCAATTATAAAAGGCATACTCTGTGTCTGTGTGGGGAAGCATGGAACCTGGTTGGAAAGTTTGTAAGGAGGAAATTCCAAATGAATTTTCTAGGGCAGTTGGCTGAAGGTGGCTACCCCTGCTTATCGGAATCCCCTAGGGGAGTTGGCTGAAGGCAGCCACCCCTAATTGTCCCTTGACCTTTCCAAACAAGTCTGTATACATCATGACCCTCAGGTATTTACCAGAATCTTTATGCTTAATCTTTATGCTTAAAATTACTGTTGATGCCTGTGTCCTCCCAAGAATACTTACCTTATTGATAGTATCTAAAAGTTATTTTTATTTCAAGCTGCTGTTACAATAAAAGCCTGAAGAGGCAGGCAAACGAGGCTGCTTGGTTTCTCTAGCCAGGCATTCCCTTAGCTTTCTATTTTACAGAAACAGGTGTCAGAGTAACCATTCATCCTCTGGGTCTGCTGGTCAGCCCTGGCATGTCTGAAACGATTCTAAGTGCATTTTGTTAGTTTATTTCATCCTCAAAAGAATAATAACTATTATCATCATTCCTGCTTTACAGATGGTAAAGATGATTTAGAGTTTTAGAGATTTAGATTAACTTGCCTTTGTTCACCTCTTAGTCTTAGAGCCAGAATGTGAACTCAAGTATCCAGCTTTTAGCTGTGAGCTTACCAGTGGTTCTCAACCTTCTGGCCCTTTAAATACAGTTCCTCATGTTGTGACCCAACCATAAAATTATTTTTGTTGCTACTTCATAACTGTAATGTTGCTACTGTTATGAATCATAATGTAAATATCTGATATGCAGGATGGTCTTAGGCAACCCCTGTGAAAGGGTTGTTCGACCCCCAAAGGGGTCGCGACCCATGGGTTGAGAACCCCTGGCTTAAACATTCTAGCACACTACTACTACAAAGAAAGCAGTAAACAGAGTATTAGTTCCATGTACCTTTATTTTATATTCAAAGTAGTTTGTTTATATTAATAAATAGAGAACCCATAATCAAAACAAGTTTATCAAAATAATGCATAATCCTATAAAATTTAGTATAGGAAAAGACAAGTAATTGATACCTACAGTAACGATCCACATATAATCCATTCTAAAATATTACCCCTTAAAAGGCAGTATGACAGAGTGGGTGCACATAATTTATAGTAATAATTAACCTTTATTAGGATACTTACTGTGGGCTAGCCTGTTTACTCTAAATTTCCTTTGCCTTGTCTCATGTAATGCTCATACTAACCCTATGAGTCAGATACTAGTATTGTCCCTTATGTATAGATATGGAGTAAGACAAAGAGAAGTTAAATAAGCTAAATAACATCCTAGAGCTGGCATTAATAGAGACATGACTCAATGCAGGGTTAATTCTATAGCTTAAACTTTGTGGGGAGAGCTAGGATTAATTCTAAGGATTAATTCCAGTTTACTTACATATTCAATGACTGACCTAGAAAATTTTGGTTTTCCTTAGACTCAATTGCTCCCTCTTCTATAAGAAAATATCTATTTCAAAATATATTTTTAGAGACTGTAAGTATTAATGTTCTTGTCAATTAATGGAAACCATTAAATAAATGGTAGACATTAATATTTATTAATATTCTTTGGCACAGCGATTATCATGTTACTTTTGTTTTTGAATAATCTATAATGTTTTATTGTAGTTTATTGTTGAAATAAGAGTAACAGTAACTAATGACCAAGATAGTAGTAACATTCAACTCAACTTGAAACTTTAGGTATAATTCTTCCCCTTTAGACAGAGGCAATAAGTCCCTGAACTTTCTTTTCTTGAAGCCTCTATTTTAGAACCCTTGTAATTGTAAATTATCTCTCTGCCCCTGTGAAATACAAGCAAATCTGCCAAGATTCTTGTCAATTTTACAAAAATAATGTCTTTCTTAAGGAAAAGGGAATTAGCCTCTTGAATGTACACATGGAAAGCCATAGTACCTCTCTCTCCTAGTCTCTGAGAGAAGGTGGGAGCTGAACTTTAATGGGTGCAAATTAGCAAACATAGCCTAATTACAGTGACAAACATCTTCACACTCAGGAATGACTAAATGATCGACACATCTATTGATCAACCTTTCCTCCATTCCTCCCTGAATGTCCCCCAGTACTTTGTCACGGGCATACCCATCCTACACCCAGACTTCTTTCTCCCAGTGGAGTTGAGTCAGGTCCACTCCCCTGTTACAGTAGCATCAGAACAAAACCAACTTTTTTTTTTCTTATCTTGTCAGGTGCCTTTTTTTCTTAATATCCATAGATATTGTAATGTGATGCTTAACTATGAAAACAGTTTTCAGTATAAAAACTGCCTAATTACTAGCAAATGATGTGAAATACACTTTGAAAACAGATACATCCACCAGAAGGATCTTTGTTTAGAGGTTGGAGTTTTGAGGTAGACATATAAGGATGGATATTGCCTTTACAGCACATTATGTTATTGCATTTTAGGATCCTCTTTAGGGCAACAAGCTCTAAGGTGCTTTCTAGAGTGATAAAACATTTAATAGAAGGAAGAAAAAGAGGCACAGGAGACCTCAGCAGCTCTTTTGCCCTTTGAAATAAATTACTTGCCTGAAAACTATTAGCTTAATACTCCCTTCTAGTAAAAACTATAATTTATCCTGTAAAAGAGGGGGAATTTACTGGATCTGGAAAATTTCTCTTCATCTTCATTCAAGGTCTCAGACCTGATCCAAAGTAAAATAATCTCTTTGCATGCACAGGGTTTAATGTGAGGAACAGGGTACTAAAATAATGCCATTTTCCCTATCAACTAACAATCAACAAATATTCAGTGCTAAAAGAACAGTAGTAACTTGCTCAATTTCCTCTCAATTTTGTGCACTAATGGAATCTGAGATGAGCATACCCCTGACCTTATGAGCTTACTCTTCCATGAATTGTTAATGATTATATTCATAAAGTGATAGTATACCTGAGTCATCCATTTCATTTTTCTCAAATAAGTGTTAAATTAATGAACTGACCAAACTCTGCCACCAAAACTCTCTAGAATAAAGAGTTACATTGTCCATGCCATATCTGTGAATAGCAGTTAAGTTTTTTAACATTCTATATTTTCACAGGTCTTTTTTGATATTGTATAAGAACCAAGAAAAAAAATGACTAAATATTAAGCCTCTTTTTGAATAAGAATATTTTTGTCATACTACACAACCAATTCTGGACTAAAAACAAGGCAATAATTTCAAGAATTAACTATGTGAAAGGAGACATATCTAATACTTTAAACAACAAAAAATTTAATAAAATAAAAAAGATAAATGACTACAGGTATAAAAAAGAACTATGTAAATATTCTGGCTTTTTAAAACACTTGATGCATTTTATAATGTTAAAAAATTTTAATGTGTTGAAACTTGTTTAAAATAGTTATTGACTTATAAATATCTTAAAAGTCAAAATAAGTTGTTTGAGTTGAGATTTCCATTTTGAAAACTTGTAAGATTAATAAATGTAGGAATGATAATGATGTGTTAAGTAGATATTATATGCAGATAGTTAGACATGCATTATCTAATTTAATCTCCAACAACCTTTTGAGGTAGTTATTATTATTTATGTTTTACATGTAAGAAAACATAGTCATAATCCTATATAATAAAAGGTTAATATGCAAATAAACTGAACAGCGAAACAACCTAACAACCTAACAACTGGTTACTATGACGTGCACTGACCACCAGGGGGTACTTGTGAAACATGGCGGGCATCAGCAACAGGCGGAAGAGTGCGGAACATGGCAGGCATCAGCCATGGTGGGATGGTGGAGCATGTGATGGGGGCTCTAGACAAAGGTGGGGTGCTGGTTGCTGTAATTGGGGCAAGCTTCTGGTGGTTACTGAAAATTCTTTGCTCCCACATGCCATGGTCCCTCCTGGTGCTCACTTCTACTGCCAGCTCTGGCCCCACTCGCACCCACAGCCGGCACTGAAGCAGCCGCTAGCACCTGTTACCGGCACTTGGTGACAGTCCCGAACACTCAGCGCCATCAGTGGGTGCGAGCAGTGGCTGCCAGCCCCGATTGCACCCGAGGGCTTCTCCCCCTCCCCCTGCTCCTGAGGGGTGATCAGGGCAGCAGGTGTGGGTCTTGGCCAATCTCTCCACACTGTCAGCAGGTGTGAGCAGGGCCAGATCCATCAGCGGAAGCAGGAGCGGGGCTGCCAGCAGACAGGAGACTGGGGGCCGCGGCAGGAGGGGCTGAGTGGGGGTGCAGAGGATGGGCCGAGACCCGCCCCTGTGCCCACTGCAGCTTCACGGCCCACAGTTCCTTTCAAGGTGCATGAATTCGTGCGCTGGATCCCTAGTGGATTTATAGAATTTAACACAGTTGTCTAGCTAATGAGTAGCAAAACTGGAGTTTGGAATTCACTCACCTCTTTCTAATGACAAGAGTACCTAATGCCTCTGACAGATAAAAAAATGTGCCTACAGCCTTTCGGTTTAATTTGAAAGAAGAGAATGCTGTTTGGCTTTCATATCTCTCTGTGAGTTTGAAATGTCTTTATAATGAAAATATATAGACTTAGATCATCTTTATTATAGCCTATCATATTAATTAATATCATATATTTTGGTAAAGTATACAATCTAGGTTCTTTTATGGAAATGGCTAAGTATTCACTAATGTTTGATAGTAATAACCTAGCAATGATCAGAATGAGAGGATGAGGTGTCTGGTTCATCCTACACAGAACCGTAGGGCCACCTCTAACCAAGCAATTTCCAGGGGATGAATGAATTCTCTCATGTTGACTAGATATTTGTAAAAAAAAAAAATTATCTCTGATAAAAAAGACAGGCTCACATTTTTCATACAGAGATTCTCAGACATAGATATGGCCAGAGGACACCTAAGATAATAATTGTCAAAACAGTCAATTCGCAAGGAAGCTGATGAGATCAGTAGAATGGCTTCTGCTACAGAGGTCAGCATAATGTGCTCTCCTGGAAACAGGAGTTATGACTCAAGTTGGTCAATTTAGGAGCTCCAAACTGGAAGTCAGTATGGTGAGGGATTAGTAGCATCATCACATGCTTTATCATCCAAATTGTGGTACCTGTAAGGAACCTGTATAAATAATTAGGCTGGAATAACAGGGATAAACTGGAAATCATAGAGACAAACCAGGGCATATCATATACTAAAAACATTGAATTTCAAGTCACAGAAAAATGAATATAATTTTTTAAAATATGTTTTTATTGATTTTAGAGAGAAGAAGAGGGAGAGAGAAAGAGAAACATCCATGAGAAAATAAACCATCAAGCTGCTGCCTCCTGCATGGCCCTGCTGGGGATCCATCCCGAAACCCAGGCAGGTGACCTGACCTGAAATCCAAGCAGGGACCTCTCAGTGCACAGGAGGACACTCAACCAACCAAACCGTACCGGCCAGAGCAATAAATATAAATTGAAGTTCTACCATTAATCCAGTGAAATGAGACAAGTAACCTAATCATTCTGTGTTTGATTCCTTATGTGCACAATGACAATATCTAACTTTAGGGTTCTGCTAATGCAGGTTTAATGTGATAATGTTCAAACAGAGCTTAGTCCAAGGACCTGGCCAGTAAATGAGACCGCAATATAAACAAACTTTGAAGTTTTAATAAAGTAAACTTTGAAGATTGATGGCCTAGGTTTTGCTACATGTTCTGCCTAACATTGCTTAATATTGGAAAATGATGCCACCTTAGCTTCCTCAGCTGTAAAATTGGGATAGAGTAGCATGATATACCTTAAAGCATTACTATGGGGATTAAGTATACACACACAACATTTAGTATCGTGCATGATCCATAATTAACATTACATTATTGTTATCCTATACTAGGGGCCCAGGGCATGAATTCATGCACGTTGAAAGGAACTGTGCCCACCACAGCCTGTGGGCCGTGAGGCTGTGATGGGCACAGGGGCAGGTCTTGGCCCTTCCTCTGCGCCCCTGCCTGACCCCTCCTTCCATGAGCCCCAGTCCCCTATCTGCCTGCAGCCCTGCTCCTGCTACCCTCGCTCCCACACTCTGACAGTGTGGAGCCATTGGGGCAAGCACCATCAATGGGTGTGAGTGGCAGATGCTTCCCCTATCGCCCCTCAGGAGCAGGGGGAGGTGGAGAAGCCCTCAGGGGCAATCAGTGTCAGCAGCCGCTGCTTGCACCCACTGATGGCACCAAGTGATTGGGACCAGCGCCGGGCACTGGTGGCAGGTGCGAGCAATGGTTCCAGTGCCGGCTGCAGGTGGGAGTGCCGGGTGGCAAAGAATTTTCAGTAACCACCAGAGGCTCATCTGCATGACAGTGAATGGCACCCCACCTTGGTCTGGTTCCCCCGCTCACCTGCTCCACCATCCCGCCATGGCCGATGCCTGCCATGTTCCATGCATGCCCCCTGGTGGTCACCACGTGTCATAGTGACTGGTTGTTCAGTTGTTCCAGTTGTTCCACAATTTGATCTATTTGCATATTAGCCTTTTACTATATCCTATCTAATAAAAGAGAAACATGGTAATTAGAGTACATCTGCTACCCTTCCTATTGGCTAATCAGCAAGATATGCAAATTAACTGCCAACCAAGATGGTGGCCGACAGACAGGCAGCTTGAAACTAACATGAAGCTTGCTTGCTTCAGTGATGGAGGAAACCAACGTTCCCCGCCTGCCTTGTCGGCCTCTGAGCTTGCAGTTTTAGAAACATTGTTACGAATATAGAAGCTAAACAAAACCCCAGAAACCTGCTTTCAGCTAGCTGGGATCTCAGAGCTGGAATTGATACAGAGTTTTGATTATAGAATCCAAACAAACCAGATACCTGCTTTCAGCAGCAGAGGCCTCAGAGCTGGAGCCAGAGCTAAAGCTGGCCCAGAATAAAAAAAAAAAAAGAAAAAAAGGAGCAGTTGGGAGCTTCAGTCACCCGCCAGCCTGAAAACAGCCTTCAACCCCTCACCCAGACTGGCCAGGCACCCCAGTGGGGACCCCCACCCTGAAGAGTGTGTGACCAGCTGCAAACAGCCATCATCCCCTCACCCACGCTGGCCAGGCACCCCAGTGGGGACCCCCACCCTGAAGAGTGTGTGACCAGCTGCAAACAGCCATCATCCCCTCACCCACGCTGGCCAGGCACCCCAGTGGGGACCCCCACCCTGATCCAGGACACCCTTCAGGGAAAACCAGCTGGCACCCACCCGTGCACCAGGCCTCTATCCTATATAGTAAAAGGGTAATATGCCTCCCAGCACCGGGATCAGTGGAGCTGAGAGGCCTCCTGGCACCGGGATCAGTGTGACAGGGGGCAGCGCCCAAACCCCCTGATCGCCCTGCAGCTCTGTGTGTGACAGGCGGCGGGGCCACAACCTCCCTATCCGCCCTGCTCTGTTTGTGACAGGGGAAGGCGCCCCAACCCCCTGATCAGCCCTGCTCTGTGCCTGATAGGGGGGAGCTCCCCAACTCCCTGATCGCCCTGTGGCTCTGTGTGTGACAGGGTGCGGCGCCCCAACCCTGCTCTGTGTGTGACGGGGTAGAGCCATAACCTCCCCATCGGCCCTGCCCTGAGTGTGACAGTGGCAGTGCCCTAACCCCGTGATCGGCCCTGCTCTGTGGGTGATAGAGGGCGGCTCCCCAACCCCCTGATCCGCCCTGCTCTGTGCATGACAGGGGGGAGCTCCCCAACCCCCTGATTGGCCCTGCTCTGTGCGTGACAGGGTACGGAGCCCCAACCCCCATGATGGGCCATGCTCTGTGAGTGACAGGGGGCAGCGCCCCAACCCCCTGATTGGCCCTGCTCTGTGCGTGACAGGGGGTGGCGCCGCAACCTCCCCATCGATCCTGCCTTGAGTGTGACAGGGGGTGGTGCCCCAACCCCCAATTGGCCCTACCCTGAGCGTGACTGAGGGTGGCATCTCAACCTCCCGATCTGCCCTGCTCTGTGCATGACAGGGGGCGGTGCCCCAACTCCCCAATCGGCCCCGCTCTGAGCCCGACCAGGGGCTGCACCTAGGGATTGGGCCTGCCCTCTGCCACCCGGGAGCAGGCATAAGCCAGCAGGTCGTTATCTCCCGAGGGGTCCCAGACTGCGAGAGGGCACAGGCCAGGCTGAGGAAACCACCCCCTCCCCCCCGAGTGCACAAATTTTTGTGCACTGGGCCTCTAGTCCTATCTAATAAAAGAGAAAAATGGTAATTGGCATACGACGATACCCTTTTCATTGGCTAATCAGGGCTATATGCAAATTAACTGCCAACTATGATTGGCAGTTAACTGCCAACTAAGATTGGCAGTTAACTGCCAACAAGATGGCGGCTAATTTGCATATGTAGGCACAATGCAGGGAGGCGAAAGGGAAAGCAGGAAGAAGCCCCCTGCCACTGACAGTGATTGGAAACCCAGGGGGGAGCTAAGAGCTGGGGGGCAGGGCAAAGGCGGCCCTGGGGCCGCCTTTGCCCTGCCCCCCAGCCATGATCGGAGAATCAGGCGCCTTTGCCACCCTGGCCAGTGATAGCAGGAAGTAGGGGTGGAGCCAGCGATGGGAGCTGGACACGGTCGAAGCTGGCAGTCCCAGGAGCTAGGGGTCCCTTGCCTGGGCCTAAAGCGGAGCCCACGATCGCGGGGCCGCTGCAGCTGCGGGTCCCCGCTGCCCAGGCCGGACGCCTAGGCCATTGGCATTAGGCCTGGGCAGGGGCGGAGCCTGCAACGCGGGGAGCTGGGGGTCCCCTACCCAGGCCTGACACCTCTGCCGGAGGCCTCAGGCCTGGTCAAGGGGCCGATCCGGTGATTGGTGATCGGAGGGTGATGAGGGTCAACTCCTCTGGCCGAGGCATCAGGCCTGGGCGGGGTGCTGAGCCGGGGATTGGGGGGATATGATGGTCCCCTTGCCCAGGCCTGAAGCCTGGGTCAGAGGCATCAGGCTTGGGCGGGGGGTGGAGCAAGCGATCAGAGGGAGATGGGGGTCCCCTGCCCAGGCATGATTCCTGGGCCAGAGGCCTCAGGCCTGTGCGGGGGCCAGAGCCAGTGATCAGGGGGAGATGGGGGTCCCCTGTCCAAGCCTGACACCTCTGGCGGAGGCGTCAGGCCTGGGCAAGGGGCTGATCAGGCGATTGGAGGGTGATGGGGGTCAACGCCTGAGGGCTCCCAGTATGTGAGAGGGGGCAGGCTGGGCTGAGGGACACTCCCCTCCCCACACACATCCAGTGCACGAATTTCGTGCACCGGGCCCCTAGTAGGATAATAAAATCCTAATATGCAAGTTGATTGAATGGCGGAATGATCAGCAGAATAACTGGTCGCTATGATGTGCACTGACCACGAGGGGGGAGCAGCTTCTGCATTGAGCTTCTGCCCCCTGAGAGGGAAGTGACCAGCAGCAACGATCAGGGGACAGGGCCGGCCAGTGGGCAGCACCAGGCCACCAGCCAAGGTGGGTGCCAGCGGGGGCTCCCAGATTGTCCTGCCCACTGGTTGCCCCACATATAGCCCTGATCACCAACCAGGCCTAGGGACCCTATCCTTTATATTGGGAACAGTCTCTTAGATTTAAAAATTAAAACTTGGCAAGGCTACTCTAACACTGAAAAAACAGGATAATGCAGCAATGACATGCATGGGCTCTGGCTTGCACATTTTGTGGTCAGCCCTGATTCTGACACTTATAACTTTGTGACAAAGCCAATTACTTAACTTCTCTCTGTTCAGTTTCTTCACACATAAGATGGGGAAAATGGTACTACTGCCTCAAAAGGATCATGTTATGAACTACTTTTTATAATCAGGGCAAAAAAATGTAGCTGCCCATACAACAACAAGATGCCTTTCACTTGTATGAAAAGTATGACCTCTGGTTCATGCAGTGTCCCATATTATGAGAGGGATGTCTGACTACTGGTTTAGGCTGACATCCTCTAGGAGGTCCTGGATTGTGAGAGGATGCAGGCCAGACTGAGGGACCCTCCCCCACCCCTGTGCATGAATTTCATGCACTGGGCTTCTAGTTATTAAATACTAGGGGCCCGGTGCACGAAATTCGTGCACTGGGGGTGTGTGGGGGGGTGTCCCTCAGCCCAGCCTGCCCCCTCTCACATACTGGGAGCCCTCAGGCGTTGACCCCCATCACCCTCCAATTGCAGGATCGGCCCCTTGCCCAGGCCAGACACCTCTGACAGAGGTGTCAGGCCTGGGCAGGGGACCCTCATTTCCCCCCATCACTGGTTCTGCCCCCAGCCCCCTCCGATTGCTGGCTCTGCCCCTTGCCCAGGCCTGATGCCTCAGCCAGAGGCGTAGAACCCCATCACCCTCTGATCACCTGATCGGCCCCTTGCCCAGGCCTGACGCCTCCGCCAGAGGTGTCAGGCTTGGACAGGGGACCCCATCTCCCCCCGATCACTGGCTCTCACCCCTGCCCAGGCCTGAGGCCTCTGGCCCAGGAATCATGCCTGGGCAGGGGACCCCCATCTCCCTCTGATCGCTTGCTCCACCCCCCGCCCAAGCCTGACGCCTCTGACCCAGGCTTCAGGCCTGGGCAAGGGGACCATCATATCCCCCCAATCCCCGGCTCAGCCCCCCGCCCAGGCCTGATGCCTCGGCCAGAGGAGTTGACCCTCATCACCCTCCGATCACCAATCACCGGATCGGCCCCTTGACCAGGCCTGAGGACTCCGGCAGAGGTGTCAGGCCTGGGCAGGGGACCCCCAGCTCCCCGCGGTTGCAGGCTCCGCCCCTGCCCAGGCCTAACACCTCTGGCTGAGGCGTCCGGCTCGGGCAGCGGGGACCCGCAGCTGCAGCAGCCCCGCGATCGTGGGCTCCGCTTTAGTCCCAGGCACCCTAGCTCCTGGGACTGCCAGCTTCGACCGTGTCCAGCTCCCATCGCTGGCTCCACCCCTACTTCCTGCTATCACTGGCCAGGGCGGCAAAGGCACCTGATTCTCCGATCATGACTGGGGGGCAGGGCAAAGGTGGCCCCAGGGCCGCCTTTGCCCTGCCCCCCAGCTCTTAGCTCCCCCCTGGGTTTCTGATCACTGTCAGTGGCAGGGGGCTTCTTCCTGCTTTCCCTTTCGCCTCCCTGCATTGTGCCTACATATGCAAATTAACCGCCATCTTGTTGGCAGTTAACTGCCAATCTTAGTTGGCAGTTAATTTGCATATAGCCCTGATTAGCCAATGAAAAGGGTATCGTCGTACGCCAATTACCATTTTTCTCTTTTATTAGTGTAGATTATACAATATTATTAGTATATTGCCACACTAGCATTTTTTCTATGTTATTTTTTTCACAAGAAAAGGTATTAAAAAGAGGAGGAAGAAAAAAATGTCATAAAAATGAAAAACGATCCAGCCATGGCATTGGTTGAGTGCTAACTTATGAACCAGGAGGTCACGGTTCAATTCCTGGTCTGTGCACATGCCCTGTTTGTGGGCTCAATCCCCAGTTGGGAGCATGCAGAAGGCAGCTGATCAATGATCCTCATCATTGATGTTTCTATCTCTCGCATCTTCTCCTTTCCTCTCTGAAACCAATAAAATTATATACTTTTAAAAAATGATGTTACTCTATTGTATTCTTAAATTACACAGTAAATTTAGCAAAGCAACTAAATAATTATTTCTCTTCTGGTATTCTATAAAAAATGTGTCAAAAAAAGAGATTTTTGTTCTTTTTACATCTCTTCACCTATTTCAAATTATAATTTATGCAAATTATTTCAAACTGTGAAAGAATGTGGGAAGTCAGGGTGACATTTCTAAGATCCAAGTTATAATAGTTAAATATCATCTAATTGTTTTCAGTATTGATTTAATATACAGGTATTTCCTCAATTTTGATACATTTTAGTTATGAAGGTCATCTGTGAATTCTAAACATTCCTTATAGCATATTGGAAACAAAAAACTTAAACTCTTTTCAGGAAAAAAAAATTAATAAGAGAAGTGTGGCTAGTGTGTACTTTACAAAGGTATATGAATGACAATCGTTCATCATTAAATAAAAACCAAAGTAAAATGCACTAATAAGAATCATCATATAAGCACATGAACATGTGCCTGACTTCACTTCACTAACTAAAAATATATCAACAACCTGGAACCAAGGTTCCACAGTGTCAGGAATCAGCTGATTTGTTCACTACCCAATACTTACAGTAACACCTAAACTAAGACCTGGCACAAAGAGGCAGTCACAAATATTTGTTAAACTATTTTTTTTTTACTCAGTAGACATGCAAAAACTTACATTATAGCATGAAGTTTTAGCAAAAATGTATGTATAGCTGGTAAGAGTGTAAAGTGATATAGTCATATTGACAGAAAACCTTGCAGCTATTAAAAATTATAGTCTATTGAAAAATATACTTATCATTCACTGTCCTAAAGAGCAATTTGCTAACCTCTACATTTATACACAGGGTGTCCCAAAAAGTCATACACACTTTGACAACTGATAGGTCAATTTTGAAAATGAAATGTATTTTAATAAACATCGCCTTTGCAATTATTCAAAGTGTGCATGTATACATTTTTAGGACACACTATATATATGTATATATACACACATATATAAATGTATACATATACTAGAAACACAGCGCACAAAACCACACAGCACTTCCCACCTGCACACGGCCGTCCACCGCCCTGCCCTGCTTGCAGCCCCACCCACCTGTGCCAGTCTTTGGTTGTTACCGGCGTTAGGGCCACTGGGTTTTTATAATATAGATAGTGTTGGATGTGTTAACTCGATGGTGTAATCCTTTCATATTGTATATGTACATAAAATCATCATGTACATTTAACTATCTTATAATTCTATTTTTCAATTATACCTCAATAAAGAAAAATAAATACATAGGTAAAACAAAATCATTTATCAACATGCCTAAAATAATGTATCTGCCCTTAAGAATATATTTATTCATATATAATGATGAATCTCATCAATAAGAATAAGATTATAAAAATGATAGGTAGATAAAATCAACATAGGTTTATTTTTATCCATAGTTTTGATTATCTTAATAAAATGAAAATCTATATTAATAAAATAGTGTATTATAAAGAAAGTTTTCCCAGCCTAATATAAAATAATGAATAAATTACATGTTTTTTTCTGAATTCTGTTTTCCAAGTCCTAATTTTAGATGCTTATTAGCCTTATTTAATTTAGTTACATAATTTTCTATAAATTAAAAGTAATTAAATGCAGATTATCTCCTCAGCAAGTAAAATATAATCAAGGTACATTTAATAAGGAAACATTAGAGAAAAAGCTAGTCTTTAGACTCTGTGTATCTCCCTAGAATGGGCCACATTATCACAGTAGTTGGTATTAACTGTGAGCTTCACATATCACACTAGAAACCTAAACATGAAAAATCAAGCTTGCTAAATCCCACAGGGTAGTCGTAATCCCTGAATTTGTGAAGAAAGTGGCAAATATGAATCCCAATGAGATGCATTAAAAAGCATTTGGGGAAAAGACAGTCATTGAATAAATGTACATATGTGTTCTAATTTTTATGTCTTAGTTCAGTAATTTATAAAATGAAATTATTAAAGTAGATGATACCAAATGTTTGATTAATTTTAAAATTCTATAAATTACAAATATTTTAATGAATACAATACAATGGTGATGAAGAATCTAAGAAATTTTATGGATTGTAAAATAATGGATAAAAAGTCATAACTTTGTATATGCTCTAATTCAATATAATCTCAGTTATTTTCGGTGATATAAAAATAAACATTTAATTATTCAAAGAAATCAATTAAAAGGTGACTGACAAGTTACACTGAATTATAAAAATGTTTAAGGTAAAATTATAGTCACAAGGTGTTTGGAAAATTGTGGGAGTCTGAATATATGAATTCTAATTAAACTTGTCTGTTTAATTCAAGTAAACCTTTTTTAAAAAATATAATTTTTTTTTTTTTTACTCTCTACTGTCACAGATTAGTCAGATGAAATTCCATTTCCAAGGAGGATAGAGAAGGACACATAAGAACTTTGCTCTTACAATAATATGAAGTAACTTGACAAAATGAAATCCACACTCTTCTATGGCCTAACAAAGAAAATGAGAAGAACAGAAAATCCTTGATAAATTAATTTCCAGAGAGAGAGAAAGAATCAAATGTTCATAGTAGATCAGAAGATCCTGTAAGTTAGTGGGCCATGAAGCAGGCTGGTACCATGGAGAAAGTGAACTATGCAGAAATGAAGGGAACCAAGCCGGTGTTGGATCTCATTGTGGGATTGCAAAATTGGTTGGAGTCTGGAAAAGTCCCAAACACAGGAACAGATTCCTTGGCCCAATAACCCCATATTCCAATCAATTAAAAAGAAAACAGTGCATTAAGCCCGGCTGGCATGGCTCAGTGGTTGAGCATCAACCTAGGAACCAGAAGGTCATGGTTCAATTCCCAGTCAGGGCATATGCCCGGGTTGCGGGCTGGATCCTGACCCAGTGTGGGACGTGCAGGAGGAAGCTGATCAATGATTGCCTTTCATTATTGATGTTTCTATCTTTCTTTCCCTCTTCCTTCCTCTCTCTGAAATCAATAAAAATATACATATTTTTAAAAAACATTAAAAGAGGGTCAAGGAAAGTGCAGGTAACACCCTTCCAGATTAATTGCCAGCGGGATTATAAAGGTCACCTCTGGGTGATTGGAACTTGGTGGAATTACAATTGTAAAGCTTGAACCAGTTGAATTTGACTGTAATGTAGTGAAAACTATTAGTACCCCCTTTCTCTGCTCCCCCCTCATACACTAACTCCCAGAGATGAGAGGCGATAAACATTTTGGGAAATAACAACAAAAAAATTATGCTTCAGTTTTCGATGAACTTTTATATGCAATGCATACAATACAATAAAAATTGTTAAGAGATAGAAAATTTCAGGGGACATATGGAAAGTCATAAAATATATAGTTAAATGTAGTATCTGAAATAAAAATTGTATTGGATAATCAGAAGAGCACATTAGATATTGTGAATAAAGGATCGATATATTCAAAGATTGAAAATTTGGAAAATAGGAATTTTTCTAAATAGAGCAAGGAAAGAGTCTTGAAAACTGAAATGTAAATCAAAATAGAAATGCGATATCACCTCACAACTATTAGAATGTTTATTATTAAAAAGACAAAAAAAATAAATGTTGGTGAGGATGTAGAGAAAAGGGAACCTTGGTGCACTGTTTTGTAGGAATATATATTGGTGCAGCCTCTATGGAAAACAGAACTACCATAATGTTACTGAACTAAGGGGTTTGCCACTGGGGGTGCGCTATTTAAAAACAAGGCATAGTTGTCGGAAGATGGTTTTATTAATTGCAGTAAGTAAGGAGACAGGACAAATGCAAACCTCCAACTCCCTGAAGGGAGGCTTAGCCATGTTTATATACACTTTCTGGTCAATTATGTATTGATTTCTTCTTTGCAGTTGGCTACTTTCATCAGGTTGAATTCTTGTCTGTCAGCTCATCCTGTTTACAGCTGCATTAGCAAAATGCTGTTTTGTTTTGTTTTGAATCCTCACCTGAGGACATTTTCATTGATTTTTAGAGAGAGGGAATGGGATGGGAAATATAGAGAGAGACACATCGATTGGTTGCCAAACCCACAACCTTTCAATGTACAAGATGACACGCCTACCAACAGTCATACTGGCCAGGGCTGTGCTACATTTTAACATTTAGCAAGAAATGACATTTAGAACTGACCAGACTGTAAGACCTTTGTCCTATCTAACAATTCTCCCCTGAATTTTTTTTTTGCTCCAAGTATTTGAGGGAATAGGGACCAGGGTCATACGTCTATAACTGCTTCCTGCTGAACATGGATGGAGTATGTCTTTGAGTTCGAGGAGTGAAATTCTCTGGTTGTGGCCAAATTATGAAAGTCTTGGAGTCCCCAAGGTGCTGGGATTCCTGAGAGGAGGAGTGCAGAAAGAGAGCAGTGCTCTATATAACAGGAGACATGCTCCATAGAGGTGAGGCAGAAGCAGGAAAAAAATCAAGAAGACCAAGACCCAGCCATTTATAAAATCACATCCTGCTGGGATCTAATGAGCAAGATGGACCAGAATGACAGCCTCCCTAAGGACAAAGATGCCAGCAAGGACACCTGTTGAGCTCCTGGGTCTATCCATGACCAGGAAGGACAGGCAGGATCTGGGCAGGAAATGACTACCCGGCAGTGGGAACCCGGATGAAGCACAGAACTCCCAGAGGGGGAAGGGATATCAGATGTAACAGCTCTAGACAATATCCAGTCGGTGTCCCATGGCTGCTCAAGTGCAGTGATACTTGTCATGTGGCTGAGTGAAGAGTTGCAGCTCCTAAGGCACCATGGCAGCGGGAGGGAGGACAGCTCGGGAGGAAGTCCTGACAGGGCCCTATATTGGCTCTCCTAGGACAAAGCACCACAGAAAAGCCCCCTGTGATATCAGGAGGCACTCCCGGGAATATAAACTTGTGTGTGTGTGTGTGTGTGTGTGTGTGTGTGTGTGTGTGTGTGTGTTAGTTAAGTTTGGCCTTACCTCCCATAAGAGGGAGGTAAGACCAAATTGTGAGGCCATGCGGTTCAAGCTGACATAGCCCAAGGCCCTTTAAGACCAGACATCCTGTAAAACATCATGCCCTAATTAGCCGGCTACACAGCTGCAGTTCAGATGTTAAAGCCCTTCCAAAATTCAGGACACAGGGAGAAGGTATCACTCACTTGCAACATCTTTGTCCTCCAAGCTCACTGCCCAGTAGGTTCTGGGATGAGCCTTGAGAGGAGCCTTGAGATGACCTGAGGTCTTTATAATCCACAGTTTCCGTCTTTCACAGACTGTAGCTCCTCCACCCCTTGTCTCCAATTTGGAAACATTAGGAGCTCAGGAAGAAAGCAAAGACAGGAAATAGCTGTGGGCACAGGTTTTACTGAAACAGGATGAAAAGCAAGGAGAGTCCACGATGCCACAAGGGGCTGCTCACAGGAGGCACTGCCGGGCATCACCTCTTCTCTCTGGCCCCAGATGCCCAAACTAGCAGAGTCACCTCCTACTGCCGTTACAGGTCCCAGTTCCTCTCAGCCCTCTGGCTCCCGGACTCCTAGAGAAGTTGGGCTGAGAAGGCCTCCCCAAGGCTTCTCCCCCCCGACCCCCTCCATGTCCCATGTGTGAGAGGCAGAGGGCAGGCCCAAAATGCCTAATATGCACTTGGCTCACATGCCACAATTCAGACCCAATCCACTAAAAAGAAGGTTCTAGGCCAGTGATGGAGAACCTATGACATGCGTGTCAGAGGTGACACGCGAACTCATTTTCTTGGTTGATTTTTCTTTGTTAAATGGCATTTAAACATATAAAATAAATATCAAAAATATAAATCTTGGTTTTACTATGGTTGCAAATATCAAAAAATTTCTATATGTGACATGGCACCAGAGTTAAGTTAGGGTTTTTCAAAATGCTGACACGCCGAGCTCAAAAGGTTCACCATCACTGTTCTAGGCTGTTTGGCCTCCCTGTACCTGTCTCCCTTCCGGCTCACACCTTCGCAGTGCAGTGTTCTGTTAGCTTCCATGGCTGCCTCTGGCTGTGACAAAAAAACTGGGCTACTCCACATTGTTGCTTCCACAGCAGGGCAAGTACCTAGTCAGTCCATTCCACAGCCAGTCAGCAGACCCCCAAAGTCATCAGGGTCTGTGCCCAGGCTGAATGGGGCCACTCCCCAGAGAGGTGATACAGCTTCAAAGCACCTCATCCTGCCTATGGATGCAGAGAGGGAGCTGTTTCACCCTTAGCTGCCCCATCTCCCGCCACAGCTTTGGAGGAAAGAGGGGGAGCTAATGAGCTGCTGCTCAGAAAAGAAGCTGAGGGACTCCATTGCGCTTTGACACAGTGAAGTGAATGGTCGCACCTGCCCAGAGTCAATGCTCTCAAAACCATCCTTGCAGACACATGCCTTTCTGTGGATGCATTTGGAACCAGTAAATTACTTTTGAAAATCCTCCAGGGCTACTAGACACAGGTGTTTCCATATTAATGGATTGTGTCCTTGCTCATGTCTACTTTTTAGTCTCTGCAGGTACCAGACTCCCTGTTGTATCCAACTGCATACATTTACACGTGCATGCAGACATGGGACATTCTGACCACTTCAAAATCGTAACAAATTTTTCATCAGCCTAAAAGCAATTCATTTCCCCGTGTCATTTTCATCTCCCTCCCATGCCACGTAGCTAGGAAGCCCAACTACCTTGAGGATCCTGTTATTCAAAATTCATACATGTAGTTGATTCTACCTGCTTCATTTTGCAAATCCAGTAAAGCTGACTCAAACTACATTTTCAAATCATAGCAGACTTTTCTATTTTTCTGGCACCAATCCAATCAAATAAGCTTAGCTTTACTCAGTTTCCAATACTCCTAGGGTATTTGGCCTCTGTTAGCACACCTTTGGTAAAATTTCTGAAATCACACATACTAAACAGAACATCTCTTTATATCAATGAAACTCTTTGAAAAGATGTGGCATATAATTTTTTTCCTTATCCCTCAGAATAAGGAAAGCAAAGGGAATCTTATTTAAACAGCTCATGGATAAAACCAGCAATTCTTCCCATAAAACCCCAAGCATATATCTTCACATTGTTAGCCACAGACTGGCCCCAAGTCCCACAGCCAAACCTCTGCTGCTCAGTCTTGCCTGCCCCAGATCACCTCCACAGGGCGTGAACTCACCTCTTGTCTTCCTCAGTGAAGGCCTGCAGCCTGTCTGAAGGGAAACTTGTTGCTCAGAAAACCGCAGGGCTGTCAGCCCCATGTGCCAGTGAATCTCACCCTGGCTGCAGGTGCTCCAGAAAGTGCATTCCTTGGATGGAGGCAGGGTGGGAGTGGCTGGGGAGAAGCTCATGTGTGGTTAGTGAAGCAAATAAACTTCACTTAGAAAACAATGCCTCCCAAATCCACAATAGGCTCCTAGCCTCAAGCAAGGCTGTCTTGGACTCATTTGTTATATTTCTTAATTTGTGTAAGCACTTAGTTACTTTAAATCAAACAAACAGAACTCTTTTTTTTTTTTTTGCCAGTTCTTTAGAATGCATGCCCCGAGGCTGCATTCGTGCATTTGGGGATCAAATCTGAGTTTCCCAGAGTTGGCGCACTTATATCTAAGACAAAGAAGGCAAATGCAATGTCCACACAAAGCACAACATCCAAATTCCGCAGCACAGACAACCAGACCAGAGGTTGTCACCCAAGGAAGCTTTGGATTGTCCAGCAGGAGTTCCGCGACAACCACACCGAGATCCTCACCCGAGAAGGCTGTGCATCACCACACAGGCATTGTTCAACCTCCCTTGCCCCCCAGAGTTTGACCCAGGTCAAACCCTGAATCCAGTGCCTTGGAGACATTTTCTGCCCAACCAACCAGAAACCAAGCATGCACCAGAACTCACAGCAGCTGTCAGGAAAGAAGTACTGATCAAAGTGACCACAGGAACTGACCAGCCAGCTTTGCTGTCAAGGTAGGCCAGGCAGTGGTTCTGGAGGTCAGCCCCAAGCAGGAGCCTCCCATAGCGCAGATCCTCTGTCCAGGCGGGTAAGTCCCAGTGACCTTTGCCAAGCGTCCTCACCGGGCTGAGAGGGAGCCCTATTAAAGTAGTCCCATCTGGAGTTGCCACATTTGTTACCAAACTCAAGGGGTCTGATGCTTGCCTTGCTCTATTCAAAAACAAGTAGTCTTGTTTACTTGTAGCAAGTAAAGCAGACACAGGATTCACATCCAAAGCCCTGCCTCTCCCAAGGGAGGCTTGGTCAGTGCTCATAGATATTATTTGGTCAATTACATGTTGATTTTCTCTTTGAAGTTGGCTACTTTCATCAGGTTGAGTTCCTCTGTCAGTTCAGCACGTTTTCAGCTGCATCTGCAAAATACTGAGCTACATTTGAACATTTAGCAGGACATAACATTTAGGACTGCCCAGACCTTGAGACCCTTATCTATCTAACAGTATGTCCCAGCAATTCCATTTCTAACTATTCATCCAAAGTAAACAAAGACACTCAAATGATATATGTACCCCATATTGATTGCAGCATTATTTATAATAGCTAAAATATATCAAAAACCTAAGTATTGATCAACGGATACAGGAATTGTGTTATATATGTATAATGAAATATTATTTTGCCATAATAAATAATACAATCTTGCCATTTGCAACAAGATAGATGGATCTTATGGCATTATGATAAGTGAAATAAACTAGACACTTATGTTATTGGTGGAAGTGGGGTATCCATTTCCCGCACTGAGTGCTGGGATCAGGACCTGATGAAATCTAGAGAAAAATGATTTTCTGAGACATGCATGGGAGGATGAGTGGTTTTTATTTGCATGGAGTTACAGCTCTGGGTTCCCGAAGTCCCCCTTATCGTTTAATCCAGTCCCGGACTAAGCACAGCTAGGGATTCAGCAGAGCTAGAAGCAAAGTCAGCATCCAAGGTTTTCTTTCCACGGTGGAGTTGGGTCCGGTTTAGTATTAGTCTAGTTGCAGCCCATTAGTCCATGCGTGTGGTCCACATGGCTGTGGGCCATGTGGGTGAAGGCAGTGATACGGGATTTGGGGGCTGGAACATTTTGGGGTGTTCCCCTGGGCAGAATGGCTTCCCCAGATTCTTTGTCCATTGGAGTCGAAGAATGAGACCACAGATGGAAGATTGTATGGCAAAGGTGGACATTTACTGAAGAACAAGTACAGAGTCCCACGTGGGGAGGGGGACAGAGTTTCTCCTTCCACAGTTTATGAAGGCTGCAAGTCCCCATGTCCTGATATCCCCTCTGATTGGTCACTCTTCCCTTCTGATTTGGTCACTATAGCAACTCCTGAGCTCAAAGGTGGAACCTCACTGGGGACTTGTGAGGCCCTCCTACCTCATTGTTCTCCCATTCCCTCTGGGCTTTCTTCCTCCTTCTTTATTTTGTAAATATGGACATTTTGCTACTCCTAGTTCCTTGTCTTATGGAAATGTAACCTTTTGCAACTCTGGAGCCCTGTGTTTTTTCCATGGACCCCCTTCATTTTAATAATTCCCTAGACCTGCCTTTTTCACCCCTAAAAGTTCCTATTTCAGCAGGGGAGCAGGAGCATGAGAGCCTGCATGCCAGGAGTCAAGCTCAACATGCCAAGCAGCAAAAGCACAAGAGAGCAAGAGAGGGAACTCCTTTGTTTTGGGGATTAACTGTTTCAAGTCTTCCCATGCTTACAGGGGCCTCACCTCCTCAGGCCAATGACCTGTTCCCAGGTGTGAGTGAAAGGCAAGGACCATCCTTATTTAACTCAGACCTTCCTGGGCTGCATCTATTCTCCCCCAGGGATCTGTGGGGAATAGACTGGTGGCTAACTGGGGAGTGTTAAACTGCAGCTTCCTGGCAAAGCCTCACAAATGACATGCCTATAATATTTTGCCTTCCCTCTGCTCCTTTCCTGTTATTAATAACTAGGTTTATTACAACACTATCACTTATTTCTAGAATCTATAAATTAATTAATTAATTAATTTATAAACACACAAAAGTCATTGTAGCCGGCAGCCTTTGAGAGGGCTCCCACTAGCCTCCTTCTCAGGGTAAGCATTCCTATTGTGAACATGAAAACAATCACTAAACTCTGAGTGGTTATTATTTTTTAAGTGGAATGAAAAAATGTGATCTAACAACATCTGTGATGAGACGACAAACTTAAAAGAAGTTGGAATTAAAAAAACATATCCAACATATAAAGTAATAAAAAGAAAACTTAAATTTAAAAAATTTAATCTATTGATTTTCAAGGTTTGATTTTGAACAAAAAGAAAAGCAATTATTGACCCAATTAAAAGAGGTACTGTCAAAACAAATCAACTGCAAAGGATCACTCTCTCTTCAGCACACCTCCATGTTCCTGCCTCAGGCCAGTCTCCACTGCGGCCAAAGCAATTCACTTAGCTCTCCTGAGCCTCAGTGTGTCCGGGGCAATGATAACTTCTTCACAATGTTATTTAATCAACATATTATTCATAATCGCACTTTGCACTAAAACTTGGCAAATAGTAGGAACTGAGGAAAGGTTGATTGACTCTGAGTCTGTATAATTGCTCATATTGAGATGTGGCAATCTTATTTCTTCAGGTGAGTATCAATTTTCATAGCTTTTCATTGATTCACTGACCTGAATTTCCTGTAGGAAAAAAAAAATTATGCCAGAGCTAGCAATCTCTTTTAAAGTCCAACCTCTACTCTGTATTTTGTTCTACTCTTTTAATTTTTAATTTTATTATTTTTATTGTTTAAAGCATTATAAACAGTCGTACATATGTCTCCTTCTCCCCCCCTCCCCCAATTGTTCAACTCTTTTTAGATTCCCCTTACTTGGCTCTAATTTTTATTTTTATCTATAAAGTTTCTTACCTTCTAATTTCTTTACTTGTACATTATGGTTTTTGCTTATCCAAAAGATTATCAAAATCTTTTGGAAAGGAAATTTCCAGAGGGCAGGAACTTGTCTATTTTGTTCACTGATGTCAATTCAAGTACCTAGAAGCATACCTTTCACATAATTGATAATACATAATTGCCAAATAAATAAATATAACTCCCCAGTTATTCCCTAAGCACTAATAATTGTCTAACATATTTTGCCTGTGAAACTTGGGAAGGAATATACCTGCCAAGAGCTCCTCATAGTCATCTAGACACAAATTCATAACCAGAATCTAGCAGCCTCTGTTAACGGAGACCTCCCATGCACTCTGCATTTCAAGGAAAAGACAGAATGAATTTTCAACCTCCTGCATTTTGCTCCTGCTGCCTGAGTTAACCCTTATAAGGAAGTTCCTGGTTTTGTTATTATCTTCATTTCAATCTGTACCAACCAATAAAAACTAGTTCACAACAACTAATAAGAACACATGATTCCAACCAACGTGGCATGATTTGAACAAATCAGAATTGTGTAATTTTTATTTCTCATTTGCATAAAATTGGGCCAATCAGGAAGCCAGGCAGAAACTTTCTCTATAAAAGGCAGCCTCCCTTTGTCTTGGTCAGTGCACTTTTTGTTTCTGTAAGCTGTGTTTTCTTGGTTTACAAACTGTTCACCTGAATAAAGTCTCCCTGCACCTCAGATTTGAAATTTTTGTTAATAGGTTTAAGAACTTAAAGGAATTCATTACTGCTCAACCACTGAAGCTGACCAATTACCTATCTGTACTCTAAAAGCTGCTTCACACTTTATCTTGTCTCTAAGAGAAAATCTTAGACACAATTCAAGAAGGTTCCTGACTACACTATGTAAGGATTTGACAAAAGCAAATTTTTTTAGATATATTTTATTGATTTTTTACAGAGAGGAAGGGAGAGGGATAGAGAGTTAGAAATATTGATGAGAGAGAAACATCGATCAGCTGCCTCATCCACACCTGCTACTGCGGATGTGCCCACAACCAAGGTACATGCCTTTGACCGGAATCGAACCTGGGACCCTTCAGTCTGTAGGCCAATGCTCTATCTACTGAGCTAAACTGGTCAGGGAGACAAAAGCAAAATTTTAATGATTAAACTGAAGTTACATAGGGCTCAATAACACTTTTAAATTTTAATATGAAAACATTCAATCAAAATTAGTGAACAATTTCCTACATTTCCATTATGCAGATTCTACATTGCAAACAAATATCTGCTTCTTTGGAAAATCAATATCTTCTACATATATAAAACCCTAATATCCAAATAGACCAAATGGCAGAACAACCAAACAACCGGTCCCTATGGTGTGTGCTGATCACTAGAGGGCATGCTCAGAACATGGTGGGCATCTGCAGCAGGCAGCAGAGTGTGGAACATGGCAGGCATTGGCCATGGCGTGATGGTGGAGCAGAGGAGCAGGGGAATTAGACCAAAGGAGAGCACTAGTCTTTGTCATTGGGGAGAGCCTCTGGTGGTTACTGAAAATTCTTTGCTCCCGTGCTCCGCAGTCCTGCCCGGAGCTCGCACCTGCTGCTGGCACTGGCCCTGCTCACACCCACTGCCAGGAACTAGCTGCCACTCGCCCCCTCTGCCAGTGCCCAGTGCTGGCCCTGATCACTCAGATACAACCATGGCTGCTGGTCCCCATCGCCCTTCAGAGCTTCTCCACCTCCCCCTGCTCCCGAGGGGCAATCGGGGCCAGCAGCCGCTGATCCCACATGCTGTCAGTGATGGCCCCTCTTGAACCCACAGCCAGCACCGGAGCTGCTGCTAGGACCAGCTGACAGTGCTGACCCCTCTCGTACTGACTGCTGGTGCTGGCCCCAATCGCTCAGTGCCATCAGTGGATGTGAGGGGGGCCAGTGCCGTCAGCATGTGGGAGCAGCAGTGGTGAGGGTGGGGCTGCCAGCAGGCAGGGGAATGAGGGCTGTGGTGGGAGGGGCTAGGCAGGGGCACGGGGGATGGGCAAAGACCCAGCCCTGTGCCCACCATAGCCTTGCCACCCACAGTTCCTTTCAATGTGCACAAATTCATGCACTGGGCCCCGAGTTCAATAATATAAACTCATAATTCCTTTAACTGCCTACATTCCCAGTGCAAATTCTCTATAATTCCTGTTTATTTTTAATATTAGAAAATTCTTTCTGAATAAGGAACCACAATTGTAAGCCCCTCCTGGTTACACCACTGCCAATGCAGGCAGTTTTGTTGTATCCAGCCAATCTGGCTAGCCTATACTATGTTGGTTGCTTGGCAAACAACAAACAAAAGTTTTGGATTCTATCATTTAGTTTAATAGTCTAACTCAATGGCAGGGTAGTGCTGTACATTCCTCCTCCTCCTGGTGCTCACTGTTTCTAGTTACTGCCTTGGAACAGATTTTTCATCAGCATATAACTAAGACACTGTGATACTAAATATCAAGCTTTAATTCCAAATAGTTTAGGAAAACATGAAGTGTTTTCAGCCTTTGGCCTTAAAATTTAATAGCATAAATATTCTTCTACCTTGATCGAATTCAAAAGTTGCTTTTCCAGGAGAAAATTCTATCTTAACATCAACTGAGTAGTTAAATGTCTATCAAATAATTAGCAGTATTCTAAATATTAAAAACACTACAATAACACAATTATAAAATTATATATTTATGGCATGCATATTATATTCTTTATCATTCGTTTATTGTTAAATTATGCCAGTTATCCTACACCTACTAGGTGATCCATCCATATAGATGGCTCAGAACCTTCAACAACATTTATGTAACTCAGAGGCTTCTATATAATTCTGAGGAAGTACTAATGAGCAATTTTGTTTGTATATACTTAATCATATTGATTAGGATTTTACCGCTTAAATATATTTTCTTAGATCACTAAAATAACTTTTACTATCTAATTATCTATATTAGCTATTTAATGTATGGATATCAATGTTATGTGGTTTTTACCACATGAGTATTTTATATTGTACTTGTTCAGCTTACAGGTATTTATTTCAAAATAAAATTATTTTAATTTTTCATATGTTTTTTACTCTCTTTTTAAAAAAATATATTTTATTGATTTTTTACAGAGAGGAAGGGAGAGGGATAGAGAGTTAGAAACATCGATCAGAGAGAAACATCGATCAGCTGCCTCCTTCACACTCCCCACTGGGGATGTGCCCTCAACCAAGGTACATGCCTTTGACTGGAATCAAACCCGGGACCCTTGAGTCCGCAGGCAGATGCTCTATCCACTGAGCCAAACTGGTTATGGCTGTGCTCTCTCTCTTTTTTTTTTTTGTGGTACCTATTTGTGAGCTTTTGCTCAATTTCTTTTTCTACCTAGCAGTCAACTCACTGGCAGGCAATAAAAAATCTTTAAGTCTACTGGTCAAATTAAGGAATCTTTGCTTCATCAGAACTCTGGTGTTCTGAAATAAAAATGTGTCATGACTTTAATTTCCTTATATAAAGGAGTGCAGTACTGAGCAGTCTGTCTGCTGTGTTTGTGCATGTGTCTATGTTTAATGGAAACTAACCTCTGAATATTTGTTGATTGTGGGTGAAATTATCATAAGAAGGTTTACTATCAAAATATCTAAGAATATTTTTAATATGGTGCCTAGAGGCCAACTGAACACCCACTATTTTTATAAAAAACAACAAATAACCCAAAATGTATTTTTATATTAAAAATGAATTGTAACATCACAGAACAATTTCCACCCAAATGTCAGCATTTTAAAGAAGTTTTTGGGAAATATGAAGCTCATGTGAAGTGATTAAAGGAAATATCAACTACCTCCTATCAAATTCTGATTGATTCCACTCAAAGGTTAAAAAACAACAGTTGGTTAAAAAGTTGTTGTTCCTTTTTAAATCCTATACTCAAAGTTTAAGTCAGAGAACAATGGCATAGAGACAGTCAAGCCATTAGATAGTAAGCAGAAAGATCCTCAAGTTTTCAGGGACTGCTGGAGTATCCTGCAAGTGCAGTAGTGTTTTATTGAGTGACTGCCCCAACTCACATTCAGTGGAGAGCAAGGTAAGTAAAGCGAGGACTTTGACACACTAGCCCATTCTATTGATGAAGGAGCCAAAATAGAGATGTGGACCATTTCTCAACAAATGTCAGGGAAATAAAACAAGTGCACTAAAAATGATCTAGCTTAATGGTAGATTTCTGTAATGTGCCTGACTTCTCAGAAAAGCCTTCCTTATTTACTACTGCCGGATGAGTGCCAAAGGGATACAACGGAGCATCAGCAGCAATTTGCTATGTCATGTTTCTTAATTACCTGAGTGAGTCATTGTAAATATACTAGAGGCCCAGTGCATGAAAATGTGTGCACTGGGGAGGGGGTCCCTCAGCCTGGCCTGCCCCCTCTCACAGTCCAGGAGCCCTCAGGGGATGTCTTATTGATGGCTTAGGCCAGCTCCTCATAGCAGGCCTAAGCCGCAGTCTGGCCTCCCTCTGTGGGAGGAAACTGGGCCAATCAGGGGAAGGCACCACCCCATCACCCCGCTGCTGCTGCCACTGCCAGCCCTCACAGCTGCCATAGCTGCCAGCCCTCTTCAGCCCTCACAGCTGCTGTAGTTTTGTTCAGAAGGATGTCTGGAAGACATCTGGTCTATCCGGTCTAATTAGCATATTACCCTTTTATTAGTATAGATTCTGTTGAAGTTTGAGGTAATGTGTCTAATAAAACCACTCTTTTATATGCTAGTTTTGGCCTAACTGAAAAGGAAAACATAAATAACATAGATGCAGATAAAGGCCTTTTAAAATGGACATATGTAGGTGAGGCTTACTCATAAGGTCAAGTGATCTTCTAAATATCAGAATTAAGCAGTGACTATAATACAGCTATTTATACTAGACTTATACACACCTCCCCCATAGGCAAGGCCACATCTCTAAGCTCACCTCATTACCGTGAGTAATTGAAAGAAAGAATATTCTCCAGGCATATCAGCTTTTAAAGAATAAAGGGGCTGGATGATACATTCCTGATTTCGCTACCAACCTCACCAAAAATAGTTCATTCAAGCAAAAGTGAGAAGAAGCACTTTTCCCCAACAGAAAAGCAGAAGTAGATGAGTTCATTATTCATTAAGCAAACAATGATATTATGGCTTTAGGTTTCCTTCTCTTTGATATTCCACTTATGTTGCAAAATGGCTGCAACAGATCCAAGCAAAATTTCCAATGAATCAAAACATTTACGTACAGAAATAGAGGAAGAGGGACTCCATTTTTGCATCACTTTCTTTTTTAAGAGATTATAAATTTTTTCTAGAAGCACAATATATGTACTAACACATTCTCTTTGTTGACGCATAATGGTTATTCTACCTGCAAAGATATCTGGGAAAGTGGGTGCCTGGCATTTTCATATCACAGAGGAATATAGTCATCCCCACAAAGGATGAAGGGTTGGAGGTGAGCTCTTTATAAACAAACAACAGTACCTGCTGCTGTCTTTGCCTATTTTGTATAAAGAGTAATTACTTACAAATGTATGTTTTGCTCCTGAGACTAACATACTGTATATCTAACACATTTGTAACATATCTATAGCTATCCTATATAATAAAAGCCTAATATGCTGTGTCAGACCATTTGACCAGTTGCTATGATGCGCAGTGACCACCAAGGGGCAGACGCTCTGATGGGTAGATTAGCTTGCTGCTGGGGTCCAGCCAATTGAGACTGGGTGAGATGGGCTAGACATGCCCTGGAGCCCTCCCACGGTCCCTCCATGACCCCGATTGTGCACTGGTGGGGTCCCTTGGTTTGTCCTGTGCCCTCTTGTATTCCGGGACCCCTTGGGTGATGTGAGAGAGCCAGTTTTAGCCCAATCCCCACAGGCCAGGCCAAGGGACCCCACCAGTGCACAAATCCATGCACTGGGCCTCTAGTATAAAATAAGGTATGAGATTATTCAGTTAAGTAAGTATGTCATTAGTGCAGAATATAATATGGCATGAAAAGTACTATGTAAAGAGAGGTAGGTCCATATATTTGACTGAGTGACAGAGCCAAGAAGAAGGGATCTAAGACATTCTTTAGAGGAGCCCTCATGAAAGTTGTTGGGGAGGGGGACTTTGGGGAAAAAGAATAAGATAATATGGTAACAGGAAAAAATATCTAAAATTTCTCTCTTGCCATAAAGAGCCTTGTGTCTTCTGGTGTTCTGCGGGCAGGTCCTGGAAGGGCATGGATTTGTATATTTTTTAGAGTCAAAACCAGTACCCAAGCTGAATACATATCAGATGTCTGAGGACAGGTATTATAAATTTAGAGAGGAACACAGAAAAGATATGTTCCACATATTGAATTATTACCAAAAAAAAAGTTTGAGTTATACCCATAAGACCTTTGACTCAAATACCTCTATTTTTCTACTGTTTGGTATACTACAGTAAGTGAGATATATATAATACTTATTCCTGAGTTTTCTCTTCAGCCTATGGACAAATCAATTCTCTATCTAGCTTTTATTGGACTTGATATATTCTTTCCATTTTAACTACGTTAAGAGACTCCAAGACCATCCTCGGGCTTCATGACTCACTGGAATGATTCAAAGGTTTAGAAAGTCTGTTATATTCATGGTTAGAGTTTCTTACAGCAGAAGAATGCACATGAACATCAGCAAAGGGAAAAGAGCATGGGATGAAACTGAGGAGAAAGTGGGCACAAGTTTCTAAGACTTCATTTCCAGTGGGGTCTCACAGATGCACTTACTTTTCTCAGTAACAAGGCAGGACAGCACGTGTGAAGCATTGCCACCCAAGACAGTGCACTGAGCCTTGGTGCTTATGGTTTGATGGGAGGTCACTCATGTAGGCCTGAAGCATCCATGGCACTGGCCTCGGTTACTGAGACTCCAGGCCTCAGAACACAAGAAGGCATTCACCATAAATCTTATTGTTAACATAAACTGTTTTGTGAAACTGGTACATGTGGCTCAAGGCCTCAGGCACACAGATACTCTTATGAAGCAGAATATTCTGTAGACTCAGAGCTTAACTTTTAGGGAGTGTTCAAGGACCAGTGGTGAAGACAGGCCTTCTGGGAGAATGTGCAATATTTGAGCAGCCCAGTCCTGCTGAATTAACCCTTTCCTTCACAGTCTATTGCCCCCCCCCCCATCTCCCCAAATAATCAAAATTTTCTAGGCATCTATATTTAGTGAAGCATTTATATAACATATATAGCAATAGTACCAGCATGGATATGGCTAGCATTTGGGGGAGCTATATAGGCTAGGGATAGATTGAAAGAAACAACTAATTTATTCTATAAAGCCATTATTTACATTTTCAAGAATATTTTTGTACTAATCTGATTACATAACCTACAGTTATGTGCAATATTTCAGCACCCCAGTTCTGCTGAAGGAATCTAGTTTTGATGCAGACCAGTGATTTTCCATCAGTATTACATCCTGAGGAAGCTTTAACTTGGCCTTCTAATACACCTGATCATTCATATCAAAATTAAATTATCAATAATTTGCATAAAGTACTTGAATCTTAGCAACAACACCAGTGTTACACCATATTATAGTATGCTCATGCTAAATTTCAGGTTCAAAGCAGAAAAAGTAAGTAAGACTTCCAAAGGTATTTGTTAGGCCTTTATAGTAAAATTGACTTTTCTCTATATATCAGACTAGAGGTCCAGTGCACAAAAATTGTGCACAGATGCGGTCCCTAGGCCTGGCTGGCGATCAAAGCGTGAGTGTCTGGTGTGGAAGGGCAGGTCCCAGCTGACCTCTGGGCCCTGGGCAGCACTTGGGCCCCTAGGCCTTTGTGTGCCCCCCGCCACCTGAGTCATAGTGCCCAAGTCCCCACGTGGAGATGTGGTGAGTGCAGCATGGGCCTCTATGGTGCCCAGCAGCGCCGCACGGAAGCTGGGTGGGCAGCACACTCTCTCCTGGCCAGCCTCACAGGCCAGTTCCTGCGTGAACCCACAGGAAGCCCAACCGGCCCCTGTGGTCCCGGCAGCTATGGCCCAGCTCACCAGGAAGAGGCCCTGTGGGTGCGGGGCAGGCTCCTTGTGGGTGCCCGGTACCTGAGCACAAGGGCTTCCCCGGGGTGTGAGCCCTGGCATCCGGGGGAGGGCACTAGGGGGAGTGAGAGTGAGCTCAGGGGACATCCCACATTCTCACCACACCTCTGTCACCATCACCCCCGGCCCCAGGTAGCTGGTGAGAGGTTGCAGCGTGATGCCGATACCCACCATGTTCGGTGCCGCCCCCTGGTGGTCAGCACACATCATGGCGAGCTGTCAAACTCGGGTCTCCTGGTTGAACTACCATTTGAAAGACCTCCCCAGGTGACAATTTGCATATTCGGCTTTTATTATATAGGATATTATTATGGATATATGTCATTACAGTTGGATATGAGTCAGTTGTATGTGGTTTTTAAGCCAGTTGAAGACAAACAAGTCCCCATTCTTTAGTTTTACAAATGTGCTGCTAGGAAGCTCATCTCTGCATTGCTGCAGCTCCCGCATGCCTCCTCACTTCATAAACCCAGTGGCCACTTCAGGCAGGTGCGGCAGTATGTCCACTGCATAGCTCCAGTCACCTTTCAATCTGAAAATAAGTTCCGATGGGCTTGGCATGCCCTACTTTAATGTGCCCCTTAAATACTCTTCGAATTTTAACAGACCCATGACCCTTAGAGGCCTCCCTTTCATGATTCATTTTTATGTGGCCTATATGCCTGACCAAATGGATAGTTTGTTGGCCACCACCCATGAGTCAGTATATATCCAAACAGCAGGGCTCTTATATGTATTCAATTATTCCACCCTTGCAATCCAGTTCAATTTACTAATTTGTATATTCCCTTCTTATATCAGTTTTTCATTAGTTGGCAGAAATGTAGGAGTCTTCAAAATAGGATGCTGTCCATCCACCTTGGAACTTGCATATATAAACCTACAGTGTTCTCTTGGCCATGGGTGCTTTGTGTTGTCATTTGGTTAAAGGACTGTTTCCCCACTGGGGGCTGCCCAGCATGGTCCCAGACCTTTCAAATCAGGCAACTTCCAGGTTCTTGACTCATGCAGGAAAAATTTCAAGACATAAGTCCAGGCATAAGTGGGAGTAAGTTTATTAACTCTTAGGACAGTGAGGCAAAGGAAGGCGCCCGTGGAGTCAGGATCAGGGATAAGCCCCAGAGGAGCTGACGCTGCCTGCTGGTCCTCTGGGTGCAAGTCTCATCAGGACCCTTAGAGCTCAGGATAAAAAAGCAAAAGTACATGCCTGAGGAAAAGGGCATCGGGGTGCTCAAAGAAGAGCACCTGCTGGCGTTTCTGTCCTGAGGGGTTTTATCTATTTTCTTTAGGTGGGAATCTTAGGGTAGGTCCCAGGGGAAGATCTCAAGAGAATATTCAGTAGATTTTGGGTGTGTTGCTTAGTATGCTGAAATAGTAAAATGAGCATATAATGGGGTCATTTTCTGGTTATTTTACCTTAATCTCAGATTAGTCTAGGTCAGTGGTCGGCAAACTGCGGCTTGCAAGCCACATGCAGCTCTTTGGCCCCTTGAGTGTGGCTCTTCCACAAAATACCATGTGCAGGCGCGCATGTACAGTGTGATTGAAACTTCGTGGTCCATGCGCAGAAGTCGGTATTTTGTGGAAGAGCCACACTCAAGGAGCCAAAGAGCCTCATGTGGCTTGGGAGCTGCAGTTTGCCGACCACTGGTCTAGAGCAGTGGTTCTCAACCTTGGCTGCACATTAGAATCACCTGGAAATCTTTTTAAAATCCTGATTTCCGGAGGATGAGGCCCAGAGTACCTTGGGTACCTGAGTACAATGAGTACCTTGCTAATCCCTTCAGTAGCATTGTGTTTGGACATTTTCTGGTCCAAAATCCCAGTATTTCCTGCTGGGAAGAAATCAGAAGTTTTTGCCATAAGTTTCTGTCTGCATAAGTGTAAATTGCAGGTATTTTAAATCAAATTGGAGAGGAATCATAGGGCTAGAAGGCATGAAATAAGCCACCATTTTTTGAAATCCAGATGTAGCCTGTTGTTGTTCAGGGCCCCACTGTTTCAGATATTTTTTGTAGATATAGCCCCTACAAATTTTTCCAAATGTGGAATATGAATCCTCCAAAATCCAAACAAGTCAACCAGGCACTGTGCTTCAGTTGCAGGGGTAGGTAGGCAATGGCAGCAGTTTATTTTTAGTTGCCTCTTAACAGTCACAGGTAGCTTCTGCTCAAGTTATTTAAAGGAATTTCCCATTTGGATCTTTTATTCGATTTATTAATAATCTTGTGTTAGTCTAGTGTGTCACCATTGAATTTAAGTTAGTCCTAGCTTCTTTTTCAGCTTCTGATATGATCACTATATCATCAATGTAGGGTATAATCCCTCTGGAGACTATATCAGTCCCTTCTGACCAAATCAATATAGAAAGCCAGTGAATTCAAATCATGTTGGGGGAAATTCATAAATATAAATGCGATGTGTTGCATGCAAAGACACACTGCCTTCTTTTCCAAGACTGACATAAATATAAAGCATTTTCAAAACCAACCACTAAGTATGGGTCTCCTTTTGGTTGTTTTGTTGTTTCTTCTTCTTAAAAACCATTTCAGAAACTGTTGACACTAGACATGGTACTACTTTATTCAAGCCTTGTTTGTAACCTTCTGTTGGTCTCCATGAGCCATTCACATTTTGTCATGGGACACATTGAGCCATTGTACAGTGAAGTAGTTGGAACCAAAAATATAACTTCTAACATGTCAGCAATTACAGTTGTAATATTTTTTTATCCACCAGGTACCTGAATTTATGTCAATTAAAAACCTGTGGGCTTGGAAAATTCTACAGGTTCCTATTTAGCATGTCCAAGTAATAATGTCCGAAGAGAAAACACATGCCTTCTGCTTTACTGCCCTAGTCAGACATATTATCCATAACAATAATACATTCAAATATAAGATACACAACCACTTTACACAAAGTCTACACAAACATTCTAGTCTTTATCCAAACTTTCACCTACTTGTCATCTATCACTGCATCTCCATTTATTGCTAATCTAGCTTCCATTAGGACTTCTCTAACAGGTTTTATGATCACAGAGCATTGGGATTTCATGGCAAGAAACCTGAGAAAAGTTGCTTTTCCAATACCTGTCCATTTTATTCACAAGTGCATATGACCTTGAGTCCCCAGTCAAAGGTCAGTCCTGTAGACAATAACCCTTTCATCAAACCTCATGATGATTAATCTGCTAGAATATCACCTTGCCATTTTAAGGTCAAGTTTCCTGTTATCCTCTTTATTTTCTGGCATCATAAATTCCAGCAAACGGGAGTAAATAGAGTAGATTTGTGTAGGAACCTTTAATATTGGAGGATCAGCAGAGCCTGCCATCAGTCCACCCAGGAACTGAGAGTAGTGAATTAATTCCCTTGTACAACCCAATCAGTGCCTGCTATATTCATCACATTCCTTAAAGACTTCCATCTCCCATTGAGAGTTCCCTGAATGTACATGTGTATTTTCATATGCTCTTGTAGATCATTCTCATTTTTGTATCATATGTAAGTTTCATAAGTAAAAACTGAAACAAATCTGATATGGCTTGTAAATTTACATGGATGTCTATGCAATACAGTCCCTTAAATAGCAGCATTTATCTTGACCTGGGTAAGGGGCATATTGGGTGGATAAATATCCTGATCATTTTAGAGGCACTTCTACAGCTTAAATTCACAGCATATCAGTCACTATGTCTGGGAGTCCCAGGTCTCACAGTAAACACATACCCGGCTAGCTCTCTCCTCAGGAATAATGTGCTGTGTGTTTGATTTATGTACATGCATATTTAATTGTTTAATAGTAAACTGTGTGTCTTGCTTCAATCCAAACATGCTCCTACATTCTGAAGTATGCCAAACAGGAAACCGACCCTGTTAGTCACTCTCACAACCCATTTCACTAAAGGTTACTCAGGAAGCTGACAATATTGATTTATATTAGAGATATAATACATATTTGATGGGAAAATGAAGAGGCTCTGATTCAATGTAGCTTGCAAGTAATGGTGGACAGGAAAAAAATAGTACTTCCCTTGCCTTGTAACATATTTTACAGTTAAACTACATATAAAATCTGAATCATTTATGGCTCTCTCTTATAGGTATATAGATTCTTATAGATATAGATTTAGGTATAGATATAGAGAAATAGATAAGAAGCATATAGTAATGCTAACAAATGGATAATAAACAGATATTAAGAGATTGTAACTTTAAATTATTGGAGTTTTTAATACCTTCATTTTAGGGATTGAAAGCCATTTCTGAACCATAGTTGGAAAATAATTACTTTTTTCCCTCTGGAGGGCCACTTGCATTTTGTAAACTATTCCCATGAAAAGATACAAATCTGTATTTAAAATGCTCAGTGTTTAAACAGTATAGGTTGTTGTTCCTGAAAAGATGTATGCATGAAATTCTGCTTAACTTGATTACACTGGGAAGCAGTAATACAGCAAGAAAGACAAGAAGGATTGAACCTTCCTTTGTGTGTTAACCACACATTAGCACAAACCTACCCAGTATCTTGCATCCTTAAATGGTTAACATGTATCTGTTAAATGAAGACATTAATTGGTATCACACAAGAGATCATCATGGCCCATCCTTTTTGCATTACTATGTAGCTAACTTTTTAAAATACCATCATTTAAATGTTTTATTTAATGATTCATTTATATGATACTGGCATATTTTGTGCTACAAAATGTCCAAAAGAGCAAATAGGTGTGTTTTTAAAATATCATGTTTTCCTCTAAATAATTTTAAAAATTCAGTAACTTAAAATAACAAAATATTTTTTTCTGGAATTCCATAAGATTATTGGCATCCAGATACATAAACAGAAGTATATTTGATATTAATTAATATGTAAAGAAGAAATCAAGAGAAGGTTACTTCTGTTCAGTTGCCATTGTTTTAAAAATGAATAATTCATTGAAATATTATATTAAGGTAATGAAATTTTTTATTATAAATGTCATTAACTTATGATAAAATTTATTATAGCATAAAGCTAAGGAAATAAACTTAGTGTACATCATGTTTCTTTTTTGTTTATGGTTATTATTCCCTTTGGTTTTAATTTTTTGAATGGTTTTGTGGAAAAGTGTAAGAACTATGTGCTATAACCAAAACAAGATCACTGGAGGATACTGAGCATTTCTATCTTGGGAACCACCATACCACCCTCTACAGCTATTTGTTTAAAAATCTACCAATCTTCCTTCTAAAATAAGTGATAATGAATAGGGAATGGATGATGTGGGACAGAGAACATCATGATGAAATAAAATTGAAGGGAAATCTGCTTTCTGTTTTTATTCAGGGAAGTAAAGACTGAATTATAGCATATTGCAGCACCATCTAATCTAATAAAAAAGAAACATCCAAATTGACCACACCTCTGCTACTCCCCAAGCCATGCCCACCAGCCAATCAGAGTGACTATATGCAAATTAACCCAACCAAGATGGCGGACGGCAGCCATGGAGCTGGAGCAAGCTGGAGGCTTGGTTGCCCCGGTGATGGAGGAAGCCAAGCTTCCTGCCTTCCCTGGATGGCTGTGGCCTCCGCTCAAGGCAAAAAAGTTTCAATTATAGAAGATAAATAAATCCCAGATACCTGCTTCCAGCCAGCCTCCACTGGGAGCTTGGATGGCTGGGGGCCATGGCCAGCCTGCAAACAGCCATCAGCCCCTCACCCAGGCTGGCCACACACTCATGAGTTGAGGGTCCCCGCTGGGGGGCATGGCCAGCCTGACAGCAGCCATCAGCCCCTCACCCAGGCTGGCCAGGCACCCCAATGGGGACTCCTACCCTGAAGAAGCTGTGGCCAACCTGCAAACAGCCATAAGCCCCTCACCCTGGCTAGCCAGACACCCCAGCAGGGACCCCACACTGAAGGGGCTGTTGCCAGCCTGCAAACAGCCATCAGCCCCTCACCCAGGCTGGCCACACCCTCATAGTGTGAGGGTCCTTGCTGGGGGGCTTGGCAAGCCTGCAAACAGCCATCAGCCCCTCATCCAGGCTGGCCAAGCACCCCAGTGGGAACCCCCAACCTGAAGGGGCTGTAGCCAACCTGCAAACAGCCATCAGCCCCTCACCCTCGCTGGCCAGACACCCCAGCGGGGACCCCCACACTGAAGGGGCTGTGGCCAGCCTGAAAACGGCCCTCAGCCCCTCACCCAGGCTAGCCAGGCAATCCAGGGGACTTCCACTGTGCAAGGGGTGGGGCTAGTCTGAAAATGGCCCTCACCCCAGGCTGGCTAGGCACCCCAGTGGGACCCCCACCCTGATCCAAGACACCCTTCAGGGCAAACAAGCTGGCCCCCACCCATGCACCAAGCCTCTATCCTATATAATGAAAGGGTAATATGCAAATTGACCTCAACAGCAGAACAACTGGGAATGACTGGTCACTATGACACACACTGACCACCAAGTGGCAGACGCTCAACGCAGGAGCTGCCTCCTGGTGGTCAGTGTGCTCCCACAGGGGGAGCTCTGCTCAGCCACAAGCCAGGCTGATGGCTGCCAGTACAGCGGTGGTGGTGGGAGCCTCTCCTGCCTCCTCAGCAGCGCTAAGGATGTCCGACTGCAGTTTAGGCCTGCTCCCCGCTGGCAAGTGGACATCCCCCGAGGGCTCCCAGGCTTCCAGAGGGATATCTGACTGCCAGCTTAGGCCCAATCCCCCGGGGAGCAGGCCTAAGCCAGCAGGTGGTCATCTCCCAAGGGGTCCCAGACTGCGAGAGGGCGCAGGCCAGGCTAAGGAACCCCCCCCCCCCGGAGTGCACAAATTTTTGTGCACCGGGCCTCGCTGGGCTCATGGGCTCACGGCTGGCAAGTGCAGCTGTGGCGGCGTGAGCCTCTCCCACCTCCAAGTCAGTGCTGCCTGACCCCGGCTCAGACTCCTCTGGGGCCACTTGCTGCTTCCCACACTGCTATATTCCCTGAAGGGTCCCAGATTGCGAGAGGGCACAGGCCAGGCTAAGGAACCCCACCAGTTCAGGAATTTATGCACTGAGCCTCTAGTTAAAATATATTGTGACTCACCTTCACAGTAGTAGGCATTGTGAGACTGTAGACTTGAGAATGACAATAGCTGTAGGGTGACATTCTATGAAAAATTTAAATGCACAGAAAAAAGTTGGAGTACTGTATAAAATAAAAACAAAAATACACTTAGCCATGTTTCAATAGGAGACCCAAAAGGAGAAAATAGCAAACAGGAAACAGAATAAAGATTGACATTAACATATATTGCACATAAACTTAGAGGCATGCTGATGAAACATAGAGCCCCTATATGTACAGGACTATATTTGGACATTTGGACACTCTATACTGAATCATTTATCAATTTGTCTACCTTCAGGCCAATACCATACTATCCTTTTCAGTGTAGCTTTATATACCTGAAATCAGATAGTATTAGTACTCCAACTTTGTTTTTTCATCACAGAGATTTTTGTGCAGAAATTTTGCTTGAGATTACACTGAAACTATAAATCAATTTGGAGATAACTGTCCTCTTAACAATATTGAATCTTTCAACCTATAATAAAGACATACCTTTCTATTATTTAGGTCAACTTTAACTTCTCTCAACAATATTTTATAACTTAGGATGTATAGCTCTTATACATCTTTTGTTAGATTAATTCCTATGTATTTTATGTCATTATACACTGTCATTTTATTAAATTTTATAACAATACAGTCAATTACTGTATTCCAATATTTTATAAAGTTTAGGTACAATCATCATTTTTCAGAATATTAAATATAGTTTTCATTGTTGTTTTTACTTGCTTGCATTTCTTTCTTAAGGTGTATCTGCTGTCACTTTACCTTGGCTCTCCTGTAGTTAGCATGTTTATTCCCTATGGCAGCTTTTGTAAGTTCATATATATACATATATATTTGTTTTTCCATTTATTTATGCATTCATTGGTTGACTTTTGTATGTGCCTTGACAGGGCATCAAACCTGCAAACAACAGGTCAGGGCTTGATTTGTGTGTTTTTCACATCCAACATCTCTGTACATTTTGCACATGAGGAATGTAATTATGATAATTGTTTTAATGTCCTTAAAAGCTAATTTTAGCTCTGGTAGTTCTGGGTCTGTTTTAAATTTTTTTATTACTGTATTTTTGTTTTGCTTTTTTGTATGCCTGGAAATCTTTTATTGGTTGACAGACATTTGTATTTTACCATTTTGGGTGTTGGAAAGTTTTCTATTGCTACAAATATTGTTCATCATTATTATTATGAGTATAATGCTGCAATGCTAATTTAATCTTTATTATTGTGAGCAAAGCATTATTGTGCATAATGCTGCACTAAACATGGAGACACAGATGTCTTTTCAAGATTATGATTTCTATTCTTTTGGATATATATTTAGGATTCAGTTAGGTGAAAACTCTTTAAGATACTAAGCAGGTGCAGTTTTGGGCTCACTTCATTTGTTTCCCATATTGCAACTTTTATCCCATACGCTAGTCTTTCTGTTTGTTGTTTTCAATTTGTATTAAAAGAGTGAATTTTATCTCTGTTGCTTCTTATTGATTGAAAACGAATTTCTCTTTCTGTATTTAAAAGGTTTTTAAAAATATATTATTATTTTACTAGGGGCCCAGTGCACGAATTCGGGCACCTTGAAAGGAACTGTGGGCCGTGAGGCTGCTGTGGGCACAGGGGCGGGTCTTGGCCAATCCTCTGTGCCCCCTCCAGGGCCCTCCTGCTGCAGCCCCCAGGTCCCCTGTCTGCTGTCAACCCTGATCCCACTGCCACCGCTCCCATGCACTGACGGCACGGAGTGATTGAGGCTGGCGCCAGCAGTGGGTATGAGCAGGGCTGGGTGCTGTCAGCAGGTGTGAGTGGTGACTCTGGAGCCAGCTGCAGGTGCAAACAGTGGGTATGAACAGGGTCATCACTGGCAGCGGGTGTGGGAGGTGGTTGCTGCCCTGATTGCCCCTCAGGAGCAGGGGGAGGTAGAGAAGCCCTGAGGGGTGATCTGGGCCAGCAGCTGCTGCTTGCACCCACTGACGGTGCCGAGTGATCGGGGCTGGTGCCAGGTGCCAGCAGCAGATGTGAGCAGCAGCTCCAGCACCAGCAATGGGTGCGAGTGGGGCCAGCGCTGGCAGCAAGTGCTAGTGCCTGGCAGGACCGCGGTGCATGGGAGAAAAGAATTTTCAGTAACCACCAGAGACTCGTCCCAATGACAGTGACTGACCACCTGTCTTGGTCTGGCGCCCCCACTCATCTGCTCTACCATTCTGCTGGCCAGTGCCTGCCATGTTCCATGTGCGCCCCCTGGTGGTCAGCATATGTCATAGAGACTGGTTTTTCAGTTGTTCGGTTGTTTGCTTGTTCTGCCATTTGGTCTATTTGCATATTAGGGTTTTATATATAGATTCCTGTTATTCTTACAAATTAATACAAACTTGGTGATTTGAATAATAAAAATTTATTACTTAGATTTCTGTTGGTAAAAGTACAACATGAGTTTCTAAACTCAAGTGCAGGCAAAGCTACATTTGTTTCTGGAGGGTTTAGGAGAGAATCCACTTCCCTGCCTTATTCAGATTCTGAGACCTCCAACATACTGGGTTTCATCACCTCCAATCTTCATATTCAGACAGCCTCTGTCCCGGTTTTTTTCATGTGGCATCACTCTGACATTGCCATCTTCTCATCAATTTCTCTTACTCTGACTCTCCCTTTGCCTTTCTTACACATTTAAAGATTTTTGTGATCACATTGTACCCCGCCCCCCCCCTGGATAATTCAGAGTAATCTCTCTGTCTTCTGACTAGCAAGTTAATTCCATATGTAATTTTCCTTTGCTACTTAATATAATATAATCACATGTATCAGGGTTTAGAATGGACATGTCTTTTTAGGAACATTATTATGCCTATCATGACAAGATACTTAGTTTCTGCTTTTTTAATCCATTGTTAAAATTCCCGTCTTTGACTAAGGAGTCTGAACATGTTATATTCAATATAAATATTTACATTGTTATATCAGTAAATTGTTTTAATTTTCCATTATTTTCTCAAATTTTCTGCATTTTAAAATAATTCCATATTTTAATTTCATTTAGGTTTTCCAATGTGATACTATAACTCTGTTATTTGTTTTATTCTATTATATACTTATTAGCTGTTGCATCTGTTATGTTGACTGATTTTTCTCCTGCTTATGGGTTATATTTGGAATACTAATTTGTTGAGTGCCTGGATTTTGTTCTGTTCACTTAAAGGGTTTTGCTTTTTGTTTTAACAGGAAGGTTACTCACATGGAGATCAGCTTGATATTATCAATCCTCATTATTAAGCTTCATTTTGTGGCATGATTAGAAAATTTTGTTCTTGAGCTGGCTCAGTCCAACTCTCCAGCTGATTTAATCACCTTCCTCGTGATCTGCTCAGATTTTCTATTTCTTCATAGTTAATTCTGAATAGGTTTGTATGTTTCTAGGATTTATCAATTTATTCATGCTTGTCACTGATTTCCTAGTTTTATAAATGTTCTTATTGATATTTAGAGGGAGAGGAAAAGAGATGGCTAGAGAGATAGAAACACTGATGAGAGAGAAACATCATCAATTTGCTGACCAGGAATCAAACTGGTGACCTCTTGGTTTATGGCTCCATGCTCAACCACTGAGCAACGCTGGCAGGGCAATTTTCTAGTTTTTAAAGTCTCTACTCTGGCCAGGACTAGAAATATCCTTGCCTTGAATGGCTCTGGAAATTGTTGTACTTACATATTTGCTGTTATTGCTCTTTCCCTAATAGTTGTTCTTAGCTTAATTCATTTTCACCATGTGCATGAGCAGCTTAATTCTCAGTTTTGTTGTTTACTAAGGCGGTCTTGTTGCAGTTATGCTATTCTGAACATAATCATATTATGATCCTTTCAGTGCTTTCTGGTATATTAGTCAGTAAAAATATCTTAGTTTTTCTGTTGTATTCCAATTGTATTTTCACAAAAATGTGTTGTCTTACAAAACATTTATATATACTCTTCCCAGCTATAAAGGCAGAATTGTTTATATGTTTTACATTACCTGTTTATAGAGTAACTCTGAATTAGTGGTTGATAAAGAAAATTTATAGAAGTCTATTTTAAAATTGTTGGCTAATGTAAAAAACTTTGGGCTTTAAAACATGCTCTCATTTTATACCTTACAGGCACATGAAATAAAAACCTAAGTTTTCTTGCCATTAAGTAACTGTAAAATGAAAGAGACAGGGTTTCAAATAAAAGATGATAGCTTTGAAAAATGGATAACTATACTGTATTCATTTATTTAATAATGATTTTTAAAGTGTTCTTTTAATAGTATGTTTCCAGTCATTGCTAAGTTTCAGGTGACACTAATCTAATCTACTGATTATTCAGAAAGTAAGACTGATCCTACTCCTTAAGGAACAGAGGTGGTTAATCATCCTGTAGCAATGAAGCATAGATTTGGAAAGCATTTTCCATTTGCGCATTTTTTCCAGTGAGCTTACAGGTGCACACAACTAACAATAGTAAAATGCCCACTAAAATATTTATTAAAATAAACATCAAAAGTGAAAAATTATGTTAGGAAGAAAATGACTGTAATCCAAGTCATGTCCTTGATTTTCTAATGAAATAGAACTATTTAAAGGTTTTCAAAACAAAGCTCTTCCAAGCACATACCTTTGATCTGTCAGTAGGAATTACCCAATGTCTTTAGAGAGACTTTCCTAATAAAGCAATATAATTTTTTTAAAATTTAAATCTCCCCCAAAGTTTCAGAAGTGAAAACTTCAATAAGAGAATAAGACTAAAGACCTACATGCCAATTTTCTATCAAGAAAATTTTTTTGGATTTAGTTGATATTATAATAAATGAAGTAAAAATATATTTAAGGTGTACATTTCAGAATTCTAAAGATGAAAATAGTAAGATTAATAATAACATGGAAAAATAGAACTTTCTTGACAACTCTTATAATACCTTTCTTGGTTATCTACACTAATAAAAGACAAAGATGCTAATTGACCATACCTTCACTATACCCACCAGCCAATCAGAAGAGTATGCAAATTAACCCAAAAAGATGGCCATTAAATTTGCATACTGCAGGTGGGGTGGGCAGCGCCATACACCACCCATGGGATACGGGCTGCAGATCGGGGACCAGGGAGGCGGGGTGGACAGCGCCAGATGCCACCCGGGGAGGCAGAGCTGGCAATCACCCTGGCCAGAAGCCTGAGGCCTGGGCAGGGGCGGAGCTGGCAATTACACAGGGCTGGGGGTCCCTTGCCCAGGCCTAATGCCCTGGCCAGAGGCCTGAGGCCTGGGCAGGGGCATAGCTGGCAATTGCCTGGAGCCTGGGGTCGCCTGCCCAGGCCTAACGCCCCAGCTAAAAGCCTGAGGTTTGGGCAGGGGTGGAGCCTGCGATCAAAGTGGGCTGAGGTTCCCCTGCCCAGGCCTAAGGCCCTGGCCAGAAGTCTTAGGCCTGGGCAGGCTATCGGAGCAAACTGGGGGTCCCCTGCCCAGGCCTAATGCCCAGCCTAAGGCCTTAGGCCTGGGCAGGGGCCGAGCTGGGGATCTGTTTAAACTACAGAGGAAATACCTTTTCTGACTGCTCATTTGCTAAGCTCCCTTTATGCCACTGGTAATATTCTTAGTAACTTGTGTAATAAGAATCCCAGAAGGTGATGTAGGGTTTTTCCACCTCACTCCTGGAGAAAAAAACAAAGGTCTGCTGCTGAAGGGGCTAAGAAATATCATATCCTGCCCTAGCCGGTTTGGCTCAGTAGATAATGCCTCGGCCTGCCTACCACAGGGTCTGGGTTCAATTCTGACCAAGGGCAAGTACCTAGGTTGTAGGCTCTTCCCTGGCTGGGGCCCAGGTTAGCACTCATGCAGGAGGCAACCAATCAAAGTGTTCCTCTCACTTTGATGTTTCTCTCTGTCTTTCCCTTTCTCTTCCACAGTCTCTAAAAATCAATGGAAACATATCCTCAGGTGAGGATAAAGAAAGAAATGTCATATCCTATGAAAGACACATCTTGAAAATTCCTAAAGAAAGTTGTCATTTTTTCATGGTGAAGGGACTGGAGTCCGTGTTGATGAAAACACCTTGCTGGCTGTGGTGACTGGCAGTGGCTGCAGCAGCGGGGTGATGGGGCTGGTGCCTTCCCCTGATCAGCCCCGTCCCCTCTCACAAAAGGAGGCCAGACTGCAGCCTAGGCCCGCTTCCCAAGGGGAGCAGGGAGCGGGCCTAAGCCATCAGTAGGACATCCCCTGAGGGCTCCCAGTATGTGAGAGAGGGCAGGCTGGGCTGAGGGACCACCGCCCCCCCAGTGCATGAATTTCATGCACTGGGCCTCTAGTTTTAAATATTATGATTTTCTTTTTTTAAAAAAAATATTATTAGAAGTATTACATATGTCTCCTTTTATCCCCATTGACCCCTTCTACCCACCCCACCCCCCATTCCAGGCCTTCAGCACCCTATTGTCTGTGTCCTTGAGTTATGGGTCCATATATATGCATACAAGTTCTTTGGTTGATCTCTTCCCACCCACCCACTCCTTCCCTCTGAGGTTTGACAGTCTTTCCATGCCTCTATGTCTCTGGATCTACTTTGTTCATCAGTTTATTTTGCTCATTAGATCCCACATATGAGTGAGATCATGTGATACTTGTCGTTCTCTGACTGGCTTATTTTGCTTAGCATAATACTCTGTAGGTCCCTCCATACTGTCTCTAAGGGTAAGAGATTCTTCTCTTTTACTGCTGCATAGTATTCCATGGTGTAGATGAAACACAGCTTTTTTTTATCCATATCTACTGATGGGCACTTGGGCTGTTTCCAGATCGTAGCTCTGGTAAATTATGCTGCTATTGACATAGGGGTGCATATATTCTTTATGATTGGTGTTTCAGAGTTCTTAGAATATTGTTCCTAGAACTGGGATCACTGGGTCAAAAAGCAGATCTATTTTTAATTTTTGAGGAAACGCCACACTGATTTCCATAGTGACTGTGCCAGTCTGCATTCCTTCCAGCAGTGTATTAAGTTCCTTTTTTCTCCACATCTTTGACAGCAATTTTTGTTTGTTGATTTGTTGATGGCAACCATTCTGACAGGTGTGATGTGGTACCTCATTGTTATTTTAATTTGCAACTCTCTGATGATTAGTGACATTGAACATTTTTCCATATGTCTCTTGACCATTTCTATATCCACTTTGGAGAAGTATCTATTTAGGTCTTCTGCCCATTTTTGTATATGTGCTGCCGAAGCGAGCACTCTTCTGCCCATTTTTGAATTGCATTGCATGTTTTACTTTTGTTGACTTGTATGAGTATGTTATATAATTTGGATATTAACCCCTTATCAGATGTATCATTGGCAAATATATTCTCCCATACAGTGGGTTACCTTTTCATATTGGTATAGAAGTATTTTTTTTAATGTAGTCCCCGTTGTTTATTTTTTCCTTTATTTCTCTTTTGTTAGGCATAGCAGGATACAAAATTAACACCAAGAAGTCAATGGCATTTTTATACACCAATAATGAATTTTCAGAAAGAGAAACTAAAAAAGTGATCCCATTTACCATTTCAACAAAAAATTAAGATATTTAAGAATAAATTTAATCAAGGAGGTAAAATACCTGTACTCTGAAAACTATAGAACATTTAAAAAGAGATAAAAGAGAATATAAATAAGTAGAAGAATATACCATGTTTATGATGGGTAGAATTAACATCATTAAAATGCCCATATTATCCAAAGCAATGTATAGATTCAATGCAATCCCTATTAAAATACCAATTTTAATTCACAGATCTAGAACAAACACTTTAAAATTTTACATAGAACCAAAACAGATCCTGAATAGTCGCACAACAATTTTAAGAAAGAAGAACAAAGTTGGAGGGATCACAAGACCAGATATCAGTTATACTACAAAGCCACCGTAATCAAAACAGCCTGGTACTGGCACAAGAATAGGAATGTAGATCAATGGAAGAGAATAGAGAACCCAGAAATAGACCCAAGCATTATGCCCAATTCATATTTGACAAAGGAGGCAAGGGCATACAATGGAGTCAAGACAGTCTCTTCAATAAATGGTGTTGGGAAAATGGGCAGATACATGCAAAATATGAAACTAGACCACCAACTTACACCACACACAATAATAAACTCAAAATGGATAAAATATTTAAATGTGAGTTATAAAACCATAAAATTCCTTAAAAAACATAGGCAGCAAAATATCAGACATCTCACATAGCAAAATTTTCATTAGTACAAGATTTTCTACTTATTCCATTTTAAACTTCTCTTTACTGTTTCCTTTCCAAATACATTTTTGAAACATTTTAGACAGAATTAGTTACTAAACATAAGTTAGTGCTGGATCATTTCACAAAAACTGTTTATTTTATTTCTCTAGCTACTTTACATAAAATCTACAGCTTTCAAGACATTCCTTGAAAGGGAAAGATTTTTGAGCTTTCTTCAATAAAGCTATAAATAAATCTTAGGAACATATATTTTATTTTTTGCATTCTTTACTGTTACATGCTCAAATAGTGCCTTAGCAGAAGCAACATGATTATCTAAAACATAACTTTTCATATAGAAAGGTATGATTCTTTGTCTTCCTTTAATTCAGATTTCCATTGCATTAAAATCTCATAGTTGGTACCTTTCTGGATCTCTAAGCACATCTAATTAAGGAACCCTGGTTCACTGTTGGTGGGAATACAGACTGGTGCAGGCTCTGGAAAACAGTATGGAGTTTCCACAAAAAATTAAAAATGGAACTCCCATTTGACCTGGTAATCCCACTTCTGGGAATATATCCCAAGAAACCAGAAACACCAATCAGAAAGGACATATGCACCCCTATGTTCATAGGGGCACAATTTACAATAGCTAAGATTTGGAAAAAGCCTAAGTGCCCATCTGCAGATGAGTGAAATAAAAGCTGTGGTACATCTACACAATGGAATACTGCACTGCTGTAAAAAAGAAAGAACTCTTACCATTTGCAATAGCATGGATGAAACTGGAGAGCATTATGCTAAGCAAAATAAGCCAGTCAGAGAAAGATAAGTATTACATGATCTCACTCATTTGTGGAATATAATGAACAAAATAAACTGATGAACAAAAATACATCCAGAGACAGAGCATCGAACAAACCATCAAACCTCAGAGGGAAGGCAAGGGAATGCTGGAGGTAGGTAGGAGATCAACCAAAGGACTTGCATGTATACATATAAGCATAACCAATGGACACAGACAATAGGGGGCTGAGGGCATGTCCTAGGAGGTGGAAGTGGGTGGAAGAGATGAATGGGGGAAAGAGGAGACATATGTAATACTATCAACAATAATAATAAAAAAGATTATGGCAAAAGAATAGAAAATACTCAGATTGGAAAAAAAATAAAAGAATCTTAGTGAAATTGGAGTGTATTCAGCAATTGCATGATATGTCTATAGGTGGGGTCAGGGATCTCCCAGGTTGTATATTAAACTGAAGAAAAACAATGAAAAACTGCAAACTGATTTGCCAGTCTCTCTGCCAAAATATTTATCTTATCTACTGCAGACTCCAAATGCTCCTCTATCATTATTTTATACTAGAGGCCCAGTGCATGAAATTCATGCACAGGGGAGAGGGTGCCCCCAGGCCAGCCTGCAGCCTCTCTCAATCCCGGACTTCTGGCTCCTAACTGCTCACCTGCCTGCCTGCCAGATCGCTTCTAACCCCTCTGCCTGCCTGCCTGATTGCCCCTAACTGCCTCTGCCTGCCTGCCTGATCTCCTCTAACTGTTTGTCTGCCTGCCGGATGGCCCCTAATCTCCTCTGCCTTGCCCTCCCACCCCCGCCCACTGCGGCACCACAGCTTTGTCTGGAAGGTTGTCCAGAAGGATGTCCAGAGGTTGTTTGACTGTCCAGACAAATTAGCATATTACCCTTTTATTATTATAGACTAGAGGCCCGGTGCACAAAAATTTGTGCCCTCAGGGGGGAGAGGGGGGACCCTCAGCCCGGCCTGTGCCCTCTCGCAGTCTGGGACCCCTCGGGAGATAACGACCTGCTGGCTTAGGCCTGCTCCAGGGTGGCAGTGGGCAGGCCCAATTCCTAGGTGCAGCCCCTGGTCAGGCTCAGAACAGGGATGATTAGGGAGTTGGGGCGCCGCCCTGTCATGCACACAGCAGGGCAGATTGGGAGGTTGTGATGCCACCCTCAGTCATGCTCAGGGTAGGGCCGATTGGGGGGTTGGGGCACCGTCCCCTGTCACACTCAAGGCAGAGTCAATGGGGAGGTTGCGGCGCCACCCCTGTCACCCACAGAGCAGAGCCCATCAGGGGGTTGGGGCACCGCCACTCTCACACTCAGGGCAGGGCCGATGGGGAGGTTATGGCTCTACCCCATCACACACAGTGCAGGGCCTGTGGGGGGGGGGCATTGGGGAGCTCCCCCCTATCAGGCACAGAGCAGGGCTGCTCAGGGGATTGGGGCCCCGGCCCCTGTCACACACAGAGCTGCAGTGCGATCAGGGGGTTTGGGCGCTGATCCTGGTGCTGGGAGGCATATTACCCTTTTACTATATAGGGTAGAGGCCTGGTGCACTGGTGGGGGCCAGCTCGTTTGCCCTGAAGGGTGTGCTGGATCAGGGTGGGGGTCCCCACTGGGGTGCCTGGCCAGTCTGGGTGAGGGGATGATGGCTGTTTGCAGCTTGTCACACACCCTTCAGGGTGGGGGTCCACACTGGGGTGCCTGGCTAGTCTGGGTGAGGGGCTGAGGGCTGTTTTCCGGCTGGGGGTGACTGAACTCCCAAACGCTCCTTTATTCCTTTTTTTTTTTTTTTAATTCTGGGCCAGCTTTAGCTTGAGGCTTGGCTCCAGCTCTTAGGCCTCCGCTCCTGAAAGTAGGTTTCTGGCCTTTGCATACAATGTTGCGAATCTGCTGGCTGAAGTCCGGCAGTATTTGTTAAAATGTTTCAAACTGCAGGCTCAGAGGCCTGCAGCCGCAGGCGGGGAACGTTGGTTTCCTCCGTCACTGAAGCAAGCAAGCCTCATGTTAGTTTTTAGCTGCTTGACTGCCGGCCGCCATCTTGGCTGACAGTTAATTTGCATATCTCGCTAATCAGCCAATGAAAAGGGTAGCGGTTGTACGCCAATTACCATGTTTCTCTTTTATTAGTGTAGACTAGAGGCCCAGTGCACGAAATTTGTGCACTGGGCGGTGGGGTTCCCTCATCCCAGCCTGCCCCTCTCACAGTCTGGAAGCCCTCAGTGGATGTCCTACCTACAGCCACAGTCTGGCAGCAGAGGTTCGGAGCAGGCTTCCTGTGTGTGTGTGTGTGTGTGTGTGTGTGTGTGTGTGTGTGTGTGTGTTCGCTGGGAGCCTTCCCCCTGCGGCATTGGAGGCTCAGAGCAGGCACTGTGTGTGTGTGAGTGTGTGTGTCTGCTGGGGGCCTGCCCCCAGCCACAACATGGAGGCTTGGAGAAGGTGCCCCTCTGTGTTGATCTCTCAGGCTCCTGGCCTCCACTGTGTGTTTTTCTCTCCCTTGAGCTGTGGCCAGGGTGGGGTGCTGCCTGCAGGCTGCGCTTTCCTGCTCATGGATCACAGGATCACTGCAGAGACCGGGGGCAGGCCCTGCTGGGTGCTATCTGTGGGGAACTTTCCTGCTCTGGGATCGCCATGGCAATCCCAGGAGCAGGCCCACCTGGGGGCCGCCAAGCCTTCACACTTGCCTGCTCTGGGATCGCCATGGAGAACCCAGGAGCAGGAGCAGGCCTACCTGGGGGCCGCCTGCCCTCTGTACTTGCATGCTCTGGGATTGCCAAGGGGTCCCAGCTGGCAGTGGGGCTTAGGCAGCACCGGAGGTCCCGGCTGGGGGCGGGGCTTAAGCAGTGTGGGGCTTAGGCAGCACACGGGGGTCCCAGCTAGGGGCTGGGCTTAGGCAGCATGGGGCATAGGTGGAACACGGGGGTCCCGGCTGGGGGCGGGGCTTAGGTGCACGGGGCTTAGGTGGCACAGGGGGGTCCCAGCTGGGGGCGAGCCTTTGGCGGCGGGAGCTTAGGCGCACACGAGGGTCCCGGCTGGGGCAGGGCTTAGGTGATACAATCGCGCCGCCTAAGCCCGGGCGCCCAAGGCTGCACACGGGGCCTGGATGGCATCTGGCACTGGCCAGCCCTGCCTGCAGTATGCAAATTAGCTGCCATCTTTGACAGTCAGACATCCCTCTGGCAGCCCGGGAGCCCTTGGGGGATGTCCACTTGCCAGCGGGGAGCAGGCCTAAACTGCAGTCAGACATCCTTAGCACTGCTGAGCAGGCAGAAGAGGCTCCCACCACCACCGCTGTACTGGCAGCCGTCAGCCTGGCTTGTGGCTGAGCAGAGCTCCCCCTGTGGGAGCACACAGACCACCAGGGGACAGCTCCTGCATTGAGCGTCTTCCCCCTGGTGGTCAGTGTGTGTCATAGTGACCAGTAATTCCCAGTTGTTCTGCTGTTAGGGCCAATTTGCATATTACCCTTTTATTATACAGGATAGAGGCCTGGTGCACGGGCGGGGGGGGGGGGGGGTCCAGCTGGTTTGCCCTGACGGATGTCCCGGATCAGGGTGGGGGTCCCCACTGGGGTATCTGGCCACTCTGGGTGAGGGGCTCAGGGCCGTTTTCACCCTGGCCACACCCCCTTCAGGGTGGAGGGTCCTGCTGGGGTCCCTGGCCAGTCTGGGTGAGGGGCTGATGGCTGTTTGCAGGCTGGCCAAGGCCCCCAGTGGGGACCCTCACCCCATGAGGGTTTTGCCATCCTAGGTGAGTGGCTTATGGCTGTTTTCAGGCTGGACACAGCCCCTTCAGGGTGGAGGGTCCTGCTGGGGTCCCTGGCCAGTCTGGGTGAGGGGCTGATGGGTGTTTGCAGGCTGGCCACAGCCCCACAGCCCCTTTAGGTTTGGGGTCCCTGTTGGGGTGCCTGGTCAGTCTGGGTGAGGGGTTAATTGTTGTTTGCAGGCTGCCCACCCCCCCAGCAGGGACCCTCACCCAATGAGGGTGTGACCATCCTGGGTGAGGGGCTTATGGCTGTTTGCAGTCTGGCCACAGCCCCCAGCCACCCAAGCTCCCAGTGGAGGCTGGCTGAAAGCAGGTATCTGGGATTTATTTATCATCTGTAATTTAAACTTTATTGCCTTGAGCAGAGGCCTCAGCTGGCCAGAGCAGATGGGAAGCTTGGCTTCCTCCATCACCAGGGCAACCAAGCCTCTTGCTTGCTCCAGCTCTGTGGCTTCCGGCCGCCATCTTGGTTGGGTTAATTTGCATATAGTCTCTCTGATTGGCTGGTGGGTGTGGCTTGGGCATAGCGAAGTTATGGTCAATTAGCATCTTTGTCTTTTATTAGTGTAGACTAGAGGCCTGGTGTATGGATTCATGCACATTGAAAGTAAATATATTAGAAGGTGGCCAACAGGGCAGGACTGGGCGAGATGGGCCATACATGCCCTGGAGCCAACCTCCCCCAGTCCCTCCCCTGCCAGCCACACCTGGGGTGGTACTGAGGCTTGAAGGGCATCTTCAAAGTGAGCAGGGTCCTTCCAGCAGATGGGGTCCCTTTGTCTGGCCTGCAGGGATCGGGCTGAAACTGACAGTCTGACATCCCCTGAGGGGTCTTGGAGTAAGAGAGGGCACTCTGCAAAGTTGCTGTCACTCAGCAGCACCTGCATTGAGCATCTGCCCCCTGGTGCTCAGTGCATGTCATTGCTACCGGATGGTCATCCAGTCGGCCGGTCATTCAGTCGGCCAGTCACTTAAGTTTTTATGTGTATAGACTAGAGTCCCGGTGCATGAGATTCGTATACTGGTGAGGGGTGTGGCCTGTAGAGATTGGCCCGCAGTGGGAGTGCTGCTTATTCTGGTCAGCCAAGTGGGGATCTGTCCTATAATTATTTCTGGTATTTTAAAACTCATGGATTTTGACTTTCTTCTATTAGTGTTAAATATTTCTAAAATTTTTCTTAACTTCAGAATTTAGAGTTTAGAAAAATCTCTAGAATTTTCCTATATACAACACTGAAATTAACAAATCTTGATTTTTCTAATCTCTCTGAACTGAACTTTGTATATTTTAATGGTGTTTTAGATAAATATTTTTTCTTACATTATTATTTATACCTTCCATATTTTCTTTCCCAAGAAGGAATATTATAATATTTATATTCAGTATTATAATTAATGTGCATAGATAAACTTTTCTTTATTTTGACTTGGTTTTCAACGTTAACTTTTTATTTTTTAATTCTATATTTCCTACTATTGAATTGAATTTTCTTTCAGATTGGAGCACATCTTTGTTATTGCTGAGTTCCAAAATATTTAAATTTTTACATTATTTCATATATAAAATTTGTTTTGAATAATTTTGACCTTATGTTGCTATAAACTTGATAAATCTCAGCTATTACCTTTCTTAAAATTGGAGGTTTGCCTGAGTCTTGTTGTTATGTAAGGATGTACTACCCCCAATCCCCAGGCACCTTATAAGAAATTTCCTTCATTCTTGTTCAAATCAGGACTCACGATCTTGTGGCTCTAAGCCAGATCCTCCTGCATGTTTCCGCATCTCTTCTATAGCTCAACCCCAAATCTCGACATCTTTCTATCTCACCAAATCCTTTCAGATGTACATGAAATATACATCTACTATTCAACACCTTTTCAGCACTTCCCCTGCTCTCACCCAGGACCAAGCCAACATCACTTGGTGTAACTACTGCTACCTTTGTCCCTCATGAATCTGTTTAAAGCAGCAAGCATAGTGAATCTATTAAAATGTAAGTCACATCATGTCTCTACTTTCCTTCCTACAGTATTTAGAATACAAATGATACGCTTCACAGTAGCTAACAGGTCCTACAGCATTTGCTTTTCTGTTATGTCTCTGATGCTCTCTCTTACAACACTGCCTTCTGTAGTGCCACTGGACTCCTACAACTTCTCAAACACATCAGGCTCTCTCTCAGCACATAGCTTTTGCAGTAGTTGTTCCACCTGCCTAGAACATTCTTTCTCTAGTTATTGTATAGCTCCCTTCTCCTGTACTGAAGATTTTATTGTAAAACTAGAGAACTGGTGCACGAATTCATGCACGGATGGGGTCCAACCGGCCCTCCCTGATCAGGGCTGATTGGGCCGGACCAGCCGGGTGGAGGGGCCATGGGCAGTTGGTAGGCCGGTCCCACCCCTGATTGGGGTGGAGGATATCAGGGGCAGGGTTGGCCACCAGGAGGGGCCATGGATGGTTGGCCAGCCGGCCCACTTCCTGGTTGAACTCCCTGTCGAACTCCTGGTCAAGTGGACAATTTGCATACTAGCCTTTTATTATATAAGACTAGAGGCCCGTTGCAGGAAGATTCCCGCAAGAATAGGGCTTCCTGAGACCAGAGCGAAGCAGAGAAGGGAGCGAAGCCCACCAAGGCAGGCTTTGCTCCCTTCTCCGCTGCCTCACTCACTCCCTTCGCCGCTTCTCCCTCAGCTCCCTCCCTTCTCTGCCACCTTGGATTTCTCCCTTCTCCATTTCCTCGCTCCCTTCCTTCTCCACTGCCTCGCTTCCTCCCTTCTACACTGCCTCGCTCTCTCCCTTCCCCACCACCTCACTCCCTCCCTTCTCTGCCACTTCGCTCCCTCCCGTGTCCATTGCCTCAGCTCCGCTCCTGTCTCTGCTACCTCCGATCCGTTCCCTGCTTGGCTTCCTTCTACACTGTCTTCAATCTTCACTGGGCACCTGTGTATGCAAAATAACTGCCATCTTTGTCGGGTTAATTTGCATACTCCTCTGATTGGCTGGTGGGCATAGCGAAGGTATGGTCAATTAGCACCTTTGTCTTTTATTAGTGTAGACCTTGCCGAAGGAGAGCAAAGCAGGAGAGGAGCGGGCGGAGCGTGACAGGTTTGGAGGACTTGGAAGAGCAAGAGACCGCTGGATATAGAGCAGGGCAAGAGAGAGGGCGGCTTGGAGGGCACGGCTCCCTCTGTCACCCCAGCTTCCTCATCACAGCTGTGGAAACTGAGATCGGGGAGGAGGAAGTCCCACCCCCAGAAAATGTCTGTAGAGCAACATGGGTCTGATCTTGAAAGAAGGTAGCGCCTGCGACAGAATGTATCTGAACACCAGCTACTGGGAAAACATCACTCTGATGCCAAAAAACACCGGTGTTATTGACAAAAAATGTCTAAAGACCAACGTGCCTTTGAAGTTGAAAGAAGGTGTTGGTGACGACAGAATATGTCTAGAGAACAGTCATCAACAAGTACTATCAATACTGGTAGGAACTGCCTTCTTGGCCAAAATGGAGTACATGAGGATGCAATTCTCAAAAATAGTTGTGGTGGAATGACTTCGATGTGAATTTTGCCTATCACTAAATTTCTCTGATGAAAAACCATCTGATAGGAAATTTGCTCAATGTTGTAGCAAAGGGAAAGTGTGTCCAAATGATATACATTTTTCAGATTACCGGGCATATTTAAAAATATTAATGACAAATGAAGATTCTGACAGTAAAAATTTCATGGAAAATATTCGTTCCATAAATAGTGCCTTTGCTTTCATGGGTGCAAATATTGCATTGCCATCAGGATATGGGCCATACTGTTTTAGAATACACGGAGAAGTTTATCACCATACTGGAACTTTACATCCTTTGGATGGCGTTTCTTGGAAGTTTGTTCAACTCTATATTTTGGATACAGCCAAAGCTACAAGTAAAAGATTAACAATGCCAGAAAACCAGGGCTGCTCAGAAAGACTCATGATCAACATCAACAACCTCATGCATGAAATAAGTGAATAAACAAAATCGTACAAGATGCTACATGAGGTAGAAAAGGAAGTCCAATCTGAAGCAGCAGCAAAAGGTATTGCTCCCACAGAGGTAACAATGGTGATTAAATACGATCGTAACAGTGACCCAGGTAGATTTAATTCTCCCCATGTAACTGAGGTTGCTGTCATATACAGAAAATAAGATGGAGAACCTCCTTTTTGAAAGGGACTTGCTCATTCATTGTAAACCAGATCCCAATAATCCAATGCCACTAAAACGAAACAAATCAATATCCTGTTTCCTACATTAAATGCAATGACATATCCTATTCTTTTACTACATGGTGAAAATGGCTGGGGAACAGATATTTCATTAAGACTCAGAGAGAACAGTGTAATCAACAATAATAATAGACAAAATGTAAGGACATGAGTCACACAAATGCAGTATTATGGATTTCATCTCTCTGTGCAGGACATGTTTAATCCTATTTTAAATTCAGGAAAATTAACTCAACAGTTTATTGTGGATTCATATTAAAAAATGGAGGCCAACCAGATAAATTTTATCAAATCAAACCAATCTAAGTTGAGAGTTGAAAAATATAGTGGTTTGATGGATTATCTCAAATCTAGACCTGAAAATGACAAGGTGCCGATTGGTAAAATGATAATACTTCCATCATCTTCTGAGGGTAGTCCCAGAAATATGCAGAAGCAACATCAGGATGCTATGGTAATTATGACGAAGTATGGCAAGCCCAATTTATTCATAACCATTACATGCAACCCCAAATGGGCAGATATTGCAAAGAATTTACAACGCTGGCAAAAAGTTGAAAACAGACCCGATTCGGTAGCCAGAGTTTTTAATATTAAGCTGAATGCTCTTTTAAATGACATCTGTAAATTCCATTTATTTGTCAAAGTAATAGCTAAAATTCATGTCACTGAATTTCAGAAACATGGACTGCCTCATGCTCACATATTATTGATATTAGAAAGTGAGTCCAAATTATGTCCCTCTAATTAATTCCCTTTCAATGTGCATGAATTTCATGCACCAGGCTACTAGTTATTACCATAAAAGCCTAAATATATTCCCTCTGCAAGGAGAGGAAGTGGTATTTGTGTGGGAAAATGCATGTTAAAACATGCATATGTAGCCTGTCTGGTGTGGCTCAGCTGGTTGGGCATCATCCCATGCACTTAAAAGTCACTGATTTAATTCCCATTCAGGACACATACCCAATTTGTAGGTCCAATCCCTGGTCAAGGTGCATATGGGAGGCAGCCAAACGATGTTTCTCTCTCTCTCCCTCTTTTCTCCTCTCTAAAAAGTAAAAATCAATAAAAATACATTGAAATATGCATATGCACAAGAGAAGGAAGCACTGTACTTCATTTAAATCACTGCACCCTTAGTACTCCCATCCAGTAGGAGCATTAAGGAGTCCTTAAAGAATATCCTTGCAAGGTTCCTCCCCATTTTTTTTCCATCCATTTTTTTTTCTTCTCGAATTTTCCCTAAACTTCACATGAAGAAAGTAGGTGTTTGGCCTATAGTGTCAAGTGGATTGAGAATGCCCTATGAAAACTACACCTGTTTGTAAGGATAATGCCTGTGCAATTTCTGTCTGTAGAACCTGATCTAGACTGACCTCTAGAACTGGATTTGGCCTGGAGGGTTTGGGGTGGGGCCATGTCAACAACACACCACCCCTGCCCTAGCCAGCTTGGCTCAGTGGATAGAGCGTCAGCCTACGGACTGAAGAGTCCCAGGTTCGATTTCGGCCTAGGGCACATGCCTGGGTTGCCGGCTCAATCCCCAGTAGTGGGTGTGCAGGAGGCAGCCGATCAATGATTCTCTCTCATCATTGATGTTTCTATCTCTCTCTTCTTCTCCCTTCCTCTCTGAAATCAATAAAGAAATATATTAAAACACACACACACACACACACACACACATACACACCACCCCTAACTTTAAATAGATAAAAATTTTAAAAGTGGTTTTCAGGAACACTATGACAATACTGAAGAGAAACTTACATGGTCTCAAAGAAGTGACCAAGGAAAAGTTTGTTCTAAAGTTGTTCTTAGAAAATCTTCTGAACTCAGTGTTGAGGTCAGCGTAAGGATAGGTTCGCATGATCTATACATTCTCACTATCAACTCTCACAGAGTCTCACAACACAGTGACAAAGAAACAATAGTGTAGCGAGTAACAAGGCAGAATATGATTCAGGATTAGATCAGATCAGGTAATTAAAGGCTTTCTAGAAGGGGTTCTTCATTCCTTGGAACAAAACAAACAGCATTGAGAGCTCAATGCAGAAAAATCAAAGTTCAGATCCTTTTCAGGGCATATCTAATGTTTCTGGTCAGAAAATCCTGAACCGGAGGCTCCAGGAGACTCAGATCACACAGCTCTGCCTCCAGGGTCTTGATCTGTGAGGATTTACTGATTGGATCTTTGCAAGGTATCAATGCACATAAGCCTCTAGAAAAATCACCAGGAAAGTGTATGCATCGAGCAGGACTAATTTTATTACTTTTACTGCAACATGGGGTCCAATACTCTCATAGTCTTAATAGGGTTTTTGAGTCTAGGCTGGGTAATTGGTAAATGGGCATTATAATAAGGGATCGGATAGGGCCTGTCTAGAGTTTATGGTAAAACAGCATTGGATTAGTGGGCATCCTGAGGGAGGGTCTTGAAGAAAATCTTAAGTCATGAAGCCTAGGCCTCTGTGAGACGATGGCTCAGAGTTGTCTGGTCCCTAAGACACCCGGAGTGAAGCTACCTGGGGAGTGAAATCACACTATCACACTACGACTGCCTATAGTCAGCTTCTTTCCAGTAGTAAACTTTCATTTTGAGTAAATCATTATTATTTTTGTTCTTTCTGCTATTTGTAGTCAAAATTTTTAAAACTTTGAAATGATTATTTTCAGTAGAATCAATACAACATCTGCAAGATGGGCCAATTTCTACTGAAATCTTCAGAAAATATTCAAGTAAACAGGAAAAATTAATGCCTCCCCAAAACACACAACAGAATTGCATGCTATAATTAGTTTCCTCATATATTTAAACAAATGAAGCTTCTGTTGAACTTAGTCATTATTATATTAACTGTGAAAGTATTTCAAGACACATAGCTAGTGTACCTTTACCTTGAGGTTATGCTTATGAACACATTTGTTTATTTACCAAACATGCCCATGAACAGTGAAGGGATGGAGGCTCATTGGGACACCCACAAAAGGAATATCATGGGCTGGCAAACTTTTAATTCGTTCACAGTGATCGGTATGCCCAACTTTTCCCTCCTATTTAATCATATTCAGAATTAAAATCCCCAGCTGTGGATACAATTGTCCCCCAGGATGAAATAATCTATTTTTTTTCGGGAATATAATTTATTTCAAATCACTTTGCAAGAAACTTAAAATCTCTGCACATTATATTCCTATGGAATTCTCTTAAACTGAATCTTTTAAACTATTCTTAATGTTTCAATATACAGTTTGGAGCCTTTAAAGGGAAATTGAGCCTAGTATTTGCTAGATACTTTTCTATGTTTCCAAATAGCTATGCCATTTATTTTATTATTCCCGTGGATCCTCAGTAGTTATACCAGAAATGTATAGGTACCTAGTGTTAAATGTTTAGGAAATGAAGTGTAGAAATCCTTAAGTTAATGGAATGGTGAAAAGCAAACAAAAAAAGGTTTCTGGCTCTTTTTATATTTCTAAAGAGCCAACTTAAGTGACAATGGTTCCAAGTTTATCTAGACTAAGTCATTTATTTTCTCTCTTCAGAAAATAGCTATTGAACCGAAACAGCAAACTAATCTTCAAGTTCTGAAACTATAATTGTCCACAGCTGTGATTAGAGGGATGAATTGCTTGTCTATATAATATTTTAGATGCATTGGTAAAGAAATGGAAATCTTTTGCTTTGTGATACAAATGATAGTGTATATGAACTGAATAAAATATGTGGCAACTCTAGGTAAGTAATTGCTATCTTTAAAAGACTTCTTTGAAAAATAATTGGAACCTATATGATCCTATTAACCAATGTCATCCAAATAAATTTAATAAAAAATTAATTGAAATGTGTGAAATTAGTGGAAGATGAAGCTAATGTACAGACAAAAGCAGTTTGGGAAAGATAGATATGGTTTAAAAGTTTAGTATTTCTAAATTCTATCCATTCAGAAACTTATTTGAATGTTGATACAGGGCTGATTTGAAATGGGTAAAGTTTCTTTTGTGTCAATCAAAAGATCAATTATAGATAATTTGGAAAAATAGTCTTTTCAGCTTGAAACAAATGAAAGAGATATTAAATATGAAATCTATAAACAATACTTAGAGTGACAAGGAAATGTTTCTTATTTGATGATTGTTGTGATTTAACTTGATTTCTGAATAGCTGATAAAGAATAATAACAGCTGCCTGGCCAGGTGGCTGTGCTGCTAGTGTGTTGATCACATACATGAAAAGATTGTGGTTCAATTCCAGGTCAGGGCACAACCTAAGTTTCAGGTTGATCGCTGGTCAGGGTACATACTGGAGGCAACTGATGAACGTTTCCCTCTCACCTGGATGTGTCTCTTTCTCCCTTCTCTCTTTTATCTCTCTCTCTCTCTCTCTCTCTCTCTCTCTCTCTCTCTCTCTCTCTCTCTATATATATATATATATATATATATATATATATATATATATATATATATATATATATATATATATATATGTCTTTGGGTGAGGATTAAAAACAAAAGAATAATAACAGTTGACATTTTAGTTTTAGGTCACTTCCAGGCAACAGACCTGCCTAGAAGTCTTGTGATTCACTACAGTTCTGTATGACGAGGAGCATAATGAACACTATTATAAGAGTTATTAATGATCACATAACAAACACAAAGGTGATATACAAATATGTGTCATTGGAAATTTGGCTAATTTTACTTCAGAATCAAATTCCTACATTATGGAACTGTAAAGGGTGACCTGACAACTTTTTTAAATGAAGGTATAGTCTCTCATTTAAATAAATACAAACATATTTAAATATATTAAACAGCCTTACTTTTTCAAAATTCTTTATTTTCAAATAGATTACATGCCTTAAATTATTTAATTTTTATGACTAATCATGAAGAAGAATTGATAACTGATTCAAATGAGGAAACTAAGGCCTAAAGATTTCAAAGATTTTTTCACAAGGGCACAAATCTTGATGGTATAGAATAGTTCTTGGAGGTGTTACTTATGTTTTCATTTTTTTTCTTTCTGTCTTATTTATTTATTTATTTATTCATTTATGTATTTATTTATTTATTCATTTATGTATTTATTATTGACACTATTATATATGCCCCCCCTTACCCACCTCAACCCAGCTGCTGTTCTCCCCCCACCCCAACCCCGGCCCCTCTGGCTATCCATTCTTTTTTCTTTCTATTTCTCAAGCTGGATAATCTCAATTGACTTTACTGATTCTTTTCACTGCCATTTAAAATTTGGTGGTTTGGGGCCCCTCCATTAAAATTTTCATTTTAGTTATTATATTTTTCAACTCTGGAATTTCAATTATTTAATAACTTCTAAATTTTTATTGACATTCTATATTTGCTGATGCACCATTCTCATACTTTCTTTATATGCGTTCTCCTTTAATTTTTGAATTTATTTAAAATACCTATTTTGCTGAAACTGGTTTGGCTCAGTGGACAGAGCGTCGGCCTGCAGACTGAAGGGTCGCAGGTTCGATTCCGGTCAAGGGCATGTACCTGGGTTGCGAGCACATCCCCGGTGGGGGATGTGCAGGAGGCGGCTGGTCGATGTTTCTCTCTCATCGATATTTCTGACCTCTCTGTCTCTCTCCCTTCCTCTCTGTGAAAAATCAATAAAATATATTAAAAAAAATAAAAAATAAATAAAATACCTATTTTAAAAAGCCTCTCAATACATCCAATATTGGTGTTATTCAGAAAAAAAATATGTTGACTGCTTTTTTCCCCTTTCATGGGCTATACTCTTATTTATTTCCAATAATTTCATTTTCTTCTTTTATATTAATAATATTTTTTTATTTTTCAATTAGAATTGAGGTACAGTGTAGTTTTAGGTGCACAACACAGTGATTGGACATTTATATAGCTTACAAAGTGATCATCTGGATACATATAGTACCATCTAACACCATATATAGTTATAATATTATTGACTATTGGCTTTTGAGAAGTGTACTTTATATCCCCATGACTATTCTGCACCTGTTAATTTGTACTTCCTTTTATTGTTAATTCTTATTGTTGAAAGTATTACATATGTCCCCTTTATCCCCCATTGTTCTCTCTCAGCCCTCCTCCACCCCCAGCCCAGGTCTTCACTCTCCTACTGTTTGTGTCCATTGGTTATGCTTATATGCATACGAGTTATTTGGTTGATCTATTATCCCCTTCCCCCACCCTCCCCTGCCTTTCCTCTGAGGTTTGACGGTCTGTTTGATGCTTCTCTGCCTCTGGATCTATTTTTGTTCATCAGTTTAGGTTGTTCATTATATTCCACAAATAAGTGAGATCATGTGATATTTATCTTTCTCTGGCTTATTTCACTAAGCATAATACTCTCCAGTTCCATTCATGCTCTTGCAAATGGTAAAAACTCCTTCGTTTTTACCACAGCATAGTATTCTATTGTGTAGATGTACCATTGTTTTTTTTATCCACTCATCTGCTGATGGGCACTTAGGCTGTTTCCAGATCTTAGCTATGGTGAATTGTGCTGCTATGAACATAGGGATGCATATATCCTTTCTGATTGGTGTTTCTGATTTGTTGGGGTATATTCCTAGAAGTGGGATCACTGGGTCAAATGGGAGTTCCATTTTTAGATTTTGAGGAAACTCCATACTGTTTCCACAGAGACTGCAGCAGTCTGCATTCCCACCAGCAGTGCATAAGGGTTCCCTTTTCTCCACATTCTCGCCAGCACTTGTCATTTGTTGATTTGGTGATGACAGCCATTCTGACAGGTGTGATATGGTACTTCATTGTCATTTTGATTTTCATCTTTCTGATGATTAGTGAGTTTGAGCATTTTTTATATGCCTCTTGGCCTTCTGTATGTTGACTTTTGAGATGTGTATATTTAGGTCCTTTGCCCATTTTTTTTTATTGGATTGTTTATCTTACTTTTGTTAAGACAGTGGTCGGCAAACCATGGCTCACGAGACACATGTGGCTCTTTGGTCCCTTGAGTGTGGCTCTTCCACAAAATACCACATGTGGGCACGCACATACAGTGCAATTGGAACTTCGTGGCCCATGCACAGAAGTTGTTTTTTGGCCTGGGCAAGTCTATTTTGAAGAAGTGGCGTTAGAAGAAGTGGGGGGTGTAGGTCGGTCGGGTGACAAGAGACGCAGCGCAGGCTGGCTGTGGGATACGCAGTGTGGGGGAGGCACGCGCGATTCATGGAGGAGTTCAGGGAGCCAGTCAGCAGTCTTGTTGTGCAGTGGTTAGTGCTAGTCGCGTCCGCAAATCGTGCGCGGGTGACAAAAGTACCTACTCGAAGCATAAAGTTACCTGTATTTTTCCAACCAGCTGCAAATCTTACAGGTGTTTTTGTCATCAATTTAAGAATTGTAATTATTTTGTGTCGGTGGCTTTATTATTATAAAATGAAACATTTTTTTAGGTGCCCTGTTTGACATGGCTACAAAGAAGAAGCAAAGAAAAACGGAAGACGAAAACCGTGAATGTAAAGTTGAATGGACCGAGACTTTCACATTTATTCAAAACTTAAATGGCCTTCTGACCTATCTTATTTGTCAGGAAAAATTGGTGCATAACAAGAAATCAAATTTGGAGAGACATTTTACAACTAAACACATGTCATTTAGTACTAAATATCCTGTCGGTGATGCAAGGAGGAAAGCAATTGAGGAACTTCAGAAGAGTCAAGAAAAATCAAGTTCTGTATTTAATTACTGGATGCAATCTTCCAACAATGTTAATATTGCAAGTTTTGTGGCTAGTCAAGAGATTGTTAAGAGAGGAAAACCATATACAGACGGCAAATACATAAAAAGTTGTTTTATAAATGCATCTGAAGAGCTATTTTGGGATTTTAAGAACAAAGCAGATATTCTAAAAAAAAGAAAAAATTAAAGAATTACCATTGTCTGCTAAAACAGTGAAAGATAGAACAGTCAAAATGTCTTTGAATATAACCAACCAGCAAGTCAAAGATCTTAAATTGGTTTCAGCTTTATCAATAGCAGTTGATGAGTCTTGTGACATAAATGATACAGCACAAGTTTCACTTTTTGTACGATTTATTTCATCTACAGGTCCTAAAGAAGAACTTTTAGAATTATTGCCACTCAAAGGTCAAACACGTGGAGAGGATATAGCAAATGCTGTGATTGAGTGCATTGAAAAACATATTCCACTTGATAAAATTGTCTCAATTTCAACAGACGGGTCGAAAAGTATGACCGGCTTAAGAAATGGGTTTGTTGCTATTTTGAAAGAAAAAATTAATCACCAGATACTTACCATTGCATCATTCATCAAGAAGCGCTCTGTGCGCAGACATTTCCAGAAGAAATATGCAAAGTTATGGAATTGGTGATTAAGATTATCAACTCCATTATAGCTAAAGCTCTTAATCATCGCCAATTTAAAGAATTTTTAGCTGAAATGGAGAGTAAGTACGCAGATCTTCTGCTGCATAACAAGGTACGTTGGTTATCAAGAGGAAACGTTTTGAAACGTTTTGCTTCCTTATTAACAGAAATTAAAGCATTTCTCCTTTCGAAGGGTGTTCACTATCCAGAACTGACGAACGATCAGTGGATCCAAAAATTTTATTTCATGGTAGACGTTATGTCTCATCTAAATCAGCTTAATCATAAACTACAGGGGAAATAAAACACATTTTTTTCGATGTTAGAAGAAGTTATTTCATTCAAAAACAAATTATCTCTTTTTGCTCAAGATTTTGAAAGAGAAACTTTGATTCACTTTCCAAGCCTGTTGAAACATTGCCAAGAAAATAATTCTGATATTGACATTTGCTATTTCAAAACAATACTTTTAAATATGAGGGAAGCTTTTCTCAACAGGTTTCAGGAATTCAGAAACAGTGAAGTGATGTTAGCCTTTGTTAAAAAACCTCTCAATGCTACTGTAACAGAATTAAATTTTTCTCCCTTTAATATTGACATTGGCAACTTTGAAATGCAGTTGCTGGATTTAAAAAACAAAGAACTGTGGAGCTCAAAATTTGAATGTCTTTGTGCTGATGTAGAAATATTGGAGAAAAACAAATGTGAACTTAGTTCACAGCACAAGTGGTCTGCTTTGAAAGACCTGGAGAAGGAAGATATGTTGATTTTTAACACCTGGAATAGTATTCCTGACTCATAAAATCAACTGAAAAATCTAGCGTTTGCTGTTCTTTCCTTATTCGGGTCTACATATTTATGCGAACAATCATTTTCAAGCATGAACCTTTTCAAGAGTAAATTGAGAAGTCGTCTTATTGATGAGTACCTGGAATTGTGCCTAAAATTAAAAACAACATACAAACCTGACTTACCCAAACTTTCCAAGGAGATGCAAGGCCATTGTTCACATTAGTGTTTGTCAGCCATTGTCATGATTTAATTTTATGGATATTGTAAGGTAAATTGTAAGGAATTTAATTTTATCAATGAATAATATCATTATTAAGTATGATATCAAGTTTTGTTTAACATTCCTATAGTTTAACTAAGACTTAAAACTTTAAGTAAAGTTTATTAAGTTAATTTTAGGGAATATTGTGGCGTGAAAGAAGATGTAGTGTCTAGGATTAAGAAAGGTATGTTGAGGTGGTTTGGACATATAGAGAGGATGAATGAAAGGAGATAGACGAAACAAGTATACAAGACGAGTGTGGATGTGCGCGTTGGAAGGGGTCGACCTCAGCGAACATACCTCAATCAGATTGAGGACGTTTTTAGCAAAGGCCAGCTTAGGAGTACCCTAATTAAGTTAATAACAATGTGCCTACCTATATAGTTTAAGTTTAAAAAATTTGGCTCTCAAAAGAAATTTCAATCGTTGTACTGTTGATATTTGGCTCTGTTGACTAATGAGTTTGCCGACCACTGTGTTAAGATGTACTAGTATGAATACCTTATAAATGTTGGAGATTAAACCCTTAATCAGAGATAACATTGGCAAATATTTCTCCCATGCAGTGGGCACTCTTGTTATTTAGTTGATGGTTTCTTTTTGCTGTGCAGAAGCTTTTTATTTTGATGTGTTCTCATTTGTATATTTTTTCCCTAGTTTCCATTGTCCTAGGAGATGCATTGGTAAACATATTGCTATGAGATATGGCTGCTATTTTGCTGCCTATGGAATCTTCTAAGATTTGTATGGTTTCCCATCTTACATTCAAGCCTTTTATCCATTTTGAGTTTATTTTTGTGTATGACATAAGTTGGTGGTCTAGTTTCATTATTTTTCATCTTCTTAATTACATTTAAATCTACTATATGGTATATATTTTTTGGATTGAACTGTTTGTAAAGGAGAGAGATTTGTTAATATATCTCATTAATGTAATGAATTTTCCAATTTTCCTCATAAGCTTTCAATTTTTGTTCAAAATATATATGTGCATCAAATCTTCTAAAATTATTAAATCTTCCAAATTATTAAAACATCTGTGTAATTATGTAGTAACTTACTATTTCCCTAATATTTTATGACTTAAAGTCTATTTTTCAGGTATATAAGTCTACCTATTTTACCTTTATACATGTTAATATTTTTCAATATATGCTTTACTATCCATTTTATTGTGACCTGTTTTAAAGATCTTTCATAGATGAAAAAATTCTGAATTTCATTTTTAATCCAATTAGATAATCATTATGTTAAAAATAAATTTAATGATTTTATCTTTATCATGATGTGCTTATTATGTTGTTTTATAATCATTCCACCCTTTTGTATTTTATAGTTTTTGTCTTTTTAAATTAAACTTCACTTTTTAAAAACTGAGTTTTATGCTACTTATACTAGATTATTTTATTTATGTGTGGAAATTTTACATTATATTTCTTGTCTTTTAAAAATTATCCTTTAAATTTTTCCTTAACTAATTAAATTGATGGGTAATTATATCTTTTTTTAAAATTTTATTTTTCAATTATAATTTACATTGAATATTATTTTATGTTAGTTTAGGTGTGCAGCATAGTGGTTAGACATATATTTTACAAAGCCAAAGAGTTCCCCTGAAATTTCCAGTACCCACCTGTCACCATACAGTTATTATAATATTATTGACTATATTCTCTATGTCGTACTTTATATCCTCATGACTATATTGTAACTACCAATTTGTACTCTTAATCCCTTCACCTTTTTCCACCAGTTCCCCAATCCCTCTCTCCTCTGTCAACCATCAGTTTGCTCTCTCTGTCTGAGTTTGTTTCAGTTTTGTTTGCTCATTAATTTTGTTCTTTAGATTTCACATCTGGGTGAAATCATAAGGCATTTGTCTTCCTCTGACTGACTTATTTTACTGAGCATAATAGCCACCAGGTACATTCATTCTTTATTATGGCCAAGTAATATTCCATTGTATGTCTATACCACCACTTTATAAAAATATATATTTTTATTAATTTCAGAGGGGAAGGGAGAGGAAGAGATAGATAGAAACATCAATGATGAGAGGGAATCATTGATTGGCTGCCTCCTGCACACCCCCCACTGGGGACCAAGCCTGCAACCTAGGCATGTGCCCTTGACGGGAATAGAAGCCAGGACCCTTCAGTCCGCAGGCCTACACTCTATCTACTAAGCCAAATCAGCTAGGGCTATACCACCACTTTTTAAAAAAATTCTCACCCAAGAATATATTTTACAAATTTTTAGAGAGAGGGAAAGAGAGAGAGAGAGAGAGAGAGAGAGAGAGAGAGAGAGAGAGAGAAACATTGATTGAATGGCTCCCATATGTGCCCCCACCATGGATCTAACTTGCAACCTAGGTATGACCCTGACTGAGAATGAAACCAGCAAACTTTCTGTGCACAGTACAGCACTCCAACCACCTGAGCGACCTGGCTCACCCTCTACTACCATTTTTCTTATCCACTTGTCTATTTAGGGGCACGTGGGCTGCTTCCACATCTTGGCTATTGTAAATAACAGTGCAATGAACCTAGGGAAACATATATTCTTTTGAATTAGTGTTTGGGTTTTTTTCTAATATATACTCAGAAATGGAATCACTGGACATAAGACCGTTCCATTTAAAAATTTTTAGAAACCTTCATATTGTTTTCCATAGTGGCTGCACCAGTCTGCATTCCCACCAACAGTGCCGGAGGAGGGTTCCTTTTTCCCCTTCTCATAACACTTGCTTGTGGATTTATTGGTGATACCCATTCTGACGGGCATGAGGTGATATCTTACTGTGGTGTTTTATATTCATTTCTTTGATAATTACTAGTAGTGACATTGAGCATCTATTTATATGACTATTGGCCATTTGTATATCCTCTTTGGAGAAGTATTTATTAGGGTCTTTGCCTATGTTTTAAATTGGATTGTTTGTGCGTGTTTTGTTTTGTTTTTGGTGTTCATTTTTATAATTTCCTTATACATTTTGGATGTTAACCCTTCATCAGAAGTATCATTGACAAATTTGTTCTCCCATTCAGTAGGTTGTCTTTTCTTTTTGTTGATGGTTTCCTTTGCTGTGCAAAAATTTCTTAGTTTAATATAATAGCTAATGGATGTAAATAAAATTTAATTAACTTGTCCATAGTCATTCAGTTAGTAAATAGCAGACATGGAATTTAATATTGGCACACCTAGCTAGAGCCAGTTTTGTTAAGATCTGGTTATCTACTTTCTACTGCTTTTGTTGCGACATCGGCAATCAGTCTAATTTTTGTTTTTCTTTTGAATATGAAATAATTTTAGTATCTTTTATTTTCATTTTTTATTCTTCCCTTTAGGCAAATAAGTATACAGATTGATTTATCCTACTTAATATATATAACATACTTCCTATATTGATAAATTTATGGCTTTCCTTAGTTCTCATTTACTGTTACTACTTTTTCATATAATGCCTCTCATTTATTTCTGTATTTTATTTTTTAGAGATTCTGCCTAAATGTATGTCCTAACTTCTTGCTTTATCTCCATACATTATTGACTTCACTTTTATAAATTCCAGCAGCTTCAATTTCTGCTGTAGTTTTGGTAGTTACCCATGTTCCGTTTCAGAAGTCATTCATTCTCTGCTTAACTCTGTCTAATTTATTGTTCAACTTATCCACTGAATACCTTTATTTTTAAAGTTTTAACAAACATGTTTTCCTTATATAAAAATTTTTTTACAAAAAGTTAATCATATCTATAGTTTCTTGTGGTGTGTTCATTTCATAACTCATCCTTTATTCTTTAAGAATTTCATACAGCCCAGCTGGCATGACTGAGTGGTTGAGTGTCAACCTATGAACCAGGAGGTCACGGTTTGATTCCCAGTCAGGACACATGGCCTGGTTGCGGGCTAGATCCAAAGTGGGGGAAGGGGGACGTGCAGGAGGCAGCCAATCAGTGATTTTCTCTCATCATTGATGTTTCTATCTTTCTCTCCATCTCTCTTTCCCTCTGAAATTAATAACAATATAAAAATAATTTCATATGTGAATATTTTATATTATCTATATGATAATTTGTGTGCTCAGAAAAACTATTAATTCAGTATTTAACATTGCTATTGTATCAAGCAATAACTTCTTTTATTTATAAATAGGAATAGGATCACTTGGGCATTAGGGGCCATCCTAAGTTAAAATGTTTTGTAAATATCAATTTTCTATGAGTATGCTTCCATAATTTTTATTAGTTTTCTCAAGAAAGATGAGTCTTGGAGTTATATAATTTAAAAAGCATGCCTAAGTGTGGGGGTCATACATGACTACCTACCTATACCCATAAATTAGTCTATGAACTTTACAGGTCAGTTGTCCAAATGTTGAAATAGGTTATACTGATTACAGAGTCAACTTTCCACAAATTTGAATATATCATATGTAGTCTCTTAAGTTGACTTAAAGGGTCACAGGATATCCGGTAGCTAAGAAAACGTGTGGATGCTCCTTCAGACTTGGGGGTTCTCCCTCAGACTTGAACAGTGCTATAATAAACCTCTGAATTCTGCTTCTGTCATTCAGAATAAATGAATTTTCCTCCACATATCACTAAATATTATGTAAATTGTATCTTATAGATGACAAGATGGAAAACACATGAGAAATGATTTAATTTAGTAAATGAATTTATTTGTATAGAAATGAAAGCTTGAAATGTATTCTAATGAAAAATAAAAATAAAATATGCCCATCAATAAAGAAATACAAACTTTGCAAAATGTTATAATTCTAGGGAATGTGAGGTATACCTGTTTAAACTCCTTGCTTTTAATATTTTCTAGTACTGTCTTAGTGCTTCTCATCAAATGTAGCACTAAGGTTTAAGGGTACATAACATCTGTCCCCAGTCATAAAGTTTGTAAGGAAAAGGGTTTTAGTCAGAAAATTACATGCTAGCACCAGTCTCAGGAATTAAAAGATGTTACATCGAGGCCATTCATTCTTTTCTTTTCTTTTCTTTTCTTTTTTTAAATCAAGAGATAGAGGCCTTTTTAATCTTGAAGGATACAGACAAATTTCTCCCTCAGATGGCTTTACCCATGTATGCACTTCCACCGGAGGTGACACCCTCATCCTCATCAACTGGATATTATCAGTGTTTACAATTTTCTCAGTATGATAAACAAAAACATCTTGTTTTAATGTGCATATTCCTTGTTACTAATGATACTGCGCATTTGTTTATGAGTTTGTTAGCCAATTATTTTTATTCCTTCATGTGTATTTTCACATTTCTCTATTGAGTTGTTTATCTTTGGATTCATAGCATCATGCTTAATATATTTTGCATATTACTACCTGTTATATATTTAGTAAATGCTCTTCCTATTATTTTGCTCCATTTTAACGTTATAATTCATTTTATAGTTACTGAGGACTCGCCTCCCTGGACAAGGTTACATTGTTTTAGCCACAGATTCCGAGACTCCCACACCCCCAACAACTGGCTCCTGGACCCCTCATGACACAGAGAGGGAAATCACTTGGGCCAGAGTCCCACTGCCTCAACCACAGACTCTGAGACACCCACCCCCACTGTCACGGGCTCCAGGACTCTCGGAGCAGAGCAATGCTACTCCAGCAAGAGTCACACAGCACCGGCCAAAGTCACAGTACCTGAGGCTATTCATTCTTTAAGGGTTCCTAAATATTGTATCCAAAAAAGTGAAACCTAGATTTGTTTCCATATCAGTTTCCATATGAGAGTTTAAAACTCTGTCACCTGCTCTGCTCCTCTTTATTTTCTCTTTTGAGAAACAGAGAAAAATATTAAAATACCTACTAAACCACTTCATTGATCTTAGCATAAATCTTGATTTCAGAAATAAGAGTTTTACATAAATTATTCAAATAAGGAGCACACTCTGTTAAAAGTAATAAATCTGCTCAGTTATACTGGCTCACATGCTGAGCATAGCATTATTATTGTGGGGAAGTCAGGCAATATATAATGTTATTTAAAATGCAGCCTCTTTTCCTGCTGACTAAGTCTTGAATATATATATATATATATATATATATATATATATATATATATATATATATATATATATATACCAGAATTCAAAGTGGATCTTGAGAGAATAAAAACAAAGTAGAAAGTAGAAATTAATGAGTAGAATTGAAATTTTTGTAACCTATGTCTCAGTTTGCTCGTCAAATGGTTTAGATTAGACTAGATTTTTCTAAAGACTCTTTTGTCTAATAATTACTATGATATATGTTTCAATGTGGGAAGGAGGTGGGAAGGAGTTCTTTCATTTTGTCATACACAAAGAATGGCTCTACTTAAACCAGATGGATGCTTTCATTATCACTGCAACTTTTCAGTGTAAGAAAAAGAATCTTGCCCTAAGTAGAAATATATCTCCCTAGTGACTGTAAAAATTATGTAGTTATGGTTGTAGCTAAAACACATCTTTCTCATTAGTGAATCACCAAGGGAATATATAGAATAGATGTTCCTGTGATGCTTTGTTGTCAGATGTAGGGAAGAGTATTGTGCTCAGACAGCTGGATTTAAATGATAGATTTTACATTTGTTCAGTACCTGCTGGGTGCAACCCTCACCAGTAGTTGAGCATAGGAGAAATATAAAATTAAAAGGATAAATAACTGAGAAAGATAATATTCTTGTCATCTCTGAATTTAATATCTGATTAATTTAATTAATTCTCTCTTTTCTCCCCTTTCTATCCTGTAGTCCTTACTTTTCTAAAACACAGAAAAAACAAACATGTTATCTTACTTCTCAAAAGCCAAACTCCTTCACACAAATTATAGTTTTTTTCTGATCTGGTCCCTATGCAACCTAACTATAATAATCGATTTCTCATTCTCAATTCATTCTCAGCCCCCTGATACGAGCTTCTTCCTTTCAGGCCCGGCTCAAATAAAGTATGTCCTAATTCCTCAGTTGCAAATAATTGAATTTCTTTTATTCTATAGTATAGTACCTATTTTATTCACATACCTAACACCAACCCTCCCCCCTCCCCACTCCCTCCCCCCCCTTCCCCCCGTACCCCCCACCCCCAATACTACACACGCAAGACACTAAGCACTTTAAGGTTTTTGGCAGTTTTTCATTGATTATGATTCTGGGCTTGCTTATCTCTGGAAACACAGTAGGTACTCAATAATCACCAAAAATTTATACTGGGCCCCGCCAGTGTGGGTCAGTGGTTGACCGTCAACCTATGAACCAGGAAGTCATGGTTCGGTTCCTGGTCAGGGCACATGCCCGGGTTGCAGGCTCCATCCCCAAGGTGGGGCGTGCAAGAGCAGCCGATCAATTATTCTCTCTCATCATTGATGTTTCTATATCTCTCTCCCTCTCCCTTCCTCTCTGAAATCAATTTAAAAATTGTTTTTTTAATTTATATTGGGAGACAAAGTTCGAAAGGGAAAACAGTTATATGAAGTTAAAGTTTCTAAATGTTAACCATATTTAAAAGAACATCTGCTAAATAGTACCTATATTCTGACTCAACTTGTGATTAAATAAGAAAAAAAGCACAAGCATGTGTTTTCAGGTGGTAATAAGCATATTCAAATACACAAAAACAATAATTCAGTCTAAATGAAGCAGACACTGCTTCAGTAGGTTGCTTTATTGTAGTCCCTTGAACATCCATTAATCTTAAGGATGAGGAAAGGAAGGATGTTTTGCAACAACTAAGTTTCCAAAGTTAAAATACTTACTGTTAATCAGAATGTAGTTTTAAAAACTTGTCATAGTCATTCTGCTTATGTATTTTAACTTCTTTTAAGAATCTCCACTTGAGCCTAGGGCTTGGGACTATAATATTGGACGTCCCATTAAGATGCTGGTGTGTCCGGTTTTGCCTGAAGCACTATTAAAGTATAGCAAAAACACACACAAAAAGTCTCAACATGGGGAAGTCCTAGGGGAGGAACAACCCCCCTCCCCCACATACATTTCAAAGTTCATGCCTCTCAAGCGCACCCTTCCTTCCCCACCCAGTTGGGGTGTTTTAGTAACTGACTGGATATTGCTAAGCAGAAAGTGTGCAGGTTACCAATCCCAAGGATGTTGCTAAGGCAGGACTCTTTGAAAAGACCAATCAGGAACTAGCAAGGCTGTCTCCAACCCCTAAATTAAAAGGTGCGCACTTCCTTTCACTCTCTCTTCTCTCCTGCGTGCAATGGGTACCTGACAAGTGTTCCTGTGGCGGGGGAGCACATCCCTGTGCACCTGTCTCTCTACCTAGCTTTCTTCTGTCTCCTTAGACCCATGTCTACTTTAAAGGAAACCCAGACTCTTCCTGCTTTGTATTATTTCCTTCCTTACTTATTGTTTAAAAATCTTAAGATATTTCCAGAAGATAATGTTATTTTCCTTTTGGATGTAATACTATGTTAAATGATCTGTAGCCTACTATGTCTAATATGTAGTATACCAATCAAGTATTGGATGTTGGTCAAAGGGTGTAAAGTGGCAGTAATGTAGGATGAGTAAGTCTAGAGATCTAATGTACAGCATGATGATTATAGTTAATAATACTATATTATATGCTGGAAAAAATGAAGCTATGTATATATACATTTACATATTAGTTCTATATATGCATATATATAATACAGAAATATTTAATTAAATTATTCTCTCCCTCCTAAAAATTATAGCCTGGAAAGAATTGAACAGAGATAAAAATAGATCCCCATTTGCTTTGTGTTGTCTGTTTATTTTTAAAATGAAAGAATTAGTAACACAAATCGGAAAAATAATATCTAATTCAGTGAAAGCCATTTTCTTTTAAAGATATACCACATGAAACCACCTCATCTGGATTTGGTGCAACTCATCGTTCTCAGTTACCATTGAACATGAAATGGCAGGGTCAATCCACTGAGACATAAAGTCTATCCTTTGCTCCTCCCCACCTGCTTTCTCTGGGTCTGTATTCATCTTGCAACTGGAGTGGCAGTCATGCTTAGAAGTCCTTATACCAGCTAGATTGCTCCTGCTGACCTTGTCCAGCTTGAAGTTGAATTTCATTCAATACCAGCCTGAACCATTATCCTGGTCTTTCTAAAGTAGTTGAATCTATCAATGTCCAAAACTCATTTATAAAGGGAATACAATTTCTGCCTATTTGTGGTGGATTACTAATATTAATTGAATAAATGTAAAACCATATGGACTTATTTTGTGAAAGAAGACCTTCACATTTTTCTCCACTGAAGAATTTTATTATTTTAAAACAGTCCAATATTTTAGATGGATAAATATTTTTAAAAGCTTAAATAGGGTTTTGTAATTATGCATAGCCACCTGCTCTGAGTCATATATTTAGTTTAGAATGATAAGCCTACAGATTTACAGTTTTTCCATTTAGACTCTTAAATTTTGGCCTGAATCTGTCACATAATTTCTAAGCAGTTTTATACATAGAACAGCCTAAAACACAGTCCAAGTCACTGAAAGCAAGTCACCAGCCATGATGGAGGCTAATGTTTCCAAGTCAGAGAGCTGTTACCTTCTATTTATATCGCAGCATGTCCAGCGGCTGAGTCACTATAACAGTGCATGAAAAGTGAAGTGGATAAACATGCTCTCTTTGTTAGTTCATGACCTTCACAAATATAAAATTTTATTTTTAATAATTTGTTAAGCTATTGTTATTTTATTTCCCTGGAAAAATACAGGAATGAAGCTTGAGACAAATGTGAACAGAAAAATAAATTAGTTTTACTTATCTGGGTTAAGCTACTAATAAATCTCAAAATTGATTTTCAAAATAAATTATTAACTAGGAATTATAATTTGAAACAATGTATGGAGAAAATATGAGTGCAGAAATGTGGATAATATGCATGTGAATACTTCTCGTTTTACAATTCTCTGGTTTTATATGGGAATATAAATGTTATCTTCTTTTTCTTTAATTGAAATAGTTCCCTTTCTTTTCAGCATTTTACCCAAATCATTGGAGCTGAAAGTTTAAATCAAGAACACATCACCAGTTTCAACCAGCTAAAGGTTGATGCTAATATTCCAATTTTATCTTAAATGCTATTTTAATGGCAAGGTATTTTAAACTGAACATATAGGGAAAGTGAAGTGAGGTGACGATTTATTTTAGTAATGTGACAGAAAATAATAAATTTATCTATATCTATATGATTCCTAATTCTTATGTAAGCTGAGCCTCCCTCTTCTGGTTAAATATACTCAATCTGCTCTTAAAAGCAGCATAAACAAGCCAGCTTCTACTTTAATACCACAAGGGTAGCTGGAATATTTCATTTTCTTACACTCTGTGTCAAATCTTAATGCCATCTGTAACTTTTCAAATGTTGAGATGTCATTGTTATTTGTTCTCATTCAGCTCCCACCGCAATGCAGCATTACCTGTGAGTGATGCTTATATGTGTTGTCCAGGATATTGTAGTTAGATGTAGGCCTGTGGCAAAGAGGTAATCATATTGATTTTTCACTACTGCAGCAAATACTCTTGTGTCCAACTGCTAAGCTTTAGCAAAAGATAAATAAAACCACGACTATCAGATCTGCTGTTGAAGCAAGATTTCAAGTGCCTCCAAATCATCCACTGCAAGGTCATTTCAGACCGTATTGCACTCTTAAGTGGGATACATTGGGTAATATTTGCAGCTTTCCAGGCTTTCCCCTGACTGGTGATTCTGGGTTAATTTCTTCCTGGCTACTTCTATAGATTTCAACACAAAACGTTAAGGCACAACTTGTTTTATAAATCAATGTATAAGCAATGAACTTGGTATTCTGAGTACTAGGAAAACGGAGATAATAAAGAAATAATTAGGGAAGATAAAGAAAATATGTGTTTTAGTTTTATTAAAATAACAAATTGTTTTTAAAGCATTCACAAAATACAAGTTTTAAGAAAGACAGAACTGTTTAAATATTTTGAAAAAGTCTTGTTTTAAGTGTGGTAAAGGAAGAGTCTTTTATTTGTTGATTCTGAATGTCTTTTTGTTTTCTGTTATATTGTTGGTACTTTTGTTCAGAAATATAGTAAATAAAATCTGATTTCCTTCTGACTGGGAATTATAAAGTATTTTAGCAGATTGCATTTTTGAATTTAGTATATCTATATTTGAGAAGAAATAGTTTTTAAAAATAATATTAGTCTTTTTTCAGGCCATAAGTAGCAGTATAAAAATCACTCAAGCTCTACTTTAAGGCCCTTGAAGTTATTGACATTCATTTATTCATCAATTCCCCAGTTCAAAACGTACAGCTTGCGAGCATAGGAGTCTCTGTGCACTCAAGGAGCATCCCGCGTGGGAGGATACATGCAGAGAAGTTACTGCCATATCGAGTCAAGCTGCAAAACAGAGCTCTGTAATGATGGTGACAGACCCTGTCCCTTCCCCTGTTAGCACCGCGCGGTGCTCTGCTTCTGCTGAAAGTCCATTTTCCATATTGGGTTACACATGGCTCTCTGTGATCTCAGCCGTTCGCCTGTTTGGTTACTGTTATTGTCACTATAATCCAGGCACACTGACATTTCTTCTTCGTCTCCTCCTTGTCCACATCCTGGACCTCTCCCTCCTCCTCTGGTACCTCCTCTTCTCCTTTTTCTCTCTCTCCTTCTTCTGTTTTGATTAATTGTAACTCTTCTTTTTCGCAGTGATATGGATCATAATAAAAATTATGGAAGCATTCTCATCTTTACCTAGATAGATGACCCTACTTCTGACTCTTCTTATGGTTAGTAATCAACTCAAATATCATCTCCCCAAAAGATTCTTTTATATATAGCCTTTTGCTCTCCATTCATTATCATATTACCTCTCTTAATTTCTTCTATTATAGTTAAAATCCTATGAGAGGATTATATCTATCATCAATCTATCATCTATCTATCATCTGATCTACCTATCACCTATCTTAATGAACTGTCAAATAGTATCTGTCTGTCCACTGAAATGTAAACTTGATAGGACCAATACCCTATCTAGAATGTCCACAACTATATCACTACTCTATAGAACAGTGCTTGGCTCTGAGTAGGTAATCAATAAATATTTGTTAAATAAGTGAATATGTAACATTTAAAAACAATGCTCTGTATCCCCAGTGCCAATTATAGTACCTTTTAATCATAGGTGCTCAATAAATATTTAGCAAATGATTGAACTCTATTTCTAGAATATTCATAAAAGATGAGTCACCATTTCAGGTTAGATAGAAATATGACAGACAGACAAAAGTTAAACAGACATGACAGGGAGATGAAAAAACATATTTAGAAATATAGAGCCTGAACGATTTATATAACTGTGAGCTGTATATTAACAATATAGCTCAGGCATCTAGATTGATTTCAGCATAAAACAGTGATGGGTAATGGACTATTGTGTTAGAGAATTAGTTAGGAAAGATGAATGTAGAAGATGTTCTAGTACATAATTAAAGTAAATTTGGATGTTGTCTGTTAGACAACAAAGATTAACAAACAAGTAAGAAACAGAGGAGAGTGATAAGGAGTTGTTATTTGTGTTTTTATTTAATATTTCCCCCCTCAGGAAGAAGCTGGAAAGTTAATTTTACTGGAAGTGTTGAGGAGAATGTGGCTAGAGGAAGGGAAGGCAATTAGAAGTCCACTGGCTTTGCAGACGCCGCCGCCCCGAAGCCGCCCGTGACCAGCCATGGGGAACCCCACGATGTACTTCAACATCGCCGCCAATGGCGAGCCCCTGGCCCGCGTCTCCTTTGAGCTGTTTGCAGACAAAGTTCCAAAGACAGCAGAAAACTTCCGTGCTCTGAGCACTGGGGAGAGGGATTTGGTTATAAAGGTTCCTGCTTTCACAGAATATTCCGGGACTTATGTGCCTGGGCGGTGACTGCACACGCCATAATGGCACAGGCGGCAAGTCCGTCCATGGGGAGAAATTTGAGGATGAGAACTTCGTCCCGAAGCATGCAGGTCCTGGCATCTTGTCCATGGCAAATGCTGGACCGAACGCAAAGGGCTCCCAGCTTTTCATCGGCGCTGCCAAGCCTGAGTGGTTGGAGGGCAAGCATGTGGTCTTCGGCCGGGTGAAGGAAGGCATGGACATTGTGACAGCCATGGAGCGTTCCGGGTCCAGGAATGGCAAGACCAGCAAGAAGATCACCAGTGCTGACTGTGGGCAACTCTAATAAGTTTGACTTGCGTTTTATTTTAACCACCAGACCATTCCTTCTGTAGCTCAGGAGAGCACTCCTTCACCCCGATTTGCTTGGAATGTTCTATAATCTTTGTGCTCTTGCCAGTTTATTGGGTCCCATACCCTTTCCCAGTCTAGCTGGATTGCAGAGTTAAGTTTATGAGTATGAAATAAAAACGAAACAGTTGGAAAAAAAAAAGTCTACTATAACAGTCAAAGGAAAAGATGGTGAAGGCCTGAACTGAGGCATTCTTAGAGAGGAGGACTTGCATTTGAGACATACTACTGAGGTAATATTAATAAAATAGAGAGAACCTATTGTGAAATAACATAAGGAGAAAATAGTCAAAGATGAAGCCCATGAATATGGTTAAGTTCCTGGGTATATGATTTAGCAAGGAAAGAAAAATATTTAGAGGATAAAGGGTAATAAGACTTATCTTGACAATTTAGAGTTTGAGTATCTGTTGTCATCTCAAAATGAGGGTGTCCAGATAACCAGTAGGTACTGGACATGTTAGAAATTAGATTCCATGTGACTGGAAACAGTGTGTCTTTGACTGCAACCCAGCCTCATGCATAGCTCCTGAAATAAAATATAGGTTCAATAAGTAATTGTTGGGTGCAATTATTAATAGGAAATTTTGCAGGGAGAAATAAGATAACGTCAGCAGATCAATTATACCTTAAAAATGTCTGTATCTTTATTTAGGTCCACCATCTCTTACAAATGGTAAGTGTAGATCTAATATTTGGTAAAAATAAATTATAGAATAATTTTATTAAGTTACTGTATGAAACTTACTTTACTATTTATACATAGTTAAATTATTTTCTGGATGAAAGAAATTCTAAATTTGAATATTAGTAAATTTTGTCAAATGCCACCATATAATGTATAATTTATCATTCAATTTTACATAAAAATTTAAGAACACAATTAAATGTTCCTTAACTCTGAATATTTTTGTATTTGATATGGATAAAATTTCTTCCTAATGACATGAAAAGACACATTAATGTGTAATCTAAACAACAGAAAGAGGTTACTTTTACAACTTTTTACCTATATTATAGAAGGGGCTTCTTGCTCAAATATTGAGGATATCTTTTTATGGGAGCCATCCTTTTTTTCATCCAGACATTTTCAACAGGCTTAAAACATGAGCTGAATCAACTTTTGCATAGGTCATTGAAAGAACACACAAAATAAAAATTTACGGGAATAATGCAAATATGTAAACTCAATGTTGTAAAAAATAAAATATATTCTTAAGAATCTTTTAGTTCACTTCTACACCCCATATCTACAAATCTAATAGTGAAAGGCAGTTTTATTTATACAAGTCTTCTGAAGAAATGCCAATGAGAAAAATAATAGCTCAGTCAGAAAAGAATGTTGCAAACAGAAAGCTACAAGGTAAAATTCAATCAATGACCCTAGGTTGTGTTTTTCCTTTGTCACACAAAGTCCAGAAAAGTGTTGCCAAAGAGTATTTTGGGTGAGAGTAAAAAGTCCAGACTTTCTTGCCCAACCAAAAAAAATCATAATACCAGCCTGTACAATAAACAGTTGTTGGAAATTCATGACTTATTTATTCAATTATTATTAATTTAATAGCAATAACCTACTAACCATTTTATTGAATTGAGGAAATGGCCAAAATACAGATGTCTTATTTTACTTTATACTTGCCAATCTTCAAATTTGCTTTGTATTCTATATAGATATAATGCAAGAGTGCTATTATAGAAGATACTTTAAAATAAAAATACAAGTATACCAACCAATTAAAAAGCATTCATTATAGCAGTGGTTCTAAACCTTGGCTACACATTAGAATCACCTGGGAATCTTTTAAAAATCCTGATTTCTGGGCCTCATCCTCCGGAAATTCTGTTTCTTTGTTATGGGGTGAGGCCACAACATTAGTAACAAAGAAACAGAATTTCTGGAGGATGAGGCCCAGAAATCAGGATTTTAAAAAGATTCCCAGGTGATTCTAATGTGCAGCCAAGGTTGAGAACAACTGCATTATAGGATCATTTAATCATGTGTTTTACTAACAGATTTCAATGAATTAAAGCACCTAAACTATCCTTTTCTTGAGCTTTGTTGGTCTTCAGCAGGATGGGGAATAGTGTGGGCCATTTGTGCAGGTGGAAAGGGTAGAGCTTAACTCACATCTTTTTGGAAGAAGACATGAAAGCAGCCACTGCTGATTTAAACTATATCAGAATTAGAAATTATACAAAGAAAAACTGATGGATGCATTTACCTATATATATAAAAGCCCAGTGACCGGAACAGTGGAATGACCAGAATGATTGGTGGCTATGACAAAAACTGCGCAGCCCACCAGCCTGATCCAGGCCCCAATCAGCCCCCAACACCCTGATCGGGGGCGGGGTTGGCTGCCAAACACCTACGGCCCTTCTCCCCAACTGGCCAGGCCCTCAATCGGTCCCCAGCAAGCTGATTGGGGGTGGGCCCCGACCGCCAACCACCCACAGCCCCCTCCTCTAACCAGTCTGGCCCTATGGACCCACATTGAGTTGGGTGGGCTGGCTTTCCCCACCTGAGCATGAATTCGTGCACTGGGCCTCTACTATTTTTATAAACAAAAAGAGTGAACATACCCTATGGTGAACCATTCCACTCCTAGATATACTTTACAGAAACAAGTGCTTTCTGTACCAGGAAACATACACAAGAAAGATCATAAGGAAACCTGTTTACTGGAAGTATATTGATTGAATAATGTGTGCTATGATCAACAATGGAATAGTATGCGGCAATAAACATGAGTTAAGAAAACAGTTGAAAACAATGATATTGCTAATGCATACGGCATAAAGTAAAAAAATATATATGAAATAACATTTACTGTATGATTCCATGTATATAAAAATTTAAAAACTGAGAAAATTTAGGATAATTTACAAATAAGTAATTGGATAGTAACTGCTATGGACTATGTTTGTAACTCCCCAAAATTCATATGCAGAAACCCTAATGCCCAATGTGATGCTATTTGCGTATGGGCCTTTGTAAGGTAATTAAATCATGGGAGTGGAGCCCTCGTGGTGGGGTTAGTGCCCTTATAAGAAGAGATAGGAGCAAGAGCTTGCTTGTTCTCATTGCTCTCTGACACGTGGTGGGGAGAATGAGAAGAGAGATATCTGCAAACCAGGAAATAGGCTCTCACCAAGACCTGACTCTGCCAGCACCTTGATCTTGGACTTACCAGCCTCCAGAACTGTGAGAAATAAATGTTTGTTGTGGAAAACATCCAGTCTATGGTAATTTGTTATAGCAGCCCGAAAAGTCCCCTAAAATGTGAAGTAAGAAATTGTAAACAAAGTAAGTCAGGGAGTAGTTTTAGAGGAAGGGCTAGTTATTAGGACGAGACATATTGGGGGAGGGGTTTTGATTTACTGGCAAGATTCTATTGCTTGATCTCTCTGATAGGTATATAGCTGGACATTTTACAATAATTTATTAGGCAGTACATTTGTGGCTTTATGTATCCTTCCTCCTGTGTGTTACACTTCACAACAAATCTGCTTGCAAACAAAAAAGAAGACCAAAAAGGAAATGAGAATAGGATAGTTTTACAGGTAATATTTAAGGGTAGGGGGAGTAAGTACATGGATTGGCAAACTACGGCCCACAGGCCGGATCTGGCCCGTTTGAAATGAATAAAACTAAAAAAAAAAATAAGACCGTACCCTTTTAGGTAATGATGTGTACTTTGAATTTATATTAGTTCACACAAACACTCCATCCATGCTTTTGTTCCGGCCCTCCGGTCCAGTTTAAGAACCCATTGTGGCCCTCGAGTCAAAAAGTTTGCCCACCCCTGGATTAGACTCGAATATGATAAAGTAGAACTGAAAATGACCTGGGCGTGTTGTCCACCAGTGGGCAGTCTTATCTTGCCAGGATGTGCTCAGTCTATTACTTGGCACATAAGTTAGTTAGCTAGAATATATTGCATGCTACAAATTACCTGGAAGCTAAATGTAGAGTCCTTGTAAGACACATGGCAAGCAAATGTAAAGCAAATTAGTTCCTTGTCTAAAATTACTGGGGGAAAAAATAAAGGATTACAACAAGAAAGGAAAGCAAGTTAAAAGAAAAATGGCTAATTTTTAAAAAGTTAACAATAACATTGAGTCAAAACTAATTATTGTAATTTACCTTTAAAACAAAAGAGTACTTACAATGCCCTTAATTTACAATGTTTAAATATTTATGAGTTATTTCTAAGAATACAATTATCTTCAAATACCACCATACATATTTTTGTAATTATGGATTGTTAATAGCACACATGTCCCAGTGGTCACTTCTTAAATATCTAAATAGAGAGAGAAAAAATGTTACAGATTGATATCTTACTAGGATGTTTTATTTCTTGTTATTAGTAAAACAAATTTCCAAAATTTCTTAGTGTTCAGGTTTATTTTCTGTTGTATGAAACAATCTACCAAAATAATTCCTCTGAATAATGAGTCCATGTAAGCAATTTGCCTCCTTCTTATTACTCATACATTACTGAAGTTAAGCAATGTGTTTCTAAATAGTATGTACCCATGAAACTGCTTAGTGACTTGTGACAATAAAAGTACAATTAGGCAGGAAGCAAATGAGGTGTTTGTCTCTACAGCCAAAGTGAAGATAAGAGTTTAAACCAGCGATTTTCAGCTGCCGTGCCACAGGGTTTTAAAACATGCGATACCTGACTATTTAGTCAGGGGCACCGAGCTCTTTTCCTTTATATTGTCAAATAAAATAATGACAGCAGCCAGCACAACTATCGCCGTCCGATGTGAATGAGCCAACACTATATGTATTTTTGTCAAATGAAAAATTATATTTTGGTGTGCCATAGAATTTTAGCAATTAATTTATGTGTGCCATGAAATGAAAAATGTTGAAAATCACTGGTTTAGGCAATTAGTTGCTTAATTCAAGTATTCAAACTATTTTTGCTTCAATCACCTAGATAATCAAAAATCAAGTTGCTGGGAATTTTGCCTACATTTTCTAAGCAGTTTGTTCCATCTTTAAATGGATTTGGCAAAATAAATGTAATATCTGAATTTTATGGTGTTATTATTTATTGGAAAAGCAATGGAACTTGCTGTTCTCAGCACTCATATACTAGAGTGCTCTGGATTAAATGAATTACTTAAATTATCTTCTGTTCTTTGCCTCTACTACTTGTCCCTCCTTTGTTCTTCTCTTTCTCTGTTATTTCTAACACATTTTACCCAAATACACATGTTCTTCAATTAACTCCTCCAAGAAAAGTAGGTCACTGACATATGTTTCATCTCATGTTTGGAGGTATGCACACCTTGGTGGGAGAGTGCGAGTTAGTAACGACTGTCTGAAGAATCTAGAAGTATTAGAGGCAAACGCTTGTTGGACTTAGAAAGAGGAAAACAAGCAACTTTCAGGTGATGGATATCATGATATCATCAAACATCAGTAAGACATTCATTCTAGAGAGAATGTAGTAATGTTTGTAGCACAGGGGCAGACAGAATACAAAGCAGAAATGTCAATAGCTGATCACAGAGAGAAGTAGAGGCTTCTGATTAAACTGTGTGGAATTCCTGGTTTATTCAATAGGTTGCCACTAAAATTCTTTATGTGGGAAAGTGACATATTCAGAGTTTTGAGAGAATTGCATAGGCAGTAAGGAGAACGGACTAAAATGGACAGCAAAGAGTGACAGAGAAGCCAATTAGAAGATGGTTTAAATAGCCCAGGCTTGAAATAAATCAATGGCAACAGTTATAGAGCAAAGAGCACAGATTTTTAGAATAATTCTGAGACATAATAAAAATAGTAACATATTGATTATAAAAGATCTTCCAGAGGAAGTGTATATAAGCAAGAAAAGCAGAGGGGGGGGAGAAATGGTGGCATCTGTAATAGTGTCAACAATAAAAATAAAGTTTAAAAAAAAAGGAAAGAAGGAAAAAAAATACATACCTATAAAGTGAATGGGTAAAATATCTATACTAATAAAGAGCTAATATGCTAATGAGCGGGACGCTGTAATGAGTAACGACCAGGTCATTAGCATATTAGCTGGGGTGTTGCTCCAGAGTTCTGGCGGAAGTGGGGAGGCACCTGGAGGAGGTGGGACCATCCCATGCTGGGGAGGGCAGGGATGAGAGCCCATAGCGCCCCCCTCACCAGTCCTTCACCACCCACTGCTCACACTCTGAGTGCCCTGCAGCCCACCTGCTAGGGGAGGAACACAGTGCAGCAGGCAGGAGGCTTCCACACTCTCCTCCAGAGCCATGATGGGGCAGAGCCGCCGCTTTGCTCCAGAGATGGGGCAGAAGTGGGGAGGCACCCAGGGAAGGTGGGACCAGCCCAAGGCGACTGGAGGGACTGAGGTCGGGGCTTGAAGCAGCCAGAGAAGGCCAGTGGGTTTGGGGGTTTGGGCCAGGGCACTGGAGCTCTGCGTTTACAGGTTCGGGTGTCAAGGCAGAGCTGCAGGTAGGTGGGTGGCATCGCGCGATATCACGTGCTGGGCTCCTAGTCTTAATATAAAATGGCATATTATTATCAGTCTTAAGTATATAAAATAGCAACATTTATTTGCTGTTTATATTTATTGGAATTCTTGGCAAAACTAATCACAATTTTTTAATGGATTATATATATGAAAAATTTTGAAATACTTTGATGTACCAGGGGTGGGCAAACTTTTTGACTTGAGGGCCACAATGGGTTCTTAAACTGGACCGAAGGGCCGGAACAAAAGCATGGATGGAGTGTTTGTGTGAACTAATATAAATTCAAAGTAAACATCATTACACAAAAGGGTACGGTCTTTTTTTTTTTTTAGTTTTATTCATTTCAAACGGGCCAGATCCGGCCCACGGGCCGTAGTTTGCCCACGGCTGAGTAGACATACATACCTTTTCAAAATCAAAAATTTTGAAATTTTGAGTGGTCAGAGGAAATGAGAACTTCTCTTCCAGACAAACAACTTCTAAGCTTTTACATCTCAGTACAAGTAGAATATATGTTGTGAACACTATCTCACACACACCTATTCTTTTGTATTTATACAGTTCCGCTACTGTTTCACTACTATTGTGCTCATTATAGGTAGTATTATTTCACATATTTATCTTTGCATCTTTTGAAACAAACATAGTGCTTGGTGCTAATATTATTTATTGAATAGCTAGGCAAATAAAGTAATGTGACCTCTAAACTTCCTAATAAATTGTTTTAACATTATTATTTTAGATGTGTGGTTTTAAATAATTTGTTTAGACTTCTTTTACATTTAGGAATCAAAATTATAGTGTGGCTTTAATATCCCAGTTAATTCTGGACTTGATATAGTTATTACCTCATAAACAGGAACCACCCTTTCATTATCATTTAATTCCTGTGGTGCCTATACTAGAAATGTTTCAATTATAAATAAAAGTTGTTGCTGATCAGAGCACAAAGAACTTTGCAGGACAAAAATTCAATAACTAATGAATGACCCAAACGCTAGCTAAATTTCCCTAAGGAGCAATCCTTCGCATGAAGCTAGCTAAAGAACTCATGTCTTTTTCATATTGTACCTATATTCCATAGAAGAATATTGATTCGTACATTAAATCTCAGAGAGCCTGACCTCCTTATAACAGTGCATGTGTGTGCCCATCTGAAGTGCCACTGAGAGGGCTGTGCCCTTGAATCATTCTCTCTACTTGCTCAGGCTCTCCTTGAGAATAAACACACATCCATATTTATGATATGGTTTCATTCATTTAGGAGTCAAAAATAGCTGCATAATAAAAGCAATAATGTGTTTTAAAATGAATAGAAAATCGCATCATCTTTAATATGAATGCATGCTGTGAACCCTAATTCTCCAAGCTTTTCTGGAAGCAGCCTGCTCTCATCATCCCCATTAGATAAGACATTTAACTTTGTGCCTACTGACCTGGATTTAGGAACATGGGATTTAAGAAACACCACATGGAGTTAGTCCTATATTCAGCTCTGAATTATGCTATTTTGCCTCTGGAAGTTGTACATAGTGGCATATTTTCAGGAAAGTATGGAAACTGAATCCAACCTTAGTTAGAAATGTGAACTTGGTCATTTTTATATTTAGTTCCCTTTCTTCCATAGTATGGAACTTTGGTTCCACATCTCTTTCTGCCATAAGTGTACAATGCACCAAGCTCTCTCTTTCTGTGATTTTCTTAATCTCATTTCTGTGCAATTAATTAAAATTAATTAATGGAAAGTTTTATATGCTTTCACAAAGCTATTTTATCTAATACAAGCAAAGCCTTATTAACAAAATAAACATAAATAGTGGAATTTGTCTTTAGGGCCATATATATAGGATACACATATGGTAGTAAGCTACTCTCAAATAATTATACATATTTAGACATATACCCTAATAATTGCCTTATTGGATCCTATTATCTCCCAGAATCTTTCAGACCTCAGAGAGGACTCAATGTTTCCTCTAAGAGCTCTCACCTGATTAGTCAGGGGCACTAAATTAAATTTTTCTTAACTCAAAACCAATTGATTTGAGACTTTAATTGTGTTGGCAAAATTCCTCACTTTTTCTATATTTCACTGGCTAGAAGCAAATCACTGGACTCACATTCAATAGGAGGGCACAACAGAGCATGAGCAGGAGATGGTGATCATGAGGGATCATCTTATATTAATGCTTTCCACAGAGGCAGAGCCAACAGAAATTCCCAATAGCTTAGAAAAATGGTTGGAAGTAAAATAGGGTCAATATACAACTCTTAACTTTTTGCCTGCCCAGAAGGAAAGATGGAGAGTAATTCCATTTACTGAGATGAGGTTACTAGGGGAAGAAGATATATCAGTGGTTCTCAACCTTCCTAATGCCGCGACCCTTTAATATACTTCCTCATGTTGTGGTGACCCCCAACCATAAAATTATTTTCATTGCTACTTCATAACTGTAAGTTTGCTACTGTCATGAATCATAATGTAAATATCTGATATGCTATATGTGTTTTCCGATGGTCACGACCCACAGATTGAGAACCACTATATTATAAATGTATCTAGAGGACTGGGGAAATGAAGTAATTTGTTTTGGACATGTTAAGTTTAAAATATCAATTAGACTTAAATTGCGGTACTAAGCAGATCATTCACCATTCAAGTCTGGAGCTCAGAGGAGTTGAAAAGGGGGGTTATATATTTGAGGTACATAGTATAGGTAATAGTTACAGCCATGTACCTAGATGAGCTCTCTTATGAGAATGCCAACTAGAGAGAAAAGGACTGAGGTCTGGGGACTGACACACTCCCAAGTGTAGAGGTACGCAAGAGGAGACAGAGCTAGCTAGTTCAGGAAAATGGGCTTGAACATCCAGTGCGTTCTGAGGAAGGTAATCATAAATAATTGTACTGGAAACGAAAACCAATAAATTTTTCAGAGTAGAATGAGTAACAAATTGCTTCCGTCATTGTTAAGTGATCAAAAACAATGGGATTTCATATTGGCCTTAGATTTGGCAAGCTCATGGTGATTGGTTATTGGAACATGTAGGATGTAAGTGTGGTTGAATTGGCTTTAATAGGGAATGGAAGATGATGTAGTATAGATCTAGTGGGATTCTACTGGCCACTCAGAGGCCTGCAGCCACAGGCGGGGAACGTTGGTTTCCTCCAACGATCCTCCGTCACTGAGGCAAGCAAGCCTCATGTTAGTTTCAAGCTGCCTGGCTGCCAGCCGCCATCTTGGCTGACAGTTAATTTGCATATCTCGCTGATTAGCCAATGAAAAGGGTGGCTGTCGTACGCCAATTACCATGTTTCTCTTTTATTGGTGTAGACTAGAGGCCCAGTTCACAAAAATTTGTGCACTTGGGGGGGAGGGGGCTCCCTCAGCCCGGCCTGTGCCCTCTCGCAGTCTGGGACCCCTCGGGAGATAACGCCCTGCTGGCTGAGGCCTGCTCCTGGGTGGCAGAGGGCAGGCCCAATCCCTAGGTGCAGCCCCTGGTCGGGCTCAGAGCAGGGCAGATTGGGGAGTTGGAGCGCCGCCCCCTGTCATGCACATAGCAGGGCGGATTGGGAGGTTGCAATGCCACCCTCAGTCACGCTCGGGGTAGGGCCGATTGGGGGGTTGGGGCATCGCCCCCTGTCACACTCAAGGCAGGGTCGATGGGGAGGTTGTGGTGCCACCTCCTGTCACGCACAAAGGAGGGCCAATCCGGGGGATGGGGCACTGCCCCCTGTCATGCACAGAGCAGAGTCGATAACAGGGTTGGGGAGCTCCCCCCCTGTCACGAACAGAGCAGAGTAGATCAGGGGGTTGGGGAGCTCCCCCCTGTCACCCACAGAGCAGGGCCCATCAGGGGTTTGGGGAGCTCCTCCCTGTCATGCACACAGCAGGGCCCATCAGGGGGTTGAGGAGCTCCCTGCTGTCACTCACAGAGTAGGGCCCGATAGGGGAGTTGGGGCACCGCCCACTGTCACACACAGGGCAGGGCTGATCAGGGGGTTGGGGCACCACCCTCTATCACCCACAGAGCAGGGCCGATCAGGGGGTTGGGGCGCCGCCACTGTCACACTCAGGGCAGGGCCAATGGGGAGGTTATGGCTCTACCCCATCACACACAGAGCAGGGCCCATGGGAGGGGGGGCTTGGGGCGCCGCAACCTGTCACACACAGAGCCGCAGGGCGATCAGGGGGTTGGGGAGCTCCCCCGTATCAGGCACAGAGCAGGGCTGATCAGGAGGTTGGGGCGCCTTCCCATGTCACAAACAGAGCAGGGAGGATAGGGAGGTTGTGGCCCCGCCCCCTATCACACACAGAGCCACAGGGCGATCAGGGGGTTTGGGCGCTTCCCCCTGTCGCACTGATCCCAGTGCCAGTGCCTGGAGGCCTCGCGGCTCCACTGATCCTGGTGCTGGGAGGCATATTACCCTTTTACTATATAGGATAGAGGCCTGGTGCATGGGTGGGGCTGGCTGGTTTGCCCTGAAGGGTGTCCTGGATCAGGGTGGGGGTCCCCACTGGGGTGCCTGGCCAGCCTGGGTGAGGGGATGATGGCTGTTTGCAGCTGGTCACACATCCTTCAGGGTGGGGGGTCCCCACTGTGGTGCCTGGCCACCTGGGTGAAGGGATGATGGCCGTTTGCAGCTGGTCACACACCCTTCAGGGTGGGGGTCGCCACTGGGGTGCCTGGCCAGTCTGGGTGAGGGGCTGAGGGCTGTTTTCAGGCTGGCAGGACACAGAAGCTCCCAACCGCTCCTTTTTTTTCTTTTTTAGTCTGGGCCAGCTTTAGCTCTGAGGCTCCAGCTCTTAGACCTCTGCTGCTGAAAGCAGGTATTTGGTTTGTTTCGGTTCTATAATCTAAACAATGTATAACTCCAGCTCTGAGATCCCGGCTCGCTGAAAGCAGATTTCTGGGGTTTTGTTTAGCTTCTATATTTGTTACAATGTTTCAAACTGCAGGCTCAGAGGCAGGCGGGGAATGTTGATTTCCTCCATCACTGAAGCAAGCAAGCCTCATGTTAGTTTCAAGCTGCCTGGCTGCCGGCCGCCATCTTGGCTGGCAGTTAATTTGCATATCTCCCTGATTAGCCAATGGGAAGGGTAGCGGTCGTATGCTAATTACCATGTTTCTCTTTTATTAGATAGGACTAGAGGCCCGGTGCACAAAAATTAGTGCACTCGGGGGGAAGGGAGGGGTCCCTCAGACCGGCCTGTGCCCTCTTGCCGTCTGGGACCCCTCGGGAGATAACGACCTGCTGACTTAGGCCTGCTCCCGGGTGGCAGAGGGCAGGCCCAATCCCTAGGTGCAGCCCCTGGTCGGGCTCAGAATAGGACTGATTGGGGAGTTGGGGCGCCATCCCCTGTCACGCTCAGAGCAGGGGGGATTGGGAGGTTTCGATGCCACCCCCAGTCACGCTCAGAGTAGGGCCAATTGGGGGGTTGGGGCACCACCACCTGTCACGCTCAGAGAAGGTCCAATCTGGGGATTGGGGCGCTGGCCCCTGTCATGCACAGAGCAGGGCGGATCAGGGGGTTGGGGTGCCGCCCTCTATCACCCACAGAGCAGGGCCGATCAGGGGGTTGGGACGCCACCACTCTCACACTCAGGGCAGGGCCAATGGGGAGGTTATGGCTCTACCCCATCACACACAGAGCAGGGCCTGTGGGAGGGGGGGGTTGGGGCGCCGCACCCTGTCACACACAGAGCCGCAGGGCAATCAGGGGGTTGGGGAGCTCCCCCGTATCAGGCACAGAGCAGGGCTGATCAGGAGGTTGGGGCGCCTTCCCATGTCACAAACAGAGCAGGGCGGATAGGGAGGTTGTGGCCCTGCCCCCTGTCACACACAGAGCCACAGGGCGATCAGGGGGTTTGGGCGCTGCCCCATGTCACGCTGATCCCGGTGCCGGGAGGCCTCTCGGCTCCACGGATCCTGGTGCTGGGAGGCATATTACCCTTTTACTATATAGGGTAGAGGCCTGGTGCATGGGTGGGGCTGGCTGGTTTGCCCTGAAGGGTGTCTTGGATCAGGGTGGGGGTCCCCACTGGGGTGCCTGGCCAGCCTGGGTGAGGGGATGATGGCTGTTTGCAGCTTATCACACACCATTCAGGGTGGGGGTCCCCACTGGGGTGCCTGGCCAGTCTGGGTGAGGGGCTGAGGGCTGTTTTTAGGCTGGCGGGTGACGGAAGCTCCCAACCGCTCCTTTTTTTCCTTTTCTTTTTTAATTCTGGGCCAGCTTTAGCTCTGAGGCTCCAGCTCTTAGGCCTCTGCTGCTGAAAGTAGGTAATTGAAGCAATGTATAACACCAGCTCTGACTCCAGCTCTGAGATCCCAGCTCGCTGAAAGCTGGTTTCTGGGTTTTTTTTTAGCTTCTATATTTGTTAAAATGTTTCAAACTGCAGGCTCAGAGGCCTGTGAGGCAGGCGGGTAACGTTGGTTTCCTCTATCACTGAAGCAAGCAAGCCTCATGTTAGTTTCAAGCTGCCTGGCTGCCAGCCACCATCTTGGCTGACAGTTAATTTGCATATCTCCCTGAATAGCCAATGGGAAGGGTAGCGGTCGTACGCCAATTACCATATTCCTCTATTATTATATTAGATTATTACTATATTTTTTTATGCTGTGGAAGTGAACTATTACAGAGAAGAATGTGTACTTACATAGTGGACAGCAAATTCTACCCATTGAAAAAGCAGGAGAGTTGTATTTTAGATAAGAACAAGAAGAATTTATCCAGTGAAATATTAGGAAATACCAACAATATGGCAGAGATGAAAGGCAAACCAGAAGGCATGGTAATGGACACCAAGTGGAGTAGGCTGATTTGTGTTGTCTATGCACATTATTAATGATTTATAATTTGTTTTTTAAGGTTATTTCCTATAACATGAAAATCTACACTTTTGTGACCAGAAATAATACTTTAATTTTTCAGTCATTTACATTAGAGATTAAGGGAAATGTTTTGAAATAAACCAGTCTCTCTCCTTTTTTTCACTCTACTGGTACAAATTCTAAGCCAGCCTCTGTATCAGGGCACCTCTGACATAATTCACCTGAGGTATGAAAAGTGCTTTCTAGATTTTGCATTGACTACAAAAATGAGTAAATATACTGTTTCTTATCTCACAGAAACACAATTTCATAGTGAAATAAAACATATATAATGACTCAATACAAATAAGATGAAGGTTGCTGCGTTTCCGTAGTGTAGTGGTTATCACGTTCGCCTCACAAATAAGATGAAGGTAATATATCTATCATAATTTTAATAAATTTATCACAGCCTTTATTTCCTATTTATGATCTTTCTCATTAATTTTTCTTCATGTATATATTTGTCTTTAATAAAATCCTAAGTTAATGGCAAACTTTGATGGAGATTTTAATTCATATTATTTTATTTAAATAACTAGGGGCCAGTGCACAAATCCATGCACCTTGAAAGGAACTGTGGGCCGCAAGGCTGTGGTGGGTACAGGGGCAGATCTCGGCCCATCCTCTGTGCCCCGGCCCAGTCTTATCCGCCATGGATCCCAATACCCTGTCTGCTGGCAGGCCCACTCCTGCTGCTGCCGCTCCCACACTCTGACAGCGCTGGCTCTGCTCTCACCCTCTGATGGTGCAGAGTAATTGGGGCCAGTGCTAGCAGTGGGTCCGAGTGGGGCCAGTGCCACCAGTGGGTGCGAGTGGTGGCGGCTGCCCCAATCACCCCTCAAGAGCAGGAGGAGGTGGAGAAGCCCTCAGAGGCGATCAGGGCCATCAGCCACCTCTCACACCCACTGATGGCACCAAGTGGTTGGGATCAATGCTGGAAGCCGGCAGCGGGTGAAAGCAGGGATGGTGCCAGCAATGGGTGCAAGCGGGGCTGACACCAACAGCCAGGCGTGACAGCGGTGTGCAAGAGCAAGAAATTTTCAGTAACCACCAGAGGTTCACCCCAATGACAGCCTTGGTCTGGCACCCTCGCTCACCTGCTCCACCATCCCACCATGGCCAACGCCCACCGTGTTCCACATGTGCTCCATGGTGGTCAGCGCACGTCATAGCGACCGGTTGTTCTGCCATTTGGTTTATTTGCATATTAGCCTTTCATTATATAGGATTACTATAAAGTATTATAAGGTAAGATTAAATCTAAAAAAATATAAACAATACAAATAGTAATTTTCATTTTTATAATTTCACATATATTTCTCTTTCCATGTCATGCTTTGTCTTATTACCTTGTCTATTTCATTTGATTTTTAAGAGTTACAATCATATAATATATTTGGATGTATATTTAAACACTAAAGTTATGAAGTTACTAGATTTGATTTGGGTGTTTTGTTATTCTAGGTGAACAGATTCATTTTAATTATTTTTTGAGAATCAATACATGGTGGATGAAATGAGCAAAAACATTTGATATTTGTTTACCTTACTTTTCAGAGAGAAATAATTTCTGTTACCATGCCTTCTCTACTTATATTTTACCAAATTAAAATATTAATGCTCAGAGAACAAATTGGACGCTGTTATTAAATTAAGCATCACAATGAGGTAGAACTGACAGGAAAGTGTGTATTGTCAGTTGGCATTTCAAATTGCTAAGCTCTGATGACATTCCAGATAGCAAAAACGTTCAAATTTAGAGCAATGTGGAAACAATGTATTTCTAGCAAATGTGACCTAAATTCATGTGTTTGTTGAAAGCTCTAAATAAATATATTTTATTGTAATTTTATTTTTTTGTGCAAAACTTATCTTGTGAGCAGAGGACCAGATCTTAAAGATTACTTAAAAATATTGTGTCACTTAGGACTCTTTGGTAGAAAGTGACAAACATTGACTCTGCCAAGTTAACCATAAAAAGACCTAAAAATATTGTAGGTTTATTGAGAAGATAAAATGAGAAACAGTATGTGAAAGCAATCATCATTGCTTCACAAGTGCTCAGTAAAATTAGTTCTGAATACCAATACTTGTTAGATGGGCGAGTCTGGCATTGTGAGGTGGTGGGAAGGGAGAATAGAAAGGGGAAGGCTCCAGCCAATTCTACTGAGAGACTATCACAAAACCTCAGACAATTTGATTCTAAAGACAGATGCCATTAAATTAAAATTTAACGAGATATACAAACTGAATAGATATGAAAGTTTTAAGAAGAAATGGTCAGAGGAAATAATACTGATGTTCTATTGAGACAATAGCCTGTTCAAAACCCAGTAATTGTCTACTCTGAAATGTCTGCTAAGTTTAATGGCATAGAATATCAATCTCCTAATATCTAAAGAAGCCATGTGGCAATCACATAAGAAAGCCTGAATTTTAAAGTATGAGTATGACTCTACTGAAGTTCCCAGGAGGCTTTGCTCTGTGTGGACTTGACTAATCCTAAATTACTCTAATATTTTCCAAAGATTTTAGTATTTCACTCAATAGATTGGCCCAAGACAGAATTACACAATGTAGTAAGTCCCTACCCTTTCTGAGTTTCAGTGAAGCAGGAAAGAAGGGAAAACTTTAGTGATTTTTAAATACATGCTTTAACCTCAAGTTGAGAGTCTTTGGGAGTGTGATGATATGCCCAAATCCATTCTAACCATACAGATTATAATGTATGTCTCTGTCTGCCATAATTCATAAGTTATATTTTTCTCCATACCTTATTTAAATACTTGCCAAAATAGTTTCCAACTCATTCATTTTCCCCATCTAATTGTGCCTAATACATAGAATACACCCAATCCTCCACTATTCCTAAACATTCGGTAAGGTAAAAACTTAAAACTCTTCTTAATAGTTATTCATAATAAATCTTTCTTAGTTCTGATTCTTTGAAAAGTGTGCAACTAAATAATATTAAATTCATTAATCTATGAAAAAAAATAATCAAATATGCTGCTGCCACTTTATTTAGTATTATTTATATACTAGTGGCCTGGTGCATGAAATTCATGCACATTAAAAGGGAATTAATTAGAAGAAATATTTTAATATTGCTATTTGCCCTTTCCCTATAATAGAAGTGTCAGAGATGAAAGAAAATTAGTAAAATGTATATGAAAATCTTCCTCTTGTCAGAGTCTGGGACACACTGTGGGACCCAGAATCAAGTCCCCGCACACCCGCGGCACCTCAGAATCATGCGAGACCCAGACCTAGCCGACCCTACCCCCATCAAGCCCCACCAGATGGGGAGTACAGCCTCAGGTCCCTCATCAAGCCCTGCTGGGTGGGAGTTGCAGCCTCAGGGATCCCGGCACACGCTGGGTGGGGGGCACAGCCTCAGGTCCCTTGGCACACCTTCAGGTCCCCTGGCCCGGCACCAGGACAGGAGGCACAACTTGAGGTCCCTTGTCAAGCCCCGCTGAGCAGAGGGCACAGCGTGAGGTCCCCCAACCTGACACCAGGGCAGGGGGTGTAACCTCAGGTCCTCTGTCAAGCCCTGCCAAGCAGGGGGCATGGCCTGAGGTCCCCCAGCCTGGGCCGGGGCGGGGTGCACCTTGACACCCCCATCAAGCCCCACCGGGTAGGAGATGCAGCCTGAGGTCCCCCATCAAGCCCCACTGGGCGGGGGGGGCACAGCTTCAAGTCCCCCCCACCCTCACCCGGACTGGCACTACACTGCCTCAGGTCCCTGCTGATCAGTTATTATGGCTCATTACGGAATTCTGCCTCCTCTGTGGGCGCAGCCATCTTGTGGTGGTGTTACGGCTTGAAGGTCAATTTTCATATTATATAGGACTAGGGGCCCGGTGCACGAAATTCGTGCACTGGGTGTGTGTGTGTGTGTGGGGGGGGGTGTCCCTCAGCCAAGCCTGCCCCCTCTCACATACTGGGAGCCCTCAGGCGTTGACCCCCATCACCCTCCAATCGCAGGATTGGCCCCTTGCCCAGGCCTGACGCCTCTGACAGAGGTGTCAGGCCTGGGCAGGGGACCCTCATTTCTCCCCATCACTGGTTCTGCCCCCAACCCAGGCCTGATGCCTCTGGCCCAGGCAACAGGCCTGGGCAGGGGACCCCCAGACCCCTCCGATTGCTGGCTCTGCCCCTTGCCCAAGCCTGATGCCTCAGCCAGAGGCGTAGACCCCCATCACCCTCTGATCACCTGATCGGCCCCTTGCCCAGGCCTGATGCCTCTGCCAGAGGTGTCAGGCTTGGACAGGGGACCCCCATCTCCCCCCGATCACTGGCTCTGGCCCCCGCCCAGGCCTGAGGCCTCTGGCCCAGGCTTCAGGCCTGGGCAAGGAGACCATCATATCCCCCCAATCCCCGGCTCAGCCCCCCGCCCAGGCCTGATGCCTCAGCCAGAGGAGTTGACCCTCATCACCCTCCGATCACCAATCACCGGATCGGCCCCTTGACCAGGCCTGAGGCCTCCGGCAGAGGTGTCAGGCCTGGGCGGGGGACCCCCAGTTCCCCGCGGTTGCAGGCTCCGCCCCTGCCCAGGCCTAATGCCTCTGGCCTAGGCGTCCGGCCCGGGCAGCGGGGATCCGCAGCTGCAGCGGCTCCGCGATCGTGGGCTCCGCTTTAGGCCCAGGCAAGGGACCCCTAGCTCCTGGGACTGCCAGCTTCGACCGTGCCCAGCTCCCATCGCTGGCTCCACCCCTACTTCCTGCTATCACTGGCCAGGGCGGCAAAGGCTCCTGATTCTCCGATCATGGCTGGGGGGCAGGGCAAAGGCGGCCCCAGGGCCGCCTTTGCCCTGCCCCCCAGCTCTTAGCTCCCCCCTGGGTTTCCGATCACTGTCAGTGGGGCTTCTTCCTGCTTTCCCTTTCGCCTCCCTGCATTGTGCCTACATATGCAAATTAACCGCCATCTTGTTGGCAGTTAACTGCCATCTTGTTGGCAGTTAACTGCCAATCTTAGTTGGCAGTTAACTGCCAATCATAGTTGGCAGTTAATTTGCATATAGCCCTGATTAGCCAATGAAAAGGGCATCGTCGTACGCCAATTAACATTTTTCTCTTTTATTAGTGTAGATTATTTCTTTGTTAATAGCCACATTAATTTAATTCACTTCTTCATTTAGGTCATTAGTTTGCTTCTTATAAGTATTTGATAAGTGTCTAATCTCTTTGGTTTCCCCAGAATTTAGTTAAAACATGAGTGCTACCATGATGAAATGGAGGTGTAAATATTCAGTGAAGACTAAGCATTTTATTAGCGAGTGATAGCTCTAAAACAATACTGCTCTAATTAACTAAATAGTGTTGCCTGATTCTATGTGACATATTGATAACCATCTGGCTTTATCATAAAAGGGCACTTTTCTAATAAAAAAAGACAAAATCACTAAAAAAATATGTCTCTATTGCAAAATTTTAAAGCATAGTAAATTCTATGGGAAAAAATAATCATTATGTTATGAAATTCCTTCCTGTCATTTGCCTAAGTGGTTAAGAAAACAAAAAAACTTTTAAGGTAATTACTACTTTTAACAGCTATAAAAATAGTCTGCTTTTAAAAATTAAATAATTACTCATAATTTGAGGTTTCTAAACAAAACTACACATAATTACTACATTGGAACATTATAATTAAGACAACACTTTAATTTAAAAAGTTTAAATAATGACAACTGGCCCCATAACATAATATTCTTGTTCTGAAAATACTAAACTTCAGTGAATCATATTGTTTTACTTTCAGACTTGCCCTGGTGACAAGGCCATATCCTCATCCCTCAATACATGGCCTTGCCTTCATTGTCTTTCATCATATTACAAGGAATTTTTTTTTTCAATTTTCCCACTGATACGTCAGACATACCTCATAGCTTTTTGGATGCTTTCTGCTTTGTTAGCTTTTAAAAAACCAAGGAAAAGTCTAATTCAAATGACAACTTTCATATAGTTTAAATATCTGTTGTCTCTCTAACTCTACTCTGTCCCAGGTGTCAAGGTACTAAAATGAGAGGGGAGAGGAAAGGTGGTGGATGTAGTTAACTTTTTACGTCACTCTGACTTAAATTCTATGAAATTGTGCTTCTTCCAGTACTTTGCCAAGACTATTCAATAAGAAAAGAAAAATTATTTTTCAACAGATGGTGAAAACCACTGCAATTCTATTGTATTGTTTATATAAATGTGAAGTGGTACCGTTGCTTTGGAAAATAGAGACAATCTTGGCAAAATCAATTCATAGCGATAGAAGCTGGTATTATTATTAATACACTAGAGGCCTGTTACACGAAGAGATTCATGCAATAGGCCTTCCCTTCTCCTGGCTGCCGGCACTGGTTTTCCTCCGGCACCCGGGACCCAGGCCTTCGCTCTGGCCAGAGCCACCTTCCGTCCTCTGTCTTTTTTTTTTTTTTTTAATATATTTTATTGATTTTTTACAGAGAGGAAGGGAGAGAGATAGAGAGTCAGAAACATCGATGAGAGAGAAACATCGACCAGCCGTCTCCCAGGTCGATGCCCTTGACCGCAACCCAGGTACATGCCCTTGACTGGAATCGAACCTGGGACCTTTCAGTCTGCAGGCCGACGCTCTATCCACTGAGCCAAACCAGTTTCGGCTCCGTCCTCTGTCTTTACTGCTCCAGCCCCCCTTTAGTCTTTGCTCCACTGCTTGGAGCCTATGTATGCAAATTAAATGCCATCTTTGTTGGCGGTTAATTTGCATACCACACTGATTAGCCAATGGGAGGCATAGTGAAGGTATGGTCAATTACCCTGTTTGTCTATTATTAGATAGGATAATAACATTTATTTTAAATATATATATATATATATATATATATATATATATATAACATATATATAAGAAAATATATTTTTATTAATTTACAATGCCTTATTATATAAGATTACATATAACCCTACATAATAAAAGCCAAATATGCAAATTGCTCAACCAGGAGTTCAGCTGCTCGCTATTATGTGCGCTGACCACCAGGGGACAGTGTGGAGCATGGTGGGTGTCAGCGACACAGTGCTGGCAGCGGCAGCAGTGGAGGGGCTGCAGGCTCCAATGGGCTCCAATGGGAGCGGGACCGCAACAGGATGGTAGAACAGTTGAGCGGACGACGCCAGGCCAAGGTGGGTGCAAGTGGGGGTGCAATTGCCCCACCAATCGCCCCTCAGACAAAGACCAGTGGGGGCGGGATTGCCGCCCGGCTCCCAGGCAATGAGGGAGCCAGGCAGGGGCCTGGCCCTGACCTATCGCCCTGCAGGCGGGATAGTGGAGCAGGTGAGGGGGCTGCACCAGGCAATGGCAGGGTGCTAGGTCGGGCTGTCGGGTTGCAAAGCTGGGGCCATGAGCTGGGGTTGTGAGCCTGGGGCCGTGAGCTGGGATCCTATCCCCTCAGGCCATCCCCAGAGACCCCACCCATGCACTGGGCCTCTAGTTATAGGATAGAAAGGTTTATGGTTGAGAGGGGCCATATCAGGACACTGGTATTTCATATCTCATCTTGGTTGTTTGCTATCTTTGTGATAATTCATTGAGCTGTACATTTATGTTTTGTGCATTGTTCCATGTATGTATTATATTCATTAAAATTAAATAAACAACCAAAGGCATAAAACATGTCAAAACAGGCATGCTAATTTGGAAGATATCAGGGCTAGAACAAATTCTGAGGTTGTGCCTATTTAGTTTTATTTTTTGAGACAGCATAGGAAGAAAGAAACCGGGGCTACAAGAGGAGGAAGCGGTTCCCACAGTGAAAGTAGCCAATCTTTTGCATCAGTAAGAAATAAAATAACACATGGGGAAGTACTTATGACCCAAAGTCCCCCATGGACCTGAGATTAATTGATTAGTTGATTATTTTTTTCTGTGAATATATTCCTCATCGCCTCCACCCTCCAATTTGCAAAGAGGGGAAGAAAAATTTCAGCATCCAAAATACAATAAAAAAAATATTTTTGCTCGTGGCACAAATAGAAGATGTTTGGTGTTCATTTTAATTTTATCTTTCCTCCTCTCTCAAATATTCATCAACTCCCTTCCTACCTTTTTTTTTTTTTATTGTTGGCACTATTACGTATGTCCCCATTTCTTCCAGCCCCTTTCCCACCTCTAGCCAAACCCTGTCCACCCTCCCCTCTGGCCTTTATCACACTACTGTCTGTGTCAATGGGCTATGCATATATGTTCTTTGGTTTATCTCTTCACCTTCTTTCATCTAGTCTCCTCCCTCCCCCCAGCCCACCTGACAGCTGCAAGTCTTTCATGTATCCATGCCTCTGTTTCTATTCATCAGTTTATCAGTTTATTTTTCTCATTAGATTCCACATATAAGTGAGATCATATAGTGTTTGTCTGTCTCTGACTGGCTTATTTCACTTAGCATAATAATCTCCAGGTCCATCCATGTTGTCTCAAAAGGTAAAAGAGGCCAAGCCAGCATGGCTCAGTGGTTGAGGGCTGACCTATGAATCAGGAGGTTAGGACACATGCCCGGGTTTCAGGCTGGATCCTCAACCTGCGGTGTGCAGGAGGCAGCCAAACAATGATTCTCTCTCATCATTGCTGTTTCTATCTCTCTCTCCCTCTCCCTTCCTCTCTGAAATCAATAAAAACATATTTTTTAAAAAGGGTAAAAGAGTTCTTTTTTTTTTTTTACAGCCGCATAGTATTCCATTGTATAAATGAATCACATCTTTTTTATCAAGTTATTTACAGATGGGCAGTTGGGCTGTTTCCAGATCTTAGCTATTTTTTAAATTGTTCTTGAAACATGAGTGCATCTATTCTTTCTGATTGGTGTTTCAGGATTCTTAGGATATTTTCTCAGAAGTGGGATTGCTGGGTCAAAAGGCAGTTCAGTTCCCTTTTTAACTTTTTAAGGAAATCCCGTACTATTTTCCACATTCTCTTTTAAAAATTAGTTATATCGAATGTCCTTCCATTCTGAAAGTGATAGACATTGAGGCATTTTCTTAAATTGGTTATGGATTGAATCTTTATTATTATGCCAGATTCACTTTATTCTTTATTCCAGATATGCTTGCCTGTCATCCTGAGAGGCCTTAGCCAGAATAATCCTTCTATTTTCTCGGGCCACTGTAGAAGCCAAAAAGCCACAGCTGCTTTCTGAGTTGCTGCAGCCACCACCGATGTCAGAGCCTGCACAGGCTGTGCCAGCTGACAGGAGACTGCTCTGCTTTCTCTCCCGCCCGCTGCACACAGGAGCTCTGGCTTCCTCAGCGGGGACTGGGAGGGCTGTGCACTAGCACTCAGAGGGCCAGGGACGCAATGTGGCTTGGGGTGACTCTGAACAAGTGGGAAGGGACTCTAAGGCCAGCTTGAAACTTGATAGTTCTGTAGTACCTTGCTGGGGCCATGCTTCTGGACTGAGAAAACAGATGGGTTTACTGGGAAGCTGCAGCCAGCTGGTTACACATTACACTATATTTGCTCTTTCCTGCCTTTCTCTCCAATTTTTCAATCAATTTCCCAGGATCGCATACCTTCAATAAATCATTATCATGTGAGCTTGGCTTCAGGCACAGTTTTTTTAGGGAACCCAGGATGAGTCTGTCATCCATTCTGTTTTCCCCCAGCCTCTCCTCTCAATATTGACAACAGGGTTAATGGGTAGAGGCTGTTAGGTTAAAATGGAGATTTTCTGATTTAGAAGCCAGTTAATGTATATAGTGATAAAACAGTGACTTTTTTGTTCTTTATCTCATAAGTCATCTGTATTAGGTAAGTGAGCTAAATGATTCAGCCAATTATAAAAAATAAATATTTTAAAAAATCACTGAAAGGAAAATAAATTCCTAGTGTTTGGTAAACAATTACTATAGAATTAAATGCATGAATAATGAATGTTATAGCTACATCTTTTTTTTCTTGCTGGTTGCATGTTTCTTAGTAGTTCAACATTATCGTTAACCCTAAATTATCATATTGTAAAACATAATGTATTACATTACATGCACTATTTTGGCTTAACCTCATTTACTAGACAACCTTGAGTTAAGGCCTTACCAACATGATTTTTATTGTACGGTCTTTTTAAAGCTTTATAGGGCATTAAGAAAACATGCTGACCCATCAAAGGAAGATGACATAAAGATCAGTGACAGCCCACTGGCATTCAGTCATTTATCAAAGGCTGACAAATTACTGATAATTTGTATTGATTCACCAGCTGGCTTAGTGAACTGAAAAGCCAAATCCAAATACACACTGAACTGGAACTGAAAACTTGACTGCTTTCATCAAATCAAAGTCAAGTTATATTTTACCTTATTTCTATACGTTCAGTTCTGCTTTTTTAGTAAGTTAAACAAAATCCTTGCTTATAGTGCTGTAGCTACAACTAAGTTTTTGTTCTTAGGAACCAAAGTTTTACTGAGAGTTTTACAAAGTCGCAGGAGCATCCAGCTTTGTATTTTCAAATGGAACCTTTTTACAAGGGTCAAAGTCCAATTGCCTGAAGCCAGCACAAATTTACTTGTTTAAGCATAATTTCAAAATATATCTCTTGAAATTTGTGTTGCTTTTTAACACATGCTATGAGTTGATAAACTTAACATATTCCTTTGTAGACTGGAAAAAAAGCTCATATGTTTTTACCAATAACCTATCATTTCATATGTGCTATAAAAATGTAAATAAAATAGTCCCCCTTATCTCTGGGGGATAATTCCAAGACCCCCAGTGGATGCCTGAACCATGGGTAATCCCAAAATTGAATATAATATGTTTTTTTTCCTATACCTACATACCTATGCTGAAGTTCCATTTATAAATTAGGCACAATAAGAGATTAACAATAATAGCTAATAATAAAGCAGAGCAATTATAAAAATATACTATAATAAAAGTTATGTGAATAGCTTTGGGGCCATCATTAGGAAACATAGTGTTTATTTAAATACAAGCACTGTGATACCATGGCAGTCAATTTGATAAATGAGAAAGCTACTGACTACAGGGTGGGTTTGCATATGCAGCATGGATTCACTGATGAAGGAATAATTCACTTTCCATGAGGATTGAAGCAAGATGGCCAGAAATTTCATCACACTACTCAGAAGGCAGCACACAATTTAAAACTTATGAATTGTTTATTTCTGAAATTTTCCATTTAATATTTTTGGGTGAATATTGGACATAGGTAATTGAAACTGTAGAAAGTGAAACCCATGAAATTTGATTCTTTATTTTCCAATGTAATAAATGAAGATATTGCTTTAGCACTCTTTATTTAAGTCAGTGAGCATCCAGAAATAGCAAAATTTAAAATACTATATCAATAAAATTATAGTTAGGAAAAGTTTATTATTGTTTTCATTAAAAATATTTAGTGTTCACATTATTGCAGGTGTTCCCCTTTCCCCCACCCTTTGCCCACTTCCACCCTTCCCACTCCCCGCTCCCTTGACATTTATAAACTTATGGTACCAGTAAACCTCACATGTGCCAGAATGGCTACTATCAATAAATCATCAAACAACAAGTACTGGTGAGGATGCAGAGAAAACCCGTGTGCACTGTTGGTGAGAATGCAGACTGGTGCAGCCACTGGGGAGTTTCCTAAAAAAAAAGAAGAAGAAAAAAGAAAAGGAAAGAAAAGAAAAGAAAAGAAAAGAAAGAAAAGAAAAAGAAACTGTCTTTTTGCCTTTTGATTCAGCAATCCCACTTTTGGGAATATATCCTAAAAATCCAGAAACACCAATCAGAAAGAATATATATACACCCATATGTTCATAGCAACATTATTTACAGTAGGCAAGATCTGGAAACAGCCGAAGTGCCCATAGTAGATGAGTGGATAAAAAGGCTGTGGCACATTTACACAGTGGAATACTACACAGCTATAAGAAGGAAGGATCTCTTACCCTTGAGAAAAGATGAATGGACCTGAAGATTAATATGCTAAGCAAAATAAATAATTCAGAGAAAAGTTTCGTCTGCCCATAAGAATAGCTTGTGAACTGGGAGCTTTCAAACCCAAACTGATATGAAGGTCAAACGCATAATGTTATAGGATGGCTTATAAAGTGAAAATGAAGAAGTTGTTTAACCTTTATAATGATTGGTTATTACAAGGGGGTTTCCAGATGGCAGGGGATTAGTTTAAAATGTTTATCTTACACTATTTTAGGAAGATGACTTAAGATGTTTTGTTATCAGAAGTATTTATAAGAAATCAACTAAGTTAAATTTCACTTATATTTATAAAATAAGCCAGATTTAGTTTTGCTTACAAGGCTTACATGATTTTGTCTGCTTGGGGGATTCTCAACTTTGGTCTTCATTTTGTTTATTTCAATATCAAAAGGCTGCTATTAAAACATTCATTGGTTTTGAATGACCAAAAATGAATGTAATGTCTTTTATATATTAATCGCTTTATAAAGGCATTAAACACCTTTGATTCAGAATAGAAATTATTTATAAGGACATAATATACTAATTTTTTACATATTGGAGTCACAACATATTTCAACATGCCTTAATCATCCTAAAATTGCATACAAAGATGTGATGTTATTGTTGTTTGATCTATCGGCCCAGGGAGATTAAAGTAAAATAATGTAGAGTTTTCTTTAAAAAAAATAATCAAGTAAACACAGGTCAGATAGAACTCAGTGTCATTTGACTCCTGTAGGCATAGCATATGCTGTCCACAAGCGCCGTTGGTCAGTTTTTCACATTGGCATCACTTGCATAGGCTCTTATTTGTACTACAAGACTTCTTTAATTTAAAGGATCTTTTCAAGGTGTACTCAATGTTGATTATATTTTCACAGATGTAAAAATGTCTTCTATCCTCTTAAGTTGTTTGTTTGTTTGAAATATTTAATAGAAAACATCTATTTATAAAGTAAAATTCAAAGACAGAGGTCTTTTCTTCTTGTAGTTTTAATGTCATAAAGGATTTAAATTATATTTCACTAAACTTCTCCATATTATAAAAATCACATTTCCTTTGAAAATTGAAACTTTCTCCAAAAATTGTAATGTTTATAGAATTAAGACAAGTATATATTATCATGGATCGGTGGGTCCCTTTAGGGCTACCCGCTGTCACAGGTTTGGGTCATGGTTCAAGGAATAAGCTTTTTTGGAAAAAGGGGGGAAAGTCATAAGACCAGGTTAGCAGCACGAAGATCTCTCAGTCTATCAACTCATGCGGAGAGTTCCCCAGCCAACTATTGAACATGGTGCAGGGTTCATCTTAGTGGGGAAGACCCTTTCTCACTGCAAGTTCCCTTTTAATACGGTAATTGAGGGGATGATACTTCCCCATTGGGAAACCACTCTGGCAGCTCAGCATTGGACAGGGCCAATTTAGGTGGCAGCACTTCAGAGGAATTGCCTGGGTAGCCAGCTGATCTGCCCCTGGACGGTGTAGCAGCCAGCCCTTTGGAGCCTGCACGTGTTTACCCCTGTGTGTTGAGGAATCCAAGAATGTTGTAGGAAACTGAGCTTGGGCACCAACCCTGCTGCTGGGAGAAGTGGGAGCCTCCTTCATTTAACTTGTGGTCTAGGCAACTCAGGGTTCTGATTTAGGTCATTTTTCAGAATATCTTGTTCCTTGCAAAGCATATTTTATCTTACCTGATAAACACACAGGCTTTTTAAAGTTAAATAGACAAAACTAAGCTCTGGTGAGATTTGTTAAGTACATTTTAATTAATTTATTTTGACCTTTACAAAATAGCTGATGATTCACAACAAGATTTTTTAAAAGAGGAGAGAGTATATTTTGAAGTTAGATAAACTTAGCTAGTTACTTTAGAAATACTTCAGAAATAAAGGGAAGTTACACATGTTATGGGAATTATTCATTAATTTTGTTAGTTTTGTGATGAACAGTACTATTAAAAATTTTTGTTTTGTTAATCCTCGCCTGGGGATATTTTTCCATTGATTTTTTTTTTTTTTTTAAGGGAGAGTGGAAGAGAGAGGAAAAGACAGAGAGAAACACATTGATTGGTTGCCTTCTGCATGTGCCCAACCAGAGCTTGGGCTGAGGATGAGCCTGCAACCAAGGTACATGCCCTTGACTGGAATCGAACCCAGGACCCTTTGGTCTGCAGGCTGATGCTCTATCCACTGAGCCAAAATGGCTAGGATTTGCAAAAGCTTTTAAAAGGAAAGTTGTTATACAAAAATTTAGTGAAAGAAAAGTTTATTTTCAGAAAAATTTTCAGTGGTTTTTGTTTATAAATATCAAAGACAGTAATAGTCACAAATGGCTGAGATTTGGAGATATAAAGAAGAAATAGCTGTGGCATCATCATATTAAAATACCACTCTTATCAAATCAGGACTAATGTTTTTAGCACATTCCCATTAAAATAAAATGTGTAAGTCCATATAGTCAAATATCAAGTATGTGACTCTGGTACATGGTACTCAAAGTCATTAGGGTCATTTCACTCTTTTAAGTCTACTGAATCATCCTTTTAAATCCATGTCAAAATGCTGAATTATAGTCAGACTCCTATTGCTTCCATTTTGAAGAGACTCATAAAATATTTAGTTTTGAATTCCAGATATAAGAGATGTTCAATACCTCAGCAATTTAGTAGCTTATGGTTTGATTTTGCAGGTTACTATTGCCTTGGTTTATAGGCAGGTTTTTAAAAACAAATCAAATGGCATTAAAATAAAAGCACAGAGGGTAAATATTGCAGTGTAATTTTCTGGTCCATTTTATAGGGAATTGCAACTCTACTTAGGTATTTGAATTTGATGAACTCAAACATTTGAAGTATACATTTGCCTACCAATGACAGAGATATTTTCTTTGAAATAGATTGTGTTTTTTTTTTTAAATTAAATCTTTATTGTTCAGATTATTACATTTGTTCCTCTTTTTTTTTCCCCCCATAACTCCCCTCCTCCCAGTTCCTGCCCCACCCTCCGCCCTCACTCCCCATCCACTGTCCTCATCCATAGGTGCACGATTTTTGTCCAGTCTCTTCCCACATCTCCCACACCCCTTCCCCCCCAAGAATAGTCAGTCCATTCCCTTTCTATGTCCCTGATTCTATTATAATCAACAGTTCATTCTGTTCATCAGATTATTAATTCACTTGATTCTTAGATTCACTTGTTGATAGATGCATATTTGTTGTTCATAATGTGTATCTTTACCTTTTTCTTCCTCTTTCTCTTCTTAAAGGATACCTTTCAGCATTTCATATAATCCTGGTTTGGTGGTGATGAACTCCTTTAGCTTTTCCTTATCTGTGAAGCTCTTTATCTGACCTTCAATTCTGAATGATAGCTTTGCTGGATAAAGTAATCTTGGTTGTAGGTTCTTGGTATTCATCACTTTGAATATTTCTTGCCACTCCCTTCTGGCCTGCAAAGTTTCTGTTGAGAAATCAGCTGACAGTCGTATGGGTATTCCCTTGTAGGTAACTGAGTTTCTTTCTCTTGCTGTTTTTAAGATTCTCTCTTTATCTTTTGCTCTTGGCATTTTAATTATGATGTGTCTTGGTGTGGTCCTCTTTGGATTCCTTTTGTTTGGGGTTCTCCGCGCTTCTTGGACCTGTAAGTCCATTTCTTTCACCAGGTGGGGGAAGTTTTCTGTCATTATTTCTTCAAATAGGTTTTCAATATCTTGCTCTCTCTCAGCTTCTGGCACCCCTATAATTCTGATGTTGGTACGCTTGAAGCTGTCCCAGAGGCTCCTTACACTATCCTCGCATTTTTGGATTCTTTTTTCATTTTGCTTTTCCGGTTGGATGTTTTTTGCTTCCTCGCATTTCAAATCATTGACTTGATTCTTGCGCTCCTCTGGTCTGCTGTCGGGCGTCTGTATAATATTCGTTATTTCATTCTGTGTATGCTTAATTTCTCGTTGGTTCCCCAATATAAGATCGAGGGTCTTATTAGTTTTCGTGTAGATCTCATTAAGTTTATCGACAGCTTCTAAACAGTTCTTGAGGGACCTTAAAAGTGTGGTTCTGAACTCTATATCTTCCATTGACAATTTTGTCCTGTTTCTTTGTCTCCGCATTTTGTTATGCTTCCTTGGTGTACCCCCTAGTGGTCTTTGTTCCGTGTTTTGTTTTTTAACATTCCATTCGACTCCTACAACACAACAGCTGTTTCACTCGTGGGCTTCTCTATAAAATCCATGAGAAATGAAAGAGAACTGACATTTGGGCAGAGTTCAATCCAAATATATTCACATGACAAGGACTCTTATTTTCTTCTGTTCCTGTTGACACCAGCTGTGCAGAGTCACAATTCAGTCACATTCCCCAAAACAGAGTATTCATGTCCATGGAACATCACGGTGTCTGAGGGGTCGGAGCATTTCCATGACCTGAAGCCACAGTCCTACAGCCCGCTGCTCCAGTCACTGCCACAGTTTTACAATGAGCACAGAGTTCCAGTCGCAAACACATTACATTGCTGATTCTATATCAACCGAATGGGAAAAAAATCGCTAACTCTTCCAATTACCTTTCATACTTGCCACAATTTTGACATTTCTTCCCTGAGTATCTAAGTTTATCTCAAGAGACCAATATTTATATTTAACATTTCTCTCAGATAAACATATAAAACATACCTAAAAAGTAAATCCAAAGATAAAAAATCTAGCCTATTACCGAACATTTCATTAAGCCAGATATTCTACTTTTTTTAACTGTTAGGAAAAGTTTTTCAGTATCTTCCATAGAACTAAAACCTATTATAATTTTTGGTCAGCTATTAATAATTTTTAAGTAGTTATAACCTATCATAGAGTGAAAAGAAGAAAATCTTTAAACATCTAACTTCTGGAAACCTCGTGTTTATAGCCTGAAAATCAGACTCAAATACTCTAGGTAGTGGATTTTAAGCCCAGTTTTAGAACAAAGGATCCACAACATTCTGACTTTATTACAGCTCGTTTTTAAATATAAAATTTATACAGCACTTTCACATCACCTAATAAATTTCTGTAATATTATGAGATAGTCATAATTGCTTAATGGATTAACAAATAGTGTTCAAAAAGGTGAAGTTTCTCTTGTAAGGCCACGAAGCCAATTAGCAATAAGTAGGATAATAAAGCCCAAATTTTTAACTTAAAGCATTTTCTCTGCTTCTTCCCCCCCTTCTCCACTTGCTTCTCCTCCCCCTCCTTCTTTTTTACTTACAGCCCTTAGGCTTGAGCAGTTTCTAAGGCAAGTTCCAAAGTCAGTTTCTTTAACTTATTGAACAATTCATCTCCTATGCTAATTTTCAAATAAAATAATTCTATTTTCTATAACTTTTTTTGTTGAATTTAGATGTTTGAAATTTTGGTTAACTCCCAGCTGATGCTGTTTAAGTCACACATTTCTAAACTATTCCTTCTGCTTTTAAGCACCTGGCTAATGAAGAATGTCCAGAAGAGGTAGGATTCTTAGGTTTTGCCCTCTCAGTGCCCCTCTGCTTTGATCCATATTGCTAATTTCTGCCTTTGATATCGTCACTCAACAATATTACAAATACTTTGAAGAAAGGCATTACTTAATATTTCCAAAAACTTGTCGGATGATAAACTAATGTTATCATTAGATGAAATGTTAGTTTTCTCCTTCCCAGCTACTTAACTTCCCAAATAAAAGATGTTAAACGAATGGGAGGGACGTTATCAAAACCCAAATATATGGAAAATGGGAATAACAGCTTGGTTGGAAAGGTTTTCAATTATTTAAGTACATCACTGTGAAATGCCTCCATGTTTCCAAACTGGGCAAGATAGTTTTTCTTTATTACGTGGCTAAAACTTCGGAAAATAGTAAAGCCTGCTTATTTGCCTCATCGCTATCAGAGCACCTGGGATCTGATTTTTGTCAGCTCTTCTTATCAAAGCCTTTAAAGGTGGAACCCCGTTTTGTTCCCTGGACTTCAGAGACACTTCATTGTCTCAAAGTCTTGCAAGGCTTTCTCTAATGTGGTAAGAATGCTTTCTCTTCCATGACTCTATCATGATATATTTCTGGTATTTTAAAATAATTTACTTTTCTGCGTATGTTTGAAATGTAATATTTTTCTTCCTTTTCCCTTAAAAATTAAACTAGAAAAACATTCCGCTTTTAGTGATGTTGGAGACAATTAACTTTATTGACTCTACCCCAATTTTGAAATGCTTCCTTTTAAATTTTCTCCATTCTTCCCTCTGTTCCTCCTGTCTTCTCTCCCAATCTTCTCTCCTTCCACAATGCGTCTGAATTTGCTGTATGGAAACAGCCAAGTGAGAAACAAGGATTTTAGTTATTGCTGTGAGACTTCTTTTTTGGCCTTTAACAAATTACTCAATCTCTGGATGTCACATTTTCTTCACAATTATATTAAAGAAAGTATTATCACTATTTTAGAAGGGTTTGCAAAGAATGATATGCCTAGAAAATATAAAGCAAGTTGTAAATAATAATTAAATTTGTGAGATCTAGCTAAAAAATATTCATATTACATTTTCAGAATAAGAGCATAAAATTTTTATACCACTATTTCACTACTATATTGATGAATAAAATTCATCCTGAAAATCACATACAGTAAACCCTTGATTTTGCAGACCTTCATTTAACAGACTTCTGAGTTAATGGGAAAAAGTTCCTATCCATATATCATATGTGAAAATTAACACCATATTATGCAAAAATTCTAAAAAAATACCAGCAAACTGAATATAAGAGTACTTCAAAAAATATCAAGTGGAGTTCATTCCAGGGGCACAAGGATGGTTCAACATATGCAAATTAATCAATGTAATTGATAGGATACAATATTCATTTAAATAAAACATTCAATAAAATTGGAATAGTAACTCAACATAATAAATACCTGTATGATAAACCCTCAGCTAATATCATACTCAATGATGAAAAGCTGAAAGTTTTTCCTCTAAGATCAGGAACAAGACAAGGATGTCCACTCTCACCACGCTATTCACCAAGTGCTGGAAGTCCTAGCCAGAGCAATGAGGCAAGAGAAAGAAATAAAAGGCATCCAAATAGGGAAGGAAGAAGTCAAACTGTCACTTTTTGTAGACAATATGATTCTGTATATAGAAAGCCCTAAAGACTCTACCAAAAAAAACTATTAAAAACAATAAACAAATACAGTCAAATTGCAGGATACAAAATCAATGTGCAAAAATCCATTGCCTTCCTATATGCTAACAACAAAACTTCAGAAAAAGAAATGAGAAAAAAATTCCCGTTTCAATTGCAACCAAAATAATCAAATATATCATAATAAAATTAACAAAGAATATGAAAGACATAGATACTGAAAAGTATGAAGCATAATTAAAAGATATTTAAAAAGATACAACCAAATGGAAAAATATCCCATGTTCATGGATTAAAAAAAATCAATATAATTAAAGTGGCCATATTATCAAAGGCAATATACAGATTTAATATATATTAAATCCCCATCAAATCCCAATGTATTTTTTAAAAATAGAATGAGAAATCATCAGATTTGTATGGAACCACATAAGACCCCAAATAAACAAAGCACTCCTGAGAAAAATAGAACGAAGCTGGAAGTATCATGCTATTTGACTTCAAAGCATACTACGGAGCTACAATAATCAAAACAGCATGGAATTGGCAGAGAAACAGACACACAGATCAATGGAACAGAATAGAGAGCCCAGCTATAAAATCATAGATATATGGACAGCTAGTTTCAACAAAGGAGCCAGAAACGCACAATGGAGTAAAGACAGTCTCTTCAATAAATGATGCTGGGAAAATTGGAAATCCACATGCAAAAGAATGAAATGGATTCTAGTATGCCTCCATGTACAAAAAATTAATTCAAATTGGATCAAAGACCTAAATATAAGAACCTAAACAATGTCACATTGAAGAAAATTTAGGTACCAAACTTACAAACCTTGGTCATAGAGAACATTTTATGAACTTGACCCCAAAGGCAAGGGAAGTAAAGACAAAAATAAACGAATAGAACTATATCAAACTAAAAGCTTCTGCATAGCAAAAGAAACTGACAACAAAACAAGAGGCAGCCAACCAGATGGGACATGATATTTGCAAATAGTACCTCTGACAAAGGTTTACTTTCCAAAATATATAAAGAACTTACAAAACTCAACCCAAACAAACAAACAACCCAATCAAAAGTGGGCAGAGGACCTGAAAATACACTTCTCCCAAGAAGACATACAAACAGCCAATAGATATATGAAAAGATGTTTAACTTCACTGGCAATTAGGAAAATGCAAATGAAAACTATAAAGAGATACCACCTCACACCTGTTAAAGTGACCATTTCAACAAAACAAGCAATAACAAGTGATGGAGAGGTGGTTGAAAAAAGGGACCCCTCATTCACTACTGGTGGGAATGTAGACTGGTACAACTACTATGGAAAGCAGCTTGGCAATTTCTCAAAAAAAAAAAAAAAAAAAAAACAACCACCTCAGCCTGCTGGGGTATTCAGAAAATATAAATACAATTAAAAAATTATCTTGCAGTTCAGTGGTTGAGTTTTGACCTATGAACCAGGAGGTCATAGTTTGATTCCTGGTCAGGGCATATACGTGGGTTGTGGGCTCGACTCCCAATGTGGGGCTTGCAGGAGGCAGCCAATCAATGCTTCTCTCTCATCAATGATGTTTCTCTCTCTCTCTTTCTCCATTCCTCTCTTAAATTAATAAAGATAATTATTTTTAAAAAATTATCCCATTTAAAGAAGCAGTTAAAAACTAATCTATAGGAAAAATAAAATAGGAATTTAATAGGATAATTTTGGAAAACTGAAACCATGTTTAGTAGCTATTCAAATATATAATAAGTTCAAAAAATGTTATGCAACTATTCAACTACTAGTAAATATCGAACTAAAAGGATATCATGTTAAAAATATACCATATCAGTTGTATCTAATGTCAAATTTTTAAAGTGCTTTTAAAAATGTCAGTTTTCATCTAGCATTCTTTATGTGCTATAATGATGCTGTCATTTGCATGCACTATACATTGCATCCTCATGTGGCTCATTTTTAGGTAAATAAGCTTAGGCAGAAGTAACATCAAGTGACCCAGGTTACTGTCCTATGACACAGACAGCCAGGGATCAATAGAATGGATGGAATTTAATTCAGATCCATTTGATTCCATTGTCTGTGTTACATGCATCACCCATGGATCCAGATAATTGCAGAATTTGCTCTGAATGGCTGCCTATTGTACCTTCTGCCTATTACCACTAGCTAGCAAGATTCTTGTGGAGCTATAATTTATGTAGTTTTTATTATGTGGATAATTCTTTTGTATCCTTTACATTTTAGAAAATTATTATAAAATTCAAAAATCTTTTCAAATTACACCCCTTTCTTCACAGCATATCCTTTTTAAAAGCACTAGGTGCCGATTTGAGTGGTGCGAATTAGCAGAGACAGCTTCATGTCATCCAAAAGTTGAACTTAACTCTGATCAAGCTAGGAATTTTAGGTTCACTTTCCCTTCTTATTTCATAAACAAATTTTAAACCATACATATTACACATTTTATTTCTCAAAAACTTTTATGATAGCCCTAACCGGTTTGACTCAGTAGATAGAACGTTGGCCTGTGGACTGAAGGATCCCAGGTTCGATTCTAGTCAAGGGCATGTACCTTGGTCCCTGGCACATCCCCAGTAGGGAGTGTGCAGGAGGCAGCTGATCGATGTTTCTCTCTCATCAATGTTTTTGACTCTCTATCCCTCTCACTTTCTCTCTATAAAAAATCTCTCTCTCTCTCTCTCTCTCTCTCTCTCTCTCTCTCTCTCTCTCTATATATATATATATATATATATATATATATATATATATATATATAAACTTTTAAGATAGTAAAGACAAGTAATTATTCAAGTATAATTGGTAATCTTTCTCTAAAAAATAATGAAACTAGGTTATATTTGTTATCATTTGAATTGAATGTATAGCTCAACTTTTATTAATTTTTGGATAATGTGTTTAGTAGATAAAGTCATATGAAAAAGTCAAATAAAATATAACACCTTCATTTATTATTTCCTATTATAAAATATAACTCTAGATACATAAAATAGCAACATTGATCATGTCTATATCATTGCAACATTGTCATTGTTTTCAGAAAAGAAAAGATTATAATACCCAACTTTGAGCTCAATGGCCTCTTATGTAAGTTTTTTAAGATCTGGTTTCATATACTTAGGCAGCCTAAATATACATAAGGACACCTAGCAATAGACAGTAATAGTTCAAATTCACAATGAGACATGCAGCACTGACATTAGTGCTGTAATCCATTTTGCACGCATGCACATGTGTGTGTATGTGTGTGTGTGTGTGAGAAAGAGAGAGTTCAGCTGTGATGAAGAGTGCAGAGTTCATATAACTGATATTTTTTCAGTAGTTCAACTGTAGATCTTGTGAAGAATTACAAACAGGCTCTGCTCTCTGAATTTCAATAATAATGAACAAATTTATTTCATGCTATGAAATTAACATTTGAATTCTGTCAAAGCTGAATATATGTTTTCCGTGGGCCTGACCATTACATTGTATTTAAGAATAAAACATTCTGGCTTTTAATTGAGCTTTTCTGAATGCAGGTTTAGCTCTGTCTTCCATAAATTTAAACCCAAAAATTAATTATGAGAAAGTCCATGGAATTGTATTAACGTCTTACTTGTTTCATGATTGACCATAAGTAAAACATTTTCCATTTGTTTACGCATATATAAATGATAATAAAGAAGCCATTTTCACTAATATTCAGTTTTTTTTTTCTACAGCAATTCCAGTTAAAGCACTCAAGAAAACAATCTAGCCCTAGCAGGTTTGGCTCAGGGGATGGAGCGGTGGCCTGCGGACCCAAGGGTCCCAGGTTCCATTCCGGTCAAGGGCACTACTTGGTTGCAGGCTCCACTCTGGCCCGGGCCTTGGTTGGGGTGCATGTTGGAGGCAACCAATTTATGTGATATTTCTCTTTGTCTTTCCCTCTCTCTTCCACTCTCTCTAAGAATCAATGGAAAAATATCCTCAGGTGAGGATTTAAAATAAAGAAAAGAAAAGAAAAGGAGAAGGAAAGGGAAGGGAAGGGAAGGGAAGGGAAGGGAAGGGAAGGAAAGGAAAGGAAAGGAAAGGAAAGGAAAGGAAAGGAAAGGAAAGGAAAGGAAAGGAAAGGAAAGGAAAGGAAAGGAAAGGAAAGGAAAGGAGAGAAGAGAAAAGAAAGCAATCTAATAAAACTATTTTATACATGAAGGACATGAAAACATTTAAAATTTATCAAAAATAGAAATACTAAAATTAAAAGAGCCAAAACAAAATTACCTTTTGACAAGTAAGAGTATAAAGGAAAGTTATATTGCTTTTTTCACTAGGAAACCACTATCAGAAAAATTATTTTCTCCTACTGATTTTCATTGTGAACAAACAAGCTTATTTGTTTTCAAATAAATATAATAGTTTAATATTTATATCTTATCACCTGTTCAGGAAACACAAAATATAGTAAACTAGATTATTATGCATGATAATTCTAAAAGATTATTTATACTGATAAAACATCCCTTTGTGTTGTTTCCTAAAGATCACTGCCTATTGATAGGTGTTTTTAGATGCATTTAGGAACCTGTTCTTAATAATATGGTGACTGAATGTCATAGATATGTGTGAAATTATCTTGCCTTTTAACTTGCTCCATTTTTAATGGAACCTTCCCAACATTAAAATATGCTCAATTGATATATTCCTAGAAGTGGGATTACTGGGTCAAATGGGAGTTCCATTTTTAATTTTTTGAGGAAACTCCATACTGATTTCCACAGTGGCTGCATCAGTCTGCATTCCCACTAGCAGTGCAAGAGGGTTCCTTTTTCTCCGCATCCTCACCAGCACGTGTCGTTTGTTGATTTGTTGATGATAGCCATTCCGACTTTTTCTCATAAATTCCTTACAGCAATCCCTTTAGCATTTCTTGTAATGCTGGCTTGGTGGTGATGAACTCCTTTAGCGTTTTTTTTTTTCTGGGAAGCTCTTTAGTTGACCATCTATTTTGAATGATAGTCTGAAATCAGAAACAGCAATCAGAAAGGATATATGCACCCCTATGTTCATAGAAGCACAATCTACAATAGCTAAGATTTGGAAACAGCCTAAGTGCCCATCAGCAGATGAATGGATTAGAAAACTGGTACATATACACAATGGAATACTATGCTGCTGTAAAAAATGAAGGAACTCTTACCATTTACAACAGCATGGATGGAAATGGAGAACATCATGCTAAGCAAAATAAGCCAGTTGGAGAAAGATAAATATCATATGATCTCTCTCATTTGTGGAATATAATCAATAAGATAAACTAATAAACAAAAATAGAGCCAGAGGGGGGGATATTTTAGAATATAATAGAAGTAATCCTGTTTTTGCAGATTTTTAGTATTTCCTACAACTTTTTTGATATCATCCTATGTTAGTACAGTTTTGGTAATATTATTATATTTAAAATCTTTTTTTCTTGAAATTTAAATTTTTATTGCATGTAATATTATTATCTGTAAGATCATCTTTCTTGAATAATTGGTATTTATTGCATATAACATTATTATATTTAAAATTGTTTTTTCTTGAAATAAAAAAATAATAAAATAAAAAATATGCTCAGTGCTTTTCTGTTTAAAACAAAAAAAAACTTCCTCTTGATCCTAGTTTTTGCTTCAGAACTCTGGCACCCTTCCCTAACTTTTATTTCTTTTATTTTCACTGAGACTATTTTATTTGAAAACAATATCAAGAAGAAAGAAAAAACTTTTTGATGTCTTTGTTGTTTCCTGCTTCTGGAAGATGTGTAATATGCATATGCATGGAAATGAAGATATACATATATTAACTAATCCCATCCAAACTTTCTAAAGTGTGTTTTTCTCAGCTATTCTTTTTGTTTTTGCAAGGTTTTTACCACTAGTTGGAAATACTAGTTGTTTACCTTTTGTTTAAAGTGCTCTTTCTATTTTCTTATTTCAAGAGGAAAAGTCATTATCATAGCAAGTTGGCATTGTCTGAGCAATTGACCCACCTTCTCCTCCTCCTTTCCTTTCCTTAAAGGATTATTGAATGCCCTCTGAGAAGTACTTTCTGAGGATGCAGAGCAAAATCATACACATTTCCTGCTGTCAAGAAGTTTATTATCTGCTTAAGAAAACAGTTTTAAAGTTTTAAGCTAGAATATGACTATCATTTCAGAAAGATTCTCTTAACAACTTTGCAAAAGATAAAGGATTCAGGGAGTCCAATTTAGTGCCTACTGAAATGATTTAGGAAAATATAATGCAGAAGGCATGGGGGACACAATATGAAAGAAGAATTCTAGGGAGAAAAATAAAAGAAAAGATGAACCTGTATAGAGCAAATATTGGAATCTGAAAGTGGGCAGAGGAGGAAGCAGCCTAAGAGATGTAAGAGGGAACATGATCAAGAAGTATCCTGAAAGCCAATGAAGAAGAATGTCAACAGAATCAGGATCTACACTGTTAACTAAAGTAGGATCGGTAAGGTAAGGCAAGCACCAAACATTTCATTCAACTAGGGGATATTGTTGACAGTCTTCAGAAGTAGTTGTGGTGTTTGATGTTTTAGGCCTGGTTAAAGTATTTTGAAGAGTTAGTGCCAGGTGAGAAGCTGAAGACAGCATAGTATGTGTCAGAGGAAAGGCCAGTAGAAAAGCTGAAATAATATTCTTTCCTTAGGAAGAGATGAGAAAAATGGGCTGTTTGTACAGCAAATATTAATGACTTTATAAATAAAAGATTAAGCGAGTTGCCATTTATTCAATATCTTTTTATTTAGTCCTATGATGTATACTATTATGTTCTGATTGCTGGGAGCAACATTCATAGAGCAATGAACAAGAAGAGGTCATTGTTTTCATTAGAAGGATTAAAAGTTAATGCACTAGATAATTCCAGAAACTGGTAACCACTGTGGGGAAAATGTGGTAGATCTTGATTGGGAAGCAGGACGATAGTTCACTTTGGTGATTTATGTAGGACTTGAGGAGATGAAATATGAAATGCCTGATTGAGCAGGAGGTTCTGTGTGGGCTTCCCAGTGCAGGAGCAAAGTTGGCATGTGTGTGAGGAACAAATAAAAGTCAATTTTAAAGGAATGAGATCTATATTTTTTAGAGATTCACTTATTTCCATAGTTTTTTCATTTAATTTGATCAATATTCATTCACCAAGACCTTTACATATGTCAACACTAGGAGCTGTGCACACATCAGCTGAGGGAACAATTTTTTACTATTTGTTCAGCTACTTATTAGTTTAGTGAAAGAATATGTATTAAAACTTTCCAATAAAAACACTTATTCCACTAAAAATGCCTTTCACTACTGAAGGGACACTAAAGTAGAAACAATTGTCTAAAACAAAGGCCATACTATCCCCAAGTTCAATGAAGAAAACCTGTGATGCCCAAAAGTGATAGAGCTCTAGGAAGAAATGTTGTTTCCTCACTGCTTCCAGTCTAGGTCTTCTGTCATTTTTGGACAAAAACCACTAGCTCTTTCTTCCTGATTATCTTTAAAAGATGGATATAATGAAATCCAACAGCTATTTACTGCTTTATTTTGTTTACAACCAAACCATCTTTCTTCTGAAAACACTTCATTTTTTATTAATTAAAGTTGCTTGCAAATTTTTAAAAATATTTTTGGACCATTCAATGCTCCTAATTTCTCTACCATCCCATTTCTCAGTTTCAATTTATGAATCTCAGTTTGAATACACTCCCTTTTAATCCGTGACAGAGACCACTATGCTTGAATTATCCATTCCTCACTTCATTATTTTTTTTCTCCAGTCAGGCTGGAAAATATCTATAAAAGCTGCCAATGACATACATTTCGTTACTCCCAAGAATTTTTCTAGTGTTATTTGTTTTTAAATCTAATTTTATTACAGAGCAAAATTTCTCACACTTGGTTGTACCTTACCTCATGATAACTGTGGTAGCCATGGAGAATGGACTTGTGGCCAAACTGTAAGGAGTGAAAGTGTATAATTTTTACTCCTTCAGCTCATGCTCATCTTGAAAGATCCCTGGACAACTGAGAGAGGCAAAGGGGCAGAATCTAGCCACGTCTTACTTACAGGGCTTCCTCTAACAACAATCTTTGCTGCATGGATTGCTCTGGCGCAGTGGGTTGGCTCTGATTATGTCAGTTCCATATCACAGTCTGACAGCTTCCCTTGTATAAACCTGCTTCCACCACTTTTCGTTTTAAAAATATTATTTCTCCAAAACTTTGTGAAGCTCTAACTTCATCTCAGTGACTGTTTCTTAGAGAATCAAACCTGCATCTGTACTTAATTTGCCTGCCCCCTACCCATTAGTGTGCTTGCTGTCTTGAACTGGTTCTTCAGAGCTGATTTTTACATTTGTGCGTATTTTATGAGCCATTTATTAAACATAGCCACTATAAAATTAATTATATAAACTTACAATAAACCAATAACATTAAAAAACGTTAATACTGAACACTTATTAGTCTTTCATAGTTTACTACATTTTCCTGTTATGCCTTTGAGGTTATTTAGGCCTACTGTGTGTGCATGTGGAAGTGCTCCATAATGTCCGATGGTATGGCTCTTCCCAACTCCACCTTCAGTGACATCACTTTTACTTTAAAATAAGCCATGGAGAGAGTTCAACACAATAGGGATTGATGCACTCGGCAGATCAGCTACCCCGACCCTCTGCAAGTCAGTTGTTAAACATTTACCAACATCAATGCTCCTGACTGCTTCTTCTCAACTTCCCTTTTGGGTTTGCTCTTCTAGCAGCCTTCTCGGTGTATTCTAAGACTCTGGCTTTTGCCCTCCTCCATAGCTCTGCTTTTATGTTAGAGCTTCCATCTAACTCCATGATCAATAGATAGATGATAGATAGAGATAATCAACTTTCTAAAGCAAAATTCCCAGTAATCCCTAGCAGCTCCGCAGAGTGCTTTTGCCCTGGGGTGTTAGCACCTGAGTGATGCACCACAGCATCCCCCGGAGTGTTGCTTGGATAAGCCAAGTTTATTACCAAGTGTATTGCCCCTCCTTAAAAGATGCCATGGCTTTCTTGACTTTCTTAGCTAATTGGCACCAGCTCCTCTATACCCTATTGTTACTTCTTTTCATTAGACGTGTCTATTTGGTAATACTATAGAAAGCATTGTTTATTTTCTGGTGTGTTTTTTTTCCTATAGAATAAAAAAAAAAGCCTTAAAGATAGGGCCTGTAAATTATTCACTATATCTCTCCAGTGCCTAGATGAATCCATGGAAAATGTTAAAAAGTCAAAACAATGTTTTCTATAACTAATAAATGACAGTGTTACAGAAGTATCTGCCTAAACAATCCTATTACTTCACAACGTAGGTATCAACTTGCTGTATTTGAAGCAGAAAATTAAGCACGTTGTTACTGAACCATGAACCAAGTAGAGGTTTGACATCATCAATAAAATTTTTATTAATAGTGACACTGCTCTAGATTTTTAAAATATGTGTATGCAAACACAGTAATTATGTTCATTCAAAGTTATGCGTTGTGATTTACAGAAAGGGGAAAAAAAGCTTTCTACAAAGAAATTATTTGTCTCTAAAGATTATTTTCTTCCATTCCCTTTGATTTTTTGATAAAATTAATGTGTTTAGACAGTTGAACTGGATTCCTGAGACAAACTATAAGAATTAATCTGGTAAAATTTAGAGAACAATTTCTCACAATTTCATAGTTTTTCCTTGCCAGTTAACTCTACATGTCATGTGAGGTAATGGAAATTGTTTCATAGTTTTGAAGATTATTTTAATCATGTAATGCTTATAGATTTGTACTAACAGAAATATAGTTAATGTTTGAATAGTCTGATATGTTCTAACTGCTATAATTGCCTCGGAACTAGCATATCTTGAAATGGTTATCAGCCAGTCAAATTGTTTCATTTGTTTTTGCTATGCTCCATTGGGCATCCTACTACCTTTTAGTTGATATCAACTTGTAAATATGCCATTTAGCTGTTCAAGAAAAGAACTGATCTCTTGTGAAGATTATCTTCAGGGAGAGAGAAAGATTTAGGGCACTGCAAATCAATAAGCTAGTAGCTCCTATAATATGATACAAATTATATGACTATGTTTAACTATACTACTTTTTTCATATAGCAGTTTCATATTGCTATAAATACAATGCAAATAATTTGACATTCCATACTGATACATATATGAGCTGTCTTAATAGGTATTTTTAATATAGACTACCACTGAGAAATGAAATGTAGAATGAAGGAGAAGTTTATACTAGTGTTCAATTCCTAATGCAGTATCTTCAATGTAAGGTGATTCTGTTGACAAAATATTGGATTTTGCTCTGAGATTTTTGAATATTTTAAATGCCATTCTATACTTCATGCTGATTTTTTTGTACAGTGAACAATGGAAAACTCATAAATTTTATAATTCCACAGGACAGAAATCTTTTTAATGTGGATATGTTTTAGAACACATTAAAATAATGAATTACTGAAAATTACAAAGGCACAATTAATGAATAACAGTTCATGTTATGTACTCAAAGTTGTATTCTTTTTTCCCCCTCTGTCTTTCTTTTTTTTCTGTTTTTCTTCAAAGTTTTATTCTAAGGCTATTGTATAAAGAGATCTTTGTAAAATTATTTAATATTCATAAACATGTACTATTTATATTCTTAATATCAAGAGAATTCTAGCCTCATTGGGATATATAAAAATGAAAATATGTGCATATGGCTAACCAATAACTTAAAGTTTAGAAATATTCTATCTTTATATTCCTGTGAGAATTATGTACTGTTATCTAGAAGAAAAAATTGCTTGTAGCCTCTTTTATTTGGATTTGTGAAATCTCCAAATAGCTTTAACAGTCTGTCTCAGCATCTAGAGAGGTGAAAGAGGCTTGCTGTGAGGATAATGTCTGAAACCACCACCATTATACTTCAGCAAATGCTACCTCTGACATTTTTTTCTATCCAAATGGGGCTGTTGAAAAGCAACACAATGCTGTCAGATCCTACCTCTTTCTTTCAGTTCATCTTGATAAAAGGACATAACTTTTTAAATCTTGTTGAGTGTTAGGAGAAGACAGTCTATATATAATTTTTTCTATAGAAGAAATGTATGTATCTAGTTTTGGTTATTACTAGAATATGAGGAAGCCACTGATTTTCATATTGTTACATGGAGGATATTTATTTTTTATTAAATTTATTGGAGTGGCATTGGTTAATAAGGTTATATAGATTCCATGTGTACAATTCTATAATACATTATCAGAATAGTAGAGGCCCAGTGCACAAAAATTAGTGCACTCAGGGGGAGTCCCTCAGCCTGGCCTATGCCCTCTTGCAGTCTGGGACCCCTTGGAGGATGTCCACCTGCTGGCTTAGGCCCACTCTCTGGGGGGTCCGGCCCAAGCTGGCAGTCAGACATCCCTCTGGTAGCCCAGCAGCCCTCAGGGAATCTCCACTTGCCAGCAGGGAGCAGGCCTAAGCTGCAGTCGGACATCCTTAGTGCTTCTGAGGAGGTGGGAGAGGGTTCCACAACCACTGCTGTACTGGCAGCCATCAGCCTGGTTTGTGGCTGAGCAGAGCTCCCCCTGTGGGAGCGCACTGACCACCAGGGGGCAGCTCCTGCATTGAGCGTCTGCCCCCAAGTGGTCAGTGTGTGTCAGTGAGTAGTCATTCCCAGTCATTCTGCTGTTAGGGTCAGTTTGCATATTACCCTTTTATTATATAGGATAGAGGCCTAGTGCATGGGTGGGGGCTGGCTGGTTTGCCCTGAAGGGTGTCCCAGATCAGGGTGGGGGTCCTGCTGGGGTGCCTGGCCAGCCTGGGTGAGGGGCTAAGGGCTGTTTTCAGGCTGGCCAAGTGGTCCCTGCGACACAATCTCCCAGCCTCTCCTTTTTTCTTTTTCTTTTTCTTTTTTTTATTCTGGGATTTATTTACCTTCTATAATTGAAACTTTGTAGCCTTGAGAGGAGCTCAGAGCTGCCCAGGGCAGGTAGGAGGGAAGCTTGGCTTCCTCCATCGCCAGGGGAAACCCACTCCTGCTCTCTCCAGCTCCGTGGCCACGGCCAGCTGAAAGCAGGTATCTGGGGTTTATTTACCTTCTATAATTGAAACTTTGCTTTGAGTGGAGCTCAGAGCCACCATGGCAGGCGGGAAGCTTGACTTCCTCCATCATTGCGGAATCCAAGCCTCCTGCTTGCTCCAGCTCCGTGGCTGCCAGCTGCCATCTTGGTTGAGTTAATTTGCATATAGTTGCTCTGATTGGCTGGTGGGCATGGCTTAAGGCATAGCTAAGGTACGGTCAATTTGCATGTTTGTCTTTTATTAGTGTAGAAGATTGTGGGTGTGTGTCCAACCCCAAAAGTCAAATCTTTTTTCATTCACCATATATTTGCCTCCTTTACAATTTACTACCCTTTTTCCCTCTAGTAACATAATGTTGTCTGGGTCTATGAGATTTTGTTTCCCTTGTTTGTTCATTTGTCACTTCAGTTTTTTGAGTGAAATCATATGGTCCTTGACTTCTTTCTATCTTGTATATTTCACTTAACATGATATTCTCAAGATTTGTCTGTTGTTGCAAATGGAAGTATTTCATCTTTTCTTGTGACTGAGTAGTATTCCAGTGGATATACAACAAGTGTTGGAAAATTTGTGGAGAAAAACTAACCTTTAGTCATAGCTGATGAGAATGTAAATTGGTACAGTCACTATGGAAAACCATGTGGAGGTTCCTCAAGAATTTAGGAATAGAGTTACCATATGACTCAGCAATTTCTCTTCTAGATATCTACCCCCAAAATTTGAAAACAGTTATTCATAAAGATATATGTACCCCTATGTTCACTGAAGAATTATTCACATTGGCCAAGACATGGAAACAACCAAAGTATTTTAATAGAGGATTGGATAAAGAAGGTATGGTGCATATAAAAAATAGGGTTTTAACCATAATAAATGTTGGTTGTATTTTTCTAATTCTGAAAAATAGAAGCACAAGCACATTGGTATGTTCTAGAAGTGAATAAGACATTATTTTAAATCCACAATGAAATTGAGATATATTAGGACTACTCAGCTTATTATGAAGAATGCAGTGCTTCTATTTCTCTTGCAAAACATATCCCTAAGTATAAAAATAGTTGAGCTAATGTAAAATGAATCCAAGTTTATACTACCCACACCCAAATAAACATTTATAATTTTTCTTTCAATGTCTTAGTCTTCCTGGGAATGAATAATTGGAGAGCAACTTTGCAATATTAGACATTAGATAAGGAAGTGTTATTTATTGTTTTTATTTTATTCATTTTTATAACTTTATATATATTGTCCCTCTGCTGCAAGCTTCACAGCAGGATTCAGGATCTGAAGGAGGAGCTGATGCACAAATGAAAATTCTATACAAGAAATATGAATTTAGAAGGCATTGGGGAACAAGTGGAACTTCTTTCATGTAGAGGCACCCCGAGATCTGGCCTTGTCCGCTTTTTATTCAGTTTTAGATACACATCTTGCCATCAGTAAAGCACAGCAAATGCATAGCAGAGAGACAGTCTCAAAGGTCAGGAAGGATCAGGAAGGTCCAGTAAATATTTACTTGGAGGCTATCAGGTCAGGAAATTGTTTCAAGCCACCACTATCTCAACACGAACAATTGGTGCTTAGCATCAGCCCTGCTCAAGTTCCATCTGCCTCCTGGGTTCCTTGGTGCACGCTCATGACAGTATTGGCAAGCAGTGGCTTCCCACATCCCTCTTCCAGCCCCCCACCTCCTCCATCTCCTTCTCTCCCCTCACACACACACATTTTATGTTGTGTTTTTTTTTAATTTAAATTCTTTATTGTTTAAAGTATCACATATGTCTCCTTTTTCCCCCATTTACCTCTCCCCAGCCACTCCCACCCCCAGCACATGCCCTCACCCCACTACAGTCTGTGTCCATTAGTTATGCTTATATGCATGCATACAAGTCCTTTGGTTGATCTCTTACCCAACCCCCCTCCCACTCTCCCTGCCTTCCCTCTGAGGTTTGACAGTCTGTTCAATGCCTCTATGTCTCTGGATCTACTTTTGTTCATCAGTTTATGTTGTTCATTATATTCCACAAATGAGTGAGATTATGTGATATTTATCTTTCACCAACTGGCTTATTCACTTAGCATAATGCTCTCCAGGTACACACACACACACACACACACACACACACTTTAAAAATGAAGAAGACACAGAAACATCGACCAGACTGTCAAACTTCAGAAGGAAGGCAGAGTGGGGAGGGGGAGATTAATCAGTGAACTCATGTTCGCATATGTATAATCCATAGACACAGACAATAGGGTGGCGAAGGCCTGGGGAGGTGTGGCGGGTGGGGAGAGGTCAATGGAGGAAAAAGGAGACATATGTAATATTTTCAACAATAAAGATTAGAAAAATAAATAAATAAATAATAAAATTAGATTTTAACATATTTCTCAGAATGTGATCTATCCGATGAAGAAAAAAAGTGAGTTCAAAATGATAGAATGTATATTCTAATGTATATATAAATAAAATGCATCTTTCTTTATTTTCATTCTTTCTTCATAACCCTCAAACCCACTGCTTGGGTTATTCTCTCCCTCTACACACAATGTCACAGTCACTTTCTCAAACACTCAAGCCTTGTTTACAAGGTAGCATGCATTCCTCAACTTTTTTTTTTCTGGACTCAAATAATTACATTCAAAGGCAGGGTTTTATAAGCTGTTTGGTTTTTTTTTAAAATATATTTTATTGATTTTTTACAGAGAGGAAGGGAGAGGGATAGAGAGTCAGAAACATCGATGAGAGAGAAACATCGATCAGCTGCCTCCTGCACATCTCCCACTGGAGATGTGCCCGCAACCCAGGTACATGCCCTTGACCGGAATCGAACCCGGGACCCTTCAGTCCGCAGGCCGACGCTCCATCCACTGAGCCAAACTGGTTTCGGCCTGTTTGGTTTTTTTGATAACAAAATAATATATGTAATTTTTTAATCCACGTAATTTATTTTTATTTTTTTCAGTTACAGTTGACATACAATATTATATTGGTTTCAGGTGTACAACATAGTAACTTTGTAGTAACTTACAAAGTGATCACCCCATAAGTCAAATATCCATCTGACACTATCCATAGTTATTATAGTATTATTGACTATATTCCCTATGCATTCTGTGATGTTTTTATATCTGGCATTGTACTTTTTAATTACTTCACCTTTTTCACCCACTTCCCAACCCCCCTCCCATCTGACAACCATTAATTTTTTCTCTGTATCTATGAGTTTGTTCCTGTTTTGTTTGTGTGGGTTTTGTTTTTTATTTTGGGTTTTTTTTTTTTTTTTAGATTTCACATATAAGTGAAATCATGTGGTATTTTTATTTCTCTGTCTGACTTATTTCACTTAGCATAATACCCTCTAGGTCCATCCATGTTGTTGCAAATGACAAGAGTTCTTTTTTCTTTTTATGGATGAGTAACATTCTAATATACACTGAGTGGCCAGATTATTATGACCACCTGACGTTTGTAGGCAAATTAGCTGTACACTGCATCATATGGGATCTGGAAGCCGAAGGCCTGTTCAAACACCTTTGCTGTCTGCAATTACCAAGATAAAATGTCCCCAATTTGCACAGGAACATAAGGATTGGACAGTCGAGCATTGGCAAAAAGTCATGTGGTCCAATGAATCATGTTTCCAGTTGCATCATGCAGATGGCAGAGTGAGAATTTGGTGGAAACAGCATGAAAGCATGCACCCCGCATGCATGAGTACAACCCTTCAAGCTGGTGGGGGCAGTATTATGGTTTGGGGCATGTTTTCCTGGCATGATTTGGGCCCTTTAATTCATGTGGAACAACGTCTGAATAGCACAACATATCTAACTATTGTTGCTGATCAAGTTCATCCTATCATGCTGATGGTGTATCCCAATGGAGATGGCTTCTTCCAACAAGACAATGCGCCATGCCATGGTGCTCGTATTGTGCAGGAGTGGTTTCAAGACCATGAGGGAGACTTTACCTTGCTTAGGTGGCCCCCACAGTCACCAGATCTCAATCCAATTGAGCATTTGTGCGACGAAGTTAAGAGAGCCATCAGGCAGCTGGTTCCACAACCATAAAATCTCACAGAACTGGACAGTGCTACTCATCAGGCATGGTGTCAGATTCCTCGCATCACCTTTCAATATCTCGTGGAGTCTATGCCAAAAAGAATCACCGCAGTATTGAAGGCAAAAGGTGGCCCAATGAAGTACTGATGGGGTGGCCATAATAATCTGGCCACTCACGTTCAAATATATCCCACGTTCAAAGGCTGTTAAACCGCATTGTTTACCCATATCTTCAGAAAAAAATAACTTCTACTGTCATGGTAAACAACCTGCTTCCCTATTTATAATGGTCTGGCCCTCTAGCAACTTAAGCACGAAATTATAGCTAATATGCCTACAAACATCAGGTGGTCATAATAATCTGGCCACTCAATATATATATATATATATATATATATATATATATATATATATATATATATATATATATATTATCCTTTTGTCTATTGATAACCCACATTATTTTTCACATAACAAAATAAAAAATTCTTCTAACTTATTTTATAGTACCCTATTTCATTTTTAATGACTTTATAATATGTTGTAGTACATAGACAACATAGTACATCTAGCCCTTTAATAGGAATGGGTTTTGTTTTAAATGTTTTCTTCACAATTATTTAACACATATCATTGCATATATGTCCGTACACTTTGGTGCCTTTATTTTTAATTGATAGATTCCAAGACTTCAAATATACTACTTCTCAAACTGTCTATATTTTTAATTTTAATTTTAATAGATTTTCCCTAATTTCAAAACAACAACTCTATCTGCCAAATATGAGAGTGCTCTTAACTCATATCTTGGGAAGCAACATATAATCCTTGTTGCATTGTTTCTGGTCTGATATATTGAAAGAACTATTAGTTTACCATAATTTACTTATCTCTTACTATTGAATTTGTACATCTTTATATGGTTATGTTATGCTTTATGCTGTCATTCTTTCACAAAGATATGTATTTCCATAACTACCATTTCTCTGCTGAATGTTTTGTGGTATCTTTTGACATACATAAGTGATTGACAGATGTAGTAGATATAGACATCAATGTAGACATAGATACATGGACATGTTTTTCAAAGATTAATTTTATTTGACCTAAGTCTTTGATTTGACTTAATATAAAGTGTTAATGATCCTTTGTGAATGAAACAAGAGACTAACTTCCATCTACAAGCTCATCAGCATTTAATTAAATAAGTAACCAAGGGGTAGTGGTAGAATTGCTTTTAAGAAAAATAATTATTAGGAATTTAATGTATTTTTTTAAATTATACATAAAAATAACTTAAACCCTAAAAAACAGAAAATGTAATAATTATCTGTACAAAGGCAAACAACTATATTTTGGACTCTTACAAGAAATGTGATTACAAGAAATGAACTGATGAAAAACATTCCAAATATTCCATCATTCAATTATATTGACCAAATAAGTGAATAGAACCCCTCCCCAAATTATATTTATTCAGTAAGCTTTAGCCAGATAAATAAGAATCCCCCAATATCTGAAACAAAATACCTGTAACGAGTTCATTGTGATTGAAACACTACAACTACTGATAAATTATTTGGATAAATTTGTATATGTTTTATTACAACACTTTGTAGCAAATGTAAAACGAATTCCCAAGGAAACTGTAACCATAAAATTATACTTTCCTTTTTTTATCAGCCCAAAATGTAAAAGACTTTAATGCTCCTGAAATACATTTTAGTTGACAAGATTGGAAAACAGTGAGGTTATTTTTCAATGGAATGTATTAAAACATTGGTGAATATAATAAAGTAAGTGACACACAAATAAGCCACTCTAGTTAGGAAAATTGACAATTGAAGCCACAGATCAATTCTTGTTATAAAGATTATTATTAAAAATCTCTTTAATCCAACTAATTTAGATTCTGCTAATATCAAGGCTTGTCATAAGCAACATTTCTTCATATTAAACCAACTATAATAAATTCCAATTCCAGCCTTTGCAGGTATCTTGAAAAATGATCTTATCACAATTATTCTCTATGCTTGAGCAAAATATTAATAAATAATGAGGAAGAATTATGTTTTCAGGCACCATAATATTCTATAATGATATTGTAAACAAACTATTGTTATAGAACATATGATAACTTAAGGCAGCAATAGAAAATGCATGTTTGTTGATGTATATGTATAAAATTTAAAATATATTAAAAGTTACACTTCATTTGTGGAAGAAGGTTGTTGAATAAGTTTTTTTTTCATTTTCTGGCTACTAACTGTACTTCCTTCAACTAACTTTCTTTTGTTTTTGAACTATGATTTAATATTATTTTATTTAGGACTGTTTATTTGAAGGTTATAAAATGTCAAATAAAATGTAAAGAAAGAATATGAGAGAGTTAAAGAAAGAGCAAGAGAGAGAGAGAGAGAGATAGAGAGAGAGAGAGAAAGAGAGAGAGAAAGAGAGAGAGAGAGATGCAGAGAGGTGGGCTTGATATCACCTCTTACAACTTTCATTTCCTGGCAATATGTTTTCTTTTAGGTACATCTTAATCAAAAGACACATATTTTGGCATCTGTTACTGAGACTAGATTGAAGCCTGGCACATTGCAGGTACATTTGTTTCTTATTATAGACTGGAGACCCAGTGCATGGGATTCATGCACTTGGAGAGGGGGTCCCTCAGCTCAGCCTGCACCCTCTCACAGTCAGGGAGTCTTTGGGGGATGTCCAGCTGAGCTTAGGTCCGCTCCCCTCCTAAGCCTGTAGTCGGACATCCTTAGCGCTGCTGCGGAGGCAGAAGAGGCTCCCGCCACCGCTGCTGCACTTGCCAGCCGTGAGTCCGGCTTTTGGTTGAGCAGCGCTCTACTTTTGGTATCACACTCACCACCAGGGGACAGCTCCTGCATTGAGTGTCTGCCCCCTGGAGATCAGTGCACATCATAGCGACTGGTTGTTCAGCCATTCTGTCAATTTGCATATTAGATTTTTATTATATAGGACTAGAGGCCCTGTGCATGAAATCTGTGCGTGAGGGGGGGTCCACTCAGCCCAACCTGCACCCTCTCTAATCCGGGACCCCTTGGGGGATGTCTGACTGCCGGTTTAGGCCCGATACCCAGGATTGGGCCTTAACCGGCAGTCAGACATCCCTCTCACAATCCAGGATTGCTGGCTCCTAACTGCTCACCTGCCTGCCTGCCAGATCACCTCTAACTGGCCCCCTTGCCAGCCTGATCACCCCTTACTGCCTCTGCCTGCCGGCCTGATCACCCCTAACTGCCCCCCTGCCACTTGTTCACCCCCAACCACCCCCCCTGCCAACCTGGTCTACCCCAACTGCCCCCCCCGCCAGCCTGGTCGCCCTAACTGCCCCAACCACCAGCATGGGTGCTCCTTACTACCCCCCACCGCTGGCCTGGTCACCCCCAACTGCCTTCCCTGCTGAACTGGTCTCCCCTAACCACCCCTCCACCAGCCTGGTTGTCCCCTTACTAACCACCCTGCCAGCCTGGTCACCCCTAACTGTCCCCCCTGCTAGCCTGGTAGCCCTTCACTTCCCCTCTCTGCCGACCTGGTTGCCCCTCACTATCCCCCTCTGACAGCCTTGTTGCCCCTCGCTGCCCTTCCCTGCCAGCCTGGTCACCCCCAACTTCCCCCCTGCTGCCCTTGTTGCCCCTCGCTGGCCTAGTTGCCCCTCACTGCCCCCCCCCGCCAGCCTGGTCACCCCTAACTGCCCGCTCCTGCCAGCCTGGCCATCCCTCACTAACCCCCCTGCCACCTGGTTGCCCCACACAGCCTGTTCGGTCATCTGTTTGGTTGTTTCAGATGTGATGGCTCCTGGCTCTTTATATATATAGATTTCCTGGGTACATAGTGTTCTTAATCACTAATAAGCAGCATCACTTCTGAATACAGTGTCTCAAATCCTCCAAACAACCATTTGAGAGATCACTTGGCAAATGAAACAACAAAGGCAATGGGTGTTTTGAGAATTCAAACAAATTTCACATAGCCAGAAGTTAGTGGAGCTCAGATTTGAATACATGATTTTCTCATACAAAGCTTTTTCTTAAAATAGCTTAGCTATGTTGCTTATTGTATCAGTAAAATGGTATAAAAATTTTAGTGTATGGCCTTAGCCGGTTTGGCTCAGTGAATAGAGCATCAACCTGCGGGCTGAAGGGTCCTGGGTTGCATTCCAGTTAAGGGCACATACCTCCATTGTAGGTTCCATCCTTGGTCCTGGTTGGGGTGTGTAAGGGAGGCAACCAATCAATGTGCCTCTCTCACATGGATGTTTCTCTCTATCTCTCCCTCTCCCTTCCACTCTCTCTAAAAAAACAATGGAAAAATATCCTCAGGTGAGGATTAATAAGAACAACAAATGTAGTGTTTATATAAATGGAATGGTTGGCCTTACAATAAGAAACATGGTTATAAAAAGCAGAGGCATAATAAAGCTCCAAATAAAATTAAGCCCTTCTTCATTTACTAGTTTATGACATTATTATAAGGATTTACCTTTAAATTAAAATGTTTCTGGGAGAGAAACACTCTCACTGTTATTACACAATCAATCCTGAGAGTAAAGAAAACAACTCAAGGGTGATATACAGAGATAAGAAAGATGGTTGGAGATCGTTGGCCAAATCAGTCATACACAAGGCAGAACTACAGAAAGAACAAAGGAGCATGGATTATAAATTTCAAAGTGTCCATAATCACATTCTTGTTCTATCACTTACAGATTTTTAAGTTTAGGGAAAGTAGATACATTGCATTGGTGTTTAAGTTTCTAAATTATAAATATAAATTGAAAAGAGAGAAAAAAAGAGACCTCAAGGAGTCATTAGTGTATTAAAAGGATTTATGTAAACACATTCCCTTGTATGAAGTAGGAGTTCACCTAAAGTTAGTTTTCATCCATCATCCAACTACCCATTTACCCCAGTTGCTCCCTTACTTATATAGGCCCCTTTGGAAGCTGCCTCCAGTGGGTGACAATACCAAAATTTATTAAGCTACAAATTTAAAGTAGTGGGTTGATGGCAATAAAACATCAATTTTCAACCTTTTTTATTTCATGGCACACCAAAAAATATGTTTTTTGCTAACCTAACAAAAAATAAATATAATTTGGATTCATTCACACTGAATGGCTATTGTTGTGTTGGCTATTGTCATTATTTTTATTTGACAATCTAAGAGAAAAGAAATCAGTGCCCCCGACTAAATGGTCAGGTATTGCATGTTTTAAAATTTCTTGTGGCACACCAGTGTGGGTGCCGAAGCACACTGGTTGAAAATCTCTGCTATAAAACACGGAGCAAAGGAGACTTGTTGTGAGTTCATGGGGTGGTGAACTCACAACATGATGTGTTTTGAAATTGTGCACCTGAAACCTGTATAAATTTGTTAACCATCGTCATCCCAATAAACTCAGTAAAAAGAACCATAGAACCATATCATAACATTGTAACTTTGATGTTTCCAAAGCAATGTACTTGGCATTAGTGAGACACTCTGCTTATAAATGAAATTTATATGTAAATTCTCTTATGTTTTGTTGACAGGCCAAAAATATTTTTATATATAAAATACTTTCATATATATTGTTTTTACTTATTCAGCAATGAAAATAAACATTATATCCCTATTGCTTATTGTCAAATGCATTAGTAACATTTCATAGGAAAAAAAATCTAAATAAGAATGCACACTGCCCTGCGGCATGGCTCAGTGGTTGGACACCAACATATGAACCAGGAGGTCACGATATGATTCCCGGTCAGGGCACACGCTCAGGTCACAGGCTTGATCCCCATTGTGGGGTGCCAAGGGGGCAGCTGATCAATGATTCTCCCTCATCATTGATGTTTCTATCTCTCTCTTCCTCTCCATTCCTCTCTGAAATCAATAAAAATATATTTTAAAAAAAGGATGCACACTGATTAATAAATAGTGGATGATAGCACATATATTTATATTGTGTACAAGTAGCACAAGTTGAACTTTGCTACTTCCTTAAGATGCTTTTATGGTTTTGAATATGACATTACACACAAAATAATTGCAAAGAATAAAAATAACTTTTGTCTTAGTAGGCAGTGGCATGAACATAACATTACCAAAAGCAGATAATTAGTATCAAAATAACTTAAGCTTAAGAATATTTAATTCCATCTGAAAGCAAGATGACAGAAACTACCACAGGAAAAATGTCTATTTGCAAGAACACAATGATTAGAGCTTTAAAAATTACTATGTCAACTTACGTTATTTCTTATGTTTTATTAGAAAGTTATATGAAATAGTGAACTTGGAAGCTATGTTTAATGATCTCAAGCAACTAATAAAAAAGAAATAATCATGAATGCAAATACTTTAAAGAATACATATCCCCATACTTATTGAAATTAATGAGGATATGGTCAAAATTAGATGTGTACAAAAATGCCAAAGCTAAAATTATTTTACAGAAAAAAAAATGGTGAAGTAATTAAAGCACTCAAAACTAAGGGCTGGAACATAAGTAAAAATAATACATTAGTAGATTGTCTCTTGTTATATAATATATTTTGCCAATGTGAAGTTGAAGAAGATAATTTTTAAAGTACTTAAAATTATTCCCTGTGTTCACTGGAAAAGATGAGGTATAAAATTGTATAGGAACATCAAAAATGAGATGAAAAGGAACTTGGGGATGCCACTGGCATGCTCATAGATGGACAGAGAGCAAAAAGCTATTGAAGTATGTAAGGACAGAGGAGTAAAAAGAGATCTAACAGGAAAGGGCTAAGAACTGTATTGAAAGATGTTCCCAGCTGGAAAAATCATTTCCAAATGACTTTTACTTCCATCAAATCAAGCCAATACATTAAATTAAAGATAGTATCCCATAATTTTTAAAAAGTAATCTCTACTGGTGAAGAGTTCTGGTTTATGGCTGTTGACAAGCATTTAAGGGCCATTTATTACCTGGTGATGGAAAACAATAAATATATTTGATTCATTGTTTGTGGAAGTAAATGGAAAAAATCTACCATCCTATCTAATAAAAGAGAAACATGGTAATTAGCATACGAACGCTACCCTTCCCATTGGCTAATAAGGGTGATATGCAAATTAACTGCCAGCCAAGATGGCCTGCCAGCAGCCAGGCAGCTTGAAACTAACATGAGGCTTGCTTGCTTCAGTGACGGAGGAAACCAATGTTCCCCGCCTGCCTGGCCGGCCTCTGAGCTTGCAGTTTGAAACATTGTAACAAATATAGAAGCTAAACAAAACCCCAGAAACCTGCTTTCAGTGAGCCAGGATCTCAGAGCTGGAGTTATACATTGTTTAAATTATAGAACCCAAACAAACCAGATACCTGCTTTCAGCAGCAGAGGCCTCAGAGCTGGAGCCAGAGCTAAAGCTGGTCCAGAATAAAAAAAGAAAAAGAAAAATAGGAGCAGTTGGGAGCTCCAGCCCTCAGCCCCTCACCCAGACTGGCCAGGCACCCCATTGGGGACCCCCACCCTGAAGGGTGTGTGACCAGCGGCAAATAGCCATCATCCCCTCACCCAGGCTGGCCAGGCACCCCAGTGGGGACCACCACCCTGAAGGGTGTGTGACCAGCTGCAAACAGCCATCATCCCCTCACCCAGGCTGGCCAGGCACCCCAGTGGGGACCCCAAGCCTGAACCAGGACACCCTTCAGAGCAAACCAGCCAGCCCTACCCATGCACCAGGCCTCTTATCCTATATAGTAAAAGGGTAATATGCCTCCCAGCACCGGGATCAATGGATCTGAGAGGCCTCCCAGCACCGGGATTAGCGTGACAGGGGGCAGCGCCGAAACCCCCTGATCGCCCTGCGGCTCTGTGTGTGACAGGGGGCAGGGCCACAACCTCCCTATCTGCCCTGCTCTGTCCGTGACAGGGGAAGGCACCCAAACCTCCTGATCAGCCCTGCTCTGTGCCTGATACGGGGGAGCTCCCCAACCCCCTGATCACCCTGCACTTCTGTGTGTGACAGGGTGCGGTACCCCAACCCCCTGATTGGCCCTGCTCTGTGGGTGATAGAGGGCGGCGCCCCAACCCACCCCCCCCCGCCCATGGACCCTGCTCTGTGTCTGATGGGGTAGAGCCATAACCTCCCCATCAGTCCTGCCCTGAGTGTGACAGTGGCGGCGCCCCAACCCCCTAATCTGCCCTGCTGTGTTTGTGACAGGGGGCAGTGCCCCAACTCCCCTATTGGCCCTACTCTGTGAGTGACAGGGAGGAGCTCCTCAACCCCCTGATGGGCCCTGCTCTGTGCGTGACAGGGGGGAGCTACCCAACCCCCTAATGGGCCCTGCTCTGTGCATGACAGGGTGGAGCTCCCCAACCCCTTGATGGGCCCTGCTCTGTGAGTGACAGGGGCAGTGCCCCAACCCCCTGATGGGCCCTGCTCTGTGCGTGACAGGGGGTGGTGCCGCAACCTCCCCATCGACCCTGCCTTGAGTGTGACAGGGTGCGGTGCCCCAACCCCCCAATCAGCCCTACCCTGAGCGTGACTGAGGGTGGCATTGCAACCTCCCAATCTGCCCTGCTCTGTGCATTACAGGGGTCTGTGCCCAAACTCCCCAATCGGCCCTGCTCTGAGCCTGACCAAGGGCTGCACCTAGGGATTGGGCCTGCCCTCTGCCACCTGGGAGCAGGCCTAAGCCAGCAGGGCGTTTTCTCCCGAGGGGCCCCAGACTGCGAGAGGGCACAGGCCGGGCTGCGGGACCCCCCCCCCCTTCCCCCAGAGTGCACAAATTTGTGCACCGGGCCTCTAGTTCTAAGTATTTTTCTTAAATATGTTGTTAAAAGTGTAATAAATGCAACTTTGAATATAAACTATAAATCTTGTTATATTTAATTTTTAATGTTTTTAATTATAAGTTTGGGGACTATTTTTACTTTATGTTAAAGTAAATACATATATTATTATAATGTAGTAAAGTTTTGTTTCACTTTAAATTTTAATAAATAAATATTATTGAACACTAAGCTATACAATGAGTATTGTTGATTATGTTAGACTTTTTTGTTATGATCTATTCATTGAACAGATACTGAGCATCCACTTGCTATCCTAATGCTTAGTCTTAATAATGTAGCAATGAAAACAACAACACGTGACTGCTTGTTCCCATGAAGTTCATCATCTAACGAGGAAGAAAAATAAAGCCAACGGCTGTCCACATTAACTACTACACATATCTATTTTCCCGAATTCAAGGGTTGATACCTATGAAGCACCCATTCTTCACCTTCAAATATTGAGAAAGTATTGATTATGTCCAATCTTAAGCTTCAATGTCATTTGAAAATATTTGACAAAGATTCCTTTTTAGCACTTATATTTCTATAACATTATACTCATTTACGGTTTTTTCTTTATAATTGACCTTATGTTTATTTAGTGCAGGCACTATTTTATAATTACTTTGTATCTCCAGCATAGTGTAGTATTTGGAATATAAGAGTTACCAAAATGTATCTGTTTTAGGCCTGAGTAATGCTGGCATAGAGGAGTGCCAAAGTTATTTTATTGAATTACAATAAATATGTTAACGCAGACCATAATTTAAAACAGAATTGTTCTTCTTAAGAACATGATGTATTTTAAGTTTGGTAGAACTTAATTTTAGATGAGGAGAACCAGACCAGAGAGATCCAGTGCCTAGTGCAACGTAATAAGCCACGTTTAGAGACAAGACACTCCAAGTCCAAAGTATGTGTTTTATATATTGCATCTGTTTATAAAAATATTCATATATGGAAATAGGACACAGAGATGGCAATTGTTCTTTCAGTTTCATGTTGGGTGGTATATATCTGGATCAAATGAGGATTATCTTATTCATTAGGGGTATGCACCTTTGCTTGATTTTTTAACTTTTTATTAAGTTTATTGGGCTGACATTGGTTAATGAAATGAGATAGGTTTCAGGTACACAATTTTATAATAAATCATCTGTATATTGTATTTTGTATCACCACCTCAAGTCAAGTCTCCTTCCATCACCATTTATTCTCCTTTTGCCCTCTTCTATTGACCTCTACCTCCTATACACTCTGATAATCGCCATTCTGGCAGGTGTGATGTGATATCTCATTGTAGTTTTAATTTGTATGTCTCTCATTAGTGACATTATGTCTCTGTTCATAATTCTATTGTCCATTTGTATGTCCTCTTTAGGAAAGCATCTACTTATGTGCAAATAATGATAGTTGTACTTCTTCCTTTCCGATTTGGATGCCACTTATTTCTTTTTCTTGTCTGATTGCTGTGGTTAGGACTTTCAGTACTAATATAATAAAAGCCTAATATGCAAATTGATTGAATCATGGAATGACCGGTCGGTGGGGGGTGGAGCCATTGAGCGGGCAGCACCAGACCAGCCAAGGTGGGTGCCAGCGGGCAGGGGGAGGGGATGGCGATTGGGGGGTGGTGGCGACCAGTGGTGGCCGAGGGTTCAATTGGGGAGCGGGGCCAGCTGCTCACCAGCCGGTGCCATCCTCTGCTCAGCCCGCAGGTTGCCTTCTGCAGAGGGAAGCCTGACTGTGGCTGAGGCCTGCTCCCCCGGGGAGTGACACTAAACCGTCAGTCAGACATCCCTGGAGGGCTCCTACTCACAAGAGGGTGCAGGCAGACCCCCCCCCCCACCCAGAGCATTAATTTTTATGCACCTGGCCTCTAGTCTATAATAATAAAAGCATTATATGCTAATTAGACCAGACAGCCAGACATCCTTCCAGACGTCCTAGATATCCTTTCAGGTGAAGCCGCTGCAGTGGGGGCCGAGGCAGAGGCAGTTAGGGGCAATTAGGCAGGCAGATGAGCAGTTAGGGGTGATCAAGAAGACAGGCAGAGTGGTTTGGGTGATCAGGCAGGCAGACGAGTCATTAGGGGTGATCAGGCAGGCAGGCAGTGGGGTTAGGGGCAAGCAGTTCGGAGCCAGTGGTCCCGGATTGCGATAGGGATATCCAACTGCTAGTTTAGGCCCGATCTCATGGGATTGGGCCTAAACTGGCAGTCAGACATCCTCCGAGGGGTCCTGGATTGCAAGAGGTTGAAGGCCAGGCTGAGGGAACACCCCTTTCCCATGCATGAATTTCATGCAGCGAGCCTCTAGTGTTGAATAAGAGTGGTGAAAACAAACATCTCTGTATTGTTCCAGATCTTACTGGAAATAATTTTAGTTTTTGCCCATTGAGTATATGATGTTGGCTGTGGGTTTGTCATATATGGCCTTTATTATGTTGCATTACATTCCCTCTGGTCGCAATTTACTGAGAATTTTTATTAAAAATGGATGATGGATTTTACCAAATGCTTTTCTGCATCTATTGGTATGATTACTTGATTGTAACCCTTCATTTTTATCATGGTGTATGATTTTTTTAATGTATTGCTGGATTCAGTGTGTTAATATATTGCTGAGGATTTTAGTATCTATGTTCATCAGTATTATTAGCCTATAATTTTCTTTCTTTGAAGTTTCTTTATTTGACTTTGGAATTAGGATAATGCTGGCTTCATAAAAGTGCTTAGGAGTCTTCTCCCTTACTGAACTTTTTGAAATAATTTGAGAAGTATATGTGTTAGTTCTTCTGTGAATGTTTGGTAAAATTTACCTCAAAAGCAATCAGGTCCAGGATTTTGTTTGTTGGGAGCATTTTGATACTGCTCCAATTTTATTAGTTTTAGTTGGTCTATTCAGATTTCTAATTCTTTCTGATTCAATTTTGGAAGATTGTATGTTTCTAGGAATTTACCCATTTCTTCCAAATTGTCCAACTTGTTGGCATATAGTTTTTTTGTAATGTTTTATTACAATCCTTTGTATTTCTTAGTGGGCATTTTTTACTTCTCTTTTGTCTTTGATTTTATTTATTTGGTTCCTCTCTTTTTTTCATCAAACTCTGGTTAAAGGTTTGTTAATCTTGTTTATCTTTTCACAGAACCAACTCATGATTTCATTGACCTTTTGTGTTGTTGTTTTAGACTGTATTTTGTTTATTTCTTCTCTGATCTTTATTTACTTCCTTCTAATTCTTTTGGACTTTGTTGTTCTTTTTCAAGTTTCTTTTGGTGTAATGTTTGATTCCTTGTTAGAGCTTTTTCTTGTTTATTGAGATAGGGATGTCATGCTATGACTTACCTTTTATAACTGCTTTTGCTGTGTTCCATAGATTTTTGATTGTTGCATATTCATTTGTTTCAAAGTATCTTTTGATTCTTTCCTAGCAACATATCATTTAATCTCCATGTCTTTTGTGTTTTCTAGTGTGTTTTTTTCCTTGTATTTGGTTTCTAGTTTCATACAGCCAATTTATATTTTACCCCAATTAATGTACCTATATATGCTTAATTCTTCCTCAGGCATACAATTCTGTTGACAGAGTATTTATATAGTATTGCATACTTTTAAAAAGGCTGATTTACTATTTCTCAGTAATTTATATATTTCTAACCCACTGCCACTCTGTCATATTTCTTAAAGTTCTTTTAATTTGCAGCTGATAGCCATTAAGTGTGAGGAAAGGGTAGGTAGACTCACTATTTTTCTTTGTAGGCAACAGTCTTTCAAAAAGATAGTGCTTATTAAATTTGTTCAATGCAAGTATTGAATTTTCCTGTTCTGACAATGTTTAATACTCTTTTATTATCCACATAAATGTGTATCCCAAGAATTTTTTCCTTCTTCTAACAATTTTATCTTATACCTATATTTTCCTTTCTCAGAGGTTAAAATTTTACCTTTCTATTGAATAGTATTAAAATATTTCTTGTAGGACAGAATATATTATTAAATGAGAAAAAAATATATGGCTATTTACTATACAAATGTAAATGTCTGTTATACAGTTTGGTTTCTTCACATTATTTGCATCTGTTTTACGGTGACACTTGATATTTTCATAAATGCATAACATTATATATCTTTTCTAATCCATGAACTTTCTACCCCATGCTGTGCATAATATATTACAACCAATTATGTATATTAGCTCATACTTGGGTTTATTACTGCATCAGTGTGTTAAAAATAACAGTATTTGATACCTAACATATATGTAGGTTTTTCTCTTATGCAATAATGAAAATTGCTTATATAATGTGTTTTTCTCAAAAAATATAAAAACTAGGTGCTAAGGAGCTTCATTTCTGCCTTTTATATTTTCAAACTGGCCATATTTTTATATGTCAATAACAAAAGATCAGTTTGGGATCAAATATTTTACAGGAGATTGCAACAAAAAATAAACTGTAACTCTCTCTGAGTGGGAGTACATTACAGAATTTAAAGACAGTGAAAAGATGGTATTTTAATGCAGTGCCTCTAGTACAGGGCTTTCTATAGATGCCAGGGACTGCGGTCCATGAGGGATTCTGTATTCAATATTCACCGGATCTTTGTTGCAAATAAAAAAACAGTTTAACACTAAGTAGATCTAGCACTACATATAAGCAAGTCAGGTAATTCCTCAAGTAAAAACAATTTACTTAGATTTTTCCAAGTCTTTAATAAAAGCTGTCACTTAAAAAACAAGTAGTAGTTTTTCAACCACTTTAGAAGCCATAGATATAGAGCAAGCAACATAATGCAGTCGAGTGAGCAATAGGAGTCAGTCCCGGTTCAGCCAGTAGGTGTCATTTAACCTCTTGGAACCATTTCTTTCCTCTAAATTAAACACAGTTTGAAAAACATCATAAGGAAAGAATGAATTAATAAGTCTAGAGCCAAAGTTGACTAAAGATAATGATGGGATAGTTATTCAAAGTCAGATTTTAATGGGTCTTTTGTGATTGTTTCAATGGACTATGACTTTAGGTTAAAAGTATAGGGAATTAAGGAAGTGATTTAATCAGATATAATAACCCAAATGCTTGTATATTGTAGAACTGATGCCAGCATTTTCAAAGGTCTATAAATTAATAAGGCACCCATAATAGTTATGTAACACAGTTTACATAGAGATCATGTCTTGTATATTTCTAACTTGTGCCACATACAGAAGAGAACCACTTTTTCTCTGCATTTAGACATCCACTAACTACAGCCAGTACATGGCTCTCTTTCAGAGCAGAATAACATAATATAAGCAACAGACACAACATTTATTTCAATTCTTAAGGCCTAGTATAATTAAATAAATTAAAAATGTACTTTACATCCCTTGAACCCTCCAAGGGATGAACTGAACTGACACAGAGACCCAGCCTGGTTGATATTTCCTGTAGAGCACATATACTAACTGCAATGAGCATTTTATTCCCCAGATCTTAGCAGTTGCTTAGTCTGAATCTATACAAATGAGCAGAGATTCTGCTAACTCACTCAGTTTGGCTATCTTAGTGGTCTATCTGGACCATTGAGTGATTGATTCATTTTCAAAATATTTATATAGATTGAGTGGAGTGACCAATATGAATCTAAATTACCTATTTCGGCAAGCGACCAAAAACAGCTCTGATGATTTAATGAAAAGCTAGGCAAACAGTATTACACACATATTTTCATACAAAGAAACAACATTGAAACATTATCTTTACTGATAGCCCTTTTAATACAATATGAGGCCAATTGTTATAGTGGCCATTCAACTCATAAATTTCACATTGTGAAGAATCACCAACCTTATGCTAAAACTAGAATATGTTAATGATTAACAGCAATATCAGAATCTTCTCTACTCTATGTTCAAGTAAAGTATCTGCAAAATGGAATACTGATGAGCAAAATTCTCTTGTTTGAGAAATCTATCAACTTCACCTTTGGTTTATGTAAAACTCAAAACTGCTTCTTGTATAGCTCAAGGGCATACTATTGACACATACAACATTTCAATTTAAAGAAAATTTATTTTAATTTTAATATCCCTATTTATTAATGTTAATTTACAGTATAACAAGTTTGCACACAGATTGTTAATGGTAAAAGTATTTTTTATAAATTTGCTTAAATGCAGAAAATACTAGTATAATGGCCAAAACTATGGGGAAAATCAACAATGCCTGGCAGAGGAATGGGTAAACAAATTGTGGAATACATGCAATGAAGATACACTTTACAATAAAAAATTAATGGACTGCTGGTATCTTATGAAAACTTGGATGACTCTCAATACTGTTAAAGTGGGCAAAAGACTCCAGGCGAAAGGAATACATAGAGCTCTTCATCCAAATAAAATTTTACAAAAGGCAAGCCCAACTTATAGTAATATAAAGTAGGTCCGATTTTGCTATGGTTGGTAAAGGTGTTTGGGGCAGGGATGTGGGAGGACTATTTGGGTACAGGATTTATTATAAAATATTTTTGAGTGATTGATGAAAATATCCTGTATCTTGATTTTGGTTGTTATTACATGGGTGTATACATTTGTCAAAGTTTATCAAACTATACTTATAAACTCTGCATAATTTTGTTTTGTTCTGTTTTTTGTTATTCCTCAACCAAGGATATTTTTTCCATTGACTTTTTTTTTAGAGGGAGTAGAAAGGAGGGAGGGAAAGAAGGGGGAGAGAGAGACATTGATGTACACGTTGACTGGCTGCCCCTCTTAAACACCCCAACAGGGGTTTGGGGTCCAGCCTGTAACCCAGTGCACATCCTTGACCCAGAATCAAACCCTTGATACTCTAACCATTGAAAAACACTGGCCAGGGAAACTGCATAAATTGTAGTGGATATAAATTAAACCTGAAAAATGACAAAGCACTGTAAAATTAATAGCGTGGTGCTGAAGGTCCCCTGTTGATTCTGAGAAATTTACAGAGACTAATGAATAGCAAATCTTGCCAAATCGCCTCTTTATTAGTCATCAGAGTTTCATTCTTTCTCATAATTTCCCAAATTACTTCCTTTCTCTAAGTTTTTTTTAAAAAATAAACTTCTCATCTATAGAACAGTATTTCTTTATTATTTGCCACTTCCTTCCAACCCCAGCTTCAACTTGTCTCAAAAACTCAACTTTTCATTGTCTGAAGTGAACTGTTTTCTTGGTTCCTTCCAATTACCAACACCTACAAAAAAATTAAGATTAGGAGAGTGAAAGAGAGAAGGAAAAGAGGGAAGAATAAAAATAAAAAATAATCTTGTAGTTTAATATTTTATTTTAAAAAAATTATCATTGTGTTATTTTTACCATTATTCTCAAATTAAAATGTAGGCTGTGTTCATTCTCTATTAGCAAAAAGTATAAATATATAAGATAAAAAAACATGGAAAGGTAAAATCATTCTTTGTCACAATTTTGCTATATTATTTCAGGAAGTCTTCACCATCCTCTCCTCACCCTTCTGCCTCCAACATACAACTGGAAATAATTCCACTTCATGTATCCACTTGCAGCTAATTGAAGGTTGCCTGATTGAAGTGACCATCTCCTAAGTGAGTAAGTTGAAGTAGTTGAAATCAATGTTACAAGCTTCCTCGTGGCTTCGGAACTGAGGCTTATATAGGCTAATGACACAAATCTGGTCCCACATGCTGATTAGTATGGGCAAAATAGCCTAACCCTCTTCAGCCACTTAAATATATACAATTAAGAGAGATGAGTGCAACGGACACTGAAGTCCCCAATGGAAAGAGGGCTGCAAGGACGGATAATGGAATTCATAAAGTCAAAGAAAAATCTTTTAAATTGAAAACTCTGTCATGGCTCAGAAGACTAAGCAAAAGTCCCTGAGAGAGAAGAGATAGTTACAGATTTCTATCAGCACATGCCCTTGACACCGATACATCCTTTGTGTTAGTGTTGGCATACATTTTACAGTTTTCTACACCCATGCTATAAATTCCACATGGTTAATTTTGCTATAAATAGGTAATTATCTTTGAGGGAGATTAAAAATGTGAAAATGTCTTTTATATTAATATTCTACCTCTGGAGCTATTTCTTACTTTCTATGGATCTATACTTCTATTTGATATTATTTTTGTTTGAGTTAAAAAACTTCTATTCACATTTCTCATAGTTCAGATCTAGTGGTCAGAGTAGACCATGTAACTTTTGTTTATTTGATATTTCATTCTTTACTTTGAAAAATATTTTATTTGCATACTAGAGGCCCACTGTGGGAAATTCTTGCACTGGGGGGAGGAGAGGTCCCTCAGCCTGGTCTGTGCCCTCTCACAGTCCAGGAGTCCCCTAATGGGTCGCCCCCACCGAGGGGGGCCACGCCCACCTGCCACAGAGCTGCAGCGGGGTGGCCTGGGCCTCCCTCTGCGGGGCGATCATGGGGTGATGGCTGGGCCCCCAACCAATTGCATCGCACCCACCTTGGCTGGCCAGGCACCAGTAAGTGTCACAGCGTGGTCCTCCGGACAGTCGTTTTGCTGTTCAGCTGTTTGGTCAATTTGCATATTACACTTTTATTATTATAGATAGAAATCTAGGTCAAATTTTTCCCTCGTTATTTCTATGTGCCTTATATTTCTTTTTATTTTAAAATAATTATAGAATCAAAAGAAGCAATCAAGAAATGTACTGTGCAGTCACATGCCCCCTTCACTCTAGTGTTAACATCTTGTGTTATCTGCAAAATAGCAAAGTCAGGAATGTGACATTGCTACAATCCAAAGAGTGCATTCAGTTTTTACAAGTTATACAGTCCTTCACTTGTGCATGTATTTGTGTGTGTGTGTAAATCTATGCAATTTTCTTACATGTATATTCATGCAACTGCCACCACAATGAGGATACAGACTACCATCATCAAAAGGCTCCCTGATGCTACTTTAATAGCATTCTCACCCCTCCCATCTCTAACCCCTAGCAACCACACATATGTTTTCCATTTTTGTAATGTCATTTCATAAACATTATATAAATGGAATCATACAATATATATATTCATTTTAAATTTATATTTTCACACATTGTAATTACCTTCAAGTTCATCCAAGTTGTTCCATGTATTAATAGTTGGTTCCTTTTAATTGTTGACTAGTATTTCATGGCAAGATTGTATCATAGGTTTGTTAAATTATAGAATTCTAGAAAAAATTTTACTTTTTATTTCATCTTTACGCACTTCAAATATGTCATCTGTTGTTTACTGAATTCAGTAGCATTGATTTTGGTGAGAAATTTGGTTCTCCTTACTTTAATTTTCTCTACATAATGTGTCATTAATTCTTTTCTGTTTAACCCAGTTGTAAAAAATATTATCTTTAAGGGGATGAGGGGAAATAGAAGAGGATAAAGAAGGAATAAAAGGCAATGGAAGGATACTTGACTTGGGGTGTTGAGCACTCAATACAATATACAGATGATGTATTATAGAATTGTACACCTGAAACCTATAAAACTTAATTAACCGGTATCACTCCAATAAATTCAATAAATAAGTAAAAAAATCTTTAACAATATAATTCCTATAACTAATGTATGATATGCGCGAGAGTGCGTGTGTGCATGTCTGTGTGTGTGCATGTGTGTGTGTGTGTGTGTGTATTATTTTTATGTTTATCCACCTTGAGCTTACAGACTATATTGGAATTATGAGTTTATACTTTTCATCCTATTTGGAAACATTTTGGCTATTATTTATGCAAATATGTTTTCATCTCTCCTGGGCTCTCTTAACTAGACTCCAATCACACATGCATTACAACACAATATTGTCTCACAAGGCCACAAGTCACTAATGATGTTAATTATATTTTCAGCATAATTAAAAGTCAAGTAATTAGTCATTTTCTATAATTAATTTGGATATGATTAAATTCTATTGATATGTCTTCAAATTAACTGATACTTATTGTTTCTACTATGCTAATGATGCTTTTCGAAAAATGTTTATTTCTGGTATTTGGTTCTTTTGTATCTCTTCATTTATCTCCTTATATTTGTTTTATTTAAATCATTGAGCACATTGAAAATCTTTATTGATTTATGTTCTATGAGTGTATGATTATGAATCATGTCCCTATTGGCTATTTTTTATTTTATGGGTCATATTTTCCTGCTTCTTTGTCTGATTAGTAATTTTGATACAGAATATTCTTAAGTTTATATTTTCAAAAGCTGAATTTAAAAAATTAAATACTGTTTAGTTTTGTTCTGGCAGGTAATTAAGTCATTTACAGATTGACTGAACCTTCTGAAGCTTATTTATATACTTTTTTGAGGGCAGTTTCTGGTGTCTAGTGAATGCCCTATATATTCAAAAAGCTGTTCACTGTTCTACTCTGGCCAAGCCTCCCTGAGTCCTCTCTCAGTCCTAGGAATGATTCACAAGGCACTCTGAGTCCTAGGAATTGTTTGGGTCATGATTTTCCAGCAATTATTCTGTCCTGGCATTTGCTTGTTGCCTGAATTCATGGAATTTCAGCCTGTGGATACACAGATATTCACTCAGAGACTGAAGAGATGCTTTACTGATGTCCAAAGTTCTCCCTCTGTATATTTCTCCTTCCCAAAACCTTTCCCTGAAATATCCAGGTGAGTCTGCTTCCCTGAACTGTTCTGTGTCTCCTCAACTCAACAAGATGCTGGGCTCTGTCTTTTATTCCCTCCCAGATTTGTAGTCTAGAAACTGTCTCTGGACAAAAGCCAGGGCGTTCCTAGGCCTCTCATTTGTTTTCCTCCTCTCAGTGATGGACCAGTTTTTTTGCTGACTGTTGTCCAGTGTTTGAAAACTGTTATCTAACAGTTCTACAGTTTTCTAGATTTTTATAATGGGCACTAGTAGCCGAGTGCACTCGGGGGTGAGGGTGAGGGGTGGGGCCAGACCCCTCAGCCCGACCTGCACCCTCTCTCATGTTCCGGGACACCGGCCACTCCTGGCCTAGGCACAGGCCTACAGGCTTGGGGTGGTCTGGCTCCCGAGGCCCCATTTTATCAAGAGAACAAAGTCGGCGTTAGTTACAGCCCTCACCGAACCCAGTACACTGCATCTGTGCATACAACTGCCTCGTTCATGTGCCTGCTTCACCCTACTGAATTACTAACATCTTGAGGACATAGCTCTGTCTTATCCTGCTTCACCTTCAGTGCCTGGCCTGGTGCCAGGGACCTGAGAGGGTTTGCTGAATGAGTGAATAATGAGTGAGTGAATGAGTGAATGAATGAGCGAGTAAGTGAATGAGCAAGCAGCTACAGGGCGGGAACTTCTGCTGTGTTGCCTTGGCAACATGGCAGAAGTTCTGGCCCCACTCCCGGCTGCCAGAAGCCCACTCTGGGGAAGTTCCTGCCCTGCTCCCAGCAGCCTGGTGCCCCTCTCCTGGCTGCATGCTGAATTACTAACATCTTGAGGACATAGCTCTGTCTTATCCTGCTTCAACTTCAGTGCCTGGCCTGGTGCCAGGGACCTGAGAGGGTTTGCTGAGTGAGTGAATGAGTGAATGAATTATCAAGTAAGTGAATGAGCAAACAGCTACCTGACCAGATAGTTCGCACACCACTCTGGGCTGCCTGACCCAAACCCGGGCAGTTCCCGCCCTGCTCCCAGCGGCCCCACTCCCCTCTCCCAGCTGCATAGTTTGTGCAGGGCAAAGGTGGCCCGGGTGTGCGTGTTGGCAGATCGGTGCATTAGGACCTGCCAACCTGGGATCCCCACGGGAAGGCTGTTTGTGGGTGTGGCCAGTGGCTGATGGCTGTGGTCGCGCTGGCCAGCCCTGGGTCGGGGCCCATATGGGCTGCCTGCCGCCCCGGTCGCAGATAGCAGGCCCGATTGCAGGGGGGCAGGTGGGATGGCACTGTCCTGCCCTGCCTGTAGTATGCAAATTAGCCACCATCTTTGTTGGCGGTTAACCGCCATCTTGGTTGGAGTTAATTTGCATGTCACCCTGATTAGCCAATGGGAAGCATGTCAGAGGAACGGTTAATTACCATGTTTGTCTATTATTAGGTAGGATTGGTTGTGTTTTGTTTTGTTTTTTAATTTTAAATTAATTTTTTATTTTCTTTATTGATTAAGGTATTACATAAGGAATTATAATAATTTAATACCTTATGTAATACCTTAATCTCCCCTTCCGCCCCCACTCATGCCCTCTCCCCCCTGGTATCTGTGTCCATTGGTTATGCTTATATGCATGCATACAAGTCATTGTTTTTATTCACACTTTAAAAATCAGACTTATGCTACTTTGGGGGGCTTTTCTTTATTGCAACGCTTTAAAAAAAGTTAATTGCATTTATCTAGATCATTATAATAATTAGTAGTAGTGCCAAGCTGGTGTGGCTCAGTGGTTTAACACCAACTTAAGAACCAGGAGTACACGGTTCAATTTCAGGTCAGGGCACATGCCCAGGTTGCAGGCTCAATCCCCAGTGTGGGGCATGCAGGAGACAGCCAATCCATGATTCTCTCTCATCATTGATTTTTCTCTCTCTCTCTCCCCCTTATCTTCCTCTTTAAAATCAACAAAAATATATTTTAAATGTTTTTAATAATAATAATAATAATGATTAGTAGTAGTAGTAACATAATAATAAGAAGTAATAACTGGTACCAATACAACCATTATTTACTCCACACTTGGTGAATTATACTTAATCCCTTCAGTGATATTAGGATTAATATAATATTGTTATCTTTCCAAGGATGAAGGCATTGATGCACAGATTATGTAGAAGATTTTATACCCCATATCTAAAAATTAACAACATTGAAATTTTATTCAACAATTATCCTTGAATGTCTACCATGTTAGGCTTGGGGAATATAGCAGTGAAACAAAAGAAAATCTCATGTAGCTTATATTCCAGTGGCCATATACACAAAATAGCAATAATAACTAAAATATATAGTTGACCTTGAACAATACACATTTGAACTGTGCAGGTTCTCTTATACACAGCTATTTTTCAATAAACACCCTAACTATTTTCAATCACCAGTTGGGAGTCTAAAGAGGCAGAGGGCTGACTCTATGCATTGATCTATCTCATTTTCAACCTATGAACCAGGAGGTCGAGGTTGATTCCCAATTCCCAGTCAGGGCATATGCCTGGTTGTGGGCTTGATCCCCAGTGTGAGGTATGCGGGAGGCAGCCAATCAATGATTTTCTCTCATCATTGATGTTTCTATCTCTCTCTCCCTTTCTCTTCCTCTCTGAAATCAATAAAAATATATTTTTTAAAAAATAAAAATAATGGACCTAAAGGCAGGTAGTGAAGCAAAAAGATCTATAACAGGCTGTTATGAAATAATCCACATTTGAAATGCTACCATAGAAGTAACAGAGCAGGAGATGAAAAGTGCTCAAATTATAGATGCTCAAATTATAGATATATTTTCAAACCTGAAATTCAAAACCAGGCCTACCTTATTTCAAAATCTATGTGGCTTTTAATTTTCTCCCTTACTTTAGAATCTCCCTTATCATCTAATATAACACTATGGGTGTACAATTACTCAATATAAAAAATTATACTTAATTTGTTGAATTAATTAATATCTAAATGAATTTCAAAATTCTCTTGGTTCAATTATTTCTTCAAGTAGAAACACTAAGCTCTGTCACATACATGTGTGTGTTTCTATAATTCTCAATAATTAAATTCAAAGGTCAATATGCTTTGTAAGTTTTAAATACAAATGAAAGCCACACGAGAAAGCACACTATTTGGAGACAACAGGTAAAAGTGGGTTAGAAAAGCAGAGCATATCTGAGAACACTTATATAGTAGAATATTGAAAAATAAGGGCTGAGAATCTAGAGACAAAGAATACTTAATATATATGACAAAAATGCCATAATACCTAAGAACTAGTAAAGTAGCTGCTGAAGAAGCCACTATGATTATGTTTAGTTTATCGTCTGCAATCCATTTCCCATTATTTGAAACAAACAAAAGCATAAAACAAACAAACAAACAAAAATTAATCAGTGTGATGAATAAAGGAAATGATTTTTTCTCTTTATTTATATGGAAAAAAAGAGGTTGCATGGTAAAGTTTTAGGAATAATTTAGATGGTAGAAGTAGAAGACATCATTTGCACCATGATGGTTGAGACCTTAATGTTACATGTGCAGAGGGGAGGCATGTGTGAAAAATGAGGCACAGAAATATTATGTGACAGATTTTTTTTATCCTAACCTGTCTGATGTCCACCTTTTCTGATAAACAAGACTTTGTTCCAAACAGCTTTTTTTTGTTTTGTATTGTTTTTAAATTATCTTCATCTGTGCATCAAAATATTCTACTAAAACTCTCCCAATATTTTATGGAGTAGCTCTTCCTGCTCTCTCTAGATTTAACAGTGGTTCTCAACCTTCTGGACCTTTAAATACAGTTCCTCATGTTGTAACCCAACCATAAAATTATTTTCATTGCTACTTCATAACTGTAATGTTGCTACTGTTATGAATTGTAATGTAAATATCTGATATGCAGGATGGTCTTAGGCGACCCCTGTGAAAGGGTCGTTCAACCGCCAAAAGGGTCGCGACCCACAGGTTGAGAACCACTGCTGGAAGATGGGGTGATATATCATGCTGTTAGCATGGACAAAACCAAAATATATGAAAAGTGTTATCTATTCTATTGGAGTCACACCTTGCAAATATGATGCATGATTATTTGATAAATAGAAAATAATATATATGGTACTCATTCTGGAAAAACAATATTTTGCTAGTAGATAATACAAAGGTAGAGTAATTTGGCTCATTATTTAAAACATTTTTTTGTATTTTATAATGACTAATTAGCATTTGCAAAAATTACACTTCTTATTCACTAGGCTGCATCTACTACTGTGATACCAGCTGAGCTGTTCCTAACATGATGGTAGGACTCATTAAATCAATTATCCCCCATATTTCCCAGTAAGTCTGTGCAAATAATTAAAGAAAACTCTAGTGTCAAATCACATTAGTAAAGTAATACATCAAACATTTCTAATAGCAAATCCACAAAACTCATAGATTAATTGCGTACATCCCCATCTCAAAAATTTTAATAGCATGTATTGTAGCTAATAGTGATATTATTGCTTATTTTTCTGGCAAGCATTTTGAAAAGTAATTATATGTATTTACATGGCAACTCCTTTAATTCACTTAATTATCCCGTGGTGGTTAACTTAATGTGTCAACTTGACTGGGCTAAGGGATGCCCAGATAGCTGGAAAAACATGATTTCTGAATGTGTCTGAGAGGGGTTTGAATCTGAATTCTGAGCAATGATCATCCTCACCAATTTAGGTGGGCATCCTCCAATCCAGTGAGGGACTAAATGGAACAAAAAGGTGAAGGAAGAGTGAATTTGCTAGATTTGTTTGAGTTGGGACACCCATCTTCTCCCACCCATGGACATCAGTGCTCCTGGTTCTCAGGCCCTCAAACTCAGACTGAATCACACCACAGGCATTCCTGGTTCCCTAGCCTGCAAATGTCAGATCATGCAACATCTTAGTCTGTATAATCCTGTGAGCCAATCTATAGAATATATATCCTAATAAAAGACAAAAAGGGTAATTGACCGTACCTTTGCTACGCTTCCCATTGGCTAATCAGGGTGATATGCAAATTAATTGCCAACAAAGATGGCAGCTGGCAGCCACACAGCTAAAGCAAGCAGGAGGCTTGCTTACTCCAGAGATGGAGGAAGCCGAGGTTTCCCGCCTGCCACGGCACAGCTCTGAGCTCCAAAAGCAACAAAGTTTCAATTATAAAAGCTAAAAAAAACCCAGGTACCTGCTTTCAGCAGGCCGTGGCCTCAGAGCTGGAGGAGTAGGAGCCGGGTCTCAGCTCCAGTGATGGCAACAAAGTTTCAATTATAGGAGATAAATAAATCCCAGAATTAAAAAGACAAAAGGAGAGGCTGGGAGCTTCAGTCACCGGCCAGCCTGAAAACGGCCCTCAGCCCCTCACCCAGACTGGCCAGACACCCAAGCAGGACCCCCACTCTGATCTGGGACACCCTTCAGGGCAAACCAGCCGGCCCCCACCCCTGCACCAGGCCTCTATCCTATATAGTAAAAGGGTAATATGCAAACTGACCCTAACAGCAGAAAGACTGGGAATGACTGGTCGCTATGACACACACTGACCGCCAGGGGGCAGATGCTCAATGCAGGAGTTTCCCTCTGGTGGTCAGTGTGCTCCCACATGGGGTAGCTCTGCTCAGCCACAAGCCAGGCTGATGGCTGCCAGTACAGCGGTGGTGGTGGGAGCCTCTGCTGCCTCCTCAGCAGTGCTAAGGATGTCTGACTGAAGCTTAGGTTTGCTCCCCGCTGGCAAGTGGACATCCCCTCAGGGCTACCGTGCTGCCATAGGGCTGTCTGACTGCCAACTTAGGCCCAATCCCCCAGGGAGCAGGCCTAAGCCAGCAGGTGGTCATCCCCCGAGGGGTCCCAGACTGGGAGAGGGCACAGGCTGGGCTGAGGGACCCCTCCCCCCAGAGTGAACAAATTTTTATGGAACTGTAAAAATTTGGAACTGTACAAATATATATATGCACACGATAAGGAAATGGGTGGCTTTCCAAATAGAAGGATTTACTCTGAAGAAACAAAAATATGGTATGCAAAAAATTCATAACCTAAAGCTCAATCTTGAAAACCGATGTTGGGCACCAAAACAACATTCCAATTTATTCTCTTATCCTTACCTTGATATTTATTGAGTGCCCAGTGAGATGCTGCCACAATATTGAGTGTCCAGTGGGCTAGTGTAAACAGATGTGCATACACCAGGCTTTCATTCCACAGTCCGTTGATTTACCTGAAGGGTGTTTGCATTTTGTGAAATGCTTCTCCATGTTGCAAATGCCATACTTCTTTGTCTGTACTCGGCTGTTTTCACACAAGGCTCACTGCCCCACAGCAACTATCCACACAGTCAGCAGATGAACTAGAGGTGCTTGTTGCCTGCTGACTTGTGGAATCTCACCGTTGCTCTGGACTCTGTCATGAAGAATTGCATGCCACTCGTGCCAGTGACCAGACTTATGGCTTATACATTAGTGGTTTATTTAAATTATATTTTAAGAGATGGAGCTGTTTGTTTGGTATGCATTTTAATAATTAGAAATGGCTCTTGTAAACAGGACATTTATCAAAGAAGGACCTTATAATATGTACCCATGTATGCAGTTGGGGAATTTTATCTGGCTGGAAATAAATGCATTTTGTAGCAAAAAGATAAAAAAATATTTCCATTATTCACTCAAATTTTCCTTATCTAGTGTATATATCCTGTTGGTTCTATTTCTCTGGAGTACCCTAATACATGCTCCAACAATCTAAAATATAATTTTATTGTATTTATTTTTTTATTGATGAAACAAAGGAAAAAATAATTGAATCAACTATTCCACATTGCCCAGTTGGTAAGTGGTAAAGCTGAGAAATGCAGCATAGGTTTGGCTGAAAGAAACACACATGATTTTTCATAAAAAATCTATATGAATGTACATTTACAAAATAAATTGTTTTATTTTATTGAAAATTATTTTCCATATTTAAAATGTTTTATCTTACATATCTTTACTGAGGTGTAATTGATATACAATAAACTGCACATATTTAAAGTGTACAATTTAATAAGTTTTGATATATACATACAAATATACAATCATCATCATAGTTAAGATTCCCAGTGGTCCTTTGCAACCATCCACATTTCTCCCTCCCTTACACCCCTACCCTTCCATCCCCAAGCACACTGATCTGCTTCTGTTACTAGAGATCAATTCATTGTTTCAACAGTTTTTTAAAAATAAAATCATATAATACAAACTTTTTTTTTTTTACAACATAGTGATTAGGCTTTTATATAACTTAGGAAGTGATCTCCCTGATAAATCTAATACCTATCTGATACCATATGCAGTACGATATTATTGACTATATTCCTTATGCTGTACTTTATCTCTGTGACTGTTCTGTAACTACCAATTTGTATTTCTAGATTCCTTTCACATTATTACCAGCCTCCCAACCCCCTTCCCATCTGACATTCATCAAAATGTATTTATAAGGTTTTTTTTGTTTTATGCTTTTGTTTTTGTGTTTTTGTTTTGTTTTGTTTTTAGATTCCACATTTAAGTAAAATCATATGGCATTTCTCTTCCTCTGACTTATTTTACAGAACACTCTACCCTATAGGTCCATCCATGTTGTTGCAGATGACAATATTTTATTCCTTTTATGGCTCAGTCATATTTTATTATGTATATTTATCATTAATCTTTATCCATTAGTCTATTGATGGAAACATAGATTGCTTTCATATCTTGGCTATTGTAAATAATGCTGAAATGAACATATGAATGCATGTGTCCTTTTGAATTAGTGTTTTGGGTTTCTAAGATACATATGCTAAAATGGAATAGATGGGTCCTTATCTCTTGTTAAATCCTTTGTTTTAAAGTCTATTTTTGTCTGGCATGAGCATTGCTATACTCCTTTTTTATTTATTTCCATTTTCATGAAATCACTTTTTTCATCCCTTTACTTTCAGTCTCTGTGTGTCTTTTGATCTGAAATGAATCTTGTGGCAGCAAATGTAATGTCTTGTTTTATCATCCATTTAGCCATTGTGTGTCTTTTGATTGGAGTTTTTAATCTATTTGGATTTAAAGTTAATTGCTGATAGATATCTATTCATTGTAATTATATTATTAATCTTCTTCTTCTTCTTCTTCTTCTTCTTCTTCTTCTTCTTCTTCTTCTTCTTCTTCTTCTTCTTCTTCTTCTTCTTCTCCTCCTCCTCCTCCTCCTCCTGCTCCTCCTCCTGCTTCTCTTGCTCCTCCTTCTTCCTTCTTTTTTCTCAAAGAAGACCCTTTAACATTTCTTGTAATACTGGTTTGGTGGTGATGTACTTCTTTAGCTTTTCCTGCCTGGTAAACTTTATCTCTCCTTTGATTCTAATGATAGCTTTGGTGGGTAGAGTAATCTTGGTTGTAGATCTTTGTTTTTCATTACTTTGAATATTTTGTGCCAATCCCTTCTGTACTGAAATGTTTCTGGGGAACAATCAGCTGACCCTCGTATGGGAGCTTCTTGTAGGTAATTAACTGCTTTACTTTTGCTGCTTTTAAGACTCTTTCTTTGTCTTCAACATTTGGCATTTTAATTACGATATGTCTTGTTGTGAGCCTCTTTATGTTTCTCTTGTTTGGGACTCTGCACTTCCTGAACCTGGATATCTTTTTCCATCATCAGGTTACAGAAGTGTTCAAATATTATTTCTTTAAATAAGTTCTCAATACATTGCTCTCTCCTCCTTCTAGAATTCCTATGATGTGATTATTATAATGCTTCATGTTGTCCTAAAAGTCCCTTAAACTACATTAGTTTTTAAAAATCTTTTTTTTTCTTTTTGCTGCTCTGATTGGGTGTTTTCAGCTACCTTATCTTCCAAATTGCTGATTTGCTTCTTTGCTTCAGCTACTCTAATGTTGATTCTCTGTAATGTATTCTTGGTTACAGTTAGTGTATTTCTAACTGGTTCTTTTATGGATTTTTTTTGTTGTTTTTTTCTTTCAAGCTATTGGAGTTCTCACTAAATCCCTTGACCATCCTTATAACCATTGTTTTGAGCCCTGTATCTAGTAGTTTGCTTGTGTGCATTGCATTCAGTTATTTTTCTATAGATTTCTCCTGGTATTTAATTTGGGGCATCTTTCCTTCTCTCCTATTTTGGTTGCCTCCCTGTGTTTGTTTCTATGTATTAGGTAGATCTGTTATGTCTCCTGGGGTTGATAGAGTGGCCTTATGCATTAGGTATCCTGTTGGGCTCAATGGCACAATCACCTCAGTCACCTGATCCAGGTACTCTAGGTGTGTTCCTTTGTGCACCTTCTTATTGTAGTTGAGCCTTGATTGCTGTTTGGAGGGATTGGCTCTCAAGCTGGTTGGTTGCAAGGACTGTCTGTCACTAGAGTAGAGGAGTTGTTGTGTAGGAGCTGACCCTACACAGCAAGATTTGCTTTAGTAGGGCTCTGGTGCCCGCTAAGTCTGCCCTTTGAATGTATTGCTTGTTTAGGTTGTTGAATGGTGCTCTTGGGTGGTCTGAATCTGGCCATTAGGTGTGTTGGTTCTGGGGCCTCTTGGGAGGTGCAACCCTACCTGGGGCCAGCTGGTGTAAGTTACACGGTGATCTGCAGATGGTTGCCCCTTGTCATGGGTTTACAGGTACCTGGGAGAGGCTGGTCTAGAGCTCAGATGAGCTGCCACTATTGTTGGACTTAGGGCTGCTTAGCAAGAGGTTCAGGACATGCCAAGGCCAGATGCTGCTTGCTTGGGGTTTGTGGACCTTTGAAAGTTTTTAGGAAAGTCCACAGAATAAGCCAACACAGGCAGTTGGGAAAATCCACTGTAAGATGCTTGGGTGGGCATGAAATTTGCTGGGGCTGGGTGCCTACAGGGGAAGAGCTCAGAAAAGGAACATTGGTTCTGCCAACACTTCTGTCTGGGAAAAATCTTCCCTTCCAACCCTCGCCCCATCATTCTTTCTCATCATTGATGTTTCTATCTTTCTCTCCCTCTCTCTTCCTGGCTGAAATAAATAAAAATATTTTTTAAAAAATTAAAAATTTGTTTTGTGGTCTTTAATGTGATCTATCCTGGAGAATGCCACATGTTTATTTGAGAATATGTATTCTTCTGTTGTTGAATGGAATGTTTTGTAAATGTCTGTAAAGTCTATCTGGACTTTTGTGTATATTGGTCCAATAAAATAAATAATATGTATATTATTATAAAAAAGAATGGTCAGGGCCTGACTAGTGTGGTTTAGTTGGTTAGAGTGTCATCTTGTGCACATACCTGGGTTTCAGGTTTGATCCCTGGTTGGGGGGCATTTGTGAGGCAACTGATTGATGTTTCTCTCTCATATCAACATTTCTCTCTCACTCTCCCCTCTCTCTTTCTCAAATCAATGAGAACATTTATTAATTGGATTGATTGGTTTTTCTTTGGTGTTGAGTTTTATAAGTTATTTATAAATTTTGGATATTAACCCTTATCAGATGTATCACCTTTCATCTGCCAGAATGGCTATCATCAATAAATCAACAAACAACAAGTGTTGGCAAGGATGTGGAGAAAAGGGAGCCCTTGTGCGCTGTTGGTGGGAATGCAGAGTGGTGTAGCCATTGTGGAAAGTAATATGGAGTTACCTCAAAAAATTAAAAATGTAACTGCCTAATGACCCAGCAATTCTTCTTCTGAATATTTATCCATAGAAACCTGAAACTCTAATTCAAAAATTCATTGTAGCATTATTTATAACAGTCAAGATCTGGCAGCATCCCAAGTGTCCATCAGTAGATGAGTAGGTAAAAAATCTGTGGTATATTTACATGATAGAATACTGCTCTGCTGGAAAAAGGCAGAAACGTTTACCCATTGTGACAGGATGGATGGACCTGGAGAACATTATGCTAAGTGAAATAAGCTAATCAGAGAAATGCCAGTACTATATGATTTCACTCATATGTGGAATTTAATGAACAAACTGAACTACCAAACAAAACAGAAACAGATTCATAGAGAGCAGGCACAGAACTGGAGTAGGGGAGGGTAATGGAGTGGATGGGGGAGCAAAAAAAGAGAGAGAACTCATGAATATGGACAACAGTATGCTACAGGGAATAGGTGGATAAATGGTAATAAAAATAATATTGATGTATCACTGAGGGTAAGGATTACAAGTAATTTACATGTTGTTTATATCTTTTATTTTTTTATTTTCTTTTATTTTTAAAATTTATCTTTATTTTTAAAAGTATTACAGATGTCCCTTGGAGCATTACTTTAATATTTTTTATGAGTATGTACATAATTCCAGAAGTCCACGGTACAAGACTTGTGTGGCCCCTCCATGATGATCAGAGGCACAGGCTTTTTCTATCTCATTGCTCTGGCATCCAAGGTTTTACTGACTTTGGTCTTCAAGTATTAGAAGGCCACTCTCATGTCCTACATGCTTCCCAGGTTACAGGAATGAAGGAAGGACAGAGAGAGAGAGCACTCTCTAGAGCAATTTGCCAATATATGATCTGTAATCAATACATTAGCCATACCTGAAATCTCATCATCACAATGGCCTTCACACATCATTTGCTAGAACTTTCTCACATGAAACAAACCTAGCTGTGGTCTGCTAGGCAACATAGTACTTATGGTTAAGGATATGGTATTGTGTACTTTAAACTAAAGTTTTAGATCTCATATTAAATATTCTTCCCAAACACACACACACAAACACAAAAAATATTATTGAGGTGATGGATTTGTTTAGTAACTTCATTGTGATGAAAGCATCATAAACATATATAATATATACACATCAACATATATACATTAAATACATGCAATTCTTTTTTCTATAGATTATAACTCAGGATAAAAGAATCAGGTCTCTTAGATGCATTTTCATTCATAAAAATTCAGAGAAAAATTTTACTAAGGAGGAAGAAATTGTATCTTTCAGTTGACATTTATCAGTTTCTGCACTATTAAATAACAGTAAATTATATTTCTTTAAAATATTTTAAATGTCATATATCTGCTACTATTTCATTTAATTTCATTAATTATTATAAAGTTAAGTAGTTAGTAATAGGTTTAATAGTCACTAGTGTTTCTTCCTGTCTTTATTTATCAAAAAATATTAATTTAGGAGAAAATCTTGAGACAAATCAAGGACCAAAAAAAACCAAAACAGCTGCCATTCCACCGATGATAGTGGATGGTAGGAGGAAATTTGCTATGTGGTTAGAAAAGAGCCAGATGTAGATACAGAGTAAATGATCATTATGGGACTTATTTTGTGAAGAACAAAAACATATAAGTCACTGTAATGTAAAAACTGTAAATTCCCTGTTACTGTCATTTCTGTGATGTAAGTCACTGTATCTCTAGATGTTCAAAAGTAATTGTATTATCAGAGAAAGAAAATTATTAGCACATTTTCATGAATTAATTTATTGTTTAAGTATCTGCTATACAAAATGATTAGACTCTCAGGATTTGTACTAAAGTAAATTATGACAAAGGAAGGGAGAACGAAATATGGAGACCTGCTCAAGGTAATTCACAGTATGGTCTCCCCCAGTTATACCAGGAATTTATGTGCTTAAGTCAAGTGGCGTCCAAAGGACACAGTGATTCTGAAGATTAATTTTCAAACTTTATTAAATCATCCTTGAATAGAATACACCATAAATTCCTATCCTTGTTTATTCATCCTCACCTGAGAATATTTTTTTCATTGATTTTTAGAGAGTGGAAAAGGAGGGAGAGAAGGAGGAAGAGAGAGACAGAATGAGACAGAGAGAGAAAGAGAGAGAGAGAGGGAGGGAGAGAGGGAGGGAAACATCTACCAACATGTGAGAGAGTCACATTGATTGGTTGCTTCCCACAAGCACTCGGCTGGTGATGAAACCTGCAACCCAGGTAGATACGTGCCCCTGACCTGGAATCGAACCTGGAACCTTTTGCTGTGGGGACCTACACTCTAACCACTGAGCACACCAGCCAAGGCTCTCTTTAATTTTTATATGGTGAGTTAAAAACACTCCAAGCATACAGCTATTGTAGAAGCAAAGCATTTTCAAAAATATAAGTATATTTTTGTATAAAGTTACTTGAAATGAACAACTTTTAAATATTTTAATACATTTGATGAGTTTTCCTATTGCAGAAACAACAACTCCTACCAGTGAGATTTTTAATCTATAGCCTCAGAATTAGTGCACACATTTGAATTAAGCAGCAGTGTATAACAACAAGCCTAAACTAGAAGTATTTGATTAATAAATGTTTATATTTATATAAAAGGATCCCAGAAGTGCACGGTACAAGGCCTCTGCGGCCCCTCCAGGACTATTAGAGACACAGGCTTTTCTCATTGCTCCAGGACCCTAGGTTTTACTGACTTTGGTCCCCAAGCCCTAGAAGGCCACTCTTAGTGCTTCTGCAAGAACTGCGGAATCCATAGCAAGTCACCATGAGTATTTTCTCTCATTCTATATCATCAAAACATAACTTTGCTTAAGCATGCAAAGGATGCACGAATGTAAATATAAGAAAAGTGTTTTTGACAAGTTTAACTTTGTAAATAAAACTAATATCCTTGAAATCTCCTTTCTCTCTTCCTTCATGGTTTTAGGCCCAGTTGTTTCCCGGAACAATAAAACTTATCCTCTTCCCAATCTCATAGTCATAATAGGTAAAGTGAAAAAAAAATAACTGAGTAAGTAGGATCTAACTTCTGTGAGGATTTCACTAATTTATTAATAAATTAAGAAAAATGTTTTTTTTAAGTACTGTCTTATCTATCTTCATAAACATAGGGGAATGTGGCATAATGAATCCAAATAGGTGGAAACCACAATACCAAAGGCATGAAATAATGAGAATCAAATGTTGTTGCAACCTCATATCTAGTTAAGAATCATACAATTTGATCCAGAATCTAGGCTGCCAAACTAAAGAAAAAAAAACAAAAACAAAAAACAAGTGAAATGAAAGCAAACAACCTAGAAGAATTTTTTTCTATTGACTTGTACAGCTGAACTTTTCTTCAGAGCTATCTTTGCAGACTTATCAGAGTCTTGAGATGAACAAAATTTTTAATCTTAACAGTTAATAAAATTTCATTCTATGTTTACTTCTTTTTTATTATATTAAATGGGTATTTGCCTATTCCAAGATGATGAAAACATTCTCCTATGTTTTCTTCTAAAAGATTTATTTTTTACCTTTTACATGTAGATCTTCAATTCCTCTGGAATTTATTTTAATATATGAGGTGAGTTAGTGGCCAAACTGCACATTTTTTTCTTATAGGTGTATCCAATTGAACAGCCCTCTTTAGTCAAAAGGCCACCTTGTCCTTAGTACTTCAGTGCCTCTTTGGTCACATATCAGAAGTCTCTGCATACCTATCTCTATTTCTGGACTCTTATTCTGTTCCACTGGTAATTGTCATGCATTGCACTAATACAACATTTTGCAATTTCTATAGCTTTATAAAAGGTCACTCACCTTACTTTTACTTGTCACGTATGCATCCTTTGTTTTAGGTGAGAGAGAGGGGGGCATTTATGAAACCCTATATAATAAAAGCTTAATATGCAAATTGTCCCCTCAGGCAGGTGGTTGATCAAGAGTTCCACCAGGAGACCGGGAGTTTGACCACTTGTTATGACATGTGCTGACGATCAGGGGGCAGCACAGAACATGGCGGGCGTTGGTGATGCAGCCCTGGCAGCGGGCGGCAGTAGAGGCACTGCTGGCCCCTATGGGCCCTGACGAGAGCGGGACCATGGTGGGATGGTGGAGCAGGTGAGCGGGCAGCGCCAGGCCAAGGCGCGTGTGAACAGGGGCCCAAGAGCCACACTGATCACCCAGCAGATGGCGACCAGCAGTGGCAGTGGGGTGGGGGGCAGGGCCGCTGCCTGGCTCCCAGGCACTGAGGGAACTGGGCGGAGACCCGATAACCCCTCCAATTGCCCCACAAGTGGTGACCAGTGGCGGCTCTTATACTTTCATTACAGAGAAAGGGCAAATAGCAATATTAAAATATTTCTTCTAATTATTTTTCTTTCAATGTTCACGAATCCGTGCACTGGGCCACTAGTAACAAATAATACCGTGCTAGATGCAGGGTATTAAAATCAAAGAAGATCCTTATCCATGAACAATTTATAGTCTCCTTAAGAGGTATGCTTCCCTCTATGTGGACTGGAAGAGCATAACCATGGGCATAGCGCAGTGATGGCGAACCTTTTGAGCTCGGCGTGTCAGCATTTTGAAAAACCCTAACTTAACTCTGGTGCCGTGTCACATATAGAAATTTTTTGATATTTGCAACCATAATAAAACAAAGATTTATATTTTTGACATTTATTTTATATGTTTAAATGCCATTTAACAAAGAAAAATCAACCAAAAAAATGAGTTTGTGTGTCACCTCGGACATGCATGTCATAGGTTCACCAACACTGGCATAGAGGATAGAAGCTGAGAATTTTTAGGGATCATAGGAAGTTCTGATGAAACTTGCTAGCTATAGAGAATCACTGAGAAATGTGGAGAGAAGAAATATATTCAGAGTAGTGTCATTAAATATTAGACTGGCAGATGAATAAAAGATACTGAAAGTATGCCACATGGAAAAGAGGGGATGGAGTAGAAGACTTTGGCAATATTTGGCAGGATGTGAAAGGGACAAGTGGGTTTCAGTAGGAGAAAATAAATAAAAGGAAGGCAGTGACAAAAACATTTCTCTTTAGGCATATTTTTCCCTAATTTCATACGATTTCTCAAAAAAAAAAGAAAAAGAATTTTCCTCTGCAACTGAAATCCTAGATGTTGCCATGTGGAATCAACATATTTTTACTGTAGACTATGGCAGCACAGTTAGTGTAACATTTGAAATACATTATAGATACACAAAACTCAAGATGTGAGTTTTTTTTAATGTATATGTGTATATATACTGATGATTTTTATATCAGTAGATGCCTGTGAAACTTGATGTAAATGTAAGCTAAAGATATTAGAATTTAAAAAGAACATTAAATTGGATTAGTTGTCATTTATATCTGTAAGTATATTTAACCAGGATTCAATATTAAATGTTTTGATTTAAGAATCAAAGTAGTATTATAAGCCTGAAGGGGTGACTGTTGAAATTTGGGCTCTACAGAGGGATATCCAATTAGGGTAAAATGATAGAATTTTGATATCTTACTGTAAAAGGAAAGAGTACTAAGGCCTGGAACAATAGGACTTTTGGAGTAATAAGCACTGTTATTTATAAATGGTTCCACTACAGCCTAATCATATCCCTGGAGGAGGTCTTGTGTACACTCCCTTTACTATGGTATTAAGTTATGTTTGGTGAGTGAAAGATCATTATACTTGAAAAGTAGAGTAACTGTCTTCTATTAGCAGAAATGAACATGGGAAAAACTGTCTTGGCTTCAAGTTTCCTGAATTCAATAATGATGAAAACTTTGGAAACCGGGTGGGGCCATGTAACCATCTATGACAAAGTAGGCAAAATCATCATCATCGACACAAATAGCAATTCCAGAGTTTTGGCCCTCTAAGTTCTTGGTTTTATCAACAAAACTAATGACAAGATTTCAATGAATGAAGTAATTCACCAATCTATTAAAATATTGCCTGATTTTTATAAGTATAATATGTATATATCTTTTAGGAAGACACCTGACTACAGTTATTATAGTGGGTATCACAATCTCTTACCTTATTCCCAGACATAAACTGGTTTATAGCTTCATAGGGAGTGTAATTTTGAGAAAGGCCTCATCAACATGACCACGAATTTGTACTGAGAACTGTCCTCTAAGCCTTCCCAGAGGAAACTTCACTATTACCGAGATAACTGTGAACTTGGCAAAGTGAAATTTCTAAGTCTTCATGGGGTTATTAGACATTGACCGTACCAGTCGAAGCAGTCTTATCAAAGAAAGGGAGTTTATGGTATCTTGGTCCACGTCTATCTACAATGCTAACACTGGAACTGTTTATCATGGTTATTCTACACTTGGAAAAGTGAAATACCATTTTTTTTTCTCCACTCCCAGATTGTACTGTGGGAATACGTATATTAAATAACTTGAAAAAAGAAGAGATTGTACCCCAGACCTATGGCATGAGATCTATTATGGTAGAGTGAACCAAGTGGGAGCTCACCAACACTCCCACTCACCCAGACAATCTAATAATCCAAATAAAAAGCAAACATGTCTAGGGGAATTTCAGATATTTATTTTACTATCAAAGATTTAGAAGATGTGCTCAGCCGGTGTAGCTCAGCGGTTGAGCTTCAAGCCAGGAACCAAGAGGCCACCGCTTAGATTCCTGGTCAGAGCACATGACCAGTTTGCAGGCTCGATCCCTTGTGGAGGTGTGGAAGGAGGCAGCCAATTGATGATGTTTCTCTCTCATCGATGTTTCTATCTCTCTATCCTTCTTCCTCCCTCTCTCATAAAAAAAAATCAATAAAATATAGTTTTTAAGAAAAGAATTAGAAGATGCAAAGGTGATGATTCATCTCACAACCTTATTAAGTTGACCTGTAGTTATGATTAAAAACACCATGAGGGGTTTTTTTTTGGGGGGGGGGGGGAACCTGCGGAATCAAAATAATAACTGTTTTTCCAAATATGTACTTACTGAGATAAATTAATAAATTCATTGGCATGTGATATGCACCTATTTATCTAGCAAGTTATTCCTTTTTAATCCCAGTCAATCTGTGGGGAAGGTCTAAGGCAGGGGTGGGAGCTGGGTGGAAGGAGAAAAGGAGACGGGGATAGGAGATATCTATAATATTGTCAACAATAAATTTTAAAAAGTGATCATCAGAAGCAGTTTTCTTCTTTAGCAATCATTGACAATAGTATATCTTTAATGCTGTACCTCAGGATGATGTCAATGGTGCTGCATTCAGCCATCATATGGTCTGGAGAGACCTTGACTATCTTGATATCCCAAACTAATCTATTAGAGCACATTGGTTTATTATAGTGATGAAATCACTCAAACTAGATCTAGTGAAAGAAAAGTAGCAAGGGCCTTAGATGACTTACTAAGATATATGAATGCTTGAGAGTAAGCAATAGACCTCAAGCAAGTTCAGGGAATGGCCATATCACTAAATTTTTAGTTGTCCATTAGTCCATTGCAATTAGAGAGAACTGTATTGACATTTTACCACCAACTGTGAAGAAAGATATTTTTGGATTTCGTTAGTAATATAACTCACACTTGTGCATGCTGTTCTTATTCTTTTGAATATACTTTTGCCTTCCTGTCCATAGTGCTTCTATCAGTATCACCACTTATGTGCACAGTGAATATCATGCTAAGTGAAATAAGTCAGAAGACAAAGTTGCTGCATGAGATATAAAACTGAAAGCAACAACTGAACAAACATGACCATCAGACAATCGAAAACTCATATCCCATTCAATCACTGGTCTTCCCAAGTGCATCATCAATTGGAATTCAGCTGCACTGATACATTGGCTTACTCTGAAGACTACAGTTACAGCAATGGCTAGACAATAAAACTATACTTTTGAAACCCAGAAGACTCACTTGGGTTCCTCATAGTACTCTCTCATCAATAAGATTGTTCATTAGGAAACTACAGCAGCCAATCAATGATTCTCTCTCATCATTGATGTTTCTATCTATATCTCCCTCTCCCTCCCTCTCTGAAATCAATTTTAAAAAATCAGTAAATGTGATGGCAGGTTTTAAGGAGAATATGCAGTGGGAATAATGTTATCAATTAGATATTAAGAACAGCTACGGAGTTGGGGATAAAGAGTTCTGTGCTTTGTTAATTTTTATTTCTCCCTTTTTCTTTTATTTTATATAGAGTATTGGTGTGACTACATTATAACTTGAGTTCTATATGAGTATATGAATACCAAGAAAATTCAGAGCTTATGAGATTTTATATTTCCTCTGATTTATTCACACACACACACACACACACACACACACACACACACACACACACACAAGGAGATAGAAAGGTGAAAGATATATTTATAGGTAAAAGGAAATAATCATGTGGTGAGTCTTTATCCCAGGTCCTCAACCAAAATTCATTTATTTGGCCTGTATTCTGACCCCCACAAAGACTTCAGTTTGGGTTAGGCCAAAAGAAGACACTCCATTATACCCTAAACACACTCTTAGAAGGTATGTCTTATACTCTCTCTCAGCCTCACTGAGGTTCTGGCAGTCAGTCACTACCTCTTCCACTCTGGGCTCTAAGCACACAACTCCTTCCTTGGGGTGATTCAAATCTCAGGGTGATAAAACTTTTAACTGTTGCTCATTATCTTAGTGGTTCATTATTGCTGTTACTTCCCTACTCTGTTCACACTTCAGTAAATCATCCCTTCATCAAAATGCAACCCATTAAAAATGTTGTTTCTTAAAGGCAATATTGTAAATATGTTAGGTTTAAAATATCTGTAATGCCGAAACCGGGTTGGCTCAGTGGATAGAGCGTCGGCCTGTGGACTGAAAGGTCCCAGGTTCGATTCCGGTCAAGGGCATGTACCTGGGTTGCGGGCATATCCCCAGTAGGAGATGTGCAGGAGGCAGCTGATCGATGTTTCTCTCTCATCGATGTTTCTAACTCTCTATCTCTCTCCCTTCCTCTCTGTAGAAAATCAATAAAATATATTTTAAAAAAATATCTGTAAGTATCCAAGAACTCTCCCAAAGCTCAAGAGAAAAGGATATTAAAAAATGTATTTGGGCTTGTCAGCTTATACATTAGTTGAGTTTATAGTTCTAGAAGACATTACTAGGTACATTGTAAAATATAGAATAAGAGTAGTGAGCAAGACACAGGAGAGAGAGAGAGGGAGGGAAGGAAAGAGAGAGAGCGAGAGAGAAAGAGAGGGAATGACAATTATGTTAGACAATTGAAAGGCTAAGGACAAAATAAGTGGGTTAAAGGCATGGGCAGAAGATGGTCTTGAACACTTTTTATTTATTATTTTTAAAATTCATTCTGATTCCTTAAATGATGAATTCTCATATTCAACACTTTAGGGAAAATTTCAGTGATTATTCTTTCAAATATTATTTCTTCTATTATCTCTCCATTATCTCCTTCTTAACTTTGATTAGCTATACTTTACTTCCCCCAAATATCATGTCTCTTAATCAACTTAGCTTTAATAGTTTAGGTTATGAGTAATATCTTTAGAGCTACCTTTCAGTTCATTAATTTTTAAAATTAAATTTATTGGGGTGGCACTGGTTAATAAAATGATGTAGGTTTCAAGTATAAAGTTCTATAACATCCTATATAATAAAGAGGTGATATGCAAATAGACCATCATGCCCTCACACAAAGATGGCCATCCCCATGTGGTTGCAAGATGGCCAGCAGGGAAGGGTACTTGTGGGTGATCAGGCCAGCAAGGGAGGGCTGTTGGGGGTGACCAGGCCTGCAGGGGAGGGCAATTAGGGCGACCAGGCTGGCAGGAGAGGGCAGTTAGGGGCAGCCAGGACAGCTGAGGAGGGCAGTTGGGGGTGACTGGGATGGCAGGGAAGGGCAGTTGGGGACAATTGGGCCGACAGGGGAGCAGTTAGGCATTGATAAGGCTGGCAGGGGAGTGGTTAGGGCAGCCGTGGGCAAACTATGGCCTGCGGGCAGGATCCGGCCCGTTTGAAATGAATAAAACTAAAAAAAAAAAAAAAAGACTGTACCCTTTTATGCAATGATGTTTACATTGAATTTATATTAGTTCACACAAACACTCCATCCATGCTTTTGTTCCGGCTCTCCGGTCCAGTTTAAGAACCCATTGTGGCCCTCGAGTCAAAAAGTTTGCCCACCCCTGGGTTAGGGGGTGATCAGGCTGGCAGGCAGAAGTGGTTAGGGGCAATCAGGCAGACAGGTAGGTGAGTTGTTGGGACCCAGCAGTCCCAGATTGTGAGAGGGAGGCCCAACTGCCGGTTTAGGCCAGATGCCGCAGGGATCAGGCCTAAACCGGCAGTTGGACATCCCTCAAGGGGTCCCAGATTGGAGAGGGTGCAGGCTGGGCTGAGGGACACCACCCAGTGCACAGATTTTGAGCACTGGGCCTCTAGTATCTGTACATTACACTGTTTACCATCCAAAGTCAAATCTCCTTCCATCACCATACATTTGACCCCCTTTACTTTTACTACCTTCTCCCTAACCCCCCTTCCCCTCTGAAAACCATGATACCGTAACCTGTTTCTATGAGCTTGGGTTTGTTTGTCTTATTTGTTCGTTTGTTGCTTTTAGTTTTATATCCTACATATGAATGAAATCATATGATTCTTGACTTTTTCTTCTGACTTATTTCACTTAGCATGATATTCTCAAGATCCATCCATGTTTTCACAAACAGCAGTATTTCATCTTTTCTTATAGCTGAGTAGTATTTCATTGTAGATATGTACCACATCTTCTTTATTTAATTATCTAGAGAAGGGCACTTCAGTTGTTTCCCTGTGTTGGTCACTAAGAATAATTCTTCAATGAACATAGAGGTACACATGTCTTCACAAATATATTTTTTTTCAATTTTGGGGGGGTAGATACCCAGAAGAGAAGTTTCTGGATTATATGACTTTTTTGAAGAAACTCCATACTATTTTACATAGTGGCTGTACCAGTTTACATTCCCACCTACAATGCAGGAGAGTTCCTTTATTTCCAGTACTTGTTATTATCTGTCTTGATAATACCCATTCTAACAGGTGTGAGTTGGTATCTCCTTGTAGCTTCGAATTGCTTTTCCTTAATAACTAGTGAACTTGAGTATCTTTTCCTATGTTTGTTGACCATTTGTATAGAGAGAAGTGTCTGTTCAGGCCCTCTGCCCATTTTTAAATTGGATTGTTAACTGTGTTAAGTTTATTTCTAGGCATTTTATTTTGTTGTAATTACAAAAGAACTTTTAAAAAATTCTTTTTCTGAAATGTTATTGTTAGTATCTAATGCAATGGATTTTTATACATTTTTTGTATTTTGCAAAATTAGTTTGTTTATTGTTTCTAATAGTTTGTTGGTGGAATCTTTAGAGTTTTCTATATAAAGAATCATGTCATGCACAAAAAACAACAGTTTTACTTCTTTATACCCAATTTATATGCTTTTTAATTTTTTTCTCTTATCCGATTGCTCTGACTAGAACCTCAACATAATAAAGGCTAAATATGATAGACCACAGTTAATATCATACTCAATGGTGAAAAACTGAAAGCTTTTCCTCTGTGATCAGAAATAAGAAAAGGATGTCCACTCTTATCCCTGTTACTCAACACAGTGGTGTGGATAATTATATAATCTAGTTTCTATCTTAGTTCTTTAGCATTAATTTCACTTTCTGTGTCTGATAATACATATATTTGAATTGCTTTTGGGTGTATTTATGCTTTCCTATTTCTACTGGTTCTCACACCTGTCTGACTGATGAAGAATTACCACTTTCCATTCAATTGCTCTTTTGACATTTTTAAGTAGTGAAATTCTGGAGCTGCTCAGGGCTTGCTTGTAGCAGAAAATTAGAGATTTTTTTTCTCCACCTAGCACTAAGGTTGACAAGTTACCTTCCTATTCATTTCTATGCAGTGGTGTTTATTTCTCATTCATCCTTACATGGAAAGGATAGTGTTATTGGTTTTTCTTTTTAAATACCCCACTTTATTCAGAAGTCCCTAATTATAATTTTCTACTTTACTGACATCAAATTTATCTCCCATACCTCAATTACTGTCATCATTACAAAAATAAACAAAAATTAAACTCAAGTTCTCTAGTCCAGGTTTCAATAAAAAAAAAAAACACCATTAACGTCTGCTTTTATGTTTATTTCCTGGGATGCAGCTGCTACTGCAATTTTGGACATTATAGCTGCCAAACCTTTGTGTTAAAACTCACTAATACTTAAGATATAGAGAGATAGCTAGATCAGTAATTAGATAATAAATATATAGTATTCTTAAGAGTACTCTAGTTGTTTCACTTGATGGGATTATTGAGTATATCTAATAAAAATATTGTAATGCTACTATTAATATTTTATTACTAACTAGAAAGTTATGAATAATTCTGGGAGCCTAGAGTTACTAAGCAAAAAAAGAATGCCTCAGGATTGGAAAATGTTGATTTTGAAATAATTTCTTCCAGCTATAGTAATTCAAAATGTCATTACTTTATGAATGCTTAGGAGTGGATTGTTCCAGGCATTGTAGATTAAACATACTGGACAGGCTTTTAGGAGCTATTACTCATCTGGAATTACTGCCTCTATCAGACTAGCTCATTTTTTTTTTTTTTTACATTTTAGGAAAAAGATGGAGAAGGGGCAGTCATGAAAGTCATCCTTCCTGGTGCTCTCACATGTTTAACACATTAAGCGCCCAGTCAGTCACCGGTGACTGACAGTACACTTTCCGTCCGGAAGACAAAACAGGCTGGGCGCTTAACGTGTTAAGAGAATCAGGTTATTTGATTATCTTCTTTTAATGGGGTAGTATAGTATTTACCTCAGTCTAAAGTATATATTTTTTAAATTCTTAATTAGTTTTAAAATTTAAAAGAGCTTTTAAACTTTTGTGTAATTTCCATCAGGAGAATCTTTATTAATTCCTCCCTTTACTTATATAAGGACATAATAATGTTTAATATACAAATATGAATAGTTTTTCTACTTTTAAAAATATTTTATTTATTGATTTTAGAGACAGAGGAAGGGAGAGGGATAGCAAGATAGAAACACTGATGAGAGAGGAACATCATCATGCCCCCTACTGGGGATCCAGCATGCAACCCGGGCATGTGCCCTGGCAGGGAATCAAACAGGCTCATCTTGGTTCCTGGGTCAACACTCAACTGCTAAGCCACATGGGCCGGGCAGTTTTGTTTTCTTCACAATTCCCTTTGTTTTAGTAAAAACATACATTTGAATTTAATTTTAATATTTGTGTAACATTTCAACTTCCATATTTTTATTGCAAAGATATTTTTGTTTACATAGTTAAGTTTAATCATTCAGCTAATGTCTTACAGTGCTAAACCATTTACAGCAATATTTTGTTATGTTTAAATATGTATATGGTAGTTTCCCTAAGTAAGAATGAGTACTTAGTATACTTTGCTGAAAGCATCTTTTATACTCATTCTCCTGGAAGCCACTGTTTTTTCATTCTAGCCTAAGTTGCTTATTTTTTTCCCTTTCCTACAATAGGACAAAAGTTCCTGTGAGGTTCTTATTTGTCTGCATTTGAGTAGCATAATTTAACAATTGTGAAGCACAGTAATAATTCAGAAGCACTGATGACATGTTCTTTGTTCACTGGCTAGAAATTTGTTATTTTATGCATAATTTAACATAAACTGCACAAGTTGATATATACCATTAACACAAAGAAGTTATGATGGAAAAGGCTTTAAAGTCAAAACATTGGGAATAACCACTTCAGATTTTATTGCTCTACAGTAATTACTTTTCTCTAAACAAAATTTCCTTGTGGAAAGGACAATATTTTTAAATATCTTATCATTGCAATAGATAACAAGTTTAAAAAACACATGTGAGAAGACAGGTAGTAAATGATTTTTCCTTAGGCTTTATAGGTAAATCTTGTCAGCTTTTCTTTAAATTGTATTACATTTTTTTGCATGGAAATGTACATTGAAGTTTCATTTAAAAGTTAGGAGTTTTAATAAAACCTTATCTATATGTTACATGGTAAAAGCTAAATATCACTAATACAAATGTCAAAATAACATATTTCATTTCTATAAATTTGGCTAAATTACTAAAATACTAGGTGTACCAGCTAATAATGTGGATTTTTTTCAATATATGAATTTACACATTTGTTGATATATATGCGATTTGATATGTATGCTATTTTGTTGTATTGACAGCAAGCTTCAAAACTTCATACATCAAATTTGCTGAAGGTGTTAACATCATAGATATGTTTACACTTAAAAATTTCTAATTGTGTGTCAAAAAAAGAGCATTTGCAGGAAGTTATAATTCATTACTTTATTTTAAAGAAAAGTGCTGCTGTATACTTTGGGAAGCTTATGGTGAACATGCGCCATCTTAAGATACTTGTGAACACTGGTTTAAATGCTTTAAAAGTGATGATTTCGATGTGAAAGGCAAAGAATGTCCAGGTCAACCAAAAAAGTTTGAAGACCAACAATTACAAGCATTATTGGATGAAGATGCATGTCAAACTCAAAAACAACTTGCAGAAAGATTAAACATTGCTCAGCAAACAATTTCCGGTTGTTTACAACCAATGGAAAGATTTTAAAAGAAGAAAAATGGGTACCACATCCACTGAACAAAAGACAAATGGAAAATTGAAAAGTCATCGGTATAATGTTGCTTCGATGGCATGAAAGAAAGTCTTTTTTTGCATCAAATTGTGACCTGCGATGAAAAGTGGATTTATTTTGAGAATCCCAAATGCACAAAATCATGGGTTGATCCAGGTCAACCATTAACATCAACTGCAAGGCCAAATCGCTTCGGAAAGAAGACAATGCTCTGCGTTTAGTGGGATCAGGAAGGTGTGGTGTATTATGAGCTTCTAAAACCAGGTGAAATCATTAATACTGATCGCTACTGACAACATATAATCAATTTGAACCACGCTTTAATTGTGAAATGACCAGAATGTTCCAGAAGACACGGCAAAGTAATTTTGCTTCATGATGATGCACCATCACACACTTCAAAACCAGTTAAAGACCCGTTAAAAGATCTTGCCTGGGAAGTATTAACCCACCTGCCGTATTCGCCAGACCTTGCTCCTTCAGATTACCACTTGTTCCAATCAATGGCACATGCACTTTCTGAGCAGCACTTCAAAACATACAAAGAAGTGAAAATTGGGTCTCTGAATGGTTTGCCTCAAAACAAGAAAATTTCTATTGGGACGGTATCCACAAATTACCTGAAAGATGGGGGAATGTGTAGCTAGTGATGGACACTACTTTGAATAAAGCACTTTTGATGTTTCTCTTGAAATTATCATGTTTTCTTTGATTACAAAATCGGCTTATTAACTGGTACACTTGGTACTAGTAATTTAAGCCAAACTAACCACCTATATCCAAACTGGCTTCATAATAAAGCCAGTGTTTAAGGTCAAATATTGGTGTCTGGAGGTGGAAGCTTTCTTGGAAAGTAGCTTGGAGGTTTTAAGTGAGAATAATAAGTTACATTATGAAAGATGAAGGAATGATGGTGAGACTGTCTTAAATTTAAAAATAAAGAAATGATGTGACAACATAGATCACATATATTTGACAATGTTTTAGGATAAAATATTCCAGGCTAGCTGACAGAGTTATTCTCCATTCAGGACTAAGAAGCATTTTTAGGTGTTGACACTCAGGGATACTCAATGAACTGTCCTAAGATGCTCTCTCCAAATATCCCTCTTTTTGGGGGAGCCACCTATTAGAATCCCTACCTCATCATCTTGTTATGCCAGGAAAACTTCTTGAAGTTCTCCAAATCATTTATTCTCAATTGGTTGAAACAAAACATATTTTTCTCCAATCTTATTCATTTGCATGTGGAGGTGGTATTGAAGGTTAAAATTAAAATCAATTAATCTACATCTGTTAAATAGGCCATTGCTAAAACTTTTCCTTCATAAATAGAAAGAGAAAAAAAATGTGGTTTAAAGTTAGACCCAAAAAAGAAAGAACTCTTACCATTTGTAACAGCATAGATGAACCTGGAGAGTATTATGCTAAGCGAATAAGTCAGTGGGAGAAAGATAAATATCATATGATCTCACTCATTTGTGAAATATAATGAACAACAAAAGCTGATGAACAAAAATAGATCCAGAGACAGAAGCATCAAACAGACTTTCAAACCTCAGAGGAAAGGTAGAGGAGGGTGGGATGGGAATGAGAGTGAGGGGTAAGGGATCAACCAAAGGACTTGTAAGCGTGCATATTAGCATAACCAGTGGACACAGAGTGTAGGGGGATAAGGGTATGTGCTGGGGGGCAGGACCCGGCTGGGAGAGGTCCATGGGAGAAAAAGGAGACATGTGATAGTTTCAACAATAAATAATTAAAATAAATAAATAAAATAGGGAAGGTTAAATATCAGGGCAATTTCAAGGGAAATTAAATAATTGAACAAAAGTATGTTTTTGAATAAATATAATCAAAATAGAAGGACCCAAAAGATGCATATCTTGAAGACAGGGTCACAAATTTATTTTTTTATGTTCAGAATTTTTTAAAAAAAGATGTTTCCTATAACCGACAATGCTTGCTGTTTACAGGTGTAGGAAATTTACATGAGTTTTACCCATATTTTGGTCTTATTCAGTAAATGTTATTTGATGTTTCACTTACAGATTACCACTTATAAAATGTCACTTACAGAATGCTAGGAGAGATTAAAACAATTTGAACATGCTCTAAGTTATAAAAATAAATGTGTTCCTATACTTGTTTTTATTTTCATTTAGTCTTGTTGTTTTTACTTTTTCAAGAAACATTAGTTGAGGAGGCCCTCAAATCAAAGGAAATCATCATGCATGGAATCTTAAAAAAAAGACTCATGTTACATCTGATAGGGAAAGACATGCCAAATATAAAAGGGCATGAACAGTGAAGACAATCAGTGATTGTAATTGAACACCACAAAATAAATGCTTTATAATGCTGTTAAAAACAAGACAATAGCTGCACATTAAAGAAAATGCTCAACACAGTAAAAATGAAACCTACAGAATGGAAAAATATTTTCAAATCATATCTGATAAGGGGTTAATATCCAAAATCCTATCTAATAAAAGACAAAAGGGGTATGCTTTCCATTGGCTAATCAGGGTGATATGCAAATTAACCACCAACAAAGATGGCGGCCGGCAGCACGCAGCTGAAGCAAGCAAGAGGCTTGCTTGCTCCAGTGATGGAGGAAGCCAAGGTTCCTCACATGCCGCGGCCCGGCTCTGAGCTCCAAAAGCAACAAAGTTTCAATTATAGAAGCTAAACAAACCCCAGATACCTGCTTTCAGCAGGCTGTGGCCTCAAAGCTGGAGAGAGCAAGAACAACAAAGTTTCAATTATAGAAGGTAAATAAATCCCAGAATAAAAAAAGAAAAGAAAAAAAGGAGAGGCTGGGAGCTTCAGTCGCCAGCCAGCCTGAAAACGGCCCTCAGCCCCTCACCCAGACTGGCCAGGCACCCCAAAGACGGTGTGGTCAGCCTGAAAACAGCCATCAGCCCCTCACCCAGGCTGGCCAGGCACCCTAGTGGGGACCCCCATCCTGAAGGGGGTGTGATCAGCTGCATACAGCAATCAACCCCTCACCCAGGCTGGCCAGACACCCAAGCAGGACCCCCACCCTGATCTGGGACACCCTTCAGGGCTAACCAGCCAGCCCCCACCCGTGCACCAGGCCTCTATCCTATTTAGTAAAAGGGTAATATGCAAACTGACCCTAACAGAAGAAAGACTGGGAATGACTGGACACTATGACACACACTGACCACCAGGGGGCAGATGCTCAATGCAGGAGCTGCCCTCTGGTGGTCAGTGCGCTCCCACAGGGGGAGCTCTGCTCAGCCACAAGCCAGGCTGATGGCTGCCAGTACAGAGGTGGTGGTGGGAGCCTCTGCTGCCTCCTCAGCAGTGCTAAGGATGTCCTACTGTAGCTTAGGTCTGCTCCCGGCTGGCAAGTGGATATCCCCCAAGGGCTGCCGGGCTGCCAGAGGGATGTCTGATTGCCATCTTAGGCCCAATACCCTGGAGAACAGGCCTAAGCCAGCAGGTGGTCATCCCCTGAGGGGTCCCAGACTATGAGAGGGCACAGGCTGGGCTGAGGCCCCCATCCCTAGTGCACAAATTTTTGTGCACCAGGCCTCTAGTATGTTAATAAAATGCAATTCAGAAAAATAATTAAAAAGTTGACAGAGATTTGAGTAGAAATTTTTCCAAAGAAATCATATAAATGGCCAATAGTTACATGAAAAGATGTTCCATATCACTAATCACCAGGTAAACGTAAATCAAAACCACACTATGATATAACCTTAAATGTGTCTGAATGGCTATTATTAAAAGACAACAAACAACAAGTGTTGGCAAGGATGTAGAGAAAAGGGAAGCCTTGTGCACTGTTAATGGAATATAAATTGATGCAGCCACTATGGATAACAATGTGAATTTTTCTCAGAAAATTAATAATAAAACTACCATATGACCCAGCAATTCCATTTCTGAGTATTTATTCAAATAAAATGAAAACACTAACTCAAAAGATATATGCACGCCCATGTTCACTATAACATTATTTTAAATGCCCAAGATATTGAAACAACCTTAAGTGTCCATCAATGGATGCATGGATAAAAAAGATATGGTATACACAGACAAACACATCTATAATAATATAAGTGTAATATGCTAATTAGACTGTATGTCCTTCTGGCTGACCTTCCAGACGAAGCCATGGTGGAAGGGGCCGAGTCCCTTGCACGAATTTCGTGCATTGGGCCTCTAATGTGTATATATATACACTGATATATATATATGTGTGTGTGTATATATGTGTGTATATATATATGTATAAATATATATACAAGTTATCACTCAAAATGTTTACACCCTTTAACAGCTGATAACTCAATCAATGTTTCTTTGTTTTGAGAATTAACCCATTAGAATTAATAATTATTTAAAGTGTGTTTGGGACACTCTGTATGTATGTAAATGTTATTCAGTCATAAAAGAACAAAATCTATTTGTGACAGTATGGATTGACCTCCAGGGTGTTATTTTAGGTGAAATAAGGCAGACATAGAGAAGAACAAAACCAGAAAACTAAGCTCATAGATACAGAGAACAGATTGGTGATTGCCAGGGCGGGTGTAAGGTGTGGGCCAATTGGGCAAAGGGGGTCAAAAAGTTGAAACTTTCAGTTATAAAATACATAAGTCATGATATATAATGTACAGCATGATGGCTAACCTATCTAATAATAGACAAACATGGTAATTGACTGTACCTTCGCTATACCTCCCATTGGCTAATCAGCATGATATGCAAATTAGCCACCAACAAAGATGGCAGTTAATTTGCATATACCAGCTGGGAGCGAAGTCTGAAGACAACGTGGAAGCGAAGTGCTACAGAAGGGAGCAAAGTAGAGGTTGCGGAGACAGGAAAGGAGCCAAGGCTGCGGAGGCGGGAGGAGGGAGGGGAAACCCAGCCAGAGCGTTTGGGAGCAGGAGGGGAAACCCAACCACAGCGGCTGGGAGTGGGAGGGGAAACCCAGCCAGAGCAACTGGGAGAGGGAGAAAAAAACCCAGCTGCAGGAGCTGGGAGCGGGGGGGCAAACCCAGCCGGAGTGGGAGGGCAAACCTGCCTCAGTGGTTTCACTCCCTTCTCTGCTTTTCTCCAGCTGCTGGAAGCCCTATTCTTGCAGGAATCTTCCTGCAATGGGCCTCTAGTCTACACTAATAAAAGAGAAAAATGGTAATTGGCGTACGAGCTACCCTTTTCATTGGCTAATCAGGGCTATATGCAAATTAACTGCCAACTAAGATTGGCAGTTAACTGCCAACAAGATGGCGGTTAATTTTCATATATAGGCACAATGCAGGGAGGAGAAAGGGAAAGCAGGAAAACGTGATCAGAAACCCAGGGGGGAGCTAAGAGCTGGGGGGCAGGGCAGAGAATCAGGCGCCTTTTCCGCCCTGGCCAGTGATAGCAGGAAGTAGGGGTGGAGCCAGCGATGGGAGCTGGGCACGGTCGAAGCTGGCAGTCCCAGGAGCTAGGGGTCCCTTGCCTGGGCCTAAAGCGAAGCCCACGATTGCGGGGCCGCTGCAGGGGCAGGGGCGGAGCCTACGATTGGAGGGTGATGGGGGTCAACGCCTGAGGGCTCCCAGTATGTGAGAGGGGGCAGGCTGGGCTGAGGGACACTCCCCCCCCCCCCAAACACACACCCAGTGCACGAATTTCGTGCACCGGGCCCCTAGTCCTATGTAATAAAAGGCTAAAATGCAAATCGACCAGATGGCGGAATGACTGGTCGCTATGACATGCACTGACCACCAGGGGGCAGATGTTCAACACAGGAGCTGTGCCCTGGTGGTTAGTGCACTCCCACAGGAGGAGCACCACTCAGCCAGAAGCCCTGCTCACAGCTGGCAAGTGTAGCAGCAGTGGCAGGAGCCGCTCCTATGTCCACAGCAGCACTAAGGATGTCCAACTGCTGATTTGGGCCTGCTCCCTGGGGGAAGCAAGTCTAAGCCATTAGTCAGATATCTCCCGAGTGCTCCTGGACTGTGAGAGGGTACAGGCCAGGCTGAGGGACCACCCACCCCCCAAGTGCACAAACCCCCCTGATGGGCCCTGCTCTGTGCATGACAGGGGGCGGCACCCCAACTCCCCAATCAGCCCTACTCTGACCCCGACCAGGGGCTGCACCTAGGGATTGGGCCTGCCCTCTGGCACCCGGGAGCAGGCCTAAGCCAGCAGGTTGTTATCTCCTGAGGGGTCCCAGACTGCGAGAGGGCACAGGCTGGTTTGAGGGACCCGCCACCCCCCCCCGAGTGCACAAATTTTTGTGCACCAGGCCTCTAGTATTCTATATTTGAAGTTGCTAAGAGAATAGGTCTTAAGTGTTCTCATTGAATAAAAAAATCTGTAACTGTGTAAGGTGATAGATATTAATAGACTTATTGTGCTCATTTTACAATGTATATGGATATCAAATCATTATGTTGCCCACATGAAACTATTAAAGTTATATAAAGTTATATATGTATATTATAATAAAAATTAATTAGAACAAAACACAAAAGAAGACAATAGGCCCCATATTAAGTCACATTATTATAAACCTCCTGTCACCAAACACAGACTTAATCACCAAACTGAGACTTGACTTAATCACAATTTCAACTCACCGATACAGAATCTTGAACAGTCAATCAGGAACTGGCTGACCAAGAACTGTCTGATCAGCATCAGTTTGTTAATTTGCACAATAACTCCTGCCATCTTTTAAAAGAAAGTTATCATGCAATAACCAACTTTTGTATTTGTTTGTTTTTGCTAAGAATAACTTCCCTGTTTCTGCTCCCTTCTGCCCTAAAAGTCTTTTTTTCTTACAAAATGCTTTATTTTTATACAAATCTAAGAATTGACAAAATTAGTATATTGCCAGTCAATACACGCTTTAATTAAAAACATTGAAGTAATGTCATTGATTAACATATTGCTTTAGTTTTTCTTGGTAGATGTTTGATATATTTATATCTGGAGGAGGATTTCAATGAAAGAAAACCAATAAAATGACATTTCTCTTGCTAAGGTGGTGCTAAGACTTGAATATACTTTTTTAAGGCTCTAGGATAGTCTTAGACATGGTCTCTTAACTTACTCCAGAAGCTTAGGATTTTCTCAAATAAACTGAATGTAACTTTGAATGTAATTTCACTTATTAATTGATTAGAATAGTAGGCAGAACTATAAAACAGGAATAGAATGGATTTTTTAGTCAAATTATGTGGACTTCAGTTCCCACTGTGATATGATTAACATTGTTTCCTTCAGCTAACAGGTTCAAGTTATAATCAGTCAGACTCATTTTAATCATCTGTAAAATGAGGGTAACCTGGCCTGTCTTTGAGGGTTCTTGGTACCTAATAGGCATCTGAGTATTTTACTTGAATTATACCTTTAAAACTGGTTTGGACTAAGAGCCTTTCTAAAGTATTCCAATATTTAAATATTCACACTTCAATTTAGTTGCTTGTTTCCTTATATATCCACTGGGTTCTCAGTGTCTTACAGGTTGGGATGATGTGTTACTTAAATGATGTGGAGTTTATCATCTAAGTGCCCATCAGCAAATGAGTGGATTAAAAAACGGTGGTATATCTACACAATGCAATACTTTGCAGCTATAAAAAGGAAAGAACTCTTACCATCTGCAACAGCATGGATGGATCTAGAGAGCATTATGCTAAGTGAAACAAGCCAGTCAGAGAAAGATAAATATCACATGATCTCACTCATATGTGGAATCTAATGACCAACATAAACTGATAACAAAAATAGACCCAGAGGCATAGAAACATCAAACAGACCATCAAACCTCAGAGGGAAGGTAGGGGAGGGTGAAGGGGGGAAGAGATCAACCAATGAACTCATATGCATATATGCCTAACCCAAGGACACGGACAGTGGGTGGTGAAGGTTTGGGGTGGGGGAGGGGGTGGGATAGGGAAATGGGGGAAAAGGTACATATGTAATACTTTCAACAATAAAGATTTATTTTAAAAAATAAAATTGACAGATGGAGTAGGACAGCACATATTGGTTTTATTTTTAAAGGGTTTATTTCCTCGTCACAGATTTTTAAAAGTAACTTCACAAAATCAGACATTATAACTTAGCTAAAGGACTTTCAGTGATGATCTTCACTCATTCAACCAATATTTAACAAATGTTTGCTGGAGGCCAGACCCCATGATAAATGCTGATGATAAAAGACTTTCATTTTGTATAACTCTTCAGTGTTCCTTTTCTCTGCTAGATTAGATGATGTTTAATTAATTGTTGAATAGAGCCAATAAAATCTTTAAAACCTATTCAGTTGAATTTTGGTTTTTAACAACAGTAATTGAATAGGATGGTCCAATATGCCTGACTAAAAATGATATTACATATTTTATTCCTATGTTAATAAATACATATTTTCAGTGTTCATTTTTCAATGATTAATCCTTTTTTCTTCTTCATATTTTTTAATATATTTATTTGAAATTTTAAACTTTTAATTTAATGAAAACAATTTTCCTCAAAGAAGTGGTGCAGTTCTTTCCATTTGTTACTTCAAAAATATAGTCTTTGCCCTACCTAGTTTGGAACAATGGATAGAGCATTGGCTTGTGGACCAAAAGGTCCCGGGTTCAATTCCAGTCAAGGGCACGTACCTTGGTTGCAGGCTCCTCCACAGCCCTGGCCATGGTCAGGGTTTGTGCGGGAGGCAACTAATCGATATTTCTCTCACCTAGATATTTCTCTCTGTCTTTCCTTCTCTCTTCCACTCTCTCTAAAAATCAATTGAAAAAATATCCTCAGGTGAGGATTAAAAATAAATAAATAAGAAATAAAAATTCCAATTAAAAAATATATATATGTAGTCTTTTACTACCCCCAATCTGCCATCCCTCTGGTAACATAAAGGGCAATGGGAGTCAAATATATGATGATAGAAGATGATTTGATTTTGGGTAGTGGACACAATGCAAAATACAGAACCTGTATCATAGAAATGTACACTTGAACCTATATATTTGTCACCCCAATAAATATAATAAAAACGCATATAGTATTTTCCTTGTTGTTATGATCATAAGTGTATTGATTTATACATCTACACTAACAAAATAAAAACATGAAAATTGACCATACCTTCGCTACACCTTAAGCCATGCCCACCAGCCAATCAGAGCGACGATATGCAAATTAACCCAACCAAGATGGCGGCCGGCAGTCATGGAGCTAGAGCAAGCAGGAGGCTTGGTTGCCCCAATGATGGAGGAAGTCAAGCTTCCCACCTGCCACGGTGGCTCTGAGCTCCACTCAAAGCAACAAATTTTCAATTACAGAAGATAAATAAACCCGAGATACCTGCTTTCAGCCAGCCATGGCCACAGAGCTGGGTCGAGCAGGAGGTGTGGGTTGCCCCTGATGATGGAGGAAGCCAAGCTTCCCTCTCACCTGTCCTGGCCAGCCCTGAGCTCCTCTCAAGGCTACAAAGTTTCAATTATAGAAGGTAAATAAATCCCAGAATAAAAAGAAAAAAGGAGAGGCTGGGAGCTTCCATTGCTGGAGGGGCTCGGCCAGCCTGAAAACGGCCCTCAGCCCCTCACCAAGACTGGCCAGGCACCCCAGTGGGGACCCCCACCCTGATCTGGGGCACCCTTCAAGGCAAACCAGCCAGCCCCCACCCATGCACCAGGCCTCTATCCTATATAATGAAAGGGTAATATGCAAATTGACCCTAACAGCAGAACGACTGGGAATGACTAGTCACTATGACACACACTGACCACCAGGGGGCAGATGCTTAATGCAGAAGCTGTCCCTTGGTGGTCAGTTCGCTCCCATATGTGAGAGCTCTGCTCAGCCACAAGCCAGGCTGATGGCTGCCAGTACAGCAGTGGTGGTGGGAGCCTCTCCCGCCTCCTCAGCAGCACTAAGGATGTCCTACTGCAGCATAGGTCTGCTCCATGCTGGTAAGTGGACATCCCCCAAGGGCTGCCGGGCTGCCAAAGGGATGTCTGATTGCCATCTTAGGCCCAATTCCCTGGGGAGCAGGCCTAAGCCAGCAGGTAGTCATCCCTCGAGGGGTCCCAGACTGTGAGAGGGCACAGGCTGGGCTGAGGGACACCCCCAAGTGCACAAATATTTGTGCACCGGGCCTCTAGTATATAATAAAACAGAAATGTTCACCCAACAAACAGTTTTTGAGCATTTATTGGGTGCATGGCATAGTATTAAGCCCTGTGGAAAATTAGTCATGTATAGATGCTTCCTTTATAAACTGAATTTTAGAGTATAAAAGAGGAAATTATACATTCACCCAAGTAGTCAAGAAAAAATAGACAATGATTGTTGTGATAAATTGGTAAGTGTACAGGAAATCATCACAAGAATTTTTAGAAGAAGAAATTACTTCCACGCAGACTTCAGTGAACAAAGGGCTCATGAGTTGGTTTTTCAAGATCATGGAAGATTTACAAGGTGACAAGAGAAAGAAGCTGAGGGCAATATTTGCAAAACCATAGGGACCTGAAAACCCTAGTTTTATTTAGAAAACATAGTTGTTCACTATAATATATGTAAATTAATATATTAGGGGAGAAGTTAAGAAAGGCTGGATGATATACAATTTCAGTTTAAGGAGTTAACCCTTGACCATTTAGGTAAATGTAGAACTAATACTTTATTGTATCTGAGCAGTAAGGGACATAATTTGAATGATGTATCAGAAAGAGTCTGGCAAAAAATACTGAGTTATACTAAATATTTGACTCCTGGCCCAGGCCCATGTGGATCAGTGGTTAGGACATCAGCCCAAGCATGGAAGGGTAGTGAGTTTGATTCCTGGTCAAGGGAATTTACCTTGGTTGTAGGTTTGAACCTTAACCCACTTGGGACATGTGCTAGAGGCAACCAATTGATGTGTCTCTCTCACATCAATGATTCTCTCTCTCTCCCTCTCCCTTCCTCCCTTCTACTCACTCTCTCTCTAAATATCAATGGGAAAAAATAATCACAAGTGAGGATTAACACAAATATATTTAACTTCTGAAAAATTATTCATAATAAACAAATAAAGCTTATAACCAAATAATAGTTTCATCATATGATATTGGAGATAACAGGGTATGAAGCTGAGACCTAATAGGAGTTTAAGAAAAATAATTTTTAAAAACAGCTTAGAATTTTTAATCTTAATGATGAAAAACAATGCCTTGAATTGTAATAATCGATACAGAAAGGTAGATGAGCATTTGATTTTGAGCATATTAAAATTTGAAATTGGATTTTAAAACTCAGGCATTTGGAAATAGCAATCTCACTAAGGAGAGAATTCATCATTGATTATTTTTTAAAAACTATTATTATCATCCACACCACATGTGCTAGATGAAACATGAAATCAGTAATAAAAGGACAGATTTAGAGACAGAGAGAAAAACGAGTGTGAAGGTTAAAACATGAAGTAAGGATGTTTAGTGGGAATGTATAAAACGAGGAGTCAATATGGAAAAAATACCTGTTATATAAGAAAATCAATAGGACAGTAGTGTAATTATGCCAAACACTAAAACACAGTTTTAAAAATGGAAAAGTAGCTAACAGTGGCAGAAACAACAGAAATTGTGAAATATTTTTACTACTATATCCATAACTATAAAACTGAATGCAATGATATTATTAAAAATAATAGCATGAATTTACTGAATTATGATCTTATACAAGGCAGAGTTCATGAATCATCACTGTTTTTCATAATGTATATTAGGAAATATCAAGATGACAATGCAATATCAGGTTTCTCTGACCCAAGAAGTGTACAGTAAATATTTCAATATGTAAAACTATTTAACTTTTGAGTGAACAGTGAGACATTTTTGCATGTATAATCATGCATGTCTAAAAAGTGTTTCCACTGTCTGATATATGTATAAAACTTGAGGTACCCATTTCCTCAAATAACTTAACAAGCATACCTTTGTTGAATCATCTCCATTAATTCAATCTGCTAGTAACTACAGCAAAGATTTACAAAAGAGACATAAGATTCTGTAGATTCTAGTTTGTCTTGCTATATGAGAGTTTTTTTTTTCCTAAGAATCAACAGACCACTTTCTGCTAACAATTAGCCATGTGAGGTATGATAAGTCACTAAATCTGTCACTGAATACTTTTCCTCCTCTTATTAAATAATTTTGCTTTCATTAGTAGATATAGTTTTATACATTAACAGTTATGAGTTCAAATTTCTTTTGTTATATCTATAATTCAATTCTTTGTAACCTTTTAAGAAAGAATTAAAATTTAATCTCATAGAGGCCATACCATGTGTACCCAACTATGCCCTTATAATTTCTCTTTGAACAATGAAAGCTAGAGGATACCTACATTAATTTTATTTTTAGCATAATTACCAGGTATACAAGCACATATATACACACTTACAGGGTAATAACAGTGCAAAATATATCTTCATTCAATTATCTTTTTAAAACATTTCAATGACTTTATTTAAAAATCTAATAAATATGAAGCCATTACAAATTATTTTACTACTAGAGGTCTGGTGCATGAATTTGTGCACAGATGGGGTCCCTTGGGGTGGCCTGTGGGGATCAGGCCCCAGCTCGTGCCCCCACCATCACAGGCCCACAGCCCCACATGGCCTGGTGCCTCCACCTCACCTACTCCACCATCCCGCCTTCAGGGCAATTGATCGGGGCCCCCTGTTTGGCTCCCTCAGCACCTGGGAGCCGGGCGGCGGCCCTGTCCCCTGCCACTGCTAGTGATCGCCATCTGTGGGGCGATCAGTGGGGTTATAGGGCCCCCCTCACACCCCTCTTGACCTGGCGCTGCCTGCTCACCTGCTCTACCATCCAGCCACCGTCCTGCTTTCATTGAGTCTCATCAGGCCACCAGCACCTCCACTGCTGCCCTCTGCCAGCACTGTGTTGCCAACACCTGCCATGTTTGCCACCACCCCCTAGTGGTCAGTACACATCATAGCGACTCCTGGTTGAACTCCAGGTCGAACAACCGCCCGAGGGGACAATTTGCATATTAGGCTTTTATTATATAGGATATGAAAATGAAATTAAATGAAATAACTTAATGTACATATTCATAGAGTACATTTACTTTACATTATTATGTAACTATTGTGACACTAAAATGATAACTGTAATTAAGTTTAATCATAAAATTCATTTGCATCATTTTAGATTTTTTAAATATCATATTAAATGACTAAGCAAATTAAAGTTTGGTAATTTAATTTCACTGAAAAATAAGCTTGCTAAATTAATCCATAGCTAAGATAATCCTACCAAATAAGAAACAGGTTATAAGTTTTAATATAATCAACTTTATTAAAGTTTATGTAATAAGAAGCTCCATCAACATAATATTGATTTTTTTACCAAAAAAAAAAATGGTCAAGTGTCTCTCAATTTTCTCTAAGTCACTAATGTAATTTAGCTTTTTTACATGTAACAGACATTCAAACCAAAGCCTGAGTTTGAATCTAGAAAGGAGTCTTAGGAAAGGTAAAGTTTACTGTTATTTGGTAAATTTAAACTACTCTCTGCTCTCAGATATATCACAATCTAGTCAGTAGATGCTAGAGACTGGCACATTTAACTGGAATTCAAAGCAGTCATATTTGTTGTCTTTAAAATAAATCTCATTCTACATATCAATGAAAGGCAGAATCAATAATTATATCTAACTTGAAGGCTTAGGAAAGAACCTTTTAAACTATCTATGCCTCTCTTTCTTCATTAGGAGACTGCAAGATATATTGATATTGAAATATCTAGTCTCATCCTAATGAAGACCAGAATGAGCAGTTTACTGCTCTATGTTTACCTTGATAATGGAATCTGTGAAGCAAATATAAATCCCTGATATTCTGGACAGAGAGACAAACACTAATGAAAATGTTATCCATAATGGCATGTTAATACTTCTTTGAACAACTTCCTTCATAGTTCAGTCCAAATTCAATCATTACACATAGCTTTGTGACTCACTGAGAGAAAATGTGAAGAAAAAAAAGACAGGTAGTGTTATGTAAATTTGTGGAATATAAATTGAAAAATTACATCCAATCATTCGTACATAAAGTGATTCTGAATACCTTTTAGAATAACAAGTGAAAATCTATCTATCCAGCCTTATTTTGATAATAAAACTGCTCCAATTCCACATATATTGGATCAAACTATCCATTTGCTATCTAGTAATAAAATATGAGCATGAATGAAATAAAACTCTACTCCTTTATATAAAACCCACCTTTATTTGGTATCACATTATGAACACCTCAGAGCAGCATCACACAGAACCATACTTTACAATGCAATAGTAAAGAGAGGCAGTTTGTCACAGAGGTGATGCGTCCTTGCTCAGTAACCAGAGTACGTAGTGCAAATTTCAGCTTTAACAGTTGTATAATCCTGAGCAGGAAACTCAACATTTCTGTGACTTAGTTTATCCAAGTGGAAATTCCTATCATATAAGGTGCTATGAGGCTTCTATGAGTCAGTGCATATAAACTGTTTTGAAAAGTGGCTGGCATGTAAGAAAATTTCAACAAGAGTAGTCTTTTTAAAATTAATTTGTATGAATGCATTAATAAAATTATAAGTTTGAGGTTGATTTTAACACACTTCTTATTTCATTACTAATAAGAAAATATTTCATATACATATGGGGTGGGGGGGACTCACTTGCTCTAAGCTGCAGAAATGGGGCAGAAGCTGAAAAGGCACCAGGGACATATGGGGAGGAACCTAATTGTCTAGCGTCAGAGTAAGAGCTGAAGGGGCAGCTTTCTCCCAGACATAAGTGCTGAGCCCTCCCCAAACAAAGCCAGTAGGCAGGTGCCATATCTGGCTTTATATAACTTACTAAGCCTCTCCTGGGTACCTCCAAGCCCACCACAATCAGCAGCCATCTGCAGATCACTTTGCAGCTAATGCAAGGTGGCCCCAGGTAGGACACAGGTGGTGACTGACTATGGCCTGCACCTCCTGGGAAGACCCAGAACTAAATCCACAAGCAACACATTCAATGGAGAGATTCACCAAAGACCCACTGAAGTAAGTTCTTCCCTGTAGGGTCGGCCACCAGCACAGCATATTTTCCATGGGATGATCCAGCCAGTCATGGCAGCTGATTAGCCCCAAGGGTAAATCCCTCCCATTGACCTGCTAAGAGCAATTAAGGCTCAGCTACAACATAATGGAACATATAGCCTGCACAAGAAGTGCACCTGGATTGCCCACCTCAGGTGATCAGGGGGACTGTGCCACTGGATTGTTTAGAACACCTGATACATAAGGCCACCTACCAAGGTCGGGAGACATAGCTGGTATACCTAATAAATAGATAAGAACAAAAAGAGAAGACAAAGAAACATGTCCCAAATGATATAACAGAAAATGAAACTCCAGAAAAAGAAATAAAACTAACTGGTGTTAATTTTTAAACAAAAAGAGACAAGCGATTTATTAGGTGTAGAATTTAAAACACTGGTTATAAGGTTGTTTGATGAACTTAGAGGAAGAGTAGATAAATTTAGAACATCAATAAGACACAGGAAATATAAAAACAGAACTAAAAGACAAAATTAATCAGTCAGAAATGAAAAATACATGGCCTAAAACAAAGAATTCATTACAGGGACTCAACAGTGGAGTAGATTAAGCAAAGGATCAAGTCAGAGATTTAAAAGATAAGCAAAAAAACCCAATCTGAATTGGAAAAAGAAAAAATAATTTTAAAAAATGAGGATAGTGTAAGAAGCTTTTGGGAAAACTATAAGTGTACCAACATTTATATCATGGGGGTGCCAGACCGAGAAGGGACCAAGGAATTGAAAACCTATGTAGAAAATGACAGAAACTTCCCTAACTTGGTGAAGTAAATAGACATACAAGTCCAGGAAATGCACAGAGTCCCAAACAAGATGAACTCAAAGAGGCCCACACTAAGACACACCATAATTATAATGCTAAAAGGTAAAGACAAAAAGATAATCCTAACAGCAGCAAAAGAAAAGTAGTTACTTATCAACAAGGGAGCTTCTATAAGACTATCAGCTGATTTCTCAACAGAAAATTTGCAGGTCAAAGAGTCTGACAAGAAATACTAAAAGTGATGAAGATCAGGGACTTACAACCATGAATACTCTTTCCAGCAAAGGTATAAATGGAAGGACATACAAAGAGCTTCCCAGACAAGATAAAGCTAAATGGGTTCATCACCGTCAAACCAGTATTACAAGAAATGTTAAAGGGTCTTTTTTAAGATGGAAGGGGGGCCAGAGACAGACCATTGTGTGATGAGGGCTATGGGGGGCTGGGTGGAGGTAGGCAAATGGGAGAGCATGGGTGAAAAATGTGAAGGGATTAAGTATAAATCGGTAGTTACAGACTGTCAGAGTGTGTAAAGTATAGGATAGGGAATACAGTTAATAATGTTATAATAACTATATATGGTGTCAGACGGGTACTAGATATTTTGGGGTGATAACTTAGTAAGTTATATAATGTCTAATCACTAGGTTGTATGACTGAAACTAATATATTATATGTCAACTGTAATTGAAAAATAAAAATATTATTTAAAGTCATATATATGTGAAACAGGAATTTTAGAGGGACATAGGCAGGTTTAGGGAATTTTTAGAATTGGGGTCCATGGAAAAAAACATAGGGTTACAGATGGGGAGAAGGTACATTTCCATAACACAAGGAAGCCAGGTGCAGTTAAATTTCCATAAGACACGGAAGCAACAACAGGTATATTTTCATAAGACAAGGGAACTGGAAATAGCCAAAAAAGGACTACATTTGTAAAATATAGAAGGAGAAACCCCAGAAGGAATAGGAGGAAAATAAGGGAGGAGGGCTTCAGGAGTCACTATAGTTACTAATTCAAAAGGGAATATTGACCAACTAGAGGCCCGGTGCACAAAAATTTGTGCACTCGGTGGGGGAGAGAGGGTCCCTCAGCCCGGCCTGTGCCCTCTTGCAGTCTGGGACCCCTCGGGAGATAACGACCAGCTGGCTTAGGCCTGCTCCTGGGTGGCAGAGGGCAGGCCCAATCCTTAGGTGCAGCCCCTGGTCGGGCTCAGAGCAGGGCCGATTGGGGAGTTGGGGTGCCGCCCCCTGTCATGCACAGAGCAGAGCAGATCAGGAGGTTGCGATGCCACCCTCAGTAACGCTCAGGGTAGGGCTGATTGGGGGGTTGGGGCACCGCCCCCTGTCACACTCAAGACAGGGTTGATGGGGAGGTTGTGGCGCCACCCCCTGTCACACACAGAGCAGGGCCCATCAGGGGGGTTGGGGCTCCGTACCCTGTCATGCACAGAGCAGGATCGATCAGGGGGTTGGGGAGCACCCCCCTGTCACGCACAGAGCAGGGCCCATCAGGGGGTTGGGGAGCTCCCCCCTGTCATGCACAGAGTAGGGCCGATAAGGGAGTTGGGGCACCACCCCCTGTGACACACATAGCAGGGCGGATCAGGGGGTTGGGGCGCCACACCCTGTCACACTCAGGGCAGGGCCAATGGGGAGGTTATGGCTCTACCCCGTCACACACATAGCAGGGCCCGTGCGGGGGGGGGGGGGTTGGGGTGCCTCACCCTGTCACACACAGAGCTGCAGGGCGATCAGGGGTTTGGGGAGCTCCCCCCATCAGGCACAGAGCAGGGCTGATCAGGGGGTTGGGATGCCTTCCCCTGTCACGAAAGAACAGGGCAGATAGGGAGGTTGTGGCCCCGCCCGCTGTCACACACAGAACCGCAGGGCGATCAGGGGGTTTGGGCGCTACCCCCGTCATGCTGATCCTGGTGCCGGGAGGCCTCGTTGCTCCACTGATCCTGGTGCTGGGAGGCATATTACCCTTTTACTGTATAGGATAGAGGCCTGGTGCACGGGTGGGGGCTGGCTGGTTTGCCCTGAAGGGTGTCCTGGATCAGGGTGGGGGTCCCCACTGGGGTGCCTGGCCAGTCTGGGTGAGGGGCTGAGGGCTGTTTTTAGGCTGGCGGGTGACTGAAGCTCCCAACTGCCCCTTTTTTTCTTTTCTTTTTTTTTCATTCTGGGCCAGCTTTAGCTCTGAGGCTTGGCTCCAGCTCTTAGGCCTCGGCTACTGAAAGCAGGTATGTGGTTTGTTTGGGTTCTATAATTGAAACACTGTTTCAACTCCAGCTCTGAGATCCCAGCTGGCTGAAAGCAGGTTTCTGGGGTTTTGTTTAACTTCTATATTTGTAACAATGTTTCAAACTGCAAGCTCAGAGGCTGGCATCGGCAGGCGGGGAACGTTAGCTTCCTTCATCACTGAAGCAAGCAAGCCTCATGTTCGCTTCAAGCTGCCTGGCTGCTGGCTGCCATCGAAGCTGTCAGTTAATTTGCATATCACCCTGATTAGCCAATGGGAAGGGTAGCGGAGGTACAGCTAATTACCATGTTTCTCTTTTATTAGATAGGATTAGAGGGAATATCAGGACGCAGGAACTACAGCCTTTATAAAACATAGAAACAGAGAGTTGGTTGGGCCCTATCCCCCTCCCCATGTGGGAGTCCATTCTGTGGGACTCTTCCCTCTCCCCATGTGGGAGTCTGTACTTGTTCTTCAATGAATCTCCACCTTTGCTATACCACCTCTGTCCGTGGATTCATTCTTCAACTCTGGTGGACAAAGAATCCGGGTTCCAGTCCAAAAATTTTATATCATATGTATATATATGTATATCTGAAATTCTCATTTTAGTGAAACTTAAATTATTAATTTCTATTAAATTTGATGATATTCACATAATTTATTGAGACACAGAAAAAGAATGAATTTTACCCCCCATTAAAAACAGTGACTGTGAAAAGCATAATTTTATATATATAATTTACACTAAAGGCCTGGTGCATGAAATTCATGCATGGGGGCAGAGGGGGGTCTCCTCAGCCCAGCTGATACCCTCTCCAATCTGGGTCCCTGTGGGGGATGTCCAACTGCCCGTTTAGGCCTTATCGCCAGGATCAGGCCTAAACTGGCAGTTGGACATCCCTCTCATAATTCGGGACCGCTGGCTCTTAACTGCTCACCTGCATGCCTGCCTGATCACCCCTAACTGCCTCTACCTGCTGGCCTGATTACCCCTAAGTGTCCCCCCCTGCTGGCCTGGTCACCCCTACTGCTCCCCCTTGCCAGCCTGGTCACCCCCAACTGCCCCCCCCCACCTGCCTGGTTGCCCCTAACTGCCCCCCTGCTGACCTGGTAACCCCTTACTACCACCCCTGTTGGCATGGTCGCCCCCAACTGGCCCCCCCACCTGCTTGGTCACCACTAACTGCCCCCCCCCCGCTGTCCTGGTTGCCTCTCACTGCCACCCCTACCAGCCTAGTCACCCCCAAATGCCCTCCTGCCAACCTGGTCACCCCAACTACACCCTGCTTGCCTGATCACCCTCAACTGCACCGCCCCCCCCCCGCCAGCCTGGCCACCCCCACCCCCTACTGCCCTCCTGCCAGCCTGGTCACTCCATGCAGCCTGCTATTCAGTTGTTTGGTCATCTCTCACTAACCCCCCTGCTGGCCTAGGTTAGAAAAGCATCTGTTTTGGCAAGAAGAGATTGTTAGATATACAATAGTATTTAAAAGCATGAGTAAAATTAATAGTTTTCATGCCTCTGCCACTTCTAGTTTGAAAATCTCACAACCTGGTTGGCTCACACAGCCTACTGCTTGGTTGTTACTGTTACTGTGATGGCATCCCAGGCAATTTGCATATTCCACACAAAAAAAATCTAGAGATCATGGATGAGACATAGGAGGAGAAGTGAATACTAGAAAGAACTGGATTTCTAGGGATAAACACCAGTTACAGCCTACTTGTGGAATCCCAGGTATATTTCCTGAGATATTAACATAAAGATACTAATCTCTTAGAGAGGCACCAACATGTCCTTCTATAACTTTGATAAATTTACAACAAGCTTGAGAGTCATAGTTTTTATGGATTTAGATATCACCACATTCTTTTCAATATAATTTAAATTGCTGTTTTCTAGCAGAAACATTAAGAAATGCTGATTTTAAAATTCATTCATTCAAGTAAGTTGAGAAAAAAATGGTAAACTATTCCTGCCAGAATGTCTGTTAGATTAACATCAGCTTTGTCTCTGTCCAAACAAAGGGCATATTAATGGCCAGAAGTGAAACAAATGATTATTTTTACAGTGGCTATAACTGAGAAAAATATTAAACTTATATCTATATGAGTTCTAAGTTTTTAAACTATTATTTAAAACTAGGGACCCAGTGCACAAAATTTGTGCATGGGGGGGGGGGGAGTCCCCTCAGCCCAATGTGCACTCAATGTCATGTTCTGGGACCCTGGCCACTCTGGGCCTACGCGCAGGCCTACAGGCTTGGGGTGGCCTGTCTCCTGAGGATGCCTGTCCCAGGGACACAGGCCTTTTGGCGCCTGCGCTCACGTCCCGCCCCCGGCTTCAATGCGCACCACCCCGACCCCGGCTCACCTGTGCCTGTGCGCACGCCAGCCTGGCAGGAGCTTCCCTGATTTCTGCCCGTGCCGCTTTGACCCCAGCTCCTTGGTGACTGTGCACAAGCATCCACAGGGCGGGAAGTAACTGCCCCTCCCCAGCTTCCTGATGCCTGTGTATGCAAATTAACCCGCCATCTTTGTCAGGTTAATTTACATACTCACTCTTAATGGCTGGTGAGTGTAGCGAAGGAACAGTTAATTTACATGTTTCTCTTATTATATAGGATGTCTTACACATTCATACAATAAGAAATGAGCATTTCTGAAGGCTTTAGAGTAAAAAATCATGTTTGACATTAAAGTCAAAAATAGTGAAATTGTATCATTAGACTTGTGAATAGTTTTATTGGAATTTTCCTTGTTCACTCTTAAACAAAGGATCATGATTTATTCAGAGAGAGACTATGAAAGTATCTACCAAACACCTACAACTTGAATTAGAGAATAGAGACTGAAATAGAGACTTCTTGACTAAAATAAAACTCTTGAATGGCAAAGAATAACAGAACTTTGGAGGAAGAAGAGATTTTGTAAAAAAGAGAAGAGTGTAAATCAGAAATACGGAATGGAATAATTAATAAGCAGAAATCCAAATAGGGATTATGTTGCAAGTGTTTGCACAGTGACACAGGTTATAGAGAAAGAATTAAGCTGTTAACATAATTAAATACATTAACACTTCCATAAATAAAAAGGCTTAACACAGCTTGCAGTTTGAGATGTCAACTCTATGGTGAGCTATCCTTACACATTGAACAAAACATCATAGAAGCAAATGTAATTGTAAAATCACCCTGGAGTTTCGATGCATAATTTGGAACCAAGATGAAACTTCCTTGCAAGGGTCTACATGGCCATTGTTTTTAAGATGTATCAATAATGTTTTTCATACTTGTTTTGTTAAGAGCTATTAGAAAAGCATCTGTTTTGGCAAGAAGAGGTTGTTAGATATACAATAGTATTTAAAAGCATGAGTAAAATTAACAGTCTTCATGCCTCTGCCATTTCTAGTTTGAAAACCTCATGTAAAATCATTTTTTGAGCATGCATTTTTATATCTAAAATGAAATCCATATTACATATTTTATATGGATGGCAGGAAATGTAATTAGTATACTTAAAGCTGTTAGCATAATTCCTATTGCACAAAATGACAGCTATTATTATAAAGTAGAACCAGTTTGCTCAGTGGATAGAGCATCAGCCTGCTGACTGAAGGGTCCCAGGTTGGATTCTGGTCAAGGGCACATGTCAGGCTCAATCCACAGTAGGGGGCGTGCAGGAGGCAATGGATCAGTGATTCTCTCTCATCATTGATTTCTATCTCTGTCTCCCTCTCCCTTCCTCTCTGAAGTCAATTAATATATATATATATGATTGCTGTGGCTATTTGTGGTCTTGATTTCATATAAATTTTTGGAGAGTTTGTTCTAAATCTGTGAAATATGCTGTTTTTGGTGAGTGTCCCAAGATACCACTCTGCCTTTTTTCTGGCTTTTCTGGGTAGAGATTCTTGTATGAAGACCAATGGGGTCAGCTGGGACCCTGGAGTTTTTATCAGTCTGGTTCCCAGATTAGTGGAGCGGACGGCCCCTCCTCCAATCCAGTCACTGAGGGCTCTTTGAGACTGTTCCAGCCTGTAAGCTGGGTCTCTGCCTTTATTTCCTTCCTAAAGCTTAAAATACAGGGTGTGGCAAGCTGTATCACCTGCCCTGAGGCCAGTGGGAAGGGCTAGGCCTCTCTGGAGAAATGGCCATTTTGGTTTGGAAGCCGAAGAACATCCCAATGCAGGACTCCTGGCTACTGTTTTTCCAGGTCTCCCTGCCTGTGTCCCAGCCCTGCCTCTCCTCAGGCACCTCAAGTCAGCGCCTCACTTCCTGCGCCCAAACCTGGGGTGAGTAGCAACTGAAAACTCCTGGGTTCTGGGTTTAGAGATTGAAAAACAAACGATGAAACTGCAGTTTTCTCTCCCACCTGTGCCATGCTGCTTTTCCCGTTCGCGGTTGGGGTCTCAGGTCCAGGCTCCCCTGCAGCCAGCAGCCCTTCAGCTTTTCCTTTTTGCAGTTGGATGTTGAGCCTGTCGCTGTGGGTCGTAGCTCTTGTCCTCAGCTTGGGCTGGGCATCTATTTTTCTGAAGGAACTGATTCTCCTGTAGTACAGCTTCCTCCACTCCCCCTCAGCCGGCCAGCCTACCACCTCTAGGGGTTGGGCCAGTCCTCAGGACCTCACCCTTCCTACTGGTCTCCAGGTGTTTTCTGTCCTTCCTTTCTATAAGTCGCCTCCTCAGCAGGGCCTCATTTGGTAATTCCTAGCGAATGTTCTCCAATTTAGTTGTATTTCCAGTCTGGCCCTAGGACAGGGGTGGGCAACCTTTTTGTGAGTGCGTGCCAAAACCAGCAAAATCTCTGACTCAAAATTCTTCTGCGTGCCAACCCTAATTTTTTGAGAACATGTTACGCCTACTTGATATCTCTTAAGGTGTATGTATGTGAAGAACCTTGAAGAAATAATAAAATTCATTCGAGCAACAAAAACACAGTATATGATGATGAAAAATACATTTATTTTTTAATGTATACATGTACACTGATAGTCTGACAGAAAACTTTATGACTCCGTTTGATATCATCAGTAGGACTTTTGCTGCTGCATCATTGATGACAGAGATTTTACATCAGGTTTCTATTTCGTGACCTTCAGAGATATGCACGAGCTACTACTTTCATCCGTCAGGCTACTCCTATTAGGAGACTTAACAAAATTCATCACTGAGAACAAAGATTCACAAGCGTATGTGGATGAAAACATGGAGAGTAATGCTGTTGCAAAGTTTTTTAAACAGAAAAAATTTTCTGGAATGGCATTCCAAGTCCTCAATAGTTCGTTTTCGACACTTCTCTCTGGTACTCCTGTCTCTAATCTTTTTTTTTTCAATGTTTTCCAAGTCAACTCTAACGTCAATAAATTTCTGCTTCCAAATTGAGCTACTCTGAAATTCAATCAACTGCATTTCAAAGTCAGCCATGTCTACCCATGAAAACATTTGTAAGTGCAGTTCCTCCAGTTTCATGCTGTCTGGAAACCTCATGAATTTTGCTGTCTCTTCCAGTTCTCTGAATTTCCAAATCTTGAGAAGAACTGCTCAATAGTTGACTCGATGATGTCAATTAAAAGAAAAGATATTGCTGGCACATGGTTAATTATTTCTTGAAGCCAACTCTGGTAGTTACTAGAAATTTGAACAGATACTCAATTCCTCCTTTTTCCAGCACATTAAATTCCTAGACTTCTTACCCTTTATATAAAAATGTTTTCTCTCATACTGAGAAATCTGTCTGTAATTAATTACAACATATTTAATTATTTTTAAAACCCTACTATCCAGTTTCAGAATTGATATCTCCAGGTGTTTTCTCACTAAACCCCGTTTTTAAGGATTTTTAGAACATTTTATATTATTTCAATCTCAATTTTTAAAATTGTAGCTCAATGAAAGTATAATCTATGTGGTTAAAATTACTTATTACATTTATTATTTAAATTCCCTGCTCCTAGAACTCATCTAACTTTATCATGGCTTTTGTAGTAATTCCTCTCTTATATTGCTCATTAAGAAATTATGGGCCCTGGCTGTGTTGCTCAGTTGTTAAGAGTGTTACTCCCATACATTAAGGTTGTGGGTTTGATCCCTGATAAAGGCACATGCAAGAAACAGCCAATGGATGCACGAATAAGTGAAACAACAAATTGATATTTCCCTCTCTCTCTAATCAATAAGTAAATTTTTAAAAAAGAAATTTTAATTTTTAAAGTCTTTTTAAATATTAGAGACTAAATATTTGGCTTAGCATGTGCTGGCATGTCAATATAAGGCCTATTATCTCTAATAACATAAGATTAATAACACTAATTTATTTAAAAAAATCAACATTACTAGCAAAAAACATCATGCCTCTTGTTTCTCAATTCACACAGTGTATAAATTGCTCTGTAACATCACCTGTATTTTAATATGGTTATTTCCCTTTTCCTATAACATTTTGCACATAAGTTTGACATGTTATTACTTCTATTAACATAAAATTATTTATTTATTTGGATTTCTATTATCCAAATTTACTTATTGAAATAGATGCAAATTTGTACTTGATTACATCTGCTAATACAGTTGTGTTTAAGCATATACAGTTTGACCACATAGTTTAAATACAAATGATTTCCTTTTCTTAATCCATCTTCTAGATGTAGGATTTTTATTGATATTTTGGCAAGGAGGATATGTTAATAGGGATATCTTACTATCTATGAGTTTCATTGCAAAATATTATAGGTTTTACAATATATTAGTTAAAAAAGGAGCATGTGGTTATGATCAGTGACTAAGAGGGGGAAAGCTTTTCATTGCAGAATAAACAATGAGAAAACTGGACAAAGTATATAAAATAGTTTGAAGACATTGAATAGCAGAAGGCATAAGATTTTGACCACTGAGAAGAGGGATTCAGACTAAGTTAATGTTATGGTTATACAATATATTGGCCTGGAAGCAATTAGTAAACTAAAGTCCAGGGAAATGGAACTCAAACAGAAGACAGTAACACTGGTAAGTTTAGAAGATATTAGAGTATATGGGACAGAATCCTGGCGATGAAACACCTAGGCAGAATAAAAGTTCCTGAAATCTGCACAGTATTCTCTTGTCTTAATTGCTGAATACCAAGCCAAACCTACTGAGGGTGAAATTTTGTGAGGTTAAGAGCATATGAATGTGATAAGATAAATCAAATAATTTCCAGAGCAAACCAAGGATTGAGAGATAGATGAGCTCTGAATAGTCTGAGTAGTAATTACTTGAAGAGCATCAGACCTTAGTAGAGAACTCGGAGGGATAAAGCCTTACTAGTAAGAATAAACTAAGCCAGAGTTAAGGCTACCATAAATCTTCCCTAAGAAATCATTAAAAATAAGCCTCAAAATGATAACGCTGGGCTTCAAGGAATTTAACTTCACATAAGAAGATTCAAATGATTTGAATGTAAGCAATCAATTACAGACCTTAGTAATATGTCATCACAATATTGCATGCAGTTAGAAATGACCACAGATGAGAATATATACGGAACTGTAACTAATCACCATAAGAAAGGTACAGCAATAGAAAAAAAAAGGGGGGACAAGGAATGATAGATGTAATGAATTAGGACTTTAAACAAGCATTATGCATATGTGTGATATGATCAATGATCAATGATTTAGAACAGGGGTCCTCAAACTACAGTCCACGGGCCACATGCAAATACAGATATTATATTTGTTCCCGTTTTGGTTTTTTTACTTCAAAATAAGATATGTGCAGTGTGCATAGGAATTTGTTCATAGTTATTTTTTAAACTATAGTCCGGCCCTCCAACGGTCTGAGGGACAGTGAACTGGCCCCCTGTTTAAAAAGTTTGAGGACCCCTGATTCAGAAGAATAAAATAAAGAGAAATTGAATAATCAATAAAAAATTAGATCTAGAGATGAAAAATACATCTGAAATGAAGTTGTAATGGGTCAGAGATTAATAACAGATGAGAATGTACAGAAGACCAGTAAACAAAACCCTGGCAATAGATATATTCACCCTGAAGCACTGAGAGGAAAAAGGACAATAAAAATACTGAGAGCCTCAGTGATTGGTAGGACAATTCAAGTATTCTAACATTTGTCCAGTTAAAGTCCTAGAAAAGTTTGAGGAGACAGAAAAATATATTACATAAAATATAAGTAAGAAATTTCAACACTGGGTGAAAAGCATAAACCAAACCAAGAAACTCAGAAATCCTTATGCAAAACAAACACAAAAACAACCAAAGGGATAAAATAGAATCTATATATATAAAAGCCTAAGAGACCATTTGACCAATCCCTATGAGGCACACTGACCACCAGGGGGCAGACGCTCAATGCAGGAGCTGCCCCCTGGTGGTCAGTGTGCTCTCACAGCTGGAGTGCCGCTCAGCTGACCAACAGGCGCCAGACACAGGGCTCACTGCTGGCTGCTGCAGCCTGGAGATCACAGTGTAGCAGCAGCGAGCCTGTTGAGTGGCGGCGGAAGGCACAGTGGGGTGGGGATGAGCAGGAGCAGCAGGCAGCATTGGACTGCCGGTTTCCGTGTTTGGCCCAATCCCCGCAAGCCACGCTGAGGGACCCCACCAGTGCACGAATCCATGCATCGGGCCTCTAGTATTATAATAAAATTATTGGAAATCAATGATAATGACAGAATTATAAAAAGGAGTGAGAGGAAAACATCATATGCATTGAAACAAAGATAATAATCACAAACTTATCAGAAACTATGTAATATAAAAACAATGAAATGATACATTTCAACTATCAACCTAATATTATAAATCCACTGCATATATCTTTCACAAATAAGGCAAAATACAATATTTTTTTTCAATCAAACAAAAGCTGAATTTGTCAGCAGCTGATTTGTACAATAGAAAATAATTCAGATAATTCTTCAGGCTGGGGAAATATACTACAAGATTAAAAATTTTCTTTAAAAAGGTATAAAGAATATCAGAAATAGTAAACATGATAAAGAAAGATAATTATCTCATTTTAATGTATTTAAGAGATAGTTATTAAAATATAAATATCAATGTAATGTAGGAGTTTTGTAAATGTAAAACATTGGCAAAGATTAACACAAATAATGAAAGGAGGCAAACAACTTTTTACAGATTTAAGCTTCTTAAATTTGAAATCGTATAGTATTATCTGAACATTGACTGTAAAAAGTTAATGGTGAATATAGTAAATCTCAGGAAGACACTAAAAAATGTGTGTGAGCTATATACACAAGGCCAGCTGCATAATTTGCGGGGTTCACTGCAAGATAAAAATGCTGAGCCCTTTCTCTAAGATTATGAACTTCAGAATAGCAACATCAGAACATTAAGTCAGGCATGGAGCTCCTTGGAGTATAGAGCCTATATTGCTGCCCAGATCACACACTCATAAAATGAGTGCTAATAAATGAGTATGCTATGAAATAGTATTTACCAAAACACTCAATCCAATAGAAGTCATGAAAAAACCAACACTAAGGAGATACACAAACAAACAAACAAACAAAACACACAAATGGAACAAGTAGAAAACAATAGGCAAGATGGTTGTTACAAACTAAACCAATTAATAATTATATCATATGCATATGGTCTAAAGACTTTAAGTAAATGCTTAAAATTAAAATACACTGAACAAGGTAAAACCAATCCTTATGTACAAAATTTCAATTTCAAAAATTCAAACACAGAGAGGCAAACATAAGTACCTAGAGAAAATAAATATGAGAAAGAATAAATTTTAAAACCAAGAAATATTGACTGAGGCCCTTAAAACTTATGGGTAATTCATCAAGAAGATATAACAATCTGAAATGTAAATTGACCTAATAACAGGGCTTTAAAATACATGCAGTAAAACAGCCCTGCAAAGACAAATAAACATATACACAATTACAGTTGGAGATTATACTACTCCTCTTTCAGTAATCTATAATAAAAAAAAGCATAATATGCTAATTAGACTGGACAGCCAAATGACCTTCCGGATGTCATTTCGGACATCCTTCCAGACAAAGCAGCTGCAGCGGGAGCTGAGGCAGAGGTGGTTAGGGGTGATCAGGCAGGCAGGCAAGCAGTTAGGGGTGATCAGGCAGGCAGGAAGGCGAGCGGTTAGGAACCAGTGGTCCCGGATTGCGAGAGGGATGTCCAACTACAGGATTGGGCCTAAACTGGCAGTCAGACATCCCCCGAGGGGTCCCAGATTGTGAGAGGGTGCAGGCCGGGCTTAGGGATCCCACCCCCATGCATGAATTTCATGCACTGGGCCTCTAGTTCATAAAATAAAATGGCTGACAGAAAATCTGTAAACAGATTTTAACAACACTATCAACCAACCTGACCTAATGATATTTTTAAAAAACTGCAACCCCAAATAGCAGAATAAAATTGTTTTCAAGTTGTTGTGGAATATTCATTAAGACAAACCATATGCTGGGGCATATATCAAGCCTCAATAAAAATTGAAAGACTTGAATGCAGTGGTGTCCCTCTCACATATCTCTTTTTCAACAATAATAATTTGGCATCCATCCACATACAAATGTGCCTTTGTGCGAGCTTTGGGACCCAGGTAGGAGATTTTGAAATCCAGGTGCAATGCACAACTGAGGAGAGCCATTATAAAAAGGCAGGCCGTTCCCCAGGCAGTCGATTCCAGACTGTGATGCCAGTTACAGACACAGAAATAGTCCCATACCCCTAAAAACTTGGCTGTTGCCATGCGTGGCTTTGGGTTCTCTGATATATAAGAGATCCCTGAGGAGTCATGGCCACTTGAGAATCAGGTAAGAGACATACAGACATCAATTGCAACAGTGGACCTGAAATGTTCATGAATGAGTTCAGCCCCTCGCCAGTGCAGTCTAGGGACCTCTGTAGATAAGCCTATTCCACTTGGTCAGACTGTAGATTCTGAAATGACCCTGTAACTGGGCTTCAGCTCATCCAGGCAAACAGTGCTGTTGGCATAGGAAGCTTTCAGGAGACACCGCCATCTGTGCCTCTGGAGGTCCTGAAAGTGCCTTGTTTGCAGTGCCAGCTTCTTGACACCTAGTCTGCCAGCAGTCCTGAGGTTCTACAGTCTCAGCAGATTATGAAAGAGACTATACTGGCTTCAGTCCCTCCCATCCACAGTCCATGATCAGGCCTGCTGACACAGGAACCCAGCCAGAGGTACTCCCAGATACACCCTGGAAATCCTAAAAGGGCCCTCTATTTGGCTCCTATCCTTCTCAACCAGTGCCCCTCACCCCCCACAAGACCCTGAAAGGGCCTTAGACTCAGTTCTACCCGCTTTCAGCCAGTCTGTGAGCAGTTCTACCAGTACAGAGACCTGGTGAGTGACACTCATATCTGTGCTTCAGGTAGCTTGGTGTTGCTCTAGCTCAGGGGTGGGCAAACTTTTTGACTCGAGGGCCACAATAGGTTCTTAAACTGGACCGGAGGGCCGGAACAAAAGCATGGATGGAGTGTTTGTGTGAACTAATATAAATTCAAAGTAAACATCATTACATAAAAGGGTACGGTCTTTTTTTTCAATAGTTTTATTCATTTCAAATGGGCCGGATCCGGCCCGCGGGCCATAGTTTGCCCACAGCTGCCTAGCTACTCCAGCCATGTTCAGGATCTAGTTCAACCCACCTAGGGACCTGGCAGAAGACATCCATCAGTACCTCCAGAGCTAGGTATGCAGAACTTAAACTTGTTTGTGGAACCTGAAACAGCTTTGGGACTCAATCCCAGCTCCTCTCAGCCACAGTTCAGGGCCAGCCCTGCCAGCCACCCAGAGACCCACCAGTGATAAGGCAGCAGCTCTCCCAGGGCCCTGGGAGAACCTACACTGCTGTTAACCTGGCAATAGGCCCACTGACCAAGGACCCACGTGTACACCTGGAGTGGACCCTTATCGCAGCACCATCCATCCAGAGGCCAGGCGGGATACATACCCAAGGGAGCCCCTGAGAACAAGCATCCAACCATGGCCCCCACTGCATTCAGTGCAAAATCCCACTGGTTCAATGAAAAGATAATCAAAATCGACAAACTTTTAGCTATACTAGGCAAGATAAAAAGAGAGAAGACTAAAACAAACACATTATAAACGAAAGAGGAGACATTTCAACTCACACCACAGAAATACTAAAGATCATATACAGTGAGAGAAAAAACAGGCTGTTCAATAAATAGTAAAGGGAAACTGGACAGCCACATGCAAAAGAACAAACCTGGGAAACTACCTTGCATCATACATTAGAGTTACCTCAGAATGGATTAAAGACTTGAAGGTAAGACCTGAAACCATGAAACTCCTAGAAGAAAACAGGCAATAAGCTTCTGGACGTCTGCCTCGGTGATGATATCAACAAAAGCAAAGGCAACAAAAGCAAAAGTAAGCAAATGGGACTGCATCAAGCTAAAAAGCTTCTGCACAGCAAAGGAAACCACCAGTGCAATGAAAAGGCAACAAATGGCACAGGAGAAAATATTTGCTGTGCAGATATATCCGATAAGGAGTTAATATCCAAAATATATAAAGGACTCAGGTGACTCAGTAGCAACAAAAAATCCTATTAAAAATGGGCAGAGGATTTAAATAGACATTTTTCAAAGAAGATATACAGATGGCAAACAGGTACATGAAAAAATGTTCAATATTACTACTTATCAGATAAATGAAAATAAAAATCATAAAATATCACCTGACATCTATTAGGGTGGCTATTATAAAGAAGACAAGAGGTAACATGCTGAGGATGTGGAGAAAGAGAAGCCTTGTGCAGCATGGATGGTAATATAAGATGGCATAGCAACTATAGAAAGCAGTATGGGGGTTTATAAAAAATAAAAATTGAACTACCACATGATTCAGCAATTCCGTTTCTGAGTACAGTAGATCCCCGGGTTACCTCGAGACTTAACGAGATTTTTGCCAGAAGTCGGAACCCACCTACTTAAGCACCTACGTCACTCACATGGAGCACATACACAGCAGTAATGAAGTGAAACAGTAAAAAAACTTTAAAAGAAAGATAACAATTCCTGACCTTTACTTGTGGTAAATAAATAATAAAAAACATAAAGCACATATGTTCATATGTTGAAATGATGGAACTTATTTTATAAATAAATGGGAGGTGGCGACGTAACCATGAAATGATGTACGTCAAGTCCGAGTCTGATGTAACCCGAGGACTGCCTGTATTTATCAGAAAAAGACAAAAAAAAAAAAAAACTGACTCAAAAATATACGTGTTCATTGCAGCATTATTTACAATAGCCAAGATATGGAAATAACCTAAGTGTCTATCAATGCATGAATACATAAAGAAAATACACACACACACACTGGAATATTTTCAGGCATAAAAAAAATGAACCTTGCCATTTGTGACATAGACAGATCTTAAAGACATTATGCTAAGGGAAATAAGTCAGATATAGAAAGACAAATGCTATATGATTTCATTTATATGTGGAAAATAGCTAATAGCAACAGAAAGCAAATGCTTAAGAAATAAATACAAATTTTTAGAAACATTTATGCTATATAAATTTTATCTCAATAAAGGTAACTTTAAAAACTGGTTTTAGTTAAAGAGATGCTCAAAGGGAAAAAAATCTAACATATAGTGTTAAAGGAAAAAAGTTCTTATGAGTTTAAATCTGATAGAGTTGTCAATTTAATTTTTGCAGCAAGTTTAGACAGAAGAAAAAAGGGTTTTGCCCAGGCCAGATTGCTTAGTTGGTTGGAGAGTTGTCATATACACCAAAAGGCTGCTAGTTTGATTCCAGGTCAGGGCACATACCTAGGTTTCGGGTTCAATCCCTGGGGGGTGGGGAGTATGAAGTGTTGCATATAGGAGGCAACCAATTCAGATTCATATCTTCTTACATTCATATCTTCTTTTGAAGTCTCTCTCTCTCTCTCTCTCTCTCTCTCTCTCTCTCTCTCTCTCTCTCTCTCTCTCCTCCCCTCTCTTTAAAAATTAAAAACAAACTCAAACAAACAAAGGGATTTCAAAGTTTCTGTCTTCCAAGTGGATTTATATCACATATAAGATTGGAGTTAGAACTATAATATTTCAGATAACCTGTCAGTCATCATACAGATGGTATGTACATTATAGCTTGAGTGACTAGACTCAATTTCCTCCAACAAATTCAATTTCCTATAATAGACTTATAAAACAAGAATGTAATGACTATAGCATGAATGCAAAAAACTACATTCCATAGACTAACAAAACATATGTTTTTGTAAGAAACATAGTATCATGGGAGAATGCTTTCTTTTTTTCTGCAAAAATTTACCTTCATAATGGCAAGACACACAATATTTATTAGTATGATATATTTGGAGATTTTATTAAGCGAATCCCCATGACTTTTTCTTTAAATCTTTTTGGTAACTGATTTATGAATAGTCTTCAACAGGCTTTCTTATCTTTACAACAACCTTAATGATTAATCCAATCTTCAGCATTCTCAACAGCACAGCATTCTCAACAAGTTGATTTTCATGGTTTCCAATTAATTCCATCAGATACGTGCCCTCTGTCTTACCTATTACAAACTGAAGTAAAATTTAATGTACATATTTCTTATTTTTCTATATTTAGTATAGTTGCCTGGAGCTATCATTAACAATTAAAAATACTGTAACTGTATTTGAATACCTAGCAGACTGTCAAGGGAAGACACATTACATTTCTTTCCTGATTGTGTAATAACCTTCTAGCTCTTAGGATTATCCAAAGATGGAATGGACTTCCTAAGATGTTGAGCTTACCATCATTATGTATTATTTAACACAGTCTTTGAAAACACTCAGAAAGACTCTGAATATAATAGTACATACTACTAGCAAATAAAATGTTGAAGTTATTGGATTACTGATTATGAAGGTATTTATTACATTAATAAAGTATGATCCTATGACATAGCTCTATATATCTTCAATATTTCCTAAAAATGAAGGTGTGTATTTGAAATATATGTATGATTAAATACTTTAAACTCTCATGTAACAATTCAAAGCCAAAGCTATTCAAATACCCATTGTTTCAATTGCATTCTTATTTTTTGTTCCCTCTACTACTCTGATACATTTTTTCTAGCATTTAATTTCTATTTCCTTGTTAAATCTTCCCCTCCTAAAAGGTATCACCTATTATTCTTTTATTGTCGACTCCATTGTAGATATTCCCCATTTTACCCCACTTTACCTCTCACCACCCAACCATCCTGCCCGCACCCCCCGGCCATCAATACACTGTTGTCGGTGTCTAGGCTATGCATATATATATATATATATATATATATATATATATATATATATATATATATTTTGGTTAATCCCTTCACCTTCTTTCATCCATTTCCCCCATCCCTTCACCTCTGATCTCTGTCAGTCTGTTCCATGTATCCATGATTCTGGTTCTATTTTGTTCATAAGTTTATTTTGTTCATCAGATTCTACATATAAGTGAGCGCATATGGTATTTGTCTTTGTCTGCTTATTTCGCTTAGCAAAATAATATCCAGGTCCATCCATGCTGTCTCAAATGGTAAGAGTTCTTTCTTTTTTATTGTCGTGTTGTATTCCATTGTATAAATGTATCACAGCTTTTTTATCCATTCATCTACTGAGGGACCCTTGGGCTGTTTGCAGATCTTGGATACTGTAAATAATGCTGCTATCAACATAGAGGTGCATATATTCCTTCTGATTGGTGTTTCAAGATTCTTAGGGTACATTCCAAGAAATGGGATCACTGGGTCAAAAGGCAATTCCATTTTTTTAGATAACTCCATACTTTTTTCCACAGTGGCTACACCAGTCTGCATTCCTACCAAGAGTGCACCAGGGTTCCCTTGTCTCTACATCCCTGCCAACACTGTTGTTTGTTGATATAATGATGGTAGCCATTCTGACAGGCGTGAGGTAATATCTCATTCTAGCTTGAATTTGCATCTTTCTGATGATTAGTGATAAACATTTTTTCACATGTCTATTGGCCATCTGTATGTCCTCTTTGGAGGAGTGTCCATATAGTTCCTTTGCCCATTCTTAATTGGATTGTTTGTCTCCCTGGTGTTAAGTTGTATACATTCTTTATATATTTTGGAAATTAACTCCTTATCAGATGCATTATTAGAAAATATGTTCTCCCATATAATGGGTTCCCTTTTCATTTTATTAATGGCTTTCTTTGCTGTGCAGAAGCTTTTTATTTTGATTATTTTCTCTTTGTTCCTCTTATCCTAGGAGAAATATCAGCAAAAACATTATTACAGAGATGTCTGAGATTTTATTGCCTACGTTTTCTTCTAAAATTTTTATGGTTTTACAAGTTACATTTTCTATCCATCCTGACTTTATTCTTGTGTATGGTGTAAGTTGGTGGTCCCATTTCATTTTCTGCATGTTTCTGTCCAATTTCCCCAGGACTAGTTATTGAAATACTGTCTTCGTTGTATGCTCTTGCCACTTTTGTTAACTATTAATTGACCATAGAGATGTAGATTGATTTCTGGGCTCTCTGTTCTGTTCCATTGATCTATATGCCTGTTTTAATGCCAGTGCCAGGCTGTTTTGATTACACTGACCTTGTAGTATAGTTGATATCAGGTAGTGTGATACTTCCAACATTCCTCTTCTTTCTCAAGATTGCTGAAGCTATTAGGGCTCTTTTTTGGTTCCATATACATTTTTTGGCGTGATTAGTCTGATCTGTGAAATATGCCATTGGTATTTTAATAGGAATTGCATTGAATATATAGATTGCTTTGGGTAGTATGGACACTTTAATGATGCAAATTTTTCCAATCCATGAACATAGTAGATGCTCCTACTTATTTGTATTGTCCTCAATTTCTTTCTTCAATATCCTATAGTTTTCCAAGTACAAGTTGTTGTTTTTTCCTCTTTGGTTAAATTTATTCCTAGGTATTTTTGTTGTTGTTGCAATAGTAAATTAGGTTGTTTTCTTGCTTTTACTTTCTGAAAGTTTATTATTAGTGTATAAAAATGGCACCAATTTCTGAATATTAACTTTTTATCCTGCTATTTTGCCAAATCATTTATTAGATACTAGAGGCCTGATGCACAAAATTTGTGCAAGGGGCTCAGCCCTCACAACCACGGCAGCTTGCCTCAGCCCTCGCAGCCACAGCTTCGTCTGGAAGGTTGTCTGGTAGAATGTCTGGAAGGTTATTTGGCTGTCTGGTCTAATTAGCATATTACACTTTTATTATTATAGATCGTTGTTTTTTGGTGCTGTCCTTAAGGTTTTCTCTGTACAATATGATGTTATCTAGAATAATGACAGTTTTACTTCCTCCTTTCCAATTTGGAAGCCTTTGATTTCTTCTTCTTGTCTGATTGCTATGGCTAGGACTTCCAGTACTATGTTGAATATGAATGGTGAAAATGGGCATAACTGTCTTATTCCTGTTCTTAGGGGAAATAGTTTTAGTTTTTGCCCATTGAGTATGATGTTGGCTGTAGGTTTATCATGTACGGTTTTTATTATGTTGAGGTATGATGTCTCTATTCCCACTTTGCCAAGAGTTTTTATCAGGAAAAAGTGTTGGATTTTGTGAAATGCCTTTTCTGCATCAATTGATATGATTATGTTTTTTTGTCTCTCAATTTGTTTATGTGATTTATCACGTTTATTGATTTGCAGATATTGTGCTAGCCTTGCTTATTTCTGTTCTTTCTTCTTAGACTAAAAGGCAGTGAGGCCGTGGGCCCATTTATGTTAAGTATTCTGCTTCAACGGTCATATCAGGGTGCTATTCCAAACTCTGACATTTGCTAGCTAAGTCTTGTTGAATCAGTTCTTTTTTTGTTGTTCTTAATCCTCATCTGAGGATATTTTTTCCATTGAATTTTAGAGAGAGTGGGAAGGGTGGGGGAGAGACAGAGAGAGAGAAACATTGATGTGAGAGAGACACATTGATTCGTTGCCTCCTGTACATGCCCCATCCAGGGCCAGGGGTTGAGCTTGCAAACAAGGTGCATGCCCTTGACCAGAACAGAACCCAGGCCCTTCAGTCCACTGAGCCAAAGAGGCTAAGGCTGAATCAGTCATTTACCTTCTCTGAAGTTCAGTGGTTAATGTATACAATAGATAATAACATTGACACAGAAAATTTTGGGTATTTAATGAGATGAGCCACATTAAACTCATTGGCTTGGTATTCAGTTAAAACTTGGCACATATTATCATTCTATTAATAAATGAGAAGTTGAAGATTCACTGTGTTTAGATGACTTACCAGAGATTACCTGATTTCCACATTTCCAGAATAATGCTGGGCCATAGGCCTCTCAGGCCAATGCAAAAATCTACCAAACTCCATCCTTTCTAGATAGAGCTGCAGTATTTGGAGCAAAATCCACACTGGTAATGTTTATGTTAAATTTAGCCAATGAATCATCACATTCTCTACTTATAAATAAATAAAAAGAAATATATAATGAAGCAGAAGGAAGACAGGAGAATATAGTGTCTTATAAAGAAAGTGAAGCACATATTAAGAAGAAAATAATCAAGTATAGCAAATGCTCCAGTTCAAACACCTCAAATTTCTTCTTCTTTCTTGAACTCTCCAACCTTACCTATTATTTAACTTTTACCTGACACCCTTATTTGTTGTTCAGTAAAAAAGAATAAAAATCTGAAGAAATAATTCATCTTCCTACCTAAGTACTACAAACTCACATTTCATACTATTAATATGACCTGTCTGTGCCCAGCCCCTCCATTTGAACTCGGGATCCCTTTCCTATCAACACAAGGAATTGACCCAATAATTACCACCCTCTCTACTGCATTATTTTCTCATCTATTTGAATCATTCCTATGAGCATAGAAACATGCTGAGATATGTCCTAGTAAAAAATAAAAATAAAAAAATCCTACACTATAACTTATTTTCTTTATAGCCCTTTATACTAAAACTAGAGGTCCAGTGCACAGATTCATACACCAGTGGGATCCCTTGGCCTGGCCTATGCCCTCTAGTAATCCAGAACCCCTTGGGGGGATGTCGGAGAGCCAATTTTGGCCTGATCTCCGTAGGCCAGGCCGAGAGACCCCAGTGGTGCACAATTGGGGATGGGGAGGGATCATAGGAAGGCTCCAGGGCATGCCCAGTCTGTCTCTCCCAGTTCCTATCGGCCAGACCCCAGCAGCAAGCTAACAACTGGTCTGAGCATCTGCCCCCTGGTGGTCAGTGCATGTCATAGCGACTGGCCGAACGGTCAAACGAATGATCAGACACTTAGCATATTAGGCTTTTATTATATAGGATTCTTTTAAATTTGTATATATTAACCAACTTCAATTCTTTACCTCCTATTTTCTCTTAAAACCACTTCAATCAGACTTGTGTGTCCAATTCCACTGATACATTTTTTACTGTCAACAGTGACTTTCATGTAACTAGATTTAACGAACAATTTCCAGTCCTTACCATGTTCAGTCATGTTGCATTTGCTATACTTGATTATTTTCTTCTTAATATGTGTTCACTTTATTTATAAGACACCATACTCTCCTGTCTTCCTTCTGCCTCATTATGTATTTATTTTTATTTATTTTGCTGGATTATTTTCTTTTTAATTAATAAATAATAGAATTTCCCAAGACTAAGTCTTCAGAACTCTTCTTTATAAAAAAAAATTCTGACTATGTAATTTTTGTAGTTCTGATCCACTGGGATAGAGAAAAATAATAGTTCTTACTGATACATGGTCATTCACATCCTCAAATTCATTTTTGCAAACTATAATAAATGACTAAAAACAAAGCTAAACTTTGGGTTGTTCAAGCAGATTTATGAAATTGTATATAATTCATCTATTCCTAAAGAGCCTAGAAACAATTCTATAAGTTCTAGCTCCACATTTCCTAGTTCTGACTATATTCTTGAATCATCTGCTGTACCCTCCAGCTTAATATGTTTATTATAGTAAATTAGACTTATGTTGAATCCCCATGGTCAGAATCTCTGACCTTACTCTTTTTTTTTTTGTATTTATTATAGGTCTTCCAGTCAATCAAGCTTAAAATTATGAATCATCTTCAAACTTGGTATTTCTCCATCTTACTGACTGTTGTAATTAGCCTAGTTATAATAACAGGAAAGGAGCCAAGGGAAGGACAGATATTATAGGCATGCCATAGTATTTTCCAGGACACCACAGTTTAACATTCCCAGGGAGCCATCAGTCTATTCCCCACAGATCGGGGGTCAAGGGACCAGACAGGGAAGAGAATAGACACATGCGCAGGAAAGTCTGGGTGACATAGGGAAGGTACTTTCTCATCAATCACACCTCAGAACAAGTCATTGCCCAAAGAAGGAATGTAACTGCAAGTGCAGGAGATTTGGAATATTTAATCTCCTAAACAAAGGAGTTCAGCCCTGGCTGGTTTGTCTCAGTGGATAGAGCATCGGCCTGTGGACCAAAGGGTCCTGGGTTTGAGTCCCATCAAGGTCATGTAGCTCAGTTGCAGGTTCCTCCCCAGCCCAGGCCATGTTCAGGGCATGTGCAGGATGCAACCAATCGATGTGTTTCTCTCACATTGCTATTTCTCACTCTCTTTCTCTTTTCCACTCTCTCTAAAATCAATGGAAAAATATCTTTGGGTAAGGATTAAAAAAAATTAAACAAAGGGGTTCACTCTCTTGATCTCTCTTGGTTCCTCTTGGTTGACTCCTGGCTTCCAGGACTCTCATGCTTTGCTGTCTTGCATTAGCCCCCAGCCATGTGACCCCGCACAATGGACTAATGGATCGTAACAGACCAAATTCCAACATGGAATTGAAACTCTGGATACTGGCTTTGCCTCTAGCTCTGCTTCTTCCAGTTATACTTTTTCTAGGACTGGATTAAGGGAAATGGGACTTTGAAAACCCAGGGATGTAATTCCACACACAAAAAAATCACTCATCCTCCCTTGCGAGTCTCAGAAAATTAATTTTCTTGAGATATTGTAAGAACCCCAGCACTTAGTGGGGAAAGGGATACTCCACTTCCACTGCTAACACTACTAGCTGCTCTTTTGCTAAATAATCTAAAGTATTTTAAATATATCTATTAGCTATGCTTTGTTTTCTATTCCCATGGCTTTGTTTGCCTAATCCAAACTCACATTGTCTTATTTTTGGACTAATGCAGAAGCCTCTAATTATTTTCTTGCCTATAGCTTTCCTCCAATCTTCTCTGTATACTTCTAAAAAATTGATATTCCTAAAAAGGATATTTTCAGTCTTGACTTTCTAAATTAAAAGTATATAGTGAGTAAATAAGTAAGATTTAGACTCTAGTCTAAGATTAAATTGGCTTTATCTTTTAACATTTTTGTTCTGAATGTTGTCTCCCACTTTCTTTCATCAATAATGCTACACATCCCAAGGTACTCTTTTAAGCACTTGAATGCCTATTGAAAACCACCTATAGTAAGTATAGTTTTTTTAGTATCTATACAGTATAACTCTAAATTAGCCTCAGAAAAATATATCAATCTTATTTCACTCAGATTTAACATCCTTAACATTTGTAAATTTATGTTTCATTTTATTCCACAATCATCTATTACAGTTTGTTTAGCACATTTGGACTCAAAATTTTATTAGGTGATTCAAAAGGATTTATCCATTATGTTAGGATTTGCTTTTGAGTATTTCAAGGAGTTTTTATGTTTAACCAAATAACGTATTTCTCTTAAGTAAAATTATATAAATTGTATTTGTCAAAATTATTAGATAAAAAATTATATATTATAACATAGTATAGAAATATGAAATATTTTCTACATTTTTCCAAATATGTATTTTTAATTTATCTTTGTTGTTGAATATATTATAGATGTCCCCTTTGTTTTTATTTTTTCCCACTGACTCTCTACCCCTCTCAGCCCCTCCCAGGCCTTCACTACACTATTGTCTGTGTCTATGGGCCATGCATATCTATCTATATATAAAAGGCTAATATGCAAAATGTCCACTTGGGAGTTTGACTGGGAGACTGGAGTTTGATCGCTCACTATGATGTGCACTGATCACCAGGGGCTGGTGCAGAATGAAGGAAGGCCAAAGCTGGCAGCTGGGGAAGGAAGGCCCCAGCCAGCAGTTGGAAGGCCCCGATCGGCCCTGATCACCAGCCGAGCCTAGGGACCCTACCCGTGCATGAATTTCATGCACCAGGCCTCTACTATGCATATAAGTTCCTTGGTTAATCACTTACATTGTGCCCACATTAAAGTATAAACCAGAAGCTACACTGTTAAAATTCAAAATTTTAATAAGCAAAGAAAATTAAAACATGTAGTGCCACATCTCAATCATGTATTATTATATCCTGGTAAATTACTATTTCTAAACATGATTTTTGTAAACATGTAATTTTGTAGAAAATATAGCACAGTATAATAGTCCACATAAATGGAAAATTAGACTATTAAATTGCTAGAGTTAAATTTATTTCATCTTTGCTTTAGTTTCCAGCAATATATAGCTTTAAAAATATAAGTACTAAAATAGGGGTCATTTTAAATATAAATTTAAAGAATAAATTTAAGATTAATCTTGAAACTATTTCAAACTGTGTCTGAAACACAAAAAATTATGTTTGCTTATGTAGGTCACATTACCAGATTTAAATTTAATTTTATGGATATGTTCCAGTAAATGGAAAAAGGCATTTCATTATAAAATATTATCTAACATACATCTCACTGGAAATTATAAATATGAGGCATTCACAACAGACAAAGATTCTGGAAATGGAAATATAGATAGAGTCACTTAGTGATTCTTAGTGATAGTGGATATAATTTCTCTTTTCTAAATTGATAAACATTTTTAACATCTTGAATATGTTAGTAAAATTTTATATTAGCTTACCATATGTGAGAACTTTCATTAGGTGATAGCAGTATGTTTCCTTTAAAGGTATGGAAAAGTGCCAGTGCTCTGAGAAACTAACATTTTACTTTTCTAAGGACATGAGACTGTCCCTTCAGGCCATTATGCTTAACAATCCCCTAGCATAAAATATGATGTTTAGTAAGTATTAAAAAAAAAAAGATCTGTTGAAATATAGCAAGAGTGATTATCAAAATCCCCAAATAAAACTGAATTACAAACATTTATAAATAAATGCAATAAATAGTTGCCATTGGTGGACTTATGTTTATGTAAATACTAGAGGCCCAGTGTACGAAATTTGTGCACTCAGGTGGGGGAGTCTGTCAGCCCAGACTGAACCTTCTCGCAGTCTGAGAGCCCTTGAGGGATGTCCAACAGTCTGGGAATCGGCTTAAGCTGGCAGTTGGACATCCTTAGAGCTGCTGTGGAGGTGGGAGAGGCTCCCACCATCGCCGCTGCACTCGCCATCTATGAGCCCTGCTTCTGGCTGAACGGCTATCCCCCTGTGGGAGTGCACTGACCACCAGGGGGCAGCTCCTGCATTGAGTGTCTGCCCCCTGGTGGTCAGTGAGCATCATAGTGACCAGTCATTCTGCCATTCGGTCCATTTGCATATTAGCCTTTTATTATATAGGATCACCATCCTATCTAATAATAGACAAACATAGTAATTAACCGTACCTCCGACACACTTCCCATTGGCTAATCAGGGCAATATGCAAATAAACTGCCAACCAAGATGGCAGCCGGCAGCCAGGCAGCTGGAGTGAACAGGAGGCTTGCTTGCTCCAGTGACTGAGGAAACCAACCTTCCCCTCCTGCCTTGCCGGCCTCTGAGCCTGCAGTTTAAGAAACATTGTAACAAATATAGAAGCTAAACAAAACCCCAGAAACCAGCTTTCAGCAAGCTGGGATCTCAGAGCTGGAATTGATACAGAGTTTTGATTATAAAACCAAAACAAACCAGAGACCTGCTTTCAGCAGCGGATGCCTAAGAGCTGGAGCCTCAGAGCTAAAGCTGGCCCAGAATAAAAAAAAAAGAAAGAAAAAAAGGAGCAATTGGGAGCTTCAGTCCCATCCTGAAAACAGCCCTCAGCCCCTCACCCAGACTGGCCAGGCACCCCAGTGGGGACCCCCACCCTGAAGGGTGTGTGACCAGCTGCAAACAGCCATCATCCCCTCACCCAGGCTGGCCAGGCACCCCAGTGGGGACCCCCACCCTGATCCAGGACACCCTTCAGGGCAAACCAGCCGGCCCCCACATGTGCACCAGGACTCTATCCTATATAGTAAAAGGATAATATGCCTCCCAGCACCGGGATCAGAGTGACAGGTGGCAGCGCCCAAACCTCCTGATCGCCCTGCAGCTCTGTGTGTGACAGGGGACGGGGCCACAACCTCCCTATCTGCCCTGCTCTGTTCCTGACAGGGTAAGGCGCCCCCACCCCCCCACCCCACGGGCCCTGCTCTGTGTGTGACGGGGTAGAGCCATAACCTCCCCATCGGCCCTGCCCTGAGTGTGAGAGTGGCGGTGTCCCAACCCCCTGATCGGCCCTGCTCTGTGGGTGATAGAGGGCAGTGCCCCCCGCCATGGGCCCTGCTCTGTGTGTGATGGGGTAGAGCCATAACCTCCCCATCGGCCCTGCCCTGAGTGTGACAGTGGCGGCACTCCAACCCTCTGATTGGCACTGCTCTGTGGGTGATAGAGGGTGGCGCCCCAACCCCCTGATCCACCCTGCTCTGTGTGTGACAGAGGGCAGTGCCCCAACTCCCCAATCGGCCCTGCTCTGAGCCCGACCAGGGGCTGCACCTAGGGATTGGGCCTGCCCTCTGCCACCCGGGAGCAGGCCTAAGCCAGCAGGTCGTTATCTCCCAAGGGGTTCCAGACTGCGAGAGGGCACAGGCCGGGCTGAGGGACCCCCCTCCCCCTGAGTGCACAAATTTTTGTGCACTGGTCCTCTAGTTAAAGTATAAAACAGAAGCTATACTCTTAAATGGTAGACTTGATTTTCTGGATTTTTATTTCATCTTAGCATATCTCACCTCATTACAATGCACCTTTAATCTGATCACCTGAAGCAAATCTCTTTTCTCCTTCAAATATTTAGCAAGATACAAAATATTCTGTAGTAATTATTGAATTTTTCCTAATATTTTATGTTCTTCCCTCTTCAGGGCGCATGTCAAAAGTGTAATTGTCTTTGGATTTTGCCATGTGACTGGGTTCTGGTCAGTGAGGTCCTCTCTTTCTCTCGAGCAGAAACTGTCAATATTGAAATGGTGGCTGCTCTGTTAGCCAGGGTCCCTAAGTGAGTTTCTATGCTGATAGGTGATGACAAGTAGTGTGAGAGAAAAATAAATTCTTATTAATTTATTTCATTGGGATTTCAGGAGTATTCTTTATTGCAGCACCATAAATTGGCTAATCCAGGTCTATGAACCCTCAAACAATATTCTAAATATTCTGAAAAGTAACTACAGTTTTCATTCATCCATTCACTTATTGTGAATTTATTTTTATCAATTAATATTTATTAAATACATATATTTAAGTCCAAGTTTATCTTAACAAGAGCAATGCTATAAAGGTTAAATCTATTGACATTTTACCTCATTGTTCTGTTTCCAACATCTACAAGAATGGCTGTCTTATTTTAAATATTTAATAGAAATGTTTTACAAAAAATGGAAAAGAAACGTTGAAATGTATGATAGAGGGAACAGACATTAATGAAAATGACCATCAAAATAGAAATGAAAGTATAAATTCTCTTTAATAGTTATTTAATTGAGGAAGATGAGTGTTTTAACAAGCCTTGATTAGGTGTCTTCTAAGTATAAATATATGTATTTATCTTAAAACCCCAGAAAGACCAGTGACGCCCGATCTCAGTCTCTCTATTATAGGAAAGGCTGCCCCACATGCAAATTTCTGTTCAAGCTCCAGGGTAAATCCTCTCCTTGGCTGTGCATGTCACAGCTCTCTTCCCACATAGGGTGAGGTCCAGCAAAACTCTGCAAAGCAACACTTATAATTAAAATTATCCATTTGAGGAAACAATAATGTAAGAGTTAAAATATTACATTACCTTTGAAACATTTTAATGCTTATATACAGCAGGCCTATTGTTTCCAAGCTTTACTATTCCTGTTTCCAAAATTTTGCTATTTGCATTTCACTAGGATACATTTCAATAAAAATAACATTAAGGACTACAATAACATACCTGCACCAAATATTTTAGAATGATTGTAGTCATTTCTAAAGGTGTTCAAACAAACTCAATTTATTGCCATTTACAACTTCCTTCAACATCACTGAAAAGCTTTACTTAGATAACTTCTGACTACCAAACACATTTCCGTGAATTTCATACTATGATGATATTTTAAGAATTACAAAATGAAGGGTAGCATTCTAACACAATTATAGAGGTATTTTATATATATATATACATATATATATATATATATATATATATATATATATATATATATATATATATCAGAGAAGAAGGGAGAGGGAGAGAGAGATAGAAACATCAATGATGAGAGAGAACCATTGATAGGCTGCCTCCTGCATGCCCCCCAGTGGGGACCAAGCCCGCAACCCAGGCATGTGCTCTTGACCGGAACCAAACCCAGGATCCTTCAGTCCACAGGCTAACACTCTATCCACTGAGCCAAACCAGCTAGGGATATATATGTATTTTTAATTCAATGCTAGAATAATAGAACACTGGTCATTAACTCAAATGCACTAAAAGGAAAAAGGATACTGGTAAAGGTAATAACATAGCCTAATAAAAGGGACATGATACAATTTTAAATTATATTTCTTGTCTTCTCATACCAATTAGGAGACATAGATAATATGGATACCTTTTTAGAAAGACACAAACTCTCAAAACTGACTCAAAAAGAATTAAAAACTTTGAATTGATTTTTAACAAATAGAGATATTTATTTAGATATCAAACCTTTTCTATACACAGAAAGCTTAGGCTCAATGGATTCAGTGAATTCCACTAAATGCAATGACCACAATTGTTATCAAAGCCCTGATATTTTTAAAATCACAATTGTAGACATATAGGATGAGGAGATCCAAGATGGCAGAAGAATGGGTGGAAGTTACTTACCATCCCAGGTCCAAATGGAATTCTACTAAATTATAGAATAATTAACCAGAAAAATCAACTGATGACTAGCCAAACAGAAGTCTTATAACCATGGATTTGCAGAAACATCCATATCAAGACTGGTAGGAAAGGTGGGGTCAGACAATATGGCTGTGAAAATCAGCTGGAATTCTGTTAGCCATGGAGAGGTGGGAGCCTGCTAGAAATACAGGCATCCACTCAAAGGGCCACTGCACAAAATCTCATTCTTGGACACTCACCCTGGCTCCAGCAGAGCAAACTAGAGCAGAGCAAGGAGAGACTGAATTGTGTAGTTTATGGAGAGAGCTGAAGTGACAACTGCCACGGTCCCTGCGCTGAGTCCCTCTCCCACACTCACAGAGGCTCCATCTTTCCTCGGTCAATCACCTTCCTCCATCTGGCATCAGCCTGGAGAAAATGCACTAGTCCCACCCTCCTGACCCCTCTTTCCCTGTTCCGCTGAGCCCACATGCTGCAAAGGAGTCAGCTGCCTGACCCAGCGGTTTAAAGTTTCTTGGAGAGCTCTCAAGGGCAAACTCAGAGGGTGAGTTACGTGCTTCTGGGGCATAGGCCAAGTACCCTCCCTCTGCCCATGCTAGAGTGGCACCCACACTCACAACTCCCAGTGGCCCCACCCCACCTAGCTCACACTGTGAGATATTACCAAGTGACCAGCCTGACCTCACAGTGCAGACTCCCTTGGAAGACTCTCCAGGAGGTTTGGGCAGGCTTTTGGGGAGATACTGAGTTATGTGGCTCTAAGGCAAGGGTCATTTTCCCTTACATGCTTGACCAGAACCATCATTCCTGTGCAAAGCCCTCCCTTCATGTGGTTAAATCTTGGTCTGTTTGGCCTGATGAACACGTTTGGCCTCATACTGATGAATCCTGGGAACCCCACCCCACCATGAAGGTCTGGGGCATCCAGCAGGTGGTGGCTGCTCTTGGTAATCCCTGAGACGTTTGCTGAGTGGCCTCAGACATAGCACAGGTGCAAAGCTTGACTCTGTATCAGTCTGCTGAATGCACTTGCCCTTCCCTGGTGAATTACTGAGAACATACCTCACACAACTGCCTGTCACCAGAGGCTTTTTTAGTGACTAAGCCTACCAAGTGGCGAGGGAAAGGAGGTAATTGGTCTTTTTGCTGACCTACCCTAGGGCTGGGGCTGGGCACGGGCAGTGCCTGACACTTACCTGCACAGGATTTTCTCCCAGGAGGCCCCAGAACCAACAAATCAGGTGGTCAGACTCAGACTACATCAGAGCATGACCCACTTAGCTCCACAAGTGGCACCCCAAAAGAGAGGTCTTGGAAGGCACCAGATCCTGTTGGGGTAAATTCTGCTTCACTGGGTAAGCACTTGCACTATAGCTTGTATACTATGGTTGGGGTTGATCCTCATGGGCCAATAGCAATAAAATCTCCATAAAAACAGGATGATTCACATAGTACACACAAGGGATATTCCTGGAGCACCTAGCTCAGGTGACCAGGGAGACTGAGCCTCTAAGCTCCACAACACACCTACTGTATGAGGCCATCATCCCAAGATTGGGAAACATAGCAGGTCTACTTAATATTCAAACAAATATAGAGAGGAAACCAAAATGGGGAGACAAAAAACATTCCCTAAACAAAAAGAAATAGGAGAAATCCCCAGAAAAAGATCTAAGTAAAACAGAAGCAAGGAGTCTACCAGATACAGTGTACAAAACAACACTTCTAAGGACACTCAAGAAACCTAGGGCATAGAAACCATATAAAAGAACCAGTCAGAAATGAAGAATACAAGATCAGAAATGAGAATTACTAGAAGTAATCACCAGCAGGCCACATGAAGCTGATAATCAAATCAGTGCTTTGAAGGACAAGATAGCAGAAAACATCCAATCAGATACAGAAAAAAATTTTTAAGTGAGAATAGTTCAAGAGACTTCTGTGACAACATGAAACATAGCAACATTTGAATCATAGGGGTATCAGAAAAAGAACAGTTTGTATTTTCTGGAAAGTATAAAGATATTTCTCCCCATTTTTCACTCTGTTCAGCCCCTGGGGAAAAACATTCTACTCTTTGATTCTATGAATTTGATTGTTGTAGATTCCACATAAGTGAGATCATACAGTTTGTCTTCCTGCCTGGCCTATTTCACATAGCATACTCTCTCCTAGGTTCATCCATGCTGTTGTAATGAACAAAATATCTTTGCAAAAAATGTTGGGAAAGTGCATTTTCACATGCCAAAGGATGACATTTGCTTTCTAACAACACACTATGCACAAAGAACTAACTCAAATTGATATTGATTAAAATGAGTAAGATAGAAGCTCATAATAAAAAATTTGAGATTTCAGCAACTCCTAAAGTTCTCCAAACTTTTATTACTTACTAGAGGCCCGGTGCATGAATTTGTATACTGGTGGGGTCCAGCCAGCTGTCCAGTTGGAGTGAGAGTCAATGGATGCTTTGCTAGCAACCCTGCCCCCGATTGGGGTCTGTGTGCCTGCTGGGGGGTGGGGCCCAGCGGGGCAAGGGGCCACAGGCATTCTGGTCATTCTTCCATTCAGTCTATTTGCATATTACCCTTTTATTATATAGGATTTGGCTACTAGAGGCCTAATGCATGAAATTCATGCAAGAGTAGGCCTTCCTTCCCCTGGCTGCTGGCACCAGGTTCCCTCTGGCACCTGGAACCCAGACTGCTCTCCAGCACCCAGGACCTGGGATTCCCTCACAGCCCTGGCTTCATCTGGAAGGAAGTCTGGAAGGACATCTGGTCTAATTAGTATAGTATACTTTTATTATTATTTTTTAATTAAATGTTTATTGTTCAGATTATTACAGTTGTTCCTCGTTTTCCCCCCCATAGCTCCCCTCCATCCAGTTCCCACCCCACCCTCCACCCTCACTCCCCACCCACTGTCCTCATCCATAGGTGCACGATTTTTGTCCAGTCTCTTCCCGCACCCCCCACACCCCTTTTCCCCCCGAGAATAGTCAGTCCAGTCCCTTTCTATGCCCTGATTCTATTATATTCACCAGTTTATTCTGTTCATCAGATTATTTATTCACTTGATTCTTAGATTCACTTGTTGATAGATGTTTATTTGTAGTTCATAATTTGTATCTTTACCTTTTTTTTCTTCTTCCTCTTCTTAAAGGTTACCTTTCAGCATTTCATATAATACTGGTTTGGTGGTGATGAACTCCTTTAGCTTTTTCTTATCCGTGAAGCTCTTTATCTGACCTTCAATTCTGAATGATAGCTTTGCTGGGTAAAGTAATCTTGGTTGTAGGTTCTTGCTATTCATCACTTTGAATATTTCTCACCACTCCCTTCTGGCTTGCATAATTTCTGTTGAGAAATCAGCTGAGAGTCGTATGGGTACTCCCTTGTAGGTAACTGACTGTTTTTCTCTTGCTGCTTTTAAGATTTTGTCTTTGTCTTTTGCTCTTGGCATTTTAATTATGATGTGTCTTGGTGTGGTCCTCTTTGGATTCCTTTTGTTTGGGGTTCTCTGTGCTTCCTGGACTTGTAAGTCTATTTCTTTCACCAGGTAGGGAAAGTTTTCTGTCATTATTTCTTCAAGTAGGTTTTCAATACCTTGCTCTCTTTCTTCTTCTGGCACCCCCATAATTCGAATGTTGGTACACTTGAAGTTGTCCCAGAGGCTCCTTACACTATCTTCATATTTTTGGATTCTCTTTTCTTTTTGTTTTTCCGGTTGGGTGTTTTTTGCTTCTTCGCATTTCAAATCTTTGACTTGATTCTTGCGATCCTCTAATCTGCTGTTGGAACTCTGTATAATATTCTGTATTTCAGTCAGTGTATGCTTAATTTCTAGTTGGTCCTTTTTCATAGCCTTGAGGGTCTCGAGTCTCCCCAGAGACTCGCCTGGAACTGGAGTTCAGAGCAGTTGGGAGCTTGAGATTCCCTCCATATTGAAAAAGACAGCCGTGTCTTCAGTTGCCAGCCTTTTCCACGTGCGCCTCCGTACCTCTGCACTTTACTTCCGCAACTCTTCTGAGTCTCAGTGTGCTTTTCTCTTTTTTTATAGTTGTAGGTATTCCACTCAGCCAGGCTTCCTGTGGTTCTGGATGATGTCCGTTTTGTCTTTTAGTTGTATTTTTGAAGTGGTTGTGCGAGGCAGCAATTTCCGGTGTTTGCCTATGCCGCCATCTCGGTTTCTCTCCAACACTTTTATTATTATAGGTAAATATGAGATCAAGAGCATGTTGGACTATAGCAGACTGTATCAGAAGTTGCCAGAGAACAAGGCTGGGTCATAATGTGGTAGGTATACTATTTTTATTTATTTATAGCATTATTGGTTTATTTATTTCTCCTTGGAAAATAAATTCCCTGCAGCTTTGTAATTATCATAAGATTAAAATGCATTCATTCAACAGATAAATTATTCATTTTTCTAGATCCTTTTGAAAAACAAGATTTATTTAATTTTTATTTTTTCTTTATTGTTGAAAGTATTACAGATGTCTCCTTTGTGAAAAACAAGATTTAATGACAAAACCTTACTTAAGAATAAATCACTCCTGCTCAGTTCCTACATGGAAAGGTGAACCAAGCAATAGGCAATGCACACTAAGTGGAAGATTAATAAAATACATTTATAAATGAATCAGTAACAATTTCTCCTATGTTTAACAACTGCCCAAATTTTAAAAACCTTTATAAGATAAAGGCTAACATATATGGATTACGGTAAATGAGTTTGCTTATTAATTAAAATTAGAGTTATTCTTTCTCTTTATGTTCAGTAAGGGAAGTTGGCTGGGCTCTATTTTTTGGAAATAAAGTTTTAAGTCCATATGTTTCTACACAGTCTGCTCTGATATGGGCTAAGTCTTAAAATACTTCTTCTCTTCCTACAAGAAGAAAACTAAACTGCAGGTTACTCTGCCCTGGAACTTTTGTATATGAGTTATCTCAGTTTGTAAAACCTTTCCTCAATACCCCTTTCTGGAAATAAAATATTTCTACTCATTCTTCATAAATTAAGAAAGTTTTACCTCTGGTAAAAATCTTTCTCATTTTTTTTTTATGTTTGCAATATATTTAATTGAAAAAAAAAGTACTTGGAGGTTTCAGTCAAGATGGTGATGTAGGCAAAGGTGGTACTTTCATACTCCCCTTACCACATCAAAATTACCAGTACAACTAAACTACAGAAGAAACATAATTCAGAACCGCCTACATCTAGCTGAACAGAAGTTCTATTACTAAAGAAATAAAGAAACAACATTGAGAATGATCAGGGGGCAGAGATGCATAACGAGCTGGTCCCACACCCATGTGTGGTGGATAAAATGTGGAGAAATATCATGGCTATAGAAAGTCTCCCCTGTGAACTGAGGAGTCCCATCTCCACACCAGGCCCCTCACCCAGGGTTTCAGTGCCAGGAAAAGAAATCCCCATAACGTCTGGCTGTGGATACCAGTGGAGATTGGTAGCTATCGAATAGTCATGAAAATGTAAAGTATAACATAGGGAATATAGTCAAAATATTGTAATAACTATGTATGGTGTCAAATGGGTACTAGTTTTATTTTATCGGGGTGATCACTTTGTGAGTTTTATAAATGGCTAACCACAGAGTTGTATACCTGAAGCAAATATATCGCATGTCAAATGTGATTGAAAAATAAAAAATGATTTAAAAATAAAAAATTAGCCATTCTGAGGGGTATGAGGTGATACCTCATTGTCATTTTAATTTCATCACTCTGATGATTAGTGACTTTGAGCATCTTTTTATATGTCTCTTGGCCAGCTATATGCCCACTTTAGAGAAGTGTCTATTTAGGTCCTTTTCCCATTTTTTAATTGGATTGTTAGTTTTCCTTTTGTTGAGTTGTATGAGTTCCTTATATGTCTTGGATATCAATAAATCAACAAATGACAAGGGCTGATGAGGATGTGGAGAACAGGGAAACATAGTACACTGCTGGTGGGAATGCAGACTGGTTCAGCCATTATAGAAAACATATAGTTTCCTCAAAAAAATTAAATATGGAACTGCCATTTGACCCAGTGATCCCACTTCTAGGAATATATCCTATGAAACCCTAACTACCAATCAGAAAGAATATATGTTTGTAGAAGAACAATTTACAATAGTTAAGATCTAGATACAGCCCAAGTGCCAATCAGTAGATGAGTGGATAAAAAAGCTGTGGTACAGCTCTAGCTGGTTTCTCTCAGTAGCTGGAGCATCAGCCTGTGAAATGGAGGCTCCCAGGTTCGATTCCGGTCAAGGGTACATGCCTGAGTTGCGGGCTCAATCCCCAGTAGGGGGTGTGCAGAAGGCAGCCGATCGATGATTCTCTCATCATTGATGTTTTTCTCTCTCTCTACTTTCTTTCTTCCTCTCTGAAATCAATAAAAACATTTTAAAAAAGAAAAAAAAAGCTGTGGTACATTTACACCATCGAATACTATGCAGCAGTAAAAAAGAAGAGTATCTTATGCTTTGAGACAGCATGGAGGGTATTATGCTAAGCAAAATAAGCCAGTCAGAGAAAGACAAGTACCACATGATCTCACTCATATGTGGGGTAGGGGCTAGAAGGGGTCAATAGGGGGAAAAAGGGGGGGCATCTGTAATACTTTCAACAACAAAGTTAATAATAAATAAATAAATAAATAAATAAGTATTAAAAAATTAGTATTCACATAAACAAACAAAAAACAGTACTAAGAAAAGAGCAAAGACTCAAACAGAAAATAAGCAAAAAAATATGAACAGGCATTTTACAGTGTTGGCAACAGGAGGTAGGGGCATGAGAGACAAATGCACAAATACAGTGAATTAAAATATTCTCAATATCTGAACAACTGAGAAAATATAAACTATGATATCAATAATATATTAATTTAAACCTGGATATTGTTAAATATTTAATAAATTTGACAATATCAAGCACAGGTTAAGATAAAAGGTGGCACAGTAGAAATTATGCTGCTGGTGGGAATGTGAACTTCAGAAAACCATACAACATGATCTTACAAATTTAAAAAAGTACATTTTTGAAACCAAGCAATCCCACCTTATGGCTTGTTTCTGTACATTAAGAGACAACAAAAGAATTTTTGTTGATAATAGATTCAGACATAGGCACTCCTTCTCATTGTACCTTATGAATACATCCTTAATAGTGTTTTAAAATTAATCTGCTGGATTTCATTTCACTTATTAAGTTTCAACCTATTACTTCCAAATATAAAACTAGGAGCTAGATTCAACAGAAAGTACTAATAATAGAGGAATATCCAAATTGTCCAGGACTCTATCTCAGTAACAGTAAAGACTTGAACAGCAGGCTGCATGGAGTGACCAGGCGGGCAGGGGGATTAGTAAGGGATGACCAAATGACTGAACAGCAGACTGAGTGGAGAAACCAGGCCAGCAGGGGGGCAGTTGGGGGCAAAGAGGCCATCAGGGGACCCAGTAAGGGCAACCAAGCTGGTGGGGGGGGCAGTTAGGGGTGACCAGGCTGGCAGAGAGGCAGTTGGGGACAACCAGGCTGGCAGAGGCAGTTAGGGGTGATCAGGCAGGCAGGCAGGTGAGAAGTTAGGAGCCAGTGATCTCAGATTGTGAGAGGGATGTCTGACTACCAGTTTAGGCCCAATCCCCAGGTGGTCCCAGATTGGAGAGGGTGCAGGCTGGGTTGAGCAGACCCACCCCCTGTGCACAAAATTTGTGCACCAGGCCTCTAGTGTATAGTATATGTGTGTGTGTGTGTGTGTGTGTGTGTGTGTGTGTGTGTGTGTAATATTTGTATTGATTTTAGAGAGGAAGAAAGAGAGAGAAATATCTATCTGCTACCCCCTGCATGCAGCCAGGGCATGCAACCAGGTGAACTTTTTGTGACTGAAAAGATCCTCAACCAACTGAGCAACACTGGCCAGGGCTAGAGTGAAGTATATTGATTAGTAATGTCAGAGTTTCAGAAACTCTTTTTTAATGTACTAGTATAGCAAAAACAATATAAATAATTTAAGTTTATTTTACTCAATAAACTTGCTCTTCCAATCCTCTATTCAATGTTTTAGTTAAATTTCCTGGGTAGAACTATTTCCTCAAAACCACTGTCAACAGTATGAAATATTTATGGTACTAGAATTTTTCCTGAAAAACATAAATAAAAAAATGGTCTAGCTTTCATTCACCAAAGAAAAAGTACAAAGTTTTACTTTGATTGTGAATATGTTTTTGAGATATTTCAATTTCAAAAACATATTTACTGGTACAAGGTACAGTGCATGAAATCAAATTCAACTTACAAAGGACGAACTCGAATTTATCTAATATTTTTTTAGAATTGATACTATATGATTATTTTACCCTAAAATATTATGAGTATAATTTTGAAAGTTGAGAAAATATGCAAATATATTTTGTCTTTACCTTGAAATTTATGTGAAATTTTTACAAGCTAACTTCTAACTCGTGCTTAAACAGTGACATTCTGAAAATAGACCATATTGTGATTGCTAGTAACCTACCCCTGTCCATTCTCTCCTATTTTCTAATAGAAGCCTGATTTTTTTAGATATATTAAATACAAATAATACTCAAACAACCTGCCTTATAGTTAGTAATGGCTATGTGACATTTCGAGACAATGCTATAATAACAATCATTTCAAATTTCTGGACAGGTTTTCTAGGAATTTCTTGGCAGATAAGTAAATTAAAGTTGTGAACATCACTTAATTCAATAACAAATGCAAATTGTGCTTAAAATTGTCCAGGAACAAGATGTTTTCAAACATAAGCAGGCAGATTTTTAAAATTAATTTTTAGGAATGAAAAATATAACCATTACCATTAAAATTTGGTGGATACCTTACACAGTAAAGTGGATACAGCTGGAAGGAATGTTTATAAACTTGAAGATAGATTGGAATATGTTACCCATAATTCAACATAGAGAGACAAGGAACCAGAACAAACAAAAAAGATCCAAAATTAAATGTCAGAAGATAAGGAAGAAAATTTTTGTTAGTCAAAATTCTTATAGTTAGCCATAACATCTTTTAAACATAAAGGACTGGCATAAGACTGAGCTGAGGAAACTTGGAGGCAAGAGTTTGTGGGTAGAACTGCCTTGCCTAATGTCAGAGGATAGAGACAAGGTTGTTTTGTCAAGAGCGTGAATTTCCAAAATTTGATGGAAGACGGTGGGCTAGTTGCTGATCCATGAGATGTGGATCCCCCCAGCCCCCCAGCCCCCCCAAAAACCGAGCTGGATCAAAGAGGGAGTTGTTAGTAGAGATCCTGAGAATGTGTCACTATGTGAAGGGAATTTCTAATAAGAAATTCTCAATGGAATAAATAAATATTTAAGGGAACTCCAGAGAAACAGCCCACAATAGGCAGTCACAGCATCCACAAGGATACTAACAGTAAATTAAGATCAAGAATATTCTGGCTTTCTTTTTACTTCTTCTTGGGCCCAAAACAGTAACAGCAAGTGGAGAAAAATGGGGAACATGCTCATATTTTCCAGTGCAGGTTTTCAGAACTTGGTATAAACCTGAACTGGGAAAGGTATAACATAAAGTTTGGAGTTTCATTGATTGTTATTGTAGACTAGACTTCTAATTAATGAAGAGGGATCTGAATAATTTTTCAACAAGGAACGGAAATAGTTATTTATCTAAAGATGCTAGTAGAAACTAGAGAAAAAGAATCAATTGCTTTCTATACCATAGCCCAGTGGTCGGCAAACTCATTAGTCAACAGAACCAAATATCAACAGTACAATGATTGAAATTTCTTTTGAGAGCCAAATTTTTTAAACTTAAACTATATAGGTAGGTACATTGTTATTAACTTAATTAGGGTACTCCTAAGCTGGCCTTTGCTAAAAAATGTCCTCAATCTGATTAAGGTACTTTCGCTGAGGTCGACCCCTCCCAACTCTCCCATCCACACTCGTCTTGTATATTTGTTTCATCTATCTCCTTTCCAAAAACCAACTTCTGCGCATGGGCCACGAAGTTTCAATCGCACTGTACCTGTGCGCCTGCACGTGGTATTTTGTGGGAGAGCCACACTCAAGGGGCCAAAGAGCCATATGTGGCTCGCGAGCCACGGTTTGCCAACCACTGCCATAGCCAATCAATCTAGTGGAGTAAACTGATTATATTACATATCATCCACATTGTGTTGGGCCTAAAAAGTTGGTTGGAACATATACAGAGTGGCCAGGAGAAAGAAGGACCAAGGAAATCTAAACTTTTATCCAAACTGCCCTTTATTCTCTTGAAACCTGGTAACCTGTTTTTCAATCTTTTTTTTCAATCTTTTATTCACTGAAGATACTTTATACTTTAATTCACATGTTCCAACAAAGCATAGAAAACAGTGTCACATTTTAGTCAGTGACGTCTATCTGCCTTACTTTTAAAAAAATGTATTTTTATTGATTTCAGAGAGGAAGGGGGCGGAGGGGGCGGGGAGAGAGAAACATCAATGATGAGAGAGAATCATTGATTGTATCTGCCCTAAATTTTATATTAGTCAAATCAAGAGAGCTGTTATTTAAAATGATATCTGACCAGTGGTTGAGTGTTGACTGAAGAACCAAAGCGTCAGGATTTGATTCCTGGTAATGGCACATGCCCAGGTTGCCGGCTCCATCCCCAGTAGCGGTGTGCAAGAGGCAGCCAATCAGTGATGTTTCTCATCAATATTTTTCTCTCTATTCCTCTCTCCTCCCCTCTCTCTAAAAATCAATAAAACATATTTTAAAAATCAATAATTAAAAAATGAATAAAATACCATTTAATTTTCAAAATCACTTTTTAGTGATTTTCTGTACTATTCAATAATTTAGAATTCAGAATTATTGTTTGAAGGAGCTTTTTAACAATTATCTGTTCTAGTTATCAAACTGACATGAAAATTGAAAAGCACAGGAAAGCAAACATATGTAATTTCTGCTGGTTGTAATTTCGCCAACCAGAGATAAGCAATGTTATGAATCTAGGAATAAATCTCTCTCATTTAAAAAGCACATCTTTATACAATCGTGTGATACTATTTTACAATCATCTCTTTTCTTTTCCCCACTATATGTGTCATTTCCCATTATTATATACTAGAGGCCCGATGCAAGAAATTCGTGCACAGGGCTCAGCTCTCGCAGCCGCAGTGGCTTGCCTCGGCCCTCGCAGCACCGGCTTCATCCAGAAGGTCATTCAGCTGTCCAGTCTAATTAGCATATTATGCTTTTATTATTATAGATAATGTGTCAGCATAATTTTATATTATTTACTAGAAGCCTGGTGCATGAAATGCGTGCAATGGGGGTGGAGGTCCCTCAGCCTGGATTGCGCGAGGGTGCAGGCCAGGCTGAGGGACCCCACTGGTGCACGATTGGGACCAGAGAGGGACACAGAAGGTTGGTCAGACTGGGAGGGAGCACAGGAGGGCTCCAGGGCATGTCCGGCCCGTCTCTCTCAGTTTCAATCAGCTGGACCCCAGCAGCAAGCTAACCTACTCATTGGAGCATCTGCCCCCGGTGGCCAGTGAGCATCATAGCAAGCGGTGAGCAGCCTTAGCATATCACTAGCATATGATGCTTTGATTGGTTGAACGTATGACTGGATGATCGGACACTTAACATATTGGGCTCTTATATAGGATACTATTTCATTATATATATATATATATCACTATTATTTAACCAAATCTTATTACTGTTTAAATATTTTAATTATTTACACAAATATAAATTCAAATATGATAAATGTCTTCATTATGCACCTTTGAACATTCTGTTTAAAATTAAAATCATTAAGGACTTAAGGTATATAACAATACAATTCTGTATGGTGTGGTTCTCTTCAGATCATTAAATTAACCAATCTTTACATTAAGATTGAAAACAGCAGATTTTAAAAGCAGTGTCCTAAGCAATAAACTGAAATATCTCATATATGTCTGTTTTCTTCATTTTGTGTGACATAGAAATAGTAATTGTAATCTCTTCTCAAATAGTTATTTTTGATATTCCTTAACCAGTTATCCCAAGAACACTTCTCTCACCAATTCATTTAAAACATTATTCAAATAATGTTTTCTTTTTGGTCAAAAAAATCACTTTATAAGATCGTGTTTCATGTTTCTACCTTTACCTATTTTTTCTTCACTCAAATTAATTCCAGTAACTCATAATAGTGCCAATGTAAATGCTTTCCATTGATGTAGGATCCTAAAATGTTAGTTTTTAAAAATTGATATTAGAGAGAGAAAGGAAGAGAGAAAAAAGAAACACATTGATCTGTTGTTCCAATTATTTATGCATTCATTGGTTGATTCTTGTATGTGTCCTGACCAGGGATTCAACCCACAACGTTGGTGCAAAGGGACTATGTTCTAACCAATAACCAACTGAACTACACAGCCAGGGCCTTGAAATGTAATTTTTAGTCTGCCTTACTTACCAACCAAAATTTAAATAAAACATCCATATTTTAAATGTGTATCTCTACATATATTGTTCTTACATATCATTTCACCCATGTCCCTAACGACATTCTTAAAAAAATCACTTGGCCATTAGCAAATATTAGCAAAGTAATTATTGTATGGTTTGTAGCCTTTGTAAAATTAGTTCATTTCAGCCTTATGGAAAATGCAGTACAAAGAATGTTTTAGAGCAGTGGATCTAAAATATTGAGCATGAATAATTCTAAGCTTATTTAAACACAAGTCTCACAGTTTCATATTCAATGACTCTGGGTGAAACCTGAAAATGTATATTTCTGAAAAATTTTTAGTTGATTCTGATACTTTTTTGGGGGGAAATATACACATTTAAATTCACAGGTATATAGACAAAAGTCTTATGTTACATAGATTTTTCTCTGGGGGTATGTTAAAATAAAATATAAATATTTAAGTCATTTATGAATTTGAATCCCAGTTATATCACTTTCTAGTTTGTTAATAAGCAAGCAATTTAAACTTTTAGAGCCCCAGATTCCTTATGTACAGCAGGAATAGTAATATTACATAATAATACTATATGATTTGTATTTATATTATTTTATAAAATATTATATGTTAAAATAGAAATATAATAATAGAAATAACATAACAATGCATATAGTTATATATAATATCTCTGATAGTAATACTCTTTACCCAATATGTTGTCATGAGAATTTAATAAATTTATATATGTAAAACTCTGAAAATAGTGGCTACATATTATAAGTTGGGGAAGAGAAAGTGATCTTGAAAAAGGACAAAGTTATAAAGATAAAAAAGTATTAATTTTTATTAATAAGGTAACTAAGAAAGTAAAAATAAGTGAAAAACAACAAAAAATTAAAATTTCAGGATAGCAGGTGAAGAGGAAAATATTTAACCATTATAATATTGAGAAAAATAAATCAGACACACAAAAGAATATGCTCAATATTTAATTATAAAAACTTTGAATGGAACTACAAAAGACCTTGAATAGCAACAACAATCTTGAGGGGGAAAAAACAAAGTTGGAGGACGCATGCTATCTGATATCAAACTATACTAAAAGGCAATAGTGATCAAAATATCATGCTACCACCATAAAAACAAACATTTAGATTAATGGAGTAAATTGCCCAGAAATAAACTCCTGCCTTTATGGTCAATATCTCACAAAGGAGGCAAGAACATAAATGTGGTAAAGATAGCCTATTCAATAAATGGTGTTGGGAAAATTGAACTGATATGAGGGAAAAAAATGAAACTACACCATCTTCCTACACCATGCATAAGAATAAACTCAAAATGGATTAAAGACTTAATGGTTAGATTCAAAACCATAAAAATTCTAGAAGAAAGGATAGGCAGTAAAATCTTGGATGTTTTTGAAGTAATATTTTTTCTGATACATCTCCTTGGGCATGGGAAACAAAAGAGAAATAAACAAATGGGACTACATCAAATTAAAAAGATTTGCACAGCCAAGGAAACCATCAACAAAATGAAAAGATGACCCACTGAATTGGAGAACATATTTGCCAATGATTCATCTGCTAAAGGGTTAATATTCAAAAATTTATAAAACACTTATACAACTCAACACCAAAACAAACAAACAAACAATCCAATTGAAAAATGGACAAAGGACCTGAATAGACACTTCTCTAAAGAGAACATACAGATGTCCAAAAGATATATGAGAAGATACTTGATATCACAAATCATCCGAAAAATGCAAACTGTAATATTCTCAACAATAAAGAAAAGATTACAATAAGATATCACCTGTCAGAATGGCAGTCATCAATAAATCAAGAAACAAGTGTTGGGCAAAGATGGGGAGAATGTTAGTGGGAGTGCAGATTGGTACAGCCATTGTGAAAAGCAGTATAGAGTTAACTCAAAAAATTGAAAATGGAACTGCCTTATGACCCAGCAATTCCACTTTTGGGGATATAGCCAAAGAAATCCTGAACACTAATCCAGAAGTATATATGCACCCCTATGTTCACTGCTGCATTATTTACAATAACTAAGATTTGGGAGCAGCCCAAGTATCCAATAGATGAGTAGATAAAAGGCTGTGGTACATTTGCACAATGGAATACTACTCAGCCATAAAAAAGAAGGAAATCTTACCTTTTGTAACAGCATGGATGGACCTGGAGGGTATTATGCTAAGTGAAATAAGCCAGTCAGAGAACTTACCATATTAAGTTCACTTACATGTAGAATCTAATGAACAAAATAAGCTAACAAACAAAATGGAAACAGACTCAAAGATACAAAGAATAGATTGATAGGTATTAGAGAAGAGGGTTTTTGGGTGGCTGGTTGAAAAATATGAAAGGATTAAGAAAAAAAAGTCATAGACACATAAAAAGTTATAATGTTGAAGAAAATAAATCAGACACAAAAGAATATGCTCAATGTTTTATTATATAAAGTTTAAAACCAGGGAAAACAAATCTATGGTATTAAAGAACATAGATAGTGGTTGCCCTTAAGGAAAATGGTGTTTCAGAAGAGCCTGTAGGGGTCTTTTGAGAGGGTGTTTTTTATTCTATTTCCCAAACTGGCTGGAAGTTACAAGAGTGTGTATGTCTTTATGGAAACATATCAAGCTGAACATTTAAGATTGGTGCAGTCTTCTGTAGGTAGTTTTCAGTATAAAAATGTGTGATTTTAAAACATATGTTTCTATTTATAAATCACTCACATTATAAGTTAACTTTATACCATATACCGATGCTTAGTTGGCATCCCCATTTCTATGTTTCAAAGTAAAATGTTTTTAAACTGCTGTTATTATCTTGTTTTATCCCTTCTACCACTTGTTTCTGCATATCTGATCGTTCCTGCACTTTCTGTCTCTGTTGGTGACACCATTATCTATCCGGTTGCCTTTATCTGAAAGCTTAGGCATCCTCTACCAAACTCTCATCTCACCTCATATTTAATTAGTTACCAGTTCTCCTGATATTTGAATATCTCTCAGATGTTTTTTTTATTTTTTTTCTGTCTCCAAACTATATCATTTGGCTTTCTGTCTCTCATTAGCAGACAAAATCAGCAACAAAAACTACTTCAATTGCCTACTAATATACCTTGGTATTTTTAAAAATTAAATTTATTGTGGTGACTTTGGTTAATAGGATTATATAGGTTTCAAGTGTACATTTCTATATACATGCTGTGTATATTGCATTGTGTGCCCACCATCCAAATCAAATCATCTTCCATCTCCATATATTTAGCCACCGTTACCCTTTAGTATCCCCTACGCCCTTCCCTCCAGTAACCACCACACTGTTGTCTGTGCCTATGAATTTCAGTTTTATGTTCCATGTATGAGTAAAATCATACGGTTCTTAGTTTTTTTCTGACTGACTTAATTCATGTAGCGTAATATTCTCAAGGTCCATATGTGCTGTGGCAAATGGCAGTATTTCATCTTTTCTTATGACTGATTAGTATTCAATGGTATATATTACCACATCTTCTTTATCCAGTCCCCTATCAAAGGACATGTTGGTTGTCTCCATTTCTTGGCCACCGTGAATAATGCTGTAATGAACATAGGATTGCATTTGGTAACTCTATTCTTAATTTTTTGAGGAACTGCCATACTGTTTTCCATAGTGGCTGTACCAGTTGACATTTCCACCAGCAGTGAATTCACTGATATGCCTTTGCATATGTTATTTCTCTTTCTAGAATGTTCTTCCTTCTTTTCTCTACCTGATGATTTTTGTTTATCTTCAAATACTAGTTCAAGCATTCCACTTACAAAGGAAACTAATCACTTATTTTTCCATCATATTTGAGCCTTTGACATACTTTTCAAAAGTGCAACCATCGAGGATAGCAGCATATTCAGTTCCTTCATGGTCTCATTTTCCTCATCTCCTGTCTCTGACCATGCATAGATTGAATATTTGGAAGTCAGATTGCATTCTCCACCAATGCCACCTTAAAAAAGCATATCCTTGTAGGCTAGCACAGGGTTCAATATACAGTGGGGCTTTGACTTACGAGAGTCCCGACCAACAAGTTTTTCGAGATACGAGCCGTCTCTCGGCCGATTTTTTGTTTTGAGTTGTGAGCTAAAATTCGGGTTACGAGCCAGCTTCAGATACCCCACCACTAGTTGGTACAGCAAACGTCACAGTGAATGCCACAACATCAGCCCAGCATCACGTGTCTCACTCGTTCACTTTTGATTTGACATACGAGTAATTTGAGTTATGAACTCCATCACCGAATGAATTAAACTCGTAAGTCAAGGCCCCACTGTACTGCTTCTCTTTCCTTTATCAATCCTGTTCAAAAGCTTTAGGAAACAAATACTTGTATATCCTATATAATAGAAGGCTAATATGCAAATCTACTGAACAGTGAAATGACTGGTCGCTATGATGCACACTGACTATCAGAGGGAGCGCTGCTCAGCCAGAAGCTGGGCTCAGGGCTGGCGAGTGCAGCAGCGGTGGTAAGAGCCTCTCTTGCCTCGGCAGCAGCACTAACAATGTCCAACTGCCAGGGAGCAGGCCTAAGCCATCAGTTGGACATCTCCCGAGGGCTCTGGGATTGTGAGAGGGCACAGGCTGGGCTGAGGGACCCCAGCCCCAAATGCACGAATTTCGTGCACCAGGCCTCTAGTTTATTAATATATTTTTCTCTTTTCGTTGCCATTTACTGGCACCAAATTTGATGAATATTAGTAACCTGATATTTTGTAAAACAGAATCCCAGTTATATTGTCAGATAGTCTCCCTGAACTCAGACATAAATACTCTATTTTCTTCTGTCTACAAGCACTATTATTTTTTGTAAATTACTGAAGCATTCTCTCATAGGTTTACGGCCCCGTTATTTTAGGTCAAATATGTCACTGTCAGAAATAATGAGATAAAACTTCAGTAAATCTCTTCAAATAGCTGGTAGTTTGAGGTTAATTTTTAAGATATAATTGACATTTTTTCAATCTTCAAATTTGTATCTTTTTCTTTTTTAAAATAATGTTTTCCTAGTTTTTGTGGATTTAGAGTTGTCAACTATCCCCATGTATATTATTATTTTCCCTTTCTCTAAAATGTAAATACATTGAAAACACTTGCAATGGTTAACAAACAGCTAGAAAATCTTTATTAAATTTAATGAAGAGCTTCCTCTTCTTAGGAATTATTTATTTATTTATTTATTTATTTATTTTTAATATTCTTTTAGATCAATTTTAATTCAATTATTAAGCAAGTAAGTTTATTTCTAAAGGTTCAAATTCTATCTTGCTTCCAATGGAGTAAATGCTATTTAGTACTTTATACATAAACAGCTATCACAATATATTACTTTTCTCACAGGGACTCAGCAAAAACAGGTATTTTGTAAAACAGTATCCTCGCAGTATAACTTTTTTCAGTATAGCCTTTTTGCTTAGTTTTAAGTTCTTTACTGTACCATGTACCATAATGTTTTACACGGGTGGAATTTCACGCCATAGCCTCAGTGTCTCCCTGTCAAAGTCTGTAGTCACACTTGGCTGATTGTGGTAAAATATGCATAATGTAAATTTAGCATTTAAAAGTGTACGGTTCAGTGACGTTTAGGTACATTTACATTGCTGTATAACAGCACCGCTATCCATCTCCAGAACCTTTTCATCATTCCATACTGAGTGGCTATTTTTTTTAAATTATTTATATTGTTATTATTATTTAATCTTGTTGAAAGTATTACATATATCCCTCTTTTCCCCCCATGGACCTCTTCCAGCCCGCCTCGCCGCCACTTCCCACCCTCTCCTTAGGAATCTTTAAAGTGTTCTTTTCTTCCTGGGGACTTACTATTGCTTCCAAAACTGTGTGTGCTACAACACGGGAGACATCGGAGGAGGAACCGTATCATATCAACAAAACTCCAACTCCCCATACTTCAGTATTCTGCCTCTTCCATTTTTACTGATTGGATTAAGAAAAACACACTTAATGCTATTTGTCAATATCTGGGCTGGTTTTGACATGCCTGTCTTCCAAAGCCCCCTTGAATCTGGTTTGTTTTCCTGTAAGGGTATGCTTTTGAAAATGTATTCCTACACGGATGCAAAGCTAGGTTTTGGAATTTTATTTTTACTAAAATTGATTATCTCTGACCTTCATTTTTCTCTAGTAACATCAAGCTAACCTCTATTCCTCATAACTCCCTGTAATAAATCTTATTTGAAGTTTTGGTATTTTCCCCCCACTTTCCTTCATTATTTATTTTGGTGGATCAACTGAACATATATTTTTACAATATTAAATTATTTTTATGAATTTCTTCTTGTATTGATTCACAATTAGTAGTCATTTTTCATTTTGTTTTTTCATTCCTTTTCCCATGATTTCTCCTACATTACAGGTTCAAATGAATACTTTCTCTCTTTTTTTCTTTTCTTTTTTTAACAAACTATAACATAATCACCTTGTATTTCTCTCCAACTTTCAAGATCATTTCCACTTGCCTTCCCCACCTACCTTCATTAGTCTTATTATGTATGGCTCATAGCAGAACTAGACATTGAGGCAAAATCAGGGTTACAAAACCTAAGAAAACTAGCTTTTCTCCAGCCTTACCTTTCTCTCACCAGTAAAAAGATTTAAAGCTCACTAGAGAGAAGAAAGTATCGTTTCCTGCCCTAGCTGGTTTGGCTCAGTGGATAGAGCGTCAGCCTGCAGACTGAAGGGTCCCGGGTTCGATTCCAGTCAAGGGCACATGCCCAGGCTGTGGGCTTGATCCCCAGTAGGGGGCATGTAAGAGGCAGCCAATCAATGATTCTCTCTCATCATCGATGTTTCTATCTCTCTCTCCCTCTCCCTTTCTCTGTGAAATCAATAAAAATGTATTTAAAAAAAAAAAGAAAGTATCGTTTCCTCATTGCATTGGTTATCTATTGCTTCATAAAACTATTATCACAAATTTAAATACATAAATCACTCACATTTATTATATTGCAATTGCTTTGGATTAGAATTCTGGGCCCTATTTACCTTTGCTACAGTATCTCATAAAATTGAAATCAGGGTGCCCACCAGGGCTATAGTCTCATCAGAGCCAACTTTGGAAAGAGTTGCTTCTTACAGGGTAAATATTCTTCTTTCCCAAATACAGAGGTCACCTGGTGAACAAACCAAGAAGAAAGACATCTTCATTCCTCTTCAGAGCATTCTGGGGGTACAGTAGAAGGCATCATCAACATGAGAAAGAAATAGGTAACCACCCCACCGATGGGAAAAGCAAAGAAATGGCCATTGACAAGCTATGCAAGATCCTTTTTCTACCAATCAGACATCATCGATTTAAAATTATTTCTTCCACTGCTCTAGTTAGCATCTTCATTGCAAAAATTCATCGAGAGGTTCCTATCAGACAGTAGGAATTAGGAAAAGAGGTAACACCTGGAAAAGTGAAAGTTAAGAGTGCAAGAGGTTCATAATAATGATGTTTCACTGAATCATTACCAAATAAAATTCTATAAGAAAATTACTTTAAAATTGTTTTACAGTTATTAGCATAAAATGACATTAAATTGCATTTTAAGTCCTCCCATTTAAAAAGACAAAACCTTAGGAATAGTTCAAACATTTTAAGAATAAAATAATTTTTATATTTACTCATATTATTAAAGTGCTTTTTGGTATATTCTAATACAAATCTGTAACTTTTGAAATTGATCTGAGTAAGATTTAGTATTATACATCAGTTCTCTGCATTTTCAATGTTATGAATACATGTTAATATCTAATCTTTCTTTGACACATGTCTAAACTTGAGGCATATTCACTTGACTTTTCACTTTATATATTCATGGCTGCTCTCACATTACTAAATATACTTGAGATAGGTTTTCTTTACTCCATAATAAAGGATGATTAATAATGAATTATTACCTTTCTTATTATATTCAGTCTCATCTCATATTCCTGTAATCACACCGGGAATCTCATGAATAACAATGAAGTTGAGCTATTTAAAAAGGAAGTTGTTATCTGAGGAAAAGACAAAATTCAAAATAGATTAAGACACTATACCCCTGCCCTACTTAACAATATTAATACCAATGCAGATAGTCTCTGGTGTAAAAAATTAAATGAATAAAATAAACATAAAAACTATATTTCTTGCCCAACAGGCATGGCTCAGCAGTTGAGTATCAACCTATGAACCAGGAGGTCACAGTTCAATTCCCAGTCAGGGGCACATGTCCGGGTTTTGGGCTCCATCAGTGATTCTTTCTCATCATTGATGTTTCCCTCTCTCTCCCTCTCCCTTTCTCTTTGAAATCAATAAAAAATATATGAACTAAAAAAAAAAACACCACTGCATTTCTTGAATTCAATCATGTTTCTTCCAATTGTTCTTTTAAACATCCATGTGTTTCTGCAATTTATATATCTGATAATACTCTCCTATACATAGCACCTGTAAAAGGCACACAAAACCCTTCAAATCATCCAAGGGTCCATCCACAGCCATTTCTTCTGAATTATCTTCAAATAAGGGATTGTCTTTAGATCTTCTGGTGACTTGTCTGTTCTCCTTATATGGTTTGTTTGTTTATCTTTAAATCATCTTCTTTATCCCCTCATTTTTGAGGGCAGAATGAACTGGTAGCCAAGCTATTACTAGGACAATCAGCTTTCTGGTTATCCTATCTTTTCACACAATCTCATCCTGGCTCTTTCCACATCTTATGTTTTAGTTTCAATTTGTCCTGTAATGTTCCTACAACTGCCTGAGGGAGAATGACTCAGTCTCATGTCTTGTCCTCTCCCTCATGAAGTACATCACTTTGTTTCTTTTTCTTTTTCCTTCCCAAAATCACCTTTTTTCTAAGTGCAATTTAAATATTCTTTACTTTTACTTCTTGCTATTATGTCTTCTCTCACAGGTGGTCCTTACAGTCTTTGCAGCAACAACAACAAAAAATCCATTTTATTATTTTATACAAGGACAATTTAGGATAGAAAAAGTTGTTTATTTACAATGTTTCTTAACTAGCAAGACCAGGTGCAAATCACAGATCTTTGAATCCTTAGTTCCATTCAATATCAATTTGTCAGTGCTATTTCCTCCTTCATTATACTTCACAGCAGTCCTGTGAGAAAACTGAATTACAAGCCATAAGAGAGCCATTTTCCAAACACAGAGGTTGAAGCAAAGGAGTTAATTGACCTGTGAGTGGAGAAACCACAGAGAACATAATATTCAATCAACCAAACCACACCATCATAGCAGGCGAGAATGAATTTTGATTAGTGAGAAAATTGGAATAAATTTTACAGCAAGAACCTCATTAATTCATACACATTATAAGCCAAAAAAGTAAAGATTTTTGAAAAGTTTAAAAATATAGAATATTAAAAATACTTTAGTTGCTTACAATTTACAGCTATTTAAAATGTAATAAGATTTTGTCAATGTAAGTTCTCTACAACTACTTTAAATATTTTGGAGAAAAGTATAGCATCATATTCAGATGGCTGCTAACTGCTTAAGAAATTAAGTGAATATTACCATCTCAGACTAATACAAATTTTAAACTAATGCAGTTTAAATGAATGTATACATCACATATACATCATTTTAAATATATAATTGGAATACAATGAGGCAGATTAATGATGGAGTTCAGAGAATGAGAAGCCAGATAGCAGAGCAAGGTACTGTGGAAGCTACATGTACTGTGCTGCTTCTCTTGTAGAGCAAATTACTGACAGGATCCCATTTCCATTTTCATTGCCAGAAAGAGTCCCCTCATTAGAAGTAATTCTAGTGCCTCTAGACCAGTGGTTCTCAACCTTGGCTGCACATTAGAATCACCTGGGAATCTTTTTAAAATCCTGATTTCTGGGCCTCATCCTCCAGAAATTCTGTTTCTTTGTTACTAATGTTGTGGCCCCACCCCATAACAATGAAACAGAATTTCCGGAGGATGAGGCCCAGAAATCAGGATTTTAAAAAGATTACCAGGTGATTCTAATGTGCAGCCAAGGTTGAGAACCACTGCTCTAGACCCTCAGTGCCTGTGCTTGCTCCTCTCATCCTTCATACTGGTCCCAGGTTATGGTCCTAAAATGTATACTTGTTTTAGTCCCTTGCCAATAAACCACTTAATGGTTGATGGTCCCTTGCAGAATAAAATGAAAATCCTAAGCAGAATATCATAGATCCATCGTAATCTGGTCTCGCACTATGTTGACGGTGGTGATTGTTTTTTGATATGTATAAGTATGTTGTAACTTCTTGAGAGTTTAGCTAAGCTATTCCATGGTATTGCTGTATCAGCATCCATTTTGTTTGGTCATGTGGGCTGTGGGGGCATGTGCCCCAGGTCCTGCCTCTCCATCTGCACCCTGCCTTGGCTGCCCCCATGTGACATCTCAAGGCAAGCTGTATACCTCCATCAGGGGCTGTTAGAAATGGACTCTAACTCAATTTCTCTTCCAGTATTTTTTGAGAACTGTGGCTCAACTTTAACAAATGTTGATTTAACAAAATCATAACTCTTATCAAAATGCACATTTGATTGATGTGCCATTTATTTTATTCCAATTATATTTCAATATAATTGTTTTTAAAGTATTCAAAATTATTAATTTACCGAAATATAAAAAATAAATGTAAACATTTTAATTATTACTACTTATAATATACTAGAGGCCCAGTGCACAAAATTCATGCACTCATGGCAGGGGTTCCCCAGCCTGGCCTATGTCCTCTCACAGTGTGGGAGGCCAGCGATCTATCGCCCCAAAGAAGTAGGCCAGGGCTTCTCCATGGATTGCCCCAAAGACATAGGCTGGAGCCAGGGCCGCGCAGAGCCCTGCCTCCCTGCCTTGTGGAGCTGCAGGACCCCCAGGCCTCGCCTCACAGAGCTGCGGGCCCGCCTCCATGCCGCGCATGCAGCGTCAAGCCCCGCTAGCCCACGTGCACCTGGTGATCCTGGTTGCGGCGTGAGGGCGTGAGGGCGTGATGACTCATAGGCTTTTATTAATAGGATTGAAAGCCACCTGAACCATGTGAATTTGCCAGAGGAGATGGGTACATTAAATATAATTTTTATAATTAAAAATAATTTAATTATATCTGATTTTAAAAGGAAATAAAGCTAATTTCTTCCACATAATATTTATCAAACTGTGTTAAATCTACAAATGAAGTATAAAAAATACAACTTCAAATTTAGTAATTCATACTGAAAGTTTACTCATTTACCTGTGAATTGCCTGCTTTCCTTTCAAAATCCTAGATCCTTTTCTCCCGCTTCTTAGTCCAAAGTAGCATACAAACCTTAACTGCCCAATGTGTCCTTGGGTCTCAAATTCATATGAAACCTTTGTATGTGCATACATAATAAATTTGAACATGTTCTCTTGTTAGTCTGTCTCATGTTAATCTAATATTAGCCCAGTCAGAACTTAGAAAGGTGTGAGGAGAATTATTTTTCCACTCCCATAGTATTAGGCTGGCATGATAATAAATTTCTGATGTTCAGAAAAGTTGCTTGTTTGTGTATTCATGTATAAGGGGAGAGTAAAAAAGAGATGAGAAAAGTCAGCATAATTTTTAATGTATTTAAATTACCACCATTTTTGAAAAGTTATTAAATACTCTTCTATTAATACAAGGCCATCAAGGAATATTTCAGGTGTGTTTCCTGCCCTCAGAAATCTTACATTCACCAAGAGAAAAATGGGGACACATTCCTTTCATGATAACAATCTTAAAGGTCCTAGTGATAAGTGTACTAAATAAATTCTAGTTGCATACTGTAGTATATGGATATAAAACTGGGTCTAAAACACACACACGCACACGCACACACTCACACTGAATTTGAGAATTATACTGCAAATAAAATATATCTAAAAATAAGTACATTTGAATCAAGTCATAAATACTAATACCTGACTGGGAATTTCCATATTCAGAGACACTAAAGGACACGATAAATCTATCTGAAATGATAAAAATTACATTGGTAGCAATTTGTGAAATGCCTGTATTTGATTTTAAACATCACCACCCAAATTGTTTTATGAATGTTATTAATATTAGCTCTGACTATTAATTAACTATGCAAAACATTCAAAAATTCTTGTTTTGAGCAGTGGTTTTCATAAGGGGTAATTCCCCTTTTTCAAATTTGCAAGTACCTAATGGGTTAAAAGATATTTGTTAAAATATCATAGCTATTTTACTAGATTTATTTAAAAGATCTCAGAGATAACATCCCATGGAGCTTTTAAATTAAACCTCAATTGTTCTGTAAATTATTGATTAAGGCCTATATGAGATTGAGCACAATGAATTGAAAATTTACCTGATGTATTAGATTGGATGATTTTCTTTAGTACTCAGAGACGCAGATAAGAAAAGACAAAGATGATAAATCTATGATGGTGTTTTATCAACAAATACGAGAAAGGGCAAGGAGACAATAGAGTTTGGAGGCACTTACATCATCCAAATTGAATTTATGTCCATAGAGAAGAAATTTAAGACAAGGAGGGCACTTTACCTTGGGAGAAAATCCCAAGTAAGTGGTGGTTTATGGAGGATAAAAAATTAAATGGAATTGGATAGGTTGTTAACAAAATAGTCGTAGACAATTTAACTTTAGAGATGAAGCAACTGCTGGTGCTATTATGTTTGGATAATACGTTTATGGGTTGAGTGGTTGAAATGAACTATAATTGAAATGTTTTGGATTTAAAGAAGTCAAAATTTGAATTTACCACCCTGTAGGAATTTCTGTAGGGACATATAAATCAGTAGGGAAAATATGACAATTTGAGAAGAGAAGCAAAAGTATGCTATATATTAAAATCTTCCATAAACTTTTAAATATTTTACATGTGGCAACAAAGTAGATAACCAAATTTCATATGCCAAAAATAAAAAAGGAGTTTTCAAGAACATGAAGGCAGCACTGGGAATCTGGATGAATATAGTTTCTACTTTCATGTTAAAAACTTGTAATTGATATTGACAATCTGCTCTGTTATTTCCTAACTGCGGACGCTTGGGTATATTATTTAGATATTTTAACTTGAGTTTATTATCTGTTACTACTTTAAGTGCAAATACAAATTAAATGTAAAAGGTTAAATTTTCCCTATTGAAAATATGAAGACTATTACTGTTCCTTTTTTCTTGGAGTATTTACTTTAGAAAAAGAACAAAATACTGGAAATAATTTTAACCAAGGAGGTGAAAAATATGTACATGGAAAACTATAAGATATTGATGAGAAAATTTGAAGACAAAAATAAATGTAAAGATATTCTGTGGTAATGTTAGAACACTATTGCTAAAATAGCCATAACTACCTAAAGATTCAATGCAATCCCTATCAAAATTCCAATGGCATTTTTCACTGCAATATAGCAAACAATCCTAAAATCTATACTGAACTGCAAAATACCCCAAAGCAATATTTAGAAAAAGAACAAAACTGGAAGCATCACAGTTCCTGATGTCAAACTACATTACAAAGCGCTTGCGATCAAACAGTATGGTATTGATGTAAACACAAACACATAGATCAATAGAGCAGAATAGAAATTAATAAATTAATTTTTAGCAAAAGATCCAAGAATATAGACAGTACAAAGGATAGTCTCTTTAATAAATGGTGTTTGGGAAATTGAACAAACACATGAAAAATAATGAAACTATATCCCTGCTTCATTCCATACCAAAAAATAAATTCAAAATGGATTGACAACTTGAACAGAAGATCTAAAACCATAAAACTTATAGAAGAAAACATTACAGGGAAGCTTTATAACATGGCAATGATTTTTTGGATTTGACATGAAAAGCAAAGACAAACAACTGGGGCTAAAACAGAGTAAAAACTCCTGCATACCAAAGGAAACCATAAACAAAATGAAAAGGCAACATATGTAATGGGAGAAAATATTTATAATCCTTTCTCTTATTATATCCTAAATATATAAAGAACCCATACAACGCAACAGCAACAAACAATCCAATTTAAAAGGGGGCAGAGAAAAACTGAATAGACAAAATTTCCAAAAACAATATATAAATGCTCAATAGGTAAATGAAAGGATACACATCACTAATCATGAGAAGAATGCAAATAAAATAATAATGAGATATAATTTTATATCTATTGGAATATATATTCTAAAAAAGACAATATACAGCAAGTGTTGTCAAGGAGGTCAAGCAAAGGGAAATATTGTGCAAGTTGGTCTGAATGTAAACTGGTGCAGCAACTATGGAAAACAGTATTGAGTTTCCTCAAAAATAAAAAACATAAAACCACTTATAGTTCTATATAAAATCCCATTTTGGGGGTATTTCAAAAAGATATCTTCACTTTAAGTTTCATGGCAACATTATTCACAATAAACAGGATGGATTCAATCTAAGTGTCCAATGTTGTATGAATAGATAAAGAAATTATGGTATATACATATCCTATCTAATAAAAGAGAAAAATGGTAATTGGCGTACGACGATACCCTTTTCATTGGCTAATCAGGGCTATATGCAAATTAACTGCCAACTATGATTGGCAGTTAACTGCCAACTAAGATTGGCAGTTAACTGCCAACAAGATGGAGGTTAATTTGCATATGTAGGCACAATGCAGGGAGGGGAAAGGGAAAGCAGGAAGAAGCCCCCTGCCACTGACAGTGATCAGAAACCCAGGGGGGAGCTAAAAGCTGGGGGGCAGGGCAAAGGCGGCCCTGGGGCCGCCTTTGCCCTGCCCCCCAGCCATGATCAGAGAATCAGGAGCCTTTGCCGCCCTGGCCAGTGATCGCAGAAAGTAGGGGTGGAGCCAGAAATGGGAGCTGGGCACGGTTGAAGCTGGCAGTCCCGGGAGCTAGGGGTCCCTTGCCTGGGCCTAAAGCGGAGCCCACAATCACGGGGCCGCTGCAGCTGCGGGTCCCCGCTGCCCGAGCCGGACGCCTAGGCCAGAGGCGTTAGGCCTGGGCAGGGGCGGAGCCTGCAACCGCGGGGAGCTGGGGGTCCCCTGCCCAGGCCTGACACCTCTGCCGGAGGCCTCAGGCCTGGGCAAGGGGCCGATCCGGTGATTGGTGATCGGAGGGTGATGAGGGTCAACTCCTCTGGCCAAGGCATCAGGCCTGGGCAGGGGGCGGGGCCGGCGATTGGGGGGATATGATGGTCCCCTTGCCCAGGCCTGAAGCCTGGGTCAGAGGCGTCAGGCTTGGGCGGGGGGTGGAGCAAGCGATCAGAGGGAGATGGGGGTCCCTGCCCAGGCATGATTCCTGGGCCAGAGGCCTCAGGCCTGGGCGGGGGCCAGAGCCAGTGATCAGGGGGAGATGGGGGTCCCCTGTCCAAGCCTGACACCTCTGGCGGAGGCGTCAGGCCTGGGCAAGGGGCCGATCAGGCGATTGGAGGGTGATGGGGGTCAACGCCTGAGGACTCCCAGTATGTGAGAGGGGGCAGGCTGGGCTGAGGGACACTCCCCTCCCCATACACACCCAGTGCACGAATTTCGTGCACCGGGCCCCTAGTCCTATATAATAAAAGGCTAATATGCAAATCAACCAAATGGCAGAATGATTGGTCTTTATGACACACACTGACCACCAGGGGGCAGACGCTCAACACAGGAGCTTCCCTCTGGTGGTCAGTGCACTCCCACAGGGGAAGTGTTGCTCAGCCAGAAGCAGGGCTCACGCCCAGCAGCGGTGGCAGGAGCCTCTCCCGCCTTTGCGGGAGCGCTAAGGATGTCTGTCTGACAGCTTAGGCCCACTCCCCAAGGAGTCAGATATTCCCCAAGGGCTCCCTGGCTGTTAAAGAGCTCAGGCCAGGCTGAGGGACCCACTGAGTGCATGAATTCTGTGAACCAGGCCTCTATATATATAAAAGCCTAAGCAACCGAGTGACCGAAGGACCAGTCGCTGACACGTACTGACCACCAGGGAGAAGATGCTCAACACAGGAGCTGCCCCCTGGTGGTCAGTGCACTCCCACAGCCAACCCCCGCGGCTCCTCCCCCCACCCAGCTGGCCAACTTCCCTCGGTCCCTCCCCTCGGCCAGCCATCCCAGATAACCCCAATCAGGGCCGGCCAGCCAACCTCCCACAACCCCTCCCCCTGCCAGCAAACCTCCCATGGACCTTCCCCCCAGCCAACCTCCTGCCACCCCTATCAGCCCTGATCAATGGCCAGGCCGAGGGACGCCACCTATGCATGAATTCATGCACCAGGCCTCTAGTAATATATATTATTCAGCCATGAGAAAAAGGAAATGCTACCATTTGGGACAATATGGATGGACTTTGATGACATTATGCTAAGTGAATTAAGCCAGACAGGGAAAGACAAACACTGTACAATATTACTTATATGAGGAATCAAAAATAAAAAGGAAAGTAAGTCAAATTCATAGAAACAGTTGCTGGGGGTGAGAATAACAGGAAAGAGGTTAATAAAAGAGTACAACATAAGATTTGAGTACATGGTGACTATAGTTGATGAAACTATATTGAAAAATTGAAATATGCTAATATTGAACTTAAATGTTCTCACCCCCTCCCCCCAATAAATGAATAAATATGTGAAGTGAAAGATTTGTTAATTAACAAGATGGGGTGGAGTAATTCTTTCACAATGTATACATATATAAAATTACCACAATCATTTAAACATCTCACAACTTCACTTGTTAATTATTATACCTTAATAAACAAACATGTTTTAAAAAGGAAATACATCCTGTGTCCATGGATTGAAGACTCCAAATTGTTTAAATATCCATAATATTCAAAGTGATTAAGACATTCTATGGAATCACAAAATTCCTTGGCATTTTCATAGAAATAGAAAAAAAAATCCTAATATGTATGTGGAACCAAAAGAACCACAAATAGCCAAAACAATCTTGAGAAGGAAGAATGAAGCCGGAGGCATCCTGCTCCCTAATTTCAAAATGCATGACAAATCTAGGGTAATTAAAGACAGTATGGACCTGGCATAATGGCAGGTATGCAGAACAATGGAACAGGTTAGAGACTCAGAAATAAATTCACGCAAACACTGTCAACGGATCTTTGAAAAGGGTGATTTTATACAATTTTACTACATGCTCAGATTCCTGTAACTTCCACCCCAGTTAAGATCAGAGCAGTTACATCACAAGGATCCAGCACGGTCCCTTTTTATAGCCATAAACACCTCCCTTACTTCATCATCCCCAACGTGTGAAAATCACTAATCTGTCCATCATCTCTACATTTTTGTCATTTTATAAATGTTCTATTATGCAAATGATAGAGCATCTAATAAATTGAGACTGGCTTTTTTTCATTCATCATAGTTTCCTTGAGATACAACCAAGGTGCTTCATATATCTGTTATTTGTTTCTTTTTGGTGGTCAGCAGTATTCCATAGTTTGAATTTATCACCATTTGCTTAACCATTCAAACTATGTCTATCCATCCACGAAATCACATGGTCCTTGATTACTATAGGTATATATTAAACATCATTACTGAGAGGGATGATTCTTCCTACTTTATTCTTTTTAAAAACATTTTAGCTATTCTAGCTTTTGTGCTATTCCATATATATTTTCAAAAGCTTATATTTATCAACCTTGCTGTAATGTTGATAGGAAGTTTACTATATCAATGGATCAATTATGGGATAACTGATATCTTTACTATGTTCAATCTTCTAATCTATAAAAATGGTATATCTTGCCATTTATTTAGAATTTAGGTATACTTTGATTTATTATCTCTTTGTTATTTTCTTTGGAATAATCGTTATGTTTTTATTTTTGCTTCCACATATTTTTGTTAGTATAAATAAATGTGATAGATTTCTTGCTGAATTCGTTTATTTATATAGTAGTTAAAATTATCTCATTGAGAGTACATGTCATTGGGAAAAGTGAAGAGAAAACAAAAGTGAAAAATTACCACCATGATAAAATACAATTAGTGATACCTGTTGGGCATGCTAAATAAGAAAATATAAATAATGAAATGACATTTTGTCTTTTTCTTATGGGGTAACAATGCTATCAATAAAAATATATTCAACAGAGGACTGAAGTGTGAGACTGGAACTCTCAGGGAATGCCAGAATTAGATATTTAGAAATCTGTCGGTCATTTTTTTAGAGTCAGTAGTTGAAAGCATAGCCAGCATTAGATTCCAAAGTTAAAAACATAAAAATAAGAAGCTGGTGACAAATTCTTTTGACCATCTATGTAGGACATAAGAGATGTGGGATCATAGGGACAGCATTTTATGTTATGCATAATTTTTCATGATTTCTTGAATATACATCTTAGTTTGTATTACAATTACTCATGCATTTGGATTATTACCCCAAATATGAGTGTATATATTTTAGGAGACTGTGTCTAATTGATTTTTGTATTTGTTAAATATATATATTTGATATGTATATATAAATATAATAAATATATATATACACAAACACACACACACACACACACACACACACACACACACACACACACACTGAGTGGCCAGATTATTATGACCACCTGAAGTCTGTAGGCAAATTAGCTATAATTTCACACTGAAATTGCTAGAGGGCCAGGCCATTATAAATAGGGAAGCAGGTTGTTTACCATGACAGTAGAAGTGATTTTTTTCTGAAGATATGGGTAAACAACGCCATTTAACAGCCTTTGAACGTAGGAGATATATATATTGATTTCAAAGAGGAAGGGAGAGGAAGAGAGAGATAGAAACATCAATGATAAGAGAATCATTGGCCAGCTGCCTCCTGCGCACTCCACACTGGGGATTGAGCCCGCAATCCGGGCATGTGCCCCGACTGGGTATTGAATGGTGATCTCCTGATTCATAAGTCAATGCTCAACCACTGAGCCTTGCTGACTGGGCTGTATTTCTTAATCTTTTGGGACAGAGAAATAAGACCTGGGCACTCCATGAGTATCTTTTAAATTTAATTAAAATGTGGAACATTAAATGATAAATTGAAAATTAAGAAAAACTATAACAGTATAAATGTAACACTTGGTAGTGATCAAATAGAAGAGGACATATGGACTATTCTTTTAAAAGAGAAAGATGAGACGGAGAGAAGATAAACAGAGAGAAGAAAGAGAAAGTTATGTCTATTTCAACAGTATTGGAGTACAAGGAGAAATAAGTTGGCTGAAGTGAAGAAATCAGAAGAAATAAGACCACAGATGTTATTAGCCAAAGGGAAAGCAATTAATAATACAGCAACTTGGAAAAGGTGGAACTGAGAGATATTAATTGAAGAGTTTGCCAGGGAAATAAGATCAGAGATCTGGGTACTAAGAAGTTGTTCAGTAGATGCTGAATTTATCTGGACTGTCATTCATATATCTATTACCCTTTTAATAGACTGTAAGCTTGCTTAATAAATTTGATGAACCTCGCACACTGTTTTGTACAAAATAAGACAACTGAATGAAGATCATTAATCACTGACATCTAAAAACATGTTTTCAGAAAGAACTACATACAAACTGAAGGACAAGTTATAAGAACATTTTTCAAAAATAGTTTCTCACCCTGGCCAGGTTTCTCAGTTGGTTGCAACATCATCCTGTACACCAAAAGGTGGCAGGCCTGATCCCCAGTCGGGTGTGTTTGGGAAGCAAATGATGGATGTTTTTCTCTCACATCGATACTTCTCTCTCTCTCTCTCTCTCTCTCTCTCTCTCTCTCTCTCTCTCTCTCTCTCCCTCCCTCCCTCCTTTCCTCTCTCTTTAGAAATCAATAGGAGCATATCCTTGGAGAGTATTAAAAATCAATAAATAATTTCTCAAGAAAGAAATATGCAAATATTACTTAGAAAGAAAGGGCTTAAAAATAGAGTTGCCAAAAGAAGAAAAAGTCCTAAGGTTCTAAGCATTTTACTTGGGAAATTGTAAATATATTTATAACTTAAAAATTTTTAAAAATACAAAACTTAACCAAGTACCTATAGTACTGTTGAATCTAGAGAAGAAAATGTACAAGATGAATCTGCACACCTGTATTACTAGAGGTTAAATATGCTATCAAAGTTTGCTAATGTCATAAGAACTCTTAGAATGTACTACTGAAAAAAACATAGGAAGATTTGGGGACCAGAAAGAACATTACTGGAAATAGATAGAATACATCAGATTTTAAATTTATAATTTTATAATAAAACACATATGTACATGTACACACAGAGACACCATAGTAGTGGATTCTTAGAAACTTCTTGGAAATTCTTATTCCAAAATAACCGGTGAATAAAAATAAATAATTAAGCATTTATTCTGCCATTCCTGAATTATCTTTTCATATGGTAACTAGGCAATAAATGAGGCCATATTTGCATTATAGAGATATTTCAGCTAATAAATGAAGACTGAAGATTAAAGTAGAATAAATTAAGTTTAGAATCATTCTAGAAATATGTAATCTAAGAATAATTTTTTGAAAGGATGCAAAACACTTAGATAAAATGCAAATGGGGAATTTCATAAAATATGGAAACTGCTGATCAGTCTTAATCATCACATAAAAATGAGAGACAATCAGACATTATGTGACTCCTAATGGAATTACTCAGAACTACCAAAGTATTCTTACCAATAACAACAACCTGAATCTAAATAAGCATTTGGATCTAACAGTTTATGGGAAATACTAGTGGCAGAGGAAAATATTCATTAACACTATGAGAATGTTGTCAGTATAATCTAAATATGACATACTTTATAGGATAAATTATTCTATGTTTTACACAAGGAAATTACAGGGGAAAAAGGAGAGGGTAGAGCCTTTAATTAAAGAGGCAGTGTGGAATTAACCTAGAAAGTAATGAATATACTGATAAACCTAGATATTAAAAGGCAACACTGGAAATTAGAAAATGATTTAAAGTAAAGACATATCAAATGTGATGTTTCAAAACTTATGGGATGCAGGAAAAGCTATACTCACAAAGATATTTTTAAACCAGGATGAGACATCCTTAAGTACTCACTGCAATGAAAAATAATTTTTAATGTGTTGTAAAACCGCAAGTATATTTGAGGCTAGGGAGAACCTGAATTTTTTATACACTGATGCTGGCAGTATAATTTGTTACAACCAGTTTGGAAAAATTGCTTGGCTATAAATATTAAAGTTAAAAATATACATATGCTATTACCAGGCAATTCCTTCCTTAAATTATACTCTACAGAAATTGTTATATATATGCAAAAGTTATCTATCATGATAGAAGTCAAAACAGTTTTTACCTTTTAGGGGAGGGGTTAAAACAATGATTCTGCTGTATGTGTTGGGTGATACTTGTTTCCTTTTAATAATTCAGTAGGTATATTTTAAAGAGACTTTTATCAAGAAAAGAAAAAATAAAAACTTAAAAGATATATTAAATAAATGTAGTATGTAAAATTTCGGTCATAATTTAAACAAATCAACTATTAAACATCCTATCTAATAAAAGAGAAACATGGTAATTAGCCATACATCCACTACCCTTCCCATCGGCTAATCAGGGTGATATGCAAATTAACTGCCAGCCAAGATGGCAGCCGGCAGCCAGGCAGCTAAAAGCGAACATGAGGCTTGCTTGCTTCAGTGACGGAGGACTCCAACATTCCCCGCCTGCCGCTGCTGGCCTCTGAGCTTGCAGTTTGAAACACTATTACAAATATAGAAGCTAAACAAAACCCCAGAAAACTGCTTTCAGCCAACCGGGATCTCAGAGCTGGAGTTGAAACAGTGTTTCAATTATAGAACCCAAACAAACCAGATACCTGCTTTCAGCAGCCGAGGCCTAAGAGCTGGAGCCGAGCCTCAGAGCTAAAGCTGGCCCAGAATAAAAAAAAAAGAAAGAAAAAAAGGAGCGGTTGGGAGCTTCAGTCACCTGCCAGCCTGAAAACAGCCCTCAGCCCCTCACCCAGACTGGCCAGGCACCCCAGTGAGGACCCCCACCGTGAAGGGGGTGTGATCAGCTGCAAACAGCCATCATCCTCTCATCCAGGCTGGCCAGGCACACCAGTGGGAACCCCCACCCTGATCCAGGACACCCTTCAGGGCAAACCAGCCGGCCCCCACCCGTGCACCAGGTCTCTATCCTATATAGTAAAAGGGTAATATGCCTCCCACCACCAGGATCAGCAGAGCCACGAGGCCTCCTGGCACCGGGATCACCATGACAGGGGTCAGTGCCCAAACCCCCTGATCGCCCTGTGGCTCTGTGTGTGACAGGGGGCGGGGCCACAACCTCCCTATCCGCCCTGCTCTGTTTGTGACAGGGGAAGGCGCCCCAACCCCTTGATCAGCCCTGCTCTGTGCCTGATAGGGGGGAGCTCCCCAACCCCTTGATCACCCTGCAGCTCTGTGTGTGACAGGGTGGAGCTCCCCAACCCCCTGATGGGCCCTGCTCTGTGCATGACAGCGGGGAGCTCCCCAACCCCCTGATCGACCCTGCTCTGTGCGTGACAGGGTACGGAGCCCCAACCCCCCTGATGGGCCCTGCTCTGTGAGTGACAGGGGGTGGCGCCACAACCTCCCTATCGACCCTGCCTTGAGTGTGACAGGGGGTGATGCCCCAACCCCCCAATCGGACCTACTCTGAGCGTGACTGAAGGTGGCATCGCAACCTCCCGATCCTCCCTGCTCTGTGCATGACAGGGGATGGCGCCCCAACTCCCCAATCAGCCCTGCTCTGAGCCCGACCAGCGGCTGCACCTAGGGATTGGGCCTGCCCTCTGCCACCCGGGAGCAGGCCTAAGCCAGCAGGTCGTTATCTCCCGAGGGGTCCCAGACTGAGAGAGGGCACAGGCCTGGCTGAGAGACCCCCCTCTCCCCCCCGAGTGCACAAATTTTTGTGCACCGGGCCTCTAGTTTATTATATAATCAGGATAATTAAAATAATTACCAGATTTGAAGATTCCAAAAATAGTTAATTTTTAAAGAATAAAAAGGGTATTTTTACTTTTTAAAAAATAAAAATAGGGAGAAGGAGAGAGAGGGAGAACCATCAACAATGAGAGAGATAATTGATTGGCTGCCTCCTGCATGCCCGCCCCCCCTTGCCCCTGGGGCCTGAGCTGGAACCCAACTGGAAATCAAACCCCAACCTTCCAGTTCATAGGTCAACACTCAACCACTGAGCCACACCAGCCACAGAAATATTTTTATGTTTGAGCACATACTAAAATACTTCCGGTTGAAATCATATAGTGCTTGGATTTTCCAAGGTAATTCAGTTGAGGTGGTAAAGGAGAGAGAATATATAGTGCAAAGGATTGGCCAGAAGTTGGTAATTGATAAAAGTTCTTTCTTAGTGACAAGGAGGTTCATTATCTATTTCTCTATACTTTTACATTTATTTAAAATGTATCATAGATTGCAAACAAAATAAGTAAAAATAACATCAATGACAACAATTGAATTCCCAAAAGTTATAAACTCAAATTTGTACTTACTAACAAAGTTTCCTAGGTATAACATGCCAAATAAAAACTTCACACTTGAGGGGTTCTTATTATTCTTGTGGCTGTACTGCGTACTTAATTCCATGTTTGTTTATTGAATACTAGGGGTCCGATGCACGGAATTCGTGCAAGAGTAGGCCTTCGCACCTGCGGCTCCCTGAATCTCTCTCTTGCAGCCGAGGCCACCACAGCCCTGGCTTCATCCCGGAAAAACATCCAGAAGGACATCCGATCTAATTAACATATTAGGCTTTTATTATTATAGACTAGAAGCCCAGTGTGTGAAATCGTTCGGCCCTGCCCACCCACGCACGCCTCACCATGCTCGCAGCCCCTCTCACCCGTGCACGTCCTGCCATGTTCACAGCCCTGCCCACCCACAGGCCTCCAGCCTTGCTGCGATGGAGAATGCAGGCTGTGCTGCGTGAGCCAAAATCGAGCGAGACCCCAGACCTGCTACGTGAAGTGGGACCTCAGACCCACGGCGCCACGAGACCCACCAATGCACCTCCTGGTGTGTCCAGTCATTGGTTGTTACGGCATTATGGCCACAGGCCTTTTATTAATATAGATGCTTCAATATTTGTACAGAGATAGGGAGACAGCACATGGCAGTCTGGCATACTGAAGAGGGTCTAATACGCCTTCCATCAGTCTGTTAGTCTTTGGTTCGGAATATACTGCAGCCAGTTAAAAGGAGGTGAAAACTGTACTGCTTCATCAAGTGTCAAAGAAATACATTCAAATATCATTAGTACTGAATTCCAAAACTACCTGGCATATATTCTCCTGCACTCTAGAGAAAAGGCATTCACTATTCAGTTCAGGTAGGCATTACATGTTTTTATAGCAGCTCCAGAGACAGGGACACTAAGGAGTGTTGCAGTATATACTGAAACTGAGCTGCAAAAGTGACCGAACCAGTAAATTAAAAGTACCATGAATGTCAGATGAGTGACCATTGGGAACAACAGGCTACCAATGTGTAAACTCATGAATGAAAAAGTCAGACTCTTATTTTGAACCAAAAGACACTGAAAAGTGCAATTAATTGAAACTGGAAATAAGGGAAGGCAGCATATAAAAGAAAGATGCCTTATTTCTGGGAGAGATTAAACAAAGAAATGAATTCTTAAAGAAGGGAGAAGAAAGTGAAAGAGAACTAGAAAAATTAGACTTTGTTAGCAGAAGAGAACTTTCTGTAACTGGAGTAAAGAAGCAGAATATAAACACAGGTTTATTTAAGGTTGTAGAATTAATGGTGTGAAGTTGATAATTTTTAACTACTTGCATTGTTTTCCTGGATCATTTGTGAGATTGAGAGGAAGTCTCCATTTTTTTCATTATCTCTATTTTATATGGATTAATTGTAAACAGATGGTGATTTCTTAACATTAAATATATTATAATATATTTCAAAATATGTATGCCATGCAGTGAAATCCAGACCTTGTGAAGTCCTTAAATTAATCACCTCAGAAATATTTTAAAGTCTCACTCCCTAAAGGATACCTAAACTCCAATGAAAATGGAAGTTTTGTAAAAGATAAACCTAATCTATACAAACCTATCATTTGAAGGTTTGCTGGGATGGTATTGGTGAGGGATTTATAACTAAAGGGGTTACTTCAGATAAAAACCCAGAAGTGAAATTGATGGGTTCTCCTTAGTCTCTTATTATAGCTTTTGTTTTAAAGTCTATTTTGATCAGGTATAAGTATTGCTATCACACATTTTGGTTTGTTTCCATTTTAATTAAACATATTTTTTAATCCCTTTACTTTTAGTCTGTGTGTCTCTTTCAATCTGAAGTGAGTCTCTTGTATACTGCATATGTAAGAGTGTTGTTTTGTTTTTAATCTTTCAGCCACTGTATGCTTTTTGATTGAAGCATTTATATATAAAGCAATTATTATAAATATGTATGTATTGCCATTTTATTATCTACATATTTTATCTTTTTGTTTTCTTCTTTTTGTTTAAATGGCCCTTCAACATTTCTTGAGATGCTAGTTTGGTGGTGATAAACTCTTATAGTTTTTTGTATTTGTCTTTAACCTTTTACATTTTAATCATGGTATGTCTTGGTTTTAGCCTCCTTGGATTCAACTTGCTTGGAATTCACTGTACCTCCTGGACTTGTACATCTACTTCCTTCACCATGTTAGGGAAGTTTTCTGTCATTATTTTTTCAAATATGTTTTCAATTTTTTGCTCTCTCTCCTCTTTCTGGCATCCCTAGTATGTAAATGTTGGTACATTTGAAGTTGTTCCAGAGGATCCTTACACTATCTTCATGTCTCTTGTATTCTTTTGTCCTTTTTGGTATTTTGATTAGTTGTGTTCTGCTTCCTTATCTTCCAAATCGCTGATTTGATCTTCTGTTATATCTACTCTGCTGTTGGTTACCTATAAGGTATTCTTCATTTCAGTTAATGTATTCTTCATTTCTGACTAGTTCTTTTTTATGGTTTCCATGTCCTTTTTATACTGTTGAAGTTCTCACTAAGTTCAATGAGCATCCTCACAGCCATGATTTGAACTCTATATATGTTAGTTTGTTTGCTTCCATTTCACTGACTTTTTTATTTTTTTATTATTAATTTTTTTTTGAGATTTCTCCTGATCTTTCATTTAGGATCAGTTTATTTGGCTCCTCATTTCCTATATTGGTTTATATATATATTAGGTAAAGCTGCTACTCCTCCAGATTTTAGTAGAATGTCCTTATGCAATAGGTGTCCTGTAAGGTTCGGTGGAGGTCAAGGCCTCTAGGGTATGCCCCTCTGTGTAGGCTGTGCACCCCCTTCTGTTGTAATTGAGTTTTGATTACTGTTGGCATCACTGGGAGGGATTGACCCTGGGGCCAATCAGCTGCAAGGAGTGGCAGGGACTACCGTGGAGAAGCTGCTGTGCCGGGGCCAACTTCACAGAGTTGGACTCACTTCAGTGGGGCTTTGGTGTTTGCTAAGGTCATCCCTGAATGAATCACTTGTGGAGGTGGTTCTGTAACACTTTGACATTGTCTGAAGCTGTTCACCCAAAGCACTGTGTCTGAAGCCAACCCAGAAAGTTCAGGGCTAAGATCAACTACTACCTGTTTCCTACACTGGGCCACCTGCCATGAGCTACAGAGTGAATTACAGACAACTGCTACTTGTGCTGAGCTCAGAGGTGTCCAGGAGAGGCCAGGCTGCAAACCAAGGCTGGATGCTGCTAGTGCTAGACCTGTGGCCACTTACAACAGGTACAGGGTATGCAGAGGTCTGTTGCTACTTGTTTGAAAAATTTTAGGCAAGTCCAAAGCAGGAGCCAAGACAGACTGTTAGCATGGAGGAGCCACTGGAAATGGTTTGGAGGGTATTGCAAGTTGAATGGGATGACATCTCACCTGGGTGGGGAGACAATGTTGTAGCTATGTGATTTTAAATAAGTTTTTACCTGTTTGGCTTAGAAATGTGAAAGCTTTGGCTAAAAAGAGTGTTGATAGAGTAAGGGTAATAAAAGCCTTAGTAAGCCTTATGATGATTCCATTTGTACATGTACATAATATTTAACATTTTGAATATCACTGGAAATGCAAAATTGAGTGAACTAAGGCTAAATAAATGTAGGTTAAATCGTTTGTTAAAAAATAAAAAGTGACTTTGTTTCAAATATGTACTGGTGTTGTGCTTTGATATGTAAATAGCACATGCTAAACTAAAATTTGTATTCATATTCATTGCAATGCCTTCATCAATATATAGCACATTATTGGTTCCCTTTTTAATTTCTTTTAACAAAAACATCTTCATAAAAGCCTGATGTTCTACTGTTGAATCTCAACAATTAAACATAAATATTCTTTAAATTTAATGTCAAATTAACATACTACTTCTATTTATAAGTTTTCCAATAGGCCCAGAAAGAATTCCTATTTTCCTATTGTAGAAATCATTGGATAGGAATTAAATCATCAAATTAGACTGACATTAAATTATGGATTGAGTGTCACTTATATCCTTTTTAAAAATTGTATTTATTATCCCAATTAACAATATTTACATTTATTTCTAGAATATGAAGTGTTTAAGTATTTAAAATATTTTTAAAAGTATAGCACTATACTTATTTCAAATGACTGAGATTTGAGGTTTTGTATAATTATATTGTCAGACTATTATAAATAATATTTCCTAGTTTGTATCCATAATAAACATAATAATCTTAAAAGATCTATAAACATTCTATTATAAACAGGCATATCACCAGTCTTAGAAAAGTGTGAAATCTCCATATAGTTACGTATATACTATTTTAATAGGACTTTAATGTTACTTATATTTCTTATGATATCTTAAATTAAAAGGGTAAAGGTTTGAGTCCAAAGCAAAAACTAAAATAAGAACATGTTCTGGAAAGACATAGAAAATTTTACTTGCTACTATTCTTCAACTCTCAATATTTCCAAAGTGAAACTGCTGTTGAATTCAACACCTTGAAATTTGAGTATTTCCAGACACACAAATGCATAAAAAATAAACAAAATAAAGAAAACCACCTAACCAAACAAACACAAATCTGCCATAGAGATCATACAATGTTGTCTTGAAGTACAATAATATAAAAAAACTAGAGGCTTGCACAGTTAGGGTCCCTATGCCTGGCCGGTGATCCATGTTTAACAAAAGGCAACAATGAAACACAGACCTTTCCAATATATAGAGGGAGAGAGTAAACTTTTAGCACACATAATGCCCCTAAAATGTTCAGAACTGTATCTCTTCCCTCTTGTCTTCCAGAAGTGTATGGGAATAGTGGTTTTGTTATTAAGACTCTTTTAGCTATATTCTCAAAGTCCTTACTAAAGGTAAAAACTGTTGCTTGCCATAAGAAAAACATGTTACATTTCCACCAGTAATGTAGGGGTAACCCTTTTTTTTCACATACTCACTAGCACTTACTATTTTATTGTTATTAAATTATACCATCCTAATGGGTGTGAAGTGGTATCTCATTATGGTTTTGGTTGCATTGGCTTAATGATTAATATGATTGAGCATCTTTCCATGTACTCACTTGTTCAAAATTTGTATATATCTTACCAGTCTGTTCCATGCTTCTATGTCTGTGGATGTATTTTGTTCTTTAGTTTATTTTTTATTAGATTTCACATATGAGTGAGATCATGTGATACTTGTTTTTCTCTGACTGGCTAATTTCACTTAGCATAATACTCTCCAGGTCCCTCCATTCTGTCTCAAAGGGTAAGAGATCTTTCTTTTTTAATAGCTGCGTAGTATTGCATGGTGTAAATGTACCACAGCTTTTTTATCCACTTAATTACTGATGGGCACTTAGGCTGTTTCCAGATCTTAACTATTGTAAATTGTGCTGCTATGAATATAGTGATGCATATATGCTTTCTGATTGGTGTTTCGGGTTCCTTAGGATATATTCCTAGAAGTGGGATCACTGGAACAAATGGTAGCTCCATATTTAATTTTTTGAGGAAACACCATATTATTTTCCATAGTGGTTGCACTGGTCTGCATTCCAACAAGCAGTGTAGTAAGGTTCCCTTTTCTCCATGTCCTTACCAGCACTTGTCATTTGTTGATTTGTTGATGATAGTCATTCTGACAAGTGTGAGGTGATACCTCATTGTCATTTCAATTTGCATATCTGATGATTAGTGACTTTGATAATTTTTCATATGCCTCTGGGACATCTGTATGTCCACTTTGGAGAAATGTGTATTTGCTCATTTTTGATGGAGTTGTTCAACCTTTTTATTGTTGAGTTTTAAAAGCTCATTATATATTCTTAATGGATACATAATTTGCATTGTGTATGTTGTCCTTTTTCTTTCTTGATAGTGCCCTTGATATATAAATGTCTTTCATTTTGATGAAGCCCAATTTCTGTATTTTTTCTCTTTTGCCTATGTTTTTTATGTCATATGTAATTCATTGCCAAAAGCAGGACATGAAAATTTACCCCTTTGTCTTCTCTAAAAATTTTAGAACTTTCAGTACAATTTTGAATAGCATTCTTTTTAATAATGTTTGTGGGAAAGCTTTCAGGCTTTGCCATTAAATATGTTCTTAGCTTTTAGTTTTTTATAAATAATTTTACCATGTTCATTAGCTTACCTATATTCCTAGTTTTCTGATTATTTTTATCATGAAATGTTGTTGGGTTTTTTCAAATGCTTTTTCTGTATCAGTTGAGATAATTATGTGTTTTTCTTTGTCCCATCACACAGTGACATATAACGTGTTAATGTAGTTATTTTCTCCTACACTTTATTTTGAGGTAGTTATCCCATGACTTTTCTGATGAAATTTTTAAAATTTTATGATAATTTATATCAAAAAAGTTTTCTAGCAATGAGTGGATCAATTTATATGAAATGTTTGCCCAGCTGCCATGGGTCAGTGGTTGAGCTTCCATCCATGAACCAGGAGGTCATGGTTCAATTCCTGGTCAAGTTATATGTCTGGGCTGTGGGCTCAATCCTTAGTGTGGGGCCTTGCAGGAGGCAGCAGATTAATGATTCTCTCTCACCATTGATCTTTCTATCTCTCATTCCCTCTCCCTTTCTTTCTGAAATCAATAAAATATTTTAAAAAACATGATTTTATATCAGTGATTAACTGTTTTCTCTCACAGCTCTATTTAGATCTGAAATCTTAATGAAATTTGTTTTTATTTTTAGCATATTTTTATATTCAAACCATGATCTCCTGGTTCATGGGTTGATGATGGTCAATCACTGAGCCATTCCAGCCAGGCTAAAATTTCTTTCAATTTGTCAACATGAACTCATTAATTTCATTCCTTTTTGTTAGTGAACATTTAATAAAAGGTATTGACTGAAAAAGTATCTGCATTAATTTGCATGTGGTCATATATAAGTTTAATTTTAAAGTATTTATTAATTTTAAAAAATAACCTAAAAGACAATTGCTTCTATTTTAGCATGTAATAAATATTTAATTTGTTGTGCTCTAAAAATATCATCATCATCATCATCATCGTCATCATCATCATCATTATTCACATTGATTCCCAAGAAAATCAGTATAAAAGAATGCAAATTATACATTAGATTGTATATGTGTGCAGATATATACACACACAGGAGGAGGCAAAAATAGGATTACAGTTATAATACAAGTAAATAATACAATAATTAATAAATAATAATAATAGTATAAGAATAAGAAAGAACAAGAGAGGATGTGTATGAAGGGAAGATATTTGGAGATGATAATAAAGCTATTACTATGCTGCGGTAAAAAAGAAGGAACTCTTGCCTTTTGCAAAACTATGGATGGAACTGGAGAGCATTATGCTAAGTGAAATAAGCCAGTCAGAGAAAGATAAATACCCCATGATTTCACTCATTTGTGGAATATAGAGAACAACATAGACTGATGCACAGGGACAGATCCAAAGAGAGAAACAGCAATCAGACTATTAATTCCCAGAGGGAAAGTAGGGGAGGGAGGGGGCAAGGGGAAGAGATCAACCAAAGGACTTGTATGCATGCATATAAGCCAAACCAATGGACATGGACAACAGGGGGATGAGAGCATGGGAGGGGGGGGAGGATGGGAGTTTAATGGGGGGGGGGGGATAAGGACACATTTGTAATACCTTAACTAATAAAGAATTTAAAAACTTTAAAAAAAGATATTATTTAACCATTACGGACTGACAAATATCAGAAGGGAGGAGGTTGGGGTTAACTGGATAAAGGAAGGTAAAGGGAGTAGCTAAAGAGTATACATACATAGCCCATAGACACAGATAATAATGTGGTGAGGACCAAGGAAGGAGGGTATGTAGAACATCTGTAATAGAGTCAATAATATAAAGATTTAAATAAAAATACATTTGAATCAGTTTTACAATTTCATAAAATTAACCTCTGCCTCATTAATTTTTATATGATGCCTTAAGTACTTAGATTTCATAAGAAATGAGAGAACTTGTCAAAAATACATTAGAAGGCTTGGATTTTTCTTGAGTCTGTTTTTAAGCCTCAGTTTCATCACAAAATTCCTGAAATTTATGCCTTAGGTGCTAAACAAATTTATTAACAGAAAAAAACAATCGGCTTAATTTTCTTGGGTGACATTTGTAATGTAAAATCCTTACAACTGTGAATAAAACTAGGGTGAAAATATTTCATTGAGTGAGATATTTTGCTTATCATTGTTTGAAGACTTTTGTAAAAACAAAGACTTTGAAATAACCGTGTTTATTACATATCAGATATGCCTCAAAGACCTGTAAGTAACTCAGAAAGGTCAGCTGTAGAAAACAGCCTGCAAGCACCCCGTGTAATGAATTACAACTTCCGCCTCTGCAGATGCAGAGGATGACTCCTTCAATATCTGACAACATGTGCTTTGAAGTTTTCAATTACTCTCAGGAAACCGAACGTTTCTTCTAAAAAATATTTGACAAGCCTGGCTGAAAAATTTGACTCTGCAGAAGAAAATGCTGTTGGATCACTGGGCTGAGTTTGAAAGAAAAGCCGAAAGCGGAGGCCTGGCTTCTCACAGATGCAAAGGAACTTCTCGTGACATCAAGCTTCTGAAACTGAAACTCCCAAAGCCCTTTTCCCGGCATCGAATGACACTTAATTCCAGAAAAATAAAACGCGTGTCGCTATCTTAAAAAAGAAAGAAAAGTCACTTTATAATGATAAACACCTCAATTTAAAGTTATACTATTTATGAATTCCTACATATAAAATGACATGGTGATAACTTAATGAGCAGAGGTTATAGGCGATACATAGATACCTAGGCCAATCAGGTAGAGAAGAAATTAGAAGAGATATCTAACTAAAATGATCAATAACAGACCTGAGAAGCCATTCCAAGAACTCACCTCTATATTGACTTAAAAGCCAACTTTTAAGAGATTGTAACAGAATGTTCATCCCATAAAATAACCCATGAAAACTTTATAAAACTTAAATCTCAGGCACATCCAGAGCCAGGAGAATTAGTGAAAGCTTGAAATATCTTCTTATACAGAGAAACATGTAGCTGTTCCAGAGCTAACACGTGTTCCATCTTCATTCAGTGAAAGTATATTGGGGGTCAATGGGAAAAATGAACAAACAAAGGGGACATCTGAAATACTTTCAACAATAAAGATAATTTAAAAAAAAATACAGGTCAAAATATAAATGCACCTTTCATCTTGGTGGGTGTGGCTCAGTTGGTTGGGTGTTGCCCTGTGCACCCAAGGGTTGCCCATTCAATTCTAGGTCAGGTCTCATGCTCCCAGTAGGGGTGTGCAGGAAGCAGCTGGTCCATATTTGCTTTCACATCAATTTTTTTTCTCTCTTTCTAAAAAATCAATACAAAATCTAGCATAGCCAACGGACACAAGACACTGGGGGCAGGAGGTGGAAGAGGTGAGGGCATGTGCCAGGGGATAAGGGATCCCAGGCGGGGGGTCAATAGGGAAAAGGAGACATATGTACTACTATTTGTAACTAGAAGCCCGGTGAATGAAATTCATGCATGGGGGTTGGGGAAGGGTGGGTCCCTCAGTCCGACCTGTACCCGCTCCAATATGGGATCCCTCAGGGGATCCCTCTCCAATATGGGAGCTCTGATGGCTTAGGCCCACTCTCCATGGTTCTCTGCTCTCTGTGGCTTCTGGCCGCTCAGCGCGCGCTGCCCAGAGGCCCTCCACAGCCGGGGTGGATGCTTGCCTCATCACCGCAGTGACAAAGCAAGCATTCCTTCAGGCTACTCACACTGCCCACTCTCAACAGCCACCCCCACAGAACTGGCGGACTCTGGAGGAGCTGAGGGGACTGAGCACCACCATCTTTGTGATGGAGTGACAGTTAATTTGCATATTACCCTCTTATTAGATAGGATACTTTAACAAACAAACTAAAATGAATACAAAATCTTAAAAAAATGTACCTTTTTGCATTAAAAAAAGAATGAAATGCCTTCTATTTCAATATCAACTTATCTTTGGTTTTATTTATTTTCACCAAGAGGAAATATACTAATGCATTTTTAGTCTAGTGAACAGAAGTATTTCTCTTTCTTTAGTTTAATACAAGAGAGTATTTTTTAATGCATATCTACTAGAGCTTCAATTTTTCTAAAAGATAAAAGTTAAAATACGCTAATGGCTGGTAGCACACTAACCAAGATTAACTACTAAGATATTACTCCAAAGGGAGGAAAAACAAAAATGACCTAAAACAATATAAGCAATTTTTAAAAATGCCTCTTTTCATCTTGGGGATACATCACGAATCTTAACAGTATTTTTACAACTTTGTGAATAATAGGAAATTTTAATGCTACTGAGCAACTAGATTTCAAGGGGCATAGTGAGGTGGTTAAAAAAGTATTCCCAAAAATATTGTAGAAAAATGCAGCATAAACTAACTATGGAACAAGGGACATTTCAGTCATTCTCTCTTGTCTAGCACCATGGTCGGCAAACCGCGACTCGCGAGCCACATGCGGCTCTTTGGCCCCTTGAGTGTGGCTCTTCCACAAAATACCACATGCAGGCATACATGTACAGCGCGATTGAAACTTCATGGCCCATGCACAGAAGTTGGTATTTTGTGGAAGAACCAGTATTTTGTGGAAGAACCACACTCAAGGAGCCAAAGAGCCACATGTAGCTCGCGAGCTGTGGTTTACCGAGCCGCAGTTTTCTGACCACTGGTCTAGCAGATTAAAAAAACAACTGTATTTTCAAGTGTATCTTATGTACACAGAAGTCATTTTTCAAATAAAAACAAATTGGTTATTGTATCTTTGTTAATAGACTGTTATAATGTATGTGATGGACAATGATTTTCTTAAAACAATTTGATAAAAACATAGTTTACATGGACAACTCCAAAGACATGAAACCAAATGAATATTTTAATAAAACGTTTAAAGCAAAAATATTCATAGGAATAGTAATGAGGGTTAGGAACCTAGAGAATACTATGGTAAGTGAAATAAGTCAGACTGAGTAGGACAAACACTGTATGATCTCATTTATACATGGAATCTGAAAAACAAAGTCTCACTCATAGAAACACAGAGGATAATAGTTACTGGGACTGGAGGTGCGAGAAATTAGGGATGCTAGTCAGAGGATACAAGCCTTGAGTTGTAAGATGAATTAGTTAATAATATTTTATTGTGTACTTGAAATTTGCTAACAGTAAATTTAAGTATTCTCACTACACACACAAAATAACAATGTGAAATGATGGGTGTGTTAATTAACCCAATTGTGATAATAATTTCACAATGTATCAAATCATTATGTTGTACACAATTACACACACACATACAGACAGACACACACAATTTTATTTGTCAACTATAGATCAATAATACCAGTGAAAGCTTTTAAAAAGAACCTATACAGGATTAAGTTTGATATTATTTCCATCTTATATTAAATCTTTACCTAAAATGTTTATTTTTGCAGGTTAGCATCCTTAGCAATTACATATGCTGTTTAATTACACAAGCACTATTGGTTAAGAATTCCATTTAAAAATAATAAATGAGACTGATGCAGCCACTGTGGAAGACAGTATGGAGTTTCCTCAAAAAGTTAAAAATGGAACTCCCACTTGACCTAGTAATCCTTCTAGGAATATATCCCAAGAAACCAGAAACACCAATCAGGAAGTATATATGCACCCCTATGTTCATAGCAGCACAATTTTCAATAGCTAAGATTTGGAAACAGCCTAAGTGCCCATCAGTAGATGAGTGGATTAAAAAACTGTGGTACATCTAAACAATGGAATACTATCTATACTAATAAAAGAGTAATATGCTAATTAGACCAGACATCTTCCAAACATCCTTCCAGATAAAGCCATGGTGGCGGGGGCCGAGGCAGAAGTGGTTAGGGCCGATCAGGCCAACATGGGAGAGCAGTTAGGGGTGATCAGGCTGGCAGGAGAGGGCAGTTAGGGGCGATCAGACCAGCAGGGGCAGGCAGTTAGGGGCGATCAGGCCGGCAGGCGAGAAGTTAGGTTTATCAGGCTGGCAGGGAGAGGTGGTTAGGGTGATCAGGCAGGCGAGTGGTTAGGAGCCAGTGGTCCTGAATTGTGAGAGGGATATATGACTGCCAGTTTACGCCTGATCCCACCAATCCCAGATTGGAGAGGGTGAAGGCCAAGCTGAGGGGACACCCCCACCATGCTCCAATGTTGTGCACCAGGCCTCTATAAAAAGAAGGAACTTTTATAGAGTTTGCAACATTTGCAAAAGCATGAATGGAACTGGAGAGCATTATGGTAAGAGAAATAAGCCTGTCGGAGAAAGATAAATATCACATGATCTCACTCATATGTGGGATATAATGATCAACATAATTTGATGAACAAAAATAGAATCCAGAGACAAATGGTCGGGGAGGAGGGGTTAGAGAGCAACCAAAGGACTTGTATGCATTCATATTAGTACAACCAATGGACACAGATACTGGCATAGTGGGGGCTCTCCCAGAGTGGAAATGGCTGGGGAGGGAATGGCTGAGATTGGGGGTCAATTGGGGAAAAAGGAGACATATGTAAAACTTTAGACAATAAAAAAAAAGATTCAGTAAAGGACCAAATGAAAAAAAAATAATAAAATGAGATTCCATTGCATTATTGGATTCTTTATGCTAGGATATACACTGTTTATGGCACAACCATATTGTTCTAGTGTTTGAAGCATTGTACCTCTATATAACTATGGAAACACTGAAAACAAATCACAGACCACTAGATATTCTTAACTATTAAAAAGCTGTTTAAGAAATTACTGCTGAAGTGGAGAAATAAATAACCTTCCTCTTCATTTAATATTAGTAGCCATTATTAACACACATAAATGTTGAGTCAATAAAATAGCCACTTATCCACCTCTTTCTAAATCTACCTTTGATTGCATGAGAGAAAGAATAAAATGCCTTCTGAAATTTTTCAGTTGTATTTTGTCTTTCTGACTTAAAAGCATATATAATTTTCAACTTGAAGTAGTGAAAAAAAACCACTTCAAATCTACTTCTTGCTTTATTTGCTGAGTACTATTTTTGTATCTGACAATTCAAAAATGTGACCTACTTTTTCTGAAGGTTGTAAAATAAATGGCATGCCTTTGCAATTGTTAATGTGATTGTTCCACTTTAAAAAATCAAGTTAAATTTTATCCTCATGATTGAGATTAATTTCCAACCTGGTGAAAGAGATAAATATAATACTACCTTTGATGAAATGAAGCAAATAATAATAATGATGTGCTAGTCTATACACGTTGACTGGTAGCAATGTAAGCAACATACTACAAATTTGATAAAGCATGCCCAGAACATGTGAAATTCCTTTACACTCATTTAACTGAAATAATATTCATTGGAGACCATCTAGATGAGATGATAGTACTGAGAGTAGTTTCATTATTTTGATGACAACTTTATTTTTTGTATTTAAATTTCATTCAATCATATCAAATTATCGAACCAAGCTTTGTTTGATCCTGAAAAGGTTGCAAACATATAAATCACCTGTATTTGATTATCATCAGATTATGAGTAAGTTGTAAGTATTTTATTAAAGTATATTTTCATAGAATGACACAATAGTGTATTGTGACTAGATTTTTCCCCAATCAATTGCATTTGTGAGTATCATCCATGTTCTCTTTTTTAAAATATATTTTTTATTGATTTCAGAGAGAAAGGGAGAGGGGGAGAAAAATAGCAACATCAATGATGAGAGAGAATCATTGATTGGCTGCCTTCAAGGGAAAATATTTGCTTCACCTTTTCATGTGTTTTTGGCTAATAGCTATATCCTCTCCATGAAGTACCTCTTTAAGTCATTTAGTTTTCTTTAGTGATTCCTATATTTACAGCATTTATTTGTAGTTCTTCGCTGGGGCTGACTGGCAGACCCTGAACAACAGATGAATGATTACTCTAACAGACATTTCTGTGAAACAGAGGGCTAAGGCACTATGTGGCTATTGCCACCAAGTAGCCCTGTTTGCCTGACTCCTTTAGTTTTTATTGTCATAACCGCTTGAACTAGAATTAATCTTTAGATACAATCAACAAGGTAAGTATCCTTGGGAAAGTATATGCTTCTACAAGGTTGGGTCTTTAAAGACTAAACATAGAGATTCTAGCAAAACCCCCAGGGAACTGGACTTGTTTGGAAAAGTCAAGGTGGGGACTGCTACCTTCCTTTGGCAAGGTCCCCACAGAGGCCCCTGATTTTCGGAGAATCCTCCTTACAGACATTCTAACCAAGGCCTGTGCTTCCCCACAGTTCTTTGTCTAGTTTAGATGTGAGTACTGTTTAATGCATGTCAACCAACTTCCACTTGACACTTTATTTTCACTGTGTATTGAGACAATAAATAGAAGCTCCTGATTTTGATATAGTCCAATTTATCGATCTTTCTTTTATGGTTGCCGTATTTTTGTCTCCAAATATGTTTATCTAATTCTAACTCAAGTCAATGATGTTACTCCCCTACATTTTTATAGACTATTTATTGTTTTTTTCTTTTAAAATTGTATCAACAGTAGACTTGAAATTGATTTTTGTATATGGTATGAAATATATATTAATACAGTTTTCCTACATGGACATGAAATGGTCCCAGAAGTTTTTGCAGTGTTAAATTCTTCATAACTCCAATGATCGAATATGAATTATCATCATCTAGGCTCTTCATTCTCTGTCATGTATCTGTTTGCCAATTCTTGGGCCCTTAGCACACTATCTTACTATAAACTTTAATACAGTTAATAATACCTTGTTGTTGTTTTTCCAATTTTCTTCAACACTGTCTTGGCTATTCTTGATCTTTTGCATTTCCATGTAAATCTTAGAACTGTAATGACATTTCTGAAAAAATATCCATAGCATCAAATCTACAAACCAATCAGAATTTGAAGAGAATTGACATTAAATATACCCAGTTCAAAAGTAATATATCTACACTAATAAAAGAGAAACATGGTAATTGGCGTACGACCGCTACCCTTTTCATTAGCTAATCAGCGAGATATGCAAATTAACTGTCAGCCAAGATGGCGGCCGGCAGCCAGGCAGCTAGAAACTAACATGAGGCTTGCTTGCCTCAGTGATGGAGGAAACCAACGTTCCCCGCCTGCGGCTGCAGGCCTCTGAGCCTGCAGTTTAAGAAACTCTGTAACAAATACAACTGGACTTCAGCCAGCAGGATCGCAACATTGTAAGCAAAGGCCAGAAACCTACTTTCAGCCGTGGAGGCCTACGAGCTGGAGCCAAGCCTCAAAGCTAAAGCTGGCCCAGAAAAAAAGAAAAAAAAAAGAAAAAAAGGAGCAGTTGGGAGCTTCAGTCACCCCCAGCCTGAAAACAGCCCTCAGCCCCTCACCCAGACTGGCCAGGCACCCCAGTGGGGACCCCCACCCTGATCCAGGACACCCTTCAGGGCAAACCAGCCAGCCCTACCCATGCACCAGGCCTCTACCCTATATAGTAAAAGGGTAATATGCCTCCCAGCACCAGGATCAGCAGAGGCACAAGGCCTCCCGGCACCGGGATCAGCGTGACAGGGGGCAGTGCCCAAACCCCCTGATCGCCCTGCTGCTCTGTGTGTGACAGGGGGCGGGGCCACAACCTCCCTATCCACCCTGCTCTGTTCGTGACAGAGGAAGGCACCCCAACCCCCTGATAAGCCCTGCTCTGTGCGTGATAGGGGGGAGCTCCCCAACCCCCCCCCCCACGGGCCCTGCTCTGTGTGTGACGGGGTAGAGCCATAACCTCCCCATCAGCCCTGCCCTGAGTGTGAGAGTGGCGGCGCCCCAACCCCCTGATGGGCCCTGCTCTGTGTGACGGGGGCAGGGCCCCAACCCCCTGATTGGCCCTGCTCTGTGCGTGACAGGGTACAGAGCCCCAACCCCCCTGATGGGCCCTGCTCTGTGAGTGACAGGGGGCAGTGCCCCAACCCCCTGATGGGCCCTGCTCTGTGAGTGACAGGGGGTGGCACCACAACCCCCCAATTGGCCCTACCCTGATCGTGACTGAGGGTGGCATCACAACCTCCCAATCTCCCTGCTCTGTGCATGACAGGGGAAGGCGCCCCAACTCCTCAATCGGCCCTGCTCTGAGCCCGACCAGGGGCTGCACCTAGGGATTGGGCCTGCCCTCTGCCACCCGGGAGCAGGCCTAAGCCAGCAGGTCCTTATCTCCCGAGGGGTCCCAGACTTTGAGAGGGCACAGGCCGGGCTGAGGGACCCCCCCTTCCCCCTGAGTGCACAAATTTTTGTGCACCGGGCCTCTAGTTTATATATATTAAGATATATCATTCTTTTGTATATTCTTTTATTTCATGCAATAGTGTCCTAGAATGTTTAAAGACATAATTCATAGAAATGTTGTACACCTTTCATTGTTTTCATGACTGCACACCTTTGATTGGATGGGGAGAGTCCTATTGGTTGAAATAGAATTCTAGGAACTCAGATGGAAGGAACACAGTGCGGAAGCAGGCAGTTTAATTTAGCCTTCTACCTGAAGTGCAGTTTGTGTGAGTTGCCCTTTTTAAAAATGGATGCTAAGTTCCCCTTTTAAATTTGAACCCAGTTAGCCACCCAGGGCCTCTTCTTGGTAGTATCTTCTTTTTCATGGTCTACACTTTCTACTCTAATAAGTATATCTACACCCATGTGGCTCAGTGGTTGAGCATAGACCCCATAACCAAGAGGTCACCAGTTCGATTGCTAGTCAGGGCACATCCCTGGGTTTTGATCCCTAGTAGTGGGCACTCATGAGGCAGCTGATCAATGATGTTTTCCTTTCATTTCCTTTCTATTTCTCTACCCATCTTTCTCTCTCTCTCTCTCTCTCTCTCAATCAATAAAAACATATTTAAAAAAAATAAGTATACCTACTAAAGAAACCTAAATATAATTTACTAAGACTTTAAAAAATACATGGACATTGAATTTCATAAAATCCTTTTTTCTTAATGTTCATGTATGTTTTTAAATTATCATTATGTATTAAATTACACTATGAAATCATAGTGAAGCTATGAAATCATCTTGGCATTACTGATGTTAATGACCTCTAACAAATACCACCATGAAGACACCATACTAGTATTTTAACAATTTGGGTTTATTGATTCTTGCAGCAGGGAGAATACACACTAAGGAGAACTGAAGGATGTCTTAGTAAGGGGCTGTTAGAAAGAACTTGTAGAATGTGGATAAATGTGGTGCTTTTCAAGAGTGTTCAAGGAAGCTGGACTTAGCTCTGTATTGAATGTTTTCAGGACATGGGGCAATTTTAAGATTGGAATTTAAATAAAGCTTTTTGATACAGAAAAAGGAGTGGAACAAGACTAAAGCTGTCATTGGTACAGGAATGGCAGTAACTCATATTAACCAAAATAAGGGGGTGTTTGGCTATTCTGTGGTATGAATAATCATCATTTTTAAACAGCTTTATTGAGGTATAATTGACATACAGAGAGCTATCCATATTTAATGTACACAATTAATACGCTTGGAGATAAGTATCTGTGTAAGACATGATAATGGAGTAATTTTCTTTCTTCTTCATTTTTTTTTTTTTTTTGGTCTTGATCCATCATGACCACAGAGCGGACTTGTGTGTTGTTCATGTGCTGTAAAATTACTAAGATTTAATATGAGAAAATAAAAATCTAGCTGTGGTTACCAGGATAGCGCTAAAGTTGATAACATTTCCAACATCAGGTCCTAGATGATGATGGTGCAGGCTAGCTTCTGGATGGCTGAGGTTGCTCTTCTCTTTCTCACTGAAATTAATACAGCACAGTTTAGTTTATATAGTACTGAATTGGTTTTCTGATTTCATTTAGAATTTTTGCAACTATGTTCATGTGTACATTGACCTGTAGTTTTCAGAATGTTCTTGTCAGATTTTATCATACTTATGTTGATCTTTCAAGAATGTTTTTTTACTTAAATTTTTAAAATATATATTTTTTGGAAAAATTCAATATAAGTATTATATGTCATTTAGGGGCTTTTATTACATCAGAATATATAATTCTATAATCAATAGTAAAGATAATCCTATCTAATAATAGAAAAACAGGGTAATTGACAGTACCTTCGCTATGCTTCCCATTGTCTAATCAGTGAGATATGCAAATTAACTGCCAACAAAGATGGCGGTTAATTTGCATATGTAGGCAGGAAGCAGTGGAGCGAAGAATGAAGGTGGCTCTGGTCGGAGCAGCAAAGGCTTTGAAGGTGACTCTAGCCGGAGCAAAGGCCTGGGTCCCCGGTGCTGAAGGAAAACCGGTGCAGGCAGCCAGGGGAAGGGAAGGCCTATTGCACGAATCTTTTCGTGCAACAGGCCTCTAGTATGTAATAATTAACATAGTGGATTAATAACTATAAATAAAGATGAATTGCTTTAAAACAATACATTAAAATACCCTCTATATTAATTTATAGCAAGTAAATCTCATATAATTCACTTATATCAGATATATCTATTTAAACAGATTTTCATGTATGCTAATCTCAATTATAGCTGCTATATTGAATCTAACAAATATGGAAATACTTTATTATTTGAAAAATAGCTAGTTCTATATTAGTCATTTACTCAGTCTGAAAAATACCATTACTCTCAATATTTACTAATAGAAAGATGTATAAGATTAGTTTTTACCAAAACTATCTTCTTACTATTCTATAGTAAGATAACCTTCTTAATCAGTTGATCAAATAACTAGAAGAACATAACTGGAGTTCTGCTAACTCCCTGGAGATTGGCTTTGGGTAAGGATATTTTTTAGTTGATCAGTAATAACAACCCATGTAACCTCATCACCAAGGCTTTAGGTTAGTTACCATGACAACACTAACAGATGTGAAACTGTTTAGGCAGTTGTCAGTCCAAGCAGGGCGGGGGGGGGGGGGGCGGGGGGGGGGCGGAGGGGAGAAGAGGGGTTAACAGAGGGCAAGCCTGATGTGATCCAGAGGTAGCCCAGCACAGTACAACTAGTTCACAGAGTGCAGATGCCGAGTCCAGAGTCAGGAGGTGGATCTGAGGACTGCAGCATCTCCAGACTTCCTGAGAGTGGGGCCTGCAGCCATCCTTTCCAATACTGTCAGGGAGCTCCTCAAAGTTTTCCACATTGGCCAAGATGGCACAGGGGAGGTTCTTATGACCAGTGTGCCAAAAGCTAGAAAGATGAATGGACAGAGCCCCAGTGCCTGGGAAGCTAGAAAGATAATTGCATAGAAAATATGCCCTCCCATTCCTATCCCTATCGGAACCATGGAGAAAGAAGTCCACCATTCTTCCAGGTCCCCATACCTGAAGGAAAACTCCTTTCATTTTGCACCAACACCTGTCTCACAAATTTGGCTTTTATTGTGGCAGGCAGCTGAACCTGTGTTTTCAGTTACATAACCATTATTCCAAAATTATTTAATTTTGAAACCAAGAGTGAGGAGCTACTATAATGCCTATAAATAAACAATGTAATGTAACACACCGATTGTCACAGACTAAAGTATGATCACACACACACACACACACACACACACACTGATGTACACAAATGAATGTATGTTAAACTGGTGAAAATTTAATAAGATTGGTAAATTGTATCAATGATAATTTTCTGGATATGATATTTTATTGTTGATAATTATGCAGGATGTTACTATTGGAGGAAACTGGGTGAGGATATACAGGAGCCCTGAATTATTTCTGACAATAGATGTGAATCTACAATTATCTCAAAAATTTCAATGCAAATAAGATTTAATAAGTGAACTATGATCAAGATAAGTGAGAGATAAAAATAAAAAGTATTTTTAAGTCATGGGAGCTGTGGTTTAAAAATGGCCAATAATAAAGAATTTTGACTCTATTTTCTAGTTATTGTGAGTGAGCATTTATAGTTAAAATGGGCTGCTATTCTTAATCTGAAGTAATGGCAGAGGAAAACCTTTAAACTTCTATATAAGTATATATTTTCTTGTATTTTTTTTTGTTAATTCTCATCCAAGGATATTTTTTCCATTGGTTTTTAGAGAGAATGGAAGGGAGCGATAGGGGGAGAGAGAGAAACATTGATGTGAGAGAGACACATTGATTGGTTGCTTCCCATACCTGCCCCTACCGGGGCCAGGGATAGAAAATGCAACCAAAGTACATGTTCTTGACCAGGAATTGAACCTGTGACCCTTTGGTGCACAGGCTGATGTTCTAACCACTGAGTTATGCTGGCTGGGGCTATTTTCTCATATTTTATATAATCAATTCAATCTTAGAAACAAAAATAAAGATTTTTCTTGAAAAAGGTAATGAAAAAGAAAGATAAAAAATAGCAACAGCTATAAATAATGATCCTTCATTATTTCATTACTTTTATTTTTATCTTAGCAATTGCAGTTACCTTATTTTGTTAATTTTATTTTATAAATTTCTTATCAATATTTCATTACATTTTTGATATTCTCAAATTTGATAGTATATCCATATACTAATTAACATTAATTATCCATAAAACAGATGGGAAGAGTAGGTATAAAAATGGTCTCGAAACCCTAGAATAGATGATAGAGTGTATAGTCTATTAACTTTTGTTTAAGGGATGGAGGGCTTACTGCAGTCACTTCAAACCACTTTCTCTTTTCTGTATATTTTAACAAGAATAGGTATTTTTTCAAAATTCACAGTATAATCGGGGAAAAGGAAATGTTTCAGAAAGCAGATTGACAGAAGTAAAGTGTGAAACCCGAGTGTAATAGCAGGAGCAGAGGAGGAAAAGATAGAAAAGCAAAACTAAACAGCCTTTACTGTAAAGGCAGCCAGTCATCAAAGGGTCAATGTGAATATCAAAATTTTACAGTTATGGTAAAGTGATGCTCTCACTGTTGATCTTGCATTGTTAATACATTAAATTATGCTGAACAACTCTTTAAGAAGCCACTTAAAATAACCTGTTTAGTGCAATACTTATAATAATGACAAAATATCTCAGTGACTTTTTATTTTCCTTTTATTGTGTGCATATTATGCACTAGGAAGTCTCATTTTATGGGCCATAGTTTATTTGAGGTAATCTATGCTGATATTTTTTTCACTCATTGTAAAGAAAAATAAATTGAGAGAAGTTGTGAGTCCCGCAATGTAACATAGCTCAAAAGTTTAAAAACTGGATATAAAATAACTTACAGATATAAATCCGTAAAAAACTATTTTTAAATAGTTTTATTTTTTCTAATGTACAGCACTTCTCTTGAGGTCTCACATTTAGTAAAACATTTTATTCCAGTTATTTCCTATGATTATGATCTTTGCTTTAAGTAAATTTAGTTGAGAAATGTCTTTCTTTTTTAAAAATGTATTTTTATTGATTTTTAGAGCAAAGAAGGGAGAGGGATAGAGAGAAACATTCATCTTCACTTCTTATGCATGGTAAGAACCCTATACGGTAATAGTGTTTCAGAAAGAGGAGATAATATATTTGTTGTAGAATACTGAGGAACAGAAAAACTGAAGCAATTCAATTTGAAGGTGAGGGTACACTTATTCAAAATTCCTGACAATCTGCCATCTCCAGTAGGTTTTACTTGGCCCAGGCATCTGTACTCCATGACATTAAGTCAGACCAAGGAGCTGGGCTTTGTCTCAAACAAGCTACGTTGTAAGCTTTTTTAAATTTAATGCCTTTCTTTAAAAAAAAAGTTTTCATTGTTAAAAGTATAACATATGTTTCCTTTTCCGCCCATTGACCTCTCCCATCCCTTCCCCGCCCCCACCCCCACCCCAGGCGGTCATCATCCACTGTAAGCTTTTAAAAAGAGGAGTATGTTCTCTGGTGAGGTGAGAGAGCGAATAGTCTTCGAAAAGCAAAGACAAAAAGAGCAAAGCTTTCACTAAGTCCTGAATGAATGTACTAGGAAAGAATTATAAAAGCGGAAACTTTTCCAGCCTGATAATGGCATTCCTGCTGAGAGTGTAAGCTCCCGAAGTGTGCAACGGAACCCAGAAGAGTGGTTTCTCAGACAAGAAGATTGATTCTGCAATTCTCCATCTGCACATGGCTGTCAGCCTGATCGCACTCCTTTCTTTAAAAGCATTAGCAAGACAAGTATTGATTTTTCCACCACGGTATTTACATGTTTGTGCCATCTACCCCTGGAACACAGGAAACTGACAATGCCCCCTCCACATTTTTGCTAGTCTATGTACTGTATCGGCAGCCAAAGTAGAATCTGATGGCATTTGGGAAAAATCGAGTGATTGACAGCTTTGTAAATTATGGACACAAAAAAGAATGGATCCATGAAGTATGCTTGGCAAAATTTAAGGAAACAGAGTGGGCTTTCTTGCTTTAGAAGAAAATATTGTTTTGCTCAATAATGTACAAAAGAATTTGAAATTTTACATTTCCGTATTGTGAGTAGACTAAACATTAAAACCATGTGTCTATAAATTGGATTATACATATAAAGTATCCAGTAGAAAAATAAATGTTAATACTCTAAATATTAAATTTATTTATGTATTTATTTATTTATTTATTTATTTATTTATTTATTTATTTATCTGTCTATCTATCTATCTTTTACAGCCCATCATCTGTAAACTGTATTTGTATTCACCACCCAAGTCAAGTCTCTGTCCATCACTATTTATCCCCCCTACACCCTTCCACACTCCCCACCTACCCTCTCACTAACAATAACCACACTGTTGTTCATACTAATGAGCTTTTTGTCTTTTTTTCTTTTTTGCTCAACCTCTCCACTCTCACCCCATCCAACCTCACCCCCAATAGCCATCAGAACTGCACTCGATCTATGAGTTTGTCTGTCTTCTGCTTGTTAGTTCATTTTGTTCATTAGATTCCACAAATCATATGGTACTTGTCTTCCTCTGATTGGCTTATTTCATTTTGCATAATACTCTCCAGGTACATCCATGCTGTTGAAAAGGGTAAGATTTCCTTCCTTTTAAAAAGCCAATTACTATTCCATTATTTAAATGTACCATAAGTTTTTATCTTTTTATTTTTTTTAATTTTTTTTATCCTTACTCTAGGATATGCTTACAGATTATAGAGGGAGGGGAAGGACGGGAGGGAAAGAGAGACAAGGAGAGAGAGGGAGAGAAAGAGAGAGAGAGAGAGAGAGAGAGAGAGAGAGAGAGAGAGAGAGAGAGAGAAACATTGATGTGAGAGAAACAGAACAGTTGCCTCTCTTGTGTCCTCAACTATTGACTGAACCTAGAACCTAGGTATTGAGAGGGCGAGGGCTAGACCCTCCATCTTACCCTGGATCCTCCATATTTGGGCAGCAGCCATTAGCCATGTGCTCGGCAAGGAGCTTCTTCCCGGAAGCCCAAGCCTCTGCTCTTTAAACTAACCAATGACAATCAAGGGACGCGCGCGCCATAGACACAACCACATCCTGTGTAACAAGACCCCGACTTGCACCTGGCCAATCAGCAGGGCCCACAGTCCTCTCTCCTCCCCTTACTCCAACCCCCCTAATAAAACCCCTCTTCCCACAGTGCTAGCTCTCTCTGCCCCCTGACACTGCATCGGCGAGTGTGGGGGGAGCTTGAGCTAGCCCGAATAAAGACTCTACCTGCTTTTGCATCGGACTCGGCTGGCTCCCTGGTGGTCTTTTGGGGATCCTGAAATCTGGGCTTAACAGTATATGCCCTGATGGGGAATTGAATCCATGACCCTTCAGCGTATGGAATGGTGCTCCAACATACCAATTCCACCCAGAGCTAAATGTACCACAAAATTTCATCCACTCATCCACTGGGCTGTATCCAAAACTTGGCTACTGCAAATAAAACTGCAATAAACATAGAGGTGCATATATTCTTTGGAATAAGTGTCTCAAGTTTCTCCAGTTATATTCCCAGAAGTGAAATCATTGGGTCATAAGGCAGTTTCATTTTTCATTTATTGATGTAGCTCCATACTGCTTTCCAGAATGCCTACACCAATCTGCATTCTCACCAACAGTGCACAAGGGTTCCCTTTTCTCCACATACCCACCAACACTTCTTTATTGATGATTACCATTCTGAAAGGTGTGAGGTGATGTCTCGTGGCATTATTTTGCATCTCTGATGATTAATGAGGTTGAACATTTTTTCATATGTGAGAAGCCCACAACCCAGGTATGTGCCCTTGACTGTGAATCAAGTCAGCAACCAAAGTTCACTGGACATGCCCAACCAACTGAGGCACACTGGCCACAGCAGGATCATTTTAGTTTGATATAGGACCATCTGTTTATTTTTTCTATCGTTTCCCTTGCCCCAGAAGATATAAAGATTGCTACAAAAAATGTCCAAATTTTACTGCCTATATTTTCTTCTAGGATTTTTATGGTTTTGAACTTAACATTTAAGTCTTTAATCCATTTTTAGTTTATTCCTGTATATGGTGTAAGTTGGTGGTCTAGCTTCATTTTTATTCATGTGTCTGTCCACTTTTCCTAACACCATTTATTTTATAGACTATGTTTATCCCATTGTATGTTTTTGCCTTCTTTGTCAAATATTGACTATAAAGGTGTTAGTTTATTTCTGGGTTCTTTATTCTGCTTCTTTGATCTATACTAGTATATCTGTATTTATGCCAGTACCATGCTGTTTTGATTACTATGGCTTTGTAGTATAGTTTGATATCAGTTAGGATGATACCTCTAACTTTGTTGTTCTTTCACAAAATTGCTGTGATTATTTGAGGTCTTTTGCATGAATTTTTGGAATATTTGTTTTACTTCTGTGAAATATGCCATTGGCCTCATGATAGGGATTGTGTTGAATATATAGATAGCTTTGGGTCGTTTGGACATTTAATTATGTTAATTCTTCCTATCCATGAATATGGTATTTGCTTCAACTGATTTTTATCTACTTCAATATTTTCTTTAATGTCTTGTAATTTTATGAATAAAGGTCTTGGGTTAATACATTCCTAGATATTCTATTTTTTTTGAAGCAATTTAGAATGGGATTATTTTCTTAGTTTTCCTTTCTGATAGTTCCTAACTAGTGTATAGAAATGCAACTAATCTCTTGATATTTATAGAGTATCCTTCTACTTACTGAATTCATTTATCAGTTCCAGCACTTTTTTTGATGGAATCTTTATGGTTCTCTATATATAATATCATGTCATCTGCAAATAATGACAGTTTTACTTTTTCCTTTTTAATTTTGAAGCATTTATTCTTCTTCCTGTCTGATTGCTGTGGCTAAGACTTCCAGTACTATGTTGATTAAGAGTGGTAAAAGCAGACATCCCTGTCTTGTTCCCAGTTTTAAGGCGCAGTGGTTCTCAACCTTCTGGCCCTTTAAATACAGTTCCTCATGTTGTGACGCAACCCTAAAATTATTTTCGTTGCTACTTTATAACTGTAATGTTGCTACTGTTATCAATCATAATGTAAATATCTGATATGCAGGATGGTCTTAGGCGACCCCTGTGAAAGGGTCGTTCAACCGCCAAAAGGGTCGCGACCCACAGGTTGAGAACAGCTATTTAAGGGAAACAATTGCAATCTTTGCCCACTGAGTATGATGTTAGGTTTGGGTTTGTCATAAATAACCTTTATAAGATTGAGGTATGTCCCTCTATGCCCACTTTTCTGAGAGTTTTTATCATAAATTGGTGCTGGATTTTATCAATTCCTTTTTCTGTATCTATTATATGATCATGTGGTTTTTATACTACATTTTATTTATGTGGTGCATCACCTTTATTGATTTGCAGATATAGTAACTACCTTGTATTTCTGGAATAAATCCAACTTAATAATCGTGTATGACCTTTTTAATACATTGCTGCATCTGGTTTGCGAATATTTTGTTGAGGGTGTTATCCTCCATGTTCATCAGGAATATTGGCTTAAAATTTTATTCTCTGTTATTTACAGGTATTTATAGTGAACACTATTTGAATTTACCAGCTCCTGTGGCCTATACAACTTGTACATTGATTTATCCTTTCCTATACTCAAAACTTTGCTCCTCTAAATGATCCTTTTTCCTTCTTTATAATCAATTTTCTCTTAATAGAAGAGATTCTCTTGTTTAGAAGCTTTAGCTGACTAATACGCTGTTATTTTTATTTTTTAAAATCATGCTGTAATTTCTCCATCTTAAAACAAACTATAAAACACAAAATATTTTTTATTAATGTCACATTCCTTCAGCTTCACATTTATCCTCTTTCATAATTAATCTTTTCAAAAATGTATATAATGATTGTTTTCATTTTATTTTTAAATCTTTTTTTCATGTCTCCACCCTTCCTACCATTCTTTATGTGGCTTCTGCTATAAATCCTTGGTTATAGGACATCTGTTTAGTTTGTCCTCAGTTGATTATTTAGGGTTATTTTTCTGTATTTTAATTGTAATTCCAGTTTGATCTTGGAAGGAAGTGATTATAACATCCACTTATTCTTCCGCCATCTTGGATCTCCCCTATTTTTAATTCCCTTTTTATATTAAAAACTAGAGGCCTGGTGCACAAAATTCATGCACCTGGGGAGGTGTGGGTCCCTCAGGGGGTGGGGGGGGGGCCCTCAGTCCGGCCTGTGCCCTCTTTCAGTCTGGGAGCCCTTACAGTCTGGGAGCTCCCCACATGGGGAACGGGTCTAAGCCATCAGTCGGACATCCTTAGCACCGCCCCCGAGGCAGGAGAGGCTCTCGCCACCACCACTGCACTCACCACCCGTGAGCCCAGCTTCTGGCTGAGAGGTGCTCCCCCTGTGGGAGTGCACTGATCACCAGGGGATAGCTCCTGCATTGAGTGTCTGCCCCCTGGGGGTCAGTGTGCTTCATAGTGAGTGGTGTTCTGCCATTCAGTTGATTTGCATATTAGTCTTTTATTATATAGAATAATCAAAGTATAAATGAATAGGTTAAATAGTTACATTTTTCTAAAAATATTAAACTGAAAACAACTCTCTTTGGCCATTACTTTCCATCTCTTAAGTTCAATTTTTAGTAGTCACAATCATTTATTTCTGCTAATATTTATCTCTATAATTCTGTGTTTAAATAAGTTGGTTTGGTATGTTCCATATTCATATATAAGCTCAGAATTATTTCAAAAGATGAACAGAAACAGTTGTAAAATAAAATAAAAAAAATAAAACACATTAGCTTTCCCTAGCTTAAATAATACAGGTAAAATATCATTAATATACATTTGTGACATGAAATATTTGAAGTCCCTGGATAAGTGTCAGTGCCCGAGTTGTTTTAAAATGTTCTTGCCCTCAAGATAAATATTGATCAAATCCTCAAATATATCCTGAAATATTATTTTACATTTCATCATTTGATATTATTGGTTACTATGAGGAATTCATTAAAGTCATTGTCTTATCATTATAGTTGGTGTTTTACTTTTATCTCAGGCTTGCCTGAAGGTTCTGCTAAAGGCTATAAGATAGAAAGGATGTCTTCAACAGACAGTCTTAGAAGGCCTGCATCAGGTATCCTTAACTATTGATAGCTCAAGAAAGAGAGGGTATAGACCTGGGCGTTCAGAGTACCACAACTTAGACAATACCCAGACTGCACCATAGTCCAGACTCAGAATTTCCAGGATAATTGTTAGTTTAGAAATGGAAAACTTCATGAAATAAGATTGTAGGTAGAATTAATTGCATAGGACTGAAGGTAATGATAAACTGTAAAGGTATTGCCAATTGTAGTATTTGATTTGAAGTATTTTGTTTTATTTTTAAATATTCTATTTTCAATTTAAGAGACTGTGGCTTATTCAAGCTACAATAGAATATCCTTTAAATGGTAAGTTGTTCTCACTAACCCCTTAAAATTCTGCAATAAATACCTTGAAATTTTTTTCACATTTTTTAGCAATGTAGTTGTTTATTTTATTTTTTTTTATTTCTTAAAGTATTACAAAGGGTATTACATATGTGTCCATTTTATCTCCCCGCCCTAAACAGTCCCTTAGCCTCCCCTATCTCCCAGTGTCTTATGTCCATTGGTTATGCTTATATGCATGCAATGTAGTTGTTTTATGGTTATGTTTTGTTTTTTTGCATAGTTTCATTAGAAAACTGCATCTCCATAATGAGGTAAGTAGTTTGCAGTTTGTGCAACAAATTCTACTTTGAGCCAGTCTTGTTTTGTTGAGTTTAAAAAGTTTGATACCCATTTCTAAAATCTTTGTATAAGATTCATTTTAAAAGTTTTAGGAGGATGTAACTTATTTTCTGTCTTTCTCTCAGAGATATTTTTTCTTTGTTTATGAAGGCAATAAATGTGGAAAGAATGTATAAAAGATATTTCCATTGTATGATGGTGAAGAATATGTAAGCAATTTTATAAATTTATATAAATGTGCAATAAATATAAATAAATATAACTCTATATAAATATACCTATATATTATATTTCTGACACATGTGGATATCTATTTGATTTTTCCCCATGGAGCCATCTTCCCTGGAATACTTCTTCCTCCAGTTTTAAACTGGTTTCTCTCTAGGCCTGCAGCACAACTGTCATCATCTTAGGAATTTTCTTTTTCCTGTTGCTAGAGTTAATTCTCTTGTTTCCTAAATTCTCTATCTTTCTCTTTTTTTTTAAATATATATTTTGTTGATTTTTTCACAGAGAGGAAGGGAGAGGGATAGAGGGTTAGAAACATCAATGAGAGAGAAACATTGACCAGCTGCCTCCTGCGCACCCCCGACTGGGGATGTGCCCGCAACCAAGGTACATGCCCTTGACCAGAATCAAACCTGGGACCCTTGAGTCCGCAGGCTGACGCTCTACCCACTGAGCCAAACCAGTTAGGGCTCTATCTTTCATTTTGATTGAACAGAAGTAATTGGTGTTCCAGAGTTCCCTAAGGACAAGACAATGGGAAATACTGTTTTCTTGAGAAATTAATACAAAATATCTATTCAAATACTTCATGTGCAGTTTCACTATAATATAAACTATTTCCCCCATATTTTAAAAGATTTTTTCTAGATATTTCTTATGATTTCCAATGATTATGATTTTTGATTACAGAAAGTCAAACTATTTTTTTCCTCTAGAAGCATTTATGCTATTTTCTTTATCCTTGGTATGTGTTCTGAAATTTCGTAATCTCCGTTCCTCATGGTGTGTGCCTTTTTCAATTGGAGACTTAGTAGACCATTTAAATCTATCCTGTCATCCATAAACATCTTCACTTACCTCTATTTTTCCACAGCACTTATCACTTTCTAACATCCCCTTTAGTTACCCATAGAATTTTTTGTCTGTCACTCAGTGCTGGACAGTAATCTCAACAGGGCAGGGATATTTGTTATTCCCCATAACTTTCTCCTTAGGTGGAAAATAGTGCACATTCAGTAAATGTGTATTAAATGACCGAGTAGCTTCTCTGTTTGCCTGATTTTATAAATGCTCTTTTACAAGGCATTGTACTTAATCCAGAATACATTAATATATATCATTTAACAGTACTGAGCAAAAAGATGCCATTCCTGTCTATAAACTCCAATGAGTTCCCACAAATGTGAACATATACCTACTACATATCACACATACAGTTCTTTACTTGCAACTTTCCTCTTGCCTTCATTAGAGTTTCTCAAAGGCAAGATTTGCTTTGTTTTGTTTTTTAAACACATGTCCCAAATATCTCAAAAACTGCCTAAGATATAGTAACTTTTTGTTTTCTTTTTTTGAGAAAAGGAAAAGAGAAAGACTAGTGTATACAATTTAATACTTTTAATAACTTTTTCCCTTTAGGTCTACTACTGGTCATAATAGTTTAATTGTACAGAACAGATGATCATTTGGCTTACTGACTTATAAAATCTCCCATGCTATAATCTTGTGGAATAAGCATGATTTTCTATTTGTTTTAAATATTTGAATATCTTTTGTAGTATATTGGATCTCAGTAATCACTTGATCAACTAACATAGAAAGTTTTACTAAAGGAATTTACTTTAAATGAGCACTTACATAGTGGGAACATTAACCGATATTTGACATTTTTAAAACAGAAACATTTTTTTAAACCGATCAAAGCACTAGTTTTATCCTTTACTCTTTAGGATTTGATAAAAGACAGTTCATTGATCAGAGAAATATGGTCTATATTTGAGTCCTCCAGGTCTCTGAATGTGCCTCGTAGGTTGAGTTCCTTCTGAAATAGCCTCTGAGACAACGATTTGAGTGCAAGTTGTTTATAGAGGAACAATGGTAGGAGATTAGACAGTGAGAAGGGAAGAGGAGGAAGCCAACAAAGAATTATTAGGTAAGTAGCACCAGTTATCGGGAGCTTAATCCCTCTGTGGGTCTATCCAGAGGTCATCGGTTCTCAGACATTTACCATCTGCCCTGAGGGCCCAGAGAGAGCCATCAGGCAGAGTCCCACATGCTGAGGTTAGAAGTGGGGCTGCTTGTAGAGATTTCTGTGCTGTGTAGACTTGGGCAGGACACCTGCTGCTGCATTCCCCTAGAAAAGTAATACTTCAGAATATTTTAGTTCCATATATGTGCTGTCTTTATAATTATTGGCTGGGGTAATAGAGCCTAAGAAAGAATCTGAACAATACTTTAGCTTAAGTAGTTTCAAGTTGAACATTATAGGACATGAGAGGTAAGACTTACCTGAGTAAGTCTCTTTCTTTTACGAAGAGAGAATGTAAGATCACTCTTTTTAACATAACTTTTTGAGTTTAGTGTATGGTAATTTTTCTGAATTTCTGTCATATAGGTACTCTGGAAAGAATATAGGTACTATAAAGTTACTTCTTTGTAATTTAATCTCTGCATTCATTATATTTCAGACAGCTTTTTATTTATTTATTTTTTTTCGGCATCTCCCCCTTATTTTTTCTTTTAAAAAATCAAGTATCTGTAGACTAGAAATATGAGAATAAGTCCCAATTTCAATGTCCAACAGTTCTGAGTCCAAGTTTCAATGTCCAACAGTTCATGTGTACATGCCAGCAATGAAATCCTGGTTCTGGATGGTGGACAAATGCAGGTCTGGTCCTTTCTGGTCTGGTCCTGGGCACCCTGCAGCAACGCACAGCTGCTGACTGCTAGCATGGCAAGGCATCTTCACCATCTCCATCTCTGAACTGTCTCTCCTGTCTTTGTGGCTGGATCAATTCTCTCTGGGATCCATTGTCGCAGGAATCCACATGGTTTTGGAGCTGTTCTGAAAGTATACAAATGTATTCTCGACCAGAGGTTAATAAAGGAAACCTTACTTGGGTTTTTTTTGTTTGTTTGTTTGTTTGTTTGTTTTGTTTTTTGTTTTGTTTTGTTTTTTAAATGATCTCCTCCTGGCTTACCCTGGTATCATGTGTGTTTTTCCTGGGTGTCTTGCTATAAGCATTATAAACGAAAAAAATTTTATCTAAATGTAATTTAGTTGCAGGATGTATTTCCTTACATGGCATTTTTCCACTATATTATTCCACTATATTTTCCCACTATTCCCCCCTTTTTTGATTTAATTAGGAGACTTTTTGGAAATTTTATAATGCAGTCTAGATAACTTTAAATATTAATTTTTTGCACAAAAATATGACTGCTTTAGGTTCATAGCATATTTACCACGAAATGAAAATTTGTTAATGCTTTTTGAATAATTACTTATTTCAAATTAGCCAAATTTAATTAATTTGAAAACTTGACAACTATTTTACTGTCAAATTTAATACTCTAACCATAATCTTAATTTACACTGTAAATATTAATGGAAATGGTCACTTTACATCCTTGTGAAGGCTCTGAGCATTCCTGTTGTTAGGCTTGATTTAGACATAGGGTCTGTTAGCCAATCCTCCGTTTATCTGGATTCTGATTTCAGCTGGACCAAATCTCTTCTGTTATTTGTTTCCTGATCTGGGCTGGGCATGGGAAGCAAGAAGCAGCCATGGGGACAGGAGACCTTCAGAAGGGGTGAGTGTTCAAGCCCCTGCACAATTGGGGGGGTGAGGATCTGTGCCCAACCTCTGTTGAACCCCAAGTTTTCTCCTACTGGCCCCCCGACTGTGCCTGTCAGACAGCTTTTTAATAGTAAACTGCTACATTATAAAACTACATCATTCTTCCAAATTCTTTGTTGTAGTACTTTATATAAGTGTAGCATATTCATGATAATAATTGTTTTCAGAAAAGCAGGTGGTAAGCTCATCATGGGACTATTAATATTAACATTTATTTAGAAGATCAAATGAATGTGTATGTATTATTTTCTTGGTTTAGACACCTCCACAGTTTCTACTAGTTCTCACTCAAAAAATATTCCCTTAGAATTTGTGTCAGGTACACTGCACTCTTTGTATGCAAAGTGACAGAAAAAGAACATATTATAGAAGCACTGTTTCTAAAGCATCTGCAGTATGCTCCTCAGAGATTTTCTTAAAATTTTTCCAAATTAGTGCCATGAATCCCAAGGGAGAACCTCATAAGTGCTTCAAAATCTCATTTTAGATCTACATAACATCTCTGTGTTCCTCCTCTCCAATTCACTGGGTTATATATCTTTTAATTGATAGTTCCAAGTGTGTCCATTATGTTATTAATAGGCAATGAAAGTTCCAGAAATGCTGCTTATGATTGTCTATTGTCGTGTAGTGCTGCTGATAACCTATCATGGGCTTTGCTGTCTATACCATCTTCTATTGCTGGTACTATATACTTAAGTTTTGCGCCTGTGCTGTTGAATATAATAGTCACTAGTCAGACACAAGTAGATATTGAGCACTTGAAATGGGGCTACTATAAATGAAGCACTGATTTTTAAAATTTTAATTTTAAAACTGATAGTTGATTGAATTACAGGGAAACTTTTAAGTATATTTGGAGCAACTTGGTTATATGCATCTATTTTTTCACTTGCACATGAAAAACACTAAACACCATTAACTATTTTCAAATAAACTAGCATTTGATTTGAGAAGCGCTGTGCATATAAAACACAGACCAGATTTCAATCTTTACCTCTGTATTTCTTAATGTTGTTACTAGAAAACTTAAAATTGCCAACATGGCTACCATTAAAATGCTAATGGACAGTGACATTTTGCACTCAATACCTTCTACATCTTTCTCAATTTTCTTAATAATGTTCTGTTTGGGAAATACAGTTTAAAACAAATTTATTTCCAACCTCTCCACTAATGTAGGAGAGAAAGAAAACAGTTTTATTATTGAATAAGCATGAAATTTTGAATGTGATACACATCACAGGAAATCTGCTAAAGAGATTGCAAGAATTGATTCATTGCAAGACATAAATGCTGCTTGTAGATGAATATTACAGTTACATTTTAGTAAAATAAATTCAATGATAATCAAAATAGTCTTTTCTCATTTGATCCTGATATTTATATATCTTCTTGTAAACTGACTATTTGGAGGTTAAATTACTCTATATGAGTCACTCTAGAAATTCAATCAGTGAAAACATTCTTTATTTCTCTGAGTAAGTATAAAGCTATTTCATGTATTAAATTCTCATTGATTTCAGCTTTGTGTACAGATTTATTAAGAAAGCAAAAATATCCCCAAACTGAAATTATAATAAACTATTGTTTTATAATGTAATTGAATTATCTAATAAAAGTCTTTATGTACTTAAGATTTTCAGATAATTTCTCCAATTTCCATCTTATTTACTCATCACATACTTTTAATGCAGTTTACTTTTCCAGCATGAATTAATTAAAATATATCTTTAAATGTTTAGTTCATTAAAAAACATTATAATTAATGAAAGATAAGTGGAGAAGGGCATATTCAAAGATAATTAAACATGTTTTTGGCATAAAAGACTTTCTACATTATAAAGATAAATAACTACACAGGCAATATAAATAGACACAAATATAATATTGAGGGAGATTGCTACCTGATGTCTTCTGGGGGAAAAATTTGTCCCTAGTTACAAACCACTGGGCCATAATGCAAAATAGTGGGGTTGGTAAAAGTAGGTTTACAGTTGTGAGTATGTGAAACACAGAGTTTATTCTTTCTTTTTAAATATATTTTATTGATTTTTTACAGAGAGGATGGGAGAGGGATAGAGAGTTAGAAACATCGATGAGAGAGAAACATCGATCAGCTGCCTCCTTCACACCTCCTACTGGAGATGTGCCCGCAACCAAGGTACATGCCCTTGACCGGAATCGAACCTGGGACCTTTCAGTCTGCAGGCCGACGCTCTATCCACTGAGCCAAACCGGTTAGGCCCAGAGTTTATTCTTGCATTATTATTTACTAACTAGGGGCCCAGTACACAAATTTGTGCACCTTGAAAGGAACTGTGGGCCACCAGGCTGTGGTGGGCACAGGAGCATATCTCGACCCATCCTCCATGCCCCCACCCAGCTCCTCCCACTGTGGCCGCAGGTCCCTTTCTGCCAGCATCCCCGCTCCCAGCACCTCCACTCCCATACACTGATGGTGCTGGCCCTGCTCGCACCCACTGACTGCACAGAGTGATTGGGGCCTGTGCCAGCAGCGGGAGCGAGCGGGGCTGGCATGGTCAATGGGTGCAAGCAGCAGCTACTGCCTGATTGCCCCTCAGAAACAAGGGGAGGTAGAGAAGCCCTCAGGGGCAATCAGGGCCAACAGTCGCCTCTTGTACCCACTGATGGCGTGCCGAGAAATTGGGACCAGTGCAGGCACCGGCAGCAGATGCAAGCTGTGGTTCTGGTGCTGGCTGTGGGTGCAAGTGGGGCTGGTGCTGGCAGCAGGTGTGAGTGGGCCGTCACCAGCAGCGGGTGCAAGTGGTGGCTGCTGGCCCTGATAGCCCCTCAGGAGCAGGGGGAGGTGGAGAAACCCTGAGGGATGATGAGGGCTGCACCCAACACTCGTACCCTCTGACAGTGCCAAGTGATTGGGGCCGGCGCCAGGCGCCAGCAGGGGGTATGAGCAGCAGCTCTTGCACCAGCAGCGGGTGTGAGCAGGGCAAGAGCTGGCAGCAGGTGTGAGCATCGGGTGGGACCATGGTGCGCAAGAGCAAAGAATCTTCAGTAACCACGGAGGCTGACCCCGATGACAGCGACCAGCACTCCACCTTGGTCTGGCACCCCTAATCACCTGCTCTAACATACCACTGTGGCTGATGCTTGCCATTTTCCATGCTCTGCTGCCTGCTGCAGACACCCACCCTTTGCCATGTTCCACGCACGCTCCCTGGTGGTTAGCGAACATCATAGCAAGCAGTTGTTCAGTTGTTCTGCAGTTCAGTCTATTTGCATATTAGGGTTTTATATATAGACTAGAGGCCTGTTGCACGAAGAGATTTGTGCAGTAAGCCTTCCCTTCCCCTGGCTGCCACATCGGTTTTCCTCCAACACCTGGGACCCAGGCCTTCACTCTGGCCAGAGCCTTCAGTCTTTGCAGCTCCGGACAGAGCCTTCAGTCTTCATGGCTCCAGACAGAGCCTTCAGTCTTCCGCCACTTCGCCCCTACGTATGCAAATTAACCGCCAACTTGTTGGGTTAATTTGCATACTCTTCTGATTGGCTGGTGAGCGTAGTGGAGGGATGGTCAATTTAAATGTTTGTCTATTATTAGGTAAAAATTGTTGTATCATTTATTTATATTACAACTGTAAACCTACTTTTGCCCACGCCAGTACATAAGGGATTGTGCTGAAGTATAGATTGCAATAATTATTTTTAGTGAGTGTCTGCTCTGGTAAGTTATTGGCTAATCACTGTGCACACATTATCCTTGTCCTTATAAGACTATTATGAAAACTAAGAATGATATGTCTAATGAATTTTCTAAAATCTCATTTCCAATAAGTAGTAGATCTTGGCTTTGAACTGCTATTTGCCTCCCTAATATTTAGTGGTTGAAATGATTTGAACTAATATTATACTCCCTACAGAGCATAAATATAGACATTCCTCCCATCAAAAGGTGGTGTCTGCTTTCAATTTCTTTGAATCTGGGAGGGTTTTATGGATGCTTTACCAATATAACATGGAATAAATGAAGCTGTGCTGGTTTCTGCGCCTATGTCTTGAGGGAAAAGTTTTCATTTGTAGTCTCCAGACTGTACCATAAACCCTTGGCTATTTTGTAAACAGTGGCATTGCATAATTATGTCTTTATTTGAGTAAGAATTGCTCTGGGGGTAGCTATAGCTTAGAATTGAGGTGGTATTTAATAAAAGGAAATCCATTAAAGTAGTTTTGCAGTTGCTCTGAACAAAGTTGATGATTGCAATAAGGAAGAAAGAGTTTGGTAAACCTTGTATAGATAATGCCATCATATCCTGGACAAGTATGGTATGGGATAATGGGAGAAGCACACTTTGGTTCAAAGTTCCTATTAGCTTTGAGCCCATAAGAACTTGACTTGCTGTCTATGTTCTCCATTTCCCTAATGACACATCTCTACCTATATCCCACAGCCATCTCCTTCCCAAGAGTATAGGCATTCAGGGAACAGAATAGTAAATAGAATCTTTGTTATCTTTGACCTTCTGATATTTCTTCTCAGCCCCAAATGCTCTTCCAGGAATTTTTTCTCTCACAATGATTTTGTACCAGGGTTATCTTTTTAGCTTGTCATCACCAGCAGGTTAGACTATCAGCACACAGTTGATCCTTTGTATGGACAATCTTCCACAGAGTTCCCTATGCATAACTAAGGACATATCAAAACAACTGCTTTAAGTATTATTAAATTTTTGATAATGGTAGTTTTCAAAATATTACACCTATTAAGAATTAAAAATATGTTCATAGAGATGGAGAAAACATTTAGATGAAATGTTGCTGAATGTCACACATTCTTTCCCCAAGGATTAACTCTGACCTAATCAATATGAGTTCCTACATCCTATATAATAAAGAGGTAATATGCAAATTGACCATCATGCCCTTGCACAAGATGGCCACCCCCATGTGGTCACAAGATGGCAGCGCCCATGTGGTCACAAGATGGCCACCATAAGATGGCCAGCAGGGGAGGGCAGTAAGGGGTTACCAGACCACTGTGAAGTTTATAATATACTAATATATATTAGATAGCTAAAAATAGTCAACTTTATATACTAGGGTACATGATTCCTTAAACAAGATATAAATCATATTCAATACGCTAATACAAATATACATTTCATTTAATGGAAACTTTCACTATTTAAATACTCTAAATCAGTGGTTCTCAGCCTTCTGGCCCTTTAAATATAGTTCCTCATGTTGTTACCCAACCATAAAATTATTTTCGTTGCTACTTCATAACTGTACTATTGCTACTGTTATGAATCATAATGTAAATATCTGATATGTAGGATGGTCTAGGCGACCCCTATAAAAGGGTCGTTCGACCACCAAAGGGGTCGCGACCCAAAGGTTGAGAACCGCTGGTCTAAATGCTTTGTATTCTTTTCTACTATGTATACATTAGAATGGAAGTTGAGTTTTAGTTGAAGCATTCAGAATGCTACTTAGTTGAAAAAAAAGAAGGGGGTTTTACATTTTGTTGCAACAAGGATGGACCTGGACAGTATTATGATAAATAAAATAATTCAGCCAGAGAAACATAATTTTCATATGATTTCACTTATATGTGAAATCTAATGAACAAAATAAACTAAGAAACAAAATAGGAACAGACTCATAGATACAGAGAACAGACTGACTGCTGTCAGAGGAGAAGGGGTTAGGGTACTGGGTGAAAAGGTGAAGGGATTAAGCAAAAACCCTCAAAAAACCTCATAGACACCAAAAACAGTATGGTGATTACCAGAGGGAAAAGGAGTTAGGGAGTTAGAGGAGGGTAGGGGGTATAAATGGTGAAAGGAGACTGGATTTGGATTGGTGAACACACAGTACAATATACAGATGATGATGTATACCTGAAGCCTATATAATTTTATTAACCAATGTCACCCCAATAAATTAAATAAATTAAAAATTAAAAAGAAAAGTTGAGTGTATCCTTATAAACTAGAAATGCAAGTATTATTTTCTCAGAAAACACCATAAAACTATATGAGATTCATATAAATAAAAAAGTTAACTTTGCTATGGCCTTTGCTAGCTTTTGGGGGAACATCACCTCTATTTCTATATTAATACTATGGACATTAAAATCTTCTCTGTGATTCTGCCAAAACACGGCTTACTGAACATACATTTAATTGTGCTATTTAAGTAAATAGGATGTTATTTAATAGACTGAATAGAATTGTTAGAGTGTAACATTGAATTTGAAAGGTAGTATAACATCAGTATGCCTAGCTTTAGTTATATTTTGAAAGCATCCATCTAACTTTGATAGAATAAAAATAAAGAAGTTGGAAACAGCTCACCTTAATTACTGAAATATATTTGCTTTTACTTTGAGTTTATTTTCAACTGAAACTATGCCTTAAATAAGAAACATAACTAGTTGACTACATGTGGAAGATTTCTAAAATAGTGTACCAAGTGGCAACAAATATAAATAGGAATTACTAGTACATAAGAAAGATTGATTAAAGTGAACTGTGGAAGTGAAGGTCATAGAAAGTGAATTTTATGCAAATTCTTGAAGCTGGTTATGGACATCCATTGATGAATATATGGAGATGCCTTTCCAAATAACACAGAATATGTCACCATATTATGAATTGGCAGACCTTATTAACAGATAGATTGCTTTGGCAGGTGTGTAAGAGCCAGAATAAGAGCTTAGGAGAGCAATGTGTTATGTTAATGGATCACTCACTTGACTTCAAAGCTTAGAATAATAATTCTTGAAGATCAGTGGTTTGGTATTTTAAAAAATAATAATGTTAAGTACTTTAGAAGTGATCAAATAATGTCTACTGCTTTTCATATCCTATATAACAAAAGCATAATATGCAAACTGACCGAACAGCAGAATGACCAGTTAGGGGGGACAGGGCCGGAGAGCAGGTGGTGCCAGGCCAGCCAAGGTGCGTGCCAGGAGGTAGAGGGAGGGAACAGTGATGGGGGAGGGGGGTGGTGACCAGCAGTGGTAGAGAGGCGATGGGGGGGGTGTGGCACCATCCCCTGATCACCCGTCTGATTGCCTCCTGCAATAGGAGGCTGGGTGGCAGCAGCAGCGGGTTGATGGGGGTGGCACTGTCCCCTGATCGGATGGCCTGGTCGCCTCCCACAGAGGGAGACCAGACTTTGGCTTAGGCCTGCTCCCCAAGTGGGCCTAAACTTCCAGTAGGATATCCCCTGAGGATTCCGGGACTGTGAGAAGGCACAGGCTGGGCTGAGGGACCACCCCCCCCCTCAGCCCAACAGTTCTTGCTACTCCTTAGTGAATATCTGGGAAGAATTGGCTCTCCCAATTGAAGTTGACTCTTACTCTTAAATATCTCTATCTATCTATCTATCTATCTATCTATCTATCTATCTATCTATCTATCTATCTATCAAGAGGTAATACGCAAATCAGCTGGAACACCATAACAGTCATGACCGGCTCAGGAGGAGGCTGTGTGTGCAGATGGGCGGCGGCCCCCGGCGCCAGGAGGCCCTGGAGCAGAGACAAGGGGGCGTGCCCACGCCGACCAGGCTGCCCAACCCTGGGCCTCAGCAGGCCCAGGAGTGGAGGCAGGGGGGCATGCCCACACCGCTGCAGCTGCCTGGCTCCTGCAGACCCGGGAGTGGAGGCAGGTGAAGGCGAGGAAAAGCCCGGAAGTGAAGGCAGGTGAGGGAAAGTCCGAGCTCCATGGCTAAGAGCTCCTGGCCCAGCCATGCCCCACCTTAACCTCCCGCACCGTGGGTCACTGGTTATGAGAAAGGCAGCTCCTTCCTTTGGCTCCTCAAACTCGCAGGCCACATCCATCACCCCCCAATACCCTAGGTGAAGGCCTCCAGGTGTCCAGGCAACCAATGTAGGGAATTTCCTCTAGCATCTGGACCCTGTGACCCAGAGCCAGAGGCAGACCAGCACCCTCCCCTGCAGCCAGAAGAACCCTGGAAGATGCAGTCTGCCCATCACCAGATGAGCACACCCGATTGGTTAGGCACTGGGAAGCTCACAGCTGATGGCCACTGCTGCTTTCCCAGGGCCAGCCCGGGGCTCCAGCAAGTGGCTGATGGCCACTGCCACTGCAAGGTCCCGAGGCTTAGGCAATGAGGACCAGGCGAGGCTCAGGCAAGCCATAGTGCCTGCGATGGCCAAGGTTCAGGCAGCCTCACAGCTGGCAGTGTCAGCAGCAGAGGCGTGATGCCGGCATCACTTTCCCCTGATTGCAGGGTTGCCTCCCACAGAGTGAGGCCAGAGGCAGCAGCAGCAAGTGGTTGATGTGGGCAGTGCCTTCCCCAGCTTGGCCGGTCACCTCCCACAGAAGGAGGCCAGATTGTGGCTTAGGCCCGCTCTCCCACGGGGAGCAGGCCTAAGCTGTCAGTAGGACATCCCCTGACGGCTCCTGGATTGTGAGAAGGGGCAGGCCAGGCTGAGGGACCTCCCTTCCCCAGTGCATGTATTTCGTGCACCAGGCCTCTAGTAGGATAATAAATCTCCTGTAAGATTGGTAGTACTCTTAAATGACCATTTCTGAGTCTTAATATTAAAACCAAATGTGCTGTAGTCTGTTGGTAGTCAGATTCATCAGTTGGGGGGAGAACAGGCCTGCAGGGGAGGGCAGTTGGGGGAAACCAGGCCTGCAGGGGAGGGCAGTTGGGAGGGATAAGGCTTGCAGGGGAGGGCAGTTAGGGGCGACCAGGCCGGCAGGAGAGGGCAGTTAGGGGCGACCAGGCCAGCAGGAGAGGCCAGTTAGGGGCAATTGGGCCAGCAGGAAAGCAGTTAGGCATTGATCAGGCTGGCAGGGGAGTGGTTAGGGGGTGATCAGGCTGGCAGGCAGAAGTGGTTAGGGGCAATCAGGCAGGCAGGCAGGTGAGTGGTTGGGAGCCAGGAGTCCTGGGTTGTGAGAGAGATGTCCCAAATTGGAGAGGGTGCAGGCTGCGCTGAGGGACACACATACCCCAGTGCACGAATTTCATGCACTGGGCCTCTAGTATGCTTATAAATTCTCTGGTTAATCTCTTCTAGCCCCCTTCCCTCCTCATCAGTGTGTTCCATGCTTCTATGTCTCTGAATCTATTTTGCTCATTAGTTTATTTTGTTCATTAGATTTCACATACGATTGAGATCATGTGCATAATACCGTTCAGATCCCTTCATGCTGTCTCAAATGCTAAGATATCCTTCTTCTTTTACAGCTGCATAGTATTCCATGGTATGAAGGTGTGGTGGTACAGTGGTGAGCATAGCTGCTTTCCCGTTAGGTTTCAAGGCATGGGAATAACTCTTGGTTCTACCCTCAGAGGACTCTGCTTTATCTTCTGAATCATCTTTCTTTTTTCGTGAAATATTGCAAGGGTTTTCAGATGAATAAATTTATTGTCCTATTTTCTGCAATACTTCTGGAGTCCAAAGACCTTCTTTCATTTTATCCTATAGCTGTCTCTTACAATCTAAGCTGGCAGTGTTTCTGCTGCTATTTAATTCTCAATAACTTTGTACATTGCTTGGTATGTACAAATTCATGCCATTAAGAAAGAAATGTTCCTAGGTAACACTATATCCATTTTGGCTTTTACTGACATGGCTGGGGGACAATGCCACTCAGTTTCCTCAAGAGCCTTGTTATATTGAAGAAATATGCAAGTTTCAGGCTTAACTTCTCAAAGAGGCTGTTATATAAATACTCAGTACTTTTGATCTTTCTGAGGTACTAGCAAAGGTGGCATGTCCTTGACTATTCCTCTAAATCATGCTTTCCTATGAGTGAATTTCTTCATTCTAGTGTCATTTGCCATGTGGTTAGGTTGAATTTTTGAAATCATCCAGTTTTAGTTTTGGGGGATTTTATTTAGAGTTTTACTTTCTCCTTTGATTTGTCACTTTCATCTAGTATTTTACTAAGGAGTCACTTGCTTTTTACAAGAAAAGATGAACAGAAGTCTCAGTAATATATGCACTAAAAATAAATCCACTGAAATTTTCCACAAGATTTTCTTTTTTTCAGTGTGAAAGTGTGTTAAGAGGTAATTTTATAAATGAGTGAAGTATTATCAACCTGAGACCCTACCAGCTTTCTGTGAGAATTAAACTATTGTTATTTTAAGCTAATGAATATTTGGTATTATTTGTTACTGCAGCATAATTTAGCCTATGCGGATAATCAGATAAGGAATTTCAGTGGGTTTATATTGACTGATAATTGATTGCAATGGTGAAGTGAAAGGGGAATTAAACATTATTGGTAAGAATAAAATTATTTTATTATAAAAGGAAATAAATAGCATGTAGGCCAACCAAAGGTACATAAAATAAAGAGCAATCATAACATCATATACTTATTTTTCTCAGAAAACTTTCTTTAAGTCAACAATTCAATATAAGTTGAAATCTACACTAATAAAAGAGAAACATGCAAATTGGTGTCACTCTGCTTCGCCCACCAGCCAATTGGATGAGTATGCAAATTAACCCAACAAAGATGGTGGTTAATTTGCATACACAGGCAGGGAGCACCAGAGCAAAGACTGAAGACTGAAGGGGCTTGGCTTCTCTGCTGCAGCTGGAGTGAGCGACTGGAGCGAAGGCCTGGGTCCCGGGTGCCAGAGGAAAACTGGTGCCAGCAGCCAGGGAAGGGACAGCCTATTGCACAAACCTCTTCATGCAATGGGCCTCTAGTAAATATATATTTGAACGAGTGAAATTGTATTACCACATATCCCTTTTTAAAAGTAGCTCTCAAAGTGTTCCATATAATATCAGACATTGTTAAATACATCTTTGGAAATCCTTCACCCTTAACATGTTGTGGTTTAATTCATAAATGAAAAGGAATAATGTCTATTAATTTCCAGCTGTGGAATTATGAATGGTCATGAAATGTATTGTGTTCTGTATTTATTTGACAGTTGTTACAAAATCTAACATACTTAAAAGCTTAGAATTGCTGATGGGAAGGCTTTTATCTGGACATTCACTGATAGAAATTAATAGAAGCAGCAGTATCTACTTGGTTTTATTTCAAAGAGTTTAATTTATTCTCACTATTGAGACCTAATACATCTTTCTATTTCCACCTACTGAATAAGAATCCGTTTTATACTTGCTCGCTAACTCTGTAAGCCTCAGGGAAACCTAATTAAAAGTGTTGGCTGTTCCAAAGTTATTTCTCTTTATTTAACCTTGTAAGTTTCCAGGATTTTGAACAGGGGAAGCATGTAGTAAAAGAACAACCATAAATCTTCACTTTGTTTTAGTTTTAATCCATTCCTTCTTTCCTGTCATATGCTTGGAAATCAAGCTTCTCTTAATATATTTTTTTCCTATATGGCTAATTAACATCAGACCAAACTATAAAGCTGAGTATAGTATATTGAATAATTTTTTAAATAAGAAATTGTTAAAAGAAGATTTCTGGCTACCTTAGTCATCAAGAAATAAGCTCAAATATCTAAAAGTACTAGTAAAATTTTTAGTCTAGCTCTTCTTTATAAGAACTACATATTAAACTCGATAATGGAACAATGTTAGGACTTTAATGAGATAAATGTGCTAAATAAGGATGTATATTTTTTAAAAAGTGGGGGCAACTCTGATTAAAATATCTATTAGGGGATAGAACTGTTAAACATTTCTGTATTTTAAAATTTAAAAAATAGCATTCTTGCAATTTTTTAATGGCTGATATACAGGTAATTGCTCATGTAATCCTCATAATTATATGGGAGCTGTGATTACATAGGAAGAATTTTGGCTTTGGATAGGTTAGACAGCTTTACCAAGACCGCATGGTTAAGAATTGGCAGAATCTAGATTTAAACTTAAGTGTGCCAAACTGCAAAGCTTGTGCTCTAACAGAGACAAAAACAGTCCTGGAGATCAGCTTCAGTGGGCCTCTGCGTCACCTGGAGCTTCCTGATCATTTCCCCTGGAGAGGTGCCCAAGAGTCAGCATTTCAGCAATTTCCCAGTTGCTGTTGATCTGAAGATCACACTTGAGAACCACATTTTTTATTAATTTTTACTAGGAACCATGAAGAAACATTTAAGAAACATAATGCTTTTACTTCCACCAGGCTGGTGTGGTTTAATTGGTTGAGCATTGTCCCGTGTACCAAAAGGTCACTGACTCTATTCCTGGTCAGGGCATATGCCCAGGTTGCAGGCTCAGGGTAGAAGACAGCCAATCGATGTTCGAAGTTTCTCTTCTTCTGTCTCTCTCCCATCCCCTCTCTCTAAAAATCAATAAAAAATATTTTTTTAAAGAAAGAAAAATTTCAATCAAAATATATATTGTTTAAGTAATAGCCTTCTGTTACTTGGAAATTTTAATAAGTAGAAAACCTTATTCCATAAATTTGTCCAAACTAATATGGTTTTCAATTAAAACACATTCTGTTATTCATTTGGGAGGAGTATGATTATGCCAGGACATCCTTGAGCAAGGTCAATGAAGCATATACTTTTAAGTGCCAATCTGAGAGCCTTACAAAATAGAATCAATATTTCAATGAATCAGTCTGTATTCTCAGGTAAATAACCCCTGTTCCAAACTCCTTCTACACTCACACACTCACTATGTCAGTGTTTATTGGCATGAGCACATTCATTCTTTTGTGATGATATCAGTCATTTTTAACCAAGCAATGAAGGGTACATGATAATTCTATTTATCGGTAGCTGACCACTGAAGGCACAGGTGCTTTTTTTTTCTCAAAATTCTACAGCCCATGTACTAGTAGATATGTTAGTTATCACTTTTCACCAGCCTTCTTGAAAATCTCAAAAGTGAATGTCCTGTGTAGGTTAAAGATGATGATGGGGATGCTGTCATAGAATTGGATTTCCTTATCTCAGTAAGAATGGGATGATGGAACAGTAGAGGCCAGGAAGATACAATTTATACTCAGATACAAGATGGCACGACTATCACAGTAATATTGATCACAGTTTTGATATGCAAGAATCTGCGGTGATATTTAGGCAACAAGGCCCCTAGAAATGAAATAGCTAGACATTCTAAGGTGTTTATTTGACATTTATAAGCAGCAAAATTTCAGTTTTTCTGGAAATTATCTACCTTGAGGTAGCCCACTAATGTGGAAATTCAATGTTCAATGAAAGATTATTGATCTCAGACACAGAGTCTTTCAAATATTGGTGATGGTGGAGGAGCGGGGGAGTGGTGGCTCCATGAATTTAAATAGAACTCTGCAATAAACCCACAAGCCTTTACATATTAATCTTTCCACAAACCAGTTGTTAGGATGAATGTGCTTTTAGAAAAGAAAAAAAATTTAGACCTTCTATGGGTTATTTGATTGGCTCTTAATTGATGGTAACCCTTGGAGAATTTATTCACCATTGTGGTCCAACTTCAAAAGGAAGGTTAAAGGAATTTAGGCAAGAGATGTAGTCTTGGCTCTAGTCAATATCATACTGTTCTGATGAGACCACAGTTGCATTTTTTGTTTTTTGACCAACATCAAAATATGCATTGAATGGCCAGATTATTATGACCTCCTGACATTTGTATCAAATTAGCAATAATTTCCTGCTGAAGTTGCTAGAGGGCCAGATCATTATAAACGTCTGAGTAGCACAACATACCTAAGTATCGTTGCTGATCAGGTTCATCCTATCATGTTGATGGCGTATCCCAATGAAGATGGCTTCTTCCAACAAGACAATGCGCCATGCCACGGTGCTCGTGTTGTGCAGGAGTGGTTTCAAGAACATGAGGGAGACTTTACCTTGCTTAGGTGGGCCCCACAATCACCAAATCTCAATCCAATTGAGCATTTGTGGGATGAAGTTAAAAGAGCCATCAGGCAGATGGTTCCACAACCATCAAACCTCACAGAACTGGACAGTGCCATTCATCAGGCATGGTGTCAGATTCCTCACATCACCTTTCAACATCTCGTGGAGTCAATGCCAAGAAGAATCGCCACAATATTGAAGGGAAAAGGTGGCCCAACAAAGTACTGATGGGGTGGTCATAATAATCTGGCCGTCATAATAATCTGGCCACTCAGTGTATAGTGTGAATTGAAATATTAAGTGACAGTGAGAATCTCTACCTAGCCCCTCCTTGACCAGTAGGAGGGATTTTATGATAGGAAGGACAAACAGAAACCACTGGAACTCCCCCACTTTTCCAATATGGAAACCAAAAGCATTTCACGGTTTTGGGGATATTGCAGATATTTAATGCCACCAGCAGGACCTGAAAGATGCAGTAGTGATAATGGCTACCACAGCCCACATTATCTCTACTATTTACCCAGGGTAGGAATCCAGGTGATGCAACTGCTGCTCTGATTCAAATGTACATCTTTAATGGGGGAATCTGCAGTCTCTGACACTAGTGTAAAGCTTTTGCCCTGGAAAATAGTTTTATATTTCCATGCCTAATCAGTAAAGAAAATAATAAAAGTAAATCAGAAGCTGATCCATTACAATACACTGATTGGACCTGAAAAGGAGGAAGTTGCAAATACCCCATATGCCTTATTAAAATATGCCAGAGTTTAGGAGATATGCCTCTTGGAAGTTTGGTCAAAACTATCAATGAAATTTTTAAGGTCTCAGACATGTTGACTTACTAGTATATCTTCTAAAGTGAGAGACAACTTGCTGGGCCTTTGAATAGTTTTGGCTACAAATAATACAGTAAGACAAGCTTTTTCAATCATTTACTTGACAACTTGTAAGACAACTTAAATTTTGTAAGAATACCCAATTTAAAAGAAGCTGAGATCTGTGGTACATTTTCTTATTAGAAGTGATGGTAGTGGAAGTGTCTGGGGCAGAAAGAGATGATCTATGGAGCCTCTGGCAACCTTAACAGAGAATCACTGTGCATGCTTTGGGGTTTTAGAGTAAGGCCAAGCCCCCTGTTAGCTACTACGAATTTTATGTGAAACCATCTCCTGGCTTACTAGTTAATCATAGTAAATCTGAATGGCTTACCATGGGGTACCAAGGGACTATGCAACCCAAAATGCCATCATAAATTGGATTTATATAACATACCAAATCATAAAATTTGATGTGTGTAATGACATTTCATTATAAAATTGAAATGATACATAAATAGCAGGCTAAAATTGTCACAGAAGGCACAAGTTGATTTGCAAGTAGGTAATTTACTTACATAGTGTCAAGTTCTATGGCTTTGCTAAATCTCTGTCAATCAGACCCATGTCCTCTAACCAGTTGATGGAAAGAGAAAATAATAGCCCTAGTTTAAAGATGGATCTGTACCAAATGCATTTTCTAAACCAAAACTGAGTGGCTAATTCACTATAGCCCCACTCCTAGGTGGCTCTGGAAAATAATGGTAGAGCGAAATTCTCCCAGTGAGAAGAATTTCAGGAGATACAAGTGGCTATTTGCTTTATGTGAAAGGTAAATGAGAACACGAATGGAAACAGGTGGTAAGATCTTTGGGGAATAGGCAAGTGACTGGGATCTCTTGTAATAGGCAAATAATAAGGTATTAACTGCATATCTGAGATGCATCTATTGCCAATGGAGTGATAGGATTCTCTGGATTCCTTACAGTTACTCTTTTGCATTAAGAAAATATACCACTTATTTCTTGCAATTTGAAAAAATCCTATCTAATAAAGAGGGAATATGCTAATTGACTCACACTGTCACAAAGATGGTGGTGCCCACAGCCAATAAGGAGGGAATATGCTAATTGATGGCCACGCCCTCAAAGATGGCAGCACCTACAACCACAGATGGCGGCACCCAGTCCCCTCAGCCCCCTGGGGCAGCATTCTGCCTCCAGAGTCCCCCAATCCCCTCAGCCCCCAGCCACCCAGGGCTGGCCCAAGACTCAGGTAACCACACCTGCCAAGGCTTGTGCTGCCGGCAGTGGCAGAAGCAAAGGGGCATCGCCTTCCCCTGATCGCCGGTCACCTTCCGTCCTTGAGGGCTCCCGGACTGTGAGAGGGGGCAGGCCAGGCTGAGGCTCCCCCTCCAGTGCATGAGTTTTCATGCACTGGGCCTCTAGTAAATGTATAAATGCATATTTGTGGTTCTTCATCCATACATCTTAGTACTTTCATTTGTCCCCCTAAAATGCCCTATAGTACCATCTGAAAAATGTGTATGCACACTGCAGTGTGAAATTATGAATAACTAGGGGCCTGATGCAAAAAATTCATGCAAGAGTAGGCCTTCCTTCCCCTGGCTGCCAGCACCAGTTTCCCTCTGGCACCCCGGACCCAGGCTTCCCTCCAGCCACCAGTGGGACCCAGACTTCCCTCACAGCCCCAGCTTAATCCAGAAGGTCATCTGGAAGGGTGTCCAGTCTAATTAGCATATTATAATTTTATTATTATAGACTAGAGGCCTGGTGCATGAAATTTGTGCATGGGTAGGGTCTCTAGGCCTGGCTGGCAATCAGGGCAATCAGGGCCTTCTGACTGCCAGCTGGGGCCTTCCGTCATTCCACACTACCCCCTGGTTGTCAGCACATGTTATAGCGAGTGATCAAACTCCCAGTTGAACTCCCAAGTGGACACTTTGCATATTAGCCTTTTATATAAATAGATTTGTCAGAAAAATATTTAGGGATGTAATTGAAAGGCTTTTAACTGAATATGTATTGAAAACAAAATATATCATAATTTGGTATTTTTGTTTAGCTAAATTGTCAATATGATTGCAGAAAATACAACTGTTAATTGTGGAAAATACCAAGGCTACTTTAGACATTGCAAAGGACCATTATGAGGAAAGATTGCCCCCACCCCCCTTTATCTGTATCTGCCACCCAGAGACATTCATGACACAGGCCTCTGGGTGAGCAAAAGGAAATCTGGAGGGAAATCATACATAGTGGCTGCCTAAGATGTGATGCTATGTTATTGTTTACCTTATTAATTGATTTTCCAACACATAAAGGTTGCTAAAATAAATTTATTGACCAGAAAGAAAATAAAATTCTTTTTAGTATTTTTCAATTGTAAAATATATTTTATATTGAGTGAAACACATATCCTCTTGAAGAATAAGCACAAATGTAATGATACTCCTAATAACTTGAGATTTAGAAACAACAAAAATTATTGATACCATAAGAATAAAGGCTAGTAGTTCATTCTTCTCAGATCTTAATGATAAAAATTACTATTCATTCTATTTTTAAAAATCATTCAATTTCACCTTCTGTTCTTCAATGCATATAGTTTGCTGTTTCTCTCACAATGCCATTGGTTGTGCAATTTTAACTCAATGATAAATGAAAGAGTGTTAGCAGGATATGCCTTTCAACTTATATTTATTGACATAACTTTTATTTAAGTGAATTAAGGTAGAAACATATCAAACAGATACTTTGGGGACCATAGATTAGAAAAGGCTAAAGTAAATGTCATTTATTATCCATTTTAATCTTATTTTACATTTAATTAGGACAGCTTCATTGAGCTTCAGTGATCTGACATTAATCTTGTTTTCTGAATGAAGAGGAAATATGAGTTTAATAAAAATTTTGTAACATCATCTTTAATTCAAGCAAGATTTCTTACCCCTTACAGCTTTAGCTTTTCCCTGCAGTATGGTAATGTCAGTTATCATTTGTCTCTATAAAGGCATTTGAGAACATAAGAGTTCTTATTTTCTTGCATAAAACTGTATTTGAAAAGTTTCATCTATTTTCTAGAAGATTGCTTCCCATAAAATGTTACATATGAGAAGTTTAAATGTTATGTATGCATAAAGAAGGACATTGAGAAATTATTTAAATTTTTGTGGGGAGAGCATAAATACAATATGGAGAATTATGTCATTTTGAACTTGAATTTTTGAAGTAATTTTTATTAAATTGATATTCTTTTTTTTTTAAATATATTTTATTGATTTTTCACAGAGAGGAAGGGAGAGAGATAGATAGTTAGAAACATCGATGAGAGAGAAACATCGATCAGCTGCCTCCTGCACATCTCCCACTGGGGATATGCCCGCAACCCAGGTACATGCCCTTGACCGGAATCGAACCTGGGACCCCTCAGTCCGCAGGCCGACGCTCTATCCACTGAGCCAAACCGGTTTCGGCTAAATTGATATTCTTAATTATTTATATATTTCTTTATTCTGTACAGCTACTCAGGATCTTCTGTTTATGGACTACCTATTTATAGACAGATGTTGTCTGTAGTACTTCTACCCATTTATCTAAATTCTATTTCTAAGAATATAATTTTTGGCTTTTTAATTATGATGTGTCTTGGCATGGGCCTCTTTGGGTTCTTATTGCTTGGGGTTCTCTGTGCCTCCTGAACTTGTGTGACTTTTTCCTTTACCAGGGTAGGGAAGTTTGCTGCCATTATTTCTTCAAACACATTCTCTATTCCTTTTTCCCTTTCTGCCTCTTCTGGCACACCTGCTATTCCAGGGGTGGGCAAACTTTTTGACTCGAGGGCCACAATGGGTTCTTAAACTGGACCAGAGGGCCGGAACAAAAGCATGGATGGAGTGTTTGTGTGAACTAATATAAATTCAAAGTAAACGTCATTACATAAAAGGGTACGGTCTTTTCTTTTTTTTTTTTTTTTTTTTTTTTTTTTAGTTTTATTCATTTCAAACGGCCTGATCTGGCCCGCGGGCCATAGTTTGCCCACGGCTGTGCTATTCTAATATTATTACATTTCATGTTGTCCCACAGCTCCCTTAAGCTTCCCTCCTGTCATTTAATTGTTTCTTCTTTTTGGTTCTCTGATTGAGTGATTTTTTTCAACCCTGTCTTCTAATTCACTGATTGATCCTCAGCTTCCCCTAATTGGAAATTCACATTTTCCAATGGGTTCTTTATTTGTGCTATGTCATTTTTTATTTCTGTTTGAATTGTTACATATCTTTTCTCATGCTGTTGAGCATATTTACCATCATTATTCTGAACTCTATATCAGATAACTTTCTTATCTCCATTTCATTAATCTCTTCTTCTGGATAATTCTCTTGTTCTTTCATTTGTGAGTTGTTTCTTTGTCTCCTCATTTTGGCTGCTTGTTTGGGTTTGTGACTCTGTATTAAGTATATATGCTCTGCCTTTCAATCTCTGGTGCAGGACCTATTTCTCAGAATATAAATGGCTATTTGGGTTGAGAGATAAGTGCTCATTTTTAATTTACTCACACAACAAAATATTTATTTATTCAATATACATGTTTTATTGAATTTCTAACTAAGAAAATCAAATTATGTTTCTGTTTCAAATTAAAGAATTGTGGTTATGCCATCTCTGAGCTGTTTTCTGTTACCTAATAGGACCCTTAACAGTGTTTTAAATAAAGCTCTAGTGAGTGAAAACCAAGAGAGCAGCATAGGTAAATGCTGGTACTCACCAGCTTCCACAACCACATCAAAATTACAACTAAAATACAGAAAAAAACCATCATTCAGAATCACCTGAAATCTGAATGAATGGAAGTCCTACAACTAGAGAAGTAAAGAAGAAAGTACATGAAGGCTGGCAGGAGGGGGGGAGGCATAGAACAGGTTGGTTTGATCAATGTGTGGTGTTTTTCCCAATCAGGAGGGATATCTTGGCTGCAGAGGACTCCTGTGAGAAGTAAGGGATCACAGGCCCACACTAGACTATCAGCCCAGGATTCCAAAACTTGGAAGAGAAGTTCCCTAACCTTCGGCTGTAAAAACCAGCAGGAATTGTGGGTAAGTAATGTAGAGACTGCTTGAGTCCCAAGCAATTCCTCTTAAAGGGCAAGCACACTAATTTACATGGCCCCACTCCCTCTGAACTCTAACACTGGATGGCGGCTTTGGGGGACCCAGGCACATACAAGGAGGAACTAGATTGTCTGGCATCAAGGCAGGAACTCAGGAGTGGCTTTCTCTCAGATGGTGGTGCTCACAAGGGTCACTGTTCCTCTGCTGGGACCTCCCCCATTGCAGAGCTGACTGGCAGCCATATCTGAGTTTCCATCAGCCTGGTTCACTCTGCCCTGGTAATTCCCTGAGACCCCACCCCATCCAATTTGCATCCCCAACTGTTTGTAGCTGCTTTTCCATAGGAATAGCCTGTCTAGCTCAAGCTTCATTCTTTCCTAAAATCTCTCAAACAAACAACAGTTGGTATCAGCATGTCCCATACCTATCAATAAGAGGCCCAATACCTGGCACTAGCACAAGCCTGCCTTGCTTTCACGGCTAAGCCTCACCTGGGCACTTCACAAGCCCAATACAAGTAGCAGCCATCTGAAGATCACTCAGTAGCTCCTGTCTGGTCGCCCCAAGCAATGGCTGACTTTGTACCTCTCCTGGGAGGCCCCAGAGCCAGTACACTTGATGGACAGCTTCCAACCATAGCAGATTACAACTCTACACATCCACAAGTGACACACTCCAGGGGCAGACTCAGTGAGTACCAAAGTCCCACTGAAGAAAGGCCTGCTCCATAGGGGTGTCTCCTGCATAGCAGCTCTCCCACTGTAGACCCAGCTGGTCCTCCTAGCCAATTGAACTGAGGTCAATTCCTTCCAGTGATGCCAACAGCAATACAGGCTCAACTACAAGACTGTGCACACAGTCCACACAAGGGAACACCTAGAGGTGATGGGGAGGCTGGTGACTGGGGAAGCTGAGCCACTGGGCCCTATAGGATAATTACTACACATGGCCACTCTACTAACTCCTGGAGGCATAACTGATCTACTTAATACATAGAAACAAGCATAGGGAAACAGCCAAAATGCAGAGACAAAGAAACATCACAAATGAAAGAATAGAAGAACTATCCAGAAAAAGAACTAAATGAAAAGAAGCAAGCAAACTATTGGATACAGAGTTTAAAGCAATGGTTATAAGGTTGCTTAAGAAACTTAATGAGAGCTTCAAGGGACTTAGTGAGACTTTCAAGGATTTTAGTGAGAATTTCAAAGAAACGAAAAAGGACCAGTCAAAAATTAATCATGCACTAACTGAAAAGAGGAATAATTTACAGGTAATCAACAGTAAAAAAGAGGATTCCAAGAATAAAAGCAATGATTTGGAATATGAAGAAGCAAAAAATACCCAATCAGAAAAACAAAAAGAAAAAAATAATCCAAAAATATGAAAATAGTGTAAGGAGTCTCTGGGACTAACTTCAAGCATACCATCATTCACATGATGGGGGAACCAGAAGGAGAAGAGAGATAGAGCAAGATATTGAAAACCTACTTGAAGAAATAATGACAGAAAACTTCCCCTACCTGATGAAAAAAACAGGCAAGTCCAGGAAGTGCTGAGAGCCCTAAACAAGGGGAGCCCAAACAGGGCCACAGGAAGACACATCATAATTAAAATACCAAGGGTTAAAGATGAGAGAATCTTCAAAGCAGCAAGAGAAAAGCAGTTAGTTACCTACAAGGGAGAGCCCATATGACTGTCAGCTGATTTCTCAACAGAAACTTTGTAGGCCAGACGGGAGTGGCAAGAAATATTCAAAGTGATGAATAGCAAGGACCTACAACCAAGATGACTTTACCCAGCAAAGTTCTCATTTAGAACTGAGGGTCAAATAAAGAGCTTCACAGACAAGAAAAAGCTAAAGGAGTTCATCACCACCAAACTAGTATAACATGAAATGTTGAAGGGTATTCTTTAAGAAGAGGAAGTAGTAATAGAAGTAGTAGTAGTAGCGGTAGTAGTAGTAGTAGAAGAAGAGATAAAAAATACAAACAGTAAAATGGCAATAAATACATATCTGTCAACAATTGAATCTAAAATCAGAATAAACGAACAAGGAATATAGTGAACAAAATAAATTAAATAAAATAGAACCAGAAGCATGGAAACATGGAGCAGACTGATGAATCTCAGAGGAAAGGTTGAGGAGGCTGAAAGAGGTTAACTAAAGAACTTATATGCACATATGGATTACCTATGGACACAGATAATAGGGTGGTGAAGGCCTGGAGTGGGGTAGGAACTGGGTGGAGGGGGAAAATGGGGAGGAAAGAGGAACATCTGAAATACTCTCAACTATAAAGATTTCAAAATAAATAATGCTCCAGCTCCTCAGTATGTCCTTAGATTGCTTCCGGCATGTTTATCACTAGGAAAATCATTTTCCTGCTGACTTTACAAAAAAAAAAATTTCCTATTTTTTCCTTTGTAAGGAACATTATAGAATTGACAGAGCTGAGTATTTGCAGGTTCTCCTCTAAATAAAAATATTGGCTTAATTTATTATATTAAATATTGAATAGTAATGCTCAAATAATTCCATATATATATCAATCACAAGAATGAGAGAGATTTTAGATTAACTGGAAACTATGAACACTCTTCACAATAGAGCACTGAGTTTGTAATCCGAATTTAGCTTTTAAGTTTAGATAGCTTAAATCTTTCTTTGTGTGCTTTTCAATAAATAACTTCAGTTTTAAAAAATACTAGAAATTTTATACATGATATAAACTGAAATATGATGTTTTATTAAATGATTCTCCCAAAGTTGTTCCTTCAAAACATTGCTCCTTTTCCCTCTGATTATTTTCTCCTGCTTTCCAACATACATTGACGTAGACAACTTAGGTGACGATTTTAACTTTTGCCTGGTGTTTCTTTTATCTGCTTTGAAAGTAGGCTCTGGTCCAACTGATTTCCTGCCAGCTCAAGAGCATCCTGACCTAGTTCTATCTTTTCAAATACATTCTGGCCATGCAAACTGGTTTCATGCTGTCACAAATGGTTCAAATAGCTTCTCACTGATATACAAAAAAATGATTGTATTTATACCAAGAAAAATTATATTTTCATTAAAAATAATAAATATGTCTAAAGCATTAGAATTTGACCCAGATTGAAGCTTTCTTAATTTTTTCTAATTAAAAATAATTTATATTTAAAATTATAAATTTTTGGTTCAAACAAGACCAAAATTATAGAGAAAAATGAAACTACCTCAGAAAGTTAATTTAACTTTTTTAACACTGTGATAAGCATCAAATTAAACAGGATGGGTTCATACTTGTGACATGTCCACATTATAGCAAGATATACATTAATATAGTACTGATTATTGTTTTGAAATATGCTTTTGCTTACCCAATAACATGCCATGGACAGTTTTTTAAATATTTTTCATTATAGATATGTATCATCCTTTTGAATATTTATATCAAATCTGATGTAATAGAACACTGTATTTTATTTTGCCAAAATGCCATTTATGGCACTTAAATTTATAATTTTATTCTACAACTTGAATTTACTATATCATGAGGGGTAGGAACTGATGTACTTAGCATTGGACTTGTAAATAGCACACAATCTTATTCCATTGCTCTATATGTCTATCCTTATGCAATTATGAACCAATGTTGAATATTACAGCCTTAAGATTGGTAAAATCTTGTGCTGTAAGTCCTCCCACATTGTTCTAAGTCTTTAAGATTGTATTGGCCTTTCTAGATCTACCACTTTCCATATATGCCTAGAATGAGCTTTTCAGTTTCGACATTTCTACTGGAAGCCTGATGTTCCTAAGGGTTTGGGGGTCCAGAAAAAATCCATCTATTGTTAATGTTATGATGTGCATCTTTAGAATATTTCTGTTTGCATATATATATGTGTGTGTGTGTGTGTGTGTGTGTGTGTGTGTACATATGTATATCTCTGTATATGTATAGATATACGTGTGTGTGGTTGGCAAAATAATAGCCTCCAAAGATTTCCACTTCCTAAGTGTGTGTATGTATATGTTCACATATATGCTATGTTTATGTTATATATATGTGTGTGTATAAATATTTTATTTTAATTATTTTCTCAAAAATTTAACTATATGTGTTTGTTCTTTAAGTGATTATTGTGAATATAGTATATACTAGTAGCCCAGTGCATGAAATCCGTGCACATTAAAAGGGAATTAATTAGTGGAAGTATTTTAATATTGCTATTTGCCCTTTCTCTATAATAGAAGTGTGAGAGATGAAAGGAAATTAGTAAAATGTATATGAAAATAATATAAATTTATTAATAAATAAACAGTAACAAAAGGATATAACAACAACAGAGGCATGATATAAAAATGACAAAAACATGATATGAAAACAACAAAAACATGATATGAAAACAACAGTGATGCAAACAATGACTGATAAAATGATTAAACTTATTCTAATATCTCCCTGTACACCACATTAAGAGTGAAAACACTTTCAGAGTGCTTGACTGATTTCCCTTGTGCTGAAGTATTTAGAACTTTAACTTTAACATCACATGCTCTTCGAACTTGAGAGAAAGCAACATATAACTGACCATGTCTGAAAACGGGTTCAGGTAGGAATATGCCTACTCTGTCTAGAGTTTGTCCTTGTGATTTATTAATAGTCATCACAAATGCTGGCATCATGGGAAACTGTCGTTGAATCAATTTAAATGGGAGGCCAGTGTCAGATGGGGACAAATCAATTCTTGGAATCAGAACAACCTCTGCAGATCCTCTTAATACCTCAGTTTCAATAATGTTAGGTCACAATCTTTTGATAATAAATCTGGTACCATTGCAAAGACCCCATTTACTATTAAGATTTCTCAATAGCATGATGATTGCATCCACTTTCAATTTTAATTTATGACATGGCATTCCCAAAGGAGTAATACTATTAAGAAATTTGATGGGAAAATTTTCCTTTTTAGCATCATCTGTGGAATCAATTAAATCATCACTCAAATATGTGTGAAAATCTCCATCGAGTATATCCAAAATTTATTCATTTACTTTTTGAGCATGCTCATGTTTTGGACAAAGAATTGCACGTTTAGATATATTTTTAATATTATCTATAGATATAGTATTTCCAAAGGTAGCTTCAATAATAGATCCATTACAAATCATTTCACAGGGGATTTCAATAATATCCATTCCTAAATGAAAACTGCTATCAAGTTTGCCATCTCCAAGTTTTACTAACCATCCACTATAAGCAGAATCCTCTGATCTCATATTTGTTGTAAAAGACAACTTTCTGAAACATCCCCAAACACTGCAGTTCTTTAAACTCATTTGTACTATGGCGGATCACATAGCATGTGGTACAATACTGAGACATTGTCAAAAATCCCTTCCTAGAAGGAGAACTTTCCAACCAAATGCAACATTTAAATTTCTCTTAGTAATCTGTCTATGGCGTTTATAGCATAACTGGATGCCATGGTGCATTCATCAATTATGAGAAGTTGGGCCTTTTTAATAGTTTTAGCAACTTCACTGTTTATATCGAGTCTATAAATTGAAGTTTCATTTAGTGGAATGGGTAATTTATATTGGGAATGAAAGGTGCTTCCACCAAGAAGTAAATTTGCAGCAATTCCTATAGACGCTGTGGGTAAAACAGTACTACCACAACCTCTAATATAATGTATTAAAACTTTATAAAGATATGCCTACATGCTCTGAGGGCCGGTTCCTGACTCAAACCCCGCCCTCCTGGGAAACAGCTCAGCGAGGGCACAGCCCTTGGCAACGTGACCCAGGACTCAGTGCAGCCACACTCGAAGGGCCAGTTCCTGCTTCAAACCTCGCCCTTACCGGAAACAGCTCGGGGAGGGTGCAGCTATATCCAAGACAACCCCTGCAGGACTGACTTCCTTCTGGTTGGTCAAACCTTCGGTCGTGATGTTATACCCAGGGTTTTTATATAAATAGATATTTAATTTGACCTGATTGATCCTTAAATAATATATTACTTTATAAAGAGATAGTGAGAGAGAGAGAGATTTTTGTTGTTCCATTTATTGGTTGCTGCTTGTATGTACTCTGACAGGAGATCAAACCTGCAACCTTTGCATATGAGAACCATGCTCTAACCCAGTGGTTGGCAAACTGTGGCTCGCGAGCCACATGTGGCTCTTTGGGCCCTTGAGTGTGGCTCTTCCACAAAATACCGACTTCTGCGCATGGGCCATGAAGTTTCAATCGCACTGTACATGCACGCCCACACGTGGCATTTTGTGGAAGAGCCACACTTCCAAACTGTGAGCCACAGTTTACTGACCACTGCTCTAACCAAATGAACTAACATGCCAGAGATAGCCCATAACCTATTTAAGCATTTTTATATTGTTGGCCTGATGGAGTTGAATGATTAAAAGCTAAAACGAAACAAAAAGCACCAACACTAAATATTGTCTTAAATTTAAGGCTATCTTTGAGCGACAGCCCATATGCTGTACCTATATGTTTTGTTAGTTAAATAATTTTAAAACAAATTTACTTCTGTATTTTCTTTTTAAAAAAGAGAAAATAATGGTCAATTACTGACTGGTAGCAAAAAACCCTAGATTTATTTATTAGATAAATTAAAGTAATTAGTTCCTTGGAATTAAGTTTCTGAGATCTGAGTCATTGACTATGATGTTTGAGAGGAATATCTCCTAACATGCCAGCCAATTACAAGGGAAACAGCACAATGGTGTAGGACCATGAACAGTTTTCTAGATTGTATGATTTACTTAAAGAACCAAAGAAAATCATGAATCCTCTTTCTCCCTGTTCTCTTGCCCATATAAAAAGTATAATGATCCAATCATTCTGTTTTGAAACTTTGTAAGGAAAGACTATAAAAATTTAAAACCATTAGAAAATTCAAATATTAAATCATATTAATGAACCCCCGAGTAGGGTGTGTGTGTGTGTGTGTGTGTACGTGCGTGCTCACGTATGTGTTTAATTTAAGGATTCATCCTCTTTAGAATGCATTACTTGGATAATCCCAGGCCTGTAACACTGCTATATGTATGGATGTGTCAAAAGTTTGCTTTTATTCTAGTCAGTGGACTGTCCCTAGAAGCTCATTGGAAATGGACACCTGTGGTAAGGAGGAGAGGGAAGAGATAGTTGTGGGCACGAACATGTTATTTTTAACCTACCACATTAAAAATGCTCAAGATGTTTGCTTCATAAAAAAATTATGGCTTTGGCTAATGTACATTGAGACAGATTTTCTTTTGCATTATTCTTTATTTCCAATGACCTGATTTCCTGCTTTTATTACTAATCTACCTTAAATATAGATTCTTAAGGAATGAGCTTGCCCCAGTTAAGGATTATTACCACATGCTCTTATTATGCCTTAAGGAAACTATTTATCATGCCTGGATGTAGGGTGTGAGAGTGAGAGCTACAATGATTAAAAGTGATAACAAGGCAGACACTGACAGAAAGTATATTAAAAATAAAGACAACAATATAATCTCACACCCACTTGAAATGAAAAATACCTTAACGTTTCAGATAACATCTCCAGGAAAGAAAGCCATTGTTCAAAGTCTCATATATAATAAATTGCTAGAAATTTTAAAATATATTTTTATAGATTTCAGAGAGGAAGGGAGAGGGAGAGAGAGATAGAAACATCAATGATGGGAGAGAATCATTGATCGGCCACCTGCTGCATGCCCCACACTAGAGATTATGCCCGCAATCTGGACGTGTGCCCTGACCGGAATCAAACCTGGGACCCTTCAGTCTGCAAGCTGACGCTCTACCCACTGACCCAAACAGGCTAGGGCTAGAACTTTTTTTATGGTAGATAAAAAAATTCATTTTAATGAATTCACATTTTATTATTATTTCTATGTAAACAACATATTCAGAATACTTCAGTAAAACGCTATTTCTGTAATAAATGAGAGGTTTAGTTAAAAGGCATTTTTAAAATTCATTTTATTTTTCAATTATACCTCCCAATCAATATTATACTAATTTCAGGTACACAGCATAAGGATTAAGCATTTATTTGACATCAAAGTGGTCTTCTGATAAGTGTACTATCCATTTGATGCTGTACATAGTTATTGCAATAGTATTGACTATATTCCCTATGCTCTAGTTTACATCCCCATGTACCTGTCAATTTGTACTTTTTAATCCCTTCACATTTTACCCAGTCACCAACACCCTCCCATCTGGCAATGACCAGTTTGTCCTTTGTAATTATGAGCTTGTTTCTGTATTGTTTTTTTTCTTTCTTAGATTCCACATGTAAGTGAAATAATATGACATTTTTCTTTCTCCCCCAGACTTACTTCACTTAGCATAAAATCCTCTAGGTCCATCCATTTTGTTGCAAGTGGTAAGATTTCATTCTTTTTATGGCCAGTTAATATTTCATTTTATACAGGATGGGGTAAAAGTAGATTTACACTTGTGAGTGTGCAAAACAGAGTTTATTCTTATATTATTATTCATTATTATATTATTTTCCATAAGAACTTTTCCCCCCACCCTGTATGTGTATGTACCATCTCTTTTTTATCCAGTTGTCTATCAATGAATACTTAGGTTACATTTGTATTTTGGTTATTGTAAATAATACTGCAATGAATATAGGGCTGCATATATACCTTTTCAATTTAGTATTTTGGATTTCTTCAGATGAATACCAGGAAGTGGGATAGCTGGGTCAAATGGTAGTTCTCATTTTAAGTTTTTGAGGAACATGCACATTGTTTTCCACAGTGAATGCACAAATTTGCAATCCCACAAACAGTGCGCAAAGGGTCCCTTTTCTCCACATCCTGGCCATAATTGTCTTTATTTACTGATGATAACCATTCATACAGGTGTGAGGTGGCATCATTGTAGCTTTAATTTGCGTCTCCCTGATGATTAGTGACACTGAGCATCTTTTTACATGTCTATTGGCCATCTGTGTGTCCTTTTTGAAGAAATGTCTATTCAAGTCCTCTGCCCAAGATTCTGTCTTTATCCCATTGTGTATTCTTGCCTTCTTTGTTATAGATTAATTGACCATATAGGTGTGAGTTTATTTCTAGGTTATTTTGTTCCATTGACATCATGTGTCTGGCTTTATGCCAGTACCATGCTGTTATGATTACTCTATCCTTGCGGTGTAGTTTGATAACAGGCAATGTGATATCTCCAGCTGTGTTCTTTTCACGATTGCTGAGGCTATTTGAGGCTATTTGGTGAAGGCCTGGAGAAGGCTCTGCTGCAAACTGAGTCCAGCTGACACTAGTGCTGGGCTGAGTGCCACTTAGCAAGAAGTGCAGAGCATGTCAAGGGCAGTCACTGGTTGTTTGGGGTTTGTAGATCTCATATATTTTAGGGAAGTCTGCCACATAGGCTAAGGCTGGCCACTTGTGTGTGTGTGTGTGTGTGTGTGTGTGTGTGTGTGTGTGTGTGTGTGTGTATAAATGTTTGTGTCAAATTCAAGGTATGAACTGTAAGTGCTTAGAGGGACAGGTGCTGAAAGAGGTTAGGGCCTATTTGTAAGTTGGGTTTGTGGGTTCTCAGGGAAACATCAGGGTGAGGCTAGAGGAGTTAGCCAGTTTGATGGAGACCCAAATTTAGTGCCCACTTGTGGCTGTAGGTTGGGTGGCAGTAGGGCTCAGCAAAAGAATAATGGCACTTGACCGCTTGGAATGTAGAAAGAAGGCTTAATAAAGGCAATGGTGCCCACCTTCTACTGTGTTTTGGGGGGAGGGCTCAACAAAGGAATAGTGGTACCTGACCACACTTCTGTCCCAGCTACAGCTGCCCCTCCAAACCTCCCCTTGAAGCCAAATAATTCAGTTTATCCCCATATGTCTCTGGTGCTTTTCAAACTGCTGCCTGAACACTGTATCTCAGAGTGAGTGAGTCCATTAGTGAGCACATGCACAGGCCCTTTAAGAGTAACACCTGCGGGGAGGAGAGTGGGGAGGGAGAAGAGTAACACCTGCAACTCTAGCGGCTCTCCAACTCACCTGACAGAATACCTGCTAATCTTTAAAGCCAAATGTTGTGAGGACTCCTGTTCCCTATACTGGTGGTCTAGATTGGGGAGCACAATATGAGTCTGGGATTCTCACTCTTCAGGGGGGACCTCTGCAGCTGAGGTATTTCTTATAATTATCTTCTTTAAAAATTTCATTGAATTTATTGGGATGATATTGGTTAATAAAATTTTATAAGTTTCAAGTGTACAATTCTATCATATATCATCTGTATATTGTATTGTATGTTCAACACCCCAAGTCAAGTCTTGCATCACCCTTTCGATCCCCTTTACTCTTTTCTTTCTCTCCACCCCCCCCCCACCTTTCTTTCTGGTAATCACCATACTGTTGTCTGTATCTATTAGTTTAGTTTGGGTTGTTGTTTTTGTTTGTTTGATCTCGTCATCATTTTCACCTATTCACCTGCAACATCTCCCCTGACAGCTACCAGTTTGTTCTCTATATCTATGAGTCTGTTTCTATTTTGTTTGTTTACTTTGTTCATTATATTCCACATATAAGTGAATTTATGTGATATTTGTCTATCCTAATTCCTAACTGCCACACGTGGGTGTGGGACTGGCCTATTTCACATTTCTGGCCCTCCTTCCAGAAGTGGCTACTTCTTGATATCTTTAGTGACAGGAATTTTGTTCAGCTAGTCTTCAGGTGGTTCTCCAGGGTGGCTGTTCTATAATTCAGTTGTAATTTTGATGCGGTAGTGGGAGGAGGAGAGCACAGTGTTTACTCTGCCATTTTACTAAAGTCCAATTCTTAACTAGTACGCCTCTGCAAAATATTTATGCATTTTTGTCGTCCAATGAATAACTACAATGGCCATCTAGCATTTATTAATAAATACAGAGAAATAAGAGGAGGAAAATATTTGGGGGGAAGATAAAGAGGAATTACATAAGAAGTGTGAAATAGAAAACTGAAAATATTAGTAAGATCGGTTAGTTCCTTTAGAGAAAGGTTTGTATCTTTATTTAAAGGAGTATCTTTTCTACAGAAGTAAAGAGAAACCTTAGGTAGAGTTTGGGTCAATGAAAATTAAATTACAGTAAAATTGTAAAATAACTCTCAGCACTTATAGTACATACTTTGGATTTGACATAAATCTATCCTAAATAATAAAGAGCTAATATGCTAATTAGATCGAACAGCAGAACAACTGTCTGGACGACCTTCCAGATGACCTTCTGGATGAAGCCGACTCTACGAGGGCCGGCCAGGGCTGCAAGAGCTGGCTGAGGCAGGCAGGGCTGCGAGGGATGAGCCCTTTGCACGAATTTTGTGCACCAGGCCTCTAGTGTATATATATAAAAGACAAAGCAACTGTTACAACTGAACAAGGGGAACAACCGGGTGCTATGACACGCACTGACCACCAGGGGGCAGACACTCAATGCAGGAGCTGCCTCCTGGTTGTCAGTGCGCTCCCACAGCCAATCTCCCTTGACCAGTCCATTCCCCTGGCCAGCAGGCCCCAACACCCAATCAGTGCTGGGCTCCAGGCTGGAATGAGGGAACAGGGGTGGGTGGTGGCAGATATGGCCCATTTCCCAGGAGGACTGAGGACCGGCTCCCTCCTTGGGGCCGGTGTCCAAACTCCCATGGTCCCTCCCCCTGTCCCTCACCCCGGCTGTCAGGCCCCTATTGACACACCGCCTGCCGCAGTGGCAGCATGGTGGCGAGGGAAGGAGGAGCGGGGGGGGGAGACAGGGAACTGTGCAGTGGGAGCCAAGGGCGGCATTGGCATCCAGTGTCCGTTCCTTCCACGCTCGGCCCAGCAACCATCACCTCCTCTCCCAACCCCGCTGGGGCCCTTGGGCCCTGGGCCGGGATGGGGAACTGGGGGTGGGTGAAAGAGGATGCAGCCCCTTTCTCAGGGGGACTGAGGGCTGGCTACCTCCTCAGAGTTGGCGGCCAACCTCCCACAGCGCCTCCCCCCAGCAAGCAAACCTCCCGCGGTCCCTTCCTCCTTTCCTCCCCTGGCTGGCAGGCCCTGGTTGTGCCACAGCAACACGGGAAGGAAAGGGGGGAGGCGGGGAACCATGCAGTGGTGGGGCACCGAGGGCAGCGTCAGCATCTGGCGTCCATTCCTTCTGTGCCTGGCCCGGCAAACATTGCCACCTCTCCCAACCCCACCAGGGTCTTTTGGGCCCCAATGGGCCTGGCCCTAATCGGCCTAGCCTCAATCAGCCCTGATTACCAGCCAGGCCTAGGGACCCCACCCATTCACGAATTTCGTGCATTGGGCCTCTAGTTATATATAATACAGTGATCTCTTGTTATTATTTTATAAATTCATAAATATTAGGGGATAGAATCCTTTAAAGCCACATCAGAACATTGCTTATAAGATCTATTTGCTTCTTATCTGTCATTTCTATGACCTATGGAAGAAAAAGGTACTTAAAACAAAACAGAAATATAGCCTGTCTCTCTTTTCATTTTCTGATGCTCCCAAATCTATCACCCTGAATGAATCCCATTTTATTTCTTCAAAATTACGCTTTCTTCTGTGACTATTCAAAAAATTAAAGTTTTTGTCCCAGCACTAATATCACCTCTCCATAATCTAATACCTTTAATCATTTTCTTATAATAGCATTTATAATTTTGAAATATAATTCGTCTTTGCACATGAAAAGCACAATACCATCGATCTTTATATTACCAGTGGTTGTATATTGCCTGACAATGAATATATGATCAATAAATATCTCTTGGATGAATAAATTAAATAACACTACATTCTTCTTCATGTTTCCCTATACTCAAGTTTTCTATGCTACTTTTGAGTTTCATCTCCCAAACCAAAGGCATCAGAAACCTCAAAAGCTACTGTGTATCTTTGAAAATTACAGAAGTCTGTTTTACTACTCTACACTTTAATCTTTCTTTTCAATACACTCAATTACATTGGTGTCTGGGTACTCACCATTTTCATAAAAATGTCACCTTGACAGTACTTGTTAATCATATTATTTTTTTCAATTTAGTTCTAGAAGCTAAGTGATAATTATATATCTTTTTCTGCTCTGCCCTGTTCTTTTGTATAAAGTAATTGAATTTGGGGACTTAATGTTTATATATATACTAGAGGCCCAGTATGTGAAATTCATGCATGGGGGGCAGAGGAGTCCCTCAGCATGGCCTGCACCCTCTCCAATCTGGGACCTATTGGGAGATGTCTGACTGCCTCTCACAATATGGGACCACTGGCTCCTAACCGCTCACCTTCCTGCCTGCCTGATCACCTCTAATTGCTCCCCTACCAGCCTGATGGACACTAACTGCTCCCCTGCTGGCCTGATCGCCACTAACCGCCAATGCCTTGCCCCACACTCGGGATGCAGGATTCCCTCCCTCTGGCCGGCCACAGGCATCCAGGACCCAGGCTGACTTCACCTGGGCTGGTCACAGCCGCAGGGGACTATGGGCAGGTGGCTTCACCTGGGCCACAGCCACAGGCACAGCTGCTGGAACCCGGGACCGCAGGGCGGGCGGCTTGTCCCTGAGCAGTTATATCATGATTGTGTGATGATGTGAGGGTGTGATGACTATTTACATATTAGCTGTTTATTATATAGGATATATATCTATGTGTGAGTGTGTGTGTGTCCTATATAATAAAAGCTTAATATGCTAAGTGTCCAGCTGTTCGTTGGACCATTCGACCAGTCGCTATGACCCAGGGAGCAGATGCTCCGACCAGTAGGTTAGCTTGCTGCTGGGGTCCAGCCAGCTGAGACTGAGCTAGAATGGTCAGATACACCTGGAGCCCTCCTGCAGTCCCTCCCCGGCCGCCCAACCTCCCAAAGTCCCTTCCTGACCTGCCAGCCCTTATAGGCCCTGATCAGGACTGGGTGAGCTGGCTGGACATGCCCTGGTGCCCATCTGAAGTCCTTCCCTGGCTGGCCAACCTCCCGTGGTCCCTCCCCAACTGGCCAGTCCCGATCAGGACTGGGCAATCCAGGCCAGACATGCCCTGGAGCCCTCCTATCGTCCCTTCCCCGCTCTGATAGTAAACTGGTGGGGTCCCTCATCCTGTCCTGCATGCTCTCGCAATTCAGGACCCTTCGGGGGATGTCAGAGAGCCAGTTTCAACCTGATCCTTGCAGGCCAGGACAAGGGACTCCACTGGTGCACAAATCCATGCACCAGGCCTCTGGCATATATCTATATATATAAAAGGCTAAGCGACCACCTGACCAGCTGATAGGTATGACACACTAGCCACCAGGGGGGAGATGCTCAATGCAGGAGCTGCCAAGGTGCAGTGACTTGTCAACAGCTATTCTCAGGTGACGCACCCCGGAACCAGAGGAGGGAGCCTGATTCCTCATGGGGCTGCACAATTCCACCTTTGGCCGTGGGTTATGTTGTTGCTAAGGCATTGTCAGCCCCGGATCTGGTTTACTGAATACTTGTGTTTCCCTTTCACACCCTGTACCACAGCAAATTTGCAGAATGCCCTCTTGCACTCCAGGACCCCTTGGGGGATGTCAGAGAACTCATTTCAGCCCAATCCCCGCAGGCCAGACTCAGAGACCCCCACCTGCCGGAGGGACCCTGCTCACTCCGCAGATCCCCTAAGAGCTGTGGCACCTCCCCAGGTATGGCCAGCCAGGGAGGGACTGTGGGAGGTTAGTTCCAGGTGTGTTCAGGCCATCTTGCTCAGTCCCATCCCACCAGCCAGCTTCTAATTAATTTCCTTTCAATGTGCATGAATCAGTGCACCAGGTCACTAATATATATATATATATCCTATCTCATAAAAGAGAAACATGTTAATTGGCGTATGACCGCTACCCTTCCCATTGGCTAATTAGGGCGATATGCAAATTAACTGCCAGCCAAGATGGCGGTTAACGGCCAACAAAGATGGCGGCTAATTTGCATACTGAGGGCAGGGTAGGACAGTGTAAGCCACCATCCAGGCCCCCCCTGTTTGCCAAGGGGGCTGCCCGGGGCTGGGGCCAAGGCAAGCTGGTGCTGATCACTGCACCAGAGCCCTCCCCGCCCACCGGAGGTGTGGGGGCTGGGGCGAAGGCAAGCGGTACAGTTTGACTAGCCCAAGAGCAAGCCTGCCCACCGGAGACCCATCCCAATGCGATCTGGGGACGGGCGCGGGCTGGGGCAAATGCAAGCAGTGCCCATTGCCTCGCCAGAGCCCTTGCCCGCCCACCAAAGACATGTCCCAATGCGCTGTGGGCTGGGGTGAAGGCAAGAGATGCAGGTCGCCTGGACTGGGCCTAAGCCCGCCCACTGGAGACCCATCCCAATGCAATCTGGGGATGGGCGCGGGCTGGGGCAAGGCTAGCAGTGCCCATTGCCTCGCCAGAGCCCTCGTCTGCCCACTGGAGATACGTCCCAATGCGCTGTGGGCTGGGGCGAAGGCAAGAGATGCGGATCACCTCGCCCGAGCCCAAGCCCGCCCACCACAGACCCATCCCAATGCGATCTGGGGGCGGGTGGGGGCTGGGGCAAATGCAAGCAGTGCCCATTGCCTTGCAGGAGCCCTGCCTGCCCACTGGAGACACGGGGCCCAGAGAGAGAGAGAGAGAGAGAGAGAGAGAGAGAGAGAGAGAGAGACAGAGAGAGAGACAGACAGACAGAGAGAGGGAATTTTGCATCCCGCATCCCTCCCTGATTGACCACTGTGATTCTAAGCCAGCAAGGGCTGCCTTCAGGATGGTGCTCCACGTCCCTCACCCCCACCCCAGGCCCGAGAGCACAGTGCTGGGCAGGGGCACCCAGGGGTTTGGGAATGCAGCACGAGGGGCTGGCAAAACGTGGGGGTGAGCTGTGTTTACACCGCCAAGTTCCCCACTTCTACCCTGGCCGGGCATGCATCCTCCTTCCCCTCAGAGGCCCAGCTCCTGCCTACTTGGTTGCTGGGCAGGCCCAACTGCACCAGGGAGTGAGCCATGGTGATCAGGATGGCCACTTCCTGGGATGGGACGGCCGGACCACGGCGATTCATGAGGGCGATGAGGCCCGTGGGGCATGTGCAGGGTGTGGCCAGCCAAACTGAGACTGGCTTCAGTGGGGCCAGTGGGAGCCCGTTGAGGCCATTCCAAACCCCACAGGTCTCAGGTGGATGGTGGCCCAGTGGAGAGCGGTTTCTCCATGCATGGTGCCCAGGGGCGGCTGTGAGCTGCTGCAACCCCGCCCCACGCTTCAGGGTGGGGGAGAAGGCTCACAGCCACCAGCACCCTAGGCTGCACCTCCTGTGCCTCAGCCTGCCAGGTTGGCAGGGTCCAGAGCAGGTGAGCTGCTCCCTTCCCCCAGTGGTAGAACAGGGAGGAGAGTGCTGGGTGCAGGGAGGGGACCTCAACTGGGATCCTCCTGGTGTGGGGGATAGGGCCCGGCCTGGACCCAGTGGGGAGCTTAGGAAGTCTGGCTAAGCAGGCGCTGGTTCATACCAACTCTTACTCTGCCATCTTCCTCCAGCTCTTCAAGCTAGCCCCCCTGCCCCACCTGTCCGGGGCAACGGGCTCTGGGTGACCTCCCTGAGCTCAGACTGTGGACCCAGAGACCTCAAGGAAGAGTGCAGGGGCCGGTGCAGAACTACCAGGGCAGAGTGTCTCGGTGAAGTTTGCAACTGACCGAAGGAGGAAGCCCCAGAGGGGAAAGGCCAGGAGGCATGAATTGCCAGCACTTTAGCCACTTGAAAACAGCTCCACTTGGAATGTGAGGTGGTTGTATGTTCAGCTGAGAAGTGAGAGGGCTGAACTCCACCATCGCTGGGCTCCTGTCAGTCCGAGGCCCAAGCGTCCACCATGACAAGGGAAGAACAGAGTGAGGGGCCCGGAGGAAGGGAGGACAATTGAAGAAAACCATGTCTAGACTTTCCCCAGCCCTCTCCTTATTTCTGCTGCCTACAAGAGCCCCAGGCCCAGCCACAGTTCTGTGTCCACATTTTATTCCCCTATTCTCCAACCGCAGAGGAAAGAAATAAGGAAGGAGTCTGTGCTGCCTTCAGAAAGCATCTATATACCTGATCGGCCAGTTGCCTTCCTCAGAGGGAGGCCAGACTGTGGCTTAGGCCCACTCCCCACAAGGACATCAGTAGGACATCCTGTGAGGGCTCCCAGACTGTTAGAAGGGGCAGGCTGGGCTGAGGAATGCCCCCCGAGTGCACAAATTTTTGTGCACTGGGCCACTAGTATATATATATGTATATATACACACACACACAACACACACACACTAGGGGCCCAGTGCACAAAATTTCATGCACTTGGGAGGGTCCCTCAGCCCAGCCTGTGCCCTCTCACAGTCCAGGAGTCCTCGGAAGATGTCAACTGATGGCTCGGACCCGCTCCTAAAGGGAGCGGGAATAAGCCATCAGTAGCATTTCTTTACCACCGCCACTGTGCTCGCCAGCCATGTGCTGGCTGAGTGGTGCTCCCCCTGTGGGAGTGCACTGACCATCAGGGGGCAGCTTCTGTGTTGATAATTCTGCCCCTTGGTGGTCAGTGCATGTCATAGTGACCAGTCGTTCCGCCATTGGGCCGAAACCAGCTCTAGGACATCCCCTGAGGGGTCCCCCGCCAGTGCACAATTGGGGCCAGGGAGGGATGTGGGAGGTTGGCCAACCAGGAAGGAATCATGGGAGGGCTCCATGGCATGTCCAGCTCATCTCACTCAGATCCAATCAGCCAGACCTCAGCAGCAAGCTAATCTACTGGTCGGAGCACCTTTCCCCTGGTGGTCAGTGCATGTCATAGCAATTGGTTGACCAGTTGACTGTCTACCCCCTGGTGGTCAGTGCACATCATGGCAAGCAGTTGAGCTTCCTTAGCATATCATTAGCATATTATGCTTTGATTTGTTGAACAGCCAACTAGACGACCAGAAACTTAGCATAATTGGCTTTTATTATATAGGATATCTATATATATGAAAGCGTAAGCAACCATTCAGCTGGTTGCTATGACATGTACTGACCACCAGGATGCAGACACTTAGTGCCCAGGCATGGAAGCATACAACAGAATGATTTTTCTCAGAGGGAAGAGAGGAGGGGCGAGGGCAGGAAATTAACCAAAGATCTTATATGCATATTAACATCCCAGTGCACAAATTTGTGCTCTGGTGGGGTTCCTTGGCCTGGCCTGCAGGATTCGGGTTGAACCAGCTCTCCAATATCCCCTAAGGTGTCCCAGATTGTGAGAGGGTGCAGGCCAGGCTGAGGGACCCCACTGGTGCACAAATCCATGCACTGGGCCTCTAGTAATATATAACAGAGAGGTAATTAAAGAGAATTTTAAGAAATGATGAGGTATTATCAGAGTTAAGAGAGTAAACAAGTTTGATCATGTGTCCAGGGTCAGGAATAGTATAAAGCTGTTAATACCCCTGTACTGACAAAACAATTTAAGACAGTGATTATGGGAACTCTAGCATATTGAAACTCTAGGGCCACCTGCATAGCACTGTGGTGTTTGATATAGGTCAGACAACCACTCTCTTGTGATTGTCAGCTGTGGGGAAAGTTGTGAGGAGCTGAATAACAAAACCTCTCTGTTCTCCCCTTTGATCCTTCTGCAAAAGTCTCCTCTCAGTCAGACTCTACTGGCAAATGGTCCATAGAGGTCAGCCTCCTGAGACACACAGAAGGGAGGGAAGGCTGGAGTGTTGAACTAAAGGGTCACACAGAGGTTATCTAGCACACACTCTTACTTTACAACAAAGGACACATTTCTAATGTTGAAATGCTAATGATTTTTAAAGTTGATTTCCATCCAGTTGGCCAGTGCTTTGGTTGATCCTTAGGTCAGTAATGAAAGGTAAATAAGGACTGCTTTCCCATAAGTCCTACAATAAAATTTTAAAGACATCCTTTTACATTTGAAAACTGTAGACACTGGAGTTTACAAGAGTAGGAATAGATCTCCAAAGGACAAATAATAGCAAATTTATAATAATTTTTCTTCAGAGATATATTGGGAAGGGGAATTAGAAGAAAAAAAAAAGGATGTGTCTTTTGTAACCAATCAGCATTCCTGTTGATTCCTAAGTCCATAGTCCACTGGTTGCCAATATTTGCTGTCACTAAGGTAAGGCTGTCCCTCCCAGAAATGAGAAATGACATACAATGAAGTGCACTGTTCTAATGTGTGCTATTTGGTGAGCCTTGATATAGAGATAAAATTGTGAAACAATCACACATGTAATACTTATCTGTCACCAATATACAGGGTGGGGCCAAAGTTAAGTTACAGTTGTCACACCCAAAACACAGAGTTTATTCTTCTTAAAAAATATTGAAAAGATTACTTTTATTGATTCCTTTTGGGAGAGAGGAAGGAAGGGAAAAAGATAGAGAAACATATATATGAGAAATACATCAATTTGCTGATCAGGCCTAAACCAGCAGTCAGACATCCCCTGAGGTATCCCAGATTGGAGAGGTTGCAGGCCGGGCTGAGGGACACCCCACCCCATGCACAAAGTTTGTGCACTGGGCCTCTAGTTTCATATAGTTCAACTGAATGCATTACTAATCTCCTTTGTGAATTCTAATGTGGAAAAATTAAGGAATTAAAAATTTAAGGGGACTTTCATTTAATTTTTTTTACTTCTCATATAATCTTAGATATTAAGATTTGAAAGGCTAAAAATATCTTATTATTCTTTATTCTTTTATTAATAAAAGCTGTTAATAATTAACATCAATTGAATACAATTTACCTGCTATGTCCATTTCTAAGAACATCAGTTGTTTTTTTCTCCTGATTTTGAAGAAATTGAAGTTATAGAAAGATGTTTTCCTTATGAATCAATACAGGATTTTACAGTTCAGTAGGGGGGAAAAAGTCACAGCTTCTCAATGTTTCCCCTAACCTTCATGCAGAAAAATGTTGACCAGTATGTTCACTAATTCTTTTCAGCTACTATTTAGGTCTCCAATGGGTACATTTTAAATGATTAACATTTTACTCATGAAAATATAATTGCATTATAGCCATGCTTTAGTGAGATTATAGTTTAATTGGCTTTTAGGTGGTTTGTGAACCATTCATCCACAAATACAAAAAAAATCTTAATTTTCTCTCATGGAAAGATATTTGTATTTAACCAGGGCTAGATCAATGCATTTAGCTTGGAGCCTGAGTCTTGATTTTCTGAGTCACCTTTTCTGCATCATCAACTTGCTACAACTGCATGGGCAAAGTGTTATGAGAGCAGTATAGGTAGCAACTAAATTATTCTGGCTAAAATAAGAATGTGATGTGGCAATTTCCTAAAAGTTTACTTTCTGGAGAAAAGAAATGTACTCATTCTTGCTACTGAAATATTTTTAATAATATTATTTCTAATTTGTAGGATAAGCAGAACAAAAATGACTTTGTAAACACTTTTTTGATGTTCAGTTGCTATTTAGTAACTTAATATAGTCCACTGCCACCTGTTTTTGTAAATAATGTTTACCAGAAATCAGCCACATTCACATGTTTACATATTAACTATAGCTGCTTTCACACTACATTGGCAGAGTTGAGTCATTGTGACAAACAGACATGGGACACTACTATAATGGCAGGAAAGAGTAGTTGTGATGGGAAGAAATGGTATAGTCTCCAAAATCTAAAATAGTTACTGGTTACAAAAAAAAAAAAATGGGCGAAGGATCAAACTCTGTCTTGAAGTTGTGGATTACATAGATAAAGGCAAACGAGTAAAGATTTTGACAATTGCAGAGCTACTTTAGGAGCTTTTATTCACATTCAGAATTCTAATTTAAATATTGAACAGCAATATTATTATTGCTGATCTATTAATAGCTATTTTATAAATGATAGAAGTCCTATTGTGGCAAATAAAGTATTATTGAACTAGTGGCCTGGTGCCCAAAATTCATGCATGGGGGGTGTTCCATAAGCCCAGACTGCACCCTCTCCAATCAGGGACCCCTTGGGAGATGTCTAATTGCTGGTTTAGGCAGTTGGACATTCCTCTCATAATCTGGGACTGCTGGCTCCTAACCACTCACGTGCCTGCCTGCCTGATTTCCCCTAACCCCTCTGCCTGCCTGCCTGATTGCCCCTAACTGCCCTCCCCTGCCAGCTGATCTCGGCTCCAACTGTCCTCCCTTGCAGGCTTTATCTCACCCCCAACTGCCCTCCCCTGCTGGCCTGATTTCACCCCCAACGACCTTCCTTTCTGGCCTGATCGCCCCATAACTTCCTCTGACTTGGCTCCTACCACCATGACTTTGTCTGGAAGAAAGTCGACATCCAGAAGATGGCTGGTTGACCTCGTCTAATTAGCATATTACCCTTTTATTAGTATAGATAGATTATATAGGATAGGATTGCTGAAATGTGGGGGGAAAACCTTTTTTAACAGGTGGAGATGCTCTTGGCAGACAGAAATACATAATTCCTATATCTGGACTGATAGCCGGCCATATGCACTACACTGCCAAACTGGTCATTAAAAAATTGAACTGCTTTCTTACACCTTAAACCAAACAGCTGTTGCCCTTAAAATCCCTCCTCAGTTCCCACTTTAGGTTCTGCCTTTGCAGTTCACCCAGATTAGGTTCTAGTTGGTTGGTTTCTATGTCAGTCAGTGTAAAAAGCTCCGCCTCATAGGCAGCCTTTAGCTCCTCACAGTTCACACAGATTTGGTTCTGATTGGTCGGTTTCTATGTCAGTCAGCGTCTCTGCCTATCTCTGGGCCTGATCAGAGAGACGGGGATGCTGGCGAAGTCCCGAGATAAAGAAAGAGGCAAGGACTGATCAAAAGCTGCCATGGGGGCTATGGATCAGACCCTGCTTCTCTCTGGGCCTCTCTTCAGGCCTGATCCGCAGCCCCTTTGGCAGTCAGTGCTGGGTCACCGCACCTGCAGCACTGACTTCCATTTTCTGCTCATCTGTTAGGTCATTTTGGACGTTATGGACCTTGGTGCGTGTGTTCTCTCTCTCTCTCTCTCTCTCTCTCTCTCTCTATATATATATATATATATATATATATATATATATATATATATATATACACACACATATATACTAGGGGTCCCTTAGCCTCAGGGGATGTCTTACTGAGGTCTTAGGCCCGCTCCCTGCTCCCCTTGGAGCCGGCTCCACCCCTGCCCCTCTGATTGCCAGCTCTGTCCCTCGCCCCCCCCCCACTGCCTCCCCTGCCACCTGTCTGGCCAACAGGCCTGGACACTTCAGCAGCGGGGCTGAGGGAACGGGGCGCCGCCATCTTGTGGCTATGGGTGCCGCCAGCTTTGTGACAGAGTGATGGTTAATTTGCATATCACTCTTTTATTAGATAGGGTATATATATATATATATATATATATATATATATATATATATATACATAATGATTTATTTTAACAATGATGCCTTATATATAATACATTTACTTGAATCCATCTTTGCATGCATCTATGTACTTGCTACTGAGAATATATAAATGAAATGCACACACACACACAGCTCCATTCCTCAGTGTGCTCACTTTGCTCACTGCCTTGAAGAGATAGACAAACAACGATTGAGAACCGTGACTAAATACTGTAATAAAGATACTACAAAGGGTAATATAAGCCCATACACAGTGAATCTTTGTCTTTTGGGGGATGGTGACACTTGGTGGGAAATGAGAGTCAGCAAAACTGTTTGCATCTAAGTTTTCAAAGAGGATGGATCTTAATTGGTGCAGCCTTTCTTCAGTATTTGAATAGTATAAATTTCAAGAATACATATAATTCTTCAGTGCAAAGCAATTGGTGGGCTCCAATATTGGAAAGATTTCCTATGTCAATGGTCTGTTCAAATCCCTATATCATATTAGGTATTAACTTAACTGGGCCATGAGGTGCATGGATATTGGCTCAATATTGTTTTATTTATAGATATCTTCTATTGTTTCTGTTTTCCTGGAGAACCCTAATACATGTTCTTAATGCTTACCTAGTTGTTTTTTTTTTAAATATATTATATATAACCATTAATGTGTGCCATAAATCATGTTGTTTCATATTGCAAACATTCTGAGAGAAAGCAAAGCAGAAATGAAGACTATAATTAAAGCTGTTCCTTCATAAAACAAATAAACAAACAAAAACACAAAAAACTCTGCATTAGCAGCATGGAAATATTATGTTTCCTATGACCAATGTGAAACACCAATAGAGATAACAACATCCTATTTGTAACCAACTCCTTATATAGTATCATAGAATTTGTGCTGGAGTTCAGTTTATTCCTTATATATTTGGGCAAAATAGTTAGGTTTACATAAAAAATCCATGTCATTTAGACATTATGCCAGTATACTTTTTTTAAAAATTATGATTCAATTGCTAATTTCCCAGATAATCTGTCCCCACTGCTTACTGTCCTAGCCATGGCAACCTTATTTTCCTTAATTTCTAGATCTTCTCTATGATGTTGTATCAGTTTATTCATTAAAGCATGATCAACCATTAATAATAATTTAAAAATTAAAAATCGTTTAGGTTGACATCAACAGTGTCTATAATAAAAATATTCTGAGTTTGCTAATGACATATTTTATAAGAAAGAAGAAATGAAATAATTAAGATAATTTAATATAATTTATCATTGCAATAAAATTATTTACATAAAATGCATATCTGAACTACTAGAATAATTAGGAAAGATGGTTACTAATTTGTTATTCTATAACTATCCTTAGTTCATTTTCAATATATAAAAAGTAGACCTATCACACAAATATTGAAGTGTAGTTTTTACATTATAATTCCACATATGGCCAGCTCTTAACTCTGCATGACTTTGTATTAGCTAATATGTATTGGTTTTTATTGTAAATACTAAATTTGTTGATAACCAGTTTAACAGTGCAAGTGGCAATGGGGTATGTGGGTGCTATTTTGTACTCTTGCATTTCAGCAGATTATAATTTTTGATAACTTAATCTCTTTAAAATGAAACAAATTCACGTGTTGTTTTTTGGAGCCGACATTGTATTGGGATAACTTGGTTTCTTCTCCTGTCTTGCCCTTTTCTAATGCAATGACATTGTGAAAACTGTAGTCTAAAATCTCTGGCTCAGCTTTCTCATTAGCGAAACAAGGGAAATGGGCAAGGAGTTCTCTAGAGCCTCATCCAATCTGAAATTCTGCTGTTTTAATTTAAAACAATTTTATGCCTAATTTGTTCAGTTTTGGCCTCCATTAATCAAATTGTCAGACAATGATCAAGTATCAGCGTAATTTTAAATATTTTTTGCTTTTAAAAACTTATCTTTATTGTTGAAAATATTACAGATGTGCCCCTTTATTCTCCTTTGACGCCCTCCTCCCAACTACCATCCCCTCCCCAGGCCTTTACCACACTATTGTCTGTCTTCAGGGGTTATGCCTATATGCATATATGTTCTTTGGTTAATCTCTTCCCACATGCTCTCCCCCTTCCCTCTGAGATGTATCCGTCCGTTGCATGCTCCCATGACTCTGAATGCATTTTGTCAGTTTATTTTGTTCATTAGATTTCAAACTTAAAGTAAATGCATGTTTATGCATCTATATTGATAGTTCAGTGCTGAGTAGTCTTAATTATCTTAAAGTATCTTTGAAAATAATACATTTACATGCAGAATTAAAGTAGCAGGTGCTTCATTTCTCAATTTTGCTTTAAGTGGCTGCTTAAAATTTATGTTCTGTTGGTTCCTTATGTGTAGATTAATATACAACAAAATAAAATAAATGCTACAGTGTTGGGTACACATCAGTAGTCACTCTTTTCATTTTTAAGGTTTCCATAATTCATTTGGTCCCTTGTAGTGATATACCTTATTCAAGAATGTATCCCATGCCACTTTAATCTATTTTTTATCATCCTGCTGTTCAGTTATTTCCAATTTTCTTGGCACAAAAAGAAACTATATTTTTTATATTAAAATTCTGCCAAAATAACAAAAAGCAAGAAAACTAGCATACATAAAATAAACAATAAAATACTGATAAAGGAATACTTGACAAGATCTAAACTAAGAATCATTTACAAGCATAGTGCATACAAGTTCTCTTCACTGGAAAAATGATACTCACAAATGTAATCTTAGACACACACACTCACAATCTTTTTAATTCTTTTCATTCAGACTGAAGCTATCTACTATAGAATCATGCAAATATGCCACTTTTCAATTTTTGCCAGACCTTCACCTTTTCAAGAAAGCCCCATAACCTTATATTTTCCAATCTGCTATAATTGTTTATTCGTTACAGAAGAATTTTTTTGGTCAGTTCTTTCAGAACTTCTTCATAGACTATCATATTATCTGAGACAAATATAGTTTTCTTCTACCCAATCTGTATACATTTTATTTCCATATTTTAGCCTTTTTGCTTTAGCAAGAACTTGCAATGAAATGTTGAATAGGAGAGATGTGAGGATACATTCTTGACTTGTACTTGATCTTAGTGGAAAGTTTTGAATATCTGACCTTTGAGCACAATGTTAGCAATAAGGTTTGTGTTTTTTTATTTTTTATAGATAGCATTTATCAAGTTGAGAAGGTTTCTTTCTATTCCTAGTTTTCTACAAGTTTTTTTGTCATGCTTGGTGTTGTATTTTGTCAAATACTTTTTCTGCATCTATTGATATAATAATGTGATTTTTCTCTTTTAGCCTGTTGATGTGATAAATTACATGAATTAATTTTCAGAAGTTGAACCAGCTTGCTATTCTGAAATAAATAGCACTTAGTTGTGGTGTGTAATTATTTTTAGTATATGTGTGCTGTAGAGAGCAAAATGGATAATTATTATTTTTTTACTTTACTGTTTTCAATTTGCTAATATTTTACTGAAGAGTTTTGCATCTATGTTTTTGACATATATTGGTCTTTAGTTTTATTTTTTGTAATGTTAACCTATTTTGGTACTAGGCTAATACCAACCTTACAGAATGAATTACAAAATTATTTCCTCTGCTTCTAAACTCTGAAAGACATAATAGAGAATTGGTATAATTTTTTCCTTAGGTGTTTGGTTGAATTTGCAGGTTATTTCATCTGGACTTGGACTTCACCTTTTAGAAAATTATCAATTATTAATTCAATTTCTTTAATACAAACAGGCTTTTTCAAATCATTTATTTCTATTGTGTTTGTTTTTTCTCAGTGTCTTTCATAGAAGTGGTCTATTTGGATTATGTTATCAAATCTGTGGGCATCCTATCTAATAAAAGACAAAAAGGGTAACTGACCATACCTTTGCCATGCTTCCCATTGGCTAATCAGGGCGATATGGAAATTAACTGCCAAGAAAGATGGCGGTTAACAGCCAACAAAGATGACGGTTAATTTGCATACATAGGTGCAATGATGGGAGGTGAAAGGGGAAGGCGGGAAGAACGGTGATCAGAAAACCAGGTGGCAGGCAAGGATCAGGGCTGCCTTTGCCTGCCCCCAGCCAGTGATCGTGAAGGGAGAGCTGGGGCTGAAGGCACTGTGGCACCCCGGGCACCAGGTGCCGGCGTGCCAGCAGCCCCGTGATCTGCAATCGGGATCGGGATCGGGATCGGGATCTCGATAGGAGAGCCCGGCTGCAGGCCAGGCGGCACCCGGCACCCCAGCATCTGACATGCAAAAGTTGGTGATGAAATGACTTTTCCTAACCACATCTGCAAATATCCTGGAGAAGGCATCACTGAAAAGTTCACAACAACTCTCTTACTTGGCAAGGAAGAAAACAGTTGGCAACGGAAACAATCCCTTATATCAAAGTTAAGGTCCCTCTAAGTAAAAAAGAATATTCCCAATGTAAAGGAGGGAACAGGCAAAAATAATGAGTTCTCAAGACTTCCACTGAAGATTGAGCATATGACAGAGTCAAAATGAATATACAAATTAAAACAGACAGTGGACATTCAAATGACCTGAATCAATTGTCACTGTTTGTCCCAATACAGCAATGCTTATGTGATAATATAGTTTAACAAACATACAAAACAAGTCACATAAGAGAGGTTTGGCTTCTAAAATAAATTGAATATGTTCTTTAAAAATTCTCATGGCCTCCCCTCTGACTATAATTCTTAATTTTCCAATCAGAAAATTACCCCAGGTGATCCAGTAACATGTAGAACTCCAGTAACCTAACTTATTTTAAAAAACAAGCATCCAAACCATTTTTTAAAATATTTAAATTGATATTTTAGGGTTAAAATTATAGAGGATATTTAGATCCAAATATATTTTCTGAATAAAAAATATTTCAGTTTTTGATTTAAAAAAGATAAACATAAAAAAATATATAAGTGACACATTTTCCCAAGGAACTCTGACTTTCTTCAAATTAAGAGAATCTATGGAGTTCCCTATATTGCACAAGTTTTAATGAAAGAAAATAAGACTTTCTAATAGCATCAAATACATGTTTTCTTATTTACAAACATATATACTATTCTCTCTCTCTCTCTCTCTCTCTCTCTCTCTCTAATAGATTCTTAGTGATTCAGAGAGGGAGAGGGAGAGAGATAGAAACATCAATGATGAGAGAGAATCATTGACCGGCTGCCTCCTACACGCCCCGTACTGGGGATCAAGCCCACAACCCGGGCATGGGGCCTGACCTGGAATCAAACTGTGACTTCCTGGTTCATAGGTTGATGCTAAACCACTGAGTCACACCGGCCGGACTCAATTCTTACTTATAAATTCATTCCAAGGACATATACAGCTTGAAAAGCTTTGGAAGTAGTTTCAAAAAAAACTAGCTTTTAAGTAACAAGAAAACAGTTATAGAAGAAAGTTTAAATTAAAAGAAAAAAATTGTTTTAATTTATTCAAGAGTGCGAACATTCTCCATGAAAATGTGTACCTTGACTGTGGATGGCTGGGTGGCCTTATCACACCTTAGGAATTCAAATGATTTTTACAATGACAAGAAAGGGAGAGTTTCATCTCATTTCTCTCCCAGGGTAGATGTCTGTCAATAGAAGGTGGACATCAATAAAAGGAGGGGCTTGCACAATCAATCCAGAAAGTCAGCAATCTATGAATAATCCAGAACTGAGTATTTATCTCCACTGCCACACACCCTCCCTCCCAACCAGTGAGCAAGATAATTACTCTCAAGTCAAGCTAAGTGCCCCCCAGTCACAGTGGCCAAATGCTGACATACAAAGCATACAGATAATTCTCACTCTGGCATAAAAGTGACAACTTTCTTGGAAGAAAAGCAGATACTGTAAATTTCTCAAAGTCTTCCTGAAACATTTTTTAAAGTAATTTTTACTTCTTTAGAAAAAATGCATACATGACAAACCATCTGTAGTAAAAGGCCCATTCTATAAAATTTTACCTGGTCTACTCATACCTGCAATCATAACCATATTTACAGACAAATGTAGCTATACTAATAAAAGAGTAATATGCTAATCAGACTGGGAGACCTTCCAGGAGACCTTCCAGATGTTCTTCTGGACGAAGCCATGGTGGCGGGGCCGAGGTAGAGGAGATTAGAGGCCAAGAGGGGAGGGCAGTTGTGGGTGATCTGGCTGGTGGGGGGTGGGGCCAGTTGGGGGCAAGCAGGCCATCAGTGGGGGTCAGTTGGAGGTAATCAGGACAGTGTGGGGGCAGTTTGGAGTGAGCAGGCCAGTGGGGAGGGAAGGTAGGGGCAAGCAGGCCAGCAGGGGGTGGGGCAGACAGTCGGGGGTGAGCAGGCTGGCAGGCAGAGTGGTTAGAGGCAATCAGGCAGGCAGGCAGGCAGGTGAGCAGTTAGGAGCCAGCAGTCCTGGATTGTGAGAGGAATATCCGACTGCTGGTTTAGGCCCAATCCCTGTAAACTGGCAGTAGGACATCCTTCGAGGGGTCCCAAATTGGAGAGGGTGCAGGCCAGGCTGAGGAACACACCCTCCCCCATGCACAAATTTTGTGCACCGGTCCACTAGTATTATTATATTTATTATCCTTTTAATTTCTATGGGATCTGTAGTGATGACCCCTCTTTTACTTCTAATATTAGTATTTTGTGTCCTCTTTCCTTTCCTTAGCTTTACTAAAGTATTGTTATTTATCTTTTTATTTTTATTTATTTTTGTTTTGTTAATCCTCATCTGAGTATATTTTTTCTACTGATTTTTAGAGAGAGTGGAAGGGATGGGAAGATACAGAGAGAGAGAGAGAAACATGGATGTGAGAGAGACACACCTATTGGTTGCCTTTGGCACTTGCCTGGACCTGGGGGCGGGGAGATCGAGGTACATGCCTTTGACTGGAATCAAACCCCTGACCCTTCAGTCTGCTGGCAAATAAATACTCTAACCACTGAATAATCCAGTTAGGGTGATTGATCTTTTTGTTTTTATTATTATTTTTTAAATCTTTATTGTTGAAAGCATTACATAAATTCTCTTTTTGAACCCCCTAACCGTTCCCTACCCCCTATCCCAGGATACATGGTTAAGATGACTAGACCCATTTGGGAAAAAATAACCTTTCTTCAGGAAACTAATGAGCTCATATTCCTAAATTTCCTCTGGCTTAACCTCCTACGATATGGTATCCATAAGGGTTTCTCCATCTTCAAGAAATCTAGAGGTTCCTAGAATCACTTCAACTGTCCTGGATATACTAACCAATCTCAGGCTAGAATGAAAGTGACTGTTCATTTCTGTTGAGGTCTAGTTTATATTAATTGGCTTGGTAGAAGATATTAATAGTAAAACCTTTCATTCTTTCATTATAAAAGTTGTTCATGCTTTGAGAATACATTTTAAAGGCAACCACAACCAGAATCCTCCCAATCAGTATTTAAGCTGAAGTGAAATAGCTAGTGTAAAACTATGCTTAGGGCCCAGTATGTCTGAAGGATGCTGACAAACTCCAGCACCATTGGTTTGTCAGAAACTGCAAGTTGTCTCGACTAATAAATAATTTTATTTAACCCAAATTCTTCTTTACTTATGAACTATGTACCATGTTCACTGAGTAAAGAAAGCATGTTTATACTTAATGTTTTGGGGAACCATATATTTTAGTTAATTTTTAAATATTTCTCTTCCTCTATATGATGATTGCTATAAAACAGAGCTTTTTGGGTTTGTTTGTTTGTTTCATTATTTTTGTTCCCAAAACCTGATAGAGGATCTGGCACAATGAGGTGCTGAATAAATATTTGTTGGAAATAATGGAGTTTATTCTATACTTGCCATTTCTAAAATTGATCCCGTCCTTCTTAGGATGCTGCTTTCTCATATGCTATTTTTCCTCCCTAAAGACAGGAAAGTCATTTTCAAAATGGAAATGGAATTCGAGCAAAGGATATTTTTTTGTGAAATTTAGTTTATTACCTCTTGCTTATGAAACATCTGTTACCCAAAATCTCAGTGGCATAATAGTTTGTCTTTATTCTATGAATCATTCACTTTTATAAGCTAAATAATAAGTGCAAACTTGCAAAGAGAAAAATATTAAAAGGGTACAGAGTCTCAATTCATGAGCTTTGGGAATTGTTTAAAAGTGTATTTGGTGTTATATAAAAGCTAGAAATATAAGAATACAAATAAAATTCTTTTCTAGAAGTAAATTACCAACTGAAGTAATTTAACTCAAAAGTGAAAAAATATGCATATTTTATAGAAGTTCTTCAATTATTATATAAGATATTTAAATATAGGCATGCCTCAGACCTATTTCAGGTTTTATTCCATATGCCCACAAAAAAGCACGTATCACAATGCCGGAAATCACACATATTTTTTTAGCTTAAGTGTACAGTAACATATATATATATATGAGAGAAATATGCAAATTAGCCCAGAAACTGTAACGCATCACGACTGAACAGCAGGGACCTGAACAGCCGCAGGCTCCCAGTGCCACCAGCCCCAGAGTGGCCAGCACACCCTCGGGCCTGGTGGTCAGTGCATTCCCACAGCAGGAATACCGCTCAGCCAAAAGCCAGGCTCACACCTGGCGAGTGCAGCGGCGGTGGCAGGAGTCTCTCCCACCTCCGTGGCTGCACTAAGGAGCAGCGAGCCAAATGATAAGGAGCTAGCAGGCTGGCAGTTAGGAGCAAGCTCGTGGGTGGTTAGGAACAAGCAGGCAGGTGGTTAGGAGCAAAGGATCTTGCATTGTGAGAGGGTGAGCTGAGGCCCCCCCACCATGCTCCAATTTCATGCATTAGGCCCCTATTTATTTCAAAAAAAATAATGTTCAGGGTGCTTTAATACCGCATTGCCATCACTGGATAAATCCTCTAAACAAAAAAAAATCAACAAAGAAACATCAATCCTAAATGATTCACTAGATCAGATGAACTTAATTGACATCTTCAGAACATTTCACCCCAAAGCCACAGAATATACATTCTTCTCAAATGTACATGGGACATTTTTAAAGATAGACCACATATTGGGACACAGGCAAAGTCTCTTCAAATTCAAGAAGATAGAAATCATATAAAGCATCTCTCAGATCACAATGGCATAAAATTATAAATCAACAATGAAAAAAATAAAAAAACATGGAGGCTAAATAGCATGCTATTAAACAATGACTAGGTTACCAAATAGATCAAAGAAAAAATAAAAAGCATCCTGGTAACAAACGACAATGAAAAAACACAACAATCGTAAATCTATGGGACACAGTGAAAGCAATCCTGAGAGGGAAGTTCATAACTCTACAGGCCTGCCTCAAAAAACAAGAAAAAATGGTAATAAATTATCTAACCCTACAACTTAAAGAATTAGAAAGACAGCAACAAGAAAAGCACAGAGTAAGCAGAAGGAAGAAAATAATAAAGATCAGATTGGAAATAAATGACATATAGACCAAACAAAAAATACAAAAGATTAATAAAACCAATCTTGTTTATCCATTCTTTGAAAGGATAAACAAGACTGATGAATCGCTAGCCAGGCTCACCAAGAAACAAAGAAGAGTACCCAAATAAACAAAATCAGAAATGAAATAGGTGATGTAACAAGAGACCCTATAGAAATAAAAAGGATTATAAAAAAAATACAACTCTATTCTAACAAACTGGACAACCTTGATGAAATGTACATATTCTTAGAAAAATACAAGCTTTCAAAACTCAATCAGGAAGAATAAAAATACCTGAATAGGCTGATAACTACTGATGAAATTGAAACAGTAATAAAAAGCTTCCAGCAAATAAAAGCCCTGGTCCAGATGGCTTTACAGGAGAGTTTTACCAAACATTCAAAGAAGAACTAAAACCAATTCTCAGACTATTCCAAAAAATTCAAGAGGAAGGCACACTTCCAAGTTCTTTCTATGAAGCCAGCATTACACTAATTCCAAAACCAGATAAAGACACCACAAAGAAGGAGAATTTCAGGCCAATAACCCTGATGAACATAGATGCTAAAATCCTCAACAAAATTCTAGGAAATTATATCCAGCATTACATTAGAAAGATCATACATCATTATCAAGTGGGATTTATTCCGAGGATGCAAGAATGGTACAATATCTGCAAATCAATAAATGTGATACATCATATAAACTAATCGAGAGACAAAAATCACATAATCATATCAATTGATGCAGAAAAGGCATTTCAGAAAATTCAACACCCTTTCTTATTAAAAATTCTTATCAAAGTGGGAATAGAGGGATCATACCTCAACATAATAAAAGCCTTATATGACAAACCTACAGCCAACATCATACTCAATGGGCAAAAACTAAAACAATTTCCCTAAAAACAGGAACAAGACAGGGAGGGATGTCCACTTTCACCACTCGTGTTTGACATAGTATTGGAAGTGCTAGCCATAATGATCAGACAAGAACAAATAAAAGGCATCCAAATTGGAAAAGAAGAACTAAAACTGTGATGATTCACAGATGACATGATATTGTATATAGAAAACTCTAAAAACTCCTTCAAAAAACTATTAGACTTAATAAATGAATTTGGCAATGTAGCAGGATACAAAATTAACACCCAGAAATCTATGGCCTTTTTTTAATGTTTTAGAAATATATTTTATTGCTTTTTTTACAGAGAGGAGGGTAGAGGGATAGAGAGTTCAAAACATCGATGAGAGAGAAACATTGATCAGCTGCCTCCAGCACACCCCTTACTGGGGATGTGCCTGCAACCAAGGTATGTGCCCTTGACCGGAATGGAACCTGAGACCCTACAGTCCGCAGGCCAACGCTCTATCCACTTAGCTAAACCGGTTAGGGCTCTATGGCTTTTTTTTTATACCAATAATGAACTCACAAAAAGAGAAACTATAAAAAAATCCCATTTACCATTGCCCCCAAAACATTAAGATACCTAGGAATAAACTTAACTAAGGAGGTAAAAGACCTGTACTCAGAAAAGTATCTGACATTGAAAATAGAGACAGAGGAAGACGTAAACAAATGGTAGAACATACTGTGTTCATGGATATGTAAATCAACATCATTAAAATGTCCGTACTACCTAAAGCAATTTATAGATTCAATGCACTCCCCATTAAAATACCAAACAGCATATTTCACAGACCTAGAACAAACTCTCCCAAAATTCATCTGGAATTTTAAAAAGATCCCAAATAGTCACAGCAATCCTGAGAAAGAAGAACAAAGTTGGAGGGATCACAATACCAGATATCAAGCTATATTACAAAGCCACTATTCTCAAAACTGTTTGGTACTGGCACAAGAACAGACATACAGACAATGGAACAGAACAGAGTACACAGAAATTGACCCAAGCCATTATGCTCAATTAATATTTGACAAGGAAGCTAGAGCATACAATGGAGTCAAGACTGTCTCTTCAATAAATGGTGCTGGGGAAATTGGACAGATACATGCAAAAAAATGAAACTAGACCACCAACTTACACCATAAACCAAAATAAACTCAAAATGTTTAAAGGGTTTAAATATAAGATGAGAAACCATAAAAATCTTAGAAGACTCCATATGCAGCAAAATACAGATACATGTCGTAGCAATATCTTTAAAGATACAGCTCCTGGGGCAGTGATGGCTAACCTTTTGAGCTCAGTGTGTCAACATTTTGAAAAACCCTAACTTAACTCTGGTGCCGTGTCACATATCGAATTTTTGTTATTTGCAACCATAGTAAAACAAAGATTTATATTTTTGATATTTATTTTATATATTTAAATGCCATTTAACAAAGAAAAATCAACCAAAAAAATGAGTTCGCGTGTCACCTCTGGCATGCGTGTCATAGGTTCGCCATCACTGTCCTAGGGCAATGGAAACTAAAGAGAAAGTAAACAAATGGGACTACATCAAAATAAAAAGCTTCTGCACCGCAAAAGAAACCATCAACAAAACAACAAGAAAGTCCACTGCATGGGAGAACATATTTGCCAATGTTATCACCGATAAGGGTTTAATCTCCAACATTTACAGGGAACTCATACAATTTAACAAAAGGAAGACAATCCAATCAAAAATGGGCAAAGGATTTAAATAGACACTTTTTGAAAGAAGACACACAGAAGGCCCAGAGATACATGAAAACATGCTCAAAGCCACTAATCACCTGAGAGATGCAAATCTAAGCAATAAGTTACCATCTCATACCTGTCAGAATGGCTATCACCAACAAATTAATAAAGGACAAGCGCTGGCAAGGATGCACAGAAAAAGGAACCCTCGTGCACTGCTGGTGGGAATGCAGACTGGTGCAGCCACTGTGGAGAACAGCATGGAGTTTCCTCAAAAAATTAAAAATGGAACTTCTATTTGACCCAATAATCTCACTTTTAAGAATATATCCCAAGAAACAGAAACACCAATCAAAGGATATATATCACATGATCTTGCTCATTTGTGGAATATAATGAACATAAACTGATAGACAAAAATAGATCCAGAGTTATAGAAGCATCGAACACACTGTCCAACCTATGAGGGAAGGCAGGGGGTGAGGGGGTAAGAGATCAACCAAAGGACTTGTATGCATGCATATGCGCATAACCAATGGACATGGACACTAGGGTAGTAGGGGTTTATACTGGATGGAGGGAGTGGTTCCGGGGGGCGGGGGGGGGCAGTCAATTGGGGCAAAAGGAGACATATGTAATACTTTATACAATAATAAAAAAACAATGTACATACCTTAATTAAAAATGCTTTATGACTAAAAAAGTCTAACCAACATCTGTACCTTCAGTGAACAGTGAATTTTATTATTTTTTGCTGTAGAGGTTGTTGCCTTGAAGTTGATGAATACACTGTACCTGGGAAGTGCAATAAACTGAGGGATGCTTGTGTTTAGTTATATCATGTAATCCATATGTGCATATATATGTTATGTTGAACTTGAATAGCAAAATTAAGTATGACCAACTATAAACCTGAGGGACATTATGCTAACTGAAATAAGCCAGTCAAAAAAGTACAATCCTTCATAATTTCACTTACTATATATGAGTAATCTAAAATAGTCAAGCCCGAACCATTTGGCTCAGTGGATAGAGCATTGGCCTGCGGACTGAAGAGTCCCAGTTCGATTCCAGTCAAGGGCATGTACCTTGGTTGCGGGCACATCCCCAGTTGGGGGTGTGCAGGAGGCAGCTGATCAATGTTTCTCTCTAATTGATGTTTCTAACTCTCTAACCCTCTCCCTTCCTCTCTGTAAAAAATCAATAAAATATAAAAAAAAAATAAAATAGTCAAACTTGTGGAAGCACAGACCAGAATGATGGTTTCAAGGGGTAGGGAAGATGTAGAAATAGGCAGTCATTATCCAATGCTATAAAGTTCTATTTCTGCATATTGGTTAATTCTAGAAATCTGCTGTACAACATTTTCATATAATTAAAAGTGCTGTATTATGCACTGTTAAGAAGGTAGGTCTCATGTTAAGTTCTTAAAACAAACAAAAAAAGAGAAGCATTAGGAAAATTTTGGAAGTGATAGATATGGTGATGGTATGACGGATTTTTGCATTTGTACAAATTCATCAAACCGTACACATGAAATATGTGCAGCTCTTTGTATACCACGTGTATCTCAATAAAATTATTTTTAAAGGAGTTTATCCTCTGTAGGATGTATAAAACTGGAGCAGCACATATTAAGAACCCAACCTTCTGATTCCAAGTGAAGACTGAATAAAAATGCCTTAACTCTGTCTATCTCCCTTCTTTCCATTTTAGAAGTAAACATTTTAGTTTGGGATTAACATGAGTGAGAGGCTCAAAAACCTTAGACTTTGTCTTAATTTTACTCCTCATGGAAGTCTGTAAAAGTCACTCATTTTTACACTTGAATTTATCATTTGTTTAAATTGGAAGGCAAACTGTATTTTCTGTCTCTTGCTGAACTAAAAATCTAATGATTAAACCCCTTAGAAACGAAATAAATCAGGTTTTCATGATTAAATTAGGGTTTAAATGAACAAATTATTTGTTGTGGGTTTTTTTGGTGAAATTTTGTTAATTCTCACCCAAGGATATTCTTTCCATTGATTTTTTCGAGAGGAAGGGAGGGGGAGAGACAGAGAAACATCTGTGTAAGAGAGACATATTGATTGGTTGCGTCCCACCCTGATCAGGCCAAGGAAGGAGCCTGTAACTGAGGCACATGCCCTTGACTGGAATTGAACCCATGACCCTTCAGCCCAGAGGCTGATACGCTTTCCACTGAGCCAAACTGGCTAGGACTGATTTATTGTTTAAGATTATTTTGCTATTTCATCTCAATCTACTATTAAAAAGATATATATCAGTAAAATGGTGACTTGGTACAATTTAGCACACGAAACTAGATAATAATGTTACCTTTATGAGGGCAGATGAAACAAAGATAATTTCCATAAAATTGTTCTTAAACTCTTCTTTAGATCTTAATTTATGTTTTAAAATGTTTTTAATTTTTTCATAATCTTTACCATAATTTCCAGAGCCAATAAATCATCTGCCTTCAGTTCACATTAAGATTCAAAAATTTTCTTCTGCATTTCTAGGTGGTATGCACAAAAGAAAACTTACTATTATATATTGATTTTTGCAATATAAAGCTTTTTTCACTGAATAGTCTACCCACAACCCCACTATAAATATCACCCACCATTTTTTCCTTGCAAACTTCAGTTGCCACTTGTATTCTGAGATACATTAGGTAATGACTAAAGTGGGTGGGCTGTGTTTAAAGTCTGCTATAGGTGCTGGAGGTTTGAATTCTTCTAGTATCCTTGTTTATGCCTCTTCTTAATTTAGGGCTTCTCGAACTATTTCTCCTCAAAGGGAGTCTGCCTGTGGCTCTTTCAGCTGTAAGGCACTGCTATTACACTGGAGGCCCCTGGCATGCTGGCAAAGTGTGGAGGGAAGAAGGACGTCCTATCATTTTTCAGTTAAGTCTTTGGTGGACTCAACCAATGCATCACGGGGAGGTCACATTACACATTTCTTCTGTGGTATGGCTGCTTTTCTCCTAGTTTCCCACCATCTTCCCTAGTTACATGGAGTATCTTCAATCTATTTACTTGACGTCCTGTCCCCTGTTGACTATGCTTTTTTTTCCCCTTTAGATGAGACAAGAAGACTAGAGGTGAGGCTGTGGCAGGAGGAATTCCCTTTTCCCAGCTGGAATAAGAATCCAACACTGGTGAGTGGATTGTTGTTAAAAGAGAAGATTCAGGGTATTTTACAAGGATTATACTTCTGCCAGAGCCTGGAGGGAATATTGCTTGGAATTTTACTGTGAAAACCTGGTGGGATTCCTGGAAGTAAAACCCATAAATATGAGGAGGCCTCCTAAAACTGGATATATCAGGAGAGTCTAACTCAAGCTAGTCCCACTCAGCCTCCAGTGAGTCATTAAAATTACCATTTAAATGCCCCTAGGTTCTGATACCATTGTAAATAGCCCAGTTATTAATTAACAGGAAAGGAGCAAAGGAAAGACACAATTTCAAGGCATGCTTAGTAAAGTCTGGGTGACATAGGGAAGGTACTTGTCTTTCAGTCACACCTGGGAACAGGTCATTGGCCAGAAGAGGTAAGGCCACTGGAAATAGGGGAAAAATTACGATATTTAAATTCCTAATAAAAGGAGTTCTCTCTGGCTCTCTTGGGCTCCTGGCTCTCTTGTTGCAAGGGTCATGCTCCCCTGCATCCGCCCACATGGCCCACAGCCACGTGGAACCCACACAACGGACTAAAATGGACTGCAACTTGTCTAATGCTGTGCTGGACTCAGCTCCAACCTGGAACAGACCCTTTGGGCACGCTCTTCGCTTCTAGCACTGCTGAATCCCCAGCTGCACACTTTCCAGTACTGTTTAAGGGAAATGATACTTTAGAAATGCAGAGATGTAACTCCAGGAAAATAAAAATCACTCATCCTCTCAGGTGTATCTGAGAAAATTATTTTTCTCAAGATATCGTAGTTACCCAAACTCCAGCACCCAGTGCGGAAAGGGACCCCCCACTTCCACCAATCACAGTTCTAGAGTCATCGGCCCTAGGTAAGTAAGCCTCCGCTGTGTGTCTTTGGATGAACCTGTCTTTCCAGATTTGGGGTGGCCATTACCCTGTGGCCCCAGTTCTTTGATGAGTCTAATTTTCTAACTCTGATTTTCAGTTTTTCTAGCTTTTTTGGTTGTAAGGATTGAAGTGAGATCCTTAAGATCTTTATGTGTCAGTGCTGAAGTCAGATGTCTTCCTGGAGGAGCTTTAAGCACCAAAGTTGAGCATAGAGAGATCCACAAGTACAGTGATTTCAGCATTTCCTAAAGATTTTGACACACATATTCCAACATCTGAAATACCTGGTTAATACTGTCTAAGATGGGAAGTTAGAGCAATTTGAAAAGAAAGAAAACTCTGCAGATCAACAGGAGAATAGAAGGTTTAATCAATATACATAGGCAAGGGGTGAGAGATTACAGAGCTCTAATGAGAACACCAGAGCCATGAGATTAGGTGAAGCCAAGGGTATCCAATGGATGCATTCTAGATAAATGCCTGTAACTTCTCATCAACATTCCCCTCCAATATCTTCCTCAATTCACTCCAGTAGACTAGCATAGGCTTCAACACTATTGTTCACTTATGTTTTGGTCTTTAGCAACTGACTGATTTATCTAATGTTTTATGTTACAATTAATTAATTATATGCATAAATATAGATAGTTGTGTGTGTGTGTGTGTTTGTGTGTGTGTGTGTGTGTTTACATTTAGGTCCTATGAGAAGTAAAGTAGGATATTTGAACCCTTTAGTCTAGGCCTCAAGTTCACAGTGGTTTCAAGTTTTGACAGCTACTCAATTCTATTGGAGAAAAAAAAATCATGCAACCTGGTTGATTTTGCATTCTAGAATCTCTGAGTGTAAACTAAAGTCAGATTTAGATATTTTGAATAATACTATATCTCTCAAATACCTTGTATAAGGTGTAGCTAAAGGTTATCATTTAAACATTAAGTACTTTACTATTGTAGTGGTGCTACCATTGTCAATTATTTACTTTATTAAATACCTTCTATAGGTGACATTAGACATTTATTTAACATTATTATAAATTTTATAATTTGTGTTTCTCCTCTGATATTTTCATGATATATGCTCTCACTTCTTGCATTCCTAATAGTCCTACATCCAGAGAACAATACATGCCCTCTGATTCCAGACTATAAATTAATTGCAGGCATAAAACTAAATCTCATTAGAAAATAATATAAGGATACAATTAATCATTTAAGTGAGAACATGAGACTCTTTTCATTAAAAACTTTTAATATTTATGATATATGTAATGTATGTCTCCATCATTCTAACTGATCATAAAAAGTGTCTAATTCCTGTTCCTTGAAAGAATTACACCTCCCCCTTATTTATTACTTGGCTAAATATGGAAAACATAGGAGAAAGAACAAAGTGCCTCTGACCCATAATCTGGGCAATGGTTAATATAGGTTAGTCATATTCTCAAACAACTTAGAAAAACACACACACAAATATATAAGCAAACTCATACAAATATATCTGTATACAACTATAGGCTCATCAATATCGTATATATGCATTTGTATAGATGCAATGTATAAGAATTAATATTTACAATAATGAATGTATATTCAATTTTATAGTAAAAGATTTTTAAATAGAGTTTACAGTGTTAGAACTTGTGTGATAATGAATACAATATGCCTATATGAATTTTTATCTGGATCTCCATTTCCATTTCTCCAATATCTACCACAATCCCCCTACATACACACATACACACACATTCCTTTTATTCCATGTGGGCATTTTGAAATTCTCACGATAATTCTGATATACTAGAGGCCCAGTGCACGAATTCATGCAGGGGTGGAGTCCCTTGGCCTGGCCAGCGATTGGGGCCGAATGGGCCCTGTCTCACCAAGTCCCAATTGGGCTGATGAGGGCTGGGAGGTTGGCCGGCTGCGGGAGGTTGGCTGTGGGACCGCACTGACCACCAGGGGGAAGCTCTTGTGTTGAGTGTCTGCCCCCTGGTAGCCAGTGCGTGTCATAGCTGACCAGTCGTTAACAGTAGCTTAGGCTTTTATATATATACTAGACGCCCCGTGCACAAAATTTGTGCACTTGGGAGGTGGCTCCCTCAGCCTGGCCTGTGCCCTCTTGCAGTACGGGAGCCCTCAGGGGATGTCTGACAGCTTAGGCCCACAGTCAGACATCCTTAGCACTGCCACAGAGGCGGGAGAGGTGCCAGCTGTGGGCCTGGCTTGTGGCTGAGTGGCGCTCCCCCTGTGGCAGTGCACTGACCACGAGGGGACAGCCCCTGCATTGAGTGTCTGCCCCCTGGTGGTCAGTGTACATCATAGTGACCAGTCATTCCACCATTCAGTCAATTTGCATATTAGTATTTTATTATATAGGATAGATCATATACACATTCCAGCCTAAAGTGGTGCCACAACCCTTAGTGTATCCATGTCTTACAAAGTAAACTATCAGGATCATCTTGTATTTTTTTTGGAGGCAGCAGCCCTATTAGCCTTCAGGGTACAATAAATTGCTGGATCTAGCAGAACATACCGAGGTATTCTCCAGACTGTTGAATACCCTGTTCCTTGTCCATTATTTTTATGGGCGTTTAATCAATTTGGTCATAAAAAAGCAAAAATTTCTCCCTTTCTTCAATTATCAGAAAGTGATAAATGAGGGCAGAGAGAATTCAAAGTCCATCTGAGATGATATATTTCCTAGAACTAGTAGAGACATCACAAACATTGAATTATTTGGAGGAAACAAATTGCTTGCTTTACCAAACAGATCTTTAAGTAAAGATCAACAAAAGTGTTGCTGTTTTTTAAGGAAAATAAATAAAACTTGTTAATTACCCAGAAATGAGTAAACATATGTTTTATAATTTCACGTATACATATTTTCTTTTCTTTTTTAAAAAATATATTTTATTGGTTTCTGAGAAGAAGGGAGAGGGAGAGAGAGATAGAAACATCAATGATGAGAGAGAATAATTCACCAACTGCCTCCTGCATAACCCCTTACTGGGAATCAATCCCACCTCAGTAGGGGCTGTGCAGGAAGCAGTTGATCAATAGACCCCACAGCCCAGGCATGTGCTCTGAGAGGGAATCAAACTGTGACCTCTTGGTTCATAGGTTGTCACTCAACCACTGAGCCATGCCAGATGGGCACAATATATTTGTAATGTAGAATAAACTTTTAAGGAATTTAAAACCAAATAAAACACATTTGGGAAAATATTTTATTTACCAAAGTAATTGTCTCAATAGTATTATATTCTTGACTCTTTTTATCTGTATTATTATAAGCTGCATTTTTTTCTAGTTTAATCCAATGCCATTCACCACTTGTTAAAACACAGTTCCATTCTAAACCTGATTCATTTGTATGAATTTTAGAAAAATTATACGTTTACCACTAAACTAGAAAATATTACAGTGATTGAATATGTCAACTATTAGCATTCTAAATTAAAAAATCTGATCATATTACAATCAAAGTCTGAAATAAATATCTATATACTGCCCACTTCAAAACCTTTCAATAAAACTTAGCTATTACTTTAATAGATGTTAAAGTTCTTAATCTGAATTAAACTCTTAAATGCACTTTCTAACTATTCTAGTAATCCTATGGAAACAGTTCTGTAATTATTTACATTTCATAGACAATGAAATTGAAGCTAAGGAGGTTTAAGCAGTATTTCAAGGGTACACAAATAGTAAATGATAATGACTGGAACTGAACCAAAGATGTCTAAAGCTGTAATCCAGGAGAATGACTATAATACCACATTGCCTTCCTATTATTGTTTATGTCACCGCAAATCCTGCGCATTGCCTGTAGGGCAATGGTCCTCTAGTTACATCATCAACCTTTACTTCCTCTGCTCCAGATTTGGCTGTGGTAATGATTTTTATTTTTATTTATTTTATGGCTATTCCATTTTCCCCTACCTGCTCTTTGTACATGTTGTTTGTTTCTCTGCTTCAAACTTTCTTATCCAATTTTTCAGATATAGTCATAAATGCAACTTTCTGAGAAAAGTCTCCCTTTTTCCCATCAGTCTCAGATTATAGCAATCCTTGATCTTATTATTTCCTGTTATTTGTTAGATTAGCTTCCAGTGTTTTCTCATGGCACATATCTAACTGTATTTAAATAAGTCCCTGTGTAGTAGCTTAACATCTATTTTCTACTCTTCACACAAGCCCCATGAAAGCAGAAGTTGCACAGCACTGTTTATTGCTATACCCATAGTGCCCAAAGTACTACTTGGTACAAGCAAAATACAGAATTAGTATTTTCTAATAAATGAAGAATTAATGAATTCATCGGCAAGATATAGATTATCTTTGACATTTAATCTAAAGAGACTATAGTAGAGATGTGCAGTTATTTTAGAGAAACAAATTATTTCCCAAGCTTGTGAGATGGGCCTTAATGCAATAATAAATTCAGAGCATATCCCATAAGTGGAGGGCAGGTTTCTCAAAAGTAAAAGAAAAAATGACAATTATCTAAGTTTCTAGAACTCCAAACTATGGAAACACACATGTGATCAAATCTCTCCTAGAGTTTGGGATGAACACACAGCAATAGCTTCCAAATACACTTAGAATAAATGAGGACTTCCACACAGGAGCCCTCTGGTCATTATCTCAATGACAGCGCCCCCTGCTGTGGGCTGTGTACACCAAGCATGTCAAACTCAAAGGCTAACATGGGCCAAATACACAAGGTTGAAGTTTATGTGGGCTGCAAAAAACAAAAGCTTTAATTTTCATAGAAACATAGGTTTATTTTGATAGAGACATTCTGAATACAAGGGGCTGAAATATATAAATGAGTAATTGTTAACATAAAATAATAGAACATTTTAATAAAAATTAATATTTTTTCTTGAACATTAACTTACCAGACACTGAATAACTGCACAAATTAATAAGCGTAACACAAGTAAACCTATTTTTTCTTGTTCTCCAAAAGCGAAATATTTCCTGTTGCGCACACCAAACAAGTCAGTCCAAGACTAATAATGTGGCAATCGGCTGCTAAAATATTCGCTGCTGGTATTAGTGGAGAGAAATGGTGCACCTGCGCGTAAGGTGGGTAAGGGAAATGAATGCAATATGATTATAGTAACCAGTCATTAGCGAACATTGTAGTTCGTTACTGATAATTATTATATAACAAGATATTGTAAAAATTAAGCTATGAAATTTTTATTAAAATGTTTCTTACACACCGTTATATTGGCTGGGCAGCAAAAATATTCCTTGTGGGCCGCATGCGGCTCGTGGGCCACGAGTTTGACATGCTGGGTGTATACCAAACTCAGTTGGATAACATTAAACTTAAACATTTTCCTATTTTTCTTCTTTCTAACCCCACACCAAGAAACTGAATTGGATCTAGATACTTTTTCTCAAACTTATTTCACCACACTTTTGTTAAAAAACTGCAAATATGTTAAATTCTGAGTTTTGTTAGTACACAAATCAACATCCATAACATGGCAGTCTCATTTCACACTATGCTTTCTTGGCTCTGTGCACTCTAGCAACCAGAGCCTTTTTTAGTTCCTCTAACTCCCTCGTGCCATAAAACTAGGCACCTATATTCCTTTAACCTAAAATAATTTTCCTCCCAATCTCTTTCTCTTCTGCTAGCTAACGAGATTCTCTTTGCATCTTAACTTTATCTTCACATCCTCCTGAATGCCTTCTTTGGTTCCCCCAGTTAGTTTAATTTCTTCTATTTTAAAACTTTGTAATTGCCTACATTTACTATAGAGGTAATTTTATTTCTGTGTGTGTTTAAAATTAATATTTGTCTTCTTCACTGGAATATAAGCATCATGTAGATAGAATTTGTCTTTGTTTCCTTGCTTCCTTAATGTTTCTCCTAGCACAGTGCCTGGTGCATGGCAATGCTAATATATATGTATTTGTTGGGAACATAAATGAAAAAGTTGACATAATGATATTTGGGTTCCCATGCAGTTCAACCACAGAGAGAGAAAGTGCTCTTTCAGTTTCTGATATTATCTGGTCTACTTGAAAATTGTCTTGGAAATGTTAGCTCTACTTCCAGCCAAAACTACATTTCCTTTCTAACTCTGACTTTCCTACACAGAATCACTGTCAGTGAAGCACAAATCGTTCTGCTTGCAGAGGAGTAAGGGCAGCCATAAACAGGCAGCTGGTTAGTGTTCCAGGAAGTGACCAGCTATGCAGGACTATGCTTACTAGAGATGCCCGGGTGTTGCTCTTTCAGTAAGACAGTCACGTTCTCTACCTCCTATATTTAAAATGCAAAAGACAGGAAGAAGGAAGAAATTATATGCTTAAAATTAATAGGTTAGACATTCCAAAAGAAAAGAGGCTCTGTGGCCAGGACAATGTGTAATACATGATAAAATATATGGCTACCAATAAAAACAAAAATAGCAGTTACTAAAAAATATTGAGCATTCCTGAAATGCCCCACACTGTGCCAAAGAAAGTAGCTAACCTCCAAATTTGAATAGAATCCTAGCAGATATCCAGCTCTAACTTCAATTCATTCTGTCTGTTTAAGCACACTAGTGTCTATAAACTAACCATGCAAATTTATAGATTTATAGACAGGATGAAAAATGAGGAAGTAATTATTTTTCTTCTAAGGGAGAGAGATTCATTTAGCATTTAACAATAAACTTACAGTTTATGTCAGGAGCCTGAATGGGTCTATTTTCTTTAGAAATAAAGGGTGTTATTCTTATACAAATTTAAAAATGAGCTCTTTTTGAATCCAATTTCTTATGAAGCTAGCTGAAACATCATTTAAATTAGAACAATTGTTATTAGTCTTAAGTGAGTTGTCAGCATTTAAGTCTTTGGTAGCCAAAATAGTTTACCTTTATAATTCAACAAATGTTTATTGAGTGCCTTCCACTTTGTGTTGAAATGCTTACAATAAACACTTATGAATTTCACATTTTGATGCATTGGAACCTTAATATTAGCAGAATTTTTACTCATATTTTCCATATTAATTTTTTAAACACAAATTGCAAATTTTTCAAAGTGAGAATAGCTGTGCAACCACCACATACATAAAGGACTGGAACTTTGCCAACACCAAAAATAACCTTTGTCACCCCACCCACTCCAAATACTAGACACTTTTTTATTCCTGAAGTAATCACTATTCTGACTTCAAATCTCAGCAGGGTTTTGACTATTTTCAATATCATTGCATGTATCATAGGGTATATATGATTGTGTATTGTTTGCTGATCAATATTGTGTTTCAGTGATCCATCCACGTCATTGCATATAGCTGTAGTTAATTTATTATTACTACTGCATAATATTCTATTGAATGCATATTACACAATTTATAAATATATAAAAATAAAATGTATTTTATTTTTGATGGATATTTGGGATGCTTCCAAGTATTTGACTAGTAAGTAATACTGCTATAAATATGTTTGTAGATGATAAATCCATTCATTGAGTTTAATTAAGCAAATATTATTTCTTCCCTATTCTCTCTTTACCCTCTGAAATGACAACTTTACATATATTATTTTGACCATGTCATGTCAGATAATGCCATTATTGACTATATCTATTGCCCTTTTCTCCTTTTTTTTTTACATGTTCTTATCTACTCATATACCTGGTTATGGTTTTTAAAATATATTTATATTTATTTTAGAAAGAGGGGAAGGGAGAGGGAGAGAGAAACAGTGATAAGAGAGAAACATCAATAAGCTGCCTTCTGTATGCCCGCTACTGGGGATCAAGCCAGCAACCCCCAGCGTGTGCTGTGACCAGGAATTGAACCGGCAACTTCTCAATGCATGGGTTGACAATGAACCAATTGAGCCACACCAGCCAGGCTACCTGGTGTCTTTTTTTAAATTATTATTTATTTCATTGTATTGTATCGTTAACAATATTACAGATGTCTTCCATTTTCTTCCTTTTTGCACTCCTACACCCAGCCCCCAACCTAGTCCTTCCTCATGCTATTATCTGTGTCCGTGGGTTATGCATACATGCATATACGTTCTTTGGTTAATCTCTTTCTGCCCCCTCCTCCCCTTTTCCCCTACTGAGATCTGTCAATCTGTTCCATCCATCCGTACTGCTGGACCTATTTTGTTCATCAGTATTGTTGTTGTTCTTTAGATTCCACATATAAGTGAGATAATTTGATATTTGTCTTTCTCTAACTGGATTAGGTCCATCCATGCAGCCTCAAAAGATAAGAGAGCCTTCTTTTTTATAGCTGAAAAGTGTTCTATTGTGTACTGTATCTTTTTTATTCACTCATTTACTGATGGGCACTTGGGCTGTTTTCAGATCTTAGCTATTGTAAATATCACTGCTATTAGCATAAGGGTGCAGATAGTCTTTCTGATTGGTTTTAGAATTCTTAGGATATATTCTCAGAAGTGGGATTTCTGGGTAAAATGGGAGTTCCATTTTTATTTTTTTATTTTTTTAAATATATTTTATTGATTTTTTACAGAGAAGAAGGGAGAGGGATAGAAAGTCAGAAACATCGATGAGAGAGATCGATCAGCTGCCTCCTGCATGCCCCCCAGTGGGGACGTGCCCGCCACCAAGGTACATGTCCCTGACCGGAATCGAACTCGGGACCCTTGAGTCCGCAGGCCAACGCTCTATCCACTGAGCCAAACTGGTTCGGCGCATTTTTAATTTTTGAGGAACATCCATACTATTTTCCACAGTGGCTGTACCAGACTTCATTCTCACCAGCAGTGTACTAGGGTTCCCCTTATTTTTTATTCAGTGCCAAATTGGATTTATTTCTGCTCATGTCAGGCAGTTAGACTATAAGCAAAAGCAATAATACAAAACCTTAATTGTACAAGAGGTATAGGTGAAGGTGGCATTTATGTTTTATCAATTCTGGCAATGTTTTTAATTAAAGTATTCAATTTGGATTTACTATGAATATAGATATATGAATTATTTAAGTCTACCATTTTATTTATCACTGTGTTCATTCTTTTATATTACTTTATAACCTCAGTTTTTCTTTCTTTAGATTAATAAAGTACTTTGTACTATTACTTATGTTATTCCCTCTATTAAATTGTGAGGTATATACGTAATTTTAGTAATTGTACCAGAAATTATGGCTTGTATTCTTTATCTATTACATTAAATTAATAAATTTCTAAGATAATAAAGGACTTTCAAATGTCCTAATTTCATTTATTCCTCATTTTTAATGTTGTTTAGATAATTCGATTTCTTTATTTTAAACCACAAAACACATTACATAACTATACTGTATGGTGAATATTCATTTTGATTTACCTAAAAATGAATGTTTTTGTACTATGTACTTTTGAAAATTTCTTTTCTGTACATGGTCATAATTCACCTGCCTGAAAAACTACTTTTAAAATTATTTTAGTATGGGTTTGATAGCATTGAATTAACTCAACTTTTGTTCTGGAAGTCTCTTACTTCTCATATAAATTTGAAAGGTAATTATTTTGTGTGTATAAAGTTATATGTCCACATTGATATTCCTTTAGCACTTTAAAGATGGCATTCAATTGTTTTCAGGTATCCATAGTTTCCAATAGCAAAAAATAGCATAAAGTCTGAAGGCTATACCTTTGAAAGTTATTCTTTTTTTCCTGAAGTATTAAGATTGTCTAGTTGTCTTTTGTTTTCAACCTACAAATCAAGAGGCGAGTACCAAGTTTTATGCTGTTGTGCCTAGGTGAGCTTTCTGTTATTGCTAGGTATTAATTGTTGTATGAGTTGTTTTTAGGCCTGCTTAAATTTGTGTATTCTAAACCTGTCATTTTAAGGCTGATCAGTTTTAGAAAGTTCTTAAGAATTATATCCTCAAGTATTATTTCTGGACAATTGTCATCTTTTCCTATTATTGGACCCTATATTGCATTTATAATAGAATGTTTCAATCTCATTTTATACAAACATTTTATCAAATATACTGTCAAACCCACATATTAACCATATACTTTCTGTATTTTTAATCAGTTATGAAAGTTTTGCTTGTATTTTCATATATGTTCTATGATAAATTGTATTTCATATTTTTCTTAGTTATATTATCCTATCTAATAAAGAGGGAATATTCTAAGTGACCCTCACACCATCGCAAAGATGGTGGCACCCACAGCCAATAAGGAGGGAATATGCTAATTGACTGCCCTGCCCTCAAAGATGGTGGCACCCACAGCCAATAAGGAGGAAATATGCTAATTGACTGCCCCACCCTCAAAGATGGCGGTGCCCACAGCCACAAGATGTCTGGCAGGGGAGGACAGTTGTGGGCGATCAGGCCAGCAGGGGAGGGCAGTTAGGGATGACCAGGCCGGCAGGGGAGGGAAGTTGGAGGGTGACCAAGCCTGCAGGGAAGGGCAGCTGGCGGGGGGGACCAGGCTTGCAGTGGAGGGCAGTTGGGGGTGACCAGGCCTGTAGGGGAGGGCAATTAAGGGTGACAGGGCCTGCAGAGGAGGGACGTTGGGGGCAACCAGGCTGGCAGGGGAGGGTAGTTGGGGGAAATTGGGCCAGCAGGGGAGAGTTAGATGTTGATCAGGCTGGCAGGGGAATGGTTAGGGGATGACTAGGCTGGAAGGCAGAAGCGATTAGGGGCAATCAGGCAGGCAGACAGGTGAGTGGTTGGGAGCTAGCAGTCCAGCTTGTGAGAGGGATGTCCAACTGCCGGTTTAGACAGGGATCGGAGAGGGTGCAGGCTGGGCTGAGGGACACAAACTCCCCAGTGCATGAATTTCATGCACCAGGTCTCTAGTTATCTTATAAAATCTAATGTGTTGGTCAGTTTCTATTTAATTCCTTTCCCCTTATTCATTTATTCATTTGATAGATAAGCTTATTGTTCCAAACACTTCTCCCTTGTCAACATCAAGACACTTTGCCATGTGACTATGAGGTTTTCCCAGTAGAAATTGAGTATATTTCATAATTCTATTGATTTATGGGTTGCCATGTGCTTTACTTTGGCAAACAGAATGTCAACGTGCATTCTGAGCCTAGGCATTGAGACATTACACATATTCGCTTTCTCCTCTGGAAATTTTTGAACTCCATTATGCAAAAAACAAGCCCTATTCTATGAGCATGAAGCACACAAAAAGCTGTGACTCAATCTCCAGTTTAAAACCCAGCAGAGAGCAATCTAGCCAAGATTATCTGAAACAGAGTTGATGAATGAGGGAAATAAATGTTGTTTTAAACCACTTAAATCTTAAGATTGTTGGTTAAGTAGTGTTACTGTAGTAACATTTACTAAAACAGAAATTCATACCTAGAAGTATAGTGTAACTTGAAAAATAAAATAAGAAATAAACTTATACTATATGGTGACTTTAGTACCAGAAGGCAACAGTAAGGAAACTATTCTTAGAATTTGAAAAAGTGTATGTTAGAAGGAAATTGTTACAGGTGGTTGGAGTATATGATTATCTCTATAATGTACTGTCAAATATTTGGTACAGCTGCCACCTGTCATAACCTGGAAGGCAGAAAATATACCTAATTAACTTGTCATATAGGTTGAGAAGATTTTGAGGTAGAATTTTGAATGTATGAGTTAGCTGTTGCTAGCTGCATTTTACAAGAAAACTACAAGAAACGTGTGAGATAAGGAAAAAACACTATCTAGTTTGCAAATAAAATTTAGAAAGAATAAACAGCACCCAGAAGAAGCATGGGGAAATTAATGTTTCTCACCAGATCAATGTACTGACAGCTTCAGTGTGTGTGTGTGTGTGTGTGTGTGTGTGTGTGTGTGTGTGCACGAGCATGCTCACTAGTGTGGTGGGAGGTGGGTGTTTCTAGGGTTCCATAGTTGAAAGATGTTCACAGGTTAAATAGGTGAGTATCAAGTAAAGTGTATTTCTATAAACTTCTTTATTAATACCTTTGAGAAATTGAAAATTGTGCTTAGAACATTTTAACTAACTAAACTTTCTAGATTCTAGAAAGATAAAGATATACCCACACCCAAGTACTATTTACCCAAAATATCCACAAATATCTCTAGAGAGAAAGGCAGCTTGACAAGAATTTTGCATGTGGCTTTGACACATCAATGTAACTGGAATCTCAGGAATTAAAACAAATTTATATGGGTAGTACATAACTTTTAAAAAAAGAATATGACAGATATAAGGAGACATTTAGGAATCTTATTCAGATCTGATAACTAACCGTATTCAGGAATTGAAGCATGACATAATGATTGAATGAAATTTTTGAAGACTTGGGGATGGTTTTGAGTAAATTTTAATTGTGTAGGTATGAGAACAATTATAACTAAAATGATAGGCTGTGGTAGATGGCATTGCTTTCCCAATTCTTTACCTTCCCTGACTCCATGTCCTTAGTCACTAGACTTCACACTTCCCCACCCTTTGATAGTAGGTTTGCTCTGTGAGTTTTTTTTAGCTAATGCATTTTGAGTAGAAGTGACAGTTTACAGTATTTCAGCCTAGATTTTAAAAGACATCCTGGGTATCTGCTTGATCCTCTGGTCACCTTCCACCTCTGCCAGGTGGAAAACTTCCTTTGAGTAGATAATACTCCTTTACATAGGACCCAGGATATCATTCTATCCAAACTTCAGAATGAAGCACTTTAGCCTGGCTGGCATGGCTTGATGGGTGAATCAGGAGGTCACAGTTTGATTCCCAGTAGGGGCATATAACCAGGGTTGCAGGCTTGATTCCCAGTGTGAGGCATGCAGGAGGCAGTCAATCAATGATTTTCTCTCATCATTGATGCTTCTATCTTTCTCTCCTTCTCTCTTTCTCTCTGAAATAAATAAAAAAAATATTTAATCTTATTATTTTAAAGAATAAAGCCCTTTGCACCAGTTGAGTCACAGATCAATGAACAAGAGGTAAATTATTATTGTGGTATGCTACAGTGTTGGAGTGGTTTGTAATCTAATATTTTGTGGGTTTATTATTGAATACTAGAAATTATATACAACAAATTGTAAGGCCTCTGAATGATATCACCTTCTTCCAGAGTAGGATCACCAGTCCATTGGTAGGCTATGAAAGGGGTGCCAGCCATCTTAATCTAATTAATAGTAAGCTGCCTGATGATGGTTTGCAGTATTTGTAAGATTCCATGCGTTTTTGGTTTGCTCCCACTCCTCCAGGGAAACATACCCAGAGCCTGGAGTGTATCATAGGGCCTTTCCAAGTTTCTAATTTCTGTTATTGTTTCTCTAAACTCATTTTTTGGTCTATAAAATAAAATAATATGGTACAAAATTCTACTCTGCTTTTCAGCCCTTATGTTTTTGTTTTTGTTTGGCTTTTTACACTGATATATGCTGCCTATGAATTCAGAAAATGGTTGAGAGATAATTGAGTTCCATGCTCATTTCTTAGTATCTGCCTTTTTCTATAAGATCAAGGACCCCCAAGCCCTGACAGCACTGTCAGTCACAAACTTCCATTTTTGTCTCCCTAGCCTCATATAATTATTAAAATCTCTGTTGCTTTTTCTCTTCTTCAGCAGTGGTCCTCTTGCTCAGTACCAAGAATTAGCAGATATGTCCCCATGAAATGACACAAAGAGGAAAGTGACAATTCAGAATATCGGCTTACTTTTCACAAGTTCAGTTCTCTCCATGGGGTCTGCCCATGAAGTTCTGCCTAACTTGCCAAGTCTCTGGTGCCCTGAAGCAAATATCTTCGGTATTTCATCTAGCCTTTATAGTAGTTCTCAGAGCACTGGTCTAATACATGCAATTCTATCAAAGCCAGAGGTGATATCCCAAATACCATTCATTTTTGTAAGTTCATTAGTTATAATTTTTCAAAGTTTTCATAGGGAAATTGTACCTTTGATTTGAAACATATGAAATAATCATTTTTTATATCTGATGGGGGAATATTGTTTTTATTAAAATTAATGCTTTAAGAAATTTGGTTATACTATATTTGCATATCCAAGAGTTGGTACAAGATTTGTTTAGCTTTTTTAGCTCCTATTTCTAAAAGCCGGCATGTCACTAAACATAATCAAAGTTTGTAATATAAACTGAATTCTAGTCTTGCCAGATAGAAAGTGTTACCACTCATTTTAAAACATATCTGCATAATTTTAATACCATCAACAATAAAAAATACATGAACAAAATAAATGTATTTGTATCCATGGATTTTTTTCCAACCTAAATACACTAAAATATCAAAAAAGCTACTATAATAGAATCCATTAATTTACTAAAAACTAAATTCCTTTTTTTGCATAATGTTAAAAATTTAGAAATGTTTTCATGTTATCTTAATTTTTAAAAGAAGTGAAAATATGACCAGAGAGTATTACATAGCAGCAGAGGTCCTACATCTTTCTTTGCCTGTTTCTGTGGCAAGAAAAATGGCACAACAGACAATAATTTATATTTTTGCCTCAGAAAAATATGAATCGCTTATCCTATAAAGAATACTGATGGATGTATTTACTAAATGTGGTTCTACATGCTACTATTTATCAGAAAGAAGTTTTTTCACTGTACACATTAGCATTATGTGCATAATAAGATCTTATTACAGAAATCTCTGTAACCATATTGCAAAGTATTATCCTATCTAATAAAAGAGAAACATGGTAATTGGCATACGACCACTACCCTTCCCATTGGCTAATCAGCGAGATATGCAAATTAACTGCCAGACAAGATGGCGCCTGGCAGCCAGGCAGCTTGAAACTAACATGAGGCTTGCTTGCTTCAGTGTCAGAGGACTGCAACGTTCCCTGCCTGCCTTGCGGGCCTCTGAGCCTGCAGTTTCAAACACTGTAACAAATATAGATGCTCAATAAAACCCCAGAAACCAGCTTTCAGCTGGCTGGGATCTCAGAGCTGGAGTTGATACAGAGTTTTGATTATAGAACCGAAACAAACCAGATACCTGCTTTCAGCAGCGGAGGCCTAAGAGCTGGAGCCTCAGAGCTAAAGCTGGCCCAGAATAAAATAAGAAAAAAGAAAAAAAGGAGCAGTTGGGAGCTTCAGTCCCAGCCTGAAAACAGCCTCAGCCCCTCACCCAGATTGGCCAAGCACCCCAGTGGGGACCCCCACCCTGAAGGGTGTGTGAACAGCTGCAAACAGCCATCATCCCCTCACCCAGGCTAGCCAGGCACCCCAGTGGGGACCCCCACCCTGATCCAGGACACCCTTCAGGGCAAACCAGCCAGCCCCACCCATGCACCAGGCCTCTATCCTATATAGTAATAGGGTAATATGCCTCCCAGCACCTGGATCAGTGGAGCAAAGAGGCCACCCGGCACTGGGATCAGCGTGACAGGAGGCAGCGCCCAAACCACCTGATCGCCCTGCAGCTCTGTGTGTGACAGGGGGCGGGGCCACAACCTTCCTATCTGCCTTGCCCTGAGTGTGAGAGTGGCGGTGCCCCAACCCCCTGATCGACCCTGCCCTGTGGGTGATAGAGGGCGGCGCCCCAACCCCCCCCCCCCACAGGCCCTGCTCTGTGTGTGATGAGGTAGAGCCATAACCGCCCCATTGGCCCTGCCCTGAGTGTGACAGTGGGGGCGCCCAAACCCCCTGACCCGCCTTGCTCTGTGTGTGACAGGGGGCGGTGCGCCAACTCCCCTATTGGCCCTACTCTGTGAGTGACAGGGGGAGCTCCTCAACCCCCTGATCGGCCCTGCTCTGTGAGTGACAGGGGGCAGCGCCCCAACCCCCTGATTGGCCCTGCTCTGTGCGTGACAGGGGGTGGCACCACAATATCCCCATAGACTCTGCCTTGAGTGTGACAGGGGGTGGTGCACCAACCCCCCAATAGGCCCTACCCTGAGCATGACTGAGGGTGGCATCCCAACCTCCCAATCCGCCCTGCTCTGTGCATGACAGGGGACGGCGCCCCAACTCCCCAATCAGCCCTGCTCTGAGCCCAACCAGGGACTGCACCTAGGGATTGGGCCTGCCCTCTACCACCCAGAAGCAGGCCTAAGCCAGCAGGGCGTTATCTCCCGAGGGGTCCCAGACTGTGAGAGGGCACAGGCCGGGCTGAGGGAGCCCCCTCCCCCCCGAGTGCACAAATTTTTGTGCACTGGGCGTCTAGTCTACACTAATAAAAGAGAAACATGGTAATTGGCGTATGACCACTACCCTTTCCATTGGCTAATCAGCGAGATATGCAAATTAATTGACAACCAAGATGGCGGCCGGCAGCCAGGCAGCTTGAAACTAACATGAGGCTTGCTTGCCTCAGTGCTGGAGGAAACCAACGTTCCCCGCCTGCCGCTGCAGGCCTCTGAGCCTGCAGTTTAAGAAACTATGTAACAAATACCTCCAGACTTCAGCCAGTAGGATCGCAACATTGTAAGCAAAGGCCAGAAACCTACTTTCAGCCAGAGGCCTAAGAGCTGGAGCCAAACCTCAAGCTAAAGCTGGCCCAGAATAAAAAAACAAAAAAGGAAAAAAGGAGCGGTTGAGAGCTTCAGCCACCCCCAGCCTGAAAACAGCCCTCAGCCCCTCACCCAGACTGGCCAGGCCCCAGTGGGGACCCCCACCCTGAAGGGTGTGTGAACAGCTGCAAACAGCCATCATCCCCTCACCCAGGCTAGCCAGGCACCCCAGTGGGGACCCCCACCCTGATCCAGGACACCCTTCAGGGCAAACCAGCCAGCCCCACCCGTGCACCAGGCCTCTATGCTATATAGTAAAAGGGTAATATGCCTCCCAGCACCGGGATCAGTGGAGCCGCGAGGCCTCCCAGCACTGGGATCAGCGTGACAGGGGGCAGCACCCAAACCCCCTGATCGGCCCTGCTCTGTGTGTGACAGGGTGCGGCACCCCAACCCACCCCCCCACAGGCCCTACTCTGTGTGTGACGGGGTAGAGCCATAACCTCCCCATCAGCCCTGCCCTGAGTGTGACAGGGGCAGCACCCCAACCCCGATTGGTCCTGCTCTGTGGGTGATAGAGGGCGGTGCCCCAACCCGCTGATCCGCCCTGCTCTGTGTGTGAAAGGGGACGGTGCCCCAACTCCCCTATCAGCCCTACTCTGTGCATGACGGGGGGAGCTCCCCAACCCCCTGATGGGTCCTGCTCTGTGCATGACAGGGTATGGAGCCCCAACCCCCCTGATGAGCTCTGCTGTGTGCGTGACAGTAAGCAGCGCCCCAACCCCCTGATTGGCCTTGGTCTGTGCATGACTGGGGGTGGCACCGTAACCTCCCCATCGACCCTGCTTTGAGTGTGACAGGGGGCGGTGCCCCAACCCCCCAATCAGCCCTACCCTGAGTGTGACTGAGGGTGGCATCGCAACCTCCCAATCCGCCCTGCTCTGTGCATGACAGGGGGCGGCGCCCCAACTCCCCAATCAGCCCTGCTCTGAGCCCGACCAGGGGCTGCACCTAGGGATTGGGCCTGCCCTCTGCCACCCGGGAGCAGGCCTAAGCCAGCAGGTCGTTATCTCTCGAGGGGTCCCAGACTGGGAGAGGGCACAGGCAGGGCTGAGGGACCCCCCCACCTCCCCCTTGAGTGCACAAATTTTTGTGCACCGGGCCTGTAGTATTATTATAATGTTCATTTTAAATTTAATTTAAGAAGAAAATTATTTCCTTATTTAACCTCATTTTCAAATCAAATTCCGTTTTTTTTTTCTCAAATAAGATAAATTCAGAATTTGTTTTTATTATAAATGGTGACATAATTTTTGTTATTCATTATGTTTGATTTCTTTTTCAAATTCTATTCAAAAGACCTAAGAATAAATTTTTATCACCTCAGTTTGAGATATCACTTAGTTACCTAATTTTATATTTTACTCACAAACCAATGTAAAAAATATGCTTTTATTCTAATACATATTTAGCTAAAATTGAAAGCTCAAGCTGTATTCTTGTGTAATAACTAAAATGTCATAATGGTTATTTCTTGGTTATTCACATTATACACATTGCCAGCTGACTTTATATGCAATTCTGTCTTTTTCATTAAAGTAAATGTTGAGCATCCACCAGGTATAAGAGTATTTGTAGATCTAAGAATAATGTATGTAAAGAGAAATCATGTTTTCACTGAGTTTATAATCTACTATAGGCCCAGTGCATGACAGTCATGCACTGGGGGCGGGGGGGGGGGGCAGGGGGGTTGGTGTTCCTTAGCCCAGTCTGCACCCTCTTACAGTCCCGGACCCCTCAGGGGGTGTCCGCCTGCCAGCTTAGGCCCGCTCCCCACAATCAGACATCTCCTGAGGGGTCCTTAGTGCTGCCACGGAGGAGGGAGAAGCTCCCACCACTGCTGCTCACTCACCAGCCATGAGCTGGCTTCTGGCTGAGCAGCGCTCCCCCTGTGGGAGTGCACTGACCACCAGGGGGCAGCTCCTGTGTTGAGAGTCTGCCCCTGTGGTCAGTGCACATCATAATGACCAGTGGTTCTGCTGTTCAGTCGATTTGCATATTAGGGTTTTATTATATAGGATTATTTCTAACTGATCATTTAAAATAAGTTTTCTCTTTTATAAGTACTAAAGTTATTGATAGCCATTATCATTAATACTTACCATCCACATTATTCTATTTAGCTGATTTTTTCTTCTATTGTAGGTCTAGAGAAAACATTGAAAGATCTCTGAGCTTCCATAAATAATCAATCTAAAATGTCTGCATTTTATCCTAGCAAACCAACAGTAACCCTATGTGCCACTACATTGTAGCTTTATTACCGCCTTCCTTTGCTCAGTTATAACTAAAGAGATAGAAGTAGGATTACAATGCATTAAAGTCTGATTTGTGAGAGATAAGACAAATAATAATACCTGCTCCCAAATCTTCACAAGGTTTTAGTAATTTTTAAAGTTAAACATATCTACTTAAAAGTTGCAGTTTTGGGGGAGTGACATCAGCAAGATGTCAAAATAGGAGGCCCTAGATTCTTTCTCCCTACAGACACATCTATTCAACAATATCTGGACAAGTTCCCTAAATTCCCTTTGTGAGAAATCCAGAACTAGTTGAGAAGGCCCTCAATCCTGGGCAACCATGAAATCAGCCACATCTAAGCTAGCAGAAAAATTCAAAACACCTCTCTCCATAACCCCTTTCCCTCCACAGTGTCACACAATTAGGAACAAATTCCTAGTGTTCGGCTTCTCCTGGGAATGGAAAGAATTCAATTACAGATCAAATATTCCAACTGTTTTGAGGGCTGACCAAGGGAATTGCTTCGATGTTTTCTATTTTGCTGTGCTGATGGGCCCCAACATATTCTAGATGCTTAAGCAATAAATTTGGGTTGTGATAGTAAGCCTCACTTGTAATCAAGCCTGTAGATCTCCCTATCTGAATATTTCTATAATGCCTATCACTTTAGCATACCAGAGATTGTATTCATTTATAGAAAATAACAATAAATGTCACCTGATAATTTGATCTTCTAGTAATATTTTATAGCAAGCTGTATTATTCTAGTAATTTAACTATTACAAAACTGAGGCATGCAGAAATAAATCACATTGAACAAAAAAGAATGATTCAAATATCAAAGCATAGTACAGTTGGGGCCTCCCTTGTCCTGTGCCTCAGATATCATAGCATATTTCACAGTTCACATGGAACTCAGTTTCCTTTAAAATAGGAAGGAATCCCATACTCATGAAGCAGCTACTTCCACACATATTTATTTTTATTTAATTCACAGCACATACTCTTTGTACTAATTGTTGGAAAATCATCCTAGCAATTGCCTCTGTTCCTCTCTGTATTGTTGCCTTACATTCTTATGTCATTACTGCGCTTTTATCATCCACTTGCTCTAATAAGATTGTGAATTATTTAAGGGCAGAGATCATGACTTGAGCTTGTGTGTTTCCTGTCATGGTGCCTAGATAAATACTCAAATGCCATCCAGTCCAAATGACTGTGATGAGAGAGGCCCACCATTGCTGGAGATCTCTGATTTTTATTTAAGGGCCTCACTTGTTCTGCGCCTTTACAGAGGGGTGAGTAGTGGCTGAGGGAATTTGAGGAAACCCAGGCAGAATTCTCCTCCTAAAAGATTTTGCTAAGCTGGTGCCTGGGATCACCGGGCAATTGTCCAATTAAATCTGGACACACAGCAATAACAAAGGCACTGGTCTCCTACTGCTAATGCCTAGGGATCAAACCCCAGCCTGCAAGAACTTGCCCTCACAGTCAGGACTGGCACTGGGTGGACCTGGGCTGGTGCTCCTAACTCTGGGAAGAAGGAGACTTCCTGTGGCTGCAGGCTAGAGGTCCCAGATTCGGCGCCACCCACCCGAACAGGTCCTTAGAACGGCTTCTTCACCTGGGATCGTGGGGAGGCGTGGCCTGTTCTGTTCACCCATGATGATCTATCACAGGGAGGCCTGTTCTATTTGCCCTGTGAGCGATCACAGGAGGCCTGTTCTGTTCGCCCCACTATCGATGAGGTGAGGCCTGGCCAGGCCTGTTTGTCCAGTGATGGGTGCTGGGCTGGGGGCCGTGGACCTGGGCTTCCGCTTGGCACCTGCGCAAGTGGCCACCAAGCAGGAACATCTGCTTGGCACCTGCGCCCATAGGCCCAGAGTGTCTGGGGGCATTCTGGGACCACGGCTGCTCAGGGCCTATGCACGGACCTACAGGCTAGGAGCAGCCTGGGTCCCCAGAATATTCCCAGGACCCAGGCCTCTCAGTGTCTGCATATGCAAATTAACCCGCCATCTTTGTTGCATACTCTCCTTATTGGCTGGTGAGTGTAGCAGAGGCACGGTCAATTTACATATTTCTCTTTATTATATAGGCTCAGTCCAAAATATATTCAATAACTTAATTATAGAGGTTGATGATATCATAGAGGCTGATGATTTTATTTATGATGAGGCTAAGGGGAATCTGCAAACACCTTAGCATGATATTGATCCTTTTTCTTTAATTAAAAAGGAAGGTAATTGATTGCTATTAAAACAGTGACAATAATTTTATAATCTTGATTTCTCCTGAATATTCTCTCTCTTTTTTAAAATCTTTATTGTTGAGAGTATTTCAGATATCTCCCCTTCCTCCCCCCCATTGCTCCCCTCTACAAGTTCCTGCCGTGCCCCAGGCTTTCACCACCCTATTGTCTATGTCCATATATAATGCATATATTCATATAAGTTTTTTGGTTAATCTCTTCCTTCCTTCCTCCCCCTTCCCTCTGAGATTCATCAGTCTGTTTCATGTTTCCATGCCTCTGGTTCTATTTTATTCATCAGTTTACTTTGTTCATTAGATTCCTTGTTCTTTTATTTTGATTTTTAGATTTAATTGTTGATATATATATATATATATATATATATATATATATATATATATATATATATATATAGCCATTGTATTGTTCATATTTTTCTTGTTCTTCTTCTTGTTCTTGTTGTGGTTTTTGTTGTTGTTATTGTTCTTCTTCTTCTCCTCCTCCTTTTTCTTCTTCCTCTTCCTTTCTTCTTCTTCACCCTTCAGCATTTCACTGGTTTGGCGGTGATTAACTCCTTTAGCTTTTTCTTGTCTGTGAAGCTTTTTATCTGCCCTTCAATTCTAAATGAGAGCTTTGCTGGGTAAAGTAATTTTGGTTGTAGGTCCTTGTTGTTCATCACTTTGAATATTTCTTTCCACTTCCTTCTGGCCTGCAAAGTTTCTGTTGAGAAATCCACTGACAGTCATATGGGCACTCCCTTGAAGGTAACTCGCTGTGTTTCTCTTGTTGCTTTTAAGATTATCTCTTTGTCATTAACCTTTTTCATTTTAATTATGATGTGTCTTGGTGTGAGCCTCTTTGGGTTCATCTTGTTTGGGACTCTCTGGGCTTCCTGAACTTGTAAATCTATATATTTCATTAGGTAGGAGTTTTCTGTCGCTATTTCTTCAAATAGGTTTTCAATATCTTTCTTTCTCTCTTCTCTTTCTGGCACCCCCATCATGTGAATGTTGGTACACTTGAAGTTGTCCCAGAGGCTCCTTACACTATCTTCATATTTTTGGATTGTATTTTCTTTGTACTCTTCTGATTGGGTGTTTTCTGCTTCTTCATATTCCAAATTGAAGACTTGCTTCTTGGTGTTCTCTACTGTTGAAGTTATTCTACATTTCAGTTAGTGTCTTCTTCATTTCTAACTGGTCCTGCTGCATATCTTTGATGTTCTCAGTAAGTTCTTTGAAACTCTCATTAAGTCTCTTAAGCATCCTTATTACCATTGTTGTGACCTCTGTCTCTAGTAGTTTGCTTACTTCCATTTCATTTAGTTCTGCTTCTTGAGATTTCTTCTGTTCTTTCATTTGTGATATGTTTCTTTGTCTCCACATTTTAGCTGCTTCCCTGTGTTTATTTCTATGTATTAGGTAGAGCTATTATGTTTCCTGAAATTGGTAGAGGGGCCTTGTGTAGTACATGTCCTATAGGTCCCAGTGGCTCAGCCTCCCCAGTCACCTAGGCCTGGAACTCCAGGTGCACCTGTGTGGGCTGTGTGCACTCTCTTATTGTAGTTGAGCCTTGATTGCTGTTGGTGTCACTGGAGGGAATTGACGCCAGGCCAATTGGCTGTGAGGATCAGTTGTGAATACAGTGGAAGAGCTTCTGTGCAGGAGACACCCCCATGGAGCAGGACTTACTTCAGTGTGGGTTTGGTGCTCAATGAGTCTTCCCCTTGAGGGTGTCCCTCATGGATGTTTAGAGTTGTAATCTGATATGGTCTGAAGCTGTTCACCTTGTGCATTGGCAACCAGATGTGAGAAGTGAGCCACTGCCTGTGCCTTGCCTGGGGCCACATGGCACAAGCTAGAGTGATCTGCAGATGGCTGCTACTTGTGTTGGGCTTGGACATGCCCAGGAGAGGTCAAACTGTGAACTAAAACAGGCTGCTGGTAGTGCCAGGCATGGGACTGCTTGTCAAGAGGCATGGGGCATTCTGAGTCCAGCTGTTATTTGTTTGAGAGACTTTAGGAAAGTATGAAGCCTGAGCCATGACAGGCCATTTATATGGAAAAGCCACTGCAAACATTTTGGGTAGGGTTGCAAATTGGGTGAGGTTGAGTCTCAGGGAATCAACCAGGGCAGGACAAACAGTGTGAGCCAGGTTGATGGAGACTGACAATTATTTGATTTCTGTTATTTAAACTGGGTTAAAATTTAATTGTAAATTAGTTTAATATGATCATGTAATTGAACACATAAGAAAAACATTCATGTAGGTTAGACATATAGGTTAGGGTAGGTAGAATATAAGTTTTTGAAGGGTATGACTACTGAGATCCCTTCCATCTCCTGTGCGGTGGGGTCAGGCTTTCAATGCCAGAATTCCAAGTACCCTATAATGCTCATTCAATAACTGCATTAATGGTAAGAGCAGAGTAGCCAAATCGTTTAGAAGGAATTTAAGGACTTAGAGAGCATTGAGATAGTTTATACATTTTAAATCAACAACATTTCCGTACCTCTCTTTTGCTTTATATCTTCCCATGTATTATAATTATTTGCATTATCTTTATATATTCACAGTGTATTGAATAAAAAAATTTGATTAATAAATGTGTTCTTGTTTAACTACTGGAACCGAGGTAAGACTGAGGGGTTGGTCTCAAAAAATGAGTTCTTACTATAACCACTAAGGTGAGGATCATATTTGAAAGCAAACCAGAAGAAATCACTGACCCTGAAGCCAAAAACCTCTTTAATTTCCTCTGAATAAGAGAAACATTAATCCCTAAAATTTGGTTGGCATTAAGTCTTTCAGAAGGAGGATCTGTTTTGTCCCCAGTGTTCAATAATGGAAAGTGAATGCCAGACACAGCTATATTTTTTGCAGCAGAAAAAGAACTGGACTAAGAATAGGATTCCTGGGTTACAATCTGTCATTGAAATCTGTTTTTCCTTCAAAAAAATTACTTGATTGCTGTAAATGTCAGTTTGCTCATCTGCAAAGGAGGAATTATACTGATTTTTTTTATTAAATAGAACAGGAAATGGTTAAAAATTACACCCTTGTTATGTTGCTATCAAAGGGAAATTTAATGCCAAGAAATGGAATTGGCACAATAAAACAAGCAATCTGATTCCAACTCAGATTCCAAACAAGAAATGATTTGACCCCTCATGGGCAAGTTTAAATGCTATTATCATTGTCCTTTTGCACAGAACCTTAATTGTAGCAGAGAATGAAATTGGCAGAAAGACACTAGGTAGGACAGGAAATATTTAGGTGAGAAGGAGAGAAACCAATCCCCAAAGTTAAAAAGTAAATCGTAATACCAGAAATTAAATTTTCCTTTACTTTTATTGTTTTCTAGAGGCCCACTGCATGAAATTCATGCAAGAGTAGGCCTTCCTTCCCCCAGCTGCCAGCACTGGCTTCCCTCTGGCACCCAGGACCTGGGCTGTCCCCCAGCTGCCAGCACTGGCTTCCCTCTGGCACCTGGAACCCAGGCTTCCCTCAGAGCCCCAGCTTTGTCCGGAAGGTCATCCAGAAAGTCATCCCGAAGGACATCCAGTCTAATTAGCATATTATGCTTTTATTATTATAGATTATTATAGATGTTTGAAGGACTTGAATTTTGCCTGTATACATTAGAATTCAACCAATTCAACTTTTACTACATGCCAAGACATTGTTCCATAAAAGTAAAGCATTCCAGAGTATATTGGATGGAGACAGAGCCTACATAGGATGTGTATTTTAACCATTTCCAGATGTAAAGATCAAGAGTTCAGTAATAAAGGGACAGTAGAAAATGCGCATCCAAATACCCATTTTGTAGATAACAAAAAAGGGTTTGGAAATGTAGAGAAGCTTTGTTACAAAAGGAATCTATCAGAAAATTTTTTTAAAAAAAATGTAGAGAATACCCTATTAATCCCACTCATAAAAACATCCAGTGTGAAGGAACTGAATACTTAGATCTGAACTCAGAGTATATCAATATGTACAATATTTAGTATGCATGTAAATGTGGAATAGTTCTTATTTTAGAATATGGCTGCAAAAGGTCTACAAGTATTCTTGCTTTAATCACATAAAATTCCAATATAAAAAAGTCTTGGTTTTACTATAGGGAAGTTATTGGAAAGAATGAATTCTTCACAGACTTTTTGAGGATTAAAGTAAACTAAGTACACAGTAAAGTAAAACTGAGTTATAAATAAAACAATATAAACTGTCCTGTTTGTGATTATTTAATAGCAAGATATCAAGTCTGAAACTACCAAAAACTTGTATTTTGAATGTATCCATGCTAATTTTGGAATGGAGGGTGGGAAAAGTGAGAGTTGACAATCAGTTGGTTATGATATGACTATAGGTAACTGTTTTAATCACACTCACAAAACACAGGGTGGCCCATAAGTGGCTTTAGCATTTAAAAATTGAATACATTTTGTTTATTAATTTTTTCTATTTATTATTTTATAATACAATGTACAGAAAATGGGATTTTTAAAAAACTTCAGGGTGGCCCATAAGTCACTTCACCATTGACTTCTTATGAAAAATTACGTCACGTAAACGATTTCCATTTTTCTCTTCGTAAGCACAGGCTCTGTGCATTTTCCATGCCGGCTCCAGCACTTGCATGTCTTCCCGAATGTTGTCCTTATGCTGCTGTGTAGTCCAGGGCTTTCATTCGCGCACCACCAGCACCTCCTGTGGGTACATGTGTACATTTGAGATGCCAAACTCCTGAGACTCTTGGCGTGGACGCCCTGACTCTTCTTGAATGCTCTGCTGTGCTCACTCCGTCTTTTCCCGGGCACTTACTGACCGAGCTCTCCAGCTCGTGGCAAACCACTAACGGATGTCTGTTGGGGAAACATTGAACCAAGTGGCATGTTGCTGGTTTTGTGGGTGGGTTCCTGCCATGGAAATAGCACCTGTATGCTCCCCGTGTTAGAACAATGGAGCGCTGATTTGCGAAATAATATTCAATGATCTTTGTCATGAATTTTTCCATAATAAATTTCCATGGAACACATTTTGAAAATCTGAAACAATTTTTTTTTAATTAGTGACATTAAAGTTATTAAATTTTTAAATGGTGAAGTGACTTACGGGCCACCCTGTAGAAACCCATTGAGTCAATAAAATGAGTTTGTAGATTAATATTTATTGTCATAGAAATATATTTGTGATATACCACTAAAATGATTATAAAGTGGAATGGAAAAATATGGCCCTTATTAAAGATATACTAGTATGTATAGGTTTGTGTATGCATGTATATCGTGCATATTTGACATATGCATATGTTATATGCAGTAATTTTATTGCAACAGTCTTAAAAGATAAATCAAGTATAATTTTGGCTATCTGATTTTTTATAATTATAATACTTTTTAAATTTTTCCCATTTTTAAAATGTTATTTTATTTTTTAAATCTTTATGGTGAAAGTATTACAGATTTCCCCCTTTTTCCACTTCATTGCCCCGCTTCAACATGTTCCCACCCCACTCCATGCCTTCACCCTCCTATTGACTGTGTCCATGGGCAATGCATATATGCACACAAGTTGTTTATCTCTTCTCACTACTACCCTCCTCCTTTCCTTCTGAGATTCACCAGTCTGTTCCATGTTTTCATGCCTCTGGTTCTGTTTTATTCATCAGTTTATTTTTTCATTGGATTCCACATATAAGTGAGATAATGTGATAGTTGTCTTTCTCTGACTGGCTTATTTCACATAGCATAATAATCTCTAGGTCCCTCCATGTTGTCTCAAAGAGTAAGAGATCCTTCTTTTATACAGCCACATAATATTCCATTGTGTAAATGTACCACAGCTTTTTTATCCACTCATCTATGATGGATATATGATACTTTTTTAATGAAAAATATTTTCTAAAACTTATCAGAAGCTGTAAATGAAGCATGCAATCCAATTTGATATTGACATATTCGGACACTCAGCTCCTACTCTTAAATGTCTTGACAACTCTATTAGAACAAGATATTCAGCATCATTCAATAGCTAACTTACTTCTGTCTACTACATGATGATACTAAACTTCTAAATTTTTTTCTGGATATTTAAGACTGCTTGCACTTGAGAATAAGCAGTAGCAATCATATGTTCAAGTAAATCAAAATTAAACATTTTTCTATATATTATTATAAATGACATTTTCTAGTTTTAGTTACATTATATTTTCATTACTGTTTGTAAATATCAAATAACTATGTTGATTTATTTATTTATTATTATTTTTTAATCCTCACCTGAGGATATTTTTCCATTGATTTTTAAAGAGAGTGGAAGAGAGAGGGAGAGACAGAGAGAAATATCGATGTGAGAGAAACACATAGATTTGTTGCCTCCTGCATGAGCCCCGGACCAGGGCCCGGGCCGGGGAGGAGCCTGCAACTGAGGTATGTGCCCTTGGCTAGAATTGAACCTGGGACCTTTGGTCCACAGGCAGAAGCTCTATCCACTTAGCCAAACCGGCTAGCGCAATTTATATCGAATAATGTCAGTGACACTTTAAAGCATATTTAGTATGCTGTGCTATGTCATTCAAAAATCTAAAATAAAAAGCTGAAATAAATATATGTATATTTATGTATATGTATCCATGTATGTGTATGTGTGTGTATGTGATTTCTGTGCATGCTAAAAGTACAAGTATATGAGATTCACCAGTCTGTTCCATGTTTAGTTAAACCTTGTACAAGACCATGTTAAAAATCCAAAAGGCCTATAAAATAAAAATTCTTATTCTAATAATATAAAATAATTACATACATGTTCTAAACTATTACAAAAATGACTACCTATAAACTTATATTGTTTACTTTGAACTAAATTAGTTTAAAGTAATTTTACAATTTTTAAAATTTTACAAATTTTAATCTTAACAGAAATGTTTGAATAAAAATATTAGTAATAGTGATCAGTATTTAATTGTTTCAGAGGAACTGAAATGATTTTTGTAGAATCATTCTCACTTAATGGAGGGGAGGGAGGGTTTAAGAAATCAACCAAAGGACTTATAGGCATTCATATGAGCATAACCAATGGACACGAAGAGTAGGGTGGCGTGGGAGCAGCTGGGGGGAGGTCAATGGGGGAAAAAGGAGACTCAGGTAATACTTTAAACAATAAAGAATTTAATTTAAAAAAAATACAGGTGTCCCCAAAAATGTATACACACTTAACAGCTGATAGCGCAACTGATATTTCTTTATTTTCAGATTGAATGCATTGGAATTAATACTAGTAATTATTCAAAGTGTGTATACATTTTGGGGGGACACCCTATATATTGTACCTGATTTTCCTCATTTACAGAAAAGAAATAGGGTCCTAATCTTTATAAACTTGTTGGAAATTAAAAACTCTCTATCCTATCTATATTGTTTTTATGATAAAATAAGGTCACACATGTAAGGAAAATGTGATATTTGATAGAAAGCTATCAATAGAAATAGATATTTGATTAAGTAAATTAAAATTTTGGAAAACAGTCAGTGATCAATAACTGAATTAAATTTCACCTCATTGACATTTGGTTAAAGTCCAAGCTCCTTCACTTAATAAATGGTTAACCAGCTGGCTTTACTTTTTCTCCAGCCCCACCTCTTGCTATTTTTTTTTCTCCTTTCTCAAATAAATCTTGATGAATGAATGGTGGATATTAACTCTAGTGCATGGCTTAAAATTATTTATTGCCAATCAAATCCATGAATTAAACTTTCCATTTATATTCCTGTTATGACAGTTTGTTATGATAGCATAAATTAAACTACATGGATTGCTTATACCTATAAACATATGAAAGTATTAATTAAACCAAATGCCTCTTGTGGCAAAGAAAATCTCATAGTAGATTCTACACACACATGAAACTAAATTTTCCGTCCCCCTTTGCAGTTGGGAAAGGCCATAATGACTGAACTGTGGGGAACAGAACATGAACAGAAGTGACATATGCCACATGCAAGGCTGGTCTCTAAAACCTCCCTTCTGACCTTCCTCAACCTCTCAGTGTTTGTCTCCTTGCTGTATGGAAGGAAAGAGTTTCCATATATTCATAACTGGGTTAAGTCCCCCATATCCAACACAACTTGCATTGGATGATGATTCAAGGGATACAACTTTGTGTGTTTAGCTACTGAGATCTTGGCATGGCTTGTTATAGGAATTAGCCTGCCTGGCTAAAAGTTATCAGCAGTTTTCAAAAGACAACAGATGTGCTTACAATACTTGCAATGGAAATTTGATATATATAAAACCCTAATATGCAAATGGACCGAATGGCAGAACAACAGAATAACCAGTCGCTATGACGTGCTCTGACCACAAGGGGGCACACACAGAACATGGTGGGCATTGGCAGCAGGTGGCAGAGCACGGAACATGGCAGGCATCGGCCATGGTGGGATGGTGGAGCAGGTGAGCGGGTGTGCCAGACCAAGGCGGGACTCCAGTTGCTGTCATCAGGGTGAGCCTCTCTCTGGTGGTTACTGAAAATTCTTTGCTCCTGCACACTGCTGTCCTGTTGGGACTCACACCTGCTGCCGGTGCCTGTGCTAGCGACGGCCCCGCTCACACCCGCTGTCGGTGCCAGAGCTGTGGCTCGCACCCACTGCTGGCACCCAGCGCCAGCCCTGATCACTCGGTGCTGTAGGTGGGTGCGAGTGGCAGCTGTCAGCCCCGATAGCCCCTGAGGGCTTCTCCACCTCCCCCTGCTTCTGAGGGGCAATCAGGGTTGGCAGCTGCCACTCGCAACCACTGATGGTGCTGGCCCCACTTGCACCCACTTCTGGCACCAGTCCCAATCGCTCCGTGCTGTCAGTGGGTGCAAGCAGGGCCAGTGCCATTAGCATGTGGGAGTGGCGGTGGCAAGAGCGGGCTGCAGTTGGAGGGGCCAAGTGGGGGTGCGGAGGATGGGCCAAGACCTGCTCCTGTGCCCACTGAAGCCTCAAAGTCCACAGTTCCTTTCAAAGTGCACAAATTTGTGCACTGGGCCCCTAATTTATAATAATAAGATGCTATCAGGAAAGTTTAAACTACATTGGCACTTTTGAATCATAGCTTCAACAAAAGTTAGAGATGATATAAAATGAATTGAAATTTTATAGAAAAAATGTTATACTGACTTCCCCCTTATGATCAATTGCTACTACTGAACCAAATTAGGCCTGGACAGATAAAGAACTGATAGAAGAATCCTGTCAGGTAAAGGAAAGAAAAAGGAAAAAGCATATCCCTTCCTCCTCCTCCTGCCTTCCAGTCTCCATAATGCACCCCTATCAGCAAACCAAGCCAAGAGGGAGCCAAGCAAAGGAGATACATAATTTGAAGGGATATAGCCAAGCAGTGAAAGATAATAGGTTAATAAGAAATGTAGTAAAATATTTTCTAAAACTTATTATAATATCTAAAATGAAATTAATTGATAAATACATTGTATCTAGATATTTCATTTTAAGACAAAACATAAAATCTAATTATAATGTGAACTGAAAATAAGTTAATTTTAATGAGCATTTATATAGAAATAAGTGTATTTATTTTAAATGTACAGTTTGATGACTTTAATAAATATGTACTGTCATGTAACCAACAACACATTCCAGATGTAGACTATATTCTTCACTCCCAAAATTCCCTCCTGCTTTTTGTAGTCAATTCTATCTCCTCACATACACATACACAAAAAGGTCTTTCTAATTACTGATTTATTTGCTACTAAAGGCCCGGTGCACAAATTTGCACATGGGTGCAGGAGGGCTGTTGGCTGGCTTGGGGGAGGGACCACGGGAGTTTGGCCACCAGCCCCAAGGAGGGAGCTGGCCCTTTGACCCCCTGGGAAAGGGACCGCATCTGGTGCCACCCACTCCTGGTTCCCTGTCCCAGCCCGTGGCTCAAAAGCCTTGGTGAGGTAGGAACAGGAGACAACCGTCCCCAGGCCGGATGTGGAAGGAATGGACACCAGATGGTGGAGGGCGGGCGTCCCTCAGGTAAGGGAGAGGATGAGAGCAAGACAAACCCTTGTGCTGAGGGCTGACTTTCAGTAGATTGCAGTGAGGAAGCTGCTCTGCTGTGTATGAAATCCCGACCCAGAAGCAGGTCTCTACGAATGGTTTAACACCAGGGGCCGATGGGGGCTGGCCAGCAAGGGGGAGGGGCTGTTGGAGGTTGGCTGTGGGAGCACACTGACCACCAGAGGGCAGATCCTGCGTTGAGCATCTGCCCCTTGTGATCAGTGCATGTCATAGTGACTGGTCGTTTTGGTCGTTCTGGTTGTTTGGTCATAACGGTCGCTTAGACTTTTATTTATATAGATTACTATGATGCCTTTTCTAGAATTCCATGTAATTAAAGTAATAAAGTTGATTCCTGGCTCATGGGATTGACATCCTTGCTCATTTTCTGTCTATTTGTTTTATAGATACCAATAGAGAACTCTTAAGGCCTTCAAATGTGAATGTGAAGTTTTCTATTTCTCCTTTTAACTGTATCAGTTTTCATTTCATATATTTTCAAGCTCTATTGTTAAGTGCATACCTAGTTAGCACTGTTATGTGTTGGGGACATAGATTCTTGTACTGTCCTTCTTCCTGGGAATTTTCCTTACTCTGAAATGTACTTTGACATAATAAAGACTAGAGGCCTAGTGCACGGATTCATGCATAGGTGGGGTTCCTCAGCCTACCGTGTGGGAATCAGGCCAAAATTAGCTGTCCGACATCCCTGGAGGGGTCCTGGATTGTGAGAGGGTGGTTCTTGGGTGACACACCCCGGAATCGGGCTCCCTCCTCTCTGGTTCTGGGTGCATCACCCAAGAACCGCAGCTGCCAGGTCACTGCAGCTTGGCAGCTCCTGCATTGAGCATCTGCCCCCCTGGTGGTCAATGCACATCATAACTACCAGTTGGAGCATCTGCCCCCTGGTGGTCAGTGTGTGTCATAACTACCGCCAGTTGGCTGGTTGCTTAGGCTTTTATATATTTAGACTAGGGGCCAGGTGCACGAAATTCGTGCACTGGGTGTGTGGGGGGGGGGAGTGTCCCTCAGCCCAGCCTGCCCCCTCTCACATACTGGGAGCCCTCAGGCATTGACCCCCATCACCCTCCAATCGCAGGATCAGCCCCTTGCCCAGGCCTGACGCCTCTGCCAGAGGTGTCAGGCTTGGACAGGGGACCCCCACCTCCCCCCGATCACTGGCTCTGGCCCCCGCCCTGGCCTGAGGCCTCTGGCCCAGGAATCATGCCTGGGCAGGGGACCCCCATCTCCCTCTGATCGCTTGCTCCACCCCCCGCCCAAGCCTGATGCCTCTGACCCAGGCTTCATGCCTGGGCAAGGGGACCATCATATCCCCCCAATCCCCGGCTCAGCCCCCCGCCCAGGCCTGATGCCTCGGCCAGAGGAGTTGACCCTCATCACCCTCCGATCACCAATCACCGGATCGGCCCCTTGCCCAGGCCTGAGGCCTCCGGCAGAGGTGTCAGGCCTGGGCAGGGGACCCCCAGCTCCCCGCGGTTGCAGGCTCCGCCCCTGCCCAGGCCTAACGCCTCTGGCTGAGGCGTCCGGCTCGGGCAGAGGGGACCCACAGCTACAGTGGCCCCATGATCGTGGGATCCGCTTTAGGCCCAGGCAAGGGACCCCTAGCTCCCGGGACTGCCAGCTTCGACCGTGCCCAGCTTCCATCGCTGGCTCCACCCCTACTTCCTGCTATCACTGGCCAGGGCGGAAAAGGCGCCTGATTATCCGATCATGGCTGGGGGGCAGGGCAAAGGCGGCCCCAGGGCCGCCTTTGCCCTGCCCCCCACCTCTTAGCTCCCCCCTGGGTTTCTGATCACTGTCAGTGGCAGGGGGCTTCTTCCTGCTTTCCCTTTCGCCTCCCTGCATTGTGCCTACATATGCAAATTAACCGCCATCTTGTTGGCAGTTAACTGCCAATCTTAGTTGGCAGTTAATTTGCACATAGCCCTGATTAGCCAATTAAAAGGGTATCGTCGTATGCCAATTACCATTTTTCTCTTTTATTAGTGTAGATACTTGAGCTTTCTTTTTTTTTTTTATTTATTTATTTATTTTTAATTAAATCTTTATTGTTCAGATTATTACATTTGTTCCTCTTTTTTTCCCCCCCATAACTCCCCTCCTCCCAGTTCCCGCCCCACCCTCCGCCCTCACTCCCCACCCACTGTCCTCATCCATAGGTGCACGATTTTTGTCCAGTCTCTTCCCACATCTCCCACACCCCTTTCCCCCCCAAGAATAATCAGTCCATTCCCTTTCTATGTCCCTGATTCTATTATAATCAACAGTTCATTCTGTTCATCAGATTATTTATTCACTTGATTCTTAGATTCACTTGTTGATAGATGCATATTTGTTGTTCATAATTTGTATCTTTACCTTTTTCTTCCTCTTCCTCTTCTTAAAGGATACCTTTCAGCATTTCATATAATCCTGGTTTGGTGGTGATGAACTCCTTTAGCTTTTCCTTATCTGTGAAGCTCTTTATCTGACCTTCAATTCTGAATGATAGCTTTGCTGGATAAAGTAATCTTGGTTGTAGGTTCTTGGTATTCATCACTTTGAATATTTCTTGCCACTCCCTTCTGGCCTGCAAAGTTTCTGTTGAGAAATCAGCTGACAGTCGTATGGGTATTCCCTTGAAGGTAACTGAGTTTCTTTCTCTTGCTGTTTTTAAGATTCTCTCTTTATCTTTTGCTCTTGGCATTTTAATTATGATGTGTCTTGGTGTGGTCCTCTTTGGATTCCTTTTGTTTGGGGTTCTCCGCGCTTCTTGGACCTGTAAGTCCATTTCTTTCACCAGGTGGGGGAAGTTTTCTGTCATTATTTCTTCAAATAGGTTTTCAATATCTTGCTCTCTCTCATCTTCTGGCACCCCTATAATTCTGATGTTGGTGCGCTTGAAGCTGTCCCAGAGGCTCCTTACACTATCCTCGCATTTTTGGATTCTTTTTTCATTTTGCTTTTCCGGTTGGATGTTTTTTGCTTCCTCGCATTTCAAATCATTGACTTGATTCTTGCGCTCCTCTGGTCTGCTGTCGGGCGTCTGTATAATATTCGTTATTTCAGTCCGTGTATGCTTAATTTCTAGTTGGTTCCCCAATATAAGATCGAGGGTCTTATTAGTTTTCGTGTAGATCTCATTAAGTTTATCGGCAGCTTCTAAACAGTTCTTTTTTTTTTTTTTTATTGCTTAAAGTATTACAAAGGGTATTACATATGTATCCATTTTACCCCCCCGCCCTAGACAGTCCCCTAGCCTCCCCTATCACCCAGTGTCTTATGTCCATTGGTTATGCTTATATGCATGCATACAAGTCCTTTAGTACTTGAGCTTTCTTTTGATTAATGTTTCCTTACTATAACTTCTTCTATTGTATACTTTTAATCTCTCTAGTTATTTATAGTTAAAAATGAGTTTATTCTGCCCTGGCATGGTGACTCAATTGGTTAGATGATCGTCCCACACCCAAAAGATTGTGGGTTTGATTCCTGGTCAAGGCACATATATAGGTTGAGGTTTGATCCCTAGTAGGGGTGTGTATAGGAGGCAACTGATCAAGATTGATGTTTCTCACATAGATGTTTCTCTCTTTCTAAAATTAATACAAACATATCCTCAGGTCAGGCCTTTTTTAAAAAAGGTTTATTCTAACACAGCCTTTTACACTGTTTTTTATTCCCCCCATTTAATTTCTGTCAATTATTTTTATTTGTATTTTTAAATATTTTTATTGATTTCCAAGGGGAAAGAAGAGGGAGAGAGAAATAGAAACATCAATAATGACAGAGAATCATTGATCAGCTGCCTTCTGCACACCCCACTGGGAATGGAGCCCACAACCCTGGAATGTGCCCTGACCTGGAATTGAACCGTAACCTGTGACCTCCTTGTTCATAAGTTAATCAACGCTCAACCACTGAGCAATACCAGCCAGACTAATCTCTGTCATTTAATTGGAGTGTTTAAGTAATTTATATTGAATGTGACTAATATGGTTGGACAATTAGTTTTTTTTATTTTTTCATCTGTTATTTGTTCCTTCTTTTTTTTATATTTGGATATCACATCACTTCAAATGAAATACATAAAACTTAAAATACATACATTTATCCTTTCCTAGACCATGTACTATCATAGTCATACATTTTACTGCTACATAAATGTTATAAAACACAAAATATACCACTATTATATTGCTTTTTGCCGTAATTTTAATAACTAAAAATTCTAACAGATATTATGTATGAATGTGCTTTTCTTTCCTTTGGAGAAATCTGACATTGTATCTGGTATTTTCCTTTTGTTTGAGAACTTTTTAAAAAAATTTATTGTTGTACCCATTATTTTGAAATAAATATCTTCTGTAAGTCTAGGAAAAGTCTGTTGGCCTTCATTTATGAAGTTGTTTTCTGGTTATAGAAATTTATGCTGACAGTGTTTATATTTCAGCACACTAAAGATGTTGCTCCTGTCCTCTGGTTTTGCTCTGCTTTTGAAGAGTCTATTCATCTTTTCACATATGAACATAACACGTCTGTTTTCTTCACATTGCTCTTAATTTTTTCTCTTTATGTCTTTTTCCAATAATTTGATTATGGTATTCCTTGGTCTGATGGTCATGATTTTGGGTTTTTTTGGTTTTTCTTTTTGCTCATTCACTGAGCATCTTGAATCTATGGATTTATAGTTTTTCCAAATTTAGGAAAGTTTTGTCCATTATTTCTTCAAATATTTTCCCCCAGATTTTTCACCTCTCCTCTCTCTTTCTAAATGCACCGTTAGGTTGCTTCATATTGTCTCACACCTAACTGATGTGGTATTTAATATTTTTCATCTTTTTTCTTCTCTTGACTTTATTTTTGACAGTTTCTATGGCTATATAATCATGTTCATTTTCTCTAGTATCTAATCTGCTGTTAATCCTCCACCATTTATTTTTCCTTTAGGATATTCACTTTTTCATTGATAGATGTCCTACTTGATTTTTATATCTCCCATGACTCATCGTATGTTTTATATTTATAATAGCTATTTTAATCTTTTCCACTAATTCTCTTATCTCTGTGTCTATTTTTCTTTTTAATTTATCTTTACTTTTGAAAGTATTACAGATGTCTCCCATTTTCCCCCTATTGGCCCCCCTCCAGCTGCTCCCACCCCCTCTCCAGGCCTTCACCACACTATTGTCTCTCCATATTTGACTGTTTTCTGGTTATGGTTTTGCTCTTCTTGTTTTTCTATTTTCTTTTCATCTTTAGGTAGGTTTTAGGTTTTATTAGATTACACACTCATAAATGTTATGTTGTTCAGATAGTGTCTTTAAAGAGATAATTAAGTTAAAATAGGTAAATCCAGTAGGACTGTTGTCCTTAGAAGATGAGGAAATTGGGACAGAGATGAAAGACCATGTGAAGAAAGAGGGGAAGAAAGCCATCTACCAGCCAATGAAAGAGGCGGAAGAATGCAACCAGACCTGCTAACACCTTGATCTTGGATTTTAGTTTCCAGAACTATGAAGAAACCACTACTGTTTTAACCAACCAGTCTGTATTACTTTGCTATGACAGTGGCATGGAGAATTTTCAGAATGAATTCTTCAAGTCATAATTATGATCATTATCATATCTTTGCTTTCCTATTCATTCACTACCCCATAAACAGATCCATTTTAAACAGAATGAGCTATTTCTTTATATATATATATATATATATATATATATATATATATATATATATATATATATGCATTTGCTATAATAGATTTATTAATATATCCTAATTCATTAATTCATTATTTTTCTGCTTTCCTCACTAGATTTTTAGTTTCAGGATAGCAGTAATTATTTCTCATTGCTATATATCATTATTGTTTCCTGAAATCAAGTTTCAGAAACTGTACTAATAAAGACACTAAAATTAATACATTTCTGCTTTCTATTGCACTTACTAGATATCTGACATACTCACTTGTTCAGTGAATGAAGATAATGCCCATGGAAAGACCTTAAAATATAACTTTCCATCCTGAAATATTTTCTGTATGTTTCAGTGGAGTCATTTTTCTTGTCTTTCGGAGCTGCTGTGTCTCCACTGAGGCTAACTGGATTTTAGAGAGGAGAGCGCTGCTATCAATCCTGGGAGCAAGATGATAGAGAAGGAGGGCGTTTACCAGAGGTAACTGGAAACCTCACTGATAAGATCGCCCTACAAAGGACAAAGTATGAAAATAACGATTCTCAAACAAACAATTACAAATTCACACGGAAATGCCAGGGCATAACTCTCCTGGGCCAACTGACAGAATAAAAGAATAATTTACTAAGGCATTTTTTATCTATTGTATCTCACCCCTCAAAACACATTGAAGCTATGTTGAAAACTACATTACAAGTTATTGCTGCCCTGAGCTTCAATAACTTGTAAAATGCCAGCAATGCACCTACTATAAACACATTGAAAAAGCATCTTAGTACATTACTGCCTCCAGGAGTGGAGACCATGTTTATGGAATTGGGAAGTTATGACCCCATCTGTTATATATGTCGAACAGCTTACCCACTATAAAAAGACTGCCATTCAACTCCACACATATCAGGCAGGGATAGTGGTAGTTGGCAGGGGTAATAAAACAACAACAACATTTGTTTCTCAGCTTGTTTCTCTTACTCAACATCTGGCTAACATACTGCTGTTAAAACAATATCTCACATAAAATATTAAGCATACTGCTTCATTAGAGATAGTTCCTATGTATATTCAAAGATAGTAATATGATTTAGTCAAATGTGAAGCACTAACTAATGAAAAATAAAGGGGGACAAGTTCCTTTTACAAATTTAAAATGTCATTTTTTCTAATTCCTCCTTCCTGCAATATCCAGTGATTTAAAACAACTCTGTTCTATGAGAATTGTATCCTATCTTCTAATATAAGGTCTTGCTGGTTGAAGCTATTCCCAGACAGGCTAACATAACTTGAGAGCTAATTAGAAATGCAGAATCCCTGGCTACACTCCAGACCTGCTGAATCAGAATTGACAACTCAGCAAGATCCCTACGTGATCAATATGCAGATTAAACATTGAGGAACCCTGCTCTAGGGTCAAGGTAAAATAGAAGAATTAGCCTAAAGTGGGTTATCACAATCTGTGCAGAGATATATGTTGGTATTGGTTATTAAAAAGTGGCATGTTCAAATAAGTTTGTGAAATGCTAGACTAAGTAAAATAAACAGCTGTCTCTACTTCCAGGCTGACAGTGTACAGAAGTTCATGTGCGCTGCCATTCTCCCAGAGGGGCATATAGCATACAGGATATTCCCCCATAGATGCGGAAACAGCCAGTTGTTCAAATCAAATGAAATGCTGCATGCCATTATATACTAGGCCTAAATGAGTAAATCATTTATTTTGAACTTATTTTCATAATACATTTTAAAAAATATATAATAATATAACTTTATGTATTTATGCTATTGTTTCAGCAATGTAGTCTTCTATATATCTAGTTAATTAAAATAAATTATATATTTATGTTCTAATATGGAAAAATGTTCATGACATATGAAGTGAATAAAAAAAGAAAGTGTAAAAATTATACATAAACACATCCTATCTAATAAAGACAGAATATGCTAATTGACCCTAATGCTGTGGCAAAGATGGTGGTGCCCACAGCCAATAAGGAGGGAATATGCTAATTGACTGCCCCACCCTCAAAGATGGCGGTGCCCACTCCCCTCAACCCCGCCAGGGTGGCAGGTGTGCGGCAAGGCCAGGCCCAACCCCAGGTGGGCCTGGCTGCTCCATGCGCCTGCCTCTGGAGTCCCCCAGTCCCCTCTGCCACCCAGCAGTCCAGGGCCGGCCCGAGGCACAGGCAAGCCTCGGATGTCAACTGCTCAGCAGCCCAGGGTCGGCCCGAGGCACAGGTAACCAGGGCTAGCTGAGGCTTGTGCTGCCGGCAGTGGCGGCAGCAGAGGTGTGATGCGACGTCACCTTCCCCTGATCGCCAGGTCACCTCCAGCCCCTGAGGGCTCCTGGACTATATGAGGGGGCAGGCCGGGCTGAGGGACCCCGGCCCCTCCAGTGCATGAATTTTCATGCACTGGGTCTCTAGTCTATATAATAAAAGCCTAAGCGACTGTTATGGTGGAATGACCAGAATGTCTGGTTGTTGTGATGTGCACTGACCACCAGAGGGCAGATTCTCAATGCAGGAGCTGCCCCCTGGTGGTCAGTGCGCTCCCACAGTGGGAGCACCATTCAGCCAGAAGCTGGGTTCATGGCTGGTGAGTGCAGTTGCTGTGGCAGGAGCCTCTCCCACCTCTGTGGAAGCATTAAGGAGCAGTGAGCCAAGCAGTAAGAAGCAGCGAGTAGGTGAGCAGTAAAGAGTGAGGGGTCCCGGACTGCGAGAGGGCATAGACCGGGCTGAGGGACCTCCCCCACCCCCCAGTGCAGGAATTTTTTGCACCGGGCCTCTAGTGTTGTTATTCCAAATATATTTTATAATACATGACACATATATGGTAAACATACACACATACATATAGACACAAACAAATATGAGAATAGAAAATATATACAAAAATCCTAATGGTTATTCTGAGGGATACAATGAGATACTTGGAACGGAGACTTTCACTTCTTAAAATTTCTTAGCAATAGTATTAGAGGTAATGTCTACTTTGTGGAGGTCTCAGAAGTTTTCAAGTAAGAAAATAAATGCTTTGTTTGCCCAAGTGCCACTATTTCTATTGTTAAGAAGCTAATTTTACTATTTGCCTCTTATCTGTTTAGCTGGCCTTTTTTGCCTTACTCTTAGGAACCATTTCCATTAAAAAAGATAAATAGTAAGCAAAAACAAAACAAAATGAATTATCTCTTGATAACATCTCAGGCATATTTGGCAGGAGAACTATGATAAATAGATAGAGTTTCTGAATTTTCTGTATACATAAATTATCTTATCCTTCTCTAAAAATTAAAATTAACACTAGGGGCTCTTATGCAGCCTTGGTTTATCAGGGATTGTGCTAATAGGTGTCACCACCTTCTCTCCATGGGTGAGTCATAGTCCTCAGAAATGAGGCCTTCCTCCTTAGAAATTAGTGTTGTTGTTGTTGCTCTGGCTCCCCCTGGTGGAGGAAAATCACACAGACTAATAGAATTGAGGAGTAACCCACCAGGAACCTGTTGTCTGGAAGATAAATGTGCTGCATCTTTCAGGTAACTTCTAAGATTGGAGCACTTTGGGATGAAAGTACATTTCGGTTACATTGATTGAGTGCTATTGCCTTCTGATAAAAGCATTGTCGAGTCCTCTGTGGTTCAAGCTTTTCTGTGCTTCCTGTGGGTTTTTAATATTTAGTAAAGCAGCTGTGCACAGTCAAGTTCAATAACCAGAGATGTACCAGATAAGGTCACAGAACATCTGAAATGCCAGACTCTTATGATTACACATACGTGTGCATGTGCGTGTGTGTGTTTGCTTCAAATTTGAACATGTTGCCCTATCATTTTGCAGTAATCTCTAGAAGAGGTTAAAGAAGGCAGAACTGTTGAGTTAGTACAAGCATAGGCTTTGGAGTCCGTTGAATCTGTGCATACTATAATACTTATTATGCATATCTTGATATTCTCATTTATGAAATGCACAACTGAGTCAACACATATTTCAGAGAATTATGAGGTTTGAAAGAAAATACATGTAGAGCATAATGGTTAATATAAATTAAGCACTTGATAAGTTAGTGATGCACAAATTCCTTAGAATGCAAGCAAAATACTTGTTCCATTTTCTTTAGTTTTAATACCTGAAAACTGAAGATGTCTGTCATCTATTGCATACAAAACCAAACTGCACTAATATGAAAGCCTATGAAGAGATGTTTCTGTCAAACATATGATGACCGTCCAGCAGGCTTTCAGTTACCCAAATTGACAGCCTAGAAAAGACTGTTTTGAGGATTAAATAGGGATCATCTTCTAGATATCCCCCCCCCCACGTTTATTTCAATTTGTCCTAACTGGGGATGAGGTGGAAATACTTTTAAAACCTCCTTAGCTTGAGGTCTCTTTCCTGACTATGTTTCTGGGTTGTCATTCAAGTAGGTCAGGGAAGAGAACAGCCCTATCCCAAGAGTCAGACATGTGGTTTGTCGCTGCAAAGCTCTAGTAATTGGAGTCACAAAAGTACTGAATCAGCCAGAATGGCAGACAGGGAGTCTGGGGCACAGCTCTCCGAGCGCCAGCATGGATGGCCATCTGTTGCGATTATATTAACAGCTGCAACCTCTTCACTGAAGAAGAACACCTGAAAGCCGCTCCTAAGTGGACCAGCTGCATCCGGTTCTGCTGCAGAATATTCTGAGAGGATCCGTGTTTATTCAGGTTTCAAAAGTGCAGTTTTTATTCCCTCGCACAAATAAAGGCCTTTTGCCATTCAAGCAGCTCTGTGTATGCTAATAATTTTTGGGTTTTCTCTGAAACTGAATTGGGTGTTTCTGAACTGAAGTCATGTCCTCTGAACTGAAGCACTGTTCTAGGGAAGACCTTTTTGCTAAGCATTTACCCATTCAGAAGTGAGCAGTATTTTCCAAGGATGTGGCAAAGCCCTCAGCAGCTTTCCATTCCATTATTATATACTAGAGGCCTGATGCATGAAATTCATGTAAGAGTAGGCCTTCCTTCCCCCGGCTGCCAGCACTGGCTTCCCTCTGGCACCCGAGACTCGGGCTTCCCTCACAGCCCTGGCTTTGTCCGAAGGTTGTCTGGAAGGACGTCAGTCTAATTAGCATGTTATACTTTTATTATTATAGATAATGGTATATATGAATAATGTCATTTATATAATATATATATTTTAATGTGTTTGTATAATGTCCTCTATACATAAGGCATATTGCATATGAAGAATAGAAACAGTTCTCTTGCATATATTTTCTGTCTACATGTGAAGTATTAGTAGGAGGCACTCCATACTTGTCATTACTTATTTCCTTAGGTATATACTTACATATTTTACAAAAATATATACAGTGCTTATATACAAAAGTATCTAAGAAATATATTCTTCTAATTGCTTAATAAATATTAACTTTCAAAATTCTCCTACAAGCCCTACTATATCTTATTGCTACTGTTAGCAGCTATCATAAACTTGGTGGTGTAAAAGAATACAAACTTATTATTTTACTAGGGGCCCAGTGCATGAATTTGTGCACCTTGAAAGGAACTGTGGGCCCCGAGGCTGCAATGGGTACAGGGGCAGCCTTGGCCCATCCTCCGTGACCCTGCCCAGCCCCTCCCACTATGGCCCCCGGTCCCCTGTTTGCCAGCAGACCTTCTCCTACCACCCCCCCCCCCCGACTGCTGCCACTTCCATGCACTGAGGGCGCCGGCCCCGCTTGCACCAACTGATGGTACAGAGTGATTGGGGCATGCGCCAGCAGCAGGTGCAAGTGGGGCCAGCACTATCAGCAGGTGCAAGTGGTGGCTGCTTCCCCAATCGCCCTCAGCAGCAGGGGGAGGTGGAGAAGTCCTCAGGGGCGATCGGGGCCAGCAGCCACCACTCACACCCGCTGATGGAGCCGAGCGATTGGGACCAGTACCACGTGCCAGCAGCAGGTGCGAGCAGCGGTTCCGGCACCAGCAGTGGGTGTGAATGGTGGCAGCGTGTGTGAGTGGGGCCATTGCAGGCAGCGGGTGCAAGCAGCAGCTGCTGCCCCGATCACCTCTCAGGAGCAGGGGGAGGTGGAGAAGCCCTCAGGGGCGATCGGGGCTGGCAGCCACTGCTTGCACCCACTGATGGTGCTGAGCGATCGGGGCTGGCACTGGGCGCTGGCAGCAGGTGCAAGTAGCGGCTCTCATGTTGGCATCTGGTGCCAGTGCTGAGTGGGACTGCAGCACGCAGGAGCAAGGAATTTTCAGTACCCAGCAGAGGCTCACCCCAATGAAAGCGACTGGCACCCCACCTTGGTCTGGTGTCCCCCACTCACCTACAGCATCCCACCGTAGCTGATGCCCGCCATGTTCTGCACTCTGCTGCCTGCTGTCCACACCCACCATATTCCCAGCGCACCCCCTGGTGGTCAGCACATGTCATAGTGGCCAGTTGTTCAGTTGTTCTGCCATTCAGTCTATTTGCATATTATTCTGTAATTATATAGGATATATTATATATATTATCTAGGATTTATTATATAGGATAGTTCTGGAGGTCAGATTCTAAAATGGGTCTCACTGGGCTAAATCAGCATCAGTATGACTGTGTTCCCTCTGGAGCCCTGAGTGGAAAACCCATTCGCTTGCCTTTTCCACCTGCAAGAAGCCATCTACACTATTGGTTCCTCAAATTCTCCACCTTCAAAGCCATCAGTGGCCAATCCTATCTGCATTTTGCTGCATCTCACCCCAATTCTCTGCCTTCATCACATTTCCTACTCTGACCACCTGCCTTTCCGTTTCACTTTTAAGGATTATCTCTCCATCTCAAGATACTTAATCACACCTGCAAAATCACATTTGTAAAGTAACATATTCATGGATGTGAATATCTTCAGGGAGCCCTTATTCTACCTCCATACACTATAATCATTCTCATTTCACATCTGAGGAAACAGATTCAGAGAAGTTAAGGGATCTGTTCAAGGTCACACAGTTAACTAGTGGCAGAGTTCAGATTTAAACACAGGCAGTTAGGCATAGAGTCTGGGCCTCTAACTACTGCACCATTTAATATTTGTGAACCAAAAGGGAGAAAGGAAGGATGAAGAAAGAAGCTAGATTCATTTTTTGTCTTTACAATTATCCTATATAATAGAGAGGTAATATGCAAATTGACCATCACACCCTCACAAGATGACTGTCTATGACTAGGCCGGCAGCGGGGGTTAGTGAGCAATGACCAAATGACTGAACAAGAAGGCTGCTTTGGGTGACCAGGCCAGCGGGGGTCTTTGAGGGGTGACCAGGCCAGTGGGGGGGTTGGGGGGCAGTAAGAGGCAACCAGGCCAGCAGGTGGGCAGTGAGGGGCAACCAGGCCAGCAGGGGGGGCAGTAAGGGGTGACCAGGCTGGCAGGGAGGAGGCAGTTGGGGGGGCAACCTGGCCAGCAGCAGGGGGCAGTTAGGGGCAATCAGGCTGGTACCCAGAGGCAGTGAGGGGCAATCAGGCCGGCGGGGGGCGGGGGCAGTTAGGGATGACCAGGCAGGCAGGCAGGTGAGCGATTAGGAGCCAGCGGTCCAAGATTGTGGGAGGGATGTCCCGGATTGGAGAGGATGAAGGCTGGGCTGAGGGGACCTGCCCCCATGCACGAATTTCATGCACCGGGCCTCTAGTGTATAATAATGCCAGCTGGAATTTAAGAAATTAAACTCTGTTACTTTCAGTTAAATGATAATAACAACAAAACACCATAGAAAAGAGAAAAGGAACAATGTCCCAAAATAATGAGTATGAGCCACTGAAATTGATCATATTTATTCACTGACTGCTGAGAAAGACTGAAGGATATTAAGACAAAGAATCACAATAAAAGAAGTGGATTATATGTAGTAACTGAAAAGTCAAAGAAAGTGAGTAGGCTTTGAGGGGGAGATCAAAGATGCATAATGGAGTAGAAACTGTAAAGTTAGAAGAATATTTTAGTTGGCAATCCAGGGATACATAGAAAATGGGAATCTCTTAACCTACAGTTTCTATTGTAAAACTATACAAAATAATCAACTTTATTTGATGTATAAGTCTCCTCTGTGTTTGTGTTATATGTTTGGAACTCCAAGTTGAACTCTAGCACAGAATCTTTGTCTAACCTGGAGATAAAGATAATGAATTGAAAGCAGGAAATCAAGTGAGTGACTAAATCACAGAACATACCCAATGACATTAATAAGTTTGAAATTAACCTTACTATAGTCAGGGTTCAAATTCATCCTCTCCAGTTAAATAAAGATAAAGCCACGCTGTATATACCCAGCATTCCAGGAGGATGATGTGTGTCACATTCTCCAACTATATGCCTCTTTCCAGAAAAAAATAATTTCTTTACCAAGCCTGTTTCCATTTATTCAACAAATATTTAGGAAACCTCTTACATAGTAAGAATTGTGTTAGGATGCATAGATAAAGAATGTCATGTTGCCAGTTACATGCATGTATTTTAGATGTGAGATAACTATTTTAAATAATATAAACATTTATAATATTGGTTTACTTCAAAGAAATATGTATTCAATGTAGACAACTTAGGAAATATACATGAGTAAAAATATATATGTTAATAATCTAGTATTATTCTGCCAATCAATAAAACATATTATTAATAAATGTGAATATTTTGAATTATTTCTATAGAGGTTTTCTAGATAAATTCATCTGCATTGTTAAGAAAAAATTACTTACATTTTAGAAACTATTCTCAAGCTTTTTTTTTTTATAAACAAGATATTTTTAACAAAATGCTTATGGACATTTTACCATGTCATTAAATACCATATTGTCTAACAGCTACATACTATTATTCCATTGTAAATGCACACTATAATGCATTTCGCTAAGCCAATTTTGTTTGCACTTTAGTCAAGAATTCAGTCATGAAGCTGTAAATTTCTCTAAAATGTTTGCTTCACAAACTTCGCAATGACACAGTCCCATGATATGTATCGCTTATTTCTGCCAAACTGTATTTCAGCATTTTCAGTGCCTTAAAATTTCATTGCAATTTCCCTGGTCAGTGTCACTCAATGGTTAAGCTTTGGCCCAAGGACCAAAGGGTCTCAGACTCCATTCCCAATCAAGGGCAAGTACCTCAGTTGCAGGTTCAATCCCCATTCCCACTGGGGGCACGCATGGGAGGCAATCAATTGATGTGCCTCTTTCATATCGGTGTTTCTCTCTCCACTTCCCTCCCTCCCTTCCACTCTCTCTAAAATATATGGAAAAAATATCCTCAGGTGAGAAGTTACTAAAAATAAAACAAAATTTCATTGCAATGGATAATACATTTACTTTAAATATAGAACTTCCTGAGTTCTATATTTAAAGTCCCATTTTTTAACAGGTTATGCCTAGAAGTCTAATAATGATTATTTTAGAAAAGAAGTTATTTTTCCATGTTTCTCCTCATTGCATTTGCATGATTTCTCTAAAATTATTGACCATAAAATATACGTCAACATCTTTCCCTTCACCACCACTATTATTTCCTCAAACTAATGAAAGATATCATGAAAATGTGTTCTATAATCAACAAAACAGCCAATTCTCTATGAAAATATCTTTGAAGTATTAAATTGTAGAATTATTCTAAGCAGTAGTCAGAAATGAAATACATCATGTGATAAAAGTTTTAAATAATTAAATATTGATACTATTATTATTGTTTAATGTTGGATAATATGGGAAAATTATCTTAAAATCCAGAAAAAGAAAACAACAAATGAAAATATTTTTTAATGAATTCCTTATTTGTTACTGCTTGCTTATAATCAATAGGCATTTAGGATCCATAAGTGAACATTGCCTTGGCTCTAATGGCTCTCGTTTTTACAGCAGAAATAACCCTTATACACAAAGCCCAAGAACATGTGGTTTGTGTATATGTGTGTAATTTAAATTTGAATGATTAAATCTAAGACAATTGGTACATATTAGACTTATTTCTTTCCCTTAAAAATACATGCATTTTGTATACTTATTTAGATTGCAATTAATTTTTTTTAACCAACACACAATAAAGAGACCTAAGTGCTCAAATATAAGGTTGGATTCAATAATAGAAACTTTTAAAAATGCAAAGAGTAAAATTAAAATCAGTTTACGTTTACAGATCAATTATATATGTACAAAAAACGATCTTAAAGTATATAGTTCTAAAATATCTTAGGGAAAATAATAAAAATTCTTCAGCTCACAAAATTGATACTGCAAACATCAAAGTACTTCATAGTAAAGTTAAGGTACATATCAATGCCAATAAAATGCAATTTAAAATAGTACTGATTAAATTACTGGTAAAACCTGCAGATAGTTGTTCACTCCTAGAGAGTGAAGACCAGGGGTACTGGCTATTATTTTCAGCCACTTCTACTTGCTCTTCGCAATCATAGGGTGGGCCCTAGCTGTCAGTTTGTTTCATGTAAATGGATAGAACAGGTGTTTCCTAAGAGTCCCTGTCCGCTAATGAATACGTACTTGACAAAGGACCTGAGAAGAGTTGGTCCTGTGCTATATCAGAGTTTTCGTGTTTGCAGGTTTTTGTTTTGTTTTGTTTATTTTTCTTCCAAGAATTACTAAGAGGAATTTGACTCCTGAAAAAAACTGTTTTTTCTTCTAATAGGCAGTGCCTAAACCTTTAGTTAACCATTCTCTGGTCTCAACACTATCTCCTTTTACTAAAGCCAGAACTCAAAGTTCAAATGTTTCAGCCTCTGTGACCTTGTTTTAAAACAGTAGGTCTGGGCAGCTTAAGTAGAAGGCATCATTTATATGTTCGCTAATCACTACGGCTGGGAGTGAGCGTGGGGGACAGATTAGGCACTGCCATAGCAATGGGTTACAATGGAGTTTAACATCAGGGCCTGGGTGTACAAAGTGCAGAGCAGGAGGCTCTTTGTTTGCCCTTTAACACTAAATTAAGCACACAACCTACTGCAGAGAAATAGCCGTTACCATCCTTTAATACTGCAAGCTCCTGGAAAAAAGTCTATTTTGAATGCATTGAGTTTATCTTTTCTTCTAGTATCAGGCAGGCATAGAATGATGACGTGGTTTGGATAATGAGTTCCAAGGGACCACATAATATCTCTCTTCCAGTGCAGCCACCGCTACTGCTCCCACTAATACTCGGGCTGTTGAAAATAACCTCCACTTCTCAGGTGCCTCTCATGTGACAGACACTGTGCTAAGTACTTAATACGCATTGTCTCTATGTACCTTGCAACATCAACGAGAATTGTAAGTATGTTCAGAACGAAGGCTTGTAAAGGTGTTTGGTATTTCCAGGGCCTCTTTCACTGCACTAAGCCACACTGTTTCTGTCCATTTTTGCAAAGCATGTATTGCGATTATTAATGCAATGTGCCCCTTTTTTTATAAACGGAAATCATCTGGCTTTGGGAACCTGGCAGAGGCCCCATCAAGGCCTCAGCTCCATCAGTCACATGAAGTAACTTGAGAGTCCAAATTCACATGCTACTCTGCAAAGCTTCCTCATACAGCCTTACACCCAAAATTTCTCAATTTAGTAGAAGCTTATCCAATCTTTCATTATAGCTATTCAACTTTCACATTGTAGTCATTTATATTCCTGTCTTTATGTTAAAATGCAAGGCACTTGAAGATATGATCCATCCTGTCATCCCTATGCTCCCAGTTCTTGATACATTGAAGGGGAAAGAATGGGTATTAAATAAATAATTGTTGAATGAATTACTGTGTCTCCTCAGGGAAGATGATTTACTGTGGAGGGAAGCAGGCTGCTCCCTGGCAGGTCTAGTCTAGAAAGGATGTGTGACATTGCAAATTGTTGCTTAGAGCAGTCTCTTAATCCTGTATAATTGGTTCAGTATTTTCCACTTAATCATACATATATTACCTCATTCAATCTAGCCATCTCACATTTTACTTCCTCTGATATAATTCTCCTTGAAAATACCACATTTGCAATTTGATGTAGATTACAGAGATGGGGATTTGATCCCTGTAGGTCAGGGTCTACGATGGTCAGAATTAATTGGTAAAAGTCCAGGAGAACAAGAAAGGAGGAAATTGAATCGTCTAAGGTTTTATGATTTATTCAAATACAGTGCTAAACTATGTCTGTGTGTGTGTGTCCGAGAGAAGGAGACCAGAGAGAGAGAGAGAGAGTAGGAAGGAGAGGGGGAAGGCGAGGAAGAGACCGCAATAAAGCAGAAATGGGTTTTGGAAAGTCAGTGGTAAAACTTCCCCTAAGTTGCCCTAAGAATTGCAAAGTCTTATAATGGTGCAGAGACACAGAAAAGATAAAGTCCCCAGTAAAGGGCAGTATCTGAAAACATGTGTGATCAATTTACAAAGTTTAGGCCGAACTAAATTTCTACAGTGATTAGCAACTAAAGAGAAATATATTTAATGATGTTTATTATAATAAAATATGGACTTCACCACTTCCTATATGATGAAGTATATCAAGAATATTATATTTCTGAGGTTTTTCTATTTTTGCTATGACATCTATTTAATAGTGTATTTAAATATTCTCAACTGAAAAAATATGGCAGACTATTGTTAATTATATTAATCGCTTTAGAGATTTGGGAAGGCATAGAAGTAGAAAGAAATCCAGCCAGTTAGGTTATATAAAATTATGCCCCCTAAGCAATTCTACTGGTGCCTCTACTTTTATTTGTTTTATCTACTAGACTTCTCGGTTAGCCCTTGTTTGGAGAAAAACAGATACTGTTGCCCTAGCTGGTCTGGCTCAGTGGATAGAGTGTCCACCTGCAGACTGAAGGGTCCCAGGTTCAATTCCGGTCAAGGGCACATGCCCAGGTTGTAGGTTTGACCCCAGTAGAGGACATGCAAGAGGCAGCCCATCAATGATTGATTCCCTGTCATCATTGATGTTTCTATCTCTCTCTCCCTCTCCCTTCCTCTCTGAAATCAAATGGAAATATATTAAAAACATACACACACACACACACACAAAAAGAACAAAAAAAAACCATATACTGTTGCCGAAACAAACAAAAAGTGTATCTGTCAGTGTTCAAACAGGAAATGATTGAAATAGGGGGAGGGGGAGAAAAAGCTTTGAGTATTTAAAATAGAGAAAATTGGAGATACTAGAGAAAATTGGAGATACTCAAGGGGTGGACGAGCTAAGAAATCAAGCAGTTTCAGGGATGCAACCCGGAGAAGAGCTGCTGCAGGTCTCTACCCGACCAGGCCAGGCTGGGAGGACCAGGGGAGAGATGTGCTGAAAGAACCAAGGCCTGGGCACCTGATCCCTTCTTCCATTTCTTGCCTTCACCTTGACACAAATCACATTTTCAGACTGGCCTTCTTTACACGATCTTGATAACTCTGTAAAAAGACCTTGTGAAGACTCTGATAAAATCAAATACGGTTCCTCACTTGTCCCAGAAATTATCACTGTGGCAGGATGGAACTCCCTAGTAATTAAGGTTTAGGTCATGTGAAATGTGCTCACATGGGCTCACAGACTACAAGTGGATTATGTATAAAGTTAAGGATATGCAATCAGCTCTAACAAAGCTGTGGAGTCTGAGACTTTTATGGACTGACGGTGGGAGGACGGTAGTTGTTCTCCAAAGAAAGGATTCATTACCTTCAGAAATATTCATGTTCACTGCCCATAGCTTAGATTACTTGAGTATTATATTCTGTTCATGGCACACAGACTCCACCCACCCACAAAGCATATTGGAAAAGAAGTGAGGGAGATACTGTATTAACAATGATCTTGAGCCCCTCTGATATGTATGTAAAGATCATTATAAACCTTAGCTATTATTAGTAAAGCTTTGTGGCACTGGTATAGGACACATACCTCTCCCCGCAGAGACTGCAACTCCAAGTCTTTTTCCAGCATTATCACCAAGATGCAAAGTTTTAATTTCACGGTCATCAAGGAGTCTAGAACTTAAACATGGAGGGAATCGGTAGAGAAAGGGGGAGAAGCTTATTGCGTGTCTTCAGCAAGCAGCAGCAGCATTTGCTAAATCAGAAATAGAGAAGGAGTGCAAAGCTAAATGAGGACAGGGAGGGTTACTCCTAATGTCAGCAGTTGTTTAGAAGGGGCCCTAAATATACCAGTGAAAACTGGGTTTCCACCTAATTGGCCAGTTGTATAGTATTTACGTGAAAGAGGTTTATAATTCAGGTGATACATGCTGTAAAATAACAGTGGAAATAAAGCTTTACCTCTGAAAATATGCACTATATCCAGTGTTATGAAATGATAGCTTATTTTCTTATATTGCAAAGTTTATAATATTTAACAGTATTAGGATAAAAAACTGAAAAGAAGCTTCAAAAAGTGAGTAGAAATCAACACTTTAACAGGAAAATGAGCGAAAAAATTGTTAACAGCTTTTCATCACCTACATTATGCATAAACACCACAGTAATAATACACATGGCAGAGAGTATCTGGTTAATTATCACAATGCTGCATTTCTTAGAAGTTTTTTATTCTAAATTTCATTTCAGAGGAATATAAAGTAATACAGCAGTAAAATTCAATAGCAATGCAAAACAATGAGAGGAGAAAGGCATAGTTCTATGAGTTGGAATACATTGAGAATCCACCAGGCAAATAGAGAAAAGCAGCAAAGACATAGATTTCAATTGTGCATGAACCTTTGTAGGTGGACAGAGTAAAATCTATAATTAAAAGAGATAGGAAGAGGAAGATTATGGTGGAAAGCCCATGTTGATTGCATTTACTAAGATTTCAAAAATACAAGCTATCTCTAAAAATGAAATTGAATTCACCATCATTAATTACCTATAGTGTAAAGTATTTTCAAATTAACAATTATTTATCTACTAGAGGCTCAATGCATGAAATTCGTGCATGGGGCTTGGCCCTCACAGCCCTGGCTTCGTCCAGAAGGTCATCCAGAAGGACATCTGGAAGGTTGTCTGGCTGTCAGGTCTAATTAGCATATTACACTTTTATTATTATAGATATAGTCTAAGCCACTGCCTGCAAGCATTTAAAGTAGACTAGTGTTGTAGAGAAATATGTCTGAATTCGTAATCAGTCATCAACTTCCACAATGTACTATTCTGACACTTCCCATGAACATTGAGAGACTGAATTATTTTCAATACTTATTTGAATTGATACTGTTTGCTGCACATTGAGTTACTCCAGAGAAAGAGAATTTCATTCACACCTATGGGAGTAGGGAACTGATACTAAAACAAAAAGACATTGGTACCTAAAATCCATTTGCATAAATGTTGATGCCTGACTTTGGCAAATAAAATGTGCAGACCAGCCCTTACTGGTTTGGCTCAGTGGATAGAGCATCAGCCTGCGGACTGAAGGGTCCCAGGTTCGATTCCGGTCAAGGGCATGTGCCTTGGTTGCAGGCACATCCCCAGTAGGGAGAGTGCAGGAGGAGCTAAATCGATGTTTCTCTCTCATCGATGTTTCTAACTCTCTATCCCTCTACCTCTCCCTTCCTCTCTGTAAAAAAAAAAGCAATAAAATATATTTTAAAAAATGTGCAGACCATAGTATACCACACTTTGAATTAGATTTGAATTTGCTCTCTGAACTTACCTGATAATAAACTGTAGGAATAATACAGATATTTAGGATAAAGCTCCAAACATGAGGAACTGCTATACTGTTCCTATTGCTTCAAGATATAGTGCTGGTCTTATTTTTTCTTTGTCTATATATTCATATCAATATTTACACATCATAGGCTAGAATTCTAATTTTCAACCAAATAAAAAAACAATATATGACAACTTCTGTCACCTAAAAGTTCACTTTGTATGTCAGGCAGAAATCACCATTGGTCCTTACTTGGTATAAAAAATTGCCCAAGTTGGAAATAACCATCTGTTATTTCTTTTTTGCTTGCATTTGTTTTGCACCACTACATTCACAAATGAGGGTCTAGGATCCTTGATAAAATATTTAGACTTCGGATTTAATCCCTGAAAATAAACGTTTCCAAGATGTACATGAGTTGTGGAAATGTTTGATTTTGTTTATACATATAAAATTAAAAATAAAACTGTATTTCAGTCCCTTATTTCCAAAGAAATGACTGCCTTTTTCCCAAAAGTAAATTATTTTGATCTGAAATTTTCTTGTCAGTGCAAGAACACAAAAAGCAAATATAAAATATACAAAAATAAAAAATATAAAAAGCATATTTTATATAGATATACTTCAGAGAAAAAATTGGTAGAACACAGGAAAAGTCTGTAATATTTGCTAAAACATAAAATGGAAGAAGATAAAGCTTTCACTAAATTTGATCTATGTTCCTTTGATGTTGGAATTATTATAATGGAAAATTCCATATAGACTATTAACATTTCTAATGGTCCACAGTTGATTTTTCAAGGGATCTAATAAAACTAGTTCCTAATTAAGAGTGAACTACTGCAGAAACTAGTGTGCTAGGAATGACTTTTGTAGCATGATTATACTTTCCTTAATAAAATAAACAAATATATGGATAATACTAACTTGGATTTGGTAGAGAATAAAAAATCTGAACAAATAAAAAATATCAAATGGAGATTGATTTGTAATTAACACAGTTCAATTGAAAGAGAAATAATATTATTATGCATTGACCCTAGAGTTAACCAATTTAGGTACCTCTCCATATACTCTTGTCAATTTTTAATTACCAGGTAATTGATCCTTAATTGTCTATAAAGGGCAGTTAATGACGTATTACCTAACTAAAGTCAGGAGAATGAAATAGAATGTAATTATATAAGTAGAAGTCATTTTAAGAACTGTTTAGTGGCCCTAACCGGTTTGGCTCAGTGGATAAAGCATAGGCCTGTGGACTCAAGGATCCCAGGTTCGATTCTGGTCAAGGGCATGTACCTTGGTTGTGGGCACATACCCAGTAGGGAGTGTGTAGGAGGCAGCTGATCGATGTTTCTCTCTCATTGATGTTTCTAACTCTCTATCCCTCTCCCTTCCTCTCTGTAAAAAATCAATAAAATATATATTTTTTAAAAAAGAACTGTTTAGTGGATTAACACAAATAATTTGTGTCATGTAAAGTAGGAAAACACACACAGAGAGAAATATCTATCTACACTAATAAAAGAGAAACATGCAAATCGGTGTCACTCCGCTATGCTCACCAGCCAATCAGGATGAGTATGCAAATTAACCCAACAAAGATGGAAGTTAATTTGCATATGCAGGTGCAGAGCAAAGACTGAAGAGGACTGAAGACTAAAGACGATTGAAGACTGAAGAGGCTCGGCTTCTCTGCTGCCGCCGGAGCAAAGGCCTGGGTCCCGGGTGCCGGAGAAAAATCGCTGCTGGCAGCCAGGGGAAGGAAGGCCTATTGCACGAATCTCTTCATGCAACGGGCCCTAGTATATATATAAAAGCCTAAGTGACTGAACGACCAAATGACTGGTCAACCAGTAGCTATGACACGCACTGACCACCAAGGGGCAGACGTTCAACACAGGAGCTGCCCCCTCATGGGCAGTGCGTTCCCACAGCAGGAGCTCCACTCAGCTGACCGACCCGTCCCCATAGCCCAGCAGCTCAGCGGCAGCCATTCACTCCCTCAGTAGTCTTGTAGGTCCAATCTCCAGAGAACGGGCCAGGCACGAATGGACTGGCGCTGCCAGCAAGGTCCTGACAGCACCGCTGGCCTCCTGGAAGTTGGCCTCTTCCCCTCCCTAGATGCTCCGCAAGGAAGAAACTATATAAAAGCGGTCACCAGGTGGCTCCCAACACCCAGCGCGAACATTGGCGGGAGGGATCCAGATCCCAGGCCAGCAAGGGCATCCCATCACCCACTCTGAGGGCCAATCACAGTCCTGGTGCCCTCCACCCCTCTTTGGGACAGGCACCAGAAGCAGGGCTCACAGCTGGCAAGTGCCTCTGTGGGCAGTGGGAGCCTCTCCTGATCAGGACTGACTGGGCAAAAGACTGTGACAAGAGCAGTGAGGCCGGGATGAGCTGGAGCAGCAGGCAGGAGTGGCAGGTGGCTTTGGACTGCTGGTTTCAGCCCAATCCCCGCAGGCTACCCTGAGGGAACCCACCTGCGCAGGAATTTGTGCGCCCATCCTCTAGTAGATACATAAAATAAAGAGTATCATCAATAATAGCAAGCCTGTACTATCAAATATTGATTTGTTTTTTATAAATGGCCAATTTGAACCAGAGCCAATTCTAGCTTGATACAACTGCTTTGGTCAAAATGAAAAGTGACAGGAGCAGAAATGAGGTTCCTCAGGTAGTTTTTAAATGGGTAAAAATACATTCTTTAATCGTGTACTTTTTCTTTTTGTTTTCATTTCCTGGATAGAATGGTCATGATGGGAAAAGATGGCACACAAGTAAAGAAAACCAAAAACCACAAAGTGATAAGGGTAAAATTATGTGGTAGAATAAATACAGAAATAACCACAACTATGAGTAAAAGATATGTACTTAGGTTTCTTTAATAACAAAAGGCATAATAGTTAAGGGACCTGTACTCAAATTTATGTCTACTTACTTTTCACTTCAAATGAATGTATGTATCTTTTTTCATGCTTTCTAGATATTCCATTTGTCAAAATAATTAACAGGAGTCACAGGATTTTTTAGAAAAGAGCAAACTGTACCCAGAGTTTGGTTTTGACAAAGGTATCCAGTTTTGATAAAGATTAAGATATCCTAAACACAGAATCCTTCTCCTATAACCCAGCTGGTGCATGTACGGATATTCAGCTGAGACCATCTGCATCAACCTATGGGACTTGGGGACAGGGAACTGTTGCAAATATGCTGATGACCGTACTGTTTTCTATGGTACGAGTAACTAGGTCCTTAGTCTCTGGCCCAGGTGTTATGTCTGTTGCCAGCATCCATGAAACTGGGGAGGCTTATTTGTTAACTTGCAGGTAAAGTAAAACATCAAGAGCCTTCAAAATTCTTGACACGAAGTTGAGAGGAGACATGAATGGGTCACTAGGGTTACCTGATACACCACTCCAGACCCACGGAATAGACTCTGGGCATACAGCCTGGAAATCTGAAATATTATCAAGCGTCTAAGTGATTTGTACAAATCTACTCCTACAGAAGCATAATTTTAGTACATTACTTCACTCTTTCAGCTATTCAAAAAAGTTTAATGTCTTTTTCTTTTCAAAGAATACAAAATTGGTGGATACAGACTGCACTGAATTGGCATATTACAGATAGCAACACTGCAAAGGGAGTTTTGCTTTGTCCCAGAGTTTAAGAATTTGGTTAGATTTTTCTCTGCGAGGGAGCACATGCCTTCGTCTAGTTTATGGATAGACGTTGAAAATACTCACTTGACAGTTCTTATATATGACAAGCTGATTGCTCTCATTTACTTTGACCCAGTGGCCAGCTGACATGAATCTGAAAGACTCAACATTTTTCTGACTTCATTTACTCTTCTTTTTTACATATTTCCTTCTCTCTCCATTACCTTCTTTCACATACTCCTGCTTCTCTGGTCTAGAGTTAAATCATCCTTTTATTTTTCTATTTCCTCCTAGAAACTGCAGCCCTGTCACATTTAGTACTTTGCATATGTCTTTTTATCCATTATGTATATTTTGCTCTTGTTTACAGAAGAAGGGCAACAAGTAAACATAATCTGTTCGCCAGAAGGCCTGTAATCTAAGCAGGAGGAAGAATTCCTCATACCTATCAGAAACTTATTTGGAGAAGATACAATTGATATTGTGGAGTCATGTGTGAAGTTATTGTTCCCAAAGGAATGCCTGGGAGATAAATACTGCCTATTGGTGTAATAGAAAACCAATCTATTTAGTGCCCCAGATATTTAAATTGCTTATTCCAGCAACCTGGTTTTCACCCCCAAAGCCATCCTTTTATAGTTCTTTGGGGCTCCAGTGCCTTTGAAATTAATAGGCTGTTAACAAAGAATACATTTGCAGTTTGTTGTGGATAAAAAGGGATCAATTAAACAGGATATTTTGGATAAGAACATGCTGTATATAATATAGTGGGGTAAAGCAGCACTAATGCCAGGTCTCAGTGCTTCTTGACAATTAAATTGATAGTAAGGGTCACAGTGGTCATTTTAGATAGCCAAAGAATTTTTAAATCAAGGAGGGCATTATCCAGTATGATCAGCCTTCACAAAAACACTGCAAATGAATCAAAATGAAAAATATCCTGAACTGAATATAAAATACTTTGAAGGCACAATTTTTCTGAGAAGCTCAATTATGTGTTTCTTTCTCACCACTAACCAAGTTCTGAAGTTCAATACCTGATTTTTTTTTCAAATGAATGCTTCATGTGGCTATAAATAAGAGTAAAAAGAAACGTAGATTTTGCTATTCTACCTTCTTTCAAAAGATTGATGGATCTTCTTTAATAATTCATGAACCATTCAGTAGTATTTATCAGCTTCACAGAGAAAACACAATGGTTTGCATTTAAAATTAACTTATTGGAAAGAAATAATACTTAGGCATTTTTACATTCTACCTAGATAGGTAAAAGGATATAGAGCACATGGTTATTAATATGTGATCTGATCACACTTAAAGCTTTCTAACATAGTTATAGAGCAGAATGGAAGAGACCATGGATATTTTAATTACATTCTGGAGTTCTTATAATAGATTAATCAAATATTCTCAATTAATAAAGTGAGGAAATGGAATAGAACTTACCCCAAAGGCCAGAGAAAGTGATATTTTGTTATTGGCTTGTAGTTGATGCTATTTTATATTTTTTTAAAATCAAAAATACAAATATATCCTAATTACCACCATGTAGAAAATCTTTCTCATTTACTTTATATGATATTAATACCATATGTCTATCATGTCTTCTAAAAAAGAATGGTTAGAAAATGCTCTAATCAGGTATAGTCAAGATGATGGCATAGGTAAACGCAGTACTCCCATCCCCCTACAACCACACCAAAATTACAGCTAAACTACCGAAGAACCATCATTCAGAACCACCTAAAATGTAGCTGAACACAAGTCCTACAACTAAGGATATAAAAAAGAAACCTCATCCAGACTGGAAGGAGAGGCAGAGACTCAGAGAGGGCTCCTCCCACACACACATGTGGTGAAGATAAAACTCAGGCATGATATTTTGGTTACAGAGGTCCCCCCCTAAGGAGTACCAGCCTCACACCAGCCTCACACCAACATCCCCGCCCCCCCACCACCACCACCACCAGCCCAGGTTTCAGGCCAGGAAGAGAAGTCCCTATAATTTCTGGCTGTAAAATATAGTGTAGATTGAGACTGAATGAGATGGAGGGCTTTTAGAGTCCTAGGCAGTTGCTCTTAAAGGGACCATAACAGGCTTACTCAGACTCACTTGCTATGAGCGGCAATGTTGGGCAGTAGCTGAAAATTCACCAAGGACATATAGGGAGGAACTGGATTGTCAGACATCAGGGCAAGAGCTGGAGGGGCAACTTTCTCTCAGACAGAAGTGTTGGCAGAGGCCACTGTTCCTTTTCTAAGCCCTCCCCACAGAGAGCTGGCAGATGGGCACCATATGAGTCTCCATCAACCTGGTTAACACTACCTCACCTTGGTGATTCCCTGAGGACCCACCTCATCAAGCTCAAGCTGTTTCCAATGGCTTTTCTATACAAAAGGCCTGTCTAGGCTCATGCTTCAGACTTTCCTAAAAAACTCTCAAGTAAGCATCTAGACCCAGCATGCCCTGTATCTCTAGCTAGGTGGTCCTGGGCCTGGCACTAGCAGCAGCCAGCCTTGGGTTGAAGCTTGGCCTCTCCTGGGCACCTCTAAGCTCAGCACAAGTAGCAGCTGTCTGCAGATTGCTTTGTAGCTCTTGCTGGGTGGCCCTGGGCAGAACACAGGTGGTGACTAACCTTGGCCTGCACCTCCCAGGAGACCCCAGAGCAAGCACGTCCTGGGGACAGTTTCAGATCATGTTGAAGTACCACCAACCACCTCTACAAGATACACTCTCAAGGGGCAGACTCAGTGGGTACCAGACCCCTGCTGAAGTAAGTTCTGCTCCTTGGGGTCAGCCCCTGCACAACTGATCCTCCACGGTGGTCACAGCCAGTCTCTGAAGCCCATTGCCCTGGTGATAAGTTGATCACATTGACATGAAAACAGGAACCAAGGATCAACTACAACAGAAGGATGTACACAACCCACACTGGGGGTGGAGGGGTGCAGCACCAGCTCCGGTGATTGTGGACGTTGTGCCATTGGACCCTGTAGAACACCTACTAATAAGACCACTATGTAATACATAGAAACAAACACAGGAGGCAACCAAAGTGAGGAGACAAAGAAGCAGGTCCCAAATAAAAGAACAGAACAAAACTCCAGAAAAAGAACTAAATAAAATGGAGACAGTCAATCTACTAGATGCAAAGTTTAAAACACTGGATATAAGGATGCTTAATGAACTTAGGGGAAGAGTAAACTTAATGAGAGTTTCAACAAAGAGATAGGAAACATAGAAACAGAACTAGAAAACATAAGAAAGAACAAGTCAGAAATGAAGAGTTTAATAACTGAAACGAAAAACACATTACAGGGAATCAATAGTGGGCAAGATGGAGCAGATGATCAAATCAGAGATTTGGAAGATAAGGAAGCAGAAAACCCCTAATCAGAACAGCAAAAAGAAAAAAGATTCTAAAAAAAATATATGATGATAGTATAAGTAGCCTCTGGGACAACTTTAAGCGTACCATCATTCACATTATGAGGGCACTGGAAGGAGAAAAGAGAGAGCAATGAATTGAAAACCTATGTGAAACAATAATGATGAAAAACTTCCCTTACCAGGTGAAGGAAATAGACATACAAGTACAGGAAGCACAGAGAATCTCAAAGATGAATCCAAAGAGGCTCACACCAAGACACATCATAATTAAAATGCCAAAGGTTAACGAAAAAAAGGAAATCTTAAAATCCACAAGAGAAAAGAAGATGAAGAAAAATAGATTAAAAATATGAATAATAAAATGGCAATGAATACATGTATATCAACAATTGAATTTTAAAAACAAAATAAACATACAAGCAGAACAAAGGCAGATTCATTGATACAGAGAGCATTTTGAGGGTTTCCAAATGGGAGGGGGGTTAGGGAAGGTAAAAGAGGTAAAGGGACTGGGAGGTACAGATTGGTGGTTGCAGAATAGTCACAGGGATGTGGCATGCAGCACAGGGAGTATAGCCAATATGATGGTTATATATGGTGTCAGATGGGTGCTGAATTTATCAGATAATCACTTGGTGAGTTGTGTGATATCGGATCACTGGGATGTGCATCTGAAACTAATATAATGTTGTATGTCAATTATAACTGAAAAATTAAAAAAAAATATTTAAAGTAAAAACAACAACAACAAAAAACCTCAGGCAGTGTGGCTCTGTCTTTGAATTTTGACCTATGAACCAGCGGGCCATGATTCATTTCCTGGATGGGCACATGCCCAGGTTGGAGGCTCAATCCCCAGTAGAGGGCATGTCAGAGGCAGCCGATCGATGATTCTCTCTCATCATTGATGTTTCTATCTCTCTCTCCCTTGCTCTCTGAAATCAATAAAAATATACTTAAAAAATAAAGTTAAAAAAGAGAAAATGCTCCAATTTTTATTCTGTAATTCTTATTTGATTTAATTATCCATAATCTCATTATATTTTTATTATTAAGATCCTTTAATTATACTAGAATGCATTTGAACATGTATATACATATTATTATAATATTAGAAGCCCCTGGTGAATGACATTCATGCACTAGGGCAGGGGCGGTCCCTCAGCCTGGCCTGCACCCTCTTGCAGTCTGGGACCCGTTGGGGAGCAGGCCGAAACCAATAGTTGGGGTCCTTAGCGCTGCCGTGGCAGTGGGAGAGGATCCCGCCACTGCTGCTGTGCTCGCCAGCTGTGAGCCTGGCTTCTGGCTGAGCGGCTCTCCCCCTGTGGGAGCACAGTGACCACCAGGAGGCAGCTCCTGTGTTGAGCGTCTGCCCCCTGGTGGTCAGTGCGAGTCATAGCGACTGGTTGTCCCGCTGTTGGATCTATTTGCATATTAGCCTTTTATTATATAGGATTGTTAAACCTTAGGTTTTAACCTATTAGCATTTATATGTCAATTGATTTTCCCATTTAGTATAATTCAATTATGTTAAAAAATCAGTTTATTTTTAAGAGGCATTCATTAAAAATGCATACCTTCTATTAATATACATTTATTTATTTTTATGCTATAAAGTCTTTATATTTTCTGAATTATGGTAAACTCAGAGTTAAGAATCTGTTGTGATGTCAGAGGTTGTTTCAAATAGCCACTCTATTTAATAGTAGGGACACCTTAGACATTTCACTTAAACTCAGTCACCTTGTCCATACAAATGGTATACAGTAGGCCTCCCTTATTGATGGGGGATACATTCCAAGACCCCCCAGTTGATGTCTGAAACTGTGAATAGTACCAAACCCTAAATTCACTATGGTTTTGATGATATTAAATTTATAAATTAGGCACAGTAAGAGATTAACAATAACTAGTAATAGAAAAATTATAACAATATACTGTTATAGAAGTTATGCGAATGTGGTCTCTCTCTCTCTCTTTCTCTCTCTCTCTCTCTCTCTCTCTCTCGCTAAAAACTGGAAAAAATTTATTTTTCTTCTTCACAGTTTGATGGATAAAAGATTAGTTATTACTTTAGGTCTTAGGAACCTCAGCATACGATTTTTTTCTTTCCTATTAAGTCAGGAAGTTTAACTTTTTTCACTTAAAGAAAATATTTTACAACTTCTGTTTTTTACTTTACGGCATGTTTGAATTGCCAGCATCACTACTACTGTGATTTGGGGCCATTATTAAGTAAAATGAGGATTACTTCAGCACAAGCACTATGATACTGAGATAGGTCTGATTCCTGAGATGGCTGCTAAGAGACCAATGGGCCAACAGAGTATGCTGCGTGGATATCCTGGACAAAGGGATGATTCACATACTGAGTGGGACACGGTGAGATTTCATCACCGTATTTAGAATGGCATGCAATGTAAAATGTATATATTAAATTATTTATATCTGAAATTTTCCATTTAATATCTGTAGACCATGATTGATCAAGTATAACTATAATCACACACACACACACACACACACACACACACACACAAACAAAAAACACAAAAAAACCCTGCAGATAAAGGGACTACTTTAAGGGAAACTGTTTACCTCAAAATGTTGTTTAAAGGATGAGGCCTGTGTTCTATTAAGGGCTCTGTCAAAGTGCATGGCATTTCCTGATTGACAATTATCAGCTGGTATTTCTAAACTCTGAAGATATATATAAGTTTTGTGGTTAATGATAGATTTTACATGTGTATTTTTTACATTACCCTACGAAGTTTAGTATGCTGCATTTTTTGCTTATTAATAAATTAAATAGGTTTTTAATATTTCATTGAAATTAAAACCACAACTAGAACTTAAATTTATAAGATTAATTTTGTAGTTTGTAAGGATTATTTTTTAAATGTAGCATTATCTTTGAGTGTAATAATACAGCTGAGTTTTGAAATAAAACTTTAAAATGTGTTGTGGATGTTTCTTCACCTCTCCGAGGCAGAATAAGTACATTCTTTCTTTTGTTTCCATTATGCATTTCGCACAGCTTTATCACATGCGTAAGCACAAGCTTTGCCACTTTATAAGTACAGTTTTCAGTATATCTATTTTATCATATTGTGAATAACCTAAGGAAAGATGTCTTATTCATTTTTTTTAAAATATATTTTATTGATTTTTTACAGAGAGGAAGGGAGAGAGATAGAGAGTTAGAAACATCGATGAGAGAGAAACATCGATCAGCTGCCTCCTGCACATCTCCTACTGGGGATATGCCCGCAACCCAGGTACATGCCCTTGACCGGAATCGAACCCGGGACCCTTCAGTCGGCAGGCCAACGCTCTATCCACTGAGCCAAACCGATTTCGGCAAACACAGAGTTTTGGTTTTTTGGGTTTTGTTTTTTTTCTTATTCATTTTATATTAGCCCACATTTACCACTACCTTGAATGGTATAGATATGCAATAAGAGTTGTGGAGTAAACTATATGATTTGGATTAACGATATTAAAAATCAAGAATATGCAATCGTTGTCATCTTACTGCTTTATTCCATTGGTCACCATTAATGACATTAGCTAACACTTTACGGTGTACACAGGTTTGTATTGTGGTCTCTCTGGTGATTGTATGTGAGCTTTTTATCTAGTGTCAGTCAATAAGAAGACATGATATGTGTCTACGCTGAGCATTTGATTGGCAATCCAAGACCTTCCCGAGTCCTGGCGTCTTTTGTCAGGGCACTGGGCAGTGTTGTTTATGGTACTTCTCGGTCTGCGTGGGGTCCTGAGGGCCTAAAGTAAATAGCGCTCCTGCTAACACTGCCTCTTGCCATTTAATCTTAGAGAAAAACAAATGCTTTTGTAGTAAACTGAGATTTTTTAGATTATCCCCTGATTTTAATTTAGCCTACACTATATTCTAAGTTGTACAGTGTTCCGCCATAATAAATGGAATTATAAAAAAAAATTATAAATATGATTTCAGTTAAAATTGTTCTAAAGTAGAAATAAATATAAGATGGAAGAGAAACACAGATTTAGGAAAAAGGTTGCAAATACAGACTCCAAATGCTTAATTGTTTTCTATAAAGGCCTTGTGTTTACTTCACTCTAGGAAGCAAGTAGATCTTCTAGTGTTCTTAGGACGTTACTTTGAATAGTAGTCCAAACAGATAAAATGTAAATTGACATTTCCAAATATAATTATGTGTTTTCTAAAATAGAAATTGAATAGTAATACTTTAATTAAAAATTTACATTTGCCTATTAGAAGATAATCTATAAAAATTAAAATGGATGTGTAAAGGTGAAAATGCTAAGAATGATTTGGCAAAATTGCTGTAATGAAATGTATGTGATTGCTTTTCTTAAATAATTTATAAAAAGGATTTCAGATACCCTAATATTTATAAAATGCCTTTTAAATCTTAGGAACTTTAAAATAATATGTTCAATCTGTGGAAAGGATGAGTCCAAGTAGTAATAAGGTCCTATTCTTTTAATGTCACTGAGAGTTTAGAGTTTCAGCTACATTTAAAAAAATAAAAAACTTTTATTAAAGCCCATAAAATTAACATTTTTTCCTAATAAAATGAATGAATGTCTTAGTTTAGCTCACATGCAACAAGGGAGAAAAAATTAGCAAAACACCTGCCAAACTGCATTTTATCTGTTTTATAATCATGAGATTAAGGATATTTTATATCATAATTTACATTTCTTCCTAGGCATTTTTAATTAAATTATTCAATCTGGGCTTAACATAGCACTATCTGAAATTATATAAAAAAGAAGTGGATTTAGAGAAATCATGTAAGGAAATATGTATAATATGGCAGAACCTCTTATTAAATAGGAGTAAGTTAAATGTATTTAGGCAAGTATGCATTTTTAGCCCATAAATCTACTAAAGCGTATGATGAAGCATTCCCACTCATCTATGTAGGGGAGCTCAGAGATGCAAGAAGTCTCCAGCAGTAAAGGCAGCTGAGAAATGTTGGACTCTGTTTAACCTTCTGTGTCTGTTTCACTCTCTGCAGCCTTAGGTCTGGCTGACTACCCAGAAAGCCAGAACGCCACCCAAAGATAAACGTCAGGCCCCAGGAAGGAGATCAACGAATGTATAGGGTGAGGAAAACTGCCTGACGTTATCTGTTAACTTAGAAATGCATTGTTTTTCTGGTGGTCTGTGTGACTACCCACGACATGGTTTTAGCATTAACCCCATTTAAAAAAGGGACCTTGTCCTGGGAGGGTGTGGATTTATTCCTGGCCAGCCACCACTGGGAGCAAGCAGCTGCTTTGCCCATGTATATAAGTTTCTCCTATTAAAGCACTTACGAATTCGAATAAGGCTCCGTGTCAGTTCTTCGGAATCAATACTGAATTTAGACTTTTGGAGTTTTCCCCCAACATTGATTGCTGTATAAAAATGCTCCAAATCAATGGCCTAAAACAATTGCAATCATTTATTTTGTTCATGATTCTGGGGATTCACTAGGCTAAGCTAGGCAGACCTGGCTCATTCTGGAGACTCGTGCAATTGCAATCTGAAGGTGGCTGGAGTTGGGGGCATCTTTAAAACTTTTCCACTCCCATTTCTGGCACCTGAACTGGGAAGATCGAATAGCTAGCTGTGCGCAAGTGCGGCTGGAGCTCTCTAGCCCTTCTCTCTGTCTCTATAGGACCTGACTCTTGGTGACTCCATGCAGCCTCGGGGTAGGTGCACTTCCTACCCCGTAGCAAAAGGCTCCCAGAGCAAGAGTCCCAAGAGAGACCAGCGGAAGCTTTGCACATGACCTTACCTAACCTGCTCCTGGAAGTTACACTGCATCGTTTCCACGGTATTGAATTCGCTGAGGCTGTCAGAAAGGCTCACCCAGTTTCAAGAAGAGATATTGTTTCTGCCTTTTGCTGGAAGGAATGTCAAAGGTTTTGCATGTTTTTAAACTACCTCTGAGATACAAATCAGGATTATAGGATTATACGGTCAGTACAATGAAAACGTGTTTGTGAAAATCACAATCCATAGCCTTTTAGGAGTTCTGTTTCGCCTGAAATGAGTCACCTAATAGCATTGTTCAGTCCCCTGAAGCAGGACTTTCAGAGCAGATTCCTGGTGTTGAGCTCCTCGGCATGCAGCCGTTTTACTGAGCAAGCACTTCTGCATCACCTGATGCTCCCTCTGCCTCCTCAGCAGCTCAGGCATCAATTGTCTTGGCTTTTACTTCCATTCAAAGCAATAACGTTATTGATGGTGAGATATGCTTGCTTGGTGTTTAGCAATCCTGCAAGGCAGCTGTTTTGTTTCTTTAAACATTAAACTGATTGCAGAAAATTAAGTATAATATTTGTTTGAAACCGAATAACACAGGACTTGCAGATTGTACTAATACAATCAGAGTTTTGAAAAAAGTGGTTAAAAGAATATTTTCCTCTCCAAATGGCAAATTGATCTACAAAGTGGATTTTTAACAATTCAACCAACATCTGAGCAAAGCAACTATTGATTTCTTTTAAGTTGGCTACCATTTAAATTGGGCGAAGTTAAAGACCAAGAATAAGCAAATTCTTGTAATGCTACTGCTGTTGTAGCACTGTGACTAATTTAAACTTTTAAAAAGACACCGATTCTAAATCTCTAGAGAGAAAGCTCAGAGAAAATTTTCAGGGCCTAAAAGTTATAGGAGAAAACAAGCTCCCCCCAGATCTGCCTTTTAAGGCTAATAGCATTCTAATTATAGAGAGCCACTGCCAGCTGAAAGCATTTTGTGGATTTAAAAAGCAAATTGAACCGAAGAAACACAGCTAATGTAACTGTAGCATCTGTGGTTCTCATAGGTTTACTCAGCCAAAACCAATGTATCCATCAAGGTGACCCAAACTATGAGGGGGTTATGTTTGCGTAGGTATGATTAATAAATCATCATTTCACAAAACAACTTTTAAAATGATTTATTCTTGCCCTCGCCGGTTTGGCTTGCTGGATAGAGCATCGGCCTGTGGATTGAAGGATCTCGGGTTCAAGTCCAGTCAAGGGCACATACCTTGGTTGTAGGCTTGATCAGGGTGCTTGTGGGAGGCAACCCGTCTATGTCTCTCTCACATCAATGTTTCTCTTTCTCTGTCTCTTCCCCTCCCTTCCTCTCTCTCTCTCTAAAAAAAAAAAAAAAAAAAAAAAATCAATGAAAAAATACCCTTGGGTGAAGATTAACAACAACAACAAAAAAGATTGCTTCTTCATGAACTGGAAAATATCATCCAAAATTACTTTGAAGACTTTAGTAATAATACCGAGGCATTACTAAGTGCTTCCAACAAACTTAAAATTTGATAGTAATGCCTCCTTTTCTACATTTGTTATATTTGACAAATTTATATAATTACTTGACCTTGTGTGCTATGAAGTTATTTTTAAGATAGGGTTTTCATGACTAGAAGCCTTGCTCTGCTCAAGAGCTCTGTATCTTAAACCTTGCTCTGTAGTCTTGAATTATCACACTTGACCTTTTAACTTTGTGTCCTTTATAGTTTGTATGAAAAGGGGGATTACAAAGTTCATAATTGGCTTACATTTTCATCATTTTGAAATAAAAAGTAATTGTGTATTTATTAATAAAATAGATAAAACATATTCTAAAGGCTTCTTCCCTCTAAATATGACATTATAGCCTAAAGATCTAGATTACATGGACCAAGAAGAAAAGATTTGGAAACCGATGTGTAATTTTTCAAACAACAATTTATATTGTTCTTATTTTGTAAAAGCTCATTTGGTCGGCTTCAAAAAAGAGTGGACAAAGGAGAAATGAAGACATAGCATCCTTCCTATGGAAGCTGGAAGGTAACATAGAAGCAAAGAAGTTTCTAGTAAAAGTTGTGATTCTTTTCTCTGACTTTCTTCTGTTCTGAGTTCAACATTCAAAGGGTAAATATATGATCTTAAAGATTTTCTCTGACAACTTTCAGAATTCTCTACAATTTGGTCATCATGATTTTTAAGAAAGCTTAGAGAATATATGTAGGTTGTTGTGGAAATACAATTAAAAATCAAAATCTTACAACTCTGAAAACCTCTCCATGAAGGTAGAAGAGAAAGACGACAGTTTTATTATTGAGCAAGCATTAATATCACATGCAATGCACTAAAAGATTGTAAAGACAGACATCTCCCCTTTTTATGTAGCTAAGACACCACTCTATATCTATCTATCTATCTATCTATCTATCTATCTATCTATCTATCTATCCCTAATATGCAAATAGACCAAACGGAGGAACAACTGAAAAACTGAACAACTGGTCGCTATGATGGGCACTGACCACCAGGGGCCACAGGCAGAACATGGTGGGCGTTGGCAGCAGTGGGATGGTGGAGCAGGTGAGTAGGGGCTCCAGACCAAGGCAGGGCACCAGTTGCTGTCATCAGGGTGAGCCTCTGGTGGTTACTGAAAATTCTTTGCTCCCATGTGCTGCGGTCTTGTCAGGCGCTTGCACCTACTGCCAGCACTGGAGCTTCTGTTCCCACCTGCTGCTGGCTCCTGGCACCAGCCCCTATTGCTCAGCACCATCAGAGGGTGCAAGTGGCGGTGGCCAGCCCAGATCATCCCTGAGGGCTTCTCCACCTCCCCCTGCTCCTGTGGGATGATCGGGACAGCAGCCGCTGCTGACACCCGCTGATGGTGCCTGCCCCAATTGCTCCACGCTGGCAATGGGTGCAAGCAGGGCCGGTGCCATCAGGGCATGGGAGTGGCAGCAGCGGGAGCAAGGCTGCTGGCAAACAGGGGACCAGGGGCCAGGAGGGGGCATGGAGGATGGGGCGAGACCTGCCCCTGTGCCCACCATAGCCTCGTGGCCCACAGTTCCTTTCAAGGTGCAGAAATTCGTGCACTGGGTCCTTAGTTACATATATGTACTTAAGATAACCAGCCAGTAGGAGAGCTTCACAGCACCATTTCATACACACAATTATTCCAAATACACTTGGCTGTTGAGGGGACCATCTATGTTAGCAAATTGGCTGTACCCAAAGCAGGGAAAACAACAACAAAATGTCTCATATTCTTATGAGAAGAAGTAGTTTTACAATTTGGAACAAGAACCCCAGCAAAGTTAGGCTCCTACACTCCAATAGAGCATGGGGGATAGGAACACTATAATGCAGATGATTATATTTCAAAATATTGGTTCCCAAGCTCTTGAGAAAGATATTTCTGAGTCGTACAGCTAGCCAGAGACTTATTGGCTTTTGGAAAGGTTTGCATCCATTTCAAAAGACCTGGAAAGAACTTAGAAGTTTTCTAAAGTAAATTCTATAAGAACAGGGAGCAGAGGTTTCTTCCTTTATTTTAAACCGTGAGCATTAAGCCTCTTACTATGTATTTGCCCTTACAAGGGAAAGTGTGTTATTAGAGCTGAGAGAGAAATGACCAATTATATGGTACATATTCATCATTTATGAATGAAGGACCTGGAACCAGAGCCTGAAGATTATTATTTTTTTCCTCTGGGAGAATAGAACCTGATTCCCATCCCAGAATGCTCATGTCTAGAAACAGAATCCTCAAGCACCGGAATGCGTGATGCACTTTGAGTGAACTGTTCCCTCCTATCTCATTATTTTTCTTCTTTCTTTATGCTTCTGCTTCATATGTGAGCTCCCAATCTCCAGTGCTCGCAGTAACCATAACTGATGGAAGGATTGACATACTTAGGCCAAGTTTGTTCTTCCTTAGATTATGGCAGTAAAATTTCACATACTAATAACTTTACAGTGAACTTTACAATGTGGAAAAGTAATGGAAATGGAGATTCATACAGGATTTTCTAATGAACATAGACTTCTCATACTTATTCTCACAAAATAATTAGCACAAAATATTTAATTTTATCCTAACCAAAAGTAGAAAAGTTGGTATTCTCTCCAATTGTGTTGCTGTCATACCAACAACTTTGAGTTGCCATCCTCAGAGAGGCATTCTAGTCTTGCTAGAGTAGTAGAAAGAAATGTAGGTAATCTGGACAACAGTTGTAAAATTCCTTACATGTCCTTTTCCACTTGGTAAATAAGAGGTAGAAGTCATAAATTTAGAAAATTACTTCTGAATTTTCAAAGCCCTATTTTACCTTGGCCAAATATATTTAAAAACCATAATTTTCTTTTGCTTTAAAAGGTTGCAGAGTATTTTATAACCCTCTGCCCAGCCACTGGGCTATTTGACATATAATGCCAACAAAGCCACTCACGGAAGAAATTTACCTTAATTTCTCAAGTGTATATCAAGTCATTTGAGCCATCTGCCAAAAGACTGATAGCTCAGGCAAGGGCAGTATAAACTCACTGATTTTATTTAAAGCGAAAAACTGGTTCTATTGCCAAATAGCAATAAAAATGAGAGCCAAAGTAATACTGGATGACAAACATAATAGGTTAAAATAATAATGACCCTCATAGTGATAGAATTCTCCTTATTTTTTCTTTAATAAACTGAGTTCCATTTATAAATCCTGAGATAAAAATTTAAAGAGGCTGGAGTGATTGTTAAGGAACAGCTTGAGCCAGTTTATAGAAACTGGAAAAGGCAAAGGGATGGCTTTCCCCCTGGAGCCTCTATAAGGAATGCAACCCTCCTAACATCTTGGTGTTAGCCCTGTGATATCCATTTCAGACTGCAGATCTCCAGAACTATAAGGTAATAAAATTAGTGTTGTGTTAAGCCACTGTGTTTGTGATAATTTGTTACATCAGCAATTGGAACCTAATATAGTAATGTATTCCATATTGGGAGCATTAATACAACAAAACTAGTTGCCATTATGGACAACTGGTTCTCAATTATACTGAGAATTTTAGAAACCAAGATGGAACATTTATGTCAGCATTTCTCCACCCGAGGAGGAAGGATGAGTGCTAAGATATCTATCTATAAACTTCCAGAAGTCTCTGGTTGAGGATTACTCCTGGGTCAGGGGAGAAAGTATGGTAAATACCCTCTTGTAGGTGGACCTCTGGTTTACAGATTATCTTCCAGGGGTTAGAAAAAGCCCAGAGGCAAAGCAAGACAGGAGCTGACATTTTAGAAAATGGGCCAGTATATCTATATATATAAAAGCCTAAGCAACCATCCGACCGTTTGACTGTCCAACAGGTAGCTATGATGTGCACTGATCACCAGGGGGCAGACACTCAATGTAGAGCTGCCGAGCTGTGGTGACTGGGCAGCTGCGGTTCTCCGGTGACGCACCCGGAACCAGAGAGGAGGGAGCCTGATTCTGGGGTGTGTCACCCAAGAACCGCCCTCTTGCAATCTGGGACCCCTCAGGGGATGTTGGAGAGCTGGTTTTGGCCCGATCCTCACAGGCAGGCTGAGGGACCCCACTGGTGCACAAATTCATGCACCAGGCCTTTAGTATAAAAATAATAAAGGCCCATATGGCATTTAGATCCAACATTAACTTCACTCTATCCTGTCATTGATTATTCAGTGTAGTGGCTAACCACAATTTCTCTTTTCAAAAATGGACTTTAACCAGAGGGTTTATGTGACAAGCTATAGTCCCAGGGTTACAGTTGTTACCAAGGTCACAAATATTAATCATCTGTCTCCTTTATGGTCCATTCTCTATTCTCCCCACCCTTGATCAGCACTTCTGCTACTCTAGATTGCTTTCCTAGTAGAGTAACCAAGGGCTACATCCCTGAGAAACATGAACTTCTGTTTATTCTACCATTGTCTGGCCATGACTGCTGCAATTTTCCGTTTACAGTTATCCCCAGGCATGGAAACACCCAAAGCGCTTGTGTTGAATCCCTTGAGTTCCAAATATACTTATCCCAGATTCCATTAGGTGTCAGTGACTTTATTTCCTTATGAAAATTGGGGTTATATTTGAGGTTGTGTCTGCTAATCTACTGCCATAAGGTGTCCAAAATGACCAGGCAGAAGAGATAACTAGGAATAGTGAGAGCCTTGCCGTGCTACATGATAGAGGCAACTCTTCTTTGTTCCAGCAAGCAGACCTCTAGGTTCAGCAGGGATGAAAAGCACAATCTCCATAAGTAAGTAACTGGTTGTCACTTACTTCTGTCTTCTGCTGGAAGTTTCTTTAAACATGGTCATGAAACCAGACAATCAATGGGTCTGGGCTGCCTGTCACTACTTGAGCCAAGCAAGCAGAGACAGGGTTAAATCATATATGAGTGTTTATTCCAATGCTGCCAGCAGTGTGGGAGAGCAGCAGGTCATCCACGAAAATCTGCTCTGCAACTTCCCAAAAGCCAGCTGCTTATATTGGTTAAGACAAAGATTACATGGGGAAATATGAAAACATGGGTACTACAGGCATGGGAAGTAGGCAATGCAGGCTAGGGTGGGACTCCATTGTCTGGGCAACAAGGTTATATTAGGCTGTTCTTGAATGAGAATAGGCTGCATTCCAAGGTTGACTGCCATGTCCAAGGTTGGCTCCCCAGTCCCCGGGCATACAACTCCCAGCCAGGCTAGAATGTCCTTTCTTTAATCAGAACAAGGCAATCCTGGCTAATAGAGCATGATTAATATTTCTTATAACTATAGCCACTTCCTAATACTCTATTTTTTCCCCTTACAGTCATAAAAAGCTTAGGGATTTTACATCAGGACCTACGTTGTCAATTCCTTCTGTCCATGCTTCACTGACATTAACAATCAGCAAATTCCTCAGTCTTTATATTCACCATTGCCCTCATATCTCTCAAGTGCTAGACATGTTGCAGAAGCCAATGTACCTCATTTGCTTTTATCCACAAGTATGAGTCATTTTAACTCTGGTATGAAAGCATGCCAGTGACTATCACGCAATGGTGTTCTTCCAGCCTTCTGGCCAGCAATGATCCAGTTCCAGAATTCCATTTCTTTTTTTATGGAAATAAATATTTTTATTGATTTCTTAATACATGTGTAAGAAGAATTCAAACCTGAAAAGAATTTTTGTGAGTGTATTTGATCCAAACTATCTATTATTGCTGGGAAGCAGAATCTCAGCAAATTAAGATCATGCTTCAGAGAATGGCAGTTCTTCACCTTGTCACAATCAAAGGGGGAGACGCAAATGGCTTACATGAGATCCACTGGTGACAGATTAGGGAGGCAGGAGAAAGTGAAGCAGGAAACCACTTGGATTGCATAAAAAGTAAAATGATAGACACATGCTTCTTTTACACAGGTGGGTACAGGATAGTTAACAGTTAACAATTAACACAATAACAATAACAATGAGGGAATTGGGGGTCTCCACCTTGGTGCATTGGTTGTGCCCTGAAGATCCAGAAAAAGGGAGTTACAAGTTACCCTCACATTCCAAAGTATATTATCATAGATGCAAAAGGACAATAGGCTCAGTTAAGATCAAAGTTGATCTTCGTCAGGTAATATACCAGCCTAGGACATGACTACTATAAACTGCTTTTTAATTTAAAAGGTTTTAATTTCATACCGTCCTTTGTAGTTACTGTAGGTCTCTGACTTTGCAAGGCCACCATGCAGGCCTTTCCTGAGCTAGTCAGGTTAACATACAGTCCCTTTTTGTCCACAATGTGAATATATGATGAGAGTAAAGTGAGTCCATTGGTGTGCTGTCTGGCTTTTTAGAAATCACGATACCTACTCCACAGAGGTATTTTTGAGTCTGACATATTCTAAATACATCACACATTTTAACAAGAAAACTCCTTTTTCTTTAATAAAATAAATGGCTTTTTGTACTCACTGATTTCCTCTGCCTCATCAATCCTTCCCTTTTTCCTCCACTGTCATTGCTAATAGCTTTTTAAAAAAATCTATCTTTATTGTTGAAAGAATTACAGATGTCCCTTTTTTATTCCCCATTGATTCCTTCTACCCCATACCTGCCAGGGTTCTTGTTCCAGCATTAAGAAGGATTCAGCAATCTGGAAAAGGGGCTGGAGTAACTCAAGTATGAGTCCAGAGACAAAGCATAATTTGGAAGGCATTTGGGGGTCAGAGGAGCCTAGTTTAAGAAACAAAGCCTCCTCATTTCAGGACCCCATGCTTTTTATTAACATAAATTGTCCTGAGGCGAGGTAGAGATATACACTTCAAAGGGTAGGGTTTCATCTACAGAGTCCATTATCAGATTGGAAGACTTAGCTTTTGGCTGTTCAGGTGTTTGGCCAGTAGGAGGCAATAACATGTAGATTAAGATGCCCTGAGCTGTCTGGCAGCAATCATCCCTTTTAAGGTTTGGGGAAATGCCATCAGCCATTCGCAACAGGTGACAACATATGTGACTCAGCCCTTGTTGAGTCCCCAAGTTCCATCAACTTTTTGATGAAACTCTTGCAATCATGACATGCTGGAATTGGCTCCCGGCACACATATCCACTTTTCCCCCACCCCCCAGGCCTTTACCAGACCATGATCTATGTTCATGGGATATATATATATATATATATATATATATATATATATATATATGGCTAATATGCAAAGTGTCCCCCTTGGAGTTCGTCCTGAAGACTGGGAGTTGGATCTATCACTATTATGTGCGCTGACCACCAGGGGGCGGTGCAGAATGAAGGAAGGCCCCAGCTGGCAGGTGGAAGGCACCAACTGGCCCTGATCGCTGGCCAGGTCTAGGGACCCTACCTGTGAATGAATTTCATGCACCGGCCCTATAGTTCGCATATAAATTCTTTGGTTAAGCTCTCTTCATCCCTTCCCCAACCCTCACCCCCACCTTCCCTCTGAGTATTCCACCTGAGAATCTGCTTCTTACAATCAGTTCCAACAGCAATTATCTTAGTTTGGGTTCTTCCAGAAGCTGACCCCATGACAAATATTCAAAGGCAAATAATTTATTTGGGAAATGATCCCTGAAAACAACCAGTGGAGCCAGGAAATGAGACAGAAAAGAGAAAAGAAGGCAGCTAATAAAGAATGCATTAACAAACCAGTTACCGCTGTGGGCACGAAGCTTAATCCAATTGAGAAACTCTAGGAGCCCATGCAACACATGATTTAAGTTATCTCACTGAGTGGCAATTGCTTTAAGGCTGCTCCAGGCATCATTAATTCTCTAGCACTCTAGGCTACCTAAGCTGAGGACAGACCTCTGGAGTCCAGAGAAAAGCCTCAGGAAAATGAAATTTGGGTTGGAAGTTTGAAGTTGGGCCAGTGGGCAAGGGAATTGTTAGAAATTAGGAAGGGCACTGACAGAACCTGTTGGATCAATAATATTGCTTCCTAAAACCGACCAGTGTAATCACTTCCCTTATGGATGTTTCGTTCTCCAGTACATAGACGATATATTGGTAAAAATATCTGCTGTGCAATTTCCTGTACATATAAATGCAGATGCATTTTTGGCTTTAATTTTCTTGAAATTCCGGATTTCACACAAAATGTCCTGAGTCCAAGTAGAATTAAGAGACCCCCCTCCCAGGTCACTTCTGTATTAAATGATCTGGATAGCTGTGATACCCCAAGATGATCTGGATAGCTGTGATACCCCAAATGGCAAGCTTGGACTCTCCTCGCAAGTTCTTGTCTCATGAAGTTTGAAGAATAAATTTGCAGACTGAAATATTTTAAGCAAAAGTGTAGAAGTTTATTGCAAGTGTATTGTGGATGAAAGGGGCCACATGCTAACCTGAGAAGCTCAGGGAAGGCCTGCATGGCAGTCTTGCAAACTCAAAGACTTAAAGTAACCACAAAGGATGGTCTGAAATTTAACTAAAAGCAGTTACGGTGGTTAGTTATATCTTAGGCTGGTATCTTCACTGACAAGGTCAACCTTTACCTTAACTGAGCCTATCTGTCTTTTTGTAGCTATAATAACCTCCTTGAAATGTTTGGGTAACTTGTTGTAACTTCCCTTTTTCTGGAGCCTTGGGGCACAACCTAATGTGCCTGGGCACCAGGACAGATACCACAAATTCCTCTGCTGTTATTGTTATCATGTTAATTGTTGACTGTTACTATCCTGCACTCACCTAAGTATATGTCTATAATTTTCTTTTTATCCAATCCCAGGAGTTCCCCTTCCCCCCCCTCTCCTCGCACCCCCCCCCCCCCCACCGCTTTGCTTTCTCCTGCCTCTCTAATCTATCACCAATGGCTTTCATGTAACCCACCTACCTCCCTTCCTTTGATTGCAATGTATATTAAACTGATAAGAACAGATACTACACTTGATCTTAGCCAAAAGGCCGAGAAGCGATAATGATTGCAATGTATAAAAATAGATGAGAAACCGCCATTCTCTGGAGCATTATCCCAATCCATTGAGATTCTGCTTCCTGGCAATTGTCAACAGTTTGTCTCAAGTAAACTCACAAAACATATTTAGAGGTTTGAATGTTTTTACGTTAACAGTGTACAAACTTGCCCCTGGGGAAAGTTCCCCAAATGGGAAAAACCTCCCTCTCTCTCTGAAAGGGGGGAAAATGTTAGTCCAGTGGGTCTCCGTCTGCGGCTTTGTAAATGCTGACAGTGATTTGTCTGTAAATGCCACTTTCTAACTGGATCCTTCCTTATTTTATGTCCTCCGTTCTTTCCTACTGAGCCATTTTCCCCCTTTTCCTTGTATGGTATTAGTTTCCAAGTTTCAAAACTCACCAGGTGCCACCCTCTTCTTCTTCCCTGGTCTGGTAACACTCCTGCATCCTCTGTGTATGTAAGGTAAACAATCTGGCAGTTTGGAGCTGTCTCTGTCCATCACATATGCATTCCTCTCCCATGGACTCTCTTCCTTAAAATTGTCTCTCCTGTCTCCAAAATCCTTTCAGCTGTGTTAGTAGAGAAGTGTTGAATCTAACCCTAAGCATACCTGGTGAAATGCAAATCACAAATTGCCTATGTTTACTTTGCAATCCCAGGTTAAATCAGCATCTGAATTTACCTTTACCTGGCTTTTTTGTTTGTTTGTTTGTTTGGTTTCCTTTGCCAACAGTTGTGTGCAGATCAAGCAGAATAGGGAAACTAAGACAGATAGTTAAACAGCAGTTTGCAGCCACCTAGTAAATCTTATCTTCCCGGAACCAAAGACACTTAAGAGTAAATGGTTTGCAATTTTCTTCTTCATCCAGAGGGTAAATAGCTTAAATCACCCTACTCAGGGAGATAGATAACAGAAATGTAAGTGCCATTTGCAACCCCACCCAAGGACAGACAAATTAAGAGAATAAGTCTCATTTTGTTACATCAGCATAAAGCTGATGAATATTCTATTGATCTGCCTTTAAGACTCTCCTAAACTATGGGGTGTGGCTACAGTGTTTTGGACAGGTTCAAGCCTCAGACTGATGAGAGGGCACAGACCCCTCATGGCCATCTGCAAGTCCAGCTTGGCAGAGCCTTCCCAGCACAATTATAGCCAACAGCTATCCTTGTAAGCTTGAGCCTATGGTCTGAAAACACGTGGCCCCACGTGCCTGTGTGATGTAGTTCAGGTGCATGTAGTTGAGTAGGGTTGGGGATGCTGTAAACATCTTGATCACACCCCTACTTTGCCCGGTGGCATCTGCTATAAAATAAACAAACGGCTGGTGGGTGCTGGCACTGTCTCCTCATCAGGGAAGCAGCGTCCCACCAAGACCCAGCTTTCATCCTCGTGTCTGTTTTTTTCTAAGCCTTTCACCACTCCCACTCAGGGTCACTGAACCAGGCTGAGCTGGCATGGCACATAAGGCGCCCTAGGGCTGAGTATGCCAAGGCCGTGCCGGCTCCCCACACTAAACAACCTTGAAATCCCCTGAAAACGAAGGTCCCAGGGTGCTCTCCCTTCAGGGATCATGACCCTGCCATTCCCTTCCCTTTTCCTTCCCCCACAGCCACGTGTCCCCTAACCTCTGAGGGACCCCATGAGACTTGCAACCAGGGGAACAATGGGCAGCAGTAGCTCGTCCCTGGCTAACCCCCTGCACCTGTCTCCTGAAAGGGCGAGGGCTATGCCCTCCATCCTACCCTGGATCCTCCATGTTGGGGCAGAGGCCATGTGCTCAGAAGAGTGCCTTCTTCCCGGAAACCCAGGCCCCTGCTGGCCACGCCCGGGATTTCTTTGAACTAGCCAATGACAAGCAAGGGATGTGCGCGCCATAGAGATGACCACATCCTGTGTAACAAGACCCGACTTGGCGCCTGGCCAATCAGCAAGGCCCACAGCTAGCTCCCTCCCCTCACTATTAAAGCCCTGATTTTCTCATGGATATCACTCGGTTTTCCGGTCGCTGCGTCGGCTGGAGGCCCGGGTCGGGTTAGCTAACTCAATAAAGGACCTTCTGCTTTTGCATCGGACTGGCTCCCTGGCGTGGTATCTTGGGGATCTTGAATTCTGGGCATAACATCTCCAAGATTCTCTATTCTCTGACTCCCCACTGAGCCAAAGCAGCTCAACTTCAGTATACGTCTGCTGCGGTCAATAAATTCTTGCTTGCTTTTCAACACTTTGTTTCTTGGTTGAAATCTTTCCTTCAAGAAGACAAGGACAGAGTTCTCATCTAGTTGGTAACATCTATAGTCTTCTTACCTTGAACAATTTCCTTCTGTCTACTTTCCCAAGAGATTTATGGTTGTAGAGTTTATACTGGAACCTATTTTGGTTGCTGGCTCAAAAGCTTAGCATAAGTAGCTGTTCCCTGGGAGAACTAGATTTTATCACTATTTTTTAGTTTAGCTTAGTTTAACATTTGATATAATAGAAACAGACTTCCTGCAGTGTCATTCATGGTGGCTACTGATCCCAGTCCTTTATCAAAAGCTATATTCACTGGTTTTCAAATTTTTTTCCTTTTCAAGTATTATCCCCACCTTCTGAAACCTCAAAGCAAATATCGATAACCTACAAATGCGCAGAGGTGACATTTGGAGAGCTCAAAACTTAAATGTTTCTTTATTTTTCATGAAGGTTTCTCAACCAGTTTCATAAGGTTGTTATTCTGAAAAAGGATATATATATATATATATATATATATATATATATATATATATATATACTTTCATTAATTCATATATAAACTATTTTTCTGCATTTACATTTTGAGTATATTTCCATATACACATGCAAAAAGTAATCGAAAATATCTAGATTTTTTTTTAAGTTGGACATAATCAAATTATATCTTTTGTCTTTACCAACTTAAATTTGACTTAGCAGAGTTTCCATCTTTCCTCCTGAAACCTTTCTCTCATGTACTAAAAATATGTAAACACAATAAAACTTACATGTGATTTTGTGATATTTGCACATGAATATATGGTAATGTTTCCAGTTCCGGTAATATCAATCAAATAATAACACTTGGGTGGTAATATCTCTAGCTAACACCTAATAAACATTTACTAAATGTAGTTTTATTAAAATATAACTTTTAAAAGCATACTTACTAATAGCACAGTTGGTAGACTGAATAATGGCCCCCAAAGACGAGGTCCTGTTCCCTGGAATCTCTGAATGTTACTTTATATGGCAAACAAGGACTTTGCAGACTTTGATTACATTTAGGATCTGGTGATAATGAATCTCATTATCTTGTATTATCTGAGCGGGCCCTAAATGTAGTCACAAGTGTCATTTAAAGAGGGAGACGGAGAGATTTGACCACAAAGAGAAACAAGCAACGTTATACAAGGGAGGGGTCACGTGCGAAAGAAATGTAGGCAGTTCCTGAAGCCAAAAAAGCCTAGAAAACACTTTCCTGCTAACCCCTTGTTTAACACGGGGAGGTTTATTTTGGACTTCTGGCCTCCAGAAATGTAAAACAATAAGTGTTTTGTTCTAAGCCGTTAAGTTTGCTAATTTGCTACTGCAACCATAAAAAATTAACATGGCACACAAACTCATTCTCAAAACACACACACACACACACACACACACACACACACACAGGATTTAATTGCAAAAATTTTCTTTCAAAGATGAGATGAAATGCCCAGAGTATTTATGTGAGTAAAAATGACAATCTCTGAGGAAACCTTCAGATAAGGAAAGCCTTCATATCTAATACATCTCTTTAATACCTTTTATGAACGAAACCCTATTACCATCCTATGTGTTAACAAAGCATTGCTGATTTTATGCAAAATTGGTTGCACATGTCTTCTACAACTTTCTTTTTCAGCAGTCTTTTCTATAAAGCCTATGTGATCTCCAATCACTCTTTTCTATTCCCCTGTTCAGAAAGAACATGATACATTTTTAAAATATATTTTTATTGATTTCAGAGAGGAAGAGAGAGAGATATAAATATCAATGATGAGAGAGAATCATTGATCAGCTGCCCCCTGCATGCCCCCTACTGAGGATCAAGCTCCAACCCAGGCATGTGCCCTGACTGGGAATCAAACCATGACTTCCTGGTTCATGGGTCAACACTCAATCCCTGAGCCACACTGGCCTGGCAAGAATATGGTAAATTTATTCTCAGTAATATGCAAGTTAAAGATGGCTGGTTTTTGTTTCAATATAGGTCATACCTACATTAAGGGATACATGGATTTTTTGTTTTTGTTTTTCTGTTTGTTTTATTGAGAAGGCCAGACTTCTCTGACTGAAGATGTTTTTAAGGGTCTCTCAAATCACATCCTATCTAATAAAGAGGTGCTATGCAAATTGACCATCAATCCAACACAAGATGGCTCCCACCATGTTGTCAAAGATGGCTGGCAGGGGAGGACAGTTAGGGGTAACCAGGCCTGCAGGGGAGGGCAGTTAGGGGCAACCAGGCCTGCAGGGGAAGACAGTTGGGGGCAACCAGGTTGGGAGGGGTGGGCAGTTGGGGGTGACCAGTCCAGCAGGGGAGGACACTTTAGGGGTGACCAGGCCTGCAGGAGAGGGCAGTTAGGGGCAATCAGGCCTGCAGGGGAGCAGTTGGCATTGATCAGGCTGGCAGAGGAGTGGTTAAGGGGTGATCAGGTAGGCAGGCAGGTGAGTGGTTGGGAGCCAGCAGTCTGGGATGGGACCTAAACAGGCAGCTGGATATCCCTCGAGGTGTCCCAGATTTGAGAGGGTGCAGGCTGGGCTGAGGGACAACCCCCTCCATGCATGAATTTTGTGCACAGGGCCTCTAGGTTAAAAATAAACAGCCAAATTTGCATCAATTCAAGTTCACCTATGGCCAAATGAAGCAGGATGAGCCCACAGGACTCTGGGTGATCAAGAATATAAGAGATGTGTTGCAGAAACAAAGTACTTGTAAAACCTGAAGTTATAGATTTCCTTCTGTCCAATAAGTTAGACAGCCCTGACATATTTCTTTCTTTCTTCCAAATGTGTGCCCCAAGAATTCTGTATTAGTTTTGATGTAATAAATAGAAATGAAGTCAGATACAATGTAAAGAGTAGGGATGTGAGCAACTGCTTCCCAAGGCTAAACTTGAGACAATGCTCATCCCAGCCAATGAGGCACAAAAACAAGTGTTTATGGTAGACCAAACCTAAAGTTCCACTTCCTTCTTGGTCCACAGTGGGTTTCTTTGAAATGAAATATGGGAATTGAGGAATTTATCATGAGGAGAGCAAGAAAGAGAGAGTGGGTGACAAAATAAATTCTAGGTAGATTTTATATTTTGAGCATTTTGTCATAAGAGACTATGAGTCAGTCCATCAGCTTTTACATAGATTGGGCTCAGAGTAGATTCATAACAAAAGGAGCTATGGAAAATCAACACCCAGTGTATCATTTGTAATCATGCTGAACCTGAAGAAACAAGGTTATATAGATGTATGTTTTGCTTCACATACATGGGTAGAAGGAATAAGAATTTGGAATCAATAGTAGGAGTGAATTGGGAATATTACAGGTTGAAACTATAGTAAATTGTTATAAATGTGTGGATTTGAGCATAGAGATTCAGGAGTTTTCTGAGAGATGGTGTTCTAAGGAAAATTGTGCTTGCATTTGGAGGGTGGAAACTAAAGAATTTCAGAAACTGGAGACAAATTGAGGATTTTGTAATTAGAAATTCACATGATTTTCAGGCCATTTCAGGCTCCACTTCTCAGTTCCAGTCTAGTTTGCTTTACTTTTCCTCTGGTTTTGGAGGATTACTTTATTTCTTTTTTCCCCCCATTCTACCTCTCTTTTGGTCAAATCCAGACAATGAAGGATCATCAAGTAGTAGGGAAGAAATAACATCAAGGTGAAGCTTGATTCTAAATTCTTAGTGAAATGAAACAACTACTTGGTTACTCATTGATCTTTGCTACTTAGGGTTCTACACCTGCAGGAGAGGGTTGTGCCCCTATAGAATCCCAAGGGGTCTTATGAATTTAAAACTAGGATGTGTGTTAATAGATGCTTCCATAGCATGGAACACAAGCTCATTCCCAGCATTAAGATTACAAGTATTTTTCTCTAGGCATAAATGGGGCATTGGATTTTTCAGAGAACAGAGCGCTATGAAGCTTCAAATGAAAAAAGCAGGTCAAATTATGAAGTAATATAAATCAGGATGGAGAATAGTAATTAAATCAAAAATGATTAAAGTGGCAGTAAAAAGGCTACTTGGAATTCATACAGTTGGAAGAGCAGCTCTGAACATTTTCCAAATTTCTACAAAAATTTGTATGAAGACAAAAATAACATTTTAAATAACACTAAAAGCAAAACTTTTTACTTACAATCAACCTATGTCTGAACTTTAACAGAGTTCATGAAAATAACTTTTGTTATATTTATGCTTCACTTTACATTAGAAAGTAAACATACATTTAGTCTTCCTATTCCTGTTTTCTCCCAACCACTGAATGCTATTAAGCTTTGTGATTAACAATAAAGGAGTAAATATCAGTAGTGCTGAAAAGTGGGGTTCAGAGAGCGGGTCTCCTCCTTGTAGGTTCTTGCCTCACAAAGTTTGAAGAATAAAATTCATGGACTAAAAGGACTTGTTAGTAAAAGGGTAGAAATGTATTGGAAGTAAATACAAACTCCCATGTAGGGAGGCATTCCCAAGGGGGTAACCAACTAAGCCCCTATTTCTAAGGTTTATAAATGCTGTTGTTCAAACATGTCAAACTCGAGGCCCGCGGGCAGCAGGGGACCCACAATGAATATTCTTGCGGCCCAGCCAATACAACAGTCTGTAAAAAACGTTTTAATAAAAATTTCATAACTTAATTTTTACAATATCCTGTTATACATAATTATTAATAATGAACTACAAAGTTTGCTAATGACTGATTACTATCATTGTGTTGCATTTGTTTCCCTTCAGAACCTTAGGCGCAAGCGCACCATTACTCTCCACTAATACTAGCAGCGAATATTTTAGCAGCCGATTGCCACATCAGTAGTCTTGTATTGACTTGCTTGGTGTGCACAACAGGAAGTGTTTCACTTTTGGAGAACAAGAAAAATAGGTTTATTTGTGTTATGCTTATTAATTGTGCAGTTATTTAGTGTCTGGTCAGTTAATGTTCAAGAAAAATATTAAGTTTTATTAAAATCTATTATTTTATGTTAACGATTATTCATTTACTTTAGCTCTTTGTATTCAGCATGTCTCTATCGAAATAAACCTACATTTTTATGAAAATTGAAGCTTTTGTATGTTTTTTTGCAGCCCACATAAACTTAAACCTTATTTACTTGGCCCGTGTTAGCCTTTGAATTTGACGTGCTTGCTGCAGTTCTTTGTCTCTTCATTCTCTCATCTAATTGGACTCCTTACCCATTTTATGACCCTGTGCTTTCCTAATTGGTCACTCTTTTGCAGAATATCAGCTTCAAAGTCCAAAACCCAAGTAGTGCTCCCCTCTTTCTCTCCCTCTTATCTTGCAACATTCCTCTATCTCCTGTGAAAATATGTTTCCCTCTTTCCAGCATGGGCACCATTTCTCTATGGTCTGTGAAAGTATGTTTCCTTCTTCCCGATACTCTGTGACTTTTCTTTATTCTCTGTGAATGCAAGCCTCCCCCCGCCCTTATACTGGGGCATTTCTCTATCCTCTGTAGAAGTAAGATAAGCATTTTGGATCTCTAAGCCCCCATCTATGCATTCCTCTCCCATAGACCCTCTTTATTTCTAAGACTCCCTAAATCTGCCTATTTTGTCTCTAAAATTCCTTTTAGTACCTATACTATGCACTTAGTTTATTGTGAGGTTAGATACATACTGTTCTCATCCACTCTTACCTGACTCCCTCCAAAAGTCCCATGTCTAATATTAATAAGTCTTCAGAAGCAAAACCTGGGTGGGCCAAGCTAATAGCTAACAGAGATGGTTTTATTGCACCCTGGAAAGGAAATTCTTGCACAGAAAAAAATCTATACATTCATTCTTGGTAGATTTCATTAATATGTTTGGAAATTTGAACTGGAAATGAGCATATCAATTTGTACTTCAAATATACATGAGTGGCCAGCAATGAGAATTCATATCAACAAAAGCAACACACACACATACACACACACACACACACACACACTCATACTGATAAGATTGTTATGGACTGATTTCTTTTCATTGAAGGATGAGTAAACAAACAAAAGAAATAATCTAAGAAAAAATATTATTCCTGGCGGCAAAAAATAAATCAGCATTGTAAGAAAGAGGCAGGCACAGATGATTTCCAAGGGGCTAAGTTTGTTGTGTAAGTCTAAGGATTATTAAGTGCAAAGATAACTTCATCAAATTAGCACACCCTGCCCTGAGCACAACTTAGTGATGCATATCAAGCTTCATAAGCAACCAGTAAAGTTGTTCGGTGTAGTTTTGGCAGTCACATAAGAGGAGTGACTAGTCTATTTACTTGGCTTTCATATTGATCAAAGAAAAAAAACACACAATTGAAATGGCTTGTTTCTACTCATAAGAACTATATATATGGATCACAGTTTGAAGCAGTTGTCAAGAGTACTAAGATAGTGTTTTGGGGATGCCCAGATTGCTGAATATCTTAACTTTTAAACAGCCACCTACTATTTAAACTAGTTTCCGCCCTGGCTGGTTTGGCTCAGTGGATAGAGCGTCGGCCTTTGGACTGGGGAGTCCCAGGTTCGATTCCGGTCAAGGGCATGTACCTTGGTTGCAGGCACATCCCCAGTGGAGGTGTGCAGGAGGCAGCTGATTGATGTTTCTCTCCCATCGATGTTTCTAACTCTCTGTCCCTCTCCTTTCCTCTCTGTAAAAAACCAATAAAATATTTTTGAAAAAAATAAAAAATTAAAATTAAAAAAAATAAAAATAAACTAGTTTCCTTGTGGAAAGAGGAAGGAGGAACACCCATGCAAACACATGCTCTTTCTTACTAAGATGTCTTTGTCCTGAGCTCCACCCAAGTTTACTATTGAGTCAGTTGTACCCCAAGGACTTTAAGGACCCCACGCATGTCTAAAGCACTGCATAGAGTAAGTCATTTATTTGCTTACACTAGGACTATATCAAAACTTTAGCTCTGCCAACCTTAGTATTTTCATACCAAAGGAAAGTGGATTCAAACAAAAGCAAAGCTGGCATCTCTGTTCTAGGCATCCTCCCGCCATTCTGGCTCTTTCTCGATGTTCTGAGGGAGCAGGGCGAGGGTCAGAGACGTGCTGCAGGGAGCATCCTCTCACAGGCAGGCAAGGACCTGCTGAAAGGAGTTCTAGGGGCATATAGACAAGGTTAGGGAATATGGAGGGTCCTTGGGGGAAGGAATACATATGTGAAGGACAGAGGTTTCTCTGGCCTGAGCAATTAAAGCAATTATAAGGTAGATCAAAGGTAGCCCTGACTTGAACAGCTTGGAGACACCGAAATGCTTATCTTACTTGTACAAAGGATAGAAAAAGGCTCAGGATAAGGGGGGAAGAAGACATACATTCACAGAGGATAAAGAAAAGTCACAGGATAATGCAAAGAAGGAAACATATTTTCACAGAGAATAGAGGATGTTGCAAGCTAAGGGGAGAGAAAAAGAGGGGCACCACGTGGGCTTTGGCCTTTGAACCTGATGCCATGTAACAAAATAACCAATGAGGAAAGCACGGGGACCTTAATTAATGAAAGGTCCAGTTAGAACGTGTAAGGTTCAAACAAAGAACTGCAGCATTTATAAACCGGAGACAAAGGGACATGAGGAGGATTTTTTTATTTATTTTTCCCATTAGAGAGAGAGAGAGGAGAGCAGGCTTTTCCCCGATGAAGTTTGTATATTCTTCTACATTTTTATTAAAGAAATCTGTTAGTCCACAGATTTATTCTTCGTCTTCATCAGACAAGAACCCATGAAAAGTCTGTGCCCCGAACCCCACATTTCACTATCAAATGCAAAGGAGAGATTATCTTCTAGGTCAGGAACTGTTCCTGCATTTTACTTACTCTTCCGATAGAGTGGGGTTGAGAAAGCGCGGGAAGCTTGAAGTAGAATGGGTCCCCAACATGCCTGGGCTGTTGCTGTTCTGTCTGCAGAGTGGCAGATGGGCACTGGTGGGGACGGAGCGCTCAGGAGAGAGTTGGAAACACCTTGACTGAACTTTCCTAAGGCCACTTCCTCTGAGTCTTTGTATCCAGCTGATGCTAATGAGGTGAATCACAGCCCCTCAAGATATTTTGACAATTCTTAATGTTTTTATTTTTCCCAGAGATCTTTAAAATGCATCAGAGCAGGATACTATTTTTTCCCATTTAGTTTACCCCAAGGCCACACTGTACATTCAGTTTAGTTACACACCATTATTTTATTTCCAATTACATCAACTAAGTAGTAAAACAAGCTCACAAAACAGGATAATACAATGAGCACTAGGTTGCCACATAATTAAGACATGCATACTTTCTCCTCTACCACACACATACTATCTCTCTACCAACCTTCTTTCTGTTTACTATGAAAGGTCTCACTGACTAAAATTTTATAAAAAATGTAGTAGAAACATTTTCACTTCTTGATCTGCTGTAAATCATTTTCTTAGTGATTTCATCTACTCAATATCCCCAAAACTCTAAAATGTACATCTTCAAACTATTAAAATTTCAACTCATACATCACACTATTTCCTTGCCATCTATACTGGGATGCCTAATAGACATCTCAAATCTAATGTGCTTGTGTTATTTAATCTCCAAAGTGTGCCCTCGTGGATCACATGATCCTTATTCATGTCTTTGGAGACCCCTGCCACATTGAGTCTGGGTTGCTTACTACAATAAATTCTGCAGAAATAGGTGGTGCTAAGTTAAATCCTAAGTGTTAAGAAAGCCTGGCAAGCTCTGCTTTTGTGTTTATGGAACCCTAACCCATCACCTCAATTGTGGAGCCCTAACCCATCACCTCATGCTACTGTGTTGGAGAGCCTAAATAGACTACATGCAAAAGCCCCATAAAGAAGAGAGAAACCCATTTAGTCTGTGCCCCAGATATTCAGCCATCCTTACCAAAATACTAATCTTTATATATAAAACCCTAGTATGCAAATAGACTGAATGGCAGAACAACCAAACAACCGGTCGCTATGACATGTGCTGACCACCAGGGGGTACACGCGGAACATGGCGGGGGTCAGCAGCAGATGGCAAAGTGCAGAATATGGTGGGGACCAGCCACAGTGGGATGGTGGAGCAGGTGAGCAGGGGCATCAGACTAAGGCAGGCACTAGTCGCTAGCATGAGGGCGAGCCTCTGGTGATTACTGAAAACTCTGCTCCCATGCACTGTGGTCCTTCCTGGAGCTTGCACCTACTGCCAGCATCGGCCCCGCTCACACCTGCTGCTGATGCCAGCCCCGATCGCCCCTCAGGTCTTCTCCACCTCCCTCTGCTCCTGAAGGGCAATCAGGGCTGGCAGCGGCCTCTCACACCCACTGTTGGCGCCGACCCCAATCGCTCCATACTGTCAGCACGTGGGAGCAGTGGTGGCAGGAGTGAGGCTGCTAGCAGAGAGAGGACCAGGGCCACGGCAGAAGGGGCTGGATAGGGTCATGAAGGAGGGGCCAAGACCCACCCTTGTGTCCACCACAGCCTTGCAGCCCACAGCTCCTTTCAAGGTGCATGGATTCATGCACTGGGCCCCTAGTGTTTAAATAAAGCCATATTGGACATTTCAGCTCCAGTCATCAACTGCCTATCCTATATAATAAAAACCTAATATCTGAAGTGTCCAACCATTTGACCGTTCGACCAGCCACTATGATGCACACTGACCACCAAGGGAGCAGATGCTCTGACCGGTAGGTTAGCTTGTTGCTGGGATCTGGCCGATCGGGACTGGGTGACGGGCCAGACATGCCTTGGAGCCCTCCTGCAGTTCCTCTCCAGCCCCAATTGTGCACCGGTGGGGTCCCTCAGCCTGGCCTGTGCCCTCTCACAATCCGGGACTCTCAGGGAATGTTGGAGAGACAATTTTGGCCTGACCCCTGCTGGCCAGGTCAAGGGACCCCACTGGTGCATGAATCCATGTACTGTGCCTCTAGTATCCATACAAGAGACTCACAACAAACAAGTCCAAAAACTATACAGTTAAACATCAGTGATTCCTCAGCATTATGAAAAATAATCAAATGGCTGCTGTTTTAAGCCAGTATGATTCGGGGTGTTATTTGTGTAATAATTGATAAGCTCATCTGGATGTTTAAGGTACATTTTCATTTAGATGCTTAACAGACATCATAACGTGGCATGCTCAAGGCTGAATTTTCCCACTAAAACTTATTCCTCACCCAGGCTTTTTCATCTCAGTTGATGGCAACCCTATTTTTTTTTTTTTTGTCTGTTTGATTTTTATTTCTCACACTAAATCTAACCTGTCAGATTATTTTGTTCCTATCTTCAAAATGTATCCAAATTCCAACCACTGTTCACTCACCCCCTGCCCTAAAGCATCATTATCTCTACACTGGATTACTGTAATAGCATTCTAATTCGTTCCTGCTTCTACCATTGCCACCTGCAGTCTATTCTCAACACAGCAGTCAGAGTAATCCTTTTAGTAAATAAGTTATAATGTCATTTTTATTTTCCCAAAAGTGTTTATAATGGCTTACAAAGCTCACATAACCTATCTCCCAACCCAGTCTTTTTTATTGCATTTCTCACATTGTTCGCTATGTTCATTCTCTGCTCTTATTGAATCCCATGATGTTCTTCAAACTTCTCTGGCACATTCCCAGCTCTGGGCCTTGTCATCAGCTCTTCTCTCTGCCGGGAATGCTCTTTCCCAAGATAAATGCAACACTAGTTCATTCTTATCCTACAAGTAATGGCTCCATGGCACAATCTATTTGTTCTACCTCTGATGGGCATCAGATAGTTTTCAGCTTGAATATTGTGTTAGTCTGACGGGGCTGCCATAACAAAGCACATGGGCGGCTGGAATGACAGAAATGTACTTTCTCAGAGTTGTGCAGGCTGGAAGTCTAAGATCAAGGTCCCAGCAGGTTTGATTTCTCCTGAGACTTTTCCTTGGCTTGCAGATCACCATTTTCTAGCTGTGTTCTTACATGGCCTTTTCTTTGCATGCATCTCTTGTATCTCTTTCTTTTCTTGTATGTAAAGCAATCATATTGAATTATAGTACTACCCTTATAACCCCACTTAACCTTAATCACCTCTTTAAAGGTCCTATTTTCAAACATTCACATGAGAGGTTAAGAACTTCAACATTTGTAATTTTGGGGGAACACAATTCAGTCCTCCAAATTGCTTTGTGATGACCATCTCTTCGATATGTTGGTGAAAAAAATATACTTATGTTTGATCTGTTCCCAAAACAGGAATTTCTAGTTGTTATCTACACTAATAAAAGACAAACATGCAAATTGACCTACCTTTGCTACTCCTTAAGCCACTTCCACCAGCCAATCAGAGCGACTATATGCAAATTAACTCAACCAAGATGGCGGCTGGCAGCCACGGAGCTGGAGCAAGCAGGAGGCTTGGTTGCCCCAATGAGGAAGCCAAGCTTCCCAGATCTGAGCTCCTCTCAAGGCTACAAAGTTTCAATTATAGAAGGTAAATAAATCCCAGAATAAAAAAAAGGAAAGAAAAAAAGGAGAGGCTGGGAGCTTCCGTCCCCGGGGGGCTTGGCCAGCCTGAAAACGGCCCTCAGCCCCTCACCCAGACTGGCCAGGCATGCCAGTGGGGAGCCCCCACCCTAAAGGGGGTGTGACCAGCCTGCAAACACCCATCATCCCATCACCCAGGCTGGACAGGCACCCCAGTGGGACCCCCACCCTGATCCTAGACACCCTTCAGGGCAAATCAGCCAGCCCCCACCCATGCACCAGGCCTCTATCCTATATAATAAAAGGGTAATATGCAAACTGACCCTAACAGCAGAATGACTGGGGATGACTGGTCACTATGACACACACTGACCACCAGGGGGCAGACGCTCAATCCAGGAGCTGCCCCCTAGTGGTCAGTGCGCTCCCTCAGGGGGAGCTCTCCTCAGCCACAAGCCAGACTGACGGCTGCCAGTATAGCAGTGGTGGTGGGAACCTCTCCTGCCTCCTCAGCAGCACTAAGGATGTCTGACTGCAGCTTAGGACTGTTCCCCGCTGGCAAGTGGACATCCCCCAATGGCTGGTGGGCTGCCAGAGGGATGTCTGACTGCCAGCTTGGGCCCAATCCCCCAGGGAGCGGGCCTAAGTCAGCAGGTGGACATCCTCTGAGGGGTACCAGACTGCAAGAGCACACAGGCCAGGCTGAGGGACCCCGCCCCGAGAGTGCACAAATTTTTGTGCACCAGGCCTCTAGTTATATATAAATGCTCAGCTTTCATAGTTCTTTCCAGTGTTTCAAAGCAGCTATAGCAATATTCTCTCCCACCAGAAGTAGCACAAGAGAGTTTTGGTTCCTCCACATCTTCAGTCTACATTCTTGCTATGTGGTCTCTCCTATTCAAATTCCAGTTACATGTGTTTTAAACTTTTGTGTTATATTCCTTTGTTAAACAGGATCCTGAGGTGACTCTATGATTCTCACCTCCTTTCTCTCTTCATGTGACTCCTTCCTCTTGAACAAGAATGAAAACTATCTTCTTTTTAGCCACTAGAACATGGGAAAAGTAATGAAATGGTTACTTTTGTGATTATGTTGCATTACACAACTCTTCACCTTAGCAGACAAAGCAAGAGATTCTCCTACGGGCCTTGAAGAATTAAACTGCTGTACTGTGAGGGAGAGGACCACTGGGGGGGGGGGGGGGACCAGACCATGTGGTGAGGAATTGCAGATCTCTAGAACCTAGCCAATATTCAGCAACAAAATAGGGACCTCAGCTCTAGCATCACTAGGAAGGAGATTTTGCCAGCAACTGCATGAGCTTAGAGGAGGATCCCAAGCTTCATAAGAGAACACAGCTTGACCGATGTCTTGACTGCAACTTTCTGAAATCCTTAGCAGAGGACCCAGTGAGCAGATGTTCTTACTGCTGACCTGTGGAACTTGCAAGATAATGCTGGCCGGGCTCCATTGATTATTTTAAGTCATCAGTCCATTCTTAATTGTGTACCTTCAGAATAAATACATAACTTTATTTTGCCTGCTTTTAAGATTTACTCTTATTTGATTTTCATGAGTTTTATTGTGTGCCCTTATGTAGTTTTATTTCTTCTACTAAGGATCTGTGGCATTTATTTAATTCTTTGTATTGATATTTGATAGCTTGAGATTTTTCCTTGTCATTGTCTCTTTGGATACTACTGCTATATTGTCTTTCTCATCTCCTTCTAAGAATTCAAGTACAAAATGTGCACATATCAACTCTCAAAAAAAAAAAGAATTCAAGTACACACATTAGACTTTTTCACCATGCCCCACAGGTCTTTTGCACAATTATATATATATATATTGTTTATCCTTTTTTTCTGGATAGTTTCTTCCGATATGTCTTACTATATGTTTGCTTTCAGTTAGGGTTAATATTCTATTAAATAAGCTATTCATTGAGTTAAAATTGTTTTAATTATTGTATATTTCAGTTATATAATTTCCATTTGCTTTTTTTTCAATAGTCTTCAGTGTTTAACTTAAATGCTCAATTTTGGTTTTTATTTTATTGATCATCACATGCATTTTTATCCTAAAGTTTATATCTGGATTCCCAGTGAGATTTTTTTTTTTACTCTCTATAATTTCTCTTGATTTTCCAACTGAAATTCATGTTTCTACATATACCTGATTATTTTTATTGCATATCTGCAGTTGTATTTGAAAAATAAAAAGTTAATATTTTTATTATTTGAAAAATATAAAGATAATTTGAGGTTTTTCTGAAGTTAGCTCATAAGGGGGCAAGCTGCAAGAGTAGACGTTAAGAGTGACAGAACACAGTAAGGCTAGTGGTTAACTATGATCACTGTTCCTTTGTATGTCTCAAATTCCAAATTTCCCCCCAATGCTTGAGTCTTCAAAAATACTACTCATTTTCTCGAGTTCTCAGCCATGATTTTGGAATTGGAAAAAGCATTGAACTTAAAGTAACACCAAATGCCAGAGTTCTTTCCCTTTTCCTCTCACCTGTCTCCATAATTTCTCACTGCTTTGGTAACTTCCCAATAAGTTTGAGAAAAATTTAAAAACCAATTTATTCCAATTTCTCTACCTGTTCTCAAAGGAAGAGTTGTTTTAAACCACAGGTTACCATTGCTCAAACAGAACTTTAAAATAAAATAAGCCTTTTAAATAAAAAAAATGACCAAATAAATTTTCTTTTGAAAAGCTGTGTTCCAAGATAGGTAAAATAATTTAATTGTTCTAGGTCAGTGGTCGGCAAACTCATTAGTCAACAGAGCCAAATATCAACAGTACAAAAATTGAAATTTCTTTTGAGAGCCAAATTTTTTAAACTTAAACTATATAGGTAGGTATATTGTTATTAACTTAATTAGGGTATTCCTAAGGCTTAGGAAGAGCCACACTCAAGGGGCCAAAGAGCTGCATGTGGCTCACAAGCTGCAGTTTGCCAACCACGGGTCTAGGTAAACAGGTAGCTAAAGCACAAAGTAAAGAAGAAAAAAACAAAGAAATTATAAGTTTTGGGAAACTTTGATAAGGAAGGTGAACTTTATAAAGTAGGAAATTTGAATCTGTTGAAGCAATAGAAAGATATCAAATATTTTATAAAGGGAAAACATTTATTAGTATATAGAATATAAGCCAACTTTTGCCTTCAGAGGTTCTACACATTTAGACTGGGCTAATTTATAAACACTTCCTAGAAAGGAAAGTCTTGACTATATTCCCTATGCTGTACTTTCTATCCCTATGACTTTTTTGTAACTACCAATATTCAGAACAACATTTATGAGTAATTAGAATTTTTTGTATTGAACCTTAACACCTATAGATTAGTACTAGTATCAGACCCTGTCATAATGTGGAAAACACATCCAAACTTTTACTTTTTTATATTTTTAACATTTTACACATATCAAAGCTACATGAGACAAATAGAAAGAGAAGCGAATAAATTATTGATAATTTTAGGGCTTGAAGGATTCTAGAGTGGATGGTACAACATTTGATTGAATAATTCCTTAGGCCATGACAAAAAATAAGTGAAGTGACTGCAGGATTTAGCTGTGTCTTTTCTTTGATGAGTGGTCTATTCTTTGGTAATAGTAGCATTTTGAACTGTTTCAGAGCAATGTAATATCTAGTATCTCTCTTTTTTTATCCTCAAGGTAGGAAAAACAGGTATTATTACCTAAAGAGGTTAGGTGAATTACAAAGAAAACAGAAAATTAGTGCAGAGCAAGAACTAGAAACAGCTTTTTCTGGTTTTCTATTTTTCCACTATACCACATTTCCTCCTTGTGATATTATATCATATGTGATGCAAATATATATAAATAATGGTGAGAAAACCATTTAACTTTTCTTTATACACAAACTGTTTATAGCACTTCAATGCTCATTAAAAAATCTTAAAGGATGCACTCAATTAAAACTGCAATAAGTGTTGCTCTTGACATAAAGAGCTGTTCAGATAGTATTCCAAAGGTACAAGAGATATTACAAAGAGACACTCCATAGTAACACGAAAGGACAAATGAGGAAGGCAAAAGGAAAAGCAACTGAAGCATATCAAAAAAGAAAGAATTTCTGCAGCCAATAGAAAGGCTAGAAAGTCTATGTATCAAGTTGACAATATGCAGCCCTTCTCCAATAAGGCTAACTTTAGACTGTTGAGGTTCTTGCAATAAAGCCCTTTTATATTAGAACTAGAGGTCTGGTGCACGAAAATTCGTGCACTGGAGGGGTCCCTCAGCCTGGCCTGCACCCTCTCACAGTCCAGGATCCCTCAGGGGATGTCCTACTGACAGCTTAGGCCCGCTCTCCCCAGGGAGCTGGCCTAAGCCGCAGTCTGGCCTCCCTCTGTGGTAGGTGACCAGGCAGGCCAATCTGGGGACAGCACCACCCTCATCACCCCACCACTGCTGCTGCCACCAGCCTCCTTCTGCGGGAGATGACTAGGCAGCCGATCAGGGAATGGTGCTGGTTGGTGTGGCTCCACCCCACCCCTGCATCACCACTCTTCCGCCACTGGTCACTGCCGCCTTCTCCCCCATCACCGTCCCCTTCCTCTGCCTGCTGGCACATGCCTTGGCTGGCCTGGCGCCACCTGCTTGCTGTCCCTGCCCACCCCCCCCCCGACTGGTCATTCTGCTGTTTGGTTGATTTGCATATTACCCTTTTATTATATAGGATGTTAACACGAATCAATATGTTTATTATTCTCCTGAATCATTCAAAGACATTAGAATGATTTGTTTTTTATAATGACCCCTTTAATGCTTTCAGTAATGGGAGGCATTGGTCTAGGCATGAAGCACATAAGCTAATATCACCAAATATTCTAGTTCTATCTTTTTTACAAACCAGTAAATTAGACATCATTACATTATCATTATGATAGTATAAAGTCAATATTTACTTGCATTAGCCATGTAATTATTAAAATTTTGATTGCATCTTAGAATTTCCATATTAAATAATATTTAGAAGATACTGTATTGAGAATTTATTTGGTTGAACTAAAAATAGTTATATTTTGACTACAATAGTAAAATAATCTCCTTGGTTTATAATTCTAACTTTACAATTTATTTTCACTTAGTTGAATGGTGGATATTTGACTTCCTATTTCTATTGTTGTTATTTAGAAAATAACTGTTAGTCTAGTTTTTACACTTTGTAGGCAACTGGTCATTTTTCTTTGATTTTTAAGATCTTTTCCTTACCTTTGATGTTCTGCAGTTCAACTAGCTATCATAATCTGTTATTGAAGTTATTTTCTTTTTTTATTTTACATTTTTGAAATACAGTTCACATTTATTATTTTTTGTATTAGTTTCTGGTGTATAGCATAGTGGCTCGACCAGGGGTGGGCAAACTTTTTGACTCGAGGGCCACAATGGGTTCTTAAACTGGACCGGAGGGCCGGAACAAAAGCATGGATGGAGTGTTTGTGTGAACTAATATAAATTCAAAGTAAACATCATTACATAAAAGGGTACGGTCTTTTTTTTTTTTAGTTTTATTCATTTCAAAAAGACCGGATCCGGCCCGCGGGCCATAGTTTGCCCATGGCTGGGCTAGACTGTCATATCCTTTATAAAGTAATCCCCCTGATAGTTCAAGTATCTACTTGGCACTACATACAGAAAATCCTTGGGTTATGTTGGACTTGACATATGTCATATTGTGGTTACGTTGCCATCTCCCATCTACACTAATAAAAGAGAAACATGCAAATTAACCATCACTCTATCACTCCACTACACCCACCAGCCAATCAGAGCAACTATGCAAATTAACCCAACAAAGATGGCATTTAATTTGCATATGCAGGCGTGGAGCAAAGACTAAAGACGACTGAAGATGGCGGCAGCCAAGAAGCTAGAACGAGCAAGAGGCTTGAGTTGCTCCTGGCAACGGAGGAAACCAAGCTTCCCACCAGCCCTGGACTCCACTCAAGGAGGGGCTGGAGGCCTGGGCTCCACTCTAGAAGCTGGAAAAAAAAAAGGAGGGTCTGGGAGAAGCTGGAGCAGAGAAGCTAAGCCTCGCTGCTGCAGCCAGACCAAAGGCCTGGGTCCTGGGTGCCGGAGGAAATCTGGTGCCGGAAGCCAGGGGAAGGAAGGCCTTTTGCATGAATCTTTGTGCAACAGGCCACTAGTTTATTTATAACAAAAATGTTCTGTCATTTTGACATATGTACATATGTGCTTTATGTTTCTTATTATTTATTTACCACAAGTAAAGGTCAGGAATTGTTATCTTTCTTTAAAATTTTTTTTTACTGTTTCACTTCATTACTGCTTTGTATGTGCTCCATGTGAGTAATGTAGGTGCTTATGTACGTGGGTTCCAACTTACAGCGAAAATCGTGTTATGTCATGCTGTAAGAACAGATCTCCGACATAACCCAAGGACCTACTATATAGTTATTACAGTATTATTGACTACACTAGAGGCCCAGTGTGCGAAATTCTTGCACTGGTAGGGTCCATAGCAGCTGCCGGCTGCCAGATACTCCCTCCCTTCCCCCAATTGGCCCCACCCCTGGTCAAACTCCCAATCCAGGGGACAATTTGTATACTACACTTTAATATATAGGATTCCCTGTGCTGTACTTTCTATCCCTGTGACTTTTTGTAACTACCAATTGTTACTACTTAATCTCTTCACCTTTTTTACCTAACACCTCTTTCCTCTGGCAATCATCTGTCTTCTCTCTGTGTCTATTTTTTTTTTTGTTCTTTTTTTTTTTTCATTTTTTTTAATTAAATCTTTATTGTTCAGATTATTACATTTGTTCCTTTTTTCCCCCCCCCATAACTCCCCTCCTCCCAGTTCCCGCCCCACCCTCCGCCCTCACTCCCCACCCACTGTCCTCATCCATAGGTGCACGATTTTTGTCCAGTCTCTTCCCACATCTCCCACACCCCTTTCCCCCCCAAGAATAGTCAGTCCATTCCCTTTCTATGTCCCTGATTCTATTATAATCAACAGTTTATTCTGTTCATCAGATTATTTATTCACTTGATTCTTAGATTCACTTGTTGATAGATGCATATTTGTTGTTCATAATTTGTATCTTTACCTTTTTCTTCCTCTTCCTCTTCTTAAAGGATACCTTTCAGCATTTCATATAATCCTGGTTTGGTGGTGATGAACTCCTTTAGCTTTTCCTTATCTGTGAAGCTCTTTATCTGACCTTCAATTCTGAATGATAGCTTTGCTGGATAAAGTAATCTTGGTTGTAGGTTCTTGGTATTCATCACTTTGAATATTTCTTGCCACTCCCTTCTGGCCTGCAAAGTTTCTGTTGAGAAATCAGCTGACAGTCGTATGGGTATTCCCTTGTAGGTAACTGAGTTTCTTTCTCTTGCTGTTTTTAAGATTCTCTCTTTATCTTTTGCTCTTGGCATTTTAATTATGATGTGTCTTGGTGCGGTCCTCTTTGGATTCCTTTTGTTTGGGGTTCTCCGCGCTTCTTGGACCTGTAAGTCCATTTCTTTCACCAGGTGGGGGAAGTTTTCTGTCATTATTTCTTCAAATAGGTTTTCAATATCTTGCTCTCTCTCATCTTCTGGCACCCCTATAATTCTGATGTTGGTATGCTTGAAGCTGTCCCAGAGGCTCCTTACACTATCCTCGCATTTTTGGATTCTTTTTTCATTTTGCTTTTCCGGTTGGATGTTTTTTGCTTCCTCGCATTTCAAATCATTGACTTGATTCTTGCGCTCCTCTGGTCTGCTGTCGGGCGTCTGTATAATATTCGTTATTTCAGTCTGTGTGTGCTTAATTTCTAGTTGGTTCCCCAATATAAGATCGAGGGTCTTATTAGTTTTCGTGTAGATCTCATTAAGTTTATCGGCAGCTTCTAAACAGTTCTTGAGAGACCTTAAAAGTGTGGTTCTGAACTCTATTTCTTCTATTGACAATTTTGTCCTGTTTCTTTGTCTCCGCATTTTGTTATGCTTCCTTGGTGCACCCCCTAGTGGTCTTTGTTCGCAGTCTTATAGATAAATCTTGATTGTTGTAGCTAATTCCAGGGAGGGTTTGACCTCCAGGCCAAGTGGCTATGAGAATCAGCTGTGTCAGCAGTGAGAGAACTTCTGTCCTCTAGGGAGGTGCTAATCTAGCCTTTGCCTGAGGCTATCCGGCAAATGCCTCTGTGCAGGGCTTGGGCGGGGCGGGTCGCACAGGATCAACAGGGTGGGCCGGAGAGAGCAGTTATGGCGGCTCTCAGTCCTGTCCCAAGGGGCTCTGCCTCTCTGAGTCCCGGCACCCGCTGCAAAGCTCGGAGAGAAAGCTACACTCGCTCTGACCGAAGCCAGACAGTCCCGCTTCTCCCGTTTGAGTCTGGGTCCCTAAAGACTCGCCCGGATCTGGTGCTCAGAGTCTGCGACTCCCTCCCGATTGAAAACAACAACCGCGCCCTCCGCCGCCAGCCCGCTCCGCGCACTCCGCACCTCAGAACTTGACTTCAGCACTGCGCCTCCTCTGAGTGTCCGTATGCGTTTCTCTTTCCTCCTAGTTGTAGGACTTCCACTCAGCCAGCATACCTGTGGTTCTGGGTGATGTCCCTTCCATTTTTTGGTTTCACTTTTGAAGTAGTTGTTCAAAGCAGCAAACTCCGGCGTTAACCTATCTTGCCCTCTCTGTGTCTATTTTTTTTGTTCATTTTGTTCCTTACATTACACATATAAGTGAAAACATAGGGTATTTGTCTTTGTCTGATGTATTTCACTTAGCATAAGACACTCTAGGTCTAAGTGAAATAAGGTCCATCTATGGTGTCTCAAATGGCAAAATTTCATTCTTTTTTATGGCCAAGGTTATTTTCTAATTATTATATTTTTAGTTTAAGAAATCGATCCTTTTTCAAATATGTTTGGCTATTTATAACTTGATACATTTTAAACCTTTTGATTTTATTAACATATAACATAGGTTTATGTAAGTCAATTCTGTAGTATGTACACAATAATGGACATGAAATCTCTTGTGCATGATTGTGTGACTGGTTATTGAAAGGGTTAAAGAGTATAAAATGGGGCAGAGGAAATGATTGTGCTTAGCAGATATCTTGCAGAAAGCTTGCAGCCTTGAGCTTCACATAGCCACTGGACATCTGGCTCCGGGAGGAACCAAGGACCAGACCCGCCAGTCAAGCTCTGTGCATCAGGAGAGACTGCCTGCAGCCAGCAGAAGCTGATAAAAGCCTGTCTTCCCCTTCAGCCGGTGCTGACTCCTCTTTTTGGACTCAGCCTGCCTGCACCCAGGTGCTTGGAATAAAAGTTCTTTTGATACGTTATGACCTCCTGTCATAGGTGCGCGACCCTGGCCCACTCAGAACCTTTCAGTTATTTCTCTGGACTAAGTCTTGATGGCTGGTTTTCCCATGTGTTTTTTCTTTGCCTGTTTTACTGTGAACTTATCTTCCATAAATTTCTATCCATGGGGTTCTTTAAAGCCTGAACATGAAAGAACCCCATTGAGGATTTGCTTCTGTTTGGGAGGTGAAGGCATTTTAGACTCAACTTTTGGCAGGGCAGTTTCGGACACAGGGGAAATATAAATTCCAGAGGATTCTAGTTCAAGGTGGTGATATAGACCTTGAACTCACCTCCTCTCATGGACACACTGAGTCTACAAGTACATATGGAACAATTTCTCCTTAAAACAAAACAAAACAAACAAACAAAAAACAACCCTAGCCGTTTTGGTTTAGTGGATAGAGCATCGACCTGCAGACTCAAGGGTCCCAGGTTTGATTCTGGTCAAGGGCACATGTCCAGGTTGTGGGCTCGATCCCCAGTGGGGGCCACGCAGGCGGCAGCCAAACAATGATTCTCTCTCATCATTGATGTTTCTATCTCTCTCTCCCTCTTCCTTTCTCTCTGAAATTAATAAAAATGTATAAAACAAACAAACAAACAAAACAAAACAAAAAAACACCTAAAACCTGGCTAAGTGACAACTACACATCAGGAAAGTAAGAAGAAAACCACGTTGAAGCAGGTTAGAGAGGCCAGGACAGGGTCCTGCCATGAACTCATCCCCAGCATGCGCCCCACAACTGGGAGAGAACTCAAAACCCAGGGCTTCTCCAGGACGAGCAAAGGGTTCAAACTCCACATTGGACATTCCAATTAAATTTTTTTTTTAGAGAAAGAGAAAGAGAGAGAGATTGATGTGAGGGAGAAACTATGATTGGTTGCCTCCTTTATGTTCCCAACCCGGAATCCCACTGCAGCCTAGGAATGTGTCCTGATTGCAATTGAACTGGAAACACTTTCGTTTTATGGGAAGATGCTCCAACCAACCGAGAGACCAGGCTGGGGCAGACATTTCAACTTTTAAGACACACTTGAGAGAGGAGCCCCCAAAACATCTAACTTTGAGAACCAAAGGGGCAGGCTACAAAGACCCACAATATGGGGACATATGGGAAACTGCTCTTCAACGGCTGCCGGGCTCCAACTGGCACCCCTGGGCCCAGCTCAGAGGCAGCTATTGCATCCAGACTTAAAGTGAAGGCAACTCACCTGCTTATATTAAACGGTCGGCCTGAGGGACAGGCATGTAATTTAAACACACATATCCAGGAGCCCGCTGAAACACTCTCCAGGACTGACTGGCATGAGGCATCTCTGCACTCCCCTTTGCCTGGCTCCAGAGCACCCCTGTCTCCAGGAAGGGAGCTTTTACAGGCATCTGGCGCCTTGATTTTTAGGGAGGGCACATGGGGGACAGATGTGTCCCATTGGACTGTACTAGTAATGATTGGTGTTAGCCGGAAAGACGCTCATACCACTCTTTCACACCTCGATTTTTACGAGTGCTGCCAGGGAACACCTCGCCATTCCCTGGCTCTGGTTGCCAGAGTCTGGGACATAATCCTGAATTTACTCTCCATGAACACTGTTCCCCAGAATGTAGTAACTTAAAGTAAATGTGCAATGTTATCTGTTTAGTTGATACCTGGTTATCAGAATGATTTATTGAAGTTCCTGGAAGACAAGTTGCCTCTGTGCTAGCGATGATCAGAATCGGCAGCCCCAGAGAGCCGAGTGCCGAGCAGAGTGTAAAAGACATATTAGGAATGTGAGGGAACTGTCCACTCCAACTTCACTTTTGACAGCTAAGGCATCCCGTGACAAGGCAGAAATGCCTTGAAAGTACACTCAAAATGTTAGAGTTGGCAGATAGGAAGATATGAGCTGGGAGAGGCTGAAGAGGCAGCTGGGGTTTGGAGGAAGCAAGTGTGAAACATGACTAACTGAAAATAGACCACGCAGTTGGCAGCCCCCTGTCTGAGCTGGAAAAATTCAGAGCCCTGCAGGGTGTGGTCTAATCGGCGGCATGACACCTAGGTGAAGGAGCCTTAGAGCTTAAAGATACATTTTTGTAAGACATAAGGGAGGGGGTGACGAGGTCCTTGTCTGGGGGCATTCCAGCCAAGCGGTATAAAACCTCTAAACGCCTAAATATCTGGGCACTCGGTCTGTCTCAGCCAGCTGAGTTGCCCACTCATGTCTTATCTGAGTATATTTCTTTCCTACAAATAAATCCTGCCCTGCATTGGCTATAATTTTTGTCTCTGGTTTGAATTTGTTCCTACAAGAAAATATGAAATATTCGAGACAAGAACTGGAGGTGCAGAGTACTGTCTCTGGCCCGAGGTTATCTTCGGTTGGAGACCCCCTGGGCCACCGCTGACAGAGATGCTGCAAGACCTCTTAATGCAACTGCTGACTGGGTAGGTACTGTATTGCCATTGTGTGGCCTTCAAAGCTAATAAAACTGGTATTATGCTAAGCGAAATAAGCCAGTCAGAGAAATACAAGTATCACATGACCTCACTCATATGTTGAATCTAATGAACAAAATAAACTGATGAACAAAATGGATCCAGAGACATAGAAACATGGAACAGACTGTCAAATCTCAAAGGAAAGGAGGGTATGGGTTGGAAGAGACTAACCGAAGAAGTTATATGCATATATGTGTAACCCAAGCATGTCAAACTCATGGCCCACAGGCCGTATGCGGCCCACAATGAATATTTTTATGGCCCAGACAATATAATGGTATGTAAAAAAGGTTTTAATAAAAATTTTGTAACTTAATTTTTACAATATCCTGTTATACACAACTAGAGGCCTGATGCACGAAATTCGTGCAAGGGGTTCAGCCCTCACAGCAGTCTTGGCTGCTGCCTCAGCCCTTGCAACCCCAGCTGCCTCTCAGCCCTGCCCCCCGCCCACTGGTCATTCTGGAAGGTCATTCTGCCATCTGGTCTAATTAGCATATTAGCTTTTCATTATGTAGGATTATTAATAATGAACTACAACGTTCGCTAATGGCTGGTTACTATAATCATGTTGCATTCATTTCCCTTACATGTCTTACACGCAGGTGCACCATTTCTCTCCACTAATACTAGCAGCGAATATTTTAGCAGCTGATTGCCTAGTCATTAGTCTAGTTAAACACCACAAAATTCTACTTCCAGACATATATTTGATAACAGTAGTTTTCAATGTTCACCATATAATGGACATCTTGGGAGTTATAAATAGATACATACACACAGAATCTGCCACTTAGCGATGAATCTGGGGACCAGTCAAGGCAGTGAATATATGTACACACACACACACACACACACACACACACACTTTAGGTTATTATGGCTATAGTTGAAAAAAAAACTTCTCTATAATGATTGCCCAACTTCTATATAACAAGTGCCCAAGGAGAAATTTATAAAGCTATTCACTAAATAATGTTTTTAAAGACCCTGAAATGGAAAATAACCAACCTATTAGTAATTAAAGGGAAAAATTGTTATATCAGAACATAAAACACCTTACAGCAGCCAAATTAATAAACTAATCTATTGGTGTCAGTATCACTATGGATGAATCTCAAAATAAGATAGAGGATTAAAGGAAAGCTTTTTAGAAGTATAACTATATGTGTGAAAAATTTAAATCACAAAACAAAATCATTTTGTTACCAAACTCAAGATGTGGTTGTCACAAGATAGTTTTATTTAGTTGCAGCAAGTAAAGGACACAAGGGATTCACACCCAAAGCTCTGTCTCTCTGAAAGGAAACTTAGCCATTGTTTATATACACTATTTGGTCAATTAATTACATGATAATTTCTTCTTTGCAGGTGGCCACACTTATCAGGTGGGGTTCCTATCCAGCTTACCCTGTTTACAGCTGGTCTGCAAAAGACTGTTACATGTTAACATATAGCAAGAATAGCATTTTGTAAAAACTGCTCAGATCTTGAGACCCCTGTTCTATCTATACATATCTTTTATGACTAGAATAGAAAGTAAAATAAAATCACAGAATATTGCATGTGTGGCAAATCCCTGATGGTGGTTAATTCAAAGTAGTAGGAAGAATAATATGTGAAAAAATAAGCTTTGGAAATTCAACCTTATCTGTATTGTTTTATAGTTTGAAAAGAGTTATAATGTAAATATGAAAGATATATTTATATTCACTATTTATAATACATAGGTCCTTGAGGGTGGGCTAGGCTATATTTCAAAGAATAGAGATAGAGAACATTGTCACATTTTAGTGAAAAAAACCTGGCAATCACTATATGAACCAAGTGATGAAAGGTTAATATCACCAATCACATTATGTTGATACCATGTAATCTCATATAAGGCAAGGAGAAGGTCACTTCAACTCAGTTGATAAATTTTTGGCAAAAATATAACAGAGTGTAATCATGAGAAAAATATCACAAAGGCTAGATTAGAGGGTATTCTACAGAATATCTGGCCTGACTCTTCAAAGCTACAGAGGGTCATGCAAAATAAGGAAAGGACCCAGTAAATTACTGGAGGTGTGCCTTTCCCATTGTCGTCAGTGGGGCCTGGCTGAGTGGATGCAGCTGTCAGCTGTGACCAGTGGTGCCCCTAAGGGGCAGCTTCAGCTAGTGTCTTCCTGGCCAATGCACCAAATGTTACAGCAAAGTAACTAAGAGATGGGGATACAGACCATCAAGCACTCGAAAGATGCAGAAATTCACCTTTATTCCAAAGCAGTGCAGCTGGCTCAGGGGAATTAGTTTCCAAAAGCTGAGAGCCTCTATCCTGCTGTACCCAGACTTATATAGCCCCGGATTCTGCTTCTTGCTTCTGGGTCTCTGTGTGGGTTTTTGTAAAAGCTATTTGTCTGAAAAGTAAGTTATAACAGACCCCTGGCTGACACAGCAGCTAACACCTGGGTACCTCGTTTTGGTTCAAAGCCTCTGCAACTTACTGTAACAGAATGTATATCTGCACGGTACAGTAAGTGAGGACTAGGCTGATTATAGATAAGCAAACATCCTGTTACTGCCAGGGTTGGGTTAAGCTGTCCTTACACGTCAATAAATAGTAGAAAGCCTGGACAACAGAGAGCCGAGCACATACTTGATTGTTTTCACTGTAGAGCAATAGTCAAACTATTTTTCCTTTTAGGTTTAATATTGCTATTTATAAGTTAATGATATTTCTTTTGGAACCCCCCTAACTGCTCAAATTATCCAAATTACTATATCCAAATTTTGATCTAATAAATAATATAAATATAAATATAAATATAAATATAAATATAAATATAAATATAAATATAAATAAATATAAATATAAATATAAATAAATATAAATATAAATATAAATATAAATATAAATATAAATATAAATATAAATATAAATATAAATATAAATATAAATATAAATATAAATATAAATATAAATATAAATATAAATATAAATATAAATATAAATATAAATATAAATAATAGTCTTCCCTGATGTTCAAGGAGTACAGAAGCTTGTATATTACCCTCTATCCCTGAGGCAAATAAATTAGTTTCTGTAGGATTGGGATACATTCACTACAGTTTGGAAAATTGATACTATTGACCTCTTCCTTTCCTTAGAGTTCAGCTCTGTTGTCCCACAAGAGGTATCTTTCTAAATTTCTCCATAAAGGATGAAAAATTAAAGTGGTATACTAATTAAAATTACTATTTGTTGCCCTAGCCGGTTTGGCTCAGTGGATAGAGCATCAGCCCACAGATTGAAAGGTCCCGGATTTCATTCCAGTCAAGGGCACATGCCTGAGTTGCAAGCTCAATCCCCAGTAGGGGGCATGCAGGAAGCAGCCAATCAATGATTCTCATTATTGATGTTTCTATCTCTCTCTCCCTCTCCCTTCCTCTCTGAAATCAATAAAAAAATATACATTTAAAAAAAATTACGATTTATTTAAGCATAAACAGCCTAGCAATTTCTTTCAAAACCTTTGACAAATGTGTTAATATCAATTAAATAATTTACCATTCAGTTGGTATTTAGAAACAAAAGCTACACTTTTATATCAGAAGATTTGATTCTTTTATATGGGTGTGCTCCAAAGACCTTAAACAACCTTACTCTTTTGATGAAATCTTGAAAAAAAATTTGTGGTTCGATCCATCTTTAAAGTTCTGGCAGTGACAAGTCTTTGAAATTATTGGAAAGTATTGATTTTGATACAAGTTTATCATTTACCTCTTACATGCATGTACAGAGCATATAAGTATACAGTTCCCCAGTCACAACATGAATTCTATTGTTCACGTCTACTTTTGATGGTAGTTGTCAGAGAGCTTAGTAATTCTTCCTTTTGGAAGCATGGAAATCGCTATGCTCTGACTTGTTATCTCTTTCATTCCAACATGCTAACCATGTCCTATTTCCATTCTCTCATTTTTCATTTCTTCATCTACCACAATCTGCTTTTAATCTCTTCATGCTTCCTCAACCCATCGTGTATGCCATGTGTTAACCTAAAAGTAAAAGGCAGCCCTAGCCAGTTTTGCTCAGTGGATAGAGCATCAGTCTGCGGACTGAAGGGACCAGGGTTTGATTCCGGTGAAGGTCACATGCCCAGGTTGTGGGCAGGTCCCCAGTAAGGGGCGTGCAGGAGGCAGCAGGTCAATGATTCTCTCTCAACATTGGTGCTTCTATCTCTCTGCCCCTCTCCCTTCCACTCTGAAATCAATAAAAATATATTGTAAAATTAATAAAAATAAATAAGTAAAAGGCAAAAGCGAGAGTCAACAAGCATTTGAAATCCAAAAGAATAGCAATTCAGAAAGCACTGATTTGGATTTGCCAAAGAATATATGTTCATAACTCATAGACACAGACAACAGAGTGGCAATGGTCAGATGAAAGGGGGTGCAGGGGGTGGGTGGAGGTGGGCAAGGGGGGGAAATGAGGGCATCTGTAATAGTGTTGGCAATAAAAATAAAATTAAAAATAATGTATTTCAACTCTAATTGAAAAATAAAAAAAGTTAAAAAAAGAAAGCAATGATTCAGAGGATACTCATATGATGTTTCAATTAGGAGGTGAGGATATAGAGTATTTATGAGAATGAGATGGAGAATAATTACATAGAGAGAAGAAAGGAATTTTTATGGGTATGTTAAGGAAGACATTTCTATAGATGGAGATAAACTACAATAGTGATGCTAAGTCTAAAGGATGTCTAATTTTCAGATGATAGTAATCATGTCTCCTTTGGTTAGCTCTGCAAATGGTTGAAATTCAATGCTGCTTTATGCTCAAAGTTATTGTGAGGTTGTAACATTCCAAAGGTTTGAGGAGTAAGACAGTAAGGCAGTTCCTCTGGCATGACAGTTCCAACTCCATTTTGAAGTGGCTCCATACACCTGTCACTAATTTCCCTAAGAAGTATTAAGAATCTACACTAATAAAAGAGAAAAATGGTAATTGGCGTACGACGCTACACTTTTCATTGGCTAATCAGGGCTATATGCAAATTAACTGCCAACTAAGATTGGCAGTTAACTGCCAACTAAGATTGGCAGTTAACTGCCAACAAGATGGCGGTTAATTTGCATATGTAGGCACAATGCAGGGAGGCGAAAGGGAAAGCAGGAAGAAGCCCCCTGCCACTGACAGTGATCGGAAACCCAGGGGGGGAGCTGAGAGCTGGGGGGCAGGGCAAACGCGGCCCTGGGGTCGCCTTTGCCCTGCCCCCCAGCCATGATCGGAGAATCAGGTACCTTTTCCGCCCTGGCCAGTGATAGCAGGAAGTAGGGGTGGAGCCAGCGATGGGAGCTGGGCACGGTCGAAGCTGGCAGTCCCAGGAGCTAGGGGTCCTTTGCCTGGGCCTAAAGTGGAGCCCACGATTGCGGGGCCACTGCAGCTGCGGGTCCCCGCTGCCCGGGCCGGACGCCTAGGCCAGAGGCGTTAGGCCTGGGCAGGGGCGGAGCCTGCAACCGCGGGGAGCTGGGGGTCCCCTGCCCAGGCCTGATGCCTGGGCCAGAGGCATCAGGCCTGGGTGGGGGGCGGAGCTGGGGATTGGGGGGATATGATGGTCCCCTTGCCCAGGCCTGAAGCCTGGGTCAGAGACCTCAGGCCTGGGCGGGGGTCAGAGCCAGTGATCGGGGGGAGACAGGGATCCCCTGTCCAAGCCTGACACCTCTGGCAGAGGTGTCAGGCCTGGGCAAGGGGCCGATCCTGCGATTGGAGGGTGATGGGGGTCAACGCCTGAGGGCTCCCAGTATGTGAGAGGGGGCAGGCTGGGCTGAGGGACACTCCCCCGCCCACCCAGTGCACAAATTTCGTGCACCGGGCCCCTAGTTTTATTATAATCATAATTATAATAAATCATAGTTGGCAGTTAATTTGCATATAGCGCTGATTAGCCAATGAAAAGGGTATCGTCGTATGCCAATTACCATTTTTCTCTTTTATTAGTGTAGACTAGAAGCCTGGTGCACATAATTCATGCATGGGTGTGGTCCGTAGCCTGGCCAGAGATTGAAGGGTGAGCATCTGGTGTGGAAGTGCAGGTCCCAACTGACCTCTGGGCCCTGGGAAGCACCGGGGCCCCTGGGCACCTGTGCACCCTCCTCCACCTGAGTCATGGCGCCCAAGTCCCCACACGAAGTTGCAGTGAGGGCAGCTGGACACCACAGGCCGGGGCACAGCGTGGGCCTCTGGGGTGCCCAGAGGCTCCACACAGAAGCTGCACAGGCAACACACTCTCTCCCAGCCAGTCTCACAGACCGTCTCCTGTACAAACCCACGGGGAACCCGATTGGCCCCTGTGGTCCTGGCGGCTGTAGCCTGGCTTACCCGGAAGAGGCCACTTGGGTGCGGGGCAGGGTCCTCGCAGGTGCCCAGCACCAGAGCGTGGGGGCTTCCCGGGCACACGAGCTCTGGCGTCCTGGGGGAGGGTAACAGAGGGAGTGAGAGCAAGCTCGGAGATCACTCCACATTCTCACTGAACCTCCAGCCCCATCACCCCCTCCCCCAGGTAGCTGGCAAGAGGTCACAGCTCTCTGCCTGGGTGCTACACAAAGTTGGTCACCATCACCCACACCCATTTCCCCATCCCAGCCCAGGGCTTGGCCCATTTTGGGTGATCAGGGCCTGCCAGCCACTGGTCGCCATCTGCAGGATGATTGGGCCCCCACTTGCACCCACCTTGGCCTGGTGCCACCCGCTCACCTGCACCATCATCCCACCATGGTCCCACTCTCATTGGGGCCCATCGAGGCTGGAGTGCCTCAACTGACGCCCACTGCCAACACCATGTCACTAACTCCTGCCATGTTCTGTGCCACCTCCTGGTGGTCAGCACATGTCATCGTGGGTGGTTGAACTCTGGGTCAAACTCCTGGGTGAGGGGACAATTTGCATGTCAGATTTGTATTATATAGGATTTAATACTAACCAGTGATGGAGAGACCACTAACCAAAGTCAACAGATTGAAATGGATGTTCTAAATGATACTTGATTCATTTAAAATGACATCATTCGGCAAACCATTTAACTCATTCTCATATTGAAAAGGGAAAATGTTAAGCAAGTTGATATCTAAATTTTCTTCCTGCTCTAAAAGTATATCAAAAACTAAATTTGCAATAATCCTGCTGTTCCTGTTCATATTGTTCTCACCTTTTACATAAAGATTTATTAGCCATCTACCACCTATACTAGCCTTGGACTCTGCCCGCGAACCTGTAGCCAATCCAGCCAAAATCCTGCTGCCCCGTCCTCAGACCTGCAGACCTTAGGACCTCCACCTCCAAGGGTACACGGCTCCTGCAGCAGTAAGTGCAACTTCACCCTCCCTGGCTGCTGAATTCCGGACACCTTAGTTGTGCCTTCCCAGCGCACAGGCCTCCTGAGCCCACTGCCCCACAGGCCACTCTTGGGTGCCTTGTGAGCCCCCGCTGGGTGCGCTCATATCCAAAATAAAAGTGCACAACCCTGGCAGTAGAAATTGGGATTTCCCCCTTCCTGGCTGCCTGCCCACAGACACCGTGGGTCGCGTGGCTTCATTGCAAGGGCCCCTCTGAGTGTGCTGCCCTGGCAAATGGCCCCCTGGTGTCTCTGTGTGTAGCCAATGGGAGTGCACAAGTCCAACCAAGGGCTCAAGGCCCTGGCAGCAAAAACTGAACCTTTCCATTCAGCAGCTGCCAACCACCAGACACAACAGTCATGCCTTTCCAGTGCACAGGCCTCCTGAGCCCACCGCCCCAAAGATGGCTCTTGGGTGCTGCTGTGAAGCCCTGCTGGGTGTGCGTGTATCCAAATAAGGGTGCACGGCCCCAGCAGTAGAAATTAGGACTTCCCCCTTCCCAGCTGCCTGCTCACAGACACTATGGTCACACGGCTTCAGTGCAAGGGCCCCTCTGAGTATGTCTCCCTTGCAAACAGCTCCCAGGTGCCTCTGTGAGCCCCCACTGGGCATGCGCGAATCCAACCAAGGGCACAAGGCAGCAAAAATTGCGACTTCCCCCTCCCTGCTGCTGACCTCTGGACATTGCAGTTGTGCCTTTCCAGCTCGCAGGCCTACTGAGCCCATTGCTCCTACAGGAAGCTCCTAGGTGCCTCCTAAAGCCTCTGCTTATCACACTTGTATCCAAACAAGGGTGCATAGCCATGGCAGTAGAAATTTGGACTTCCCCCTGCCCAGGTGCCTGCCCACAGACACCGCAGTCACGTGGTTTCAGCATGCAGGCCTCCTGACTCTGCAACCCTCACAGGCAACTCCCTTGTGCCTCTGTGAGCCACCACTAGGTGCACTGGTATCCAACAAAGGGTGCAAGAACCTGGCAGCAGAAAATTGGACTTCCCCTTCCTTGGCTGCCAACTTCCAGTCACTGCAATTGCACTGATCCAGCATGAAAGACCCCTGAGCCTGCAGGCAGCCCCCGGATGTCTCTCTGAGCTGCTGCAAGGCACAATCCAAGCTGGTGGCATCCAGTCCCAGTGGTAGTGCCACTCCAGCACATGGGCCCCCTGAGCCCATTGCCCCAACAGACAGCCCCTGGGTGCCTCTGTAAGCAGTCACTGAGCATGTTTATCTAACCAAGGATGCATATCCACTAAAGCAGAAACTGGGACTTCTCCCTCCATGGAGCTGGTGGCACACCACAATTTCTCCGATCAGGTGTGTGGGCCCCACAAGCACACACCCCTGGCAGACAGTTCCTGGACACCTCTGTGAGCTGCTACTGGGCGTGTTCCTCTACAACCAAGGGCACATGGCTCCCTCAGCAAGATCCATGACATCCCCCTCCCGGCTGCCTACCTCTGGACACCTTGGTGAGTTACTGAGGACTTGCCTCCCTGGACAAGGTCACATTGTATCAGCTACAGACCCCGAGATTCACACATCCCCAGCTGCTGGCTCCTGAACCCCCTTGTGATTCAGAGAGAGAAATCACTTTGGCCAGAGTCTCACTGCCTCAACCACAGGCTAAGAGACACCCGCCCCCCACTGTCACGGGCTCCAGGACCCTCATAGTAAGTTTCATAGTGACACTAATCCACAACACCAGCCAAAGTCAAAGTACCTGAGCCTCAGGCCACGAGACTCCTTCTTCCCAGGCCATGGACTCTGGGAACCAACAGTGAGTACATAGCAGTGAGACCTCAGGAAACCTTTTCCACAAGAGCTGGAAACACAATCACATCCAAAACAGCTTGCACAACAAAACCGAGGGTGAGTCACACTTCCAATCCGTGATGAGACTTCATACACAAATAAGTAACATTCAAGACCCAACTACATCAAGAGAACCAAATAGCTCAAGTAGGTAGCTCTGCTAGATCACCAAGCCTAGGAGACATGAGAGACCACACCACTGGGTCCCCAAAATCACCAACTACATAGCACATCCCCCAAAAAGAACCTGGGTAGCAAAGCAGTTATATCTAAGACATAGAAACAATTAAAATGTTACAGCAAAAATGGGGAGACAAAAATAATCCCAAAAGGAAAGAAAAGGAGGCAACAACAGAAAAGGAATGAAATGAAATAGAGGCAAGTAATGTGTCAGAGAAAGAATTCAGAGTAATGGTCATAAGGATGCTCAAATGGTTGAAGACAAATATTTACAATTCAATGAGAATTATAAGGAGCTGAACGAGAATATCACCAACATGAAAAGGAACCAAGAGGAAATGAAGAATGACCTAGCTGCAATAAAGAACACAATGGAAGACTTCAGCAGTAGAGGAGAAGAGGCTGGGGACCGCATCAGCAAATTAGAAGTCAAGGTAGGAAAAAAACACATAAACACAGCAGCAACTGGAAAGAAAACTTAAAAAGCAGTGGGACAGCCTAAAAAAGCTTTGGGACAACATGAAATGAAACAACATCCACATAATAGGGATACCAGAAAGAGAGGAAGTGGAGCAAGGTATAGAAACCCATTGGAAGAAATAATGACAGAAAACTTCCCTGATGTCAGCAAGAAAAAAAACCACAAAAATCCAAGAAGCACATAGAGTCCCAAACAAGATGAACCCCAAAAAACCAACACCAAGACACATAATAATTAAATTGGCAAACATCAACGACAAAGTATCTTAAAGGTGGTCAGAGAGAGACAGAATGTTTCTTACTAGGGATCTCCCGTTAGAATATCAACTGATTTCTCAACAGAAACACACCAGGCTATAAGGGAATGGAATGAAATATACAAAGTGATGTAACGCAAGGGTCTGAATTGAAGAATACTGTACCCAGCAAGCCTATCATTCATAATTGAAGGTGGAATCAGGAGCTAAGAGAGTTTATTACCACTAAGCCAACAATGCAAGAAATGATAAAGGGTATGCTAGAAAAAGAAGAAATATCAAGAAAATAAGGAACACAAACATAAAGAATAAAAATGGCGGCAAACAAGTACTTATCAATAATAACATTAAATGTAAATGGATTAAATGCTCCAAACAAAAGACATAGGGTAGCTGAATGGATAAGAAAATGTGGCCCATACATTTTCCATCTGCAAGAGACTCACCTCAGAACAAAGGACTCACACAGACTGATAGTGAAGGGGTGGAAAAAATTTTTCAGGCAAATGGAAATGAGAAAAAAGCTGGGGTTGGAATACCTATATCTGAAAAAAATAGACCTCAAAGTAAACGCCATAACAAGAGGAGGGCCACTTCATAATACTAAAGGGAATTCAACAAGAGGATATAACTCTGGTATACATATATGCACCTGATACAGGAGCACATAAATACATAAAAAAATTTCTTGAAGATATCAAAGGAGAGATCGACAGCAATACAATCATAGTAGGGGACCTTAATACCCCAATGACACCAATGGATAAATCTTCTAATAAAAAATCAGCAAAGAAACATCAATCCTAAATGACTAACTAGGTCAGATGAACTTAATTGACATCTTCAGAACATTTCACCCAAAATCCATAGAATATACATTATTCTCAAGTGCACATGGGACATTTTCAAATATAGACCACATATTAGGACACAGGCAATGTCCCTTAAAATTTAAGAAGATAGAAATCATATCAAGCATCTTCTCAGATCACAATGGCATACAATTTGAAATCAACTACAATAAAAACAATGAAAAAAATAAAATGCTATTAAACAGTGATTGGGTTACCAAAGAGATCAAAGAAGAAATAAAGAGAATTCTGGAAACAAATGACAATTAAAACACAACAATCCAAAATCTATGGGACACAATGAAAGCAGTCCTGAGAGGGAAGTTTATAGCTCTACAGGCCTGCATAAAAAAAAAAAAAAAAAAAAAAAAAATGGTAATAAATTATCTAACCTTGCAACTTAAAGAATTACATAGAGATAGAGAGAAACAAGAAAAGCAATGTGTAACCAGAAGGAAGGAAATAATAAATATCAGAGCAAAAATAAATGACATAGAGACCAAAACAACAATACAAAAGATCAATGAAACCAAGAGCTGGTACTTTGAGAGGATAAAAAGATTGATGAACCTCTAGCCAGGATCACCAGGAAACAAAGAGAGAGTACCCAAATAAACAAAATCAGAAATGAAAGAGGTGCAGTAACAACCGACCCCACAGATATATAAAGGATTGTAAAATAATACTACGAACAACTCTACTCCAACAAACTGGACAACCTCGATAAATGGACATATTCCTAGGAAAACACAAGCTTCCAAAACTCAATCAGGAAGCATAAAAAAACCTGAATAGGTCAATAACTATGGATGAAATTGAAACAGTACTAAAAAAAAAAACTTCCAGCAAACAAAAGTCCTCGGTTGGATGGCTTCACAGGGGACTTTTACCAAACATTCAAAGAAGAACTAAAACCTATCCTTCTCAGGCTATTCCAAAAAATTCAATAGGAAGGCACACTTCCAAGCTATTTCTATGAAGCCAACATTACCCTAATAACCAAAACCAGATAAAGATAATACAAAGAAAGAGAATTATAGGCCAATATCCCTGATGAACAAAAATGCTAAAATCCTCAACAAAATCCTAGCAAATTGAATCCAGCATTACATTAGAAAGATCATACACCATGACCAAGTGAAATTTATTCCAGAGATGCAAGGCTGGTACAATATCTGCAAAAAATAAACATGATATACCATATAAACAAATTGAGAGACAAAAATCACATAATCATATCAAGTGATGCAGAAAAGGCATTTGACAAAGTCCAACACCATTTTGTGATAAAAATGGTCAGCAAAGTGGGAATAGAGGGATCATACCTTGTTATGCCCAGAGTTTGGGGTCCCCAAGAATCAACCACCAGGGAGCCTCTTCCGATGCAAAAAACAAAGAGTCTTTATTCAAACCCGGGTTTGGCTCCCAGCCTCTTTACCGATGTAGGGCGAGACGAGGGAGAGAGAGAGAGAGAGAGAGCCCCAGGAGAACAAAGATTATATAGGGCTAGTCATTTGGGTGGGCTTAGGCAAGTGACGTGGGTTACAGAGACTGGTCACTTTGCTCAGGGTCTTTCAGCAGGGTCTTACAGCACAGTGGTCAGGAAGTGACCAACACATTCTAAGGTTTGAGCCATCCCTCACTACATCCTGATTGGTCAGCAGTGATGCATAGGGAGCCTTGTTAGGGTCTTAGCTGTGTTCCTTGAGCTTCATTGGTCCACTCAGGCGGTTGTTGGGGGAGTAAGGACATTTCTGGCATTCCTGTGGTCACTCCCGGGGGGGGGGGGGGGTCAGGCTGAAGACCCAGCTCTACAAGTATGGGGATAGTCAGTTCTGCTTTGTTCTTTCAACCTCAACACAATAAAAACCTTATATGACAAACCTACAGCCAACATCATAGTCAATGGGAAAAAACTAAAACCATTTCCCCTAACAACAGGTATGCCCTCTTTCACCAGTCTTGTTTGACACAGTACTGGAAGTGCTAGCCATAGTGATCAGACAAGAAGAAGAAATAAAAGGCATCCAAATTGGAAAAGAAGAAGTAAAATTGTCAATATTCACAGATGACAGGATATTATACAATGAAAACCCTAAAGACTCTATCAAAAACTGCTAGACTTAATAAATGAATTTGGCAATGTAGCAGGATACAAAATTAACACTCAGAAATCTATGGCTCTTCTATACACAAATAATGAACTCACAGAAAAAGAAACTAAAAAAAAAAAAATCCCATTTACCATTGCAACAAAAAAATTAAAATACCTAGGAATAAGTTTAACCAAGGAAGTAAAGGACCTGTACTCAGAAAATTATAGGATGCTGAAAAAAGACATTGAGGAAGACATAAACAAATGGAAGAATATACTGTGTTCATAGATTGCTAGAATAAACATCATCAAAATGTCCATACTACCAAAAGCAATCTATAGATTCAATTCAATCCCCATTAAAATACCAACAGCATATTTTAAAGACCTAGAACAAACTCTCCAAAAATTCATCTGGCATAAAAATGACCCCGATTAGCTACAGCAATATTGAGAAAGAAGAACAATGTTGGAGAGATCATACTACCAGATATCAAGTTATATTACAAAGCCACGGTTCTCAAAACTGCCTGGTACTGGCACAAAAACAGACACATAGACCAATAGAACAGAATGGAGAACCCAGAGATTGACCCAAGTCATTATTCTCAATTAATATTTGACAAAGGAGGCAAGAGCATACAATGGAGTCAAAATAGTCTCTTCAATAAATGGTGCTGGGAAAATTGGACAGATACTTGCAAAAAAATGAAACTAGAACACCAATTTACATCACACAAAAATAAATTCAAAATGAGTAAAGGACTTAAATATGACAGGAAACTATAACAATCTTAGAAGACTTCATAGGCGGCAAAATATCAGACATATGTCATAGCAATATCTTTATTAATACAGTTCCTAGGACAATGGTAACTAAAGAGAAAAAGATTAAAAACAAATGGGACTACATCAAAATAAAAAGCTTCTGCAGCAAAAGAAATCATCAAAAAAACCCAAGAGAGTCCACTGCATTGGAGAACATATTTGCCAATGTTATCTAATAAGGGTTTAATCTCCAAAATTTATAGGGAACTCATACAACTTAACAAAAGGAAGAAAAACAATCCAATCAAAACATGGGCAAAGGACTTAAATAGACACTTTTCGAAAGAGGACATTCAGAAGGCCAAGAGACATATGAAAACTTGTTAAAGTAACTAATCACCTGAGAGATGCAAATCAAAACAACAATGAGGTACCATCTCACACCTGTCAGAATGGCTACCATCAACAAATCAACAAACAACAAGTGCTGGAGATAATGAGGAGAAAAAGGAACCCTCTTGCACTGCTGGTGGGAATGCAGACTGGTACAGCCATTGTGAAGAACAGTATGGAATTTCCTCAAAAAATTAAAAATGATATGCTCAATTAATATTTGACAAAGGAGGCAAGAACATACAATGGAGCCAAGATAGTCTCTTCAATAAATGGTGTTGGGAAAATTGGACAGATATATGCAAGAAAATGAAACTAGATCACCAACTTACACCATACACAAAAATAAACTCAAAATGGATAAAGGACTTAAATGTATGGCAGGAAACCATAAAAATTCTAGAAGAATCCAAAGGCAACAAAATCTCAGACATATGCCCAAGCAATTTCTTCACTGATACAGCTCCTAGGGCACTTGAAACTAAAGAGAAAATGAACAAATGGGACTACATCAAAATAAAAAGCTTCTGCACAGCAAAAGAAACCATCAACAAAACAACGAGAAAAACCACTGCATGGGAAAACATATTTGCCAATGTCATATCTGATAAGGGCCTAATCTCCAAAATTTATAGGGAACTCATACAACTTAACAAAAGGAAGATAAACAATCCAATCAAAAAATGGGCAAAGGACCTAAATAGACACCTTTCAAGAGAGGACATCCAGAAAGCCAACAGACATATGAAAACATGCTCAAAGTCACTAATCATCAGAGAGATGCAAATCAAAACAACAATGAGGTACCATCTCGCACCTGTTAGTTTGGCTATCATCAACAAATCAACAAACGACAAGTGCTGGAGAGGATGTGGAGAAAAAGGAACACTCGTGCACTGCTGGTGGGAATGCAGACTGGTGCAGCCACTATGGAAGACAGTATGGAGTTTCCTCAAAAAACTGAAAATGGAACTCCCATTTGACCCTGTGATCCCACTTCTAGGAATATATCCCAAGAAACCGGAAACACCAATCAGAAAGGATATATGCACCCCTATGTTCATAGCAGCACAATTCACCATAGCTAGAATCTGGAAACAGCCTAAGTGCCCATCAGTAGATGAATGGATTAGAAAACTGTGGTACATCTACACGATGGAATACTATGCTGCTGTAAAAAGGAAGGAACTCTTACCATTTGCAACAGCATGGATGAAACTGGAGAGCATTATGCTAAGTGAAATAAGCCAGTCAATGAAGGAAAAATACCACATGATCTCACTCATTCATGGATAATAGAGACCATTATAAACTTTTGAACAATAATAGATACAGAGGTAGAGCAGCCTCAAACAGATTGTCAAACTGCAGCGGGAAGGCCGGGGAGGGGTGGGGGGGCAGGAGGGAAGGGGGTAAGAGATCAACCAAAGGACTTGTATGCATGCATATAAGCATAACCAATGGACATAAGACACTGGGGGGTAGGGGAGGCGAGGGGATTGTCAAGGGCAGGGGAAAAAAAGAAACACATATGTAATACCTTTTGTAATACTGTAAGCAATAAAAAAAAATTAAAAATGAAACTCCCATTTGACTCATTAATCCACTTCTAGGAATATATCCCAAGAAAACAAAAACACCAATCAGAAAGGCTATATGCACCCCTATGTCCATAGCAGCACAATTTACAATAGCTAAAATTTGGAAACAGTCTAAGTGCCCATCAGCAGATGAATGGGTTAGAAAACTGTGGTACATCTACACAATGGAATTCTAACTTGCTGTAAAAAAGCTTGCTGCAACAGCATTGATGGAACTAGAAAGCATTATGCTAAGTGAAATAAGCCAGTCAGAGAAAGATAATATCACATGATCTCACTCGTATGTGGAATATAATGAACGACATAAACTGATGAACAAAAATAGAACCAGAGACATAGAAGCATCGAACAGACTGCACAACCTATGATGGAAGTCAGGGGATGTGGGTGAAAGAGATTAACCAAAGGACTTGTATGCATGCATATGAGCAAAACCAATTGACACAGGCAGTAGGGGGAATGAGGGCTTGTGCTTGGCAGAGGGGATGGCGGGGGAGAGGTCAATTGGGGGGGAAAAGGAGAATCATGTAATACTTTAAACAATAAAGAATTTAAAAAATAAAAAATAATAAAAATTTAAAAAATAAAAAAGATTTATTAGCCATCAACTATGGAGTCTGGTTTTGTTATTGCACTAAAGGAATCTGTTTGCCTGTGCTTATCAAAGCCCAATAAAACATTGTCAGAAGTTTGCAGCCAAGAAAGTAAGGGTTAATTTTTAGAAAATCACCTACCCTGGAAACAGATAGGCTAATTCTCAAAGACATGGCTTCCCCATGACTTCCAGGGTATGCGTTAATATAGGAGAAAAAAATCATTAATTCTGGTGATTAAGGGAGTTAGAGTGGTGGTCAGGGTTTTGATGTCTACTGATTGGTTGCTTCTAGGGTAGGGAGTAGTTGATCAGTGTATCTGGCCCTGAAGTCAGTCTTGGTGTCACTTCATCTGGTTTCATCACTTTTCTGGGCCAGGAGTTGACACAAAACTGAGGTCTAGCTGTTATCTCTAGTTTGACCTAAACTCTCTTTGTGGTGAACAGACCCAAGGCTTGTCCCAAGATTATTTGATGATGGTCAGAACCTTGTTGTCTTGAGGGTTTAATGCTTAAGGGAGTGGTGTGCAAGGGAGAAGGAGGCAGGTAAGTCAGCGTGCTATAGAAAGCCAGTTTGTATCACAATGAAAGAAAGGAGAAAATGCCATATTAAAGAAGTTTCTACATGATCACAGGTGTGGTTAAGAAAAATATTAATATTGTGTGTGAGAGTCACACACCTCTTTATGCAGTAAATTCTTTTTGCCAAATGCAAAGTGCAAATGCATATAATTTAAATAAAGTTCACTAAATGTAATACACGGATGACTGTGGTGTATGCATGTCTTCATATTATACAGAGGAATAGGCTTCATAGATGATCACTGCTACTCTCACAGATGAGTTTGGGTTTTTGTCTCCTGATATAAAAGAATTTAGAACTGGGACACTGATAAAAGCAAAGGCAGATTTATTGAGGCTCTGCAGAAGGTGAGCACACACAGAGAGTCTCAGGTTCTGTGCACCAAATGTGGCGCTTAGGGGTTTTTATTGCTCGGGAACATGGAATTTGGTGGGGTTAACCAATCAGAGTGTAGGTTAGCAGGGTTTTTCCTTTTATGGAAACTTATGTCCGGGTATATGTCAGCATAGTGCTTGTTCTGAGATTGTGCAGCACGTATTATGGGATGCAGGAAGGGAGTTTCCCAACCAGGTATTGAGCTTTTCTCTGTGGTTTGTGACTTCAGATCTGGAAAACAATCTTCAAAGTAGTCATGTTAGTTCCTGGACCATTGCTTTCTATCTACTTATTGATAACTGCCATTGTTCTGCAGGGCTTGACTCAGGAGAGCGATTTGGGGGAACATTTTTTCTACCTGTTTTAATACTTGTCTAAGCAAGCAACTGCTTTATTGTCTATTGAAATATAATTTGGAAAGAATATTAAATTTTTATGGAATAATACATAATTTGAATTTTGCACTTCATGACCATAAATAAATAGGCAAAGTTCTACCTCAGTTGTTATTATTACTATTATTATTATTATTATTATATTATTTGGTTTGTTTTGTTTTAAGAAAGAGAAAAGGTATACATAAATTAAATTTTAAATGATACAAGCATTTTTTAAAGCATATACTATATCATTGACATGAAGAGAAGGGATAGTAACTGGATACTTTTATATTTATACATTAATGAAATCCACTGGGAAATTACTCAAATTTGTGTCATTTTGTCTGTAAAAGTGTAAACACTTGCTTGGCAGAGTACTCGATGGAATTGACCTAATAATTTTGTTTGGCATAATAAATTTGCATTACTTTTCATCTCCTTGTTGTTAAAATCTTGAACCGACTTTAATTCACCACAGATTTTAGAGGAAAATATAAACCTTTGGAAATAAGATTCTTTATTCATTCAATTTGAATAGGTATACAAGTGAGTTGTCACTTTATAAATGCTCTTTGTATTAAATGAAAAACACATAATTTTGAAGACATGAACAGCTAATACAGATATATTAGTAAAATAAAAGGAGACCTTGTACAGAACCATCAGAATTATGTGTCATGAAAGGAAAATAAGTTAACTTAATTGTCGGCATCTGAGGTCTACAAAAAATGCAAAACGTAAAAAAAAATGACCTCAGCAATATTAAATGGAGAGTAGGACACTGACTTCGGCATTGTGCATTTCTAAATTACTTGGTATGAAGGAAAATAAGGTTTACTAGTGAGTGTAATAAAAAGACTAATATTGTTCTCAACTTTTGTTGGGTGTACCACAAGCCTACTACATTAGCAGTTTCAGGTTTTTTTAGTATCTAAGAAAAAGAAAGATTTGAAGGAAAATAAAACACGCAAAACTGCAAATACACAAAAAGTTGGGAAAACGTCCAATATTTTGACAGTCTTATGTTTATTAAAATAATTATTCTTAATGTATTTAGATTTTCTTATTTCCAAGTATAGATCATTCTTCTTCATATCTAGCCTATGTAACTTAGTGTAACAAAATGCAAATATTGAATAAGAAATTCAAAGTGGATTCCCCTGTTCTCTCAATGGAACTGATCAATAAAATCCCCCCCCCCAAAAAAAATTATATATAGAAAAACCTGGTTCTATGAAGTAAAATAATGTGATTATAAAATTTCTCTCTGACCTCAACTTTTACTAATTTCTTATCTATTCATCCCATTCTTTCAAACAAATGTCTTTACTTTTTCTCAAGTATTCCAGACATCTGTATTGGCTCTTCCTTATGCCAGAATATTGCATGTCTAATTTTATCATCTACTTCCAATTCTGCTCTAATATTCCTCCTCAATAGGATCTACTCTGACTTGCATATTTAAAATGTCAACTTCTTCCACATTTTAAATTTTCCCATGCTGATTTATTTTTCTTTATCTGTATAGTACTATTCACATTTTAAGTTACCATGTGATTTATTTTTTTATTATGTTTATTGTTAATTGTCTGTTTCTAACTAATCTATACTAATAAAAGCCTAGGTAGCCCTCGCTCCTTCATGCCCTCACACAACATCCTCGTGTCATCACAAGACGGCCACCTCCACGTCATCACAAGATGGCTGCCACAAGATGGCCGGTAGGGGTGGGCAGTTGGGGGAGACCATGCCTGCAGGGGAGGGACGTTGGGGGTGATCAGGCTGGCAGGGGAACAGTTAGGGGCAATCAGGCAGGCAGATGAGTGGTTAGGAGCCAGCATTCTTGGATTGTGAGAGGGATTAGATACAGGATGGATACAATCAATTATCCTGAAGTGGGAGTGTTATGGATTGACTGTATCTCCCCCAAAATTAATAGGGTAAAACCTTGATGTCCAATGTCACTACCTTTGGAGATGGGGCCCTTAATGAGGTAAATAAGGTTACATGAGGTCATAAAGGTGGGTCCTAATTAAATATGACAACTGTCTTCCTACGAAGCATGTGCACATGGAAAAGGTAATCTGAGGATACAGTAAGAAGGCTGTCATCTACAAAGAAAGAAGAGAGGTTTCTGGAGAAACCAAACCACTGGCACCTTGATCTCGAACTTCCAGAACCAAGAGACAGTTAATTTATATTGTTTAACTCACCCAGTCTGGAGTATCCTATAATGGAAGCCCTAGAAGACTAATACAGGGAGTATGAAACGGGTTATATTATCCAACATTTATTCTATATAAACAGTGATAATGTTCACACCCTTATTATTGAAGTCTGTACTCTTGTCAGTTATTTAGAAATTGGAAGGATTTTTCACACTCTCAGGGAAATCCATATGTTTCTGTCTCAAGAAACTTTGAATAAAGGAATAAATTAATTATCTGCCTTCTTGTGTTAGATACTTTCTGATATTGAATGGTGAGTAATGGATTAAGATATATTACTTAGATGTCTGATTATAATTCCAATGACTAGATATTTGAATTTTAAATATTTAGAGTACTCCCTGTGTACAGAATAGCATCATTCTGTATAAAGCTATTTTTCGCAAAAAAAAAAGATATAACAGAAAATTTGTGCATTCCCAAGCTTTTCTCCCTCTTGAACACACACAAGCATACACACCAAATTTCTGTACCATCACTGGCAGAAATGATTTGTACAGTGGGGCAATGATGTAATACTCACATTCTGTGGAACATGGAAAATTAACAACAACAAAAAACTGTACTAATCCATCAGAAATTTTGGACAATGCCCAGAATGTTTTCATGTGGAGATTTGTAATATTTATTGGGTAACTATTTATCCATGTTTGTATATTTATTTTAATATGGTAAATATTATAGCAAATTTATTGGCCAGATAAAATAATCTGGTTGATGGAAGGTATCTACAATGAAGGAAATAAAAGGAATAATTGAAGGCAAAGTAAAGACTAATAGTCAATAAAATATATTGGATAATCCTATATAATAAAAGGGTAATATGCAAATAGACCAAACGGCAGAACAACCAATCAAAGTGTAATATGCTAATGATATGCTAAGGCTGCTCAACCACTAGCTATGACGTGCACTGACCACCAGGGTGCAGGTTCTCCAACGGGTAGGTTAGCTTGCTGCTGGGGTCCGGGCAATCGGGACTGAGTGAGATGGGCTGGACATGCCCTGGAGCCCTCCTGTGGTCGCTCTTTGGCCTGATCATGCACCAGTGGGGTCCCTTAGCCTGGCCTGTGCCCTCTCACAATCTGGGACCCCTTGGGGGATGTCAGAGAGCCAGTTTCAGCCTGATCCCACAGGCCACTCCCCTTGGGAGGGTGCCAGATGCAGGGCTCATGCTGGCGAGCACTGCTGCGGCAGTGTGAGCTTCTCCAGATTGGCACTGATTGGGCGTGAGCCCTAGGCAGGCACAGTGGGGCCAAGATGAGCGGTAGGGGCAGGTAGGAGATGCAGGCGGCATTGGACTGCAGGTTTCAGCCCGATCCCTGCAGGCCACCCAGAGGGACCCCACCCATGCATGAATTTGTGCACCAGGCCTCTAGTGATAAAATAAATGTTAATAAATAATAATTATACTGTGTCAACTATCATGTTGGATTACAGGAAGAACACTGTTGAAAGCAAGTCGTTTTTCAACTATATGCGCAAAGACATTTTACTGACATTTTCAGGGCACTGAGATCACCTTTTATTCTGAAAACAGTACTTGCTGAAGAGCACAGTATTTGTTCGCCTTTCCCTGAGGCTTTAATGGAATAAATTTATTTTGATAGTGTCTTCATTTTTTCTTCATTTAAACTTCACCTGTCTACTGAAGTATGAGTGAACTTTTGCAAAGAGACTTGTCAAATATTCAGAAACCCAATTACTCTTGTTATTAGTGCACTCACACCACATGAGCTTGAATGTGCCTATCAGAGTTGCAACGAAGAGAAAGAAACCAGAAAAAAAAATACCCCAAATGAAACCTTTAGTCAATGAACAGCAGAGAAATTAAACTATTACTGTAATAGTTACTATTACTGCAGGAAAGTGAAATTCAGAGCCCAGTGTTTTTCCAAAATATTATTTTTATAAATACTGTGACACAAAGAGCATATTCTCACATCCAGAATGATGGAAAGCAGAAGAATACACAAATGAGATGTAAAAAAAAAAACAGAATATAATTAATATCTGATAAAGGCAGTACAAAGAGCCAAAGAAAAAGAATTCATCCTAATCTAGTAAATATCAATTGTAAGTTTAGAGAAAAATATATATCAAAAAAACTTCTTTAGGTAGGACTTTAAGGAAGTATTGGATTCTGATAAGTAGTAGTGGATTTGGGGATAAGAAACTGATAGTAGCTAAGGGGGGAAAAAAAACAAAACAGAAAATTGCTTGATGTGTATAGTACAGTTTTGTTACTTTTTGCTGCCCAAGATTGGTGGTAAGTAGGGTGAGGCCACATTTCAGAACTGACAGGAGGTCAGATATTAGCCCTCCCCCAACCCTTTCAGTAATTCCTGAATTTTGTGTCCTAAACTTGGGAAACTGAGAGCTTCATCTGGAGATTTTGAATGAAGAACAAAGCCATGCAGAGAATCAAGAAACAGTTTAAAATCCATATCCTTGAGTTGCATTCTTCTCTATTCTCCTTAGTTAGTCATTATACTTCTACTTCTTTTCAGTCTTCCATTTGCTGAAATTTTCATGCATTCATCAATGCTATTAGTCCCTTTTTTGTAATAGGTTAATATATTTGTATTGCATTTTGCAGGGGTACCAGTAGAAAAGGTGATAAATATATATGGAAATCGATTATGATTAAATAGTTTCTAATCCATGAAACTTCTACCTAATTATATCACTTAAATAATATTATCAGTAAAAATTTATTGCAAGATCATTTTAATAATTGTAATATATATCCAATGAATGTAAAATACTTTACTTAAGCTACTGGTTTTGGTAATTTTAGACTGTTTCTAAACTCCTCAATTTAATATGACATTAGGATGCCTATCATTATACATAAAAGGTTTCTTATAAAATTAAGTACACTATATGTTTAAAAATAAAATACAAGGTGAAGTGACAAATAGGGCACAGATAACTGAAGGATCTTGATATATATTGCCAAAGTTCCTTCCTGAAGAATTTTGTAATTTCCATTGCTAACCTAAAAATGTGCTGTGGTCAGTTGTGAAAGTCAGTCGTGTACTGCAAAACTCTAAGGGATTTATTTCCACCACAGTCTATATCAGGGGTGGGCAAACTTATTGAGTCAAGGGCCACAATGGGTTCTTAAACTGGACCGGAGGGCCAGAACAAAAGCATGGATGGAGTGTTTGTGTGAACTAATATAAATTCAAAGTAAACATCCTATACTAATAAAAGAGAAAAATGGTAATTGGCGTACGACGGATACCTTTTTCATTGGCTAATCAGTGAGATATGCAAATTAACTGTCAGCCAAGATGGCGGCTGGCAGCCAGGCAGCTGAGAATAGGAGGCTTGGTTGCCCCAGCGATGGAGAAAGTCAAGGATCCCCGCAGCTGCAGGGCTCTGAGCTCCTGAAGCAACAACTCCAAAAGATACAATGTTTCAATTATAGAAGCTAAAAGATGGCGGTTAATTTGCATACTCAGGCTCCAAGCAGAGCGAAGCCAAACAGCCCTGGAGCAGCAGGGCAGAGAGGCCTCAGGGCCTGGGATCAGCAGAGTCGAGAGGCCTCCTGGCCCCGAGATCAGCGGAGGCCAGAGTCGGCCCAGCCCCGCAATCAGGGAGGCGAGAGTCGGCCCAGCCCCGCGATCAGCAGAGCCTAGAGGCCCCCCCAGCCCCGGTTATCATCCGAGCCGAGAGGCCTCCCGGCCCCGCGATCAGCGGAGTCGGAGGCCCCGTGATCAGTGGATCCGAGAGGCCTCCCAGCCCAGGTGATCAGCGGATCCGAGAGGCCTCCCAGCCCAGGTGATCAGCGGAGCCCAGAGACCTCCCAGCCCCGGTGATCAGCGGAGCCCAGAGGCCTCCCGGACCCATGATCAGCAGAGCCGAGAGGCCCCCCCAGCCCCGGTTATCATCCGAGCTGAGAGGCCTCCCGGCCCCGTGATCAGCGGATCCGAGAGGCCCCCAGCCCAGGTGATCAGCGGAGTCGAGAGGCCTCCCAGCCCAGGTGATCAGCGGAGTCGAGAGGCCTCCCAGCCCCGGTGATCAGCGGAGCCGAGAGGCCTCCCAGCCCAGGTGATCAGCAGAGTCGAGAGGCCTCCCAGCCCCGGTGATCAGCGGAGTTGAGAGGCCTCCCAGCCCAGGTGATCAGCGGAGTCGAGAGGCCTCCCAGCCCCGGTGATCAGCGGAGCCGAGAGGGCCTCCCAGCCCCGGTGATCAGCGGAGCCCAGAGGCCTCCCGGACCCATGATCAGCAGAGCCGTGAGGCCTCCCAGCCAGGTTATCAGAAGCTGAGAGTCCTCCTGGCTAGAGATCAGCGGAGCCGAGAGGCCTCCAGGCCCCAGTTATCAGCGGAGCCGAGAGACCTACAGGCCATGGTTATCAGCAGCCGAGAGGCCTCCAGGCCAGGGATCAGGGGAGCCGAGAGGCATCCTGGCCCTGGGATCAGCAGAGCAGCGAGGCCTCCCAGCACAGGATCAGTGTGACAGGGTGTGGAGCCCCAACCCTCTCATCGGCCCTGCTCTGTGTGTGACAGGGTACAGAGCCCCAACCCCCTAATGGGCCCTGCTCTGTGCATGACAGGAGTGGCTCTGCAACCTCCCTATGGACCCTGCCTTGAGTGTGACAGGGGGCGGTGCCCCAACCCCCCAATCGGCCCTACCCTGAGCGTGACTGAGGGTGGCATCGCAACCTCCCAATCCGCCCTGCTCTGTGCATGACAGGGGGCGGTGTCCCAATTCCCCAATTGGCCCTGCTCTGAGCCCGACCAGGGGCTGCACCTAGGGATTGGGCCTGCCCTCTGCCACCCGGGAGCAGGCCTAAGCCAGCAGGTCATTATCTCCTGATGGGTCCCAGACTGTGAGAGGGCACAGGCCAGGCTGAGGGACCTCCTCTCCCAACCCCGAGTGCACAAATTTTTGTGCACCGGGCCTCTAGTCATTACATAAAAGGGTATGGTCTTTTTTTTTTGAGTTTTATTCATTTCAAACGGGCCGTAGTTTGCACATGGCTGGTCTATATCAATGAAATCCCCAGGAAATAAAGATATCCATGTGAGATTTTTCTATCTGATATTAATTTGTGAGGTGAGCCCCTAAATGGATGATTTCTCTCCAGGTAGCCAAATAGCACAGAATCATTTATTAACTAATATTTTTCTTACATTGTAAGAATTGTCTTCTTTATATTTAACACTAGTGGCCCGGTGCATGCAATTCGTGCATAGGGGGAAGAGGGGTTCCCTCAGCCCAGTCTGCATTCTTTCCAATCAGGGACCCCTTGGGGGATGTCCGACTGCCAGTTTAGGCCCGATCCTGAGGACATCCCTCTTGCAATCTGGGGCCACTGGCTCCTATTCGCTCACCTGCCTGCCTGCCTGATTGCCCCTAACTTCCCTCCCCTGCTGGCCTGATCTCACCCCCAACTGCCTCTGCCTCAGCCCCCACCACCATGGTTTTGTCCAGAAGGAAGTCGGACATCCAGAAGATAGCTGGTTGACCCAGTCTAATTAGCATGTTACCCTTTTATTAGTATAGGTAGATTATAAAGAATAGGATTGCTTAAATGGGCGGAAAATCCTTTTGCAGTAAGAGGAGATGCTCTTCACAGACAAAATACATAATCCCTATACCTGGACTGAGAGCCAGCCATATGCACTATACTGCCAAACTGCTCATTAAAAAATTGAACCTCTTTCTTACACCTTACACCAAACAGCTGTTGCCCTTAAAACCCCTCCTCAGCCCCCACTTTAGGTTCTGCCTTCGCAGTTCTCCACTCAGTACCAAATACTCTGCCTCCTAGGCAGCCATTGGCTCCTCGCACTTCACCCAGATTTGGTTCTTATTGGTTGGTTTCTATGCCAGTTAGCATCTCTGGGCCTATCTTCAGGCCTGGTTAGAGAGGCGGGGCTGATTAGCATCCCCGCAGAGGCCCAGAGAGAAAGAGAGGCACAGCTGCTGGCCAGAGCGGGAGAGATAGAGAGGCAAAGGCTAATCAGCAGCTGCCATGGAGACTACGGATCAGACCCTGCATCTCTCTCCAGGCCTCTCTCTGGGCCTGATCCACAGCCCCCTTAGCAGTCAGTGCTGGGTTGCCACTCCCGCAGCGGCCTCAGTCAGTGCTGGGTTGCCACAGAAACCCAGCACTGACTGCAGGACTGACTTCCCATGGAGCCTTTGGTCGTTTTGGATGTTATGAACCCTGGGTTTTTATATATTAGAATATATAAATTGAATCTATCTTTCCTGGGTAGGAATGACCTCCAAGATGCCCATGCCTTAATTCTTAGAACTTAAGCATATGCTGCTTTATATGTCAAAATAGACTTCTCTTATTAAAACTAAAATCTTAAATGGGGAAATTATCATAGATTGTCCAGGTGAGCCCAATGAAATCAAAAGGTCCTAATAAGAAAGAGGCAGAATGATCAAAGTTAGAGAAAGGCGTAACCACGAAATCAGAGAAAGATTTGAAGATGTCGTACCACTGGCTTTGAAAAAGGGTGGAAGAACCAATTGACATTAAATGAGAATCTACTGCACAGGCAGCCTCTGGAAGCTACAACAGGAAAAGTATAGATCCTTCCCATAGTATCCAGAAGGAACGCAGCCCTGCCAACCCTTTTTAGACTTCTCAACTCCAGAGCTGTAAGAAAGTAAATTTGTGTTGTTTTAGCCACAAAATCTGTGACAGTTTGTTACAGCTGTAACAGGAAACTAGTATACTGTGTTATTAATTCCATTCGATAAATGCTCCAGAGGCACACTATACTACTTCCATCATCGCAATTAACATTGTGTTATAACAATTGCCTACTTGCTTTTCAATGCACCCAATTCGCAACACCAAGCAAAATGGTAAGCTCTTCAAGCAAGATTTTCTCCATTCAGTAGTTTATTGTCTATGCTTAGTGAAATATACACTGTGGGCAATAAATATTCACTAGATGAATCATTTAATAGGGCTTTTTTTGATATGGTACAAGAAGTCTTTTTCCTTAACTTTATTGCAAATTTTTATTATTCATCTTGAAACATAACCAGTATCATTTCAAATGTTTTCTGAAAAGGAAGTAATCAGTGTAGAGAAAATTTATAGAGAAATGTTTGAAAGATTTTGTTTATACACTAAAATTTATCATTGAATCAAAAAGGTTCAGAAATCTTTAAATTACAAGGGAAACTTGTGGCCCTTAAATTTTTTTCATGTATTTTATTTTTGTCATTTATTTATTTTTCCAATGAAGACTATAAGAAATAGTAAACTTTCTTTTCATGTGCTAAGTGGAATGATTTGTTTCCCTCTCTCATTGTAAAGAAAGTTTTGCTTTTCTTTGGAACTGCTATGGGCTGGACTGGCGTGGGTTGTGTTTTGATTGAGGTTTATTTTGTCTTCTCTTAAACAGGTAAAATCTCCAAGTGACCATATTTCCATTTTCATTTCATCCACCATAAAAGGTTCTATCCAATCTTCAACTTATCTACACTAACTATATAGGATCTAATCATTTGTATGATTATAAATGTAGGGTAACAATTTTCTGAACATATATTGCATATAAAACTGTATATGTTACAGTTAATCAAGTGAAATAATTCATTGTTCTAAATAAGGACTATAAAACAAACTTCAAATTGATTACCGGTATAAAGCAAAGCTTTTGATGTCTACAGTTAGGCTTATATCTAGCCACTTTACCAGGTGCCTTAATTTTGACAGTTTCACATTTTATTTATTTGTTTTTTTACTTTTAGATATCACCTTTACTTACAAAATGTGATAATTGTCTAATGCAGTAGCGTTTTATATACCTTATTGCTGTGGCTTCTCCTTTTCACAGTTGTATGTTGTGCCGCTGCAAAGGTCACGACTCTGGTGCTCAGCCTGGGCCAAGCTCCTTTGTTTCTGAGGGGACAGATTCTCCCTTATTGCGGTTTCCTCCTCTCCCTCTCAGCACCCTGGCCTGCCACCCCTCTTGGGACCTCGTTGCCCTTCCTGCCGGTCTCCAGGTGTTTTCTATCCTTTCTTGCTGTAAGTCGTCTCCTCAGCTGAGCCTCATCTGCCAATTCCAGGTGGATGTTCTCCAATTTAGTTTTATTTCTAGCCTGGCCCTGGGACGAGATGCATGACAGGTCTGCTTGTTTGGCTGCCTTTTCCCCCTTCTCTCTATATAATTGTTTCAGATGTAATTTTTATAGTTTTAAAAAAGCAATGGCAATTTTTAAAGGATTTGTAGAGAAACTCTGTTATAGTCATCAATCCCTACTATAAAACATTTATATTTTATATTAGATCTTCATTTTTATTTTAAATGTTGTCATATTTAAATATGAAATCAAATGGTTAAAGAATGATGGCTCCATTATTTTATTCAGCAGGCATTACTAAATTCATATCATATGCCAATAGCTATCCCCAAATTATTCAGATAAAAATATCTGTCATTCTCCTCAGGATATTCACAGGCTACTTGACAATTGCAATATAGAAATTGCTATGATCAATGTTACTGAAAATGCATCTCAGAATATGACTCTAACTCTGGACCAGCAGGAGGGCAGGAAAGGTATGGGAATGTCTTCCCTGACTCTTTCCTGTTCTCTTTTGTGTGTGTAATACCTGTACTGTCATCTACAGTAAAAAGGTTCATTAAGTGATCATAAAATTATATTGTAATTCTTTTTTTCTGAAATAAAACTTAATATTCTAAATAATTATCTTGAGTGTTTTTAATTGCAATAAAGTGAATGTTTAATTTATTTCATTCTATTTACACTTTTTTTTAATCCTCACCTGAGCATATTTTTCCATTGATTTTTTAGAGAGAGTGGAAGAGAGAGGGAAAGACAAAAATATTGATGTGAGAGAAACACATTGATTGATTGCCTCCTGAATACGCCTTGACCGGGGTCCAGGCCGGGGAGGAGCCTGCAACTGAGTTACGTGTCCTTGACCAGAATCAAACCTGGGACCCTTCAGGCCGACTCTCTATCCACTGAGCCAAACCAGCTAGGGCTATTTTATTCTATTTTCAATTCCCTTTTATATTACATTGATGTTTCTCTCTTTCTCTCGTCTCTTCCTCTCTCTCTCTCAAATCAATAAAAACATATTTCCCGGGTAAGAATTTTTTAAAAAAGTATTTTCCAATATTTTTAACATTCTCATTTTTGAAATTGAGTCAAAGAATAGATATCATAGCAGCTTTACCACTGAGATAACTGAGGATTAAGGAACTTGAATACCATGATCAACTTTGCTTAAAAAAATTAGAGTAGCCCTAGCTTGCTTGGCTCAGTGGATAGAGCGTCGGCCTGAGAACTGAAGAGTCCTGGATTTAATTCCAGTTAAGGGCATATGCCCAGGTTTCAGGCTTTATCCCCAGTAGGACGCGTGCAGGAGGCAGCCAATCAATGATTCTCTCTCATCATTGATGTTTCTATCTCTCTCCCTCTCCCTTCCTTTCTGAAATCAATAAAAATATTTAATAAAAAATTAGAGTAATTTATAGAATTTATATTGAATTATGACTACCTTTCCTGATATTAGTTATTATTTATTTGTACTATATTTTGCTTACAAGTCCCAATATACATTTGTACCTAAGTAGTTGTTCTTTGGAGAAAAATGTGTTAAATATACATCTAATATATTAATATATATTATATATACATACCAGGTATAATACATGTACTACATATACATGTAATGTGATTATACAGATATAAGTAGATATAGTTATATAGACACCTACAGTTGAAAATAATAAAGATAAAAAACTTGTATAAAACTGAATTTCTCATTTTCTCTCCCAGATCTAAACCACCTTTCTCATAGCAGTTATTGGTACATTAATCTTTCAGGACTCAGAAATTTTGGAGTTGGCTTTGATGTCTCTCTTAATATCATACCTCACATCCTTTCTATCAGAAAAGAAGACTCTGTATTCTAAATCTAGTAAGCCAAACACTTCTCACAACCTTGGTCCCCCATGTAGTCTATCCTCAGTGCAGTAGCTATGGTATTCCTTTTTAAAATGTGCATCAGATTAGGATACTCCCCTGAATACAACTCATCCTGATTTTTAATTTAATTTGAATTCACTTCAAGGCCCCAATCTTTCCCCCTCGCTACCTGTGATAGCATTTCCTGGTATTCCCTTGATATTTACTCTGTTCCAGCCATAATGGTTTCCTTACACTTTTTAAAACCTGCCAGTCCCACCGTAGGGCCTTTACTCTTATTCTAGCTCTGCTTGTACCACCGTTCTCTCTAATGGTGGTATCCAGATGCTAATTCCCTTCAAGTCTTTGCTCAAATATCAACATTTCAATCATCCTACCTAACAGTGCATTTGCTCTCACATCCTATTCCCCTGATCTTTTTGACACTTAGTTTTGTAACATACTCTACATGTTTAATTAACTTACTATGTTTAGGTGTCCTCAATTGGAATGTAAGCTTCATAAGGACAATCATTTGTATTTGGTTCCTTGACATAGTCCAACCATCTGGATTGTACCTGGCATAATTAGGTATTCTATCTGTATTAAGTGATGAGTACATTTTAAAAGTGGGGTATTGCAATGTGGTATTGTCATACTGGTGCCATTTCTGAAAGAGTAAATGTTTTAACAAAATATTAAAAATTCTGTTTGAAGCTACTTTCAATATGAACAAAATTTTATTTAAAACAACAAAGCATGTCATTCTTTTAATACTATATCAAATATATACCAATTAGACTCATCTGACAATTTTAAAAATTATCTAACTCGATCTTTCTAAAGGTCTAGCAAATGTATTTTGCCCATACTTTATAACCATTTTTTCCTTTTTAAACAGTACAACCTTACAATTGCATCATTTTGACACAGCTTATATCAAGGATAAATATATTTATTTTATTTGTTTTTCCATGACAAAGTCTTTTCTAACTTTTGAATCCAAATTCCTAATGAAAGAAAATCACTAGATTCTGCCTTGGAAAAAAAAATAACAAAGATGACAAAAAGACACCACTTGGTCCTTTGGGTCATATGATCCTTGGCCCTGTAGTTTCATGTAGTTTCAATAGCCATGTCTGCCAAACTGAAGATAGAAAACCAATTTTACCTCCTGCAGTTGCTGCTTAGGACTGTATCACTGAGCATTTGAAAAGGCACCTTCTCAAAACAGCATGGTATAAACTGCTTTCTAATATGAGCAAAATAACCTTGACTCTGAACACCACTTGGGGGTGAATCTTATTCTTTGGACTCTTTGGTTCATTTTGAATGAGTTTTTCAGACAGAGCTATAGATATAATCTCTCTCTCTCTCTCTCTCTCTCTCTCTCTCTCTCTCACTCTCTCTCTCTCTCTCACACACACACACACACACACACACACACTTCCCAAATATAATTTGAGGTGACATTACTCATAATTTTGCATTTTAAATTCAAGTATGTGATGCTTAAAATTGGGCACAAATTATCCCTCCTTTTTTTTTTCTTTTTGTAACCATAATTAACAAAATTTAAAGAGGTTACATTTATTCATGACTGCAACATCTGATTTGCCCTTCGAAGTTTGTGTTTGTCGTAATTGCTAACAAAGCTGAAATATTGATGCTGTACTTGTTTGTTTTGTTTTTTTCCTCACCAAACCCATCATAATCATGCAGCTGTGTGTGTCTTCTACACCAGCACACATTGGTTTTCAATGGAGTCATTTTATAAGGAATTATTTGCTCTATTTAGATGTTTGACTGCTTGACTGATAGCTCTATTTGTCAAATCTTCAAAGGCAGTACTGTACATCTGTTAAAGAGTAGCTTATTTTAAAAATAAAAAGCAATTAGGTAAAACTCAAGATCCATATTAAAAAAAAACACAAATAGAAATACACTAAATTTAATAATAAAAGTGACTGTTTTAAATTAGGAAACACCCAGGTAACTTTAAAATTAATGAGAAAAGTTGCCCAGCCGGCATTGCTCAGTGATTGAGCATCAACTTATGAACAGGATGTCATGGTTCGATTCCTCATCAGGGCAGTGTGAGGCGTGCAGGAGCAGCCAATCAATGATTCTCTCTCATCAAAGATGTTTCCATTTCTCCCTCAACCTTCCTCTCTGAAATCAATAAAAATATTTTTAAAAAATTAATGAGAAAATTTGATGAAGTTTCTGGCTCCAAGATGAATATTTTTTAAAATTATACTTTACACCATTATAGCAAACACACACACACACACACACACACACACACACACACACACACACCATTTAAAATAGCAACCAAATTTTAAAATACTCAAGTATCAACTTAGCAAAGAAGATATAGGGCCTATATATAGTATGCTATTAAGAGACAACATAATATCTGAATAAACTAAAAGGCATATTATTCTTGGATTAACCAAAAAACTTACATCCATGCTAGAGGCCCGGTGCACAAATTCATGCACCAGTTGGGTCCCTCGGCCTGGCCTGTGGGATCAGGCCAAAACTGGTTCTCAGACATCCCCTGAGGGGTCCTGGATTGTGAGAGGTCACAGGCCAAGATGAGGGAACCCCACCAGTGCACGATCGGGGCTGGGGAAGGACACGGGAGGTTGGCCAGTCAGGGAGGGACTTTGAGACGATTCCAGGGGATGGCCGGCCCATCTTGCTCAGTCCCCATCGGCCAGACCCCAGCAGCAAGCTAACCTACCAGTCAGAGCATCTGCCCCCTGGTGGTCAGTGCACATCATAATGAGTGGTTGAGTGGCCTTAGCATATCATTATCATATTATGCTTTGATTGGTTGAACGGCTGACAGGACAACCAGACACTTAGCATATTAGGCTTTTATTATATAGGATGTTCATTGCCTGTGGACACATGGTGGTGAAGGCCTGGGGTGGGGTGGGAACCGGGTGGAGTGGGGCAAAGGGGGGAGAAGGGGAACATTTATAATACTCTCAACAATAAAGGTGCTTTTTTTAAAGTTAGTAAAATTTCCACATGAATTTATTACTGGATGGGGTCTTGCCCAAGTGTGTCTGCTTCAGGCCAGCCTATAGTGTGTGGGTTCTTGATTTCCTGCAGGAAAGATTTCAAAATGTAAGTCCAGGTACCTCAAATTGAAATAGAATTTCTTACAATTAGATAAAATGAACTTAAAGTTTAACATTTTACCAATCAAACAGCTTTAAAAATTACCATAAATATTAAGTGAGGGTCAGTTTGTCACCTTATAAAACCACTTTAATATTTTGATAATCACAAAAGCATACTAAACAACATTAGAAAGTGGATAATATAGTACTTAAATAAAGTTAATATTAATAAATAACTACAGGAAGGTTAATAAACACTTAATACTTTTATCTTACATGACATAAAAAATACACTACAGTCTGATTAACAAATCAGATGCCAAAAATTGAGCAAATCTTGCATGGAAATCTAAAAGACTACATTTATAAGAAAAAATAATAATTTATTTCAAGACTATAAAATTATAAGCTACAAAGTGAATATATGTAAATGTTTTCTTAGAATGTTTAAACATAACTGTGAAAAATAAATCATAAACAAAGTCAATATAAAAATATACATGGGTAAAATATTTTTAATGCAAGTAACAAAAAAGCAATAATTCTGCAATAATTTAGTACAGGGAAAACCTTTGCTAAATAAACAAAAATTATGAATAGCAGAACAAACCTAAATGGTCAAAATGTATGAATATTTTCAATTTAATAGTAAGGGACATGCATATTAAAAGTGAATATTAACTATGGCTATGAAGTTGGCAAAATTTTTAAATGACTATGCAAACTATTATTTGGAATGTGAATTAATTTTGTGCATAGAAAAGTTTTCATTTAAGGCTATATGAAAATATCTATTAATATTTAAAATTCTTAAATGATCATATATAACAATTCTACTCCTGAGCAGTTATGCCTTAGGAATAGAGAAACTGCCAATTCCTAAGAATATATATGTATATATATATTGCAATATTCATCTAAGAGGACAACAGGAAACAATTGATAACTGGCTGACTGTATTATGATATATTCAACAAATGAATTACTACATATTTACATAAAAGGATCAATTGAGCTTATAAATGAACTAGGGGCCCGGTGCACGAAATTCGTGCACTGGGTGTGTGTGTGGGGGTGGGGGGGTGTCCCTCAGCCCAGCCTGCCCCCTCTCACATACTGGGAGCCCTCAGGCATTGACCCCCATCACCCTCCAATCGCAGGATCGGCCCCTTGCCCAGGCCTGACGCCTCTGCCAGAGGCGTCAGGCCTGGGCAGCGGACCCCCAGCTTCCCGCGGTTGCAGGCTCCGCCCCTGCCCAGGCCTAACGCCTCTGGCCTAGGCGTCCGGCCCGGGCAGCGGGGACCCGCAGCTGCAGCGGCCCCGCAGTCGTGGGCTCACTTTAGGCCCAGGCAAGGGACCCCTAGCTCCTGGGACAGCCAGCTTCGACCGTGCCCAGCTCCCATCGCTGGCTCCACCCCTACTTCCTGCTATCACTGGCCAGGGCGGCAAAGGCGCCTGATTCTCCGATCATGGCCGGGGGGCAGGGCAAAGGCGGCCCCAGGGCCGCCTTTGCCCTGCCCCCCAGCTCTTAGCTCCCCCCTGGGTTTCCGATCACTGTCAGTGGCAGGGGGCTTCTTCCTGCTTTCCCTTTCGCCTCCCTGCATTGTGCCTACATATGCAAATTAACCGCCATCTTGTTGGCAGTTAACTGCCAATCTTAGTTGGCAGTTAACTGCCAATCTTAGTTGGCAGTTAATTTGCATATAGCCCTGATTAGCCAATGAAAAGGGTATCGTCGTACGCCAATTACCATTTTTCTCTTTTATTAGATTAGTAATATATCAAATAATATCATTTTACTGAGTAAAGAAACCTACATAACATATGCTTAAATTATGCTCCTTCCACCCCATTTTTAGAAGCAAAAATGTGTGGGGTATATCTAAATATGGGATATATAAGAGAGAAACATAGGGAAGGTGTATATAATAAACTTTATTATGGCATGATGCATAAAAACACACATGTGGTCCTATGTATGAAACATGTGCAGTGTGTGTGTTTATGGATAAATGGATGTGTGGCAGTATGATCACATAAATATTTATCGTGCTGTTAGATAGTACAAGGGTCTCAAGGTCTGGATGGTTCTTACCAAATGCTATTCTTGCTAAATGTTAAAATGTAGTACAGTGTTTTGTAGACTCAGCTGTAACCTGATGAGCTTGACTAGAACCCAACCAGCTAAGTGTAGCCAACTCTCAAGAAATCAACATGCAATTAACTAAATAGTATATATAAGCAATGGCTAATATCCCTTGGGGAAACAGAGCTTTGGATATGAATCTTTTATTTCCTTTACTTGTTGTAAATAAACAAAGCTACCCAAGGACAACCAGGTCTCATTCTTGAATAGAACACCCCAAACAGGGTACCCCTTGAATTCGGTGACAATGCCATTCCAGTATGTTTACCTATCATATGCTTAATATTTTTTATATTTAAAAATTTTAATGACTTTATTCTTCTTATTTAATCAGAACACATGGAACTATTTTCATTGTGGAGAGAAATTTATTCACATGTAAAAAGTTTAATGTTATAAAAAGTGTAGTCACAAAATAATTATACTGTTTTATTTAACTCCTAAAATGTTTTTCACGATTGTTCATTATTTTAATAAATTAGAAATACAACGTTCCTCTATCTTACACTTACATATAAAGTTAATACCTCTAAAAATATATAGATTGTTCATTTCCTTTGAGTTCCTCTGCATTGCTTTATATTTTTTACTGCCCACTTTAAGAAGAATTAGAAGCCTATTTTAATAAATGCAGAGATAATTCAAAACTATAACAACATGACATATTACAAAGACTAATTTGAAGAAAATTTTAAAAAGTTATTAAAATTAAACACATACTTTGGAGCTTTTTAGTGTTTATCAGAATATAAAGTCATTTAGTGCTCATTTCTAGTAAATAAAAAATATGTAGATCTATAGGGATTATATACTTTCCAAACATTAAATATTTATAATATTTTTGAGTTAAATTTTTTTTTCACAAAATGGTTGGTATGTGCATTAAAAACTTACCCCACCAATTCCAGAAACATTTTATAGTACCAATTTATATCTATAATAATATAAGAGTAATATACTAATTAGACCGGACAGCTGAACAACCTTCCGGATGTCATTCTGGACATCCTTCCAGATGAAGCCGTGGCAGTGGGGGCCAACTCAGAGGCAGTTAGGGGCGCTCAGGCAGGCAGCAAGAGTGGTTAGGGGCAATCAGGCAGGCAGGCAAGTGTCTAGGGTCGATCAGGCAGGCAGACAGGCCAGTGGTTAGGAAGCCAGAGGTCCTGGATTGCAAGAGGGATGTCCGACTGCCAGTTTAGGCCCATTCCCTGCAACTGGCAGTTGGACATCCCCCAACAGGTCCCGGATTGCAAGAGGGTATAGGCCAGACTGAGGGACCCCTCCCCCACCCCCCATGTATGAATTTTGTGCACTGGGCCTCTAGTTTATAATATTACCATAATATCAGTAAAGGATAAAAAGAAAAAAAATAGAAACTCATTTTTCAGCATTTTTATAATGACCAATCAAAGTAAACACAATAGAAACATTTAAGACAATTGGATTTCATATCCTTTAGTCAAAACTTTTTCAACTGCTAAATTTTGCTCAATTCAGACAACTTCAACAGAGATCATATTGAACTTCTAAATAAAGTTCTATCTGTAAATGAAAAAAGTTCAGCATAATAACTAGGTATATAATAAGTTAATTAGACTTAATACTCTGAAACTGAAAGTCATTTCTATATCTGAGAGACAGTGAGCTACAGTAATGCTAGTGAATAAAAACAAGATATAAACATTTTTTAAAATATAGTTTTATTGATTTCAGAGAGTAAGGGAGAGGGAGAGAGAGATAGAAACATCAATGATGAGAGAGAATCATCATTCCACATGTGCCCTGATTGGGATTGAACTCTGACCTCCTAGTTCATAGGTTGACACTCAACCATTGTGCCACGTCGGCTGGGCTACACATTTTTGAAATCAACTTGAATTCTTTAATATAATTTAACATGATTTAATTCTTGAATAATGAATCTCTGATTAACACCATGTAACACTCAGGATAAAGCACTTGATCTGAAATACCTGAGAACACAAATTATCAATTAGTTTCACAACTATATGCACAATTAGAATAAAATATTACTGCTTACAAATGCCTTTTAGACCATTAATAGTTTCACAAATTATGTTTCTTCTATATGTTAAACATTTTAGGAAGAAATTTTCTAATATTTTTTCATGTAAAAAATAGTCCCCAATTTAATCAAGATATCCTGTTTGAAATTTAGAATTTATTTACTTGTTTTCTTATTTTTATTTTATTTTATTATACTGCGATAGAAATCTTGCAGCTAAATCTTTGTGAACATCTATGAATACAGGAAGAGATATATAATATGGGAATGAGCAAGGGAAAGAATGAAGAAGCTTTTGGACCAGGCCTGGTATGAGGTGTTATGTGTGGATTGGAGGACTCTCTTTGATCAGTCTGAGAACACTTAAAGCAAAAGTTTCAAGAAGTTGAAAAAAGAAGGTATATTAGATGTTACAGTGAAATAGAGATTGACACACAAAAGCTGTAAAGTAGCAAGTATATATTCACTATGTTCATAATTTTGCTTAATTTGGTCCTATTTAGGTAAAAATTTACTCATTCATTTTTTAATACTTAGAAAACAATAATTACTTGCCATATACCAAATACTCCAATTTTTGAGTATGAACAAATTATTGTGAAGTATTATGAGAATTTGTAAATTTTTGTTTTGGGTGAGCTTTATTAAGTACAATGAGTACAGAGTCCATTTTAATAATTAAACAAAAAAAATGGAAAGATGGGAAATTGTTTTATTTGGAATCATATTGAACTAATATCTTAATAGAGTTTTGGATGATGATCACAGAGTCAGATTAATATACACTAAACTCATATGTATTGAATCTACTGGGTTTATTCCTACATTTAATATGTTATCTTTAAATTATATATATTACAAACTCAGTTTCCTGGGTCAAATTTTAGACCCACTGAATAGGAGATTTTAAACTAAGAGATGAAAAATTATACACCCCTAGGAATCAGCTATTTTACAAATAGAGTCCACCCTATGTTAGGTATAAGGGTCAATATAGCCAAAGGTAAATTGGTCAGGCATGCCCTAAAGACACTAAAATAGAATAAAATGAGCTAAAATAAAATAAGCAATTTTAGTTAAAAAAAGAAGCATCTAAATGTCATGATTATATAATAATGGCCTCAGCTGTGGACACTTGGTGAGATTTTTGGTGTCGCAAATCCATTTTATCCTCTCATTTTACATTGTAAGGGTAATGTTTTTTATTTAACTGGAAAAGGCAAATAAACACTGTTTTGTATCTCAGAATACATTTTTACAAGATCTTATTTTTAAAATTATTCAAAGAGAGAGTAAATATAAACTATAGCAATCGTTTAAAATTTTTGAAAATTTTATTTTCTTACATAAAGCTTGATTTTAGCTAATGAATTTTACACGGCAAGGATAAATGCAAATGGTCTTTTGCAATACAAATAACATGATATTGAGCCAAGAGTTCATTCATTCACATGATTTTGCTGGGGTACAGGGACACATTCTGGTATGCTTTTGACAGTGCACATCAGTACCAGTAAGTAAGCAGATATTAATGAAAATTTAGTAAGTAAACCAGGTCTTCCTAGCCTTAATAATGGCCTTATTTATGTGCAACTTTTAGCTTTGTGCCTTGGTATCAACTGAAGAATGAGCATAATTAAATTATTTATACTTATTTATTTTGAATTTACTGGGGTTACATTGGTTAATAAAATCATTAGGTTTCAAATATACAATTCTATAATACATCATCTGCATATTGTAGTGTGTGCTCACCACCCCCTCACGTCTCCTGTCGTCACCATTTATCCCCCTTCTACCCACTTCCACCTGCCACCACCTTCTTTTTCTTTTGGTAATTACCATACTGTTTTCTGTGTCTATAAGTTTGTTTACTTTTTGCTTAATCCCTTCATCTTTTTCACCTCACCCCACAGCACCCCAACCCTCTGACAGCTGTCAGTCTGTTCTCTGTACCTACAATTCTGTTTCCATTGTGTTTATTAGTTTATTTTGTTCATTAGATTCCACATTTGAGTGAAATCATATGGTATTTGTCTTTCTCTGACTGGCTTATTTGACTTAGCATAATGTTCTCCAGGTCCATCCATGTAATGGCAAAGAGTAAGATTTCCTTAATTTTTATGGCTGAATAGTATTTCATTGTGTAAATGTACCACAGCATTTTTTATTCACTCATCTACTGATGGACATTGGGCGTCTATAAAATCTTGGCTATTGTAAATAACACTGCAGTGAATATAAGGCTGCATATATTCTTTCCAATTAGTGTTTCAGATGTCTTCAGATATATTCCCAGAAGCGGAATCTCTGGATCATAAGGCAGTTCCATTTGCAGTCTTTTGAGGAATCTCCAAACTGTTTTCCACAGTGGCTGCACCAGTCTGCATTCTCACCAGCAATGCACCAGGGTCCCTTTTCTCCACATCCTAGCCAGCACTTGTCTCTTGTGGATTTACCTGGTAGCCATTCTGACAGGTATGAGGTGATATCTTATTATGGTTTTAAGTTGCATTTCTCTACTAATTAGTGACATTGAACATCTTTTCATATGCCTATTGCCCTTTTTGATCCAGTGTCTATCCAGGCCCTTTGCCCGTTTTTAATTGGATTGTTTGTTTTGTTTGGTATAAGTTCATTACATATTTTATTAACCCCTTTTCAGATTGATGAATCTGTTCTCCATTCAGTGGGTTGTCTTTACATTTTGGTGATGATTTCCCGTGTTGTGCAAAAACTTTTTAGTTTGATATAGTCTAATCTGTTTGTTTGTTTGTTTGTTTGTTTGTTTTTGTTTCTCTTACCCTAAGTGATATATCAGAAAAAGTATTGCTATGAGATTCATATTTATGTCTCTAATTCATTTGAGTTTATTCTTGTATATGCTTCCAGGAGGTGGTCTAGTTTTATTTTTTTACAAGTATCTGTCCATTTACTTAACATCATTTATTGAGTAGACTGTCTTTATTCCATTATACCAGGTATGTCCTTGCCTCCTTTGTCAAATATTAATTGACTGTAAAGCCATGGATTTAGTTCTGGGTTCTCTATTCTGTTCCATTAGTCTATATGTCTGTTTTTATGCCAGTACCATGTTATTTTGATAACTATGTCCTTGTAGTATAGTTAGATATCAGGCAGCATGATACCTCCAACTTTGTCCTTCTTTCTCAAGATTGCTGAGACTAATTGGGGTCTTTTGTAGTTCCATATGAATTTTTGACATATTTGTTCTAGTTCTGTGAAATATTCTATTGGTATCTTGATCAGATTGCGTTGCATCTATAGATTGCTTTGGGTAGTAGGGGCATTTTAATTATGTTATTTCTTCCAATCCTTGAACACCATATAAGCTTCCACTTATTTGTATCTTCCTCAGTTTCTTTCTTCAATATCTTATAATTTTCCGAGTATAGGTCTTTGACCTCCTTGGTTAAATTTATTCCTAGGTACCTTACTTAAAATGATTTCAGATGACCTGTCACACATTAAAGATCATGATTTTGCCCATTGACCTTGACACTAGATGAGTGCACCAATGTAAATCATGCTAACATTAAGACATATCCTAGATGCTGACTACCTATAATAATAAAAGTATAATATGCTAATTAGACCAGACGTCCTTCCAGACAACCTTCCGGACAAAGCCGGGGCTGTGAGGGAAGCGCGGGTCCCAGATGCCTGCTGGTGGCCAGAGGGAAGCTCAGGTCCCGGGTACCAGAGGGAAGTCGGTGTTGGCAGCCGGAGGAAGGAAGACCTACTCTTGCATGAATTTTGTGCATCATGCCTCTAGTTAACTAAATATTCAATTAATACTGATTTTTTTGGCTACTTTCATTTGTTACCTTAACTTAAAAGATGTAAGCAGAAGAATAGCAGGAACAAATGTTTTTTTATTAAATCTTAAATTGCAGTATAATTAAGCATTTTATTAACTAATAAATCGAATAATTTCCAAATAGCCATGGTCTTATTAAAGGGCTCACTGCCAAGTGACCATAATTGACTTTTGTTTCCTGTCAGTTTTACACATCATAAATCACCTTTGCTTTCTTTCCACCTGACTAATCAAGGAATTCATTCCCAGATGAATGAGACTAGAAAACCTGTTGTCTATGGCAGAAGCATATGTTGTTTCTCAACAGCAACGATGACAAGCAAAAGAGAGCAAAATAGCTAGGTTGGAGAGAAACATTTAGAAAATCGGGGCATATATTCTGATAAGAATCATCCCACTTCTAATTAACATTGTGATTCAATCTAGATAGCAGTCTCAAGCTAGCTGACATGACCATCGCTTGAGGTAGTTGTGCTTACAGTATTATCAGGAGAAATGACTGCTGATTGATGTGGTCCAGCCTGAAACATTTCCTTAGAAACAGGATTAGGACATTTTATGCCTGAAGCACCAAGATACTATGAGCCAACAATTGGAAGTCACATGTATAGGTATGTCTACATTTGTTTCTCTAAAGTTTAATAGAATGAGTTTATGTCTCAGAATTTAAATATTTTGACTTTAAATTTTTATACAGTCCTGAAGGATAATTTAATTTAGATCCAAAGCAATTATCTCTTCTCCAAACAACATATAGGTTAAGAAAAACTAAGTAGAGTGTATGTAAATGCTGACCTCATAATTTCTTAGGTAAATGGGTCTCTGAAGCCAAAGTAATTTTAAGTTATCTATGAAAGCCTAATAAGACTCTTAAAAAGGATCATAATAGTACAAAAGAAAAGATTAGAAAGAGAATCTAATCAAATTATCTATAACTAGAGGCCCGGTGCACAAAAATTTGTGCACTCGGAGGGGGCTCCCTCAGCCGGGCCTATGCCCTCTTGCAGTCTAAGACCCCTTGGAGGATGTCCACGTGCTGGCTAAGGCCCGCTCCCTGGGGGACTGGGCCCAAGCTGGCAGTCAGACATCCCTCTGGCAGCCTGGGAGCCCTCAGGGGATGTCCACTTACCAGCAGGGAGCAGACCTAAGCTGCAGTCGGACATCCTTAGCACCGCTGTACTGGCAGCCACCAGCCTGGCTTGTGGCTAAGCAGAGTTCCCCCTGAGGGAGCACAGTGACCACCAGGGGGCAGCTCCTGCATTGAGCGTCTGCCCCCTGGTGGTCAGTGTGTGTCATAGTGACCAGTCATTCCCAGTCATTCTGCTGTTAGGGTCAGTTTACATATTACCCTTTTATTATATAAGATAATAAAAGGGTAATATGCTAATTAGACCAGATGTTTTCTGGATGTCATTTCGGACATTCTTCCTGACAAAGCCGGGGTGGGAGGGAAGCCAGCCGGGCCCCAGGTGCCTGCAGGCAGCTGGAGAAAGCCAGCCTGGGTCCTGGATGCCTGCTGGCAGCCGGAGGAGGGAAGCCTGGGCCCTGTGCCAGAGGGAAGCCGGTGCCAGCAACTGGGGGAAAGAAGGCCTACTCTTACACAAATTTTCATGCATCAGGCCTCTAGTCCCATGTAATAAAAGCTTAATATGATAAGTGTCTGACTGATTGGTTGACCATATGGTCTACCGCTGGACCAGTCACTATGACGTGCACTGACCACCAGGGGGCAGATGCTCCAACTGGTAGGTTAGTTTGCTGCTGGGGTCTGACCAATCGGGACTGGGTGAGAGGGCTGGACATGCCCTGGAGCTCTCCCATGATCCTTCTCCAGCTGGCCATCCCCTGTAGGCCCTGATCAGGACTGGGTGAGATGGCCCTAATCGGCCCTGATCACGGGCCAGTCTGATGGACCCCATCTGTGCACAAATTCATGCACCAGACCTCTAGTCATTTATAAAATGACAGGTCTTTTTATAATGTAAAAGCAGAAAAATAGACTATAAATCTAATGTATGTGTTCTGCCATGCAATATTTGGAGGTAGCAGATGAATATGGGGTAGAAGTTCAAGAAATCCTAGAACCTCATCCCATAGAGCCTAACCCGAAATTTTCCCATAGTCATTCTGGTGCTTATAGTTTTGCAAAATAAATATCTTTTCAACAATCTACTACAATTTTTCACTTAGGAAATTCATTAACTGCAGATACAGAAAACAAAGCTGCAAATGCAAAAGGTCAAATAAGGCAGTAAAACACATAATAATAAAGAGAGTCATAGATATCAAAGTTAATGACAGTATTCTATGGGAATAGTGCAAGAAACTCTAAGGCAACATGGATTATTTCCTAGCAATATATGAATATCCAAAATTGAAATGTCTGGAATAAATCTATTACCGCTATAAAGTTTGAAAATATTATTAGAGATCTTAGATAAGACTCCAGGGCCAGGTAGATTTATCATGGACTTTACACTCAAAGAACTACCATCTCATTTAAAATTTGAAGGTCATAAAAAATGATAAAAAAAAAAAAAACACACCTGTTTTTTATAAAACTAGAATACAATTAAAAATAAAGGAAAATACATATGGTAAACAAAATAAGTCTATTGATCAATCTCTGTTTCCCCTTTATAGTTAAATTGTTTGAAGGAGATAGGTATATTTTCCTCTCCTTGTACTCTCTCCTAAATTCTCTCAATTAAGTTTCCCCAAACACATTGCCAATTTAGACTCCTTTATGACCTCTTAAACTTATTAATTACTAGGGGCCCGGTGCACGAAATTCGTGCACTGGGTGTGTGTGGGGGAGTGTCCCTCAGCCCAGCCTGCCCCCTCTCACATACTGGGAGCCCTCAGGCGTTGACCCCCATCACCCTCCGATCGCCTGATCGGCCCCTTGCCCAGGCCTGACGCCTCCGCCAGAAGTGTCAGGCTTGGACAGGAGACCCCCATCTCCCCCTGATCATTGGCTCTGGCCCCCACCCAGGCCTGAGGCCTCTGGCCCAGGAATCATGCCTGGGCAGGGGACCCCCATCTCCGTCTGATCGCTTGCTCCACCCCCCGCCCAAGCCTGATGCCTCTGACCCAGGCTTCAGGCCTGGGCAAGGGGACCATCATATCCCCCCAATCCCCGGCTCCGCCCCCCACCCAGGCCTGATGCCTCGGCCAGAGGAGTTGACCCTCATCACCCTTCCGATCACCAATCACCGGATCGGCCCCTTGACCAGGCCTGAGGCCTCTGGCTGAGGCGTCCGGCCCGGGCAGCGGGGACCCGCAGCTGCAACGGCCCCGCGATTGTGGGCTCCGCTTTAGGCCCAGGCAAGGGACCCCTAGCTCCCGGGACTGCCAGCTTCGACCGTGCCCAGCTCCCATCGCTGGCTCCACCCCTACTTCCTGCTATCACTGGCCAGGGCGGAAAAGGCACCTGATTCTCTGATCATGGCTGGGGGGCAGGGCAAAGGCGGCCCCAGGGCCGCCTTTGCCCTGCCCCCCAGCTCTTAGCTCCCCCCTGGGTTTCCGCTCACTGTCAGTGGCAGGGGGCTTCTTCCTGCTTTCCCTTTCACCTCCCTGCATTGTGCCTACATATGCAAATTAACCGCCATCTTGTTGGCAGTTAACTGCCAATCATAGTTGGCAGTTAACTGCCAATCATAGTTGGCAGTTAATTTGCATATAGCCCTGATTAGCCAATGAAAAGGGTATCGTCGTACGCCAATTACCATTTTTCTCTTTTATTAGATAGGATCTTTTCCCTGGCCTATCATCAGTATCTGATAATGTTGTTCATTTTCAATACCTACCAATGCTTTGGCTTCGAAGACCCAGAGTTCCTGGTTTTCCTCTGCATTAAAAGTAAGTCTCTAGTTCCCATAGTTAATTCTTTGTCTAATCCCTGATTTTACCTTTTGGAGTACTTCAGGATTCAGTCTTTTACTATTTCTCATCTTTATTTGATACAGACTCTTATCTTGTAAATAATTTTAAATACCAATGGCATGCTAATTCCCTATTACCTCTTCAGCTTGACCCTCTCCCTTGAATTCCAGAATCTTTAATTCAAATTATTTTATTCAGGTTTTCCACTCAGGTTTCTAAGAAATATCATGTCTAGAACAGATCTCCTAACACATATCCTCCAAAGCCAAACACAAAATTCTATCCATCCTTTAGGTTTTTACATTTTTACATTTTTGGTTAAATTTGACTTAGGACAGTTGCTCAGGACAAAAAACATGGAGTCATAATTAAGGTTTTCCTTTATCTCTCAGCCTACATCAAATCTATTATCATAATCTGTTGGTTAATACTAGTATTTAGATTCCCATCATATTTTACCACCGAGGCTGTTCCTACACTTGTTCAAACCATAATCATCTTCCTTCTGAGTACTCAGAGCTGATCCAAGTATGCTCTCTAACTGGACTCATCACTTTATAATCTAATTTTTATTTTATTTTATTTTATTTTGAGTATTACAGATGTCCTCCAATTCTCCTCCTCCCTTTCCCCTTCTTCCTAGCCCATGCCCCAACCCAGTCCTCCCATTTTCTATGGCATTAATCACATCATTCCTCTCAGAGCCATCAACTTTTTACTCAGGATAAAAGCCAAGGTACCCAATGTGATGTAGAATATCTTAGATTATCTAGCCCTCTTTTCTTTATTACTTTCCTGATCTCATCTCCTATTTACTGTTTAAACTACACGGGATACCTTCAGTAGTTTCTTACCTCATGGCCATTTACCAATGGTTTTCTGTCATATGAGTTCTCTTCTTCCAGTTATAATCATGGTTCACTCCTTTACAAATTTTATGGCTCATGTCAATGTTGTTTTTTCAGAGAAGTCTATTAGAACAAGTTGATTTAGAACAGCACTCTTACTTCTGCACTTTCCATCTTACTTATCCCAATAAGTACTATTATAAAATAAAATCCATATATATATTTAAAGAAAATGAAAAATATGGAAGACAAATATGAACATCCACATACCTATATGCTCTAGAAAAAGAGGAAGTCTTTGTTATTAAACTTCAAACCTCCTTATGAAAGAAAATAAATTTTGGTGTCATAATTATTAAAGAATAAGTGGTATAGGCCCCATTAAGCTAAATAAAGAGACATTAAATTTGACCTTACTTGGATGACAGATGAGATAATAATAACTACAATTTTTAAAGAAACTTTACAAATTAAATAAAACCAAATCAAACAGTCCAATAGAGGATGAACAAAAGTTGTAGATAGGTAATTCATAGGTTTGCACAAATAGCCAAAAAAAAATCTTATGAAACAACAAGCAAAGGTAGCATAGTCAATAAACAATACATCTTTTCAAGTCTGTCCCATAGAAATCACTTTGTAAAGATCACTTTGTAAAGATTTATCAACAAATATATTCATGTATATTGATAATTTTGGAAAATAAAAGTAAATACTATTAATAAGAGAACATGTGAATATATTTTGGTAAGTTTATACCATGGAATATTCTGAAGCCATTGAGAAAAGTGAATTTAATGTTTAAGTTAACTTGGTAGAGTTTTCATGAATCTTTGTTGCATGAGAAAAAATAAGCTATAGAAAGACATGATGTAATTTGTTAAATTGTCACCAAAAACCTTTTATCTCTGTGTATACTAGTATATGCATACACTGTGTACACATGTTTATATAATTGGTATGCTATTAAATATGACATGTTATTTATTATATATTATCACTTATACATATTATATACAATTTTATAAAAATTGGATTAATAGGAAAGGATACAAATTGGATTAACATGGATTAGAGAGATGTTTTGGAGTTGTTAAGGAAAATGTGTTGCTGATATGGTAAAGGAGTAAGGAAAGGGTTAAATAGATACAGGAGAAAATGAATACATCTAAACACAGCATGTATAGTATGATTTTATTGATGCATTTTTGTAAGTATGTATATTTGATTGACATATATATATATATATATATATATATATATATATATATAAAGAGGTAATATGCAAATTTGTCTGGGACACTGTAATGGTCACGACTGAACAAATTTGCGTATTACCTCTTTATAGGCTGCATATGCAGATTGAGGGGGACGGGGACTGCTGCACAGTGAGGCAGGCCATGGATGACACAGGCAACCAGCAGGCGTGCAGAGAACAGGAAGCAGGGCCTGCCAGTCCCCATGGTGATGATCAAGTCCACAGAGAGCAGGGCAGAGCAGGGCCGCAGAGAACAGGAAACAGGGCCTGCCAGTGGCCACTATGATAATCAGGTCTGCAGAGAGCAGCGCAGAGCAAGGCCACAGAGAACAGGAAACAGGGCCTGCCCACCTGGCTGACCCGCTTTTGCCTATTGCACTAATGGCTAATTATCAAAAAAATGGCTGAGGACTATTATGGGTTACATTTAAACTCTCACCAGCTAGTAATTTGAAGTTAAAGAGAATCTTACTCTTTCCAACTATATGTAGACATTGAAAAATATTTTCCACTAGCAGACAAAACTATCCATTTTGTGTTCCTTTGAACTTCACAACCAAACACACACTGATATACATAGCAACAATATGGCCTTGCCATTGTATTCCCACTTTAGATTTCATAAACTTAGTATTCATTGATAATACCCTATTCATTTCAGCTTTTTAATCTTTGTATGTGGAATTACTTAATGCAGGGGTGGGGAACGTACAGCCTGAGAGTTGTATAAGGCCCACAAAATAATTTGATCTGGCCCTACCAAGGCATTCGGAGTGAATTAATTAAGCATTTGACCAAATATAGCAGACTAATTTTTAAGCTGATGATTTTGTATGGCCTGGGAATGATGTTATAAATATCAAAATGGCCCTTGGCAGAGAAAGGTCCCCACTCTTAACGGGATGAATTACCCACTCTCTAGCTAACCTTACCTCTCCTTGCTGCTGCTTCTAATACAGAATTTCTTTCAAACAACTGTTTTCTGCCTTTTGCCTCATCCCCACCTATTGATAATCCCTCTATTTTATTCCAATAGATATTTGTTTTTATCTCTCTTAAAGCATATTTTTTTTCTTCAATAAAGTCTAGTTGGGATGGACTCAGGCAAGTGTATTGAATGTTGTATTGAGGAGAAAAATATACAGTACTTTGCATCTACTCAAAAGTCAGTAATGAATGTTTATCAGGACTAATATAAACTTGCAGTCTAGAATGCAAGCAAATATCTGGGCATGAAATGATGAATGGGCATCGAGGAGGGGTTTGGGTTTCTTAGTAGTATTAATTACAAATTTATACCTTATCACTAAATTTTGTATAGCATTTTATTGTGGGAAAATTTTTTTTATCAATACCGGTAAACTGTTACAGATTAGAAATGTAGTCTGTTTAATTTATACATAGGCTCCCATATAAATGATTTTGTATTAATTTAGTTCAAAAGCTGCAAGCAATTTTGAAGTTATTACTATGCCAAAAATGAAATTAGAGATAAATAAGCTAGCCAAAATGGAGCCATACTCTTATTTCTTCCTGAAATAACCAGGGTATCAGATGATGGAGAATTTAAATAAGTTTAAAATCATTACCAAATAATACGTATCTGAAACTTTAATGATTGATATGAATATGCACATGACATGTTATAATTGTAAGGGTAGGGAAAAATATGTATTAAGTAGAATAGGCCTGATTTTTCTATTTGACCTTCATGAAAATTATATGACAGGTATTTTTACCCCTTTTGTAGATGTGGAAAAGGAAAATTATATCCAAAGTCACACAACTAATGAGTGGCAGGATAAGATATCTTCTTAAAATAATGTACAGTTCTTAGCATGGCTGGCTTCTTATCTTTCAGGTCTAAAGACCTCTACCTAATCAGAGATGCCCTCTCTAGACATGCTGGTTAATATAATCCTTAATCACCACACCACTTAATCTCTATCTGTAACCATGGTTTCTTTCACAATATTAATGATTTCTTACTCTATTTGGGCTCTGATGACAATACTAAAGGCTTGGTGCACAAAATTCGTGCACGGGGAGGGGGGTGTCCCTCAGCTCAGCCTGCACCGTCTCCAATCTGGAACCCCTTGAGGGATGTCCAACTGCCTAAACGGGATCGGGCCTAAATGGGCTGTCAGACATCCCTCTTTCAATCCAGGACTGCTGGCTCCCAACCGCTCACCTGCCTGCCTTATTGCCCCTAACCACTCCCTTGCCAGCCTGATAGAAGCCTAACTGCTCCCTTGCCGGCCTGATTGCCCCTAACTGCCCTCCCCTGCAGGCCTGGTTGCCCTCAACTGCCCTCCCCTGCTGGCCTGGTCACCCCTAACTGTCCTCCCCTGCAGGCCTGGTCACCCCCAACTGCCCTCCTCTGCAGGCTGGGTCACCCCTAACTTCCCTCCTGTGCCAGCCCAGTTTCCCCTTACTGCCCTCTCCTGCTGGCCTGATTGCCTTTAACTGCCCTTACCTGCCAGCCTGGTAACCCCTAACTACCCTCCCCTGCAGGCCTGGTTCCCCCCAACTGCCCTCCCCTGCAGGCCTGGTTCCCCCCAAGTTCCCTCCTCTGCTGGTCCAGTCACCCCTAACTGCCCTCCCCTGCAGGCCTGATCACCCCACACTACCCTCCCTTTCAGGCCTGGTCCCTCCCAACTGCCCTCCCTTGCTGGCCTGATCACCCACAACTGCCCTCCCCTGCTGGCCATCTTGTGTGTTGGAGTGATGGTCAATTTGCATATTACTCTTTTATTAAATAGGATACTGAAAGCTGAGTAGTTTGTAAAAAACAGAAACGTATTTATCACTGTTCAGGAGGCTGTGAGTTTGAAATCAGGTTGGCAGCATTGTCAGGTGAGGAATCCTCTGGGTCAAAGACTTCTTTCATCCTTACAAGGTGGAAGAGGCAAGAGTGTTCTCCCAGGCTCTTGTTTACGGGCATTATTAGAAGGATCCCTCCTGGCCTAATCACCTCCCAAAGGCCCCACCTAGTAATACCATCACACTGGGCATTAGATTTCAATTTATGAATTTGAGACAGGGGACTCAAATGTTCAGACCATAGCAATGACTATAGCAAACAAGTATCTTCCTTACTTGTTTAGTTGTGTCTTGTTGCCTGTGTCTTCCATAAAAACATGACATCCATGAGGATAAGAACTTTCTCTTCATTATTTCTATCCCTGCAATGCTTAGACCAGTGACTCACTTGACCAGTAGCATTCACATCACCTGAAGCTTGCTAAAAATGCAAATTCAGCAGCACCACACCAGGCCTACTCAATAGGACATCTTGGGAAGTGATTTAGTAATTAATGTGTGCATTACCAAGTCCTCCAAGTTATTCAGTGCACACTGAAATTTAAGCACTGACCTAGAACAAGGCAGTTAATAAATATGTGATGGATAATAAAAGCATATGAATGAATTTAAGTAACAAATAAAAATTTTAAATATATCTAACAATAATTTAAATGAAAATATAGAAGCACAGCAAAAGAATATTAAGCAAATCACATCATTCTATATAATAGAAGGATAATATGCAAATTGACCCTAACGGCAGAACGACCAGTCACTATGATGCATACTGACAACCAAGGGGCAGATGCTCAACACAGGAGCTTCCCCCTGGTGGTCAGTGCGCTTCCACCGGGGTAGCGCGACTCATCTAGAAGCTGGCTCATGGCTGGAGAGTGCAGCAGTCGTGGCGGGAGCTTCTCTCTCCTCCATGACAGCACTGAGGATGTCGGACTAATGGCTTAGGCCCACTCCCTGTGGACATCCCCCGAGAGCTCCTGAGCTGCCAGAGGGATGTCTTACTGCAAGCTTAGGCCCGATGCCCCAGGGACCTGGGGGATCAGGCCTAAACTGGCAGGTGGACATCCCCCGAAGGGTCCCGGACTGCAAGAGGTCACAGGCCAGGCTGGGGGACTCCCCTCCTGAATGCACGAATTTTCTAGTTTGTATATAATTAATTGAGATGAAAAATAACACCACAGTTTTATTTTACCTGTTTCTCTCTTTTTATTTACCCACTGGGAATTGTAAGAACAAACTTTGCACCCTTACAGATAATTAGTCTCAACTTGTACAAACAAGATTAGACAGTTCCTAGCCCAAACACTTGCTCTTGGTTTTCTTCCTGGAAGTATGAAAAGTTATGTGCTTGAGCATAGAGTGTGAAAAACTAGCCAAGCTACGTTCCCAGTCCCTCCATAGACGGGCATTTGAAAGGCCAACTTTCATGAGAATGTTGAAGAGTTGTAAAGAAGTGCCTGCATAAGCATTATTAAAGCCTGAATTTTGATGAAGAGTGAAATTAATTAAATATCCAGAATCAACGAGATTTAAATGATTTATGTGGCTCTCTCCTGAAGCAGCAGATTCCCATTATAATAAAATTAGTTGAATTTAAAATTAATCAAGCAGGTCATTTATAAGACTATAGGACCAGCTGATTGACTCCATCCTTGGGAGTTAGAATGAAGTTAGTTTCATACGTGATAAGGAAAATAATGGAATTCTTCAGTTCTGACGCATAGAGTCCTTGGAGCTCAGTGCTTCTCTTAACCAGTGTGGCTTTATTAAATGATACAGTATGGTTTTTATCTTAAATCAATGCTTTCATGATTTATAAATCACGAATATTGTATATAATTTTATGTCTAAATTTAAGATAGGCCTTAACAAACAAGATAGTTTAGACATGGACAATGTGACACAATTTAAATGCCTATTTGTCTATTTCTTAGTAACAAGCAGGCTCTGTAAGTTGCAAGCAAAAGGACAGGTCATTATCTTGAGTTTAAAAATATCTACATATGATGATGATAATTTATCATTCATTTAAGATATCTTAATGAAATACTGTTATATTTTGCAAAGGTATAACAAAAAAAAATCACCCAGTTTCCTTAAAAAGAGTGAGAAGGCAGCAATATGTACATATTTGATTTTGCGAGGATTTTCTGTCCCCTTAGCGCTGCTTTTTTTAGGAAGATCCCCAGTATGTGGAGTGTGGGTGCTCTATGCCATCGCACCGACCAGCACTCCTTTAACATTTCCACGTCTCTAACAACGTCAATAGCCTCCACACCCCAAGGACACTCACTCCATTTCAGTCACAGTAAAAAGGTCTAAGGAAATTTGAGAGAATCTTTTGTGAGCAGCAGCAGCACATTTATTTCCCTATTTTTAATGGGAAACACATCTTTAAATGCTTTTATAAAGAATGTTTAAGATGACCCAACATTTATCTCACACAAATCCTCTTTTTTCTTTGCCACACATAGAATTCCTGCATATGTCCCATTCAGTGACCCTTTTTTATTTTCTGCACATTTTCAGCTAAGACTTCTTGGCCACTGGAGACAGTGGGAACTCAGACAATAATATCAGGATTAAAAAAAGGTAGTGATTTTGTATCGTTCCAAAATGCTTCACTGCTAGTTTGGATAAACTGAATATTGTAAGATGTCAGGCCTTGCTAGATTACTTGAAAAAAAAAAAAAAAAAAGGGAGACATATGTAATACTCTTTGTAATACTTTAAGCAATAAAAAAAATGGTTATCTTTCAGTCACAGAATGTAGTCATTTTGAGTTTTTTGATTAAATAAGTTTAGTTAAACTATATACTATCAACTTTAATGCTTACAAAAAGTGGAATATGAATTATTTTTATATATTCCACTTTTGAAATGCACTGTCAAAAAAACCCTGCTTATCTTGAATAGATAATATATTTATATATAATATAGTAATTTAATGCATATAACTATTTAATACATTTAATAATACTCAATATACTATTAAATGTATATATTATATGAATATAATATTTAATATTATATGAATATGTAATATAATAATTTATACATATATACATTCTGAAAAGTAAATATAGTCATGGTACTTTTAAAAAATAACATTAGGTATATCAGTTGTGAGATACTCGAACAAGAGGTTTTTGGTGGGAGATTGCTTCATCTGTCCCAACACCAACATGAAAAATCTATACATAATATCTTTGGATGTAATACACACACCACACACCCCTATAATGTATATGCAAACAGCTTGACCCCGCCCCCTGCTCTCACCCAAAGGCAGACAAGAGGCACTGTTTAAATTCATTTGTGCCCTGACCGGTTTGGCTCAGTGGATAGAGCGTCGGCCTGCAGACTCAAGGGTCCCAGGTTTGATTCTGGTCAAGGGCATGTACCTTGGTTGCAGGCACATCCCTAGTAGGGGGTGTGCAGGAGGCAGCTGATTGATGTTACACTCTCATCGATGTTTCTAACTCTCTATCCCTCTCCCTTCTTCTCTGTAAAAAATCAATAAAATATATTAAAAAAAATAAATAAATAAAGTCATTTGTGCGAAGGATGTTGTCTAGGTCAGCTACATACACCTTTCCAAAAACTCACTAAAAGTAAGTTTACTTTCTCTTTTTTAATAATGTTTTTTTCTTTATTGATAAAGGTATTATATATGTGTCCTTATTGTCCCATTGCTCCCCAACCCCCCTACTCATGCCCTCACCCTCCTGTTGTCTGTGTCCATTGGTTAGGCTTATATGCATGCATACAAGTCCTCTGGTTGATCTCTCCCCCTTACCCACACCCTCCCCTGCCTTCCCTCTGAGGTTTGACAGTCTCATTGATGCTTCTCTGTCTCTGAATCTGTTTTTGTTCATCAGTTTATGTTGTTCATTATATTCCAGAAATGAGTGAGATCATGCGATATTTATCTTTCTCTGGCTGGCTAATTTCACTTAGCATAATGCTCTCCAGTTCCAGACATGCTGTGGCAAATGGTAAGAGTTCCTTCTTTTTCACCACAGCGTAGTATTCCACTGTGCAGATGTACCACAGTGTTTTAATCCACTCATCTGCTGATGGGCACTTAGGCTATTTCCAAATCTTAGCTATGGTGAATTGTGCCACTATGAACATAGGGATGCATATATCTTTTCTGATTGGTGTTTCTAGTTTCTTTGGATATATTCCTAGCAATAAGAAATCTCTTAAAATAAAATCCCAAATAAAAATATTGTGTTTTAAAACTGATTTCTCCAAAAATGTTTTAACTTCTTAGATACAATTTTGAAACATAATAGAAGTTATTTCTAAACAAAAGCAAGTGAGTAGGGACAATTTATATAATAGAATTGGCATGTATATGAGTACATTCAAAATATCTTGGCCCAGAGAGACAATGTTTTTGTAGTTTTTAGCTTTTAGAAAATATTTACTTCACATTCTCTCCTGTTAAGTGCCTATGCATGTTGATACAAGATTTACAGGTTTTCTTCCTTCATTAATCTTATGGTCTAGTCTAGAGATCGGCAAACTGCGGCTCGGCAAACCCAGCTTGCGAGCCACATGCGGCTCTTTGGTCCCTTGAGTGTGGCTCTTCCACAAAATACCAGCTCTTCCACAAAATACCAACTTCTGCGCATAGGCCACCAAGTTTCAATTGCACTGTACATGCGCGCCTGCACGTGGTATTTTGTGGAAGAGCCACACTCAAGGGGCCAAAGAGCCGCATGTGGCTTGCGAGCCATGGTTTGCCGACCACGGGTCAGAGAACTATCAAAAAAGGTTTCTCAATATCATTTAGGGGAAGTACATAGTATAAGTAAAATGGAAAAAATCCTAATACATAAAAGCAAGTACATATTTATACTAATTCAAAAATAAAGTTGACCCAAACCCATAAAATTGCTAGAAGAAAACATAGGTGATAAGCTCCTTGACATGTGCTTTGGCACTAATTTTTTGAATTTGACACCAAATGCAAAAATAACAAAAGGAAAAATAAGTGGGTCTACATTAAACTGAAAAGCTTCTGCACAGCAAAGACAACCATCAACAAAATGAAAAAGCATTGTACTGAATGGAAGAAAATATTTGCAAATCACTTACCTAATAAGGAATTAAAATTGAAATTATATAAAGAACTTATACAGCTCAACAGTTAAAACAAATACAATTAAAAATGGACAGCCCAGCTGTGTGCTTCAGTGGTTGAGCATTGACCTATGAATCAGGAGGTCAGGGTTAGATTCCCAATCAGGGCACATGCCAGGGTTGTAGGCTTGATCCCCAGTAGGGGGCATGCAGGAGATAGGCAATCAATGATTCTTTCTCGTCATTGATGTTTCTATCTATCTCTTCCTCTCCCTTCCTCTTTCTGAAATCAGTAAAAAAATAAAAATAAAAAAAATGGGCAAAGTTTCTGAATAGACATTTTTCTGAGGAAGTCATACAGATGACCAACAGTTACATGAAAAGATGCTCAACATCACCCATCATCAGGAAAATGTAAATCAAAACCACCCTAAGCTATTACCTCATGCCTGTTAGGATGACTATTATAAAAAAGACAAGAAATAACAAGTGCTGGCAAGGATGTGGAGAAAAGGGAACCCTTGTGCACTGTTTGTGGAAATGCAAATAGGTGCAGCTATTATGGGAAAAAACATGGAGGTTCCTAAAAAAATTACAAATAGAACTACCATATGATCCAGTAATTCCACTTTTGGGTATTTATCTGGACGAAACCAAAACACTAATTTAAGAAGTTTCATGCACCCCTATGTTAATTGTTTATTGTAGCATTATTTATAATAGCCAAGATAGGGAAATAACCTAAATGTCCATCAATGGATGAGCCAACATGGATATGCACCTAGAGGGTAATATGCTAAGAAAAATAAGTCAGGTGGAGAAAGACAAATACCATATCATCTCATTTATATGTGGAATTAAAAAGCAAACACACAAACAAACAAAACCATCAAGTTCATAGAAACAGAGAACAGAATGGTTGTTGCCAGAGATGAGGGTAAGTGAAATGGTTACAGTGGGTCCAAAGGTACAGATTTTTCAGTTATAAAAGAAAAAGTAATGGGAATGTAACATGCAGCATAGTGACTACAGTGAAAATACTGTATTGCACATTTGAATGTTGCCAAAGGAATAGACCTTAAAAGTTTTAATCACAGAAAAACATTTTAACTAAAATATCAGGTCATTTCCACAATTAATCTGTTGCCCTGGTTTGAGAAAAAATAGTGTTTTTTCCCCTGAAATCAGAAAATCAGAAGAGGGAAATATTAGAACAATGCAATGGGAATAGTTTATATACACCTCAGATTATATATATATATATATATATATATATATATATATATATATACCCACACATGTATTGATATCAATGAATTACCCACATGCTCTTTTGTGGGGGAGGGGGCAAAGTCAACTCCCTATTTATACAATTCCTCACGAAATCATAGAACCATTAACGTTAGGTATGCCTAAAGTTACATTAAATGTACATTAAAGTTAGAAAACCATTTCATTTCTGTTTGAGAAAAAGTGCTTTCTGTTAAGAGCATATCAAATTATCAAAAAAAAGAAATTTCATAAAACATATATCCTTTTTCTTTATTTGATTTGAGTCCAGCTACTGAGGTTTTCATAGAAGAGCTGATGTAAATTAAATAATCTTTTCCACAATCCTAGCCCAAAAGATTGTAGGTAGCTTTCTTTCACAGTAATGCTGAGAAATTACCAAGAGAAAAACGTTCATCATCTACAGTGGAACACAAATAAGACTAAGAAGCTTAACAAAAAAAAAATCAAGCAGTAATAAGAGGGAAGACAGAGATCAGTTTTCCAGTTTCACTATAGAGGATTTGACAGAAGAGCAAGTTACTTGTGAAATGCATTTTTTATATTTCACCTTTCTTCTAAAACAATAGGGTAGCTGTAAATGATAAGGTGCTATAAAGAAAATTTAAAAACATAGATGTAAAGTATTTAGAACAATACATGTTATAAAACAATGGTTATTTAATGAGCATTTAATGTAATCAAACAACATTAATCTACTCACTTGTTTTCATCCTCCCTAACAGAAATCCTATTAGGGTACCCACTTTCCTCTAGTCTAGTCCATGCCTTTGAATGTTTGCTTCCAAGGTCACTGATTCCATCACACGTTGCTTGAGATTTCTGACTGGTCTGATAGGCTCTTGGAGTTCTATTTCCCCTGTCAGTGACTGGAATGGTTAGGAGTGAGGGATAACATTCCGGCCATGAGATGTTAGTGTATTTCTAAGAGAAGTTTACGCACTTCTAAAAAGGAAACGTTAGAAATGATTGCCTCTAAGCATTGTTGATTCAGTAGGAAAATCCTTGAATTCGGGGGTTGTAATAGCTTTTGATGCAACTTTTATTGCAGTTGCTAAAATGGACAAATGGAAGGAACTTGGGACTTTAGTGATATAACTGTACCATCATCTACTTTCAGTTGTATAAAATAGTACATTTGTTTAAGCTAGTCTGAAATGGAGTGTAATTTTACCAACCAAAACCACAAAGATCTGAAGTAATACATTATAGTATGAAAAATATATACAATACATGAAAATTAGCCTATATCAGTGATGGCGAACTTATGACATGCGTGTCAGAGGTGACACGCAAACTCATTTTTTTTGGTTGATTTTTCTTTGTTAAATGGCACTTAAATATATAAAATAAATATCAAAAATATAAATCTTTGTTTTACTATGGTTGCAAAAATCAAAAAATTTCTATATGTGACACGGCACCAGAGTTAAGTTAGGGTTTTTCAAAATGCTGACATGCCGAGCTCAAAAGGTTCGCCATCACTGACCTATATCCTTATGTAATTAACATATTTTATGCCCTTCACTTAAAAAAAAATCACACAAACATAATACTGGGATTTACATTAGCCTGAATCCTTTAAACAATAGCATTATTAAAATTATTTTAATGTGTCTGTGTTTTAAATAGGTTCAGACTATTCTTTTTAAATATATTTTATTGATATCAGAGAGGAAAGGAGAAGGAGAGAGATAGAAATAGCAGAGATGAGAGAGAATCATTGATGCCTCCTGCATGCCACTTATTGGGAACGAAGCCTGAAACCTGGGCATGTGCCCTGACTTGGAATAGTATCGTGCCCTCCTGGTTCATGGGTTGACACTCAACCACTGAACCACACAGGTCGGGCTGGAGACTATTCTTTTTAAGGACAAAATTCCCCATGGGAAATTATTCATTCTCATTCATAAGCAGCAACATTTTTAGATATTTTTTCTTTCTTTTCAAATTTAACAATGAATTCTTTTCATTGAACATAATCTTTTTTTTTTAAATATATTTTATTGATTTTTTACAGAGAAGAAGGGAGAGGGATAGAGTTAGAAACATCGATGAGAGAGAAACATCGATCAGCTGCTTCCTGCACACCTCCTACTGGGGATGTGCCCGCAACCAAGGTACATGCCCTTGACCGGAATCGAACCTGGGACCCTTCAGTCCGCAGGCCGACGCTCTATCCACTGAGCCAAACTGGTCAGGGCCATTGAACATAATCTTGATTAAGGACAGCCTTCGGAACTTCTCATAGAAGACATGACTGGCTATGAACTGTGCAACATTGTAGTTTATAGCTAGATTTCAACCATAGGATCTACTGACCAGGGCATAAACTGCATTGGAGATAACCTAAGCCATGGAAGCAGCAAACCTAACGAATAAGAGCAGTGGGGCAGAAATAATGATCCGTGCTTTACCATTGTTTGGGGGTTCATTTTATAGAATTCTCTAATTACTATACAAACTGTTTCTCCTTCCTCATGGCATCCCTGATACTCAGAGTTTCTTTGTGACACTCTCTTCCAGGCTACTCATTCTCTAATACTTCACATCCTTCAGACTCAGGTAACAGATCTTCATTTCTCAATGTCATGTCTAAATGATTCCTTCTCTAGCCTTTTGGAAACCTCTGCTTCAAGACGTCCACTTTAAGCTAAGGTAGTTTTCAGCAAGCCAAGATCTGGCCAGGAGCATCGAAAATGAAAGAAAAGAGCAACTAGAAAAACTAGAAAAGTTGAATATAATAAAGTAATAATAATAATAAATGATTCTGAATATATGAGATAGTTGAGGCTGTGCGAACTTGGGAGTCAGACCCTAAAGAAGATGGAGCCATGAAGAGGTGAGTCAACGTCTGCAGCCATTTGTATTTTTCTGGAAGTGTTATACCAAAAGGCACAGAAAACAGAAGAGTTTCGGTAGTGCCACGGGGATGAGACAGAAATAAGTGTCAGAATCTTGGTGGAAAGGAGGGCACTTAAGCCCAAATCTCATCTGACTTTACCTTCAAGATTACTACTGAGTTCTTAAACTGCCTGATACACAAAGCTATAAAGCCAAACAGAAAACCTTAGAGAGCAAAGCAGAAATGTTGGAAGTCGGTGGTACTGGGGAGACAAGAAATAGAGTTCAGTGAGTTTTTATAGATATTCTTTATCAAATTGTGAAAGTTCCCCTACACTCCTAGACTTCTTAGAATTTTTATAATAAATGGATATAGAATTTTGACAAGTGCTTTTTCTACACGGGTATATAATCATTTGATTTTTTTCTTCCTGTTAATATGCAGATTACATTGATTTTTAGAATATTGAAACAGCCTTGCATCCCTGGAATAAATGCATTAATCTATATCATTCTTTTTTATTACTATACTATATATAACAATATAACATATATTACTGAATTCACTTGTTAAGATTTTGCTGACAATTATGCATCTGCTGTATTCACAAAACATAGCCTGTAGTTTTCTTTTTTGTATTGTTTTTGTCTGATTTTGGTGTCAGGGCAATATTGTTCTCATAAAATGTGTTGGAACTTGTCCCCTTCTGGAGTTTTTGGAAGAGATTGGTGTTGATTCTTTAAATTTTTTGAAGAAATATTCAGTGAAACTATCTAAACCTAGAAATTTCTTTATAAACACTTTTTGATTATGACTGTAATATATTTCATTGTTATAGCACATATCAAAGTGTTTTTGTTTTTTAAAATGTTGGGTGAGAAATGATAGTTTGTGCTTCAGGAGGAATTGGTCTGTTTCACCTAAATTGGCAAATTTAGGACTGCTCTCAGTTTACCCTCATTAACTGTTCAGTATCTTAATGACATTAAACAACTAATGATGGCTAGGGATTTTTTGGTGAGCAGGTGCAAGGGTGATTTCTTGTCCAGATAGATACAAAGAATGAAGCCACGGACAAAAGGTGGCAGGTGAGAAGTACAGAACTATTGCACAAAGACACTATCTCTAAAAACCCTAATTCTACTTTTAAGACTCTGTCTCTCCGGGCATGGAGAGACAGAGGGGTCCCCTAAAGAGGGTGGCCACAATTCTCTTTGTCTTGAAGTAGATGTCCTGGGGACTCTTTCCCTCAATCTAGGACTCCGTGCTTTCCTCGTTGGTCACCCTGCTGCATAGTAACAGCTTCAAAGCCCAAAGCCCATGTGGTGCCCCACTTCTCTTCCCCTTTATTTGACAACATTCCTCTATCCTCTGTGAAATGTGTTTTATCCTCTGTGAGTGTATGTTTTTCTCCCCCCTTAGCCTGTGGCATTTCTCTGTCCTTCACATATTCATCTTCCTTGTTCAAGTTGGAGTTGCTTTTGATCTACCTTATGGTTGCTTTCATACCTAGCAACCTAATCTTGCCAAGCCTTGAGACTGAAACCACTGACTTTTCTGCTCAAAGAGAAAAGCAACCTGTTTTTGTTGTTGTTTTTTCCTGGCCAGAGATGTCTTATGAACCCTTATGCCTCTCCCAGCTGCTTACACCCAGGCTGCTTTTGATCTAACTTATGGCTGCTTTAATTGTTCAGGCCAAGATGTGTCTATCCTCTCTGGACCCCCTCCCTTCCTGTCTGCCTGGTTAAGCTAGCTAGCTAACCCTTTTCAATGATGGTAAACTGGTTCTTTGTGTCTTCCATTTATTTCTTTGTCAGTCCTGCTAGAAGTTTAAATTGATTTTATTTTATATTAATATTTATGATATTTATAAAGAAACAAATATTTGTTTCACTCATTTTATCTTTTATTTTCTTGTTTTTGAATTCAGTTGACTGATATATGCTCTTTATCATTTACTTGCTTTTCTTTTTCTATTTTCTTTAAGTAAGAGTTTAGATTATAATTTTGAGACAGTTCTTCCTTTATAATAAACTAGGGGCCCGGTGCACGAAATTCGTGCACTGGGTGTGGGGCAGGGGGGAGTGTCCCTCAGCCCAGCTTGGCCCCTCTCACATACTGGGAGCCCTCAGGCGTTGACCCCCATCACCCTCCAATCGCAGGATCGGCCCCTTGCCCAGGCCTGACGCCTCTGGCCTAGGCGTCCGTCCCGGGCAGCGAGGACCTGCAGTGGCAGCGGGGGCGCCGCGATCGCGCAGGCTCTGCCCCTGCCCCTGCAGGATGTCTCTGGCTGAGGCGTTCGGCCCGGGCAGCGGGGACCCGCAGCTGCAGCGGCCCCGCGATCATGGGCTTCGCTTTAGGCCCAGGCAAGGGGCCCCTAGCTCCTGGGACTGCCAGCTTTGACCGTGCCCAGCTCCCATTGCTGGCTCCACCCCTACTTCCTGCTATCACTGGCCAGGGCTGAAAAGGCACCTGATTCTCCGATCATGGCTGGGGAGCAGGGCAAAGGCGGCCCCAGGGCCTCCTTTGCCCTGCCCCCCAGCTCTTAGCTCCCCCCTGGGTTTCGGATCACTGTCAGTGGCAGGGGGCTTCTTCCTGCTTTCCCTTTCGCCTCCCTGCATTGTGCCTACATATGCAAATTAACCACCATCTTGTTGGCAGTTAACTGCCAATCTTAGTTGGCAGTTAATTTGCATATAGCCCTGATTAGCCAATGAAAAGGGTATCGTCGTACTCCAATTACCATTTTTCTCTTTTATTAGTGTAGACAAGAGGCCCGGTGCACAAAATTCCTGGGGGCGAGGGGGCTCAGCCCAACCTGCACCCTTTCCAATCCGGGAGCCCTCAGGGGATGTCCTACTGACAGCTTGGGCCCGGTTCCCGTGGTTTTCTGCTCTCTGCGGGGCCTACCTGCTCCAAACCAGGGGATGGCCAAGCAGGCCCTGCTGGGTTCTGTCTGCATGCGCACTTGCCTACTCCTGGCCTGCTCCCGGGCCGCGCTTGCCTGCTCGGGGGTCACTGCGGCGATGGCCAAGCAGGCCCTGCTGGGTGCTGTCTGAGGGTGTGCTGGCCTGCTAGAGGGTCATGGCGGTGATGGCCAAGCAGGCCCTGCTGGGTTCTGCCTGCAGGCTGAAGTGCCAGGGTCAATGCGGCGACTGCCAAGCAGGCCCTGCTGGGAGCTGTCTGGGGGTGCGCTGGCCTGCTAGCGGGTCATGGCAGTGACGGCCAAGCAGGCCCTGCTGGCTGCAGACACTCCAGAAGTGGCAGAGCAGTGAGGCTTGATCCGCTACCAGAGTGGGCAGATCCTGCCTCTCTGCTTGGTCCTTGCGACCCCTGGCCGGGCCCACAGGCCCAAACACTCCAGCAATGGGGCTGAAGGGACTGGGCGCCACCATCTTGTAGCTATGGGCGCCACCATCTTTGTGACACAGTGATAGTTAATTTGCATATTACTCTTTTATTATATAGGATGGATTAAGTGTCATAAATTTTCTTTTCAAACAGTAGAGAATACATAGGCAAGAGTTAATTTATTAATGTGTATTTATTAACTAGAGAGAGAGAGAGGAAGGAAGAGAGAGAGAAAGCAAGAAATGTCAATTTGTTGTTCCACTTACTTATGCATTCATTGGTTGATTCTTATATGTGCCCTGACTGGGATTGAACATGCAACCTGGGAGTATCTAAACAAAGTTCTAACCAACTGAGCTATCTGACCAGGGTGTTATTTTATTTTTATTGAAAGATTTTCAAATCAACTCTTTCAACAACTAAACATTAACATTCTAACTAAAAAGTGCTATTATAATTATAAACATAACATATAATTTTTAAATAGTTTACCTGATGCAACTACCAATTAAGTATACCATTGAAGTATTAAATAATGCCTAAAATATTCAATACACTCTTGAATATAATTATTTCTGCATTTAGAAAAACTGCATTAACTAGTGTTTGTTTTACCTCCAAATTGTATTTATCCATTTCTCTATTAACATCACCCATATACAAATGTGCAATAGCTTTTGAATGGGTTCCACTGCTTCCCTATAGTTTTATCCATAAAGCAGTAAGAGTGTTTTTTACAAATTTTTTTTAAATTTTATTTTATTGCTTAAAGTATTACAAAGAGTAGTACATATGTCTCCTTTTTCTCCCCATTGACCTTTCCCTGGTCTTCCCTACCCCCCAGTATCTCGCGTCCATTGGTTATGCTTATATGCATCCATACAAGTCCTTCGGTTGATCTCTTACCTCCACAGTGGCTGCACCAGTCTGCATTCCCACCAGCAGTGCACGAGGGTTCCTTTTTCTCTGCATCCTCTCCAGCACTTGTCTTTTGTTGATCTGTTGATGATAGCCATTATGACAGGTATAAGATGGTAACTCAATGTTGTTTTGATTTGTATCTCTTGGATAATTAGTGACTTTGATCATGTTTTCATATGTCTCTTGTCTTTCTGAATGTCCTTTGGAAAAGTGTCTACTTAGGTCTTTTAACCCATTTTTTTATATATATTTTATTGATTTTTTACAGAGAGGAAGGGAGAGGGATAGAGCGTTAGAAACATCAATGAGAGAGAAACATCGATCAGCTGCCTCCTGCACACTCCCCACTGGTTATGTGCCCGCACCAAGGTACGTGCCCTTGACTGGAATCAAACCTGGGACCCTTAAGTCTTCAGGCCAATGCTCTATCCGCTGAGCCAAACCAATTAGGTCCTTTGCCCACTTTTTTATTGGATTGTGTACCTTCCTTTTGTTAAGTTGTATGAATTCCCTGTAAATGTTGGAGATTAAACCTTTATCAGAGATAACATTGGCTAATATGTTCTCCCATGCAGTAGGCTTTCTTGTTGTTTAGTTGATGGTTTCTTTTGCTGTGCAGAAGCTTTTTATGTTGATGCAGTCCTAGCTTTTCATTTTGATGCAGTCCTATTTGCTTATTTTCTCCTTCATTTTCATTGCCCTGGGAGCTGTATAAGTAAAGATATTGCTATGACAAATGTCTCCTATTTTTCTGCTTATGGTTCTTCTAAGATTTCTATGGTTTCCCATCTTACATTTAAGTCCTTTATCCATTTTGAGTATGGTGTAAGTTGGTGTTCTAGTTTCATTTTTTTTTGCATCTGTCCAATTTTCCCCACACCATTTATTGAAGAGACTGTCTTGTCTTCATTGTATGCTCTTGCCTCCTTTGTCAAATATTAATTGAGCATACTGGCTTGTGTCCATTTCTGGGTTCTCTGTTCTGTTCCACTGGTCTGGTGCCAGTACCAGGCAGTTTTGAGGACAGTGGCTTTGTAGTATAGCTTGATATCTGTTATTGTGATCCTTGTTACATTGTTCTTCTTTGTCAAGATTGCTGCAGCTATTTGGGGTCTTTTTTATTCCAGATGAATTTTTGGAGAGTTTTTTTCTAGGTCTTTGAAGTATGCCATTGGTATTTTAATAGGAATTGCATTGAATTTATAGATTGCTTCGGGTAGTATGGACATTTTAATGATGTTGATTCTACCAATCCATGAACATGGTATATTCTTTCATTTGTTCATGTCTTCCTCTATTTCTTTTTTTTTTTCAATGTCCTGTTTCTAAGTACAGGTCTTTTACATCCTTAATTATGTTTATTCCTAGGTATCTTAAATTTTTTTGTTGCAATGGTAAATGGGATTGGTTTTATTTATTTATTTTTTGTTTTTTGCTTCTCTTTCTGTGATTTCATTATTAATGTGTAAAAAGGACATGGATTTCTGGGTGTTAATTTTGTATCCTGCTACTTTGCCAAATTCACTTATTAGAACCAGTAGTTTTTTTGATGGAATCTTTGGGATTTTCTATGTATAGTATCACATCATCTGAGAATAAGGTCAGTTTTACTTCTTCTTTTCCAATTTGAATGTCTTTTATTTCTTCTTTTTGTCTGATCACTATGGCTAGCACTTCCAGTAATATATCAAACAGGAGTGGTGAAAGTGGGCATACCTGTCTTGTTCCCGTTCTTAGGGGAAATTTAGTTTTTGCCCATTGAGTATGCTGTTGGCTGTAGCTTTGTTGTATAAGGCTTTTATTATGTTGAGGTATGATCCTTTAAGTCCCACTTTGCTGAGAGTTTTTGTCAAGAAAGGGTGTTGGATTTTGTCAAATACTTGTGCTGCATGGATTGATATGATTATGTGATTTTTGTCTCTCAGTTTGTTTATATGATGTATCACATTTATTGATTTGTCGATATTGTACCATCCTTGCATCCTCGGAATAAATCCCATTTGGTCATGGTGTATGATCTTTCTAACCTAATGTTGAATCCAATTTGCTAGAATTTTGTTGAGGATTTTAGCATCTATGTTCATCAAATATATTGGCCTGTAGTTCTCTTTTTTTGTGTGGTATCTTTTTCTGGTTTTGGAATTAGGATAATGCTGGCTTCATAGAAGGAGCTTGAAAGTGTGCCTTCCTCTTGAATTTATTGAAATAGTCTGAGAGGATAGTTTTTAGTTCTTTGAATGCTTGGTAGAACTCCCCTGTAAAGCCATCCAGACCAGGGCTTTTGTTTGCTGGAAGATTTTTGATTGCTGCTTCAATTTCTTCAGTAGTTATCAGTCTATTTAGGTTTTTTGATTCTTCTTCATTGACATTTGGGAGCTTGTATTTTTCTAAGAATATGTCCATTTCATCTAGGTTGTCCATTTTTGTTGGAATAGAGTTGTTCATAGTATTTTTTTGTAATCATTTGTATTTCTGTGGGATTGGTTGTTATATTGCCTCTTTCATTTCTGATTTTGTTTATTTGGGTCTTCTAACTTTGCTTTTTGATGAGCCTGGCTAGAGGTTCATCAATCTTGTTTATCCTTTCAAAGAACCAGCTCTTGGTTTTGTTGATCTTTTGTATTTTTTTTTGGTCTCAATGTCATTTATCACCATTCTGATCTTTATTATTTCCTTCCTTCTGTTTATTCTGGGCTTTTCTTGTTGCTTTCTTTCTAACTCTTTGAGTTGTAGGATTAGATAATTTATAACCATCTTTTCTTGTTTTTTGAGAAAAGCCTGCAAAGCTATGAACTGCTTTCGCTGTGTTCCATAGATTTTGGATTGTTGAGTCTTCATTGTCACTCATTGCCATAATACTTTTATTTCTTGTTTGATCTCTTTAGGAACCCAGTAATTGTTTAAAAGCATGCTATTTAGCCTGATGGTGTTTGATTTTTTTTTTTTTGATTTTTTTATTGTAGTAGATTTCTAGTTTTATGCTATTGTGATCTGAGAAGATGCTTGATACGATTTCTATCTTCTTGAATTTGAAGAAACTTTGCCTGTGACCCAATATGTGGTCTATCTTTGAAAATAATCCATGTGCACTTGAGAAGAATGTATATTCTGTGGCTTTGTGGTGGAATGCTCTGAAGATGTCAATTAATTCCATCCTATCTAGTGAGTCATTTAGGATTGCTGTTTCTTTGCTGATTTTTTGGTTTAGAGGATTTTTCCAGTGGTGTTAGTGGGGTATTAAAGTCCCCTACAATGATTGTATCACTGTCAATCTCTCCCTTGATATCCTCCAGAAGATTTTTTATGTAGTTGGGTGCTCCTGTATTGGGTGCATATATGTTTACCAGAGTTATATCTTCTTGTTGAATTGTTCCCTTTAGTATTATGAAGTGGTTTTCCTTATCTCTTGTTATGGTCTTCACTTTGAGGTCTAATTTGTCAGATGTAATTATTGCTACCTAACCATTTTTTTTTCATTTCCATTCGCAAAACCTTTTTCCATTCTTTCACCATCAATCTGTGTGAGTCCTTTGTTCTAGGCTGGGTTTTCTGTAGAGAGCAGATATATGGGTCATGTTTTCTTATCCACTCAGCTACCCTTTGTCTTTTGATTGGGGCATTTATTCTATTTACATTTAAAGTTATTATTGATAGGTACTTGTTTGTCACCATTATTATTCTTTATACCTGTGTTCCTTTTTCCTTTCTTGTTTCTTCTTTTTATAGCAGACCCTTCAGCATTTCTTGCATTGCTGGTTTGGTGGTAATAAGCTCCCTTAGCTCTTTTTTGTCTGTGAAGCTCCTGATTCCACCTTCAATTTTGATTGATGGCCTTGCTGGGTACAGTATTCTTGGATCCAGACCCTTGCTTTGTAAGACTTTGTGTATTTCATTTCATTCCCTTCTGGCCTGATGTGTTTCTGTTGAGAAATCAGTCGATAATCTTATGGGATATTCTTTGTAGGTAACTTTCTGTCAGCCTTTAAGATTCTTAATTTGTTGTTGGTGTTTACCAATTTAATTATAATGTGTTTTAATGTCAGTATTTTGGGGTTCATCTTGTTTGGGACTCTGTGAGCTTCTTGGACCTAAGTGAGTTTTTTCTTCCTGATATCAGGTAAGTTTTCTGTTCTCATTTCTTCAAACAGGTTTTCTATTACTTGCTCAGTTTCTTCTCCTTCTGGCAGCCCTATTATGAAGATGTTGTTTCATTTCACGTTGTCCCAATATTCCCTTAGGCTGTCCTCCTATTTTTTAAGTTTATTTTTCTAGATGCTGCTCTGCTTGGGTATTTTTTTCCTACCTGGTCTTCTAGATCATTGATGCGGTTCTCCACTTCTTCTGGTCTACTGTTGATGCTTTCTATTGAGTTCTTTATTGCAGTGATGTCATTTTTCACTTCTTCTTGGTTCTTCTTAATTTCCTCTTGGTTCTTACACATATTGTTTAATTGTCTTCCATCCTTTTTAGCGACCATATGACCATTGCGCTGAATTTTTTTCTCTGTCATATTCCTTGCCTCCATTTCATTTACTTCCTTTTCTGGTGATTCCTCCTTTTCTTTCATATGCGGGCTGTTTCTTTGTCTCCCCATGATTGATCATCTCAGGTTTCTGGTTTTGTAGCTTTCGCTCTCCTATGATGACTTTCTTTAGGCAGTGCCAGCTGTGTTATTTTGCCAGTTCCAGGTGGGTGCTCTTTGATTCTGCTGTTCCTTCTGCTCTGTGATAAGGCACAGGGCCCATCCGCGAATTCGCACATTTTTCTCCCCTTGAACAGGCACCCATGGTCATGGGATGGAGTTCCGGCATTTGTGGATTCTCAGCTAAGGTAACTAGTCCCTAGGAGTTGTGGTTGTAAGGTCCCAGGAGGCATCCAAGATGTCCCTGGTTGACAGTATGGCTGGGGTTCCAATCACAGTTAGTCTCTGATCACAGCCATCTCCCCTCTAAGATGGGTGGCCTTGGTGGAAGAGCTGGCCTCTCTGGGAGAGATTTCAGCCACAGTAGAGGCAGCCCGGTCACGGGGGGCCAGTCTGCCAGTCCCCAACAGTCCCTTGGAGTATAGCTGTTCCTCACTCACAAATATTGACACTCCCTGCACGTCCACACACTCTCCTTTTGTTCTCTCACTCTCACACTATCAAGCAACCTACAGTCCTGTTGGAAGTCATCTTGAATCTCCTGTTTTGCTTTTTTAAGGGGGCAGGGAGGGAGTTGGATTATATCGCTTCTTTGCCTTAATCTTTTTAATAATTTTGTATTGCATTTAAAAAAAAATCCAGTCACCATCCTCTGACCTAAAGAAGCATCCATAATCTGCGTCTTGCCTTCTTTTCAGAATTAATTTCTTAACATGTCCTCCTTCCTATTATTTCTCCCACATGGAAAGCCCTTTAACTGGAAATTTTAATCTATTGTTTCCCCTGCCTGGGGAAGCACACAGCATTATTGGAATTGGAGACATGGAATAATTCTATGTATGCCTTTCCTTATTGTGGAATATTTATAAGTAGTTTAGGCACTAAGCACTAAAGCATTAAGATGCTTACTTTCATTATTTAAAAAATAAAATGGCACTAACAAAATGTACCTCATTGGACTGTGGAGATGAAAGACATTGTATATGTTTTTAAAAATCTAGCAGATGATTGAGAGAACTTACCAGTGTGTGGTAATAGTTTCACACATATATGTATATACTGAACTTCTAATAACAGGTACAAATCAATGAAAGATTTATCCCATTTTATAATAGCTGAATAATTATTTGTAAAATTAATTGCTACAAAGTTCTTATATCATTTTGTAATATATTAATATTGGAGTAAAGTATGGTGAGAGAAAAAGAGATGTAGAGAGAAAAAAAGAGACAGAAAGATAAGACATTTCTAAGTATGCTCTTGGGATAAGCAGGTAACATAATCTGGTATATGATAGATGCTCAGCAACTATATAGTGTTAAAATATGATTATATCTTACCCTCCTATTATTAATAAAACCTCATTCTTTTTAGTAAATAAATACTTTAATAAAAAGCTACTTGTATTGTAAGACTTATCCATTAAATGACATTCATTTCCTTTTGAATTGTCCAGGAAAAAAAATACATATTGGTGTTTTAAATCATTTATTTTGAAAACATGTTATGATTGAATTTTACTTTGGAGAAAACTAAAATGATGACAATGTTCTGGTAGGAAATATAACTCCTCTTTTGCCATTTTTCTTTAACTTTAAAATAATAGTAATCAATATTGAGCAAAATGCATGTTTAAAAGCAATATATTTTCAACAATGCATTATGCCCTAATTTTAAAAGTTATAGGTTTATCATTGAATAAGTTGACTCTGTATATGTTCAATGGAAGGGTCAGAAAGTTTTCTGAATTTGTTTTTATTTTGGTTAATAAGACTACCAAAAATGAATTCTGTCTTCTAAAAATGATACTGTGAGGGAATATTGCTACATTCATTCTGATTATGTTTATTTAGAACTATGTAAGCTATACTACTTAACAATTTTATACAATTCAAGATCAACATCGTGTTCCTCACTTGAATTTCAATAAGATCAAATAAAGAATGGTTTAATAATATTCAGATACTATCTAGTGGCTTTTCATGAACATAATATGACTATTTCGATAGTTAACACTCTGAGATAAATTTTATACATCTCAAGATGCAATTATAATATTCTCAGGGATCATATAGACATTGCAAAACAAAATTATTCTACAGATTTGTTATTTCTATTATTTTAGCAGTCATACAGTGGATTTGTAATATGTAGAAAAAAGACTAAAACTTTTATTTTGTTTTTCCTTTAATCCTATTGTTTTGTACTTTCCAGTGTTTAAAATGTAGTGGTAAAAGCAGGCATAATTGGTGTTTTTCTACTACTAAGTGTTATATAGTATTTAGTAATTAGTTTGCAGAGATCATTAAACCTGAAAAATGACTAATGCTTTTAAAGGTATATAAAAAAGGTCACTTTTCCCTCATTTCCATCTTTAGTCTATTGTTCTTTATTTTTAGATTCAGGAGTTTGTGCTTTATTTTACTTTACCAACAGAGTCAGATAGTCCATTCGGGAAGGAGTTAAATAAGAAGGCTTGTGATTCAGGACAAAACCCCTGCAAACTCTCATAGATAACTCTTTTCCATATGTTTCAAATATGGCCATCCTATTCTTTAGAACTTCATTTTGAGTGTACATTGCCTGACAAATTTCTGAGACAGAAACTTCACAATGAGTTATCACCTTATACCTGTCAGAATGGCCATTATTAACAAATTAACAAATGACAAATACTGGTGATGATGTGGAGAACAGGGAACTCTAGCACCCTTCTGGTGGGAATGCAGACTGGTGCAGCCATTATGGAAAACAGTATGGAGTTTCCTCAAGAAATTAAATTTGGAACTGCCATATGACCTATTGATCTCACTTTTAGGAATATATCCTAAGAAATGCGAAGCACCAATCAGAAAGAATGTATGCACCTCTATGTTTATAGCAGCATAATTTACAATAGCTGAGATCTGGAAACTGCTTAAGTGCCCATCAGTAGGTGAGTGGATAAAAAAAGCTGTGGTACATTTACACAATGCCCTACTATGCAGCAATTAAAAAGAAGGATCTCCTACTCTTTGAGATGGCATGGAGGGAACTGGAGAGTATGATCCTAAGTGAAATAAGCCAGTCAGAAACAGACAAGTATCACATGACCATACTCATATTTGAAATATAATGAATAAAATAAACTGATGAACAAAATAGATCCAGAGGCATAGAAACATGGAATAGTCTGTCGAATCTCAGAGGGAAGATTGGGGAGAGTGTTTAGGTGGGAAGAGATTAACCAAAGAACTTGTATGCATATATACATAACCCGTGGACACGGACAAGGGGGTTGTGAAGGCCTGGGGCAGGGGGAGGTGCAGGCAAAAAGTGGTCAACGGGGGGAAAATGGGGACATATGTAATACTTTCAACAATAAAGATTTATTAAAAAAATAATAAATAAATAAATTTAAAGTCACAATTAAGATGAAAAATAAGGAAAAAATCGGGTATCTACAAAAGTTTGAATTTTTATTATACATCTATGATAGATAATATTGAATAAATCCTCATAAAAGAAAAAGGGTACATCTGGGGAAAACAATCTATGAAAAATATTTCTGTACAAGGCAAATCTATTTCATTAGTGTTGCTATTGCAGATTAACAGAGTAAGAATTTGGATTTCAGTTGTTGCTAAGGATAAATTCTCTTTATCTACTTTTGATGCTACTAGGACATTTTTCCTATCTTAATTATAATGATTATGGTCTGGTTCTACAGTGTCAACAAAATAACCAGTATTGTGATTTGCCTGTTGCTCTGTTTGCCATACTTCATTGTAAATCTCCCTTTGCAGACATCTCATTGTGTTTGGATTATGAATGCCTTGTCATTCCTGCATCTTGACTCCAAAACATTAATCGCCTAAATTACAAAATAAACACTTTCAGCTGTAAAATACTGAAATTCTTTAAAGTATGTATGTAAAGCTGGCACTCAAACTCAATTATAATTAACATGTCATCCTTGTAGACCAATAATGACAAACTTGATAATTTTTTTAAAACTGCATTTTGGGTAGGAAAACTCACAATATAAAAGTGAGAATTTAAAAAGATACATATATCTACCACACATCCCAAAATTTTACAAGAAAATTTCATTTCCTTTGGGAATTGAATGCTTGCTTTTGTAGTAAAATTTATTACATTATTGTGAATCTCCTTCCAGTATCACTTTCTGAAAATTGTAATCCCATATTGTTGCCATAGATGTCAGTTGGAGTTCTGGGGAGTTTCCACCTTTGGCCAACAAGTGGCAGTGGCAGGTTCTTACACTCAATGGCCAAAAGGTAGAAATATGAATGGATAGCACCCAAGCCCGCCTGAAGGCTAGAAAGATGAATGAACAGGGCATGAGCACACCAAAAGCTATCAAGATAATTGGATAGAAAAAAAAGCCCTTCCCTGCTATCCCTGAAAGAACCATGGGCTTGAGCAAGAAGGGGAGGCGGTCTTGGAGACTAGAGTCCACTGTTCTCCCAGGTCATGGGGCAACTGAATAAAAGCTCTTTGCTTTTGCACCAACACCTGCCTCATGAGTTTGGCTTTTGTTTAGACATGCAGCCAAAGCGGAGTTTTTCAGTTACAGTTTTCAGCGACTTTGCTGGGACTTTATAGTGTGGGCGTCGTTAAGGCCCGGAGGGCCTGGGCTTGGAGTAGAACTGTGAAATTTAAGTAAGAATTCCCTGATCATATTTGGGGAAATGGTAGTGGGGGATTTGGGGAATGTTCAGGTGAAATTGTGACTTCTTCAGCAATGTGTAGATGACTTGCTGATGACTGGCAATACTTACGAAGACAGCTCAGCGTCATCACAGTCAAGAATCATTTGAATGTAAAGTATCGCCTCATGGGGCCCAGATTTTAAAACAGGGAGGGGCATATCTGGGGTCCCAACTGAAACAGGGCGCCAGGAGATTGATGGCTGACTGAAACCAGGCCATGCCTACAATAAATAGCCCAGGGAGCCATGCCTACAGTAAATAGCCCAGGGCGCCATGGCTACAGTAAATAGCCCAGGGAGCCAGAGGCAGCTTTGTGGATTCTTGGAGACTGCGGGTTTTGCCAAATTTGGATTTCAAAGTTTGGTCTTATAACAAAACCATTGTATAATTCTTTCCACTTCTTGGAGCTTTAATTCCTCACCTGGATTAGTCAGAATTTAAACCCCATTACTCAGAATGAGATGAGGAATGAGCCTGTGGATGGGGATTCTTTAAATCTGACACTAATTCCATATGGAAGCTCAGTGGTATGATCTTACTCCCCGAAGTTCTAATAAGGAACCCACTGTGTAAGGGATGCTTTAATGGGCCTTAATAAACCACATTTTAAGGGCCCCAATATACAAAGGATCATTCAGAAGGTTACCCAAGCCTGTCAGATCTGTGGGGGAAAAAAATAATAATCCTAAAACAGAATGTACCCCAACAGGAAAGGGAGTATGATATAAAGGGATATGCCCATCTGAGGACTGGCAAATTGACTTTATACATTTGCTTAAAACCATAGGAAATGTTACATTTCGATTAGTTTTTGCAGATACCTTTTCTGGACGGGTAGAAGCATACGCCACTAGAACTAAGAACACAACTGAGGTAGCAAAACGCCTATTTAAATAATTCCTAGATTTGGACTTCCTTAAAGCATTCGAAGTGACAATGGACCAACCTTCACTTCAGAAATCTCCCAGAACATAGGCAGGCACTACAGATTAAATAGAAACTGCGTGTATCTTGGAGACCCCAAACTACAGAGATGAGAAAATGAACCACACAATAAAGAAGACTCTGGTGAAAATATGGTAGGAAACACATTTAAAATGGGACCAGGCACTCCCTTTGCCTTGCTCCAGATTAGGGCAGTGCCCTGCAGCAGACTTAAATTAAGCCCTTTTAAAAAAGTTTATGGGAGACCCTTTTAAGTTTCTGTTTTTGGAATACCCCTTTTAGATTTAGAACATGAATTTTTAAAAAAATCAAACAATATGTGCAACATTTGAGGCAAACATTAACAATTTTGTACAAGTTTACTCACTGCAGATCTAGCTACCTATCTGCCAAGCCCTTACACCTGTCCCAGCCAGAAGACAAAGTCTTACTAAACACCTCACAAGGTCCCGAACAGCAGTTAACTAAACAAAAGACTGGTCCCTGTAATGTCCTGCTGACAACACACTCTTCCCTGAAGCTCATGGAAGTCAAGCCTTGAATCCACTGCGCATGGATAAAGTGGACACTGCCTGAGGAGGACGTGGATCTTGAAGCTGCGTTGATACGGCAAGAAGTTGGCCCTGCACTCCTGAAAGAGATTTAAAATTTCTCTTTTGGAAGAGGACAGTGCCTCCCAAAGCTAAGTAATACTTTATGCCAGGGCTTGGACTGACAGTGCCTTTGTCTGCATTTCCCAGACAATGGCTTCCTCAGCATTTGTCAAATCTATTCCACTGTTGGGTGTGCCACCCCAAGCCCCACTCAGGATTAGATCATGGGGATCTTTCAGTCTCTCCAACTTTGGATTTCATTACAAATCCCCCTGCATACACTTCACTGTACTTGATTGCTTGTCTACACAACAGGTCTTACCCTGGGAACCCATCTGTACGCCGCCTTTTGGAATATAAAGCAGTTTACCAGCTTCACTTTTTCAGCAGTGCCATCCTCTAGACACCACCTATGTCACTTTCCAAAGACAGCAATCTTTCTCCCTCACCTTAAGGCTTCCCTCCAGGAATGAGTACAACTATACCCCTTGACAGCAGGAAGAAACTACAGAAGGTGAAACCTTCAATCATTTGCCCTTGAGAGATTATAAAGGTGCAGAGTTTTGAAGGGGGGGATTTTTACCATAGACAGTGAGCACTGGGGAGTCTCCCTCATTGTCCAAGATGGTACCTGGATGCACCAAGCGACCCTAAAAGCTAGAAAGGTGAATGGACTGGGCCTGAGCATGCCAAAAGCTAGCAAAATAATTGTATAGAAAAAAAGCCCTCTGGCTCTAGCAGGAAGGGGAGATGGCCTTTGAGACAGGAGTCCACGATTCGCCCAGGTCATGGGACACCTGAACAAAAGCTCTTTCCTTTTGCACCAACACCTGCCTCTCAAGTTTGGCTTTTGTCGTAGCAGGCAGGTGAACTTGCATTTTTTTGGTTAAAATATGACAAACTTTTAACACAAAAGTGATACTTCGAATATATATATACTTACAAAATAAAGAATGATGGTTATAATAAACTACCAAGCCTTAGGTCCTTATTCTAAGCCACTGGTTTTCAACTTTCTGGCCCTTTAAATACAGTTCCTCATGTTGTGACCCAACCATAAAATTATTTTCATTGCTACTTCATAACGGTAATGTTGCTCCTGTCATGAATCGTAATGTAGGTATCAGATATGCAGGATGGTCTTAGGTGACCCCTGTGAAAGGGTCCTTCGACCGCCAAAGGGGTCGCAACCCACAGGTTGAGAACCGCTGCTAAGCACTGTTTGTTATAGTAATAAGTTTAGTTAGTATAAGATAGCATAATCAAATTTCATTCCTTTATTAGAGTGAATTTTAAACTTTACTTAGAAGAGGAACTTAATTTGTGTGTGTGTGTGTGTGTGTGTGTGTGTGTGTGTGTGTGAGACCCTGATAAGTAACTTGTAACGCCCTGCATGTTAACTCCTGACAAATAACTTGTAACTCCTGATCAACAACTCCCTGCATGTTACCTCCTGATAAGTACCTTGTAACCCCCCTGCGTGTGTATCCTGATAAGCCCAGAAGGCCACCGGAGCGCACTGACATGAGACACTGAAGAAGCCTGTTATAAGTAATAAGTTTAGTGCCGGGGTCCAACCCCAGCGGGTCCAGGGGTCCCCAAAGGTGTGGACGGAGTCGGCAAAGAAGGAATGACACGGGGACAGTGTTCAGTTGATCAGCAACCTAGCCAGGATCTCTAGCCCGGATCTCCAGAGAGGTTCTGCTTCGGATCTCCAGCGAGGTTCTGTAGCCATGTTCCCTCGCTAGGTTCTCCAGCCAGGTTCTGTCCAGGCTCTCCAGTCAGGTTCAGTGTCCAGGTTCCAGTCAGGTTCTCCTGCCAATCTCTGTAGTCAGGTTCAGTCCAGGATCCCTTGCCATGTTCTCCTGCTAGGCTCTGTCTCTAGGCTCCGAGGCCAGTCCCTCTCCAGGATCCTCCGGCATGCTCTCGCCAGCGAAGTTCTTCTGTCTCTAGGCTCCATGTAGGCTCTGTCTTCTTGATTCTGTTCTAAGTTCTGAGTGTTTCTGTCTTGTTACAACTGTATTTATACCAGTTGATTCAATCCTATCAATCTCTATTACAAAGGTTAGGGCGTTTCTTATCTCCATTCCAGGGAGAAAAGATTATGTAGTTTAAGCATGATTGTTCGTAGTTAAAGGGATTAATTACCCGCCTGGCACTTAGTTGAGGGGTTTTATTCCCTCCCTAACTTCAGGGGAAAATCCCTACCTGGGGATTCAACCTTTCTCGGAGAGGTGACCTTGGTTAAAACACAGCGCCAAGAAGGTGAGCAAACATATTAAGAACCGTATGCCATATATGCCAGGTCCCTTGAAACAGCAAGGATGGACCGGCTCCCGGCAAATTCCCCCTTTTTTATTTTTTAAAAGCAAGCATTAAAAAGAAAAACCCTGAAATGCTCTCTTGTATCCATTTTAAGAGTAGGATTGGCGCTTTCCGCTATTACCTGAGTCCTGATCTATCAGACCAGGGAGAGCTTGCCAATTCTGCACTTTCCCAGGGTGGAAAGGCTGCAGTGGGGTTAAGGATAAGGCTCCTTGGGCCTACCTTCTCCCATGCCTCTACATTTACCTTTCCGGCACCTTTCCTTCCTCAGAAAAGCATGGACGTATTTCTTGTATAAAATGTTCTGTCTGACTGGGAGTAACCTTAATTCCTCTGCTAACAAGCATATACGTTAAAAGATCAATATGGAGTCTTTTTTCTTTAGACTCAGTATGGCACATCTTCTTAATCTAAAGATCAATACAGAGTCTTCTTTCTTTGGACTCAGTATGGCACATCTTCTCAATCTAAGTTCTGTACTATCCACCTTCTTACCCTACTTATCCTCTATAGGGGGGTCTGTAGCACCCTGGTGGAGTCCTATCCGTCCCGAGTGTGGGGTTCTAATTGGGGGGGGCTTACCTAAGGGAATCCTGTTCCAGGGGTTCCCAAAGGTGTGGACGGAGTCGGCGAAGACTATCCACCCTCTTCCTACGGTGGAGTCTGATCCGTCCCGAGTGCGGGGCGCTTACCTAGGGGTCCCTGTTCGGGCGCCAGTTTAGTTAACGTAAATAGACTCCACTTTTGTATTAGCTTAAGTTCGCATAAGTAGACCCCATTTTATTCTTAGACCAAAACTTGTAAACAACTCCAAAAATAAGATGTGTGTGCGGATTGATAAGCTTTGGACATGTACACAACTTCCCCGCCTGAGTGTATACCTAGATAGCAGGGTGGCACCCGTGTATGGCACCCGATAGGAGACACTGAAGACGCCCAGCTTCAATGATTTAGGAGAGCAAATCTGCTGCGGTTCAGACGCCTGTCTGCTCCTCCACAGCCAGACGTTCTCCTCCCCCCTGGAAACTGCCAAGTGCCATTACTGCTCTGCCTTTGAGCCCAGACTGTTAGAGGCCCCTCTTCGAGTCAAGGGACTGAGCTCCTTGCCGGGGGATATTGGGCGACCTCCGTGTGTCTCTGTCAGCGAGTGTCTCCGGGTGGCCTGCCAAGGACTGAAACCCATCAGCTCTCTGGTAATAAACCTGTGTGATTTCTTGCATAGTTTGTTCCCTGTGTCTTCTCTCTTCTTAGTTTTTGGTTAAGCTCGGCCATATTAATTAATAGTAAGTACCCTTTGACGTCTGTATTGGTATATCTAAATGAGGCGCCTTGGGTCAACTGTGCGTAAGTTCCCAAGAAGTGGAACACTGTTCTAAGAACCAACCTGCATTGCTCTTTAATTCTTAAAAAATTAGGACAACAAACTACTAATATACTAGCACATATGAGAAAATTGAGGAAAACAACTGATTAAATGAACCATATGTTATTGTCATTTTGTAAATTTAAAAATCCAAATATCACCAATTTCATTTGGCTCAGTCTAATATAGTAATTAAGGTAACTCAGGCTACAGGTGGCACAGTCAAGGTACAGGCATGGCAGCCTAGCTCCAGACCAGAGCTAGCTTTGAATACATTATTAAAATATTTATCGGGTATCTACTAGTTATTGGAAACTATAAGGCAATTCATAGTTATACAGATATTGGTTGCAAGTTTGGCTCTGCTATATGTCTTTGGGAAAATTATAATATTTCTGATCCTCAAATATAAATTGGGAATGATACTGTCTTTTTCTGTAGGACTGTGGTAAAAAATTATTTTATAGAGAAAAGAGAAGAAAATTATATAAGCCAAGCTCATTTTATGGTAAGGCTAGTATAATCTTAATACTAATATCATATAAGTACAATACAAAGAATATTATAGACCTACTTCATTTTTGAACCGTAACTCAAAAATCATAACTAAAATTTAGAGTAATTATTTTAAATAAAAATATTAATTAAAATCTTAAATATTAGCCAACTCAATTTAATGTTCTCAAAAATACCCATCAGGATTTAGTAGCTATGTCTTTAAAATGCAAGGACACCTCAAGATCAGAATAAATCTAATTATAATGTACCAATTATTAAAGATGAAAAGCATATGACTATATCAATAATGTGGAAAAGGTATTTTATATGCTTCAACACATATTTATGATGAAAATTCTTAACAACTAAAATTAGTAAAGCATGTTGGTAAGCGTATTTACTAAACAAGAACATAAAAGATATGATATGTCTAGTCTAGAATCATTACTATTGCTTAGTATAATCTCATTTTCCTTGATTTATATATCATTGATATGTAAATGTGTGAAGATTGGTAAATAAATGTAATTTATTTACAAATGATTTGAGAATCTTTATAGAAATCAATATTCAACAACTTATTTTTATTATTGATATTTTTGCAAGGTTTTTATAAATAAAATCAACTCATAAAATCTTATAGTATTTTTACCATAAATAACAAAGTAGAAAATAGTATTTCGCATATTAGCTATAGAGATGTTAAAAGATCTTAAAAAATTCTAAAAGGATGTGAAATATAATGAAAAAATAATAGAAAGAGGCTCTAATATTACAGAGGCAAAAATATCAACACATAGATATGTTTTCTAAATTATACTTGGTTTGGGGCAATCCCACTCAATATTGCAGATTGAGATTTTATATTTTTAAGTATTTAAATAACGTTAATATAAAATTTATTCAAAAAATTAAGATCCACAAATAGCTAACTTAACCTTAAAAAGGAAAAGAGCAACAGGATGAATTTCTCTTCCAAACATTACAGCATACTGCAGAGCCATGATAATAAAAAAAATTATATGGTACTGGTGTACAAATATAAAGTTATCTAAAAGAACAAATATATACCTGAAAGAATGGGCCTTAATATATGATAAAATGACCCAACAATTAAGTCGTAAATGTATAGACTGCTCAAAACTTGGAGTTTGAAAACCTGACTCATTTCATGGAGATAAAGGTAAACACCTATCTAATACCACAGATAAGACTGAACTGTATAGATTGATCAATGACCTAATGTGAAAGATAAAATTATAATGTTTATTGAAAAGTGAATGCAAAAATATCTAGTCTTAATCAGAATGCTTAAACAAATCCAAATACACAAATTATTATAAAGTAGACAAGTTTAAACCATCATTATTTCTCTTCAATTAAAACACCACTACCAAAATCAGAGAGAGAAGATAATAGGAGAAATTATATTCAATGTTAGATATATAACTATAAATGTGAAAATACATGATATTATATTATATTTTGTATGCCAATCAAAAGAGAATTTTACATGGAAAAATAGGATAGAGTTATACAAAGGCAAGTACAGAAGAGGATTCTTTTAAAAATAACAATAAAATATATAGAAATAAGGTCAAATGTATTACTTAAATAAATGAATATTAAATAATTAAATTACCAATAGTGCAAAAATTAAAATAAAAAAATTTTGATAGACAATGTAAAGAAATTGAAGAAATTAAAGATAACTTAAATTGTATTTCTAATCTGGATGATTATAAGAATGGTAGCACAGCTGATTGATGTAGAAACACTTGGGAAAGAACAAGTTCAGTCTAAAGTACAATTTGAACAGAATATGTTGCTATCCAATTGTGCAATTGGAAGTATAGTTCCAAAGCTCCTACCTAGGGGCTCTGAGATGCAAGTCATCTGTAAAGAGGTGACAGTTAAAGTCATGAGACTAGATAAAATCTCACATGAGTAGAGTAATGAGAAAAAAGTACAGGACCTAAAAATAACCACAAGTAACTGACCTAACCTTTACAGCTTCAGCTTTGGATGAGGTCTGAAGTTCTTTAGATTATCCTAATGTTGATTAATTTAGTCAGTTCTTGGCTACATGAAGTGTTTTAATTCTAATATACATGCCAGAGGCATTTTCATGAGAAGCTATTTCTAAATTTTGTCCAGTAACATTGTGCTTACCTTTCAAATGTTATTATTTCTGAATCTGAGGTCGTGTTTTGCTTTAGAGATTTGATATTAGAGCATCATTATATTGATTTTTTAAAACTAATTGATGTACTATTATATTTGGATTATAGCAAGAGTAACTGCAAATAAAGCAAATTTTAAGGCTGACTAGCAAGAATAAAGACTTTGTTTATTATGATTCATGAAAAACCAGAAAAAAACTAATCAAAATTTATCCTAAAAGTCATATGTGATAAGCTTTGGGGGATTTTTATATGGGAAGGTGTCAAGGTTTCAACTCCAGTTCATATATCAAGAGAACTTCATTTACTTTCCACTTGCATTGTAGTTTTTGTTCATCTTACTCTTAGCATTGACTTTTTAAAGACTTTCTCTCCTTTAAGTGTTTTCCCAAGCATTACTTTAATATCCTTGGAAGTCTGTTCCGAGAAAAACAATTGTGGTGGAAATTATGTGAAGTAGAACTTCAAAGTTGATGCATTAAAGGATAGAATTCTTTTATTGTCCATGTTTGTTTTAATGATTTGATCATAACTTAGACTAATGGTTGCCTCAAGTATAGTATATATCAAGTATCTTTGTCAATGGAATGGGAATTGTGTATACAATGGGCAACCAATTTCTCTAAATTTAGGAACTATGAATGAAGAGAACATGAAGTAAATACATATGTGTGGTTAAAAATGCTTTCTCAGAATTTCTTAGAGTTGCAGGTTTTGATGCTAAAATGCATAAATTGCATTCAACATCAGGAATTTGGTTTAGTAAGGAAATATGGAAAGGTATTAGTGAAGGCATTATCGCAGGTACATTGATGAAATGTGATAATGTGATAAAATAATGCAGAGAAGAACATTAATTGTGGTAAAACATAAACCTTATATTGTTAAGGAAAGTATGGTTACTAAATAGTAATTCCGGTTCAAGATGACTGATTGAACATGTGAATACTCCTTCCATAAAGTAAAAAAGAAAAAAGAAAAAAGAAAAACAAATTAATTCCAGCATTGAAAGCAAAATAATGCCTCTAGCAAGGAATGAGGAGAATCTTCTTCCAGACAATAGGTACTTGAGCTCCCTAAGAAAAACCCACCAGTCTGCAGGTTTGGAGTCTTACTTTCCCTGCTAACCCACTGGAGCCAAGGACCCTGTAATCAAAATCTGTGTTCCCAGACATTCCCAGGTGAGTTAAGGAAGTACTGTGTTCTCCAATAATGCGTACAATAAAAACAAACAATTAGAAAGAAAGGCCACAAACTCTATACATAGTTGTCATTCTCAAGGCAAAAGGATAAATCAGAAAACAGGAGAAAATGCTAAAATAATTATAATTACTAATTAATGTTCTCAGAGACTTTCAAGTAACCAGCATACCCATAAATGGAAAAATTTTCTCAGAAGCCTTAGCCGGTTAAGTTCAGTGGATGGAGCATCGGCCTGCGGACCAAAGGGTCCATGGTTTGCTTCTGGTCAAGGGCACATCCTTGGTTGCAGGCTGCTCCCCGGCCCAGGCCGTGGTGGCTCACGGAGGAGGCAACCAATCCATGTGTTTCTCTCACATCAGTGTTTCTCTCTGTCTTTCCCTCTCTCTTCCACTCTCCCTAAAAATCAATGGAAAAATATCCTCGAGTGAAGATTAAAAAAGAAAAAGGAAAAAAAAAAGCAAGTAAAATCTCAGAAGAATGAATAGTGTAGCTTTGGAAACTAAAAGTATAATTGTTAAAATTAAGAAAGTAGCATTCTTTTAAAAATAGTCTAACTCTAATAAATAATAGAGCATGGGCTATATTTCTAGAAGTGGGATTACTGGGTCAAGTTCCATTTTTAATTTTCTGAGGAAACTCCATACTGTTCTCCACAGTGGCTGCACCAGTCTGCATCCCCACCAGCAGTGTATGAGGGTTCCTTTTTCTCAGCATCCTCACCAGCACTTGTCCTTTGTTGATTGGTTGATGGTAGCCATTCTGACAGGTCTGAGATGGTACTTCATTGTTGTTTTTACTTGCATCTCTCAGATGATTAGTGACTTTGAGCATGTTTTCATTGTCTCTTAGCCTTCTGTTTGTCCACTTTCAAAAAGTATCAATTTAGGTCGTTTGCCCATTTTTTTGATCAGGTTGTTTATCTTCCTTTTGTTAAGTTGTATGAGTTCCCTGTAAATTTTGGAGGTTAAACATTTATCAGTGATAACATTGGCAAATATGTTCTCCCATGCAGTGGGCTTTCTTGTTGTTTTGTTGATGGTTTATTTTGCTGTGCAGAAGGTTTTTATTTTGATGTAGTCCCATTTATTTATTTTCTCCTCAGTTTCCATTGCCCTAGGATTTATATCAGTAAAGATATCGTTACAACATAAGTGCTATTTTTCTGCCTATGGCTTCTTCTAACATTGTTATGATTTCTCATTTTACATTTAAGTCCTTTATCCATTTTGAGTTTAGGAAATATGCACCCCTATATTCATAGCAGCACAATTTACAATAGCTAAGATTTAGAAACAGTCTAAGTACCCATCAGCAGATGAGTGGATTTGAAAGCTGTGGTACATCTACACAATGGAATACTCTGCTGCTATAAAAAAGAAAGAATTCTTACCATTTGCAACAGCATGGATGGAACTGGAGAGCATTATGCTAAGCAAAATAAGCCAGTCAGAGAAAGATAAACATCATGTGATCTCACTCATTTGTGGAATATAATGAACAACATAAACCGAGGAACAAAAATAGACACAGAGACAAAGAAGCATCAAACAGACAGTCAAACTTCAGCGGGAAGGCAGGGGAGGGTTGTGGGGGGTAAGAGATCAACAAAATGACTTGTATGCATGCATATAAGCATAACCAATGGACACAGACACTAGGGGGCTGAGGGCATGTGCCAGGTAGGTGGGGGAGTCCAGGGGGAGGTCAAAAGGGAAAAAGGAGACATATGTTGTGCTATTTGTAATACTTTAAACAATAAATAAATAAATAATAAATAATAGAGCTGAACATTTAAAAATAAAATGTGTAAAGAAAAGTAAAACTCAAAGTTAAGAATTTTGCAAGAATGCAAAAAGAGAGGGACGTGTGGAATAAGTGTTTCTAACCATGGCACATAAAGCCTAAAATTCCAATACACTTTCTATTAGTAGTTCTCAAGAGAAAGAAAATACAATTGACAGAGGATATTAAAAAAAGAAATAGTTGCCGAAAACGGTTTGGCTCAGTGGATGGAGCGTCGGCCTGCGGACTGAAAGGTCCCAGGTTCGATTCCGGTCAAGGGCATGTACCTGGGTTGCAGGCACTTCCCCAGTTGGGGATGTGCAGGAGGCAGCTGATTGATGTTTCTCTCTCATCAATGTTTCTGACTCTCTGTCTCTCTCCCTTCCTCTCTGTGAAGAATCAATAAAATATATAATAAATAAATAAATAAATAAATAAATAAATAAATAAATAAATAAAATAAAAAAAGAAATAGTTTAAGAAGAAAATACTCAGATGCTACAAAAGACCAAAAGGACCCCTTACAAATCAAATAGAAATAACAATAAATACTCATTTTGCTATATCGAAGTATAATTTCAGAACTCTAAAGATAAAGAGAAAATACATGGAGCATGCATGTACTTCAATAAGTGTTCATATAAATAAAATTTTCCATAAAATATACAAAAAAGAGTAAGAGTACAATGAATTAATAGTGAAATTACAGTTAGTAATATTTTTGCATTGTCAATTAATTTATTAAAGTCTCACATAGAGTCACAATTTGATGAATGTAAAATACCTATTTAAAACTTCCACTCCAAAGCTTTATATTTCCATCTATTCAAGATGTTTCCCCAGGACCCTTTTCAGAGGGCCTGTTTCCTATCTCTGACCACAGGACACCATTGATCTTTTTTTTTTTTTGTCTCTAAAGTTAGTTTGCCTTCTAGAATTCCACATCAATTGAGCACACAATATATACTCTTTTGTGTCTAAATTTTTTTCATTTAGCATGATATTTTTAAATACCTCACTACAGTATCATATGTAAGTAGGTCAATTTTAAAATTTTAAATATATATATATATATATATATATATATATATATATATATATATTATTGACTGTACCATAGTTTGTTTATTCATTCACCTCTTAATGGATATTGGAGTTTTTCTCAGTGTTGAGGTCTTGTAAATAAATTAATAGAGCTGCTAGAAGAAGTTTGCAAGACATTTTCTGGACTAATACTTTTAATTTGTCTTAGATAATAATTATTCTGAGGACTGGAATTGTTGGCTCATGGTAAGTTCATGCTAAATTATATAAGTAGCTTTCAAAAATGTTTTACAAAAAATAGGAGTCTCAGTTGCTTCATAGCTTCAACAATGCTTGTTATCATCAGTCCCTTTTAATTTTAGGAAATCTAGTACATATTTAGAAGTATCTCATTTGAGTTTTAATTTGAATTTTTCTAGACTATTGAAGCTAATCAACTTTTATGTGTTTCATATCTTCTTTTAAGAAGTATATGTATAGACATTTAACCATTTATAATCAAGTTATGTCTTTTCTTATTGAATTATAAAAGTTCTTATGATATTTGAGTGGAAATGATTTATATAATAAATATAAAATTAATGTTAAATACATAATATAGTATATGAAAATATCAAATGTGAAATATAGATACATTTTTCATAGCAGTATCTTAAAAACAAGACTTTACAGATTGATCAAGTTTAATGTAACTTTTAAAAATAATTATTCTTTTTGGGGTCCTGCTTATGAAATATGTGCTTATCATAAAGTCACATATATTCCCTCTTATGAGATTTATAGTGTTGGCTTTATATTTAGGTGTATAGTGCACTTTATGTTAATTTTTATGTGTGCAGTAAAATATGAGCTTATTCTTCCCATATTGGTATCCAGATATTCCATTTTTTTAAAACACTGCCCTTTGGTATTTAATTTCTTTGACTATTTTGTCAAAAATCAATTAAAAATATATGTGGGAACCCACTTTGAACACTTTTTTTTTCTGTTTCATTGTTCTATATTTATAACGCTGCCAAAATGAATTGATTATTGTAGCTTTATAAGAAATATTGAATTCCAAATTGTCATTTGCATTGATGCCTGTTTATTTCCATTAAAAAAAAAATTGATCTATGGTTCAATTTAAGGAGAACTGACATCTTGGCAACATTTAGTTTTCCAATTCATAATCATTGTATCTCTCTCAATACATTGGTATATTTTTTATTTCCTCTAGCAATGTTTCATATAAAAAATTTTGTATATATTGTTCTAAAGTATTTCCTAAGTATTTCATGCTATTGTAAATAATAGTTTTAAGTTTCATCATTTAATTAATGACTCATTGTTAGTACAATAGCATGAATAAGTAGAAATACAGAGGTTACAGTACAGTAATATGTAAAAATTCAGTTGATTTTTGTGTATTGATATTTATCATGCAAAATGTTAAATTCATCTACTAGTTTTAAATAATTTTTTTGTTGTTGTTAATTCTCACCTGAGGATATTTTTTCCATTGATTTTTAGAGAGTAAAATGGAAGGAGGAGGAAGGAAAGGGAGAGAGAGAGAGAGAGAGAGAGAGAGACATCCATTGGTTGCCTCCTGCATATACCCAGACAGGGGCTGGGGATGCAACCTGCAACCCAGTTATGAGTCCTTGAGGAATCAAACCCATGATCCTTTGGTGCACAGGTTGACTCTCTAACCAATGAGCACACTAGCTAGGGCCTAAGTAGTTTTTTTGTATATTCACTAGGATTTTCTGTGCTCAAGATTATAACCTCAGAGTTATACTTTGTTTTAAATATATACACTTTTATTTTATTTTTTACTTTATTTTATTTTATTATTTTATTTATTCAGTTGCCTTATTAAACTGGTTAGGCTTTCAATGAAAAGGTTGAATAGAAATCAAAAGATCAAACTTGCCTTGTTTCATATTTTTTACAAAAATCACTCAATTGTTTTTATCACTAAGTATTTGGTTTGCTACTCTTTTTTGTATATACCTTTTTTTTAAATCAGATTTTATTTTTAACTTGCTGAGAGATTTTAATCATTAAAAATGTTGACTTTGCCCTAACCAGTTTGGCTCAGTGGATAGAGGGCCGGCCTGAGGACTCAAGGGTCCCAGGTTCGATTCCGGTCAAGGACATGTACCTTGGTTGCAGACACATACCCAGTGGAGAGTGTGCAGGAGGCAGCTGATCGATGTTTCTCTCTCATCGATGTTTCTAACTCTCTATCCCTCTCCCTTTCTCTCTGTAAAAAATATCAATAAAATATATTTTAAAAAATGTTGACTTTATTAAGTGATTTTCTATATACATATGGAGATTATATAATTTTCTACATTATTCTCTTAATACTGGAATTCATTAACATAATTATCTCTCTATATAAAACCCTAATATGCAAATAGACTGAATGGAGGAACAACCGAACAACCAGTCACTGTGACGTACACTGACCACCAGGGGGTGCAGGCGGAACATGGCATGCGTGGGCAGCAGGCAGCAGGCAGCAGAGTGTGGGAATCATGGTGGGCTTCGGCCACAGAGAAATGGTGGAGCAGATGAACGGGAGCACCAGACCACATTGGGGCTCCAGGTCGCTGTCATCGGGGTAAGCCTCTGGTGGTTATTGAAATTTTTTGCTCTTGTGCATCACAGTCCTGCCCAGCACTCACACCTGCTGCCGGCCCTGCTTGCACCCACTGCTAGCGCTGGCCCCAATCGCTCTGTGCCATTAGTGGGTGCAAGTGAGGCCGGTGCCATCAGTTAGTGGGGGTGGCAGCAGCAGCAGTGGCAGCGGGAGTGGGGCTGCCAGCAGACAGGGGACCAGGGGCTATGGTGGGAGGGGCCGGGCAGGGGCGTGGAAGATGGGCCGAGACCCACCCCTGTGTCCACCACAGCCTCGCGGCCCACAGTTCCTTTAAAGATGCCTGAAATCATGCTCTGGGCCCTAGTGTTCAACTAATTCTTATTCTTTTACTTTATGAGTAATATATAATAAAATCTCCCCATTCATCCTATCTAATAAAAGAGAAAAATGGTAATTGGCATACGATGATACACTTTTCATTGGCTAATCAGGGCTATATGCAAATTAACTGACAACTGTGATTGGCAGTTAACTGCCAACTATGATTGGCAGTTAACTGCCAACTATGATTGGCAGTTAACTGCCAACAAGATGGCGGTTAATTTGCATATGTAGGCACAATGCAGGGAGGCGAAAGGGAAAGCAGGAAGCAGCCCCCTGCCACTGACAGTGATCGGAAACCCAGGGGGGAGCTAAGAGCTGGGGGGCAGGGCAAAGGCGGCCCTGGGGCCGCCTTTGCCCTGCCCCCCAGCCCTGATCGGAGAATCAGGCGCCTTTGCCGCCCTGGCCAGTGATAGCAGGAAGTAGGGGTGGAGCCAGCAATGGGAGCTGGGCACGGTCGAAGCTGGCAGTCCCAGGAGCTAGGGGTCCCTTGCCTGGGCCTAAAGCGAAGCCCACGGTCGTGGGGCTGCTGCAGCTGCGGGTCCCAGCTGCCCGAGCCGGACGCCTAGGCCAGAGGCGTTAGGCCTGGGCAGGGGCGGAGCCTGCAACCGCGGGGAGCTGGGGGTCCCCTGCCCAGGCCTGACACCTCTGCCAGAGGCCTCAGGCCTGGTCAAGGGGCCGATCTGGTGATTGGTGATCGGAGGGTGATGAGGGTCAACTCCTCTGGCTGAGGCATCAGGCCTGGGTGGGGAGTGGAGCCGGGGATATGATGGTCCCCTTGCCCAGGCCTGAAGCCTGGGTCAGAGGCGTCAGGCTTGGGCGGGGGGTGGAGCAAGCGATCAGAGGGAGATGGGGGTCCCCTGCCCAGGCATGATTCCTGGGCCAGAGGCCTCAGGCCTGGGCGGGGGCCAGAGCCAGTGATCGGGGGGAGATGGGGGTCCCCTGTCCAAGCCTGACGCCTCTGGCGGAGGCGTCAGGGCTGGGCAAGGGGCCGATCAGGCGATCGGAGGGTGATGGGGGTCTACGCCTCTGGCCGAGGCATCAGGCCTGGGCGAGGGGCTGATCCTGCGATTGGAGGGTGATGGGGGTCAACGCTTGAGGGCTCCCAGTATGTGAGAGGGGGCAGGCTGGGCTGAGGGACACTCCCCTCCCCACACACACCCAGTGCACGAATTTCGTGCACCGGGCCCCTAGTTTATAATAATATTAATTTTGATCCTTTTTTCTTGACTGTCCAGCTAGAAATATATATATAATATGTTTTTATTGATTTTAGAGAGGAAGGGAGAAGGATAGAGAGATAGAAATGTCCATGAGAAAGAATCATTGATCGACTGCCTCCTGCTCGCCCCCTACTGGGGATGGAGCCTACGACACAGTTTCTACTACTGCTAATATTCTGTTTGTCCATATCTTCTTTTTTTTTTTTAATTAAATCTTTATTGTTCAGATTATTACATTTGTTCCTCTTTTTTTCCCCCCCATAACTCCTCTCCTCCCAGTTCCCGCCCCATCCTCCGCCCTCACTCCCCACCCACTGTCCTCATCCATAGGTGCACGATTTTTGTCCAGTCTCTTCCCACATCTCCCACACCCCTTCCCCCCCCAAGAATAGTCAGTCCATTCCCTTTCTATGTCCCTGACTCTATTATAATCAACAGTTCATTCTGTTCATCAGATTATTTATTCACTTGATTCTTAGATTCACTTGTTGATAGATGCATATTTGTTGTTCATAATTTGTATCTTTACCTTTTTCTTCCTCTTCCTCTTCTTAAAGGATACCTTTCAGCATTTCATATAATCCTGGTTTGGTGGTGATGAACTCCTTTAGCTTTTCCTTAGCTGTGAAGCTCTTTATCTGACCTTCAATTCTGAATGATAGCTTTGCTGGATAAAGTAATCTTGGTTGTAGGTTCTTGGTATTCATCACTTTGAATATTTCTTGCCACTCCCTTCTGGCCTGCAAAGTTTCTGTTGAGAAATCAGCTGACAGTCGTATGGGTATTCCCTTGTAGATAACTGAGTTTCTTTCTCTTGCTGTTTTTAAGATTCTCTCTTTATCTTTTGCTCTTGGCATTTTAATGATGATGTGTCTTGGTGTGGTCCTCTTTGGATTCCTTTTGTTTGGGGTTCTCCGGGCTTCTTGGACCTGTAAGTCCATTTCTTTCACCAGGTGGGGGAAGTTTTCTGTCATTATTTCTTCAAATAGGTTTTCAATATCTTGCTCTCTCTCATCTTCTGGCACCCCTATAATTCTGATGTTGGTACGCTTGAAGCTGTCACAGAGGCTCCTTACACTATCCTCGCATTTTTGGATTCTTTTTTCATTTTGCTTTTCCGGTTGGATGTTTTTTGCTTCCTCACATTTCAAATCATTGACTTGATTCTTGCGCTCCTCTGGTCTGCTGTCGGGCGTCTGTATAATATTCGTCATTTCATTCCGTGTATGCTTAATTTCTAGTTGGTTCCCCAATATAAGATCGAGGGTCTTATTAGTTTTCGTGTAGATCTCATTAAGTTTATCGGCAGCTTCTAAACAGTTCTTGAGAGACCTTAAAAGTGTAGTTCTGAACTCTATATCTTCCATTGACAATTTTGTCCTGTTTCTTTGTCTCCGCATTCTGTTATGCTTCCTTGGTGCACCCCCTAGTGGTCTTTGTTCGCAGTCTTATAGTTAAATCTTGATTGTTGTAGCTAATTCCAGGGAGGGTTTGACCTCCAGGCCAAGTGGCTATGAGAATCAGCTGTGTCAGCAGTGAGAGAACTTCTGTCCTCTAGGGAGGTGCTAATCTAGCCTTTGCCTGAGGCTATCCGGCAAATGCCTCTGTGCAGGGCTTGGGCGGGGCGGGTCGCACAGGATCAACAGGGTGGGCCGGAGAGAGCAGTTATGGCGGCTCTCAGTCCTGTCCCCAGGGGCTCTGCCTCTCTGAGTCCCAGCACCCGCTGCAAAGCTGGGAGAGAAAGCTGCACTCGCTCTGACCGAAGCCAGACAGTCCCGCCTCTCCCGCCTGAGTCTGGGTCCCTAAAGACTCGCCCGGATCTGGAGCTCAGAGTCTGCGACTCCCTCCTGATTGAAAACGCCAACCGCGCCCTCCGCCGCCAGCCCGCTCTGCGCACTCCGCACCTCAGAATTTGACTTCACCACTGCGCCTCCTCTGAGTGTCCGTGTGCGTTTCTCTTTCCTCCTAGTTGTAGGACGTCCACTCAGCCAGCGTTCCTGTGGTTCTGGGTGATGTCCCTTCCTTTTTTTGGTTTCACTTTTGAAGTAGTTGTTCAAAGCAGCAAACTCCTGCGTTAACCTATGCCGCCATCTTGGTTCTCCGTCCATATCTTCTTTTATTAACTTTCACTCTTACTGTTTTTATTTCCTTGGCTCAGTATATTTTGAATTTACTTTTAGTGTTCTTTTTGTTTTTTTATAAATCTTTATTGTTGAAAGTGTCATATATGTCCCCCTTTTTCCCCATTGCCCTCTCCCACTCCCTTTCCCCCCAAGCCAAAAAATGTTCTAATGAATAACCTTTTTGGATCATGTTTATGTGCCTATTGTGGAAGATTTATCATTAGGATGGATTCCTATAAATGAATTGCTCTGTTAGAGATAAATGACTATGTAGGTGTCTCAGCTATTGCCAAATTATATTATTTTGTATTCTAACAAGCAATGAGGGAAGCAGGGTTTTCCCCCAACAAAATGTATTTTCACAATTTTTAAAATTTCCACTATTTTATAGGTGAGAAAGGGCACATCAATATTGTTTGATATGCATTTTTTGTAATTATGACTTTGGATTTTTTTATGTATTGGTCCCTGTTATATATTTCGTTATATTGTATTTTCATGAGTTTTACTCTGTTTTTTGATCCTTTGTTCCTTAGTATTTAAGAGTTCTTCATGTGCTAAAGATATTAGTGCCCTTTCTATACCATCTATTGCAAATATTTTCTCTCAATTGACTAGGTGTCTTTTGTCCTTGTTTAGAATGGTTTTGTTATTATTTTACCATGTATTTTTTGCCTTGTTTAGAATGGTTTTGTTATTATTTTGCCATGTATTTTTTGTGTGATCAATTATTCTTAAAATGTTTGGATTTGAGTCACACATAAAGAAGCATTCACTTTTCCAGCTGGTGTGGTTCAGTGGTTGAGCATTGGGCCATGAACCAGGAGGTCATGGTTTGGTTCCCAGTCAGGGCACGTGCCTGAGCTGTGGGCTCCACCAACAGTAAGGGGAGTGCAGCCGATCAATGATTTTCTCTCACCACTGATGTTTCAATCTTTATCTTCCTCTTCCTTCCTCTCTCAGAAATCAATAAAAACATATAAAAATATTTAAAAAGCATTCACCCATGTTTTCTTGTAGTGATTTATTGATTTATTTTAAACCAACATTCACATACCTAATACATTTAGAATTATTCTTGTGCATGGTGTGAAGCATGGAACTAAACATATATATGTATTTTTTTTCAAATGGTTACCCAGATACCCCAATATCATTTCCTACAGAGCCCAGTGATTTCAGTTACTAACTTTGTCATATAGTAAATTTCTATATGTATTATAATCTATTTCTTTTCTATTCCACAGAAATTCTTATAAGTTCAGTTTCAGCAGTGTCACTATTATTTTTAAATCCCATATATAATAAAATATATGTTATTTCATTATAAATAAAATACATAAATTATGAAAGCCAAACCAACCAACATAAGTCAGAGAGAAACCCTTTTTATAAATGTAGAAAAGTATATATTTAAAACGGGTTAGGATTTAAGCCAGTCAGAGAAAGATAAATACCATATGATTTCATTTATATGTGTAATCTAATGAACAAAATAAACTGATGAACAAAATAGAACCAGAGGCATGGATACATGGAATAGACTGACAGATGTCAGAGGGGGGCCAGTGGTGAGGACTGGATGAGAGAAGGTGAAGGGATTAGACAAAGAACATATATGCATAATCCATCTACACAGACAACAATGTGTGATGGTCAGAGGGAAAGTGGAGAGCAGGGCTGGGTGGAGGTGGGCAAAGGGTGGGATGGGGACATATGTAATAGTGTCAAAAATTAAAAAAAAAACAAAGTTAAAAAAATAATGGACTTTTTCCTGTAGTCATTTTTTTTTCAAATGTTTCTTTTTTTCAAATCTGTAAAAGTGATATGTATTAATTTTCAAAAGATACTGTCTCTTGTTTACATGATATTGTTATTTAGAGCAACAGCAGCTGGTCTTACTGTGCTCACCTGTGCTAAAATTCAGAGCATATGGCAATTTGAACTGCAAGATTTATTTTTTGGACTGGAGAACAGGGCATATAAATGGACCTTTGGGAGAATAATAGAGCATAGCACTCTCACTCCATTAGCTTCAGTGGGACTAAATTATGTTTCCACCCTCCAACACTGGGGAGTAAATCCATGCTTAAACATGCTAACTAAAGTGAACGAATTAAACAAACATCTGCATAATTTGAATAAAAAGAAATGTTGCTTTAAACAAATGAATATTCTAACAGAGCTTCATAGCAAAATTTACAGGTTCAATTTAGCATTTGTAGCCATAAACTAATAGAATATTTTTGTTCATTTCTTAACTTTATATGTTAAAAAATTAATTCTGCTTTTTATATTTTGCTTTTATTTTTGTTGAAATTGTTTCTCACATTTATACCAATTAAAATATACTAAGTTTACTAAAACATATTTGGGGAAGAAAATATTAAAAATAATTACATCTACACTAATAAAAGAGAAAAATGGTAATTGGCGTACGATGATACCCTTTTCATTGGCTAATCAGGGCTATATGCAAATTAACTGCCAACTATGATTGGCAGTTAACTGCCAACTAAGATTGGCAGTTAACTGCAAACAAGATGGCAGTTAATTTGCATATGTAGGCACAATGCAGGGAGGCGAAAGGGAAAGCAGGAAGAAGTCCCCTGCCACTGACAGTGATTGGAAACCCAGGGGGGAGCTAAGAGCTGGGGGGTAGGGCAAAGGCGGCCCTGGGGCCGCCTTTGCCCTGCCCCCAGCCATGATCAGAGAATCAGATGCCTTTGCCGCCCTGGCCAGTGATAGCAGGAAGTAGGGGTGGAGCCAGCGATGGGAGCTGGACACGGTCGAAGCTGGCAATCCCGGGAGCTAGGGGTCCCTTGCCTGGGCCTAAAGTGGAGCCCATGATCGCGGGGCCGCTGCAGCTGCGGGTCCCCGCTGCCCGAGCCAGACGCCTAGGCCAGAGGCGTTAGGCCTGGGCAGGGGCGGAGCCTGCAACCGTGGGGAGCTGGGGGTCCCCTGCCCAGGCCTGACACCTCTGCCAGAGGCCTCAGGCCTGGTCAAGGGGCCGATCTGGTGATTGGTGATCGGAGGGTGATGAGGGTCAACTCCTCTGGCCGAGGCATCAGGCCTGGGTGGGGGGCGGAGCCAGGGATTGGGGGGATATGATGGTCCCCTTGCCCAGGCCTGAAGCCTGGGTCAGAGGCATCAGGCCTGGGCGGGGGGTGGAGCAAGCGATCAGAGGGAGATGGGGGTCCCCTGTCCAAGCCTGACACCTCTGGCGGAGGCGTCAGGCCTGGGCAAGGGGCCGATCAGGTGATCAGAGGGTGATGGGGGTCTACGCCTCTGGCTGAGGCATCCGGCCTGGGCAAGGGGCAGAGCCAGCAATCGGAGGGGTCTGGGGGTCCCCTGCCCAGGCCTGATGCCTGGGCCAGAGGCATCAGGCCTGGGCTGGGGGCAGAACCAGTGATGGGGGGAAATGAGGGTCCCATGCCCAGGCCTGACACCTCTGTCAGAGGTGTCAGGCCTGGGCAAGGGGCCGATCCTGCGATTGGAGGGTGATGGGGGTCAACGACTGAGGGTTCCCAGTATGTGAGAGGGGGCAGGCTGGGCTGAGGGACACCCTCCCACACACACCCAGTGCACGAATTTCATGCACCGGGCCCCTAGGATAATATAAATTTGAAATGCTCTGCCATTTCCAAGCATTTAAATTAACTCAGAGTAACAAGTAAAATTTCAAAATCTTCTCAGCCTTTGGTAACATACAACTCAGATGGTAAGATAAAAGCTACACACACACACACACAATGTCTTCAACTATTATAAAGTAACTAGTAGCCCAGTGCACAAAATTTGTGTACTGGGGTGGGGGGGGTCCTTCAGTTATTAAACATTTTACAGCACAATACTGACCACATTGGTGGTGGTGGTGGTCTTGTCAGAATGTGTTATATTATGCAGATGAAAATCTATTTAAACAGATTTGATGTAGATATTTTCAAAGATGGAAGAATTGTTCCTGTCAACTATTTTAGTTGATTCATATCTTCAGTAATTGTCATCATTGCAAAGTTTTCAGTCCCCATATGGATTGCTGGATATAATAGGTCGTGGGCTGTCCCCTCCCTTTGTAGCCTTTGTCACCTTAAGGACTCTAGTTTTCCATTTATATGTCTAAGTACCAACCTTACTGGCTTAAAAATGTAAGCTTTTAACACTGCTCTCTCTGTTCTGTATCTTTCCGATGAAAAGTGGAGTTGGGTTGCAGCACAGGAGAGAAATTCAGAAGGGGAATATTGAAGTAATGACTACAGTAGGAGAAGAGGGAACTTGTTTCCCTGGCCACAGGCCTGGCGCCCTGGACCACAGGGCTGGCAGCTTCTCCAGGTGGCTGCAGCCTGGGACCCCTGGCTGGTAGCTTGTCCATCTTCTGGGCTGCAGCCAGCCCCAGGCGCTGGCGCCAGGACCAAAGGTGGGCGGCTTCTTCTTCTTTGTGCTTCCCTGACCCCTGCACCCGGCTTCTGTGGTCACAGTCGCTGTCTGTGTCTGCTTCCCTGCCCCACCCCCCAGGCTTCTCCAATCACCTGCTGGTTGCAGGGCAAAGGTGGCCTCCAGGGCTGACCTTTGCCCTGCTCCCTTGCTCTTGCCTGTGCCTGGGTTTCTGATCACTGTCTTCCATCCTTCCCCTTTCGCCTCCCATCATTGCGAGTATGCAAATTAACCGCTATCTTTGTTGGCGGTTAACCGCCATCTTGGTTGGCAGTTAATTTGCATATAGCCCTGATTAGCCAATGGGAAGCGTGTCCGAGCTATGGTTAATTACCATGTTTGTCTATTATTAGATAGGATAACTAATTCAGTAATTTATACAGACACTAGTGTCCAATATTTGATTTTGAATAAACTGATGTACTTTTAAATCAAATATTAATTTATATTTTGGCTTATAGTCATGCTACATAAAATCAGATAATCCAGCTTTGGAAGGTCAAAATTAAGATAGATTTATAAGAATATGAAAACGGTGTTCATCTCAATTGTATTATTATACTTGGGATATAGAAAAGATTTATTAAACAAGGCAACACTGAACCTTTGAAAATAAAATATGCTCACATAGTTTCTCTAAACACAATATATTCTGCCATATTTAAACTATATGTGGGTAATAAAATACCTTATCTGAATATTGTAAAAATATCAAGGACATTTTTAGCTTTTACTTATGATTATCCTAGATCACATGAACTTGGAAAACATTTGGGTGGTTTCTGTATTTCTGAGCATATACATAATTTAAGCTAATTAAATGGAAGTTACAAATTAATTTTGGCAATATCATCTAGAGATAAAAAATATGCAACTCCACATACATACATGGACATAAAGACAGATTGCAAGTAGAGATCTTATAGCTTGTAAGATTTATAATAGGTAAGACAAGTAATTGTTTCTAATTCCTCAAAAAATTATGTTGCAACCTGAATGATATCAAGAAGCTCACAACCCATCCAACTACATTATCCTTAAATTGCTTTTTTACATCTGAGAGATCTTCAACTAAGTCAGAAATAAAAGGATTCCTATGGTTTAGATTCAGTGCTGTATGTCCCTAGAATATTTTAGAAAATCCATCCACCATGGCTTCAGAATGTTCTTGTTTCTTTCTAGATACATTGTTTTGTTTTAACTTAGCGGAGAAAGCCTAAAAATGTTCCTATCAGGCTCTTAATATCAGCTTCTAATTTGAACAATTTATGACAATAGAACTAATATTAAAAAAAATATATCCTTACATATATCTTGTCAGATTTCAGCTGGGATAAATATTCCTGGCTGTAGAGGGCTGCCTGGGAGGCATCTAGGCATTTTCTTATAATTATTGTCAGCTGAACTCAGAGCATAGGCAGAGCCAAGCCCTGGGAACATGCTTCCCCAATAAGGGTGGACATGTTAATCAGGCAGGGGCGGAACTAGATACGTAAATCTAGGCCTTTAAAATAAACCTGCTGTGTGGCTCAGCCCGCTTTGTGCCGCCTCTCCATCAGAGAGGATGGCGCCCACCTGGCCCCAGCGTAAACTCTATTTCTGCGTCTTGGTCTTTCTTTAATTTCTTAATCCCCAGCTCCTCCACTCAGCAAATGGACTGTTTCCTTTTCCATGCGGGACATGGAAAAGAGAGAAACAGCCCCCCACATTTGGCGCCCCCGAACAGGGACTGAGTACGGAGGCAAGAGAAGAAAGCGAGGGGGTCACTCCCAGAAGCGTGTGCACACAGATTCAAAGGAATAAGGTAAGGGGAGTGTATTGTTGTGAATTGATATGAAATAGCCAGGTGTAAAACGTGGGTAATCCTCAAAAAATGCTTTGAACTATGCTCTGTTAATTGTAGTCAAATTCTCGATTTCTTTCTTAAGCTTTGTTGATGAAACCTGGGAAAAGGTTAGAAAGCAGTTGTGTGACCAATACTCAGCAAAAAGTCCAGAGAAAATTCCTATTTTAATTGGTGATGGCCTTGATTCAGCACAGGAGAGTTTAAGAATGTCTAAGTGGGGTGCAGCCATGGCCTTACAGCCTGGAGTTGAAGGGTGTGAGTCTCTGAGAATACCATCTGCACCTCCTCTGCCTCCACGTGTAAACTACTTGTAACCAAGTAGAAAAGGATTAAAGGAATTTTTCAGCAACTGCCGATGATTCTTTATCTTAAAAAATCTTTTATTTCCTTAAAAAAATAAAATAAATAAAAATTGAAAAATATAATAAAATAAAAAGAGTAAATGCCAGACCATTACTGAATCTTCCCCTAAGAAACAAGGAGGTGGGGGAAGCTCACGTGGTCATCCAATATGGACGTCATTCCCCAAGAAAGCCACTTCTTCGCCTCATCTTCGCCATCTTTATCCTTTTTTTTTCCAGCTAATGACTTAAAGCTTTTACAAATTCATAAATGCATCTGGGATTTCTGTGCACATGTAAAGGGAGAAGGCCAGTTTAAAAACGAGTGCGCATAGTTTTGAGCTGAACTTGACCTTTTTCTGTGTACAGAATAAAAACCTGAGACTGTTTTGGCCTTAAAAATGGCGGAGATGAACCTGAGAAAGAAATACAGGCTGGTTTCTCAAGGCAATTTAAAGTACCTCTTTTGAAATTTCTTGACTTCCCCAGCAGGAAAATTGTGAGCATTTTGTAATTTAGCAGCTATGCCAGGCTTATTGGCTGGAAACTTAACTTTTAAGTTCAAATCATTTAAAAGTATTGAGATTTATAATACTGAAATGTTGATCTGAATATGCCTAGTATGAAGTCTAGATGATAGAAGTTAATCTATTAATTGAAAATGCCTTATATTTTATTTGAAATGTATCCTTAAATGTAAAAGTCTCTTGCCATTAAAAAAGTTTAAAGCCACACCCTTTTTTGGTGGAGGGAGAGGTAGACATGCCCTTCCCCTGCTAGCATTCAGGTAATCCAATTCCCGCCAGCAGCCATCTTTAGGAATGTTAATTTGCATTTCATTGGCCACACCTTTTGCTAGCTGACCTTCCCAGAAAAGGTCAAGCAGCCAAAAGGTGGCTCCTTTGAAATCAGCTTTCCGCCAGTAGTCATTTTGTAATACCTACAAGTTTGCTTCTCAGTTTCCCCGTGCAGAAAAAACATGGTTTAAAGTTAATTATTAGATTTTAAAATTTATTCTTAAAAATATAAAAGTGTAGTTAATCAAAGAACTGCTAATATTTGACTTGTAAGCTCTGAAAGTTTAAAGTGCAAATTGAATCGGGAGAAATTAATTAAATATCTAATGTGTAACTTGTTTTTGAAAAAAATAAAATGTGTTTTCTCTTAAATGATTAGGAATTCAAAATATGTTACTTCTTGGTCTGATTTAAAAATGAGGATTAATTTTATGAACTCAACTGAAAAATTTTTAATACAAAAACCAGTTTAAATTTGATTGATATTCTTTAAGATAATTATAAAGGATATAAACAGCTAATGGGATTTCTGCTTGTCTACAATATAATGTTGGTCATCTATCTTTTAGGGGTTTTGGTTTGCTCTGTCAAAGAACAGTGTAGACAGCCGCCACTTTGAGCTGCCTGACTTGGCAGCCACCGTGTTGGCCGCATGGCCTGCCGCTCCCCTGGGGGCTGCCATCTTGAAACAGTAAAGTCCCCTCCCTCTGATTTAGTCAATCACCAAAGGAATGTCTGCTCACTGAGGCAGACTGGGATTTCAGGGGTGGAGCTTTAAGGCGGAGTTTTACTACGGAAATGCGGATGGGGCAGAAGGTGTGCTTGCCTCTCGAATTTATTTAATACTATTTTTAAGAAAATATTTTTAATACTTAATAAATTAGCAATCATGGTCTTAATATAATTTCAGTGGTATGATAGGCCAATGTTTTAAGCAGTTGGCTTTATAAGGGCCGACAATAGAGCTTGTATTTCTTAAAAGGCTTGTAGATAAGAGACATTTTTAAGTCATCTTAAATTCTCAGTGGAACCATAGTTATACATATATCATAAACAAATAAAGAGTAATTGATTCCATGGTCAAGACTAGATCCTATCATGTTGAGAACTGCTTTTAAATGGTGAAAATTTTTTAATTAGATATGTATTTGACAGTTTTTCCCAAGTGCAATATTTCAAAATATAATATGCTTGGTTGCATAAGAAATTTCTGCCAAATAAAAGAAAAAATTGATTTATTAGTAGCAATGTCTTTATTTAAACTAACAAAAGCACCACACCACTGCATTTTAAATTAGGCTGGAGGTGGGGCAGCGTTTGCACCTCATGTATCAGACATAAAATTACTAAATTTACTAATCTTTGTAAGCAATTGAATCCTAGTAAAGTAAAATTCTTCTAAAAAGTTACTGAAGGCTTCCCATGATCCCTCTGTATATGCAAATAAGCCAAAAGGGAATGCTGTTTAAAAATATTATTTTAAACTTAATAAAAAGGAGAAATTTTAATATTTTGAAATATCTTCCACTAATATTTATAGGATAATCTAATGATTTGCTGTTAAAATATCAAATCTGAAAATAAGTACAGTTACCATAAATGTTTAATGACTTTGACTTGAAATACATGGCCTTGCGGCACTATCAGTCAAGATCCAAGAAGTAATCCTATAGGTTACTTGGTGTAAAAGAGAAAGATTTTTCTTTTTTAAGTTGAAGTTCTCCAAGTGTAATCCAGCAGGAAGAAGACAAACCAGACAACCAACAGCCCAGAGACCACCTGGGGAATGGTAAAGTGAAGTATGGCAACAATTAACTCAGGTAAAAACTGTAAGTTTCATATGGGTCTTAGAAGGCACATTTTTTCCTTTACCTGGGAAGGACAGCACAGCTATCCCAAGGTTAGAGGGCTCCAGTTAATATGTCAACTCAGTGTTCTGGAGACCCAAACTGTAATTTAAATAACATGCCTAAGTTTAACTTGGGTTACCCAAGGACTCTAGATAATGTGTTTACCCAAAACTAGTTTGTATGTTATGCTGTCTCTGTTTCTGTAAATTGCTTTTTTTTTGCAAACTAGGTTCCTCATTCTAAACCTCAAGACAGCCCATTTAAAATTGAATTGTTATGACCTAGAGCAAAGAATATTCTTACATGGTATTACTCTACAAGTTTCATTAATAATTTTGATGCTTTACAACAGTATATTATGCATTTATCCCAAACGAACTTACAAATTCTTTGAATGTTTGGCAACAATTTAATATTTAAGGACATAAAAGGATTTATTCCCTTCCTGTGTGGAAGGCCCCCTGGGAAGGCACTTAAGCATTCTGTATTGACCTCTCTTGACCTTTTTGCCAAGAGGATTTCCTCTTCTCACAATCCAATTGTCTACAGCTGTTATCTGAGCTCTCCGTTCAAACTGAGATCATGAAAAGCTGGTACCATGGATCTGTCTCTTGCCCAATGGCGTAAGTTGGGCCCTCTCTGGAGAAAAAACCTGGGTTCCCTATGATCAATGCCGGGGCCCTGCCAGCAGGCGAGGGGATCCAAAGGCAGTTGCTGGGCATGGGGGCCAGAGGGACATAGGCTACCAAGGAGACAAAACTGAACCTCACATCACCCTACTTGGCCCAGAGATGGCTGGTAGTCAAAGACGGGTAAGACCCCACAGGGTGGGGCGACCTAAGACAGGCATAGTCGGGGGCCAGTAGGAGAAAACTTGGGGTTCAACAGAGGTGGGGCACAGATCCTCACCCCCCCAATGGTGCAGGGGCTTGAACACTCGCTCCTTCTGAGGAAGGTCTCCTGTCCCCATGGCTGCTTCTTGCTTCCCATGTCCAGCCCAGATCAGGAACCAAATAACAGAAGAGACTTGGTCCAGCGGAAAATGGTACCCAGAAAAATGAAGGCTTAGTTTAACAGACTCTAAATTTAAATCTAGCCTTACAACAGAAATGCTTAAGCCTCCTCAAGGACGTAAAGTGATCCTTTCAATTAATATTTACAGTGTAAATTTAAGATTATTGTTAAAATATTAAATCTGACAGTAAAATAGTTAAGTTTTCAAATTAATTAAATTTGGCTAACTTGAAATAAATAATTATTCAAAAAGTATTAACCAAAATTTTCATTTCATGGTAAAATTGCTTAACATGCTATAAACCTAAAGCAGACATATTTTATGCAAAAAGTTGGAATTTAAAGTTATCTAGACTGCATTGTAAGTTTTCTGAAAAGCCTCCTAATAATTAAATAAAAAAGGGGGGATAGTGGAAAAATACCATGTAAAGAAAATTATCCTATAACAAAATTATGTTTAGATAAAATTTTTCATTTAATGCTAACAGCAACACACCCAGAAAAAAAAACACATGATGTCAGGGAAAGCCAGGAGAAGATCATTTCAAAGAAAAAATCCCAAGTAAGGTTTTCTTTATTAACCTTTGGTCGAGAATACATTTGTATATTTTCAGAAGAACAGCTCCGAGACCATGTAGATTCCTGCAACAACAGATCCCAACTGACCAGATTGCTCCAGCCACAAAGACAGGAAAGACAGTTCAAAGATAGAGATGGTGAAGACGCCTTGTCATGATAGCAGTCAGCACCTGTGCATTGCTGCGGGTTGCCCAGGACCAAGAGCAAGGAAGAAGGAGCAATGCAGCCAATTTGGGTGCCAGAGCGTTACATCCGTCACCACAATTGACTCAGACATTCACTCAAAAGGACTAAGTACTGCCCTAATGACAGCAAAAGAAAAAAAAAAAAAAAGAAAACTGAAAGACACTAGGGACTGTTGTGCCAATATGGAGTCATCTGAAGAAGTTAACGACTGAAGCGCACAGATTGTGGAAAAGCAAGAAGTTGAAGCTACTTCTTCAACTATGTTCCTGCTCATGCTAGCATCTGTTAACTGCCAGTCTTCTGCAAAGTCTTCGGCAGCCAAGTCCAAGGACTCTGAGCAGCAAAAGAGACTTATTTTTTTCATTTAGTAGCAAAAATGTTAATATGTTTATAGTTCTGATTTCTCATATTGTTGTTTTGCATTGGCATTGTTTTGTTATTATTTAATAGCCAGTTTTGTTCTTAACGATCAAATTTTGAAAATGATGACATGTATGTAGTTTAGTTTTTGCATTTGCATTGTTTGCAATTGTTTTAATTTTAGAGCCCTACTATTAATGTTTAAAATTTTACTTTTATTATAGTAGCTTAAAAAACAAAAACGGGGGAGATGTAGAGGGCTGCCTGGGAGGCATCTAGGCATTTTCTTATAATTATTGTCAACTGAACTCAGAGCATAGGCAGAGCCACGCCCTGGGAACATGCTTCCCCAATAAGGGTGGACATGTTAATCAGGCAGGGGCGGAACTAGATACGTAAATCTAGGCCTTTAAAATAAACCTGCTGTGTGGCTCAGCCTGCTTTTTGCCGCCTCTCCATCAGAGAGGATGGCGCCCACCTGGCCCCAGCGTAAACTCTATTTCTGCGTCTTGGTCTTTCTTTAATATCTTAATCCCCAGCTCCTCCACTCAGCAAATGGACTGTTTCCTTTTCCATGCGGGACATGGAAAAGAGAGAAACAGTCCCCCACACCTGGCAGTATTAAACAGTCTCTTGGACAGAAAAGGCATCTACAGAGAAGATACAAATGATACTAGCCTCACAAGATCCACAGACAATCGCAAAGATAATTAAAAGAGAAAAAAAAAAAGACTTAGACAATTCCCTTGAGAGCAAGCAAGAGTCAGTAGAACCCTAGCCACAAATGGAGTACAACCCACATTTCTATCTGGCCATATTTTGAAGTCCCCTAACCTGATGGTTGTCAAACCAAGTTCTCAGGACACAAAATGAGTCAAACAAGAGGGGATGGTTGTCCCGGGGAGAGAAAAGATTGGTAATCAGTGGGTATCTAAAAGCAAATTCATGAGTCAAAATTCCAAGATCTATTTCTTACAAATATTTTTTGCCAGCCAATCTGAAATTGGAAAGGCCAGGAAAATGTGTATTTTTACCTTTCTCTCTCAAGCAGGAACTATAGAGATCTCGAAGAACTAACTCCAGTAAGAATTCTCACCCTATGCCTGCCTCTGATAGTTTTTCCAGGATTGTGTTTGCAGGCTCTAGACAGAGTAGGAGTCCCAGTGGGTCTTAACCTAGTCACCAGAAGCTGTAGGGGCAGGGGGTAAATAATTTCCTTTCTACCCTTTAGAGTGGTGCTTGGCTGAGACTCCTTTTTCTCTAGGAAACCTCATCTATATATATAAAAGCCTAAGCAACCACTCAACATGTCGACCATTCGACTGGTCAACCCATCACTATGACATGCACTAATAATCAGGGGGCAGATGCTCAATGCAGGAGCTGCCCCCTGGTGGTCAGTGCACTCCCACAGTAGGAGCCCACTCAGCTGACTGACGGGCGACAGACGCAGGGCTCACAGCTGGCTGCCACAGCCCGGAACCCACAGCAGAGGAGCAGCAAGCCTAAGGGGTGGCAGGCGTGGCAGGTGGCATTGGATTGCCTGTTTCAGGCCAATCCTCACAGGCCATGCAGAGGGACCCCACCGGTGCACTAATCTGTGCACCAGGCCTCTAGTAAATTAATAAGATTATGTAGTTTAAAGGGCCTCCCCTGTGGCTACCATAATTCAACCTTATGTTTGGTAGGGTTAACCTGCTTGTTAGCCTGAAAACAAAATTTTATTTACCTTAGGCCTCATGCTGGACACAGTTCACTTTAAGTTTGACTGAGTCAGACCCTAGGCCCATTCTAGTTTCTCAGTTGGACCTAGGTCATCCTTGCATCACTCTGGTTTTTAAATTCGCCCCAGTCCAGTTTCCAAGTCAGGCTAGTCTGACCCTGGACCAAGTGTTGTTTCTAAGTCAAACCCAGTCTGACTGGCCAGTTTCTGGACCCTATCTAGAACAAGGAATGCTCAAAGTCTAGAAGCTCATAATGCAAAAGGTGCAGAGCTAGGATCCGAGAGGCACTATGACTTCCAGAGGTGGTTCCACAGGTACTTCCACCTAGCTTCTCCTTGCTTCTGGGGGTCCACAGGGGTGTCCTCTTATTCCCTCCTCTGACACCAGAACAGTTAAAAGATAAACAGATATATTTAAAATTTTAAGAATTTATGTGAACAAAACTCAATTCGAATTGGGCAGCATTCAATCTAGCAGAAAGGAACTCCAAGGAGTTGTATAAAATGGAAGACTTTTATAATTGGTAGAGGGGAGCAGGAATGAGAGTTATTCTAGGCAAAAATCACATTGGTTATTGCAAGGTTACTTTCGTTGGGTGCATGGCAGGTGTGTACCAGGAAGATTACCTAATTAAGGCTGATGAGGTGATTCCTGACTGACTGGTTTAGATCCCATGGATTGAAGAGCCAAAATTGTAATTAGGTCTTGGTTTGGCAACATAAGACTTTGCATAAACAAACTCATTTTGGGCCTGTTGTCTTGTTTTTAACAGGTTGTCGTCAACATATTAGCCTGGACTACAGTCATGTGAAAACTTAATTGCAGCTGTAGGATCCATTGTCAAGATGCTCATTAAAATGACTGGTAAGTTGATGCAGGCTCCCCTTAAGAGATGTTAGTGACTGCCATGTGGCCCTTTCTGCTGGGCTGCTTGAGTGTTTTCACATTAGCTGCAGGCTTTCTCTAGAGCTGGTGGTCCACAGTGAACAGGGCAGAAGCCAAAATGGCCTAAAATGCACAGAAACTAGAATGTTGCCTCCGAAGTCACAATTATTATTTCTTCAATATTCTAATACTTACACAGACTAGCACTATTTGTAGTTGGTGGGGACTACACAATGGTATGAATACTAGGAGAAAAGAGACATGACGTGTCTTGAAAGACCTACTACTGGTTGGGTTTTTAATTAATCAGTTATTCTAAACATTCTCTATTCATAGAAAATAATGGGGGAAAACCTAAAACAATAGCTCTTTTCATCATTATTTCAATTAAATAATCACTGAACAAATGTTTAATTATTTGATATGTTTTCTGAAATATTAACATGAAGGAGAGACTAAAAATTAATTTGCAAGATTTCTATTTCAATTAATTTTATGTTTAGGATTCTATTGATTATGCAAATATACAGATCTAGAAATAATAATGTTACCCACTCAAATAAATTCACATTGCCTCTACATCATAGCTGTTGAACTCAATTAGAATTTCTATAAAGACAAGTTCTTTGTCTTTATCACTGCACTGCCAAAGAGCACCTACATATTGCTGTACAAAAAAGACATACAATAAATGTTTGTTAAACTAAATTAAGTTTTTGGGACAAACTTCTGAGAACAAATACATTAACATTTATGCTGGTCTTGCTAAGATGTATTGCAGTCAGCATGAGTACACAGATGCACAATATAAAAAAGTCTCAATGCATGTTTTGTTGTTTCAACAGTGATTTGGAGGTTGGTAAGTCTTATCTTAAACAAATTATGGAGTAGGAAAAATTATTCTTCATTGCACTGAACTCTTCCAAATCTTGGTTCATTTTTCCTTTCATGGTAATCTCTGTCTTTAGTTCAGCTTAGAATTCATCTAAGGTGAAGAATTATTTTGGCCCAGCGTCTTCCTAATATCAAGCGCTGTCTTTCATCAAAGTGTGAAAGGATCTGACAGATCTATTTTGTGAGCCTTTTACATTCTCAGGGGGCTCTTCTTTCTTTCCCAGGGGTGAGTTTTCCTCTTCAGATATCCAGTGTTCCTTTTTCTTTAACTACCACTTTTGAACACAGAGAAACACTGTCACTCTAGCTGTCATGTTCAATTGTTAATTGATGGATTTTTCTCTGAAATAAAATAGTTGCTGCCAATGTATTACCTAAACCAGACTGTGAACTTCACACGTTTCATCTCTGAGTGGTGAGTCTCATAGAATCCATTTAAGCATTCCTGACAGCCAGTGAACAGTAGTAAAAAGGCTTATTCCAATGTATTTTCACGCCAAAAGACACACACCAGGAAATACCTCGGCTCAGGCTTCAGAAGGACCATCCTGGCCACCAGAGTAGCTGGAGGCCTAAGTTAAACTCCTCCATATGTCAGACTAGCCCTGACCCTGCCTACTTCACACGGGATCTGGAAAGAACTCTTCATGAAGATCCTGTAATAACTTTCACACCTTTCTGTTTTTGCCTGGTCCAAATGTGGTAGTTCACCTTTTTTTCTTTTGGCCAAAGCCACTGGTGAAAATAAAAAACTGAATTTCTCCTTTTATTTAATTTTAATTAATTTGCACTTAGCTAACCATGGCTCTTACTTACCTTATTTGGCAGTGAAACTTTAGGTATCAAACTAGGACAGTGGTTCTCTAAATGTGATCTAGGCACCTCTGAGGCTTTCCTAGAGCTTTTCAGGGGACCACAAGATCAACACTATCTATATATATAAAAGCCTAAGTGACCAGTTGACCTTTTGTGTGGTAGCTATGACATGCACTGACCACCAGGGGCAGATGTTCTGACCAGTAGGTTAGATTGTTGCTGGGGTCCGGCCAATCGGGACTGGGCAAGAGGAACTGGACACACCCTAGAGACCTCCCGTGGTCCTCCCTGGCCAGCCCTGATCAGCTCTGATCCAGACTGGGTGAGACGGGCCAGACATGCCCAGGAGCCCTCCCTGGCCCTGCACCAGTGGGGTCCCAGATTGCAATAGGCACCCCACCGGTACATGAATCCATGCAACAGGCCTTTAGTTTTTTATAAAAACACTAAGTTTACTCTCATTTTACTTCCATACTTTGCCAGAGGCTACATGACATGTGGTATACAAGAGAATAAATGCAGTCATAGATTTAAGAACTCATTATCTTTTCTTAAGCCAAACATTAAAAAAATAGAAGGTGCAAAATAACACGTTTCTATTTTTTGAAAATATAATTATATTTTATAAAAATATCTGCAAAATTTGTATTGCACTGATGATATTTAAATAAATGTATAGTTTAGAAAATTTAAATATCAGTTTAACATTTTAATATGGTAAATATCAATCAATATAACTGAGCAGAAACAAATCTCTTTGGGCTCCTCAATCATTTCAACAGTATAATGGGGCCTGAGACCTAAAATTTGAAAATTGCTGAACTAAACAACTCAAGGAGAAATTTCACTGTTTATTTTATTTTGAAAAGATAATTCTTTGCTTGTTTAACAAAGTTCTGTAATATTTTTGTGTTGGATGATCCCTTGAATATAATTGGGAATGGTCCAAAACATTTCTACATGTTTCCTGTAGCAATCAATAATCAACATCTCCTACTGGGTCAGATACTATCTTTAAAAGGAGCACTTTTCTCATGCAGCCATGCTACTCAGGAGGATTTCAGTCATACAGAGAACGAAATGATTTTTTAACACCAGTAAATTCCCAGCATCCGAATGTCCGGCTTTAATGAACACAAGTTAATGCATACTAATTCCAGAGGTTTACAGGCTAGTATGCCTCATAGGTAGACAGAAAACAGCATGGTCTGCAGCATTTTGCATTGAATATTTTTGGTACAGATAACACTGTGCTGCAATCATGGGCCAGTAAAAACACACCTTTTGCGATGATAGCCTCCATTCCCTCCGCAGGGATTCAAAGTCACTATGGGTGGGATATTTTCTGGACCAGCACCAATTGCTTTAAACTGCAGATTTATGAGGTTCCAAATTACTTCATAAAATATCCAATTAATTAATTACTAGTAGATGTTCTATATTTCCTTAATAATACTTGTCTTCAGTTAAAGCTTACACTATCATCTTAAGGCTCAAAGTTTGTTTTCCACTACCGTCAACAGCTCATTGAGCTGCGGATAGTAGAGGTTTAGGTTTATGAATACTCAGCTCTTGCTGATACATCCTGTGGAAGAGCCTGCGGAGATCACCCTTACTAGTATGACACTGCCTTTAGACCTGAACAGAAAAGGCCACTGTTCTGGGCCTTGCAGTATGGAGTCCTATTTGGAACACTCTCTGACCAAGTTCCTACTTCCCATGGGAAAATGAGCTTCAAGGTCAAGGAATGTATCCACTCTAAGAACATAAACCCTAATTCTACACCATCCATGTCTAATGGTCTCAGAATTATTTGCACAATTGGACCAAACCTTTTTTTTAAGACCTGTTTTGGTCTCTCCCATGGATCTTCCATTCCAAAGATGTATATGAATCTCAAGGCCTAAGGAATGACCAAAAGATCAGAGGTTTATTGGGTTTGAATATAGAGCTTGGGTGTTAAGCGGAAATAGACAATATGGCCTTCCCTATACAATATGAAAGTAGATGTGTGAAAAGAAGAAGAGGGTAGAATGAGGCTCATGACTATTTTCTAATATGGAACTCTTAGAAATCTAAGCATTCTAAATTCTAAATTTAATTTCACCCTCTTGGATCATTAAGAAAATATATTTGTTAAAATAAAAGTGTCTAGAGCATATTTTCTTTAATAGTCTGTTTGACTGACTTAAAATTTTTAATATTAACACATTACTTCCTGAGCCTCCTTTTGTACTCTTGCCGTGAGCCCTCCGCCCAAATTTAAGAAATGGATCTAAGACTTATTTTGGGGGGGGAGAATGTGATTTCATCATCCATTCATTCATATCCATTCACCAGATAAGCAGTCAGGTGATCTGAGGAATTTGCAGGACGGAGACTCTGCATCTCAAGTTTGGTAACATGACCACAATTTTAGTTCGCTATCGAGGCAACATACTGTTGTCTATTATGGTACAATTTAGCATAATCAATACATGTTGGGAAGACTTATTATCAATCCATTTAGGAAAAGAACCTCATACATGTAGATATACTCTTTAAATGTATTGATGAAAGGCTTTTATTATAACACTAAGATTCCTAGTTAGGTCACATATAATCCTCTCAATCGAGAAATGTCATAGTCTTTTGAAAAAAATTGTTACATTTATTGGGGTGACATTGGTTAATAAAATTATGTAGGCTTCAAGTATAAAATTCTATAATAAATCATCTATATATTGCATTGTTTGTTTATCATCCAGAGTCAGATCTCTTTTCATCACCATATATTTGACCCTCTTTACTCTTTACTACCTCCTCCACACCCTGCTCTCCCTCTGATAACCACGGTTATCTCCATCTATGAGTTCTGTTTGTTTGTCTTATTTGTTCATTTGTTGTTTTCACTTTTATATCCCACATATAAGTGAAACATGGTTCTTGACTTTTTCCATCTGATTCGCTTAACTTAGCATGATAGTCTCAAGATCCATTCGTGTTGTCACAAATGGCAGCATTTCATCTTTTTGTATGGTAGTATTCCGTTGTATATATGTACCACACCTTCTTTATTCAATCATCTATCAAAGAACACTTTGTTTTTTAGAGAGGATTTTATGAATTTGACCTCAAAGGCAAGGGAAGTAAAATAAAAAATAAATGAATGGGACTATATCAAACTAAAAAGCTTCTACACAGCAAAATAAACTATGAGCAAAGCAAAATGGCAATCAAATGAATGGAAGAAACTTACAAACAACTCCTCCAACAAGGGGTTAATACACAAAATATATTAATACTCATATAAGTCAACACCAAAAAACAAAGAGTCCAATTAACAAATGAGCAGAGGATCCGAACCGGTACTTCTCCCTAGAAGACATACCAATAACTAACAAATATATGAAAAAATGTTCAACTTCCCTAGCTGTGAGTGAATTCAAATCAAAAGTATGATGAGATATCACCTCACACTTGTTAGAATGGCTATCATCAACAATACAAGTAATAGCAAGTATTAGAGAGGTTGTGGAGAAAAGGGAACCCTCATTCACCACTCCTGGGAATGTAAACTGGTAAGCCACTATGGAAAAACAGTCTGGAGTTTTCTCTTAAAAGTAAGAAGAGAGTTAACGTACGATCCAGCAACGCCTCTTTATTTGAATACATTTATTTGTAAAAAATATATGCACCCCTAAATTTATTGTAGCATTTTTCACAGTACCCAACACAAATGTCATAGTCTTAATTTTCCTAATTCTTAAATATAGCTTCTCTTCTAAACCTTCCAGTGTGGCACCTTTATGAGCAGTCTTCTGGCTGGCCAGCAGAAGTGTACAAATGCACATTAATTTACGTAATAATGATTCATTCTTTAGCTCTCCATTGTGCTGTGGATCAAGAAAGAAAAATTGATGCTTTCATGTTTATCTTCAATTTGGAAATAATTATTTCCACTTATTTTAATGTAAGATAATCAACTATAGTATATCAAGTATCAGTATCATTCCTCTCTTTTCTAGATAACTGGATTCCTTCTTGCACCCTTTCAAAGTCCCTAGATTTTTCCAAACAAAATTATATTATCTAAATACACAAATACCTCAAAAAAAGACATATGCCTGATTTCTCTCTTTCAGTTTTATTCAATCAGTATTTATTGAGTAACTGTTCTAAGTCAGTTAGTGTTATGGGACTTGGGACCATAACAATAAACAAAACTATGACTCTTCTGTGATGAAGCTTAGATTCTAATGATTCTAATGTGTAACAATATATGGAAAGTGGGGGGGGGGGCGGGGGAAGTGCCATATCAGTAAATATACAGTATATCAGTGGGTGGTAAGTGTTTTGGAAGAAAGGAAATCAGCTTAAATGGAAATAAAAGAGCAGGTATTATTGCTTTATTTTATAAAAGACTAGGGGCCCGGTGCACAAAATTTGTGCACTGGGTGTGTGTGGGGGGGGGAGTGTCCCTCAGCCCAGCCTGCCCCCTCTCACATACTGGGAGCCCTCAGGCGTTGACCCCCATCACCCTTCAATCGCAGGATCAGCCCCTTGCCCAGGCCTGACGCCTCTGGCCTAGGCGTCCGGCCCGGGCAGAGGGGACCTGCAGTGGCAGCAGGGGGTGCTGCGATTGCGCGGGCTCCGCCCCTGCCCCTGCAGGATGTCTCTGGCTGAGGCGTCCGGCCCGGGCAGCGGGGACCCACAGCTGCAGCGGACCCACGATCGTGGGCTTCGCTTTAGGCCCAGGCAAGGGACCCCTAGCTCCTGGGACTGCCAGCTTCGACTGTGCCCAGCTCCCATCGCTGGCTCCACCCCTACTTCCTGCTATCACTGGCCAGGGTGGAAAAGGCACCTGATTCTCCGATCATGGCTGCCTTAGCTCCCCCCTGGGTTTCCAATCACTGTCAGTGGCAGGGGGCTTCTTCCTGCTTTCCCTTTCCCTTTCGCCTCCCTGCATTGTGCCTACATATGCAAATTAATCGCCATCTTGTTGGCAGTTAACTGCCAATCTTAGTTGGCAGTTAATTTGCATATAGCCCTGATTAGCCAATGAAAAGGTTAGCTCGTACGCCAATTACCATTTTTCTCTTTTATTAGTGTTGATGGTCAGGAAAGTATTACAAGTGATACTTGAGCACACATGAAGGAGAAAATCATGTGGATAATTGGGATAAAATTGTTCCAGGTAGAAGGAACATCAAAGGCAAAGTGTACATTGTGCTACCATTTTCTAAGAAGAGCAAGGTTACAAATGTGTGGCTACAGCTGAAGGAATGAAATAGAGTCAGAGGAAATTAGGTCAGAAAGTTAAAAAGAAGAAAGTATATATTAGGGCTGTCTTTTACTATGAGCCATTGGAAAGGTTCATAAAGAGGACTGAGTCATGTGACATGTTTTAAAAGGACAATTCTGGATTCTGAATTGAGGGTAGAATTTGGGTTTATAGCAATTAGGATAAGGTAAGTTAGCTACAATGATAAATATCCTAAAAAAAACTCAGTGATTTACAACCATTAAACTAGTTCTCATTGTTCTACATCTAGATTGTTGGTCACAAAGGGGATTACGCTCATGGCAATTACTCAGAGACCCAAACCAATGGGCTTGCTTCCATAACCAGAGTATAAAGACAAAGGCATGAAAAACCATGCATTGGCTCTTCAGAGTCTCCCTCTGAGTGACATTGTCTCTTCTGCTTATATTTCCCTGGCCCATGCAAACTTATGACCCTGACTGCATTCAATTGGGTAGAGAATTTCAATTCTAAAGTTTTTTTAAAGCAAAATAACCAGACTTTTTTTGGTACCCTGACTGGCCAACATTATTTCCTTAGGGTCACAAATATTTGGTTCACTCTCTTCCCTAGATACAAAATACACTCATACCTTAACCCAAGAGAGAAAACTCAAAAGTCCTGTCCAGATTTTAAAGCATAAGATCTAATGAGTGTTTCTATACAGGATGGGGTAAAAGTAGGTTTACAGTAGTTTGTGTGGAAAATAATATAATAATTAATGTTATAATACAAGAATAAAACCTGTTTCATATTCTCACATCTGTAACCCTAAATTTTCCCCATCCTGTATAAGTCTAGATGTGCTACTTCTTGCTCTAAAGACATAATAAATGTAAAAATATACAAAAATACAAAAAATGTTATGTGATCTACCCCCCTCCCTACTCTATCCAAGTTGGATTCACAGTAGAGGCCTGGAATGACTGAATAAACATTCTTATTCAGGAAGATAAGATTTGGAGTGGGGTTAAGTAGGAACCTTAACCATAGAAATTCCACACACCCATTGAGTGGCTATTTTGAGGGCTTTCTCCCTGAGAGTAATTCTTCAGCCTGCAGTTCTCAGGGGTCTTTGGCTCTGACCTCTACACATTATCCTCACTGGTTACATTTGAAAAGGATATAAAAAAATTGAGGCCTGAGCAACTTGCTAATTCTTTACCTCTACAAGGTTTGGGGCCCAGAGGACTATTTTAGTTTTTGTTTTGTATTATAGAGCACTTTCAATATTATTTTGTATTAGTTTTAGGTGTATAGCAAAATGGTTAGACCATCATCTACTTTACAATGTGATCCTCCCCATGTTCTAAGTACACACCTTGCACCACATAATAGTTATTATAATACTAGGGCCTGGTGCATGGATTCGTGTACCAGTGGAGTCCCTCAGCCTGGCCTGTGGGGGTCAGGCAGAAACCAGCTTTCTGACATCCCCCAGGGGTCCTGGATTGTGAGAGGGCCGGTGCATGATCGGGGCCAGGGAGGGACAGCAGGAGAGTTCCAAGGCATGTCCAGCCCATCTTGTCCAGTCCTGATCAGCTGGACCCCAGCAGCAAGCTTACCTACTGGCAGAGCTTCTGCCCCCTGGTGGTCACTGGATGTCATAGCGACTGGTCAAACAGTTGAACAAACGGTCAGACACTTAGCATATTAGGCTTTTATTATTTGGATTATTAACTATATTATCTATGCTGTACTTTGCATTTCCATGACAATTTCATGACTACCAATTTATACTTCTTTATCTCTTCATTTTTTCAACCAGTACCCCAACCTCCTCCCCTCTGGCAACCATCAACCTGATCTTTGAATCTATGAATCTGTTTCTATTTTGTTTGTGCTTTAAATTCCATATATAAGAGAAATCATAAGGCATTTTTCTTTTTCAGACTAAATTGTTTCACTTAGCATAATACCCTCTAGGTCCTTACATTCACAAATGATATGGCTGAGTAATATTCCATTGTATATATGCACCATCTCTTTTTCATCCAATTGTCTATTGATAGGCACTTGGGTTGCTTCCATTTCTTGGCCATTATAAATAATAAATATTAAAGGATGTATATATTCTTTTGAATTAGTGTTTTAGCTTTCTTTAGATATATATACACAGCAGAGAAATCCCTGGGTCATAAGACAGTTTCATTTTTAATTTTTTGAGGAACCACCATAATGCTTTTCATAGTAGAGGCACCTATCTACATTCTCACCAACAGTGCAGGAGGGCTCATTTTTTCCCACATCCTCACAAGCACTTGTTCATTGACTTATTAAGGATAGCTATCCTGGCAGGTGTGGGGTGATATCTCATTGTTTTTCATTTTCATTTCTCTGATGATTAGTGACATTAAACATCTTTTTGTATGACCGTTGGCTATTTCTATGTCCTCTTTGGAAAAGTACTTATTCAGGTCATCTACCCATTTTTTAAATTGGATTTCTTTCAATATCATGCTTTAGGAGTCTGTTTTACGTCTTTAATAGTTACACATTCACAAGCTGGTGGTTTTTTGACAATGCAATTTTGTCAAAGCTATAGTCATGTCATTTTTATTTATTTTAAGTCAGTACCATGTGCCAATAATCTCACCCACAATCTTTTTGAAACATTAATTGTGAGTGTAAATTTGACATCTGGAGATAGGCACATCCCTGTTTTCTGTAGACCTTTGGTACAACTTAAAACATTTACTGTGTGAAATAGTAATTCATTAAAAGATTTTTAAATGTGACCGATGGTCACACTTTTGTTTGGCCCTTGCTGTGGCTAGGCTGAATTTTAATTAGTCTTTGTTTTTAAAAATCTTCACTGCATAAAAATGGAAATCATCTGCATCTTTATTCTGCAAGTCACAACATTTCTGAACTCTATTTAATGCCTTTCATTTCTTCTTATGGATTAACCATTTTTAAATTTATTTTTTGTTGTAGCAAGTAAAAATGAAGTCAAAAATAAAATAAAAATACTCACATTATAGATGCTGTTGCTTCTTCTCTTGTGTGAAACTATAAGCCCAATTGTCATGCTACCACAGGTTAGAATTTTACCACCACATAACATAAATCATCATCCATCAGCTTCCAATAATATTTCCTTGACAACTACCACCCATTGCCATAACCAATGCCAAATGTTTTTGGGTTTTGTTCTTGTTTTTCTGGAATATCCTGAAACAACTTTATCAGTTAAGATAGGCAAAGTTAAGCTTTTTGCCAAGTTGAATGTCTCAGTGGTTTCAAGCAACAATATTGATTTTTCTTTTATCCTATGTATCTACCCAAGCTGTAAGGAAGTGGAGCTCATAATAGGAACCCTAGTGAATGGCTTATGGCTGCTCCAGCGTTGCTTCTTTAAAAAAAATTTGTTTAAAGTATTACATATAGTATCACATATGTTTCCTTTTCCTCCCATTGACCTCCCCTGACCGACCCCCACCCCTACACATGCCCTCACCCCTCTAGGGTCTGTGTCTATTGGTTATGCTTATATGTATGCATACAAAGTCCTTTGGTTGACCTCTTACCACCCCACCACCACCACCTTCCCACTGAAGTTTGACAGTCCTTTGATGCTTTGCTGTTTCTGTATCTATTTTTGTTCATCAGTTTATGTTGTTCATTATATTCCACATATGAGTGAGATCATGTGATACTTATCTTTCTCCAACTGGCTTATTTCACATAGCATAATGCTCTCCAGTTCCATCCATGCTGTTGCAAATGGTAAAAATCCCTTCCTTTTTACAGCAGCGTAGTATTCCATTGTGTAGATGTACCACAGTTTTTTAATCCACTCATCTGCTGATGAGCATTTAGGCTGTTTCCAAATCTTAGCTATTGTAAATTGTGCTGCTAGGAACATAGGGGTGCATAAATCCTTTCTGATTGGTATTTCTGGTTTCTTGGGATATAATCCTAGAAGTGGGATCACTGGGTCAAATGGAAGTTCCATTTTTTAATTTTTTGAGGAAACTCCATACTGGCTTCCACAGTGGCTGCACCAGTCTGCATTCCCACCAGCAGTGCAAGAGGGTTCCATTTTCTCCACATCTTCTCCAGCATTTGTCATTTGTTGATTTATTAATGATAGCCATTCTGACAAGTGTGAGATAATACCTCATTGTAGTTTTGATTAGTGACTTTGAGCATGTCTTCATATGTCTCTTGGCCTTCGTTATGTCCTCTTTCAAAAAGTGTCCATTTAGGTTCTTTGCCCATTTTTTGATTAGATTGTTTATCTTCCTTTTGTTAAGTTGTATGAGTTCCCTATATATTTTGGAGATTAAACCCTTATCTGAGATAACAATGGCAAATATGTTCTCCCATGCAGTGGCCTTTCTTGTTTTGTTGATGGTTTCTTTTGCTGTGCAGAAGCTTTTTATTTTGATGTAGTCCCTTTTGCTTATTTTCTCTTTAGTTTCCATTGCCCTAGGAGCTGTATCAGTAAAGATATTGCTACAACATATGTCTATTATTCTGCTGCCTATGGCTTCTTCTAAGATTTTTATGGTTTTCCATTTTATGTTTAAGTCTTTTATCCATTTTGAGTTTATTTTGTGTATGGTGTAAGGTAGTGGTCTAGTTTCATTTTTTGCGTGTATCTGCCCAATTTTCCCAACACCATTTATTAAAGAGACTGTCTTGACTCCATTGTCTGCTCTTGCCTCCTTTGTCAAATATTAATTGAGCATAATGACTTGGGTCGATTTCTGGGTTCTCTGATTTGTTCCATTGGTCTGTAAACTGAGGGGCCAGATTATTATGATCACTGACGTTTGTAGGCAAATTAGCTATAATTTTTGCTCTGAAGTTGATAGAGGGCCAGACCATTATAAATAGGGTAGCAGGATGTTTACCATGACAGTAGAAGTGATTTTTTTCTGAAGATATGGGTAAATAATGCGATTTAACAGCCTTTGAACGTGGGATATATATATATATAATGTCTGTTCTTGTGCCAGTACCAGGCAGTTTTGAAAACAGTGGCTTTGTAATATAGCTTGATAACTGGTATTGTGATCCCTACAACATTGTTTTTCTTTCTCAAATTTGCTGCAGCTATTTGGGGTCTTTTTTTGAACATCACCGCTTCTTAAAGCTACTACCCAGAAAGAATACATTCTGATACATTTCAGTGGCCAAGAAGATCACATGATCAAAATAATAGTTTAAATGGGAAGAAAAGGAGATTCCTTATATGCCCAGTCTGAAAGAAGTGACATTAGCAAAAGGTCCTAATGAATAGCACTTGGGCAAGGATTAATTCAGGGAGACCATGTAGAAAGATACTGAAATAACTCAGGCATATGATGGTTGTGGTGTGGATCAGGGGGAAGTTGTAGAAGTGGTAAGATGATCCAGTAGGTTTTGCTAATGGGTGGTATATGAGAAAGAAAATTAAGATGTCAAGAATCAATCTAAGTTTTGACTTGAGCAAATAGGACAGAGTTGCCATTTACAGATATGAAGATGTCAGAGAAGCCATTTTTGGAGGTAATATCAAGAATTCAGTTTTTGCATGTTAACATTGAGGATCACATTCTGCAGTCAGTTCTAAGATGCATATCGGGTTCTGAAGAGAGGCCTCCTCTTTTCCAATGGCTACCTTGCTGTACCTGCTTTCTAAATCTGAAACTGAAACCATCCATGCTGCAAAGCCATCCCAGAGCACCTTGGGCTTGTGATGATGCAGTGATCAGTCTCAGACTTAACAAGAGTCTGTTTCTTCAGTAGTCTTTTATCCACATACATTTCAATATTATAAGATTTATTATGATTTCCACTTTCAGTGACCCATAATACCTGCCAGGCTACCAGCTAATGGCATTAATTATGTCCTTTGTTATGTACTCTTTAGAAAAATTGATCTTGAGAAAGCAATCATTCTACAGCACTCTAAAAAATGCTGGGTTATTTTTACTTCATTAAGCACTATTTCCATTTTAAGCAGATCATGTCTATTTTACAAAGATAGAAAAATACTTCTATCTTATAACTATCCATTTAAAAACACTCAGGGACTCAGGAATTTTCAAGATCAAATCTGCCATAAATACTTCAGAAAACTGTGTCTACCACTTCCTGGTGTTTTTTCAAAGGGCTCTTATCACAAGTATGGAGAAACACTACCCATCCTCAGCAAAATAATAGGTTGCAGCATGAAAAACAAATTTTAGTTGACCTCAAATATAGCATTTACTCAGCTATGTCTTTCAATTCTGGACACACCTTTGTAGAAGTGGCAAAACTGAGTAGCCTCCAGAGTCTCTTCTGCAAAAATTCAGCACACTATTCCACAGATTATTGGAATCCGTTTATAGTCAGTATAAAGAACTGTAACTTTGTAAGTTACTGTATAGAGACATAGATCAAGCACCATTCCAAAGGTAAAATGCAGTAGTTATTCACTACTTGTTATTCACTCTCTAGTACCACTTTGCATTAATTTCCCATAATTATTGCTCATACATTTTTACTGAATCCTCAACCAACTTAAAAGTGCTTAGAACTTCTATGATAGGGCTCAAATTCAGTGTTCACTTTTAATTCCTGGAGCCTTTGCCAACTTCCCATCACCATCACTCTATGGATGTTCACACATTTTACCACAATAAGAAAGGATGTCTTGGTTGGGTGGACTCTAGAGCAGTTTCTCAGTCTTCTGTATATGGGAAGAGAATAATCAGTACCATCGGTAACTTCCCAAGTCCTACAAAGTTTCACCCCACTCTAACCTAATTTGAAAATCATAATTTTCTGATCCCAGCTTTTCTAGAGTTGCAATTGTGTCTAACTCTCCTCTACATAAGAAGATGTGAATGTGAGTCAAAGACCTCATCACTAGTTCTCAATTCATTTTTTGTTTCATGTTTTTTATTCAACTTGCTTCCCCTGCACTTAAATTAGAATAAGATCAGGTTGTTTTTTGTTTGTTTGTTTTATTTTGTGTGTGTGTGTGTGTGTGTGTTGAAGTTGGCTACCATTTCTCTAGCCCTAAGCTATGTTCAATGTAAACATGTGTTTAATCTTTGATTTTGTGTCACATATTTCTAGTACAGACCACAATACTGAAAATAATCTCATGAAAATACAAGTTATTTTATCCTTTCTCTGGTGGGTGCTGAAAACTTTACAGTACCACAGACATTTCTGCCCTGCAAAAAACTTGTTCTAAATTCAGCACTCAAGCACAGGTACAAAATCCTTCCCAGATATCACCCCATGTTACAACTTAAAGGGTTTCTCATTGCATTATCCAGTTCTGTGTCTCAACCTCTAAGGCATTTCAGTTTTTCATCTCCCCCCAAGAGCGTTATGTGTGCAGCCCCAAATTATCTTTCCAAGAACAATTCTCAAACATCTGAAAAATGCTTAAACTTTTTGTCATATCATAATCATATTACTCAGAAACCCTTCTACAGGAAAGAAACAAATAAAAATAAACCAACCAACCAACAAAAACAATCACCATTCAGTTCATATTCTATGCTAGATAACAGGAGCATAGGAATCGTCTTCCTTGAGCACTGTTTCTTTAATACTAGAGGCCCGGTGAACGAATTCGAGCATGGGTGGGGTCCCTCAACCTGGCTGGCAATTGGGGCTGATTGTGCTGTGGGAGGGTGGCCTGCTGGGGGGCAGGGTCCGCAGGAGGTTGGCTGTGGGAGCACACTGACCACCAGGGGGCACCAAGGGCCTTTCAATCACTTAGGCTTTTATGTATATAAATTTCTGCTTGAAGCTCATTTCTAACCCTATGAACCTAAGTTGTGCTTGAAACATCCATTTTTGATGTTACATTTCCCAAGCGAGTCCACTGGAGATGACCACCATCTACCACAGAGAAAGGATGTCCACTGCAATTATTACTTCTTTTGGTTGGTTCCCTCTCCAACCAAACAGTTTGCAAGCTCTCCTTGACTGGATTTCAAAGTATACTTTGATTGTAGCAAGGCAGATGATATGAATAGTTTAGGTAGAAAAGGTAGTATACACTTGCCTATGATCTTAACATTTTATAAGCTTGAGATTAGAATCATATACAACTTACTATTAAGCAAATATACCAGTTACATGAAATGAAAAAGGATGTTTTAATAATAGTAATAGTTATGATAAAATGATAATGATGATTATAGATAAAGTATATGGTGAGCCAGCACTGATTATTTTATATTGATTAACTAATTTAATCTTCACAGCATCTTATGAGTTTAATACTATTATTTATATAGGTCTAAAGTAGAAAACTGAGGCAAAAAGAGGTTTAGTCATCTGCACAGTCATACAGTTGAGATACAATAAAAATAGGAGTCCAAAAAGGTACATGTAGTATCTATGAAGTTAGTTGTTTTATAATCAAAACTAGAGGCCCAGTGCACAAATTTCATGCACTGTGGGGGGGCGGGGGGGGGATGTCCCTCACCCAGCCTGCACCCTCCCTAATCTGGGACCTCTTGGAGGACATCCCTCTCACAATCTGGGACTGCTGGCTCCCAACCGCTCACCTGCCTGCCTGCCTGAGTGCCCCTAACTGCTTCTGCCTGTCAGCCTGATCACCGCCTAAACATTCCCCTGCCAGCCTGATTGATGCCTACCTGCCCCCCTGCCAGCCCGATTGCCCCCAACTGCCCTCCCCTGCTGGCCTGATCACCCACAACTGTCCTCCCCTGCCAGCCATCTTGTAGCTGTGGGCGCCTCCATCTTTGAGTGTGTGGCAGTCAATTAGCATATTCCGTCCTTATTGGCTGTGGGCACTGCCATCTTTGAGGGTGGGACAGTCAATTAGCATATTCCCTCCTTATTGACTGTGGGTGCTGTCATCTTTGAGGGTGTGGCAGTCAATTAGCATATTCCCTCCTTATTGGCTATGGGTGCCACAATCTTTGAGGGTAGGGCAGTCAATTAACATAATTCCTCCTTAGTGGCTGTGGGCACTGCCATCTTTGCGAGAGTGTGAGAGTCAATTAGCATATTCCCTCTTTATTAGATAGGATAAAGTCTCCCTTCCTACATAGGGCACAGGAAATATGTCTACCCATGTCCCCTCCCTCCTATTCCATTCTACTGCTTTAACCTGCTACAACTTCCATAGTCCTTGCTTGCTGGCAATTCGTCTCATCTACTTTTGTTTAATATTTGTTCATTTCTTTGATAAAGCAGTAGAGTTTGACTTCACTCCGATGGTGAACATCCATTTTTCTTGCTTTATTTACCTCTTTTCACCACCTTATTAAAATCCATTGAACAAAGAAGGGGCAGGTATGAGTTGAAGAAGGCCTAAGCTACCACAAAAATACTATCAGATATGTGTGAGTATATTTATGCATAGCAAATAATTTGTCCAAAGCCACATAGAAAATAAGTGGTGGAGTGAAGCTTTGACCTCAAATGGCATGGCCTCCATATCTGTGCAGTTAACAACTGCTAGTTACCATGACTCACATTTAATAATAATAATGATAATAATTCCATAATAATAGTGTCTACCTTATTTGATGGTTATTAGGTATATGATTCTTAGAGAAATATCTGGCACATAGCAGGCATTCAATAATTTTTTGCTATTAAAACAAGTATTAAAGGTGAGATTATATTTAGTTATCTTAAAAACGATGGCACATTTTATCTATTTTTCTGCATTGTCCTTGCCTGTTATCAGCTGACTTTTTTACCTTTTCTCAAACTGACAGGAAAATATGATTTTTGAGGAAATTTTATCATGCATTATCCAAATTATTTAAGCTATTTTTAAGGGTTGCCCTGTGTCCCAAGAATAAATCCCAAGCTTCTTAAACTCTGCATTCCCTAAATTCTCCAGCCCTATATCTAACCAGTCTCCTCACACTCCAGAATACTGAGCTACATCTTACCTCATTTACCCTTTCTTTACTCCTCACAAAACTCCTACCTTCCTTCTTTAAACCGCAGCTCAGATGGCATGACACCTGGCCCTGCTTCCCAGTACGTAAAACTAACTGAAGACCCTTGCCATTTTCATTCCTCAGTTATGGGGAGAATACTTAATATTTCCCTACAGACATATCACACTGTGCAATAATAATTTGCTCATTTGTTGAAACTTCCACCAGTTTATGCCCTTAACAGTTCTGTTTAGTATCAATAAAAGTCCTGATACATGATAATGACCCAAAATATATTAGTAGAGTGAGTGCATAAAACATTATTTAATGATTAACATTAAAAGTGTCTCTATGGAAAGAGAACAATGTGAATGTTGGAGCTATAACCTGCTTTTTTTGCATTTGCATTTGCATTTGCAAGTCTAAGTATTCAATTATTGTTATGCGGTACTCAAATAAGAGGAAGGGGACTACTGGTACTCTGAAGACCAATTTACAATGATTGCCTGTAGTACAGTGGACAGGGTACTTAGCCAGGCAAGATTACAAGAAGAAATATTTATCCTGGAACCAAAGATTTTAAAAGTGATTGTCTAAGACAGAGATAGAAATAGAGGTATGGGCGGTGGATAAGAGGGAAAAAGGGAAAGGAAAAAAAGAGAAAAGGAAAAGCATGAAAGAAAGATGAGAGGAAGGAAGAGAGGGAGTAAGGGAAAGAGAAAAGGAAGGAGGAAGACATTTAAAAAGATAATTCTATAGTTACATTGGAAGACAGATACTGAAATGTGTTGGGACAAAGTTGTGTATCAGTCAGTAAAAAATTAAAGGTTTAGCTAAAAAGTGAGTCTACAGCAGAACTTAGCCAATGTTTTTGTTTGTTTCTTCAGAAGGGTCTCCGGGGCTGAGCAACAGCCAAGCCTACAATGCCTCTCCCCCTTCTCAAGACAGAGCAAGTGATTTACCGAGCCCACAAAAAAGCACTTTCTATGTGCTATGCATGCAAAAGTAAACAAGAAGTGTACAACCTCCTCTTTAATTGTATTTATAGTTCTGGCAGGCAGTGGGAGAGGAATTATTTATAATGTTCCAGCATTGTGCTATGTTCTTTACATGCATTTTCTTCATTTAATTCTTAAAATAACCCTACAGTACTGGTGCTATTATTGCACCCATTTTAAAGTTGAGGAAAATGAGGCTTAGAAAAAACAGTTCTCAACCCTTGCTGCATGTTAGAGTCACCAAGAAAGCTCTGTGGGGTGAGGCCACAACCCAAGTGAATATAATTTATTTGACCTGCAATGAGTACTAATGATGAATATATATGTATATATATATATATTTAATTCCTAGGCAATTTCCATATGCAGATAATTTTGAAAAATATTTGGCTTAAGATAAATTTATTATTTATTCAGTGTTTCTTTTGTAGTAAGTGGTAAGCCAGGACTGAAGATCCAAGTCTTTCTGATTTCAGCACTGGAATCCTGTTCCTTGCCATGTCTTTATGCTAATATCAAAAAAACATTAAGAATAGAGCAATGTAAGTGTTCACTAAAATAAATGCCTATTATTTGTCTAAAGATACATGATAATTTGGAATATTTGGAAAAATGCATTAGGAGAATAGTTGAAAAAAAGACATGCTAGACATAAAGTTGAGCCACCTCTCTTGGTCTCTATTAGGAGATTTGAAACAAGTTAAGGCTTTATTTTATTATCCTCACATAGTCACCTGTTTCCTTCATGCCAAAGCATCCCTGACACAGAGACGATGCTGAACTCTATGCTCACCAGCAACCTCTCCTCTTCCAGCAAGATACTGTGATTGCATACACTCAATGCACTCTTTCATTCCGAGTTAAAGTGACATGTTCCAAGTGACATGTTTCCAAGTTATTTTCAAGAAATCCCTTAATTTAAATATATTATAGCAATCTAATGGTAACATAAAAAGGTTCAGAGGTGGATATTTTTAAAAAAGAAATAATTTTTGTCTGTGCAGGAATATACAGGGTGTTCAAAAATGTGTATACACACTTAACAGCTAATAGTTCAAATGATGTTTATTTCTTTTCAGATTTAACCCACTGTAATTAATGATTATTCAGAGTGTGTACACATTTTTTGGGATACCTTGTATATTAAAATATCAGGCCATATGGTATTTCTGCTGTATAAAATAAGAGTAAAATTGATCTTAATGAAATTTAGAGGAGCAAACCACCAAACAAGGCTTATGTTCAATTTAAACAATGCCATCTCCTGATTTTTATTCTCTTCCATGCTTAAATTTGGCAAAGGTTTTGGTTGCCCCTTGTTTTCTCAGAACATCAGTGAGTCTTTAATGACCAGTGAAAATTAGGACATTAAGTGTGAGTCAGCTGGAAGATTTCTAAAAATTCATTCATTCTCTGCCTTCACTGAAGAGAGACAAAACTCATTTGTGTGTGAACCTTGATGCAGAGCTGACATGTTTTGAGAAATGGTTAAAGACATTTATTTCAATTAATTCCTAATATGCTCCCTCAATCTTAAATTCTGATTCTCTTCAATTTATACCTATAGTTTGATCATCTCTTCTTGATTATTGTTTTATTTTTAGTATATATTATGTTACTCTTAAATGGTTTACTAAGGTAAAGAGTTTCCTTATTTTTAATGTATTTATTTTAAATATTAAAATAATATTTTTAAGATTGTTACTTAATTATGGCAGATTGGACATAAAATGGCTTCCTCTTCTACACTACACCACAGTGAATGAGACAAAGGAGCATAATGAGGTCTAAAATCTCAAGAACCAAAAGAATAGTAGAAAAGGTAACCATAGCAAGAGATTCTAACAAATCTTTGGAAGATTAAAAGAAGGTGGAAAATGAGTGAATTCTATTTAACAGAATGGAAAAAGTAAGAACTAATTCCTTTAAATGAAGAAATAAAAAATAATAATAATAAAACATTCAAGGGGCTTCAAACTTAAAGGTTCCAGAATGAAGATGTAAGATGTAGGCTGAAATGGGAATGGTTGGTTAAACGTCTGTACACAGAGAGGATGAATACCATGGTGCCAGCCTCTCACCACTCTACTGGGAAACATACCATTGCACCCCTAGGAAATATACCCTTGTTCTCAGTGGAAATTGGAGAAGTGCCTTGAAACAGAGGTCAAAGGAAAAAGCAGAAGTTATAAGTAAGGTACAGGGCTGAAAAATGAGAAATCAATTGAAAGTCTAGGAATAATTGAGGGAATCTGTTCACTGCAGAGAGCTGCAGTTCCCAGAATATTGGGTGTCAGGCAAATGTCTACCAGAGATAGAAGAGCTTCATGGCTTTGCAATTTCTGAGTCTCTGAGGACCACACTCTGAACTTAATGCTCTACTGTTGCTGTCGATATTCTTAATTTTTCACAAAGGAGCTCCGCATTTGCAGTTTGCAGTGGACCTCGTGTATTGAGTGGGGTTGATCGGAAGTCAATTTTCTAGAGAAAAATGTCCAAAGAGAAAAGACTTCCAGATATTGGCAACCTTGGCTATGAACACCAAGAGTTTAATAAGTTCTTTCATGCCACACTTTTAAATATGAATGGACATCTAAAAGTCAAAAACCATTTGAGAAAGCTTATTATATAGAAGAAAGAAGAAAAACCAAGCAAAACATAGAAATAAACCCAGAGAAAAAATGACACAGAGAAAAGAGGAAGATGTCTTCATGTGACAAAACTATAATTAATAGCTCCATGAACTATAATACATAAATAGAACAAGAATGTGATACTATAAAAATAAAGATTCAGAAAAAACAATGAGCTCTTGAAAATGAAATTATTATAACTGAATTATAATTTCAACAACAGCATTGAAAAAAAGCTTGAGGAAATCAGTAAGAAGTTAAAATAGGATGATGAAACAATGAAAAATGGGGGAAGAGTTAAAACTATTAGAAGAATATCCCAGAAAATCCAACAGTCAATACATCACATAATTAACAGGGGAGGAAGAAATGAAGAAATAATATTTTACAAGTATAATATAGGCAAAATTTCCACAACTAAAACTCATATCTGTAAACACTGGGGCTTATTGAATATTAGAATAGGAAAAGGGGGAAATATGTACAGAATCAAAGATAAACAGAAATTCTAAAAATTCTCTGAGGAAAAAATTATTCGAAATATAAATATTGAGAATGAGAATGATACCACATTTGGCAATAACAATGTTTCAGACTACTTGAAATTACAAAAATGCCTTCACAATTCTGAGAACAACCTGAAGTTTTATAAACAAACATGAATTAAGTATAAATATATTTATTGGAAATCTTTAATTTCTATGTGCCATTTATTTAAAGTCTCAGGAGAATGTGATTGAACAAAAGGAAGTCATTTTGAAAAAGGAAAAAGCAGAGGATTCTGCATAAGTTGTGCACCCCTGCACCGGCCTTGCCTCTAGTGGGCATTTATTTAACTTCTCACGCAGAAGAGGAACAGAAGGAATACCAAAGATGAGCGTTCTGGCCTAGAGAGCAAGCCTTCCTTTTGGGAGTAAAACAGCCAAGTGGTCTGAGAAATATCAGCAGGAAAAATAACTCAATTGGTAGAGTATTGAATTTAAGCATTTTAAAATTATATTGTAATAGTTTTTAAAACTGTTGGAATATTTGGACAAGTAAAGTACAATGCCATAGAAAATTAAGCAAATACAGAAGAAGTCAACTACTAAATCTAGGAAAATAATACATAGAAGAAAAAAGTACATATATGTTTATATTACATACTTACATATTTTATAATACTAGAGGCCTGGTTAATGAAAATTCATGCACTGGAGGGGGGGTGGGGAGTCCCTCAGACCGGCCTGCCACCTCTCACTGTCCGGGAGATTAGCATATTCCCTCCTTATTGGCTGTGGGCGCAATCATCTTTGTGACAGCGTAAGGGTCAATTAGCGTATCCCCTCTTTATTAGAAAGGATATATGCCATTTGGTTCAGTAGTGTATATCTATAAAATCATACCAGTACAAATACTGAAGAGTAACTTAATAAAATAATGTGAAATAGTAATGGAAAAAAGCAGGGAAGTCAAAGAAATCTAAAAATCCAACTACTAAAAAAGTTAATAGATAAATATGTAAAACTAATAAGTTGAGAAATATCAATATATACATAATTTGAAACAGAAAGGAAACTAATAATAAAAGAAGCATAAATCTTTATAATCTCTAATGGAAAGGACTGGTATATTACTGAATAATATTGCATATACATATGTTTTTGTTTAAACCTTTTTTAAAAACTTATTTGACTTTCAAATTAGGTGCATAGTTTTCTTTAATAAATAAAATTTTATTTAGCATAAATTCAAATATAAATCTCTCCCAAAAAATCAAGGAATTAAATTGCTTCCTGAGTTTCAAATTTAGCTACACTTTAGGAGATTGATTTAGAAACTTCTCTGTATTAAATAGTGAAGTCTTCAAAGACTGCATTGTTATGAGTCCATCAGAGAGCATAACAAACACATGAAGGAGAAACTCTAAGTAAAGACAAAACAGTCACAAAACTGAATATTCAATGACTGTTCATAACTGAAAGGTATAACATGTGCCCTGCAAGTATAGAATTTACCTAGGAGTAGAATAACAACAATACCACTTGTAGCAACCAAAACTGTATACACTACAGTTTTCAAGGAACAGCCAAACCAGTTATTTTTAAAATGCAATAAACAATGTTAAAAGAAAAATGAGCTGATAATGTTGCAATAGTTCAAATGAACAAAGCCAAAGAGCAAACATTCTATTTTGGCTTCAATTATCTGGGTGTTTCAAGCCAAAAGACTTCTATAGGATAAATTATTTGGATAATATCTTTATATATACAAACTTATTTATCAAGGAAGCACATAATCATGAACTCCTTTTTCCAATTTAACGAAAAATAAAATTAGCTTAGGTAAAAACACTCTAGTGTTTTGCTAAATTACTCACCTTTCTGCTAATTTGAATCCTAAATTATTAAGCTCCTCCACATCTACAAAATCTTCAATACAGTCTCCAGCCACTTCAGCAGTATTTTGTGAAATCCTCCTAAAAAATAGTATAAAACTGCTTTGCTCTCAGTTACAGCACTTGAGTCTTTGCCATTTGATTTCCGCCATCCTCTGTGGGCTTTATTTGCATACATTAAACTGAATGAGACATTTCATGTTTTCAAAGTGAACTTTAACCAAATAACTGGAATGGAATGAAATTCTTCCTTATTTTCAATTTCCTATTTCAGTCTCTGCCATAAAAAATCAGGTGGTCCACTGTGCACTTTGCTGTGCTCCAACTGATGACATCAAGCTGTTCAGCAACATGCAAATGAAATTCCCCACAGGATTGTGTTTTCGTGCACTTTGTTCAAGAAATATAACAATGAAAGTTTAAGGTAAAGCCTTGTCATTGAAATGTCAGGAAATTCATACTTTTCTGCCTCACAAACTTCTGGATGTATTTTGAGACTAGAATAAATTTTATTTATAAGAAAATTAATAAAGATTCCAGCTACAAAACTGAAGAGGAGAAAAATCCGGACTCCATTTAAAAATCTGGAAAACTGAATTCATCATCTTTCGTTTAAAATTCATCAAACTAATATATTTATTTATTGAAAGTTCTCCTCACTAGTCATTCACTACCAGATTCAACAAAATAATTAAATAGGAAGTAAATGTTCTAGCAATAGAAATCACTTCCCATTTTCAAGCACCTGAACACAATCTTTGTGGTTTTAGTGTTCCAAAGTTTTGGTAAAGGTGCAAGGCAGGGAAGATTTGGAAGACAGACTGCTTACCCAGAATTCCTTCTACCCCATTGTAACCCTACCAATTAAAATTTAAGAACTAAGGATAGACATGAACAGTAATCACCAATGAACCAATCCATTCCTGAATGCCCTAAAGGCCATTTCAATCCCAGCGTTCTCTGGTCAATGCCATCATGAAAAATAGCAAGTTGCATCTAGTCACATCTGCCTTGTACGGCTTCAGAACTTTTCTGTGTGCAGAAAAGAATGGTAGAGACAAGACACATGACAGGGATCATGGAGGGGATTCACAAATATGAAAAGATTCCACCATATGCAAAGTAGCATAGACTACACAACTAAAGATCAATATAAATAGTATAGTGTCTTAAAATGAGTTGTTCACATTTACCAACAGCTAGCAGCATTGTTTAACTTTGATATTCATAGGCATGATTATGTCAACACTCATAATGTAAAGTCAAATATAATAAGAAAATACTTTTACCATTTTACTTGTCATTGAAAGAGATTTGTATTTGAGCTGTAAAATTAATGGTCCTATGCATGATATTAAAATGTCTAAAAATTACCATACAATTATTATTATACTAGAGGCCCGGTACACAAAAATTTGTGCACTCTGGAGGGTCCCTCAGCCCAGCCTTTGCCCTCTAGTGGTCTGGGACCCCTCAGGGAATGACCACCTGCAGGCTTAGGCCCGCTCCCTGGGAGATTGGGCCTAAGCTGGCAGTCAGACATCCCTCTGGAAGCCTGGGAGCCTACTTGCCAGCGGGGAGCAGACCTAGCTGCAGTCGAACATCCTTAGTGCTGCTGAGGAGGCAGGAGAGGCTCCCACCACCACCGCTGTACTGGCAACTGTCACCCCCCCCCCCCCGGGCTTGTGGCTGAGCAGAGCTCCCCCTGTAGGAGCACACTGACCACCAGGGGGTAGCTCCTGCATTGATCATCTGCCCCCTAGTAGTCAGTGTGTGTCATAGTGACCAGTGATTCCCAGTTGCTCTGCTGTTAGGGTCAATTTGCATATTACCCTTTTATTATATAGGCTAGAGGCCTGGTGCATGGGTGGGGGCCGGCTGGTTTGCCCTGAAGGGTGTCCTGGATCAGGGTTGGGGTCCTGCTGGGGTGCCTGCCAGCCTGGGTGAGGGGCTGAGGGCCGTTTGCAGGCTGGCCACAGCCCCTTCAGAGTAGGGGTCCCTGCTGGGGTGCCTGGCCAGTCTGGGTGAGGGGCTAATGGCTGTTTGCAGGCTGGCCACAGCCCCTTCATGGTGGAAGGTCCTGCTGGGGTCCCTGGCCAGTCTGGGTGAGGAGTTGATGGCTGTTTGCAGGCTGGCCAAGCCCCCCAGCAGGGACCCTCACCCCATGAGGGTGTGGCCATCCTGGGTGAGGGCCTGATGGCTGTTTGCAGGCTGGCCACAGCCCCCAGCCACCCAAGCTCCCAGTGGAGGCTGGTTGGAAGCTGGTATCTGGGATTTATTTAGCTTCTATAATTGAAACTTTGTTGCCTTTTGCATATGCCACAGCTGGCCAGAGCAGGCGGGAAGCTTGGCTTCCTCCATCGGCAGGGCAACCTAGCCTTCTCCTTGCTCCAGCTCCATGGCTGCCGGCCGCCATCTTGGTTGGGTTCATTTGCATATAGTCACTCTGATTGGATGGTGGGCGTGGCTTGGGCATGGCAAAGGTACAGTCAAATAGCATCTTTGTCTTTTATGAGTGTAGATTTTTCAACTTAAATATACTTGGGAAGATATTTGAGAATATTACATGTCAGAAAACCTCTCCACCACACTCAAAAGAGTAAACACATAACATAGCAATAGCACTTATAATAATTTATATTTAAACTACAATAGTTATTACCAAGGAAAATACAAATTAAAAACATTAAAATAGAACAAACCACATACATACACACAACACACACACTCCACACACATGACACATGCTGTATGAACTCACACAGCACCAAACTCTTCTGAAAAGTATTAAAATTGAGGACCCACGAAGTAGATCATATTAAAGAAGTTCTTTTTTCTAATGGACATTAATATAGATTGCCTAAATTCAGTTAATGTTAAATGCTACACCACATAAAAAGAAGATGCATTAATTTTTTGAAAAGGCACATAAAATTAGGCACTTTGGGGGCCACAAGACTTCCTATGAAATATATTGGGAGAGAACTATTAAATATCTTTTCTTTAATATTCCAATACATGTCAGTATGGTGCCACTCCATTCTAACAGAGTGCTGCTACAGGTGCCAAGTACTGGGAATGCTACTACTTTTTAACAAGTAACCTCAAAAAATCATCTAAACTCTCTTACTCTCTAATAGATTGGAATACTATAATTCTTAGTTATACTCAGTCTCAAAGAGAAAAGAATTAAATTTAAATGTTAAATAAAACCTAACATCAAGTAGGTAATGAGAAAATATTCATAAGTTTAAACCTATTGCACCTTGTTGCCAAATTCAAAGGTAAAATAAGAAGGTAACCTTTACATGTTCAGCAATAGACTAGTAGTAAAGAGGCAGTCAACAAGTGGTAGTCTTCACTCTATATTTGTCATACCTTTAAAAAATAATGAGCACTGCCTTCAATTAATGAGGTGCAGAAAATTTCATGCTTGGAAAATTAATAGCTGAAAAATAGTATTCAAAAATTATAGATGCTATAGAAAACTCAAAGAAAAAACTTTCTATTTGTGTTGGAATAATTAAAGCAGGCTTCATGCCCTAACCGGTTTGGCTCAGTGGATAGAGCGTCGGCCTGCGGACCAAGGGGTCCCAGGTTCGATTCCGGTCAAGGGCATGTACCTTGGTTGCAGGCACATCCCCAGTGGGGAGTGTGCAGGAGGCAGCTGATTGATGTTTCTCTCTCATCAATGTTTCTAACTCTCTATCCCTCTCCCTTCCTCTCTGTGAAAAAATCAATAAAATATATATTTAAAAAAAAATAAAGCAGGCTTCACATGGATGTGCTACTCCAGCATAACTATCAACTTGAGAGCATTTTATGTGTTGCAAATGTAGACTCCGTCACTGCCCAGACTAAAATCCTGAATTTTATTTTTTAATTTTTTTATTTTAGAGAGAGGAAGGGAGAGAGAGAATGAGAGCAAGAGAAACATCAATGAGAGGGAAACATCGACATGCTGCCTCCTGCACACTGCCTACCAGGAATTGAGCCTGTAACCGGGCCATGTGTCCTGACGGGAATCCTTTGCTTCACAGGAGGATGAGGATGCCCAACCAACTGAGTCAAACTGGCCAGGTGAAACCACCACCTTTGGGTGTACTGGACTACGCTCTACCAACTGAGCCACACTGGCCAGTGCAAAATCCTGAATTTTCAAAACACTTTTCCGCACAGATCACTTATGAGCCTATAAAATTGGCAGCTACTGAGAGGTTTCTGTGTGTCTACATGTGATATTTCTCAAAACGTTTTTAATGTGTTATTTCAATTTATGTTACTTCACAAGTGAAAGCAAATAGAAACCAAAGCTAAGTATGGGCAGATGGTGTAACTATACAGAAGCTAAGCAGCAGAGAAAACATTCTTGACTTAAATGCTGTCAGAAGATGTAAAATGTTTTATTTTCTTCCAACTCTGAGTTTACCCTTTGAGGATACTGACTCGAGTGTGACCTTTTGGCTAAGATTTTCAATTTGCCTTTTGTCAAATATTTAGTTATGAGGGGCCTGGTACATGAAAATTCATGCACTGGGGGTGGGTACCTCAGCCCGACCTGCACCCTCTCTAATCTGGGAGTTTCTGTCTGTCTTTGCAATCATATGAGCAAATTGTCTGAGACCCCAACCCAGTTTGGTTTGTTGCTCACAGAATAATAGAGGTTTTTTTTTCCCTTTGCTTCATTGGTGGAGATTTTCTGGAATTTTTAGGATATCTTCCCTTTAATTTTTCCTGGACACTCTGATTTTACTTATGTTTCTCACCTTTGCTTTCCTTCCATCCCCCACCGCAATAGTAACTTGCTCCAGGTTCACTTTGCTCTAGTGTCTAGGACAGGGGTGGGCAAACTTTTTGACTTGAGGGCCACAATGGGTTCTTAAACTGGACCAGAGGGCCAGAACAAAAGCATGGATGGAGTGTTTGTGTGAACTAATATAAATTCAAAGTAAACATCATTACATAAAAGGGTACGGTCTTTTTTTTTAGTTTTATTCATTTCAAACAGGCCGGATCCAGCCCGCGGGCCGTAGTTTGCCCACGGCTGGTCTAGGAGATCCGTCTGCCACCAGAACTCTGATTCCCAGCATTCCTGGTGCTCCCCGCACTCTGGGCTTCCACTTAAGGTTCTGGGGCTGCCACCAGAACTACAATTCCCAGAATTCCTGGTGCTCCCTGTGCTCTTGATTTTTCCTTCCTGCTCTGTTTCCATCCCTGGCCTCCCACTCTGCGAAGTCCTCCAAGCTGCCAGCTCTCCCTCTCTGCTCTCCATCTGGCGGTTTGGGAAGCCAAGTTCCCCAAGCCACTCCACTCTCCACCGGCTCTCCTGCTCTGCTCTCCGCCCTGCGGCTTGGGGGAGCAACTGATGGAGCCACATCCTCCCAAGCTGCCGGCTCTCCTGCTCTGCTATCCTCCCAGCATCTGTGTATGCAAAGTAATCTGCCATCTTTGTCAGGTTGATTTGCATACTCACTCTTGATTGGTTGGTGAGCATAGCAGAGGGATGGTCAATTTACACGTTTCTCTTTTATTATATAGGATTATTCTTTTTCATGTAATATATAATTAAGTTGGGAGTGATATCAGATTGGCTGCTATAAGTATTTATTAATTTTTATTATGGTTGTCAACCTATGGTCATCAGCATTAATTCAATTCAACACTATTAAGAATCCGAATTTAGGGTGCAATGAAGAAAGAAACTTGATTCAGTGCAAAAATTGCTCACAACTATGAGAGCAGCACAGCTGCAAAACAGCATAATAGTGTCACAGCTCCATTAGGAAGAAGCGCTGCTGGCTGTGAGGTGGTCCTGGGGACAGGTGGCCCTGGGACCAGGTCCTTTTCTGGCTAAACACACTGCTTTGCTCTGGTGTGTTCTGCTTTGGTCTGCTCCACCTGCTCTGGTCCCCTCCTCGCTGCCTCGCACCAGTCTTCTCTGCTCTGCTACAGCCAGACAACTTCAGTGTTTTATTTCTGGTGATTCAGCTCCAATGGAGGAAATATAGTCTTCAGTTTTCAGTGGAAAAGGAAAGTGAGCCCTCAGAGCGAGAGGAGAGCTGGTTTCTGACTAGTCCATTTGCTTTAAAAGGAAGAATTCAAATCCTCGCAGTTTGATTGGTCCAAAAGACACTGTCCTGATGGGTTAGAATGAAGCTGCTCTGATGGGTTGGTGAAAATATTGATGGGGATATAGCTTCAAAGCTCTAATTGGTTAGGGAAAGCCTCAATCCTATTGGTTGAAATAGAATTCCAGAAACTTCTTTATAAGGGCTGGCTCAGGTTGCAGTAACAGTGCAGGAAGGCAGCTCAGTGCAGAAGGTAAGAAGTTTAGTACAGGCTTCTCCCTGAAGTGTGGACTGTGGTATAGTGAGAGGCACCTAGGTAGAAATGACTGCTTTACTCTGTTTGTCGTTGCTGTTGTTGTGTTGTTTTTAATTTGAGACCCATTAGCCACCAGGAGCCCTTCTTAGTAGGTATCTTCTCTTTCAGGATCCACACTGTTAATATTTACCAAACATCAATGTGTGATAAAGTGTTCACTGACATAAATAAATAAAGTTCTATGTTTATACAAAATTTTAATCTATTGAACTCTCGGGATCAATACAGAAATATATTAGGTAGAATTGCTAGTTATATTTTGAGTAAGCATTGTTATGAGTTATATATTATTAAACCTTAATTCAGGAATACAATCAAAATGACACTAATTTGTATCAACTTCCAGGGAAAATGAGTCCATGGATATAAAAGAAAAAATGTACTGTATTCATAGAAATCAGATGTGCTAAATACACATTCCTTAGGATTAAAGTTTCTGTGGAGTCAGAGAGATAAGGAAGATGTATAAGAAGCATCTCCAGTGTCCACCATTTCCTTGTTCATCGCTGTGCAGCAGAGCCTCCTTGATGGCTCACCTGTGTGGTCTCCCATCTCTACAGAAGATCTCTCCTCTAAAGCTTATAGAAAAAAAGTTAAACTACACAAAGTCCTACTTTTATGCCAAGACCATTCTCTACTTGATCTCAATATGCTGTAGCTACTGCCTGGGAATAAAACTTGTCTTGGGGCATTCTTTGAAAAAATAAAATAAAAAAGCCCACCCAGCTAACTAAACTTTACAGTCACATGTTACATCCCTATCCATAGATATCTAACCTTAAATGCCACCATAGCAGAGCTTATAAACTCTGATTCTGAAATCATGCCATACAGGGTATGTTAGAATTTTCAGTCCACCTTCTATTGACTATGCCATTCTTTCCTGTTTTTTCAAAACTACAGTGATCAAAATGCATCCAATATGGTTTTATGAGTATTGAAACATATTTCACATGGTAAATACTCAATATTAGTTACATTCTAATATTGTTATTTTATACTAATATATTATAATCTCATAATTTCCATAGTTGAACATTGTAAAAATTCCTTTCAAAATATTGGCAGTAATACATTCATGCTCCCTAACATAAATACCATTATCCCTCTGTCTCAGATTCAGAAAGGTGAATTTTGGTTAGAGTCTCTCACTCATTAATTATTATCACAGAAAATGTATGTACTGAAGTCCTTCTATGAACTCTGTCTTTTTCCTATAAATTAGGGAGACTGATTTTTGACAGGAATTTTAGATACAGGACAGGCAGTTAGGGAATAAGGGGCGGGGGGGTCCCTGGAAGAGGAATGCATATGTGATGGGCAGGGAGCTGCCAGAATGCTTATCTTACTTTCACAGAGGATAGAGGAATGTTACAAGATAAGGGGAAGAGGACGAGGGGGGCACGGGGGGGGGGGGGGGGGGGGACTTTGAAATTTGAAACTGATACCCTGCAGGACAGTGACCAATTAGGAGAGTACAGAGCACAGGGGACTTAAGGAAGGGTCCAAGTAGAAAGGGTCATGAAAAGACAAAGAGATCGCAGCATTTTTAAACCTGGAGACAAAGAGACGCAGAGGAATTGATTTTTTCCCATTTTAGAGAGAGAGCAGTTTTTCTCCATTGGGGACCGCCACCCCAAGGGGAATTTGTATATGCTTCTAATAAACTTCTACACTTTTACTACAAAGCCTTTTAGTCCATGAATTTTATTCTTCAAACTTTGTAGGACAAGAACCCACAGGAAGACTCCACTCGACCCAAACTCCAGGTAACAATTTCTCATGACCTTGGCTGTTATGAGTACTTATTCAATCCTGCCATAAAATATTTTGTAGAAGTAAACCCAAAAGCTATATTATTAAAAAGAAAGAAGAGAAAATAAAATAAATTAATTTTAAAAATTTTTAAAAATGAGGAAAGGATTTCATGTTCTAAAAGAAAACTTTTTACTAAAAGCTAAAATATGACTTGCAAAAAATTGCAATATGGCAATTTCTGAAAAGAAACATTGAATACTTTATCAGATATGTATAGCTACATATATTTGCCACTTAAGTTTTGACCAAATACTATTTTTATAATGGTAAATACTGTTAGGTCGGAGAGAACCCAGGATCAGATACATGTGATGAGACAATGGACTTCCCCTGGGATTTCTCACAGATCAATGTGCCAGACAGATACCAGCTTCTTCTCCCTGAATCCACATACCCCCACACAGATAGGGACTTCTTCTGAATACCCCCGCCCATCCCCTGCGGCAGAGAATTCCTCAGCTCATGTCCCCGCCCCTCACCCAACCGCAGTATAAAAAAAGCTCCCCCCTCCCTGTTGGCGTGAATCCACGTGCCCTGTCCTGGGGGTACGTGGGTCTCCCGGGGACGCAGAATAAACCTTTTCCTTTCCTTTCTTTTCTGATTCACTGGACTCTATTTCTTGCGCCGCCTCCTGAGCCACCTAACCTAACAAATACCACCAAAATGTAACATGCATCACAAAATATAAGAGATTGGGATGACTAATTATATAATTAATCACAAAATAATATGAAATTAGGATGACTATATAATTATATCACACTTTACTACTAAGTATAGAATAATATTCATATGTATGTGTATATACATACAACATGCATATTAAAGTAGTTGCAGTCAATCCAATTTCATCAATACTCCTTTATCATCAATACAAAAAATCCAAAACATAAATACTAACATTAGTGCAGCATATATACAGCAGTATTCAGTTTGTTATTCATATTTATGTGCCATATGCCTATATTCCTTTTGGGTGAATTCTTAAGGTCTAGCTTTAATAAGTAAGGAAATTCTGGTGATTAAGAGTAGAGAATCTTGGGGAAAACTCTTAATTACCAATGGCATGATTTTAGATAAATCACTGAAATTATCTGATACTCATTTGTAAAATAAACAGAAAATAATGTTCTCAAGTGAGATAATAAAGTGCTTGGTACACTGCTTAACAAAGGATGGTAGTGTTTTATGAATCCGTATATTATAATTTTCTATTTTATTTGATATGTGATTATGGCCAGAATCACTTGAATGTCAATCAGAAGCCTGAATGACTAATTTTTAATTTTATGTATATACTTTGTAAGAGGAGGTTCAAGAAGAATGCATATTTAGGCATATCCTACTTAGAAAAAGAGTCAACAGAGATTAGAAACACAATATAAATATATTAGTATTTTAATAAAGTGGGTGACTACAGTGCATTAATTCTTTTTTTCCGTCATAAAGGAACATAGAGTAAATTACAGGATGGGGGGGCTGACCAAAGGGCGGGTAAACATGAAAGCTACTCATGCAAGGTCTTAAGTTCTCTGAGGGCATACGCTGTAAATTCATCTTATTGTATACTAGGGTCCCGGTGCACGAAATTCGTGCACTGGGTGTGTGTGGGGAGGGGAGTGTCCCTCATCCCAGCCTGCCCCCTCTCACATACTGGGAGCCCTCAGGCGTTGACCCCCATCACCCTCCGATCTCCTGATCGGCCCCTTGCCCAGGCCTGACGCCTCCGCCTGAGGTGTCAGGCTTGGACAGGGGACCCCCATCTGCCCCTGATCACTGGCTCTGACCCCCGCCCAGGCCTGAGGCCTCTGGCCCAGGAATCATGCCTGGGCAGGGGACCCCCATCTCCCTCTGATTGCTTGCTCCACCCCCCGCCCAAGCCTGATGCCTCTGACCCAGGATTCAGGCCTGGGCAAGGGGACCATCATATCCCCCCAATCCCCGGCTCCGCCCCCCACCCAGGCCTGACGCCTCGGCCAGAGGAGTTGACCCTCATCACCCTCCGATCACCAACCACCGGATCGGCCCCTTGACCAGGCCTGAGGCCTCTGGCAGAGGTGTCAGGCCTGGGCAGGGGACACCCAGCTCCCCATGGTTGCAGGCTCCGCCCCTGCCCAGGCCTAACGCCTCTGGCCTAGGCGTCTGGCCTGGGCAGTGGGGACCCGCAGCTGCAGCGGCCCCACGATCGTGGGCTCCGCTTTAGGCCCAGGCAAGGGACCCCTAGCTCCCGGGACTGCCAGCTTCGACCGTGTCCAGCTCCCATCGCTGGCTCCACCCCTACTTCCTGCTATCACTGGCCAGGGCGGAAAAGGCACCTGATTCTCCGATCATGGCTGGGGGGCAGGGCAAAGGTGGCCCCAGGGCCGCCTTTGCCCTGCCCCCCAGCTCTTAGCTCCCCCCTGGGTTTCTGATCACTGTCAGTGGCAGAGGGCTTCTTCCTGCTTTCCCTTTCACCTCCCTGCATTGTGCCTACATATGCAAATTAACCGCCATCTTGTTGGCAGTTAATTTGCATATAGCCCTGATTAGCCAATGAAAAGGGTATCGTCGTACGCCAATTACCATTTTTCTCTTTTATTAGATAGGATAAGTGGGATTCTACACATAATCTTTTTACTTTTGTTTGTTAAGCTTTTACATGGATGACTGGGGAGAGGTCAATGTGGGGAAAAGGAGACATATGTAAACATTCATGATTTTATGGCAAGTCAACATTTTCTTAAATATGTCAAGTACCTTAAAAAGCAGTCATCATCCAGAATTCTTCCTACTTCTGTGATGCACACATGTTAGGGGTTTATAGGTTGTAAGGCTACAAGAGCAAGGAAATGCTCTAAAATATTCCAGACATCACCCTGGGTTCTAGCCTCAAGATGAAGGCAAAAACTGCATTTATTAAAAAAAAAATCTTATCTATTGTAATTGTGCTGCTGTGAACATAGGGGTACATATATCCTTTCTGACTGGTGTTTCTGGTTTCTTGGGATATAGTCCCAGAAGTGGAATTACTGGGTCAAATGGTAGTTCCATTTTTAATTTTTTGAGGAAACTCCATGCTGCTTTCCACAGTGGCTGCACCAGTCTGCATTCCCACCAGCAGTGCAAGAGGGTTCCTTTTTCTCCACAACCTCGCCAGCACTTATATTTATTGATTTATTGATGATAGCCATTCTGACAGGTATGAGATGGTACCTCATTGTCATTTTGATTTACATCTCTTGGATGATTAGTGACTTTGAGCATGTCTTCATATGTCTCTTGGCCTTCCTTATGTCCTCTTTCAAAAAGTGTCTATTTAGGTCCTTTGCCCATTTTTTTTATTGGATTGTTTATCTTCCTTTGGTTAAGTTGTATGAGTTCCCTATAAATTTTGGGGATTAAACTCTTATCAGATATAACATTGGCAAATATGTTCTCCCATGCAGTGGGCTCTCTTGTTGTTTTGTTGATGGTTTCTTTTGCTGTGCAGAAGCTTTTTATTTTGATGTAGTACCATTTATTTATTTTCTTCTTAGTTTCCATTGCCCTAGGAGCTATATCAGTAAAGATATTGCTATGACATATGTCTGATACTTTGCTGCCTATGGAGTCTTCTGAGATTTTTATGCTTTCCTGTTTTATGTTTAATTGAACAGACAATCCAACCTCAGAGGGAAGGTGGGGGATGGGGGAGAGATGAGAGATCAACCAAAGGACTTGTATGCATGCATATAAGCATAACCCATGGACACAGACAGTAGGGGGGTGAGGGCATGTGCTGGGGGAAGGGGGATGAGACGACTGGGGAGAGGTCAATGGGGGGGAAGGAGACATATCTAATACTTTAAACAATAAAGAATTAAAAAACAAACAAAACAAAAAACAACCCACAAACATTTAAAGCAAGCAATAGAAAGCATGTTCTAGTATTATCACTACTTCTCTTGAATACTATAAACCTATAGTATTTAAAACTGTGATGAAAAAGTAATTTTTCATGTTTAAACGTTGTTCCTTTTAAAAAAGAAGACACTATTAAAGAATTGAAGAATTATAGAATTGATAAAAACAACATAAACTTTTTTTAAATAAACGTTTTTCCATGCATAGTGGGTACTGAGACATATATTCAGAGCATGTAGTGCATACGGGCTATTGAATGCCACCTCAGTTCCATGCATTTGCAGTGCTGGTTACCACTCTGCTTGTAGTTTACACTCTCCCTTCTTACTAGTTCTAGCCACCCCAATCCTCAATTTTTAGGCTACATTCTATCCTTTAAGATTCAGTTTGACACCACCGTCTTCAAAAGGCAAAGTACAGTGTGTGAGGCAAACATGAGGAATTAATAAGATTAAAGCGAAACCAAAAATTATAAACTAACCATAAATAGAAAAATGTATTCTTCAAAATGTGATATAAAATTGAATAAGGTGTGTTCTCCATCATCAAAATCTAGTATGATTTTGTTAACTATTTAACAAAACAATGAACAATTCTAAAACAATTTAGCTGTCATAGCAGTATTTCTTTACTGCATAAGTGCTATTTCCAAATAATTTAAATTTACTCTAGGTACAAGTAAATGTTTTCATATAAAATTATGCCAATTTAACTTATATTAAGTTAATATTTTCTGAAATTATTGTCAATGAACTTTCAGATTACTATGACATATTAATCAAAGGGCAATATAATCTGTTTTATACACAATTGTTTAAGATTACATTCATTAATTCAACAAATATTTATTAATGTCTATTATTTGTTATATGTTATACACCGTGCTAGAAGTTGGGAAATATTTTTTTGTTGCAGTAAAGGAGACCTAAAGCAAACAATAATTTAGTTCAAAATGAGTTAGCAACCTAATAGTGACACACTTTCTACCTCTCAGTATTGTATTAAAATCTTGTTAGCTCTTCAGTTTTTCATATTTTTGTTTTCATGTGGATTTTAGACATTTTGACATCAAAAGACTAAGCACAGTGGGATTATACCAGCAAGAAAATATTACTCTCTGTAATGACCTATTGCTTGGCCATTAAAATTTCTGAGCCAATGAAAGCCTTTTATTATAACACTAGAGGCCCAGTGCACAAAATTCGTGTACTGGTAGGGTCCTTAATGGCTGGCAGCGGCTGGCTGGCTGGGTACTCCTTCCCTTCCTCTGGCCACCTGCCACCGGCCAGCGCCTCCCTCCCTTCCCCCAGCCACCTGCCACTGGCCAGGGCTTCCCTCCCCTCCCTCAGCCCGCCCTGCCCCCTGGTCGAACTCCCAAAAGAACTCCCGTTCAAGGGAACAATTTGCATACTATGCTTTTATTATGTAAGATTGAATATTTATAAAAGAAGGATGAGGAGGCATAATTTAAAGTTTAAATAAGAATAGCTCTAGTAATTAAGCAATAAAAATAATATAAATATGTACCAACTGCATATTTAGTGTGAAGAATGAAACTAAATAAGGTATCTCATTTAATCTACATAATAACCTAGCTTTTCATTTCATATTTAGAAACTTTACAATGAATTAGTCTCATGCATGCACACACACATATATAGATATAGAAAAACCATGTTCGTCTTCTGCTCCTCATATGCTGTATAACAGCTATGTCCTTCCCTGTATATATTTTTCTCATAAAATAAGAAATAGCAGTTATAAGTAACTCATATATACCGTTTTCTAAATAAATTATCTCTGGTTTACACTTAGACATGAATAATTCAAGATGCATTGAGGAATCAAGTGGCATTCAATTAAATCATACATCTCACTGAAAGTAATGAACTTTAAGAATTTTGATAGCATGTGACAACAGCTAAGGTAAATTGGTCATTATTGAGGGAAAATAAATCTCCAAGTTGTCATTTCTATTGCTAACAGCATAACCTAAAAGAAATAACAATATAGTAGCTTTAATCTTACAGAATTATTACAAAATTATACCTGGATATAGGGTTACAGGAAAATACTATAATTTGTATAGTTACTATTATTTACATTGTTTTAAAAAGAATAATCATTTAAGCACTAAATAGAGTTAAAACATCAATTCCATTTAAGAGAGTAGGATAGGAGAGCTACATGCTTATGGGAAATTGTGCTGATTTTTTCTGTAAAAATTTGAAATAAACTCTAAACTTATTTTGCTTTATGTTAATCAGTTTAGAAATGCTCATGAACACTTCTTGCTCATTCATTCACTTTGGTCATTCAACAACTATTTTTTGGATACCAAATTGTTGCCATATCCATGGCAAGAGATATATACTTTGTTGAGCAAAATAGAACTGTCCCTATTCAAAAAGCCTGTTGTAGCCCAGCTGGCGTAGCTCAATGGTTGAGTGTCGACCTATGAACCAGGAAGTCAAGGTTTGATTCCTAGTCAGGATACATGCCCAGGGTGCAGGCTCAATCCACAGTGTGGGGTGTACAGGAGGCAGCTGATCAATGATTCTCTCTCATCATTGGTATTTCTATCTCTTTCCCCTCTCCCTTCCTCTCTGAAATAAATTTATATATATATTTAAATCTTATTATAGGCATTAATCAAATATCAAAATAAACATAAAATTACAAATATGAGTGAGAGGTTCATGGCATTGTTACCTGAGAGTGTGGTTTGGAAAAAGGAATGGCCTGTGGCTCCAAATACTTGATTATTAGAAGGAATACAAAGAATATGGAGGGAATCAGTCAGGGTATGTGTGGGGGGGGGGCACATTTGTAATACTTTCAACAATAAAGATTTTAATAAAAGAATATAAGAATGTTACTGTTTCTTAAGCAGAGAAAAGAAATAGGGAATGACTAGATGAGCCAGAAGAAAAAAGAAGTAAAGAAATAGCCATATAACTGTACTCAGGACCATGTCAGCCATAAAAAATTTAGATTATTAAAAACAATGCAAAATAATGGCGGTACTTTATGAACTGATGTAATCAGGTTATAGATTTGATAAAAATCATTCTGAAGGAAGAAAGACTGGTAAAGGTAGACCAGTTAGGAGAGAAGTAGACAGGAAATAAACTGCAAGATAAGTAGACAGGATCTAGAAAATTTAGGAGGTAAAATTTACATGGTGATGGAGTTTGGACTTGTAATGAGTATGCTTGAAATATCAGAGTTTACTCCTAGGTTTTCTGGCTACTGAACACAGTGTGGTTTTGTTGAAAAAAGAGGAATATTTTATCATGATGTTCTGAATGTGTGCAAAACTGATATTTGAGCTCCCAAATATATAAAGCCAAAATTTACTAGGTAACTAAAAGGAGAAATAGAGAAATGCACAATGATGGAATGAGGAGTCAAAGAGCTCATAAGAATATATTTTTTGTGACAGACAATAATCCCTGACTTTTTTTAAAAAAGAGCATTTTTGGTGTATTGATGTGGGAAGGAATCTGAATAGGGATTCTTTAAATAATTTAGTGATAACCTGATTATTTAAAAGATCTCCACTTGCTGTTATTTTCCATCTTCTAATGTTCAGCTATTTTGCTATATTTAAGATCATAGCCAACTCTGAAAATTCCTGGAATTACAAGATAACACTAGTTATTTCGGGGGACCAGGTCACAAAAAATTAAACCAGCAAATCAGTCTCACCACACCAAATAAATCACCCAAAATAGTTAAAAAGAAAGTGTTACCTTACTAAGTCAATGTATCTTTATAGGGATCTCTTCAAAGAGCTGATATATCAATTCTCATCTGAGGATATGTTTTTATTGAATTTAGAGAAAGAGAAAGATAGGAGAGAGAGAGAGAGAGAAAGAGAGAGAGAGAGAGAGAGAGAGAGAGAGAACATCAATGTGAGAGAGAAACATTGATCGGCTCCTTCCCATAACACCCCAACTGGGAATCAAACCCTCAACCTGAGTATATGCCTTGACCAGATATGGAACCCTCAATCTTTCAGTGTGTGAGAACACCATGCTTCAACCAACTGATCCTCACTGGCATGGAAAAAAGCTAATATTTTCAAAAGAATCTATAGGAAACAAGAAGCGAGTTATTTTTAGTGTGATGATGTTTCAACTAAGCAATTAAAAAATAGCACTGGCAACACAGAAAAGTTGGATGAAGAATGACTCCCTAGCCCACAAAATAGCATTTAATCCATAATTGCTAACATTAGTACATGTAAAGGGAAAAAAAAACACTGTGAGAAAGGATAGTGATCCTTATCAAGAACTGGAAAATCTAGCAGTCCAAGTAGGAATATGGGTAGATTCTGTCCAGAACTGTGCAGACATCCTATATAATAAAGAACTAATATGCTAATTAGACTGAACAGCAGAACGGCCATCCCCACGACATTGTGGACGAAGCTGGGGCTGTGAGGGCTGAAGCAGCTGGAGCCCCTTGCATGAATTCATGAGCCCCTTGCATGAATTTTGTGCATTGGGCCTCTAGTAAGAGATAATGATCTAGGGATCCAAAAGTGTCTGGTCAGAGAGTCTTTCTTGAAAGGCAGAAAGGATTAATTAGGCTTCACCATTACTTAGGAAGAATACCCTTCAATACTATCAAGTCATCTCTCTTTGGTGCAAATGAATGTCCCGAACTCTGCTTACTTACTCAGATTTCTTTAGAATCATAAATGCTAGGAGCACAGATGTCATGCATGCGGACAAATCCAGTCACTATAAAACATTATCTGTCTACCTTGGACATTTAACAAATTGGTATTGGTCTCATATAAATTATTCTAAAAGTTGTCTTTCTGTATGTGACTGCTCATAATGAGTGCCCAGTTAATTTTATGGACCTATACGAGTAAGTATTGAGGCCCTAAACCTTAAAATATTTAAATATATACTAACTCAAGAGATATATCTTAGTAGCCAGACTTTTTTGATGACAATTTGATGCCTCAACACACATCTCCTTTAAAATGTCAACAGGCAAATATCTATAGACTAATATAAATGAATAGCATAAATCTCTCAAGAAATATTTAAGAATACAAATACACAAATGGCCAAAAGTAAGCTAGATTTTCAGAGATATGGGGTCAGGTGCATAAAGGGAAGATGTGAAAAAGAAATGCAATCCCTATTGTTATGTAACACTCTCCCTGAGGAAATTATTTTTCAGATTGAAATGTATAGGGAAAATAATTATTACAGCAAAAAGAAGAGAATGTACAAATTTTTATTAATAAGTTAAACTTGTAGGGGCTTAATGACTTATATCTCAGGGTACTGAGAAAACTCTTAAATAATATCTCTGAAATGCTACTAGTAATTTTGAAAAACTCATGGAGAACACAAACAGAAGCAGGAAGCGGAAATGAAAAACTTCAAATAAAAAAGTGCGATGCTAGCCCAGGCTGGAGGCTCAGTTGGTTGGAGAGTTATCTGCTACACCAAAAAGGCTGTGTGTTCGATTCTGGATCAGGGAACTTAACTAGGTTGAGGCCGGTATGGGAGGCAACTGATGTATGTTTCTCTCTCACATTGATGTTTCTCTCTCTCTCCCTTCCTCTCTCTCTAAAAAAAATAAAAAATCAATAAACATTCTCAGGTGAGAATTAATAAAAATGGTGGGATATTAAAAAACACACTAAGATAAGAATGCAAATAAGTTGAGGAAAGAAAGTTGTTGAAGGGGGAACTCGTGAATATACAAAGAAAATTAGTGAATATCAAAAAACTATAATTAACTTGCTAAATCAAGTGTAAAGATGTGTTTTCTTCTAGTGTACTTTTACTAGACTTGAATATTAGAAAAATATGTTACATTTTCCATATCAGCATGGTGGTCAACAAATTCTGTTTTTCCAACTCACACCCTTTTATTAATATTCCATGCCCATTGAGTAACTGTCTGATTATAATTTAGATTGTTGAATACAGTGCTCTATTGAAAGCAAACATGTAGATAAAAATTTCAAGTATTTGGGAATTTTTCATAGAATTCTCTTTGTCAATTGTTAGGTACATCAGTGTTGTGAGAGCCTGGTTAATGACCGTGCACCTCAGAAAGCAGACCTACTTTCATTTATGTTCAGATGGAAAAAAGATTGAGCTTTTAATGTTGTGTATTAAAGCTAAAACCAAGATGAATGCCCCCAGAAAAATAACTATCTTGAGTGTTCTCTGGGCAGTTCACATCTGACTTTTTCTGTCAGCCTGTTGAAGATTAACTTCTGTTGGACAGCACTGGTAATTGACAGCCTCATAAGACTATTTACAGGTTTCTAAGACTCTTTAAATTGAGGTCTTAAAATAAAAATAAGATGAGCCTACATATTGAATAGGGGGGCAAAAAAAAAAGATAGGAGTGGATCCAGTTCTTCTATTCCCATAGCCATGTATTAGAGTAGAAAGTTCCTTGCTCTGGGCTTGCTTTGCTGTTGTCAGGATATGGCTTATTGCACCACTACCATCCCACAGAGACCTATCGGACCCAGAGCTCAAGTCTCCATCCATTAAGGAAGGCTTTAGGCAAATAGTAGCAGCTTAAAGATAGCCAAGACTTGGAAATTAATAGTGACTCTCCAGACTTAGCTCCATTACTTCAGAACTGATTTCTTATGGTTCTTCTTCACCAAGGCAGCTATGTCAGCCGTGTATGCATGCCCAGGGTGGGGCATAGAGGTGTGAAGGTGGTTCAGAAGATAAGAGCCTTTCTGAAGAGGCTTATTTTGTTACCAGAATATGATGACAAGATAGAGGTCTCAATACCATTAGCTCAAATACTTGATCTTCCATTACTTAAGCTCAATATTAGTATAGCCTTAGTCTCCATTTATATAAACAGAAGAAACATCCAAGACAAAGTACTTTAGCATTCTCCCAAATCCCAATCTATAATAATAAAAGGGTACTATGCTAATTAGACCAGATGTCTTCTAGATGTCATTCCAGACATCCTTCCTGATGAAGCTGGGTCCCGGGTGCTAGAGGGAAGCAGGTGCCAGCAGCTGGGGGAAGGAAGGCCTACTCATCCATGAATTTTCATGCATCGAGCCTCTAGTATCAAATAAACACAAGGAACTTGTTGTCTCTTCTTTTAATTTCAATTGATATTTGTACCTTTAGGTAAATTGACTGCTTAACTGACAATACTTAAGTGTTGATATGGAATCACTGCCCATTTTGATGACAGTACAAAATCACAGAGCCTCATCTTTTATTTCATTAGTGATTTGCATTAAAATATTCAAGGCAAGCTCAGGAAATGTGTGAGTTATATAAATTTGAGAGTATGATGGCAGAATTGTGCTCCAAGATCTTGACAAGCTCAAATGATGGGCCAAACTTAACAAGACAGTTTTAATCAAAATAATTACAAGGTTACAAAAGGGATAGCTTTTGTCCAAAAATGTAATTGCATCAAAGTGATTGAAAATAAATGTGGCTTAGCAAAAAAAAAGTGTGGCAGAAAATGACAAAGCAGCTTGATGGTTTCAATTGATATTCTCTGCATAATAATTGTCAATATTATGAGGTAAACATAGCACCTTTCATCATTTTCTTTATTGATTAAAAACAAACATCTATAAATTGATACTTATTATGGTTAACCCCTACCTAGGTTGTTTTCTTTAGTTATACAACCTGCTTTTTAAGAAAATATTTAAGGCAAAAGGTAACCCATTGAGAAGAATATGATCAATTGATAAGATTATAAGGTTTAAAAAATGTTATACAAATTGTTGAAAATACCTTTAACTTAAACAAAGGGATTTTTGTGGATATGATACTAATATTGTATCACCATAAAAGGGACTAATACATAAAAGCTGCAAAGAAATTAATATTTGTAAAATAGTTACTGTGTGACAGGTTCTATGCAATTGAATCTCAGAACAATTATTACTTTGCTTATTTGACACAGAGAAGTGCTTGATTTAGATTTCAGATTCAGATTTGTCTATATCCAAAGTCTTTAATAATCTAAATTAACCTATTTTTCTTATTATCAAGAGTTTTCTTTAACTCTCAGACAAGCCCACAGGTGAAATGAGCCAGCTGAAAAGACAATATCTTTCCAAATACGGGAATGTTTAATCATGAAGTAAGACACCATTTGTTCTTTAATGAATTCTATTAAAAATATCTATCTCCTAATTTATCTTCTTTACAATTGCAGTGGGTTTTTTGTTTGTTTTTGTTTTCTTAGTATGATCAAAGCATCTCCACAAAGCTATGTTTTTTAAGATTTATAAATTCATCATAAATAAATAAACAAGTCCATTCAACCAGAGGAGGTATCTAGAGTCAAGCCCTACACTAATGTTGATTCACTACTAACTAAAAATAAAAATTAAGAAAATAGAGAGTTTGCCATGGCTGGGTGACTCAGTTGATTGGAGAGTTGTCCCATTCTCGCTCTCTCTCCCCCACTTCCTGTCGATAAACATATCCTCAGGTGAGGATTAAGAAAAAGCACTCAGACAATTTAGGCTCATAAAGTTCAAAAGCTTGGTCAGAGAAACACGTAGTTCATATATATATATATATATATATATATATATATATATATATATATATATATATATATATATATATATATATCTCCCATGTTCAAAAGCTGTTAAATCGCGTTGTTTACCCATATCTTCAGAAAAAAAATCACTTCTACTGTCGTTGTAAACAACCTGCTTCCCTATTTATAATGGCCTGGCCCTCTAGCAACTTCAGTGCGAAATTATAGCTAATTTACCTACAAACATCAGGTGGTCATAATAATCTGGCCACTCAGTGTACATAGTTCAATATGGAAGTAAAGAATAAGGGTCAGCCCTAACTGGTTTGGCTCAGTGGATAGAGCGTCGGCCTGCGGACTGAAAGTTCCCGGGTTCGATTCCGGTCAAGGGCATGTACCTTGGTTGCAGACACATCCCCAGTGGGAGGTGTGCAGGAGGCAGCTGATCAATGTTTCTCTCTCGTCGATGTTTCTAACTCTCTATCCCTCTCCCTTCCTCTCTGTAAAAAATCAATAAAATATGTTTAAAAAAAAAAGAATAAGGGTCAGAGTTGTGTGGGCCATGAGTCCGCTGAGACATGAAGAGACTAGCCAACGTCTAAAGAGGTACAAGTACTGGTACTGTAGTCAGTGCAGATCCATACAGTGTTCTAAATAACAGAACATGTAAATTACTGTGGTGGCACTGGGGAGTATGAGCTGGAGGTGGAGAGAAAGGGGAACAGCTAGCAGTAGTACAAACATATCAAACAGCTGCTATGGTTTGTAAGAGGGATTTTTGAAAGCCTGCACTTAAGTAATTGTAGGAAAGAGAGAGAAGGAAAGTTTAGGAAATTTAAGGAGGTCTGAAGTCCTGCTTGGGTGGTTGGGGGAATGGTAGTGCCAGAAAATAACATGCCTGAGTTGGGTAATTGGAGGGATAGTGGCACAACTAAACAGAATTTTCAACACAGGGCAAATGATTGGTGTAGTGCGGGGTGGGGGGGGGGGAGAAATGAGCCTAGTACTAGAGTTTGAGGTGCCTTTGTTATCCATGCGAATTTTGAATATATGAGTTTGGCAATTTGGATAAATAAAATTAATATTTTGAACTTGCGGTTAATTATTTAAAACTGTGCAACTTATTATAATCATTCAGGGAAAGTAAATGAAAAAATAGAAAGCCCTCCAACTAATATACTAGTAAACTTCTACATACACCAATGTAAAGTTGATGGTATTAAACACTTGCAGAGCAGGATTAATAACAGAGGTGTCTAATCCTTGCTTTCTTTGGCAGAGTCAATGCTTCTGTAATCTATAATAATAAAAGCATAATATGCTAATTAGACCAGATGTCCTTCTGGACGACCTTCTGGATGTAGCCAGAGCTGCAAGGGAAGCCCAGGTCCCTGGTGCCAGAGGGAAGCCAGTGCTGGCAGGTGAGGGAAGGAAGGCCCACTCTTGCATGAATTTTGTGCATCGGCCTCTAGTAATTATAGTAAAGTGCAAGTCTTTATTTAAGTTGCAGATTGAAACAGACGACAAGACAGGTAATTTGTTTTGCCCAGACTCAGGTTTACCCTAGGGTTATCATAGAAGAAATTGGCACTAAATTACTATCAAATTTAAGTCAAATAAATATTATGAACTGTTTTAGGGAAGAAATTCACTGAAGTTTGGTACACAGCATAAAGGTAAATAATCTTTTTTTTTCTTTTTTTTACTTAACAAATCAGGCATGAGAAGAGCAGATATTTTTCTATTAGAATTAATTTATCCTGAAGCTTTCCTTTATCAACTTGTTAGACACATTTATTTTCAATCTACAGTGATTAATTAGAAAATGTCCAACTGCTACAGAATTGGTTTGAGACTATGCAAGTGAGACAGCACAGTAGGAGCCTAACCATTAATATCTTATAGAATAAAAATGTTTATTTAAAAAATAATAATAACCTCTGAAGTGCTTAGTAACTCCTTTGATGGACTTATGTAACTGCATTTCCATCAGGTTCCTTACTTGCATAGAATGAACATTGTGATTTTTTCAGAAGGAAGGTCTTTTGTTTCTTCCAACAGTTGTGTTGACAAGAGCCCACACCTCTTGAGATGAATGATATCATTTGTGCAGCAGAAAGTTCTTTACCAATCAATGAACAAAGTAGCTGTGCTTTGTGCTTAGAACTGTTTTACCTCTTTCAGCAACTATAGAACAAAGCCACACAATGCAATATTAGATGAGAAATGTCTAAAGTTTAGTTAAAAAAATAAGTCTGTGTGTGGATACAGATGAGAGATAAATAAAATCAATTCCATGAAAGTTCATTGGAGTAACTTATACTATTTTAAAATTATCTTCTGTAGTCAATAATGCTCAGCACAATTTTCCCATGAGAATCACTTAAGAACTCTGTCAAATACATACACATACATATACACACGTATATATACATATAGAATCAGAACAGACTTTTATTTATGAATAATTCACTTATTTCATAATAGATTTAAAAACAAACATGAATGGACTTTACCAATAGAACCTATTAGGATGATAACTAATTCAAATAAATCTATGGTGTACCAGATAGCTAGAAACTCACCACACTTCTTTTCCTCTGAGTTGATGCTAGGAAGTATTCTCCGAAAAGCACTATATTTCCCAGCCCTTTGGCATTTAGGTCGTGCTTTGTAAATGGTTATTGTCAATGGAATACAAATGTGTTAGTCCCTGCTTTTAGAAGCAAGTGTTACTTCTCTATGATCTTTTTCATTCCCACAAGCTGAAAACTAAAGCCAAGAAAGCCTTGTGGATACCAAAGCTGGGTTCTTATAATCCTCACATGGAGGAAGTTTAAGCTTCATCTTGATCCTTCAGGGGAATTTCAGAGTGTAAATTATACTTCATTGTGTAATGCAGGCCTTTTATACTCCCATATTAGTTCACCAGTCAGTCATTGGCTAAGGGCTACCATGGGTGACATAATCCCCTAGGCACTTCTGACTCCCTATGTATGTGGTCAAAGTAGCTATTGGATATTTCCTAGAAGAGAGTCACTGGCATAGACCTTAGAAGTAAAAGAAAACAAAAACCACATGAGGAGTACATAGAAATAGTAAAAGGCCTGAGGGCATCTGAGCAGAGCACTTACAGCATCTGCTGTCTGCAGTATGCCGCCAAAAATCATTTGGTTGTAATCAGCATGACTAATGACCCTGGTAGTAACTCATATAGTTCCATAACTAAGAGGAGATTTTAACTAAATAGCAAGGGTCTCCTTTTATATCATTGTCAGAGCTATCAGGAAAAATAGAAATAATAACTGAAAATGATATTTTTACAGGCATAGCTTTTCACATTCATATAGATACACACAAAAGTAGGTCATATGACGATACCCTAAAAGTAGCAAAAGTGGAACTCATTACTCAGGTATTATGTCTAGTAATAAAATCTTTACTCCAACAGGCTGGAGAGGAGAGGGTTACCATTAAATCCAACAGTAACTTCAGATAGCCCTGTTAGACTTTTGATGACATTTCTATGAAAAATAAAAATTAGCCTTAAAAATTCACAAACATATAAACATTTATAGGTTCAAATGGTTCAAATTAGTCTACAGTATAGGATGTTTGGAAGTCATGCCCTTTATTTGCCCAAAACTAGACAAAACTGTGGCTTTCATTAACAATGACTCCATCAAAGAGTGACTGCAATATGAATAGCAGAAACCTTGAATGAAGTTGTGGTAGATTCAACATCAACAGCAGCAGTATAGTTAATGATCAGTGACTTTTCCCTCCGTATCAGAGATGTGTACATTATTTTGACTCCAGTAGGTTCAGTGAAGGCACCCACCTGGCAGCAACAGCACCCTCAGAGACTGAGGCAGATTTCAGGATCCTTATTAGAATCCCAGTAACACATACATGGATATTCAGAGACATTTGGATAATGAGGCCTCTAAAAATATCATTGTCAAAAACTCTTCATTAATTTTAAAGGCCATGAAGTTTGACAGAGAAACTGGATTCCCATGTGGTTATTTTATTGACTATGAAAATAATGTACCAGGCCGTGGTATAACAGAAAGCAAGGGAGGGTAAGAACATCTTGGTAACGCTGATAAAAATGGCATTAGTAAAAAATTTAAAAAGTTTCACAAGCACCAGAGGAGGAGATGTCTAAGAAAATAATATTGTTCTAGTAGGATAGAATTGCCTCACTTTGAATTGAAGAGACATTCAGATCATAAAGGGAGCCATTAGAGTTTCTTCCTTCTTTAAAAATGGTGCTTTATGTAAAGGATTTATGAGAATCAAGAACATATGTAAACCCAAAGAATATATAAGAACCTTTGGGGAAAAACATAGTTCCAATGGCTATTTAGCAGAACAAGCTAGATAAAGTTTTATTTTCTAACTTTCAAACAGTGCTCTTCCAAGTACATGACACTATCCATTGTTTTCCTTGATTTTGGTTCTGAGGAATGTTTTGCTTAACAGAGGTAGAATCCACTGGGGACCACTTGTGCAAATATTTTAACTTATAAACTTGCATTTCTTTTTCATATTATCTACTTGAAGGAAAAGGTAGAATAAAGCATTTTTTATTTTAAAAAGAATGCATATTAATACAATTTTTGACCGACAGAAATCTAATTGCAATTTCTTTAACTGTATTGTTAAGCTTGCAGTAATCCTATATAATAAAAGCCTAATATGCTAAGTGTCTGGTTGTCCAGTGGGCCGTTCAACCAATCAAAGTGTACTATGCTAATGATATGCTAAGGCCACTCAACTGCTCACTATGAGGTGTACTGACCACCAGGGGGCAGACAGTCAAATGGTGGACCAGTCACTATGATGTGCACTGACCACCAGACGGCAAACACTCCGACCAGTGAGTTAGCTTGCCACTTGTGGTCTGGCTAATTGGGACTGAGCGAGATGGGCCGGATATGCCCTGGAGCCCTCCTGCAGCCCCACCATGGCTGGTCAATCTCCTGTATCCCTCCCCAGACCTGATCATCCATTGGTGGGGATCCCTGAGCCCTCTCACAATCCGGGACCCCTCAGGGGATATTGGAGAGCCAGTTCCGACAGAGGAATGACCGGTTGCTATGACGCACATTGACCACCAGGAAGCAGATGCTCAATGCAGGAGCATCCCCCTCAAAGGTGCGCTCCCACAGGGGGAGCACTGCTCAGCCAGAAACCTGGCTCACGGCAACACTAAGAATGTCCGACTGACGGCTTTGGTCCACTCCCCGGGGGGAGCGGGCCTAAGTCATCAGTCAGATATCCCCTGAGGACTCCTTGACTTGGAGAGGGCGCAGGCCAGGCTGAGGGGAACCCCCGCCCCAAGTGCATGAATTTTGTGCACCGGGCCTCTAGTATATTAATAATTATTATTTTTACTCTTTGTATTAGAACTAAACTGGAAGATTGAGACCTATATCAAAACAGTTATGTTATCATTAAAATTCTTACGATTTAATTCTCCATATGAGTTTTTTACATTTATTAGAATTTCTTTATCATTAATATTATTCTTTATATTAGAGATAATTATATATGTTTACCCAATAATTTTAGGTTTATTTTTGAATCTTCATTGTTGTATAGTCTACAGTATTATTTATTTATGGACTCTCTGGGACCTTATCTTTCTATTCTATTCCATAAAATTTATAACTTTATACTGAATGGTTAGATGGAATTAACCTCTTCATAAGCATAACCCTAATAAATTTAGAAAATGATTTTTTAAAAATAATAGTCATTTGAATTTTAAATAAAGTACAATGACTAAGTAGGTTATCTTAATATACAATATTTTTCTTACATAACTGTTTGTTAAATTATTTACACAAACTTATGTAATAGTTACTATAATTATACAACAACAGACATACTGTGTAATAATATTTTATAAACCACTATCATTCTTCTCTATTATAAAATATTACTATATAAATATAAAATTGAAAGAAATTTGTCCATGGAATACAATGGAAGTAGTGATCTATAATTAGATAGTGGATAATAGGTTTCTTTTCTACATATGAAGCATCTATGCTCATGTAAGATTTGTCTGTAATTTGATCAGCATTCCTATTCTTAGAATTCCTTTTTAATATTATTAGAAGTGAATCGTAAATCATTTATGGTCATAATCAATTCTGCAGTTATCTCAAGGCTGATCAAATTTCATCTACATCCCTACTTACTTATGCTCCTTTTTAGGCAAACCCATATGCTCCAGAAAATATAAAATTAGGTAATGAGCAGTTATCTCAAAGAGCTTGCAACTAACTGTTAAAATTCCACTTTAAATCAACTCAAGTGAAAGTTAAATAAATGAATTGAAGATCAAAAGAAAATGCTATTACACATATGAGTGTACTGGAAAAGCTCATTTCATTAAAATTGTTTTGTAGGACATCTACTCTGTATGTTTCCATGACCCTGAGTTACATACCAGTTCACTTACTCTAAGCAGAGTACACTGAATTGAGCATGAGATTGCTTATTGGAGATGTCATTTCTTTTTCTGAACCTAAGATACCTGAGGCAAATCAATTCACCTTTTTCTAATATGAATCTCCCCTACTACCGTTCTTAATTTTATATATTCAGGAAATTTGTTTTAAAAACCTTTAAAATCATGAAATAAAGCATGCTGCCAGTATTTTTTAATCTTGAAATACTGCCTTTTGTCTTTAGAGTCCTTTGTCCACCCTCCCCACCCCCTGTATTTTCATTTCGCTGATATTTTTGGTAATCATCCAAAAATTTCAGAGAATTCATGTTTTATTATGCATATTGAATTCTCTAACAAGCTTCGAAGAATCTGCATTTTTATTTCACATACAATAAAATTACATGTTTTATTGTAATCTCTGTAGCCATGTTTAAAGTGTGAGTCTGGAGCTAAGTCAAAAGTCTACAGTGGGTATGTGTTTCTCAAAATAGTTTTTTCTCTAACTAATAAGGTCGGAATTAAAAGAAGGAAAGGAGAGGTCATTATACAAAATAATCACTGTCTTGAAACTATGACCCTTCTGCCTTTCTGTATTCTATGATCAAGTTGCACTTGGAATGAAAATGAAGATGAGCCCTAGCCAGTTTGGCTCAGTGGATAGAGCATCAGCCTGAGGACTGAAGGGTCCCAAATTTGATTCCGGTCAGGGGCATGTACCTTGGTTGCGGGCGCATCTCCAGTGGGGGGTGTGTAGGAGGCAGCTGATCAATGTTTCTCTCTCATTGATGTTTCTAACTCTCTCTCTCTCTCCCTTCCTCTCTGTAAAAAATCAATAAAATATATATTTTTTAAAAAAGAAAGAAAATGAAGATGGGAAACAGTTCAGTAAAGCTTGCATATATGAGAGCTCAAAAATCTTTGTGAATTCCTCATTATCAGATCATATTTAGACCAGGGTGTTTGGACCATGGTCCAAAAGTTAGGACCATGTGGTCAGTGAAAAACTTATCAAGATTCTGCCAGTCAAATCTTCTTTGTCATAATTTATCTTAAGGCAGAACATGGCACACTTCCTCCAGAGAAGTGAAAATATGTATTCATCTACAAAATAAAGGTGCTTTAGTCATATAGACTGCTGTAGAAATCCAGGTGGCTTAATTGACTTTTCATGTTCGTGGATTTTACTTTCTTCTTTTCTATGGAGCTTCTGTCCCAGAGCAGAAAACTGAAATGGGAATGTGGGGTGAAAGCTGTCATGGTGATTCCAGATTCTACATGTGATTATTTACTCTTCTGTTGACTTGAAAATGTCTTCATCTAATATTTATCTTTTACAATATGTATAACATAGTCAATTGAAGAAGTGGAAAAAGCTACCCATGGTAAGTATGATAATAATATGAAGAATGACAATGAATTTTCATTATTAGGATACATGGGGGCTAGATATCCTAAAATGTTTTTGCTAAAACACACAGCTAAACTTGCTACACGAAATAATTGTAAATGATTAGACAAAACTTCAAAATTCTAACAGGTTTTTTTTATAAGGATGAGAATACAGAAACAGAAGACATGAGCTAACAGTGCCTCTGGCACATATCCTGAGGATATCTAGAGATATCTAGAAATTATGTGCTTCATGTACAGTACACAGTCATAATGAAGAACACTCCATATAAAGGCAGGCTGTGAGAAGATTTATCCAGCAGTGCCAGACTGAAGGGAGAATTTTCTTTCTCAGACTTAGTTTAGTTGGAGGCAAAATGCCTCCTTTAAGATCATAAACATAAATAAGCTAACATACAGACTTTTGGAACAAAATATCAAATTGTCTGTGTAGCCTGAATTCTTAAGATTAAATCCATTTGAAAACAAAACAAGAAATTTAAAATGTAAATGTCTGGTTAGATAACTTAGCAGAGGCAAAAACACAAATCCTTCATGGAAGAAAGGCCTTGGAAACATGCCTCATAGAGAACATGTAGAGAGAATTATAACACAAACACAATTAAAAATAAAAATAAAAAAACTAACAAAAAGCCAGTCAAGAAAAGTAAGAATTAGTAGATATTTCAAACAAATGAACCAACTCCCACCTTATTCAGCTAATAAAATCAATAAGAAATTTTTAAATGAGCACCTATGATATACTTGATGGAACAAAGGGGAGAATATATATATATGCAACCAGAATGCCAAAACAACTGGAATGACGGGTTCAACCAGTTACTATGATGCACACTGACCACCAGGGGGCAGATGCTCAATGCAGGTGCTGTCCCCTGGTGGTCAGTGCACTCCCACAGTCAACCTCCCTCAGCTGGCCAACCTCCCCTGGTCCCTCCCCATGGCCAGGCAACCTTCCACAGACCCTCCCCACATCTGGCAGGCCCTGGCCAGCGACTGGCAGCCAGCAGGAAGGCCCTGGCTGGTAGCCAGAAGGCCCCACTTGGCCCTGATTGCTGGCCAAGCATAGGGATCCCACATGTGCACGAATTTCGTGCACTGGGCCTCTAGTGTAATATGAAAGCAAAAAGCAATTATTATGACTTTTTTTTTAAAATAAAAACTGTTGCCTAGCCAGAGTGTCTTAATTTTTAAATAATAGAAATATAAATACCTGGAGATTTGGAAATGGAAGTTAACACATTTCAGAGTCTGGGATGAGATTATAAGGTAGAGAGTGGACAAGGAGAAATATCCTGAAAAAGACAATGGCTGAGAAATATTCTGAAAAGATTCAATGGCAAAGATCCTTAGTTTCTGGAATCCAAGCAGGATATAAAAATAAAACCACACCATAGCCAAACTACAAAACACAAACATAGAGAAGAATCTTAAAGCAGATATAGGAAAAAATAAAAGTAAAAAAAGAGAGAGTACTTAGAAGGAACTACATTGACAGTTGCAGGCATCTCAGCAGAACAATTTGAAGCCAGAGGCAATTTCCTCAATGTCATATGACAAAATGTCAAACTAAAATCTTATGAAAAGTAAATTATTATTTAAGAATGACTGTGAAATAAAAATATTTTAGATAAATAAAACATATTTATATCAAGAAACTCCTACTAATAAAATTTGCCAAGAATGTACTATAAAAATAAAGTTCTGATGCCGAAACCGGTTTGGCTCAGTGGATAAACCGTCGGCCTGCGGACTGAAGGGTCCCGACTTTGATTCCGGTCAAGGGCATGTACCTGGGTTGTGGGGCACATTCCCAGTAGGAGATGTGCAGGAGGCAGCAAATCGATGTTTCTCTCTCATCAATATTTCTAACTATCTTTCTCCCTTCCTCTCTTTACAGATTTTACAATATCAATAAAATATGTAAAAAATATAAAAAAATAATAATAAAGTTCTGAGAAGCATAAAGGACAAATAAATGAAGAAAATTATAAACAAGAAGTTGAATATAAGCAGATCTTTACTGTATATATAAATAATAATATTTAATTTATAGGATAAAACTAAACTGATAAAGCTAAAAGCTGAATAACATTAAAGGTGATCAGAATTACAGCATGGAGACAGAGCAATCATTGTGAAATATGTCCATAGTCTTTTTCATAACAAAAAATAACTCTTCGGGAGAAACCACTTTGCCACATCTTTATCTGAGAGGGAGAAGACAATTTCTCCCACTACAGCCTCCTCCAGTCTTCCTACTTCACCTAAGAGAGAAAAGAAACATAGTCTAAAGGAGTCAAGGTTTTAAGGAAATAAACTGGGAATGCTGCACCTAGAGAATGGAAAAGAAAACAAGAGGAGAAAATAATCTATCCTCCTGGAGAAATAGTGAATGTCACAGCGCAGACACACAGACCAAGCAATAGGCTGGGATATAGTAGGAAGATTATGGAATGCTTTTCTGCCCTCATCTCACCATCTCACCATGGGGGCTCCAGTATCATAGAGGTGGATTGCAACTAATAGAGCTGCAAGACACAGGCTTTCTCTGAGGAGGAGGAGGAGGAGTTAGGGAAGCTCAAAGTCAAGAAAGGAGATTAAAAACAAAGTAAGCCCAACTGGTGTGGCTTAGTGCTTGAACATTGACCTATGAACCAGGAGGTCATGGTTCCATTCTCAGTCAGGGCACTTGCCAAGGTTGCTGGCTTGGTTCCCACTGGGGGGCGTTCAGGAGGTAGTCAATCAATGATTCTCTCTTATCATTGATGTTTCTATCTGTCCCTCTCCCTTCCTCTCTAAAATCAATAAAAAATTTTAACAAAATAAAATAAATAAATAAAAGCAAAACAAAGCATGCCCAGCTGGTGTTGCTCAGTGGTTGAGCATCTACCAATGAACCAGTAGGTCACAGTTAGATTCCTGGTCAGGGCACATGCCCAGGTTGCTGATTCCATCTCCAGCAGGGGGCTGCAGGAGGCAGCCAATTGATGCTGATATTTCTCTCTCATCAATGTTTCTAACCTCTCTCTCCCTCTCCCTTTCTCTCTCTTTAAAATCAATAAAAACATATGTTTTAAAAGTTAATGGAAAAGTACAGAAGAAGAATGTGTACCTTTTAAACCATACATTCTTTTTAGAAAAATAAAAATGAAATTGGGCCAATAAAAACAATAAAAATATAACTTTCCATAAAAGCCAAAGAATGATACCCTCAAATTATACAATAGAAATAAATCCATCTATGTCAGTAATTCAAATGAATGTGAATCTATTAATCTTTTCAGTTGAAAGCATAGATGCTCTTTTAAAATTTACAAACCAAAAAAAAAAACAAAGCAGGTATAATTTTTTAATATAAATTTATTGATCTTTTACAGAGAGGAAGGGAGAGGAATAGAGAGTTAGAAACAGCGATGAGAGAGAAACATTGATCAGCTGCCTCCTGCACACTCCCTACTGGGGATGTGCCCGCAACCAAGGTACATGCTCCTGACTGGAATTGAACCTGGGACCCTTGAATCCGCAGGCTGATGCTCTATCCACTGAGCCAAACTGGTTAGGGCAGCAGGTATAATTTTATTAAAATAACATTATTATCACTTCTATTGAATATGGACCAAAAGTTCTAACCAGCACAATTTGACAATTAAAAGAAATAAAAGATAAAATTTAAAATGAAAAAAAAAACAAAATTATTAGTTGCAGATGATAAATTAATCTATTTGGAAATCTTCAAATAATTTATAAAAATATCAGAATCAATAGATATGTCCAGTGATTATCTGTAAGATGATTTTATATATATTCTACATTTATACCACAGTGATAGACAATGAAATATTGAGAATTTAAAATAGTATTATATATTATAGTTTAAAAAAACACACAAAGATCATAAAGCACTGCCTCAGCAATAAATTTGCAAAATAAGTGGGGAAATTCTAAAAATTTTAATTCAAAAATATTAAGGAAGTACAGAATGATTATATTTTTATAAATACATATAACATTAATTTATAAAGATGTCAGTGCTTCCCATTTCTATGAAGAGCCATTATAATTCAAATCAACAATCCAACAAAATTTTCATTGACTTGACAAGTTAACTAAAATTTATCTGGATGTCCAAAGCCAAAAAATATCCAATATATTTATGACAAAAAGTGGGGTGAGTATATATTTGACCTAGTAGAAATAAAGATCTTACAAAATAAAGACATTAAGACATTATGTGGTATAATACTGATACAGTGATGGAAAAATAAATAAATGACAGAGCTCAGAAAGGTAAGGAAAACACTCACATATGTTGAAAAGCTTAATAAATTCCAGAAGAGTCATTACAGGTCTTTGGAACGAGTATGGATTATTTAATAAACTAGGGGCCTGGTGCACGAAATTCGGGCACTGGGTGTGTGTGGGGGGGGAGTGTCCCTCAGCCCAGCCTGCCCCCTCTCACATACTGGGAGCCCTCAGGCGTTGACCCCCATCACCCTCCAATCGCAGGATCGGCCCCTTGCCCAGGCCTGACGCCTCTGGCCTAGGCGTCCGGCCCGGGCAGTGGGGACCCGCAGCTGTAGCGGCCCCGTGATCGTGGGCTTCGCTTTAGGCCCAGGCAAGGGACCCCTAGCTCCTAGGACTGCCAGCTTCGACCGTGCCCAGCTCCCATCGCTGGCTCCACCCCTACTTCCTGCTATCACTGGCCAGGCCGGAAAAGGCACCTGATTCTCCGATCATGGCTGGAGGGCAGGGCAAAGGCAGCCCCAGGGCCGCCTTTGCCCTGCCCCCCAGCTCTTAGCTCCCCCCTGGGTTTCCTATCACTGTCAGTGGCAGGGGGCTTCTTCCTGCTTTCCCTTTCGCCTCCCTGCATTGTGCCTACATATGCAAATTAACCGCCATCTTGTTGGCAGTTAACTGCCAATCTTAGTTGGCAGTTAATTTGCATATAGCCCTGATTAGCCAATGAAAAGGGTAGCTCGTACGCCAATTACCATTTTTCTCTTTTATTAGTGTTGATTATAATGATAAAAATGATTATTGATATAAAAAATAAAACAAAAAACCTAAGAAATGCTACTTATAAAATTTTACATCAACTTGTAAATTTATTAATTAGAATGGACAAATTTTAAAAGTTACATAGAAGATGTTCTGCTCAACTTGGGGAATGGAAAGGATATTTTAACATGACCATAGAAAACAGAGATGGAACATTTGACATTATCAAATTTAAAAATTCTCTCAACTAATAGATACCACAAAAATAGGAAGATAAAAGCTACTAACTGAAAACAGATATTTGTAAAGATTATAATAAATATACTAGAGGCCTGGTGCACAAATTTGTGCATGGGTGGGGTCCCTTGGGGTGGCCTGTGGGGATTGGGCCCCAGCTCGCATCCCCAGGCTAGCAGCCCGAGCTCACCCTCCCAGCATCGGAGCCCCGCAGCTCTGCCTGGCACTCCACTGTGGCCTGGCGCCACCCCCTCACCAGTTCCACCATCCTGCCTGAGGAACAATCAATCAGGGCCGGGTCCCCTCCCACCTCCCTCAGTGCCTGGGAGGCAGGTGGTAGCCCTGCCCCCCACCACCGCTGCTGGTTGCAGCCTGTGGGACAATTGGACCCCGCTCGCACCCTGCTTGGCCTGGTGCTGCCCGCTCACCTGCTCCACCATCCCGCCACAGTACTGCTCTCATCAGGGCCCAGCAGGACCAGCAACACCTCCATTGCTGCCCACTGCAAGTGCCACATTGCCAACGCCCACCATGTTCTGTGCCACCCCCTGGTGGTAAGTGCACATCATAGTGAGTGGTTGAACTCCCAAGGGGACAATTTGCATATTAGGCTTTTATTATATAGGATGTAAAATCTCTACTTAGAGTAAGAGCAATTTCTCAAATACCATCTTATTAGCATTGAATATCATCCAACATAAAATAGGAAAGCTATTTTACATTTTATCAAAGTAAAAACTATGAGATTATATTTTGCCAAATTCAGGAAGTCTAAAATGTCCTTATGTCATAGACCAAATAGTAGCATATTGATTGCCATTCCTATCTGGTGCAAGAATCTATATCTGTATTTTGTACAGAATACGGATTGCATGCTCTAGTTTATGGATGGGACTGGAAAACATTTTCTCCCTGCTAACACAGAAAGTTAGCTGTATATATAATTTGATATATTTGAATTGCATAGCAATACATTTCCCAAGTGCTTCCTGATGTGAAATTTAACTTGAAAGCTACATTTGTATGCTCCAGCTCATGAACTTGACACTGTTCTCGGTATCACCATAGGCAAGTTATTCTCTGCACCATACTGTAGAATTTTGGAAGTTAATTCGAGATGCTACATGATTTCAGCTACTTGTAAAATATTGAAATGGAGATATGATAATCTTCAGGAAAATGTTGTTCTGACAGAGAAAAAGAATAGATATGTAGCTGATTTGCATCTTAGTGTTTGATGTAAGGGTGACTGCTTTAGAGAAAATTGTAAAGTTGTCTATAGTTCATCATTTGCTCAGAGGTTCTGTGTCTGGTGTGATATTCCTCCAGTGACTACACAATTGATCAGGAAGTTACAGGAACAGGAATTTTTATGTTAATGGTAATTAAGACTAATGGGAATGACAATAACTCTGAGTAATAGGAGACAGAATTTCTTCTTTTTGACTAAAAAAGGCGCTCTTTCAAATGATGGCATGTATAAAACTGTATTGTACCTGACTTTGTGTACCTGTATCCACAACTATACCCTAAGCTCCATGCAAACAAGGACTATGGAAACTAACTTGGTGTCAGGAACTCAATAAAAATTTGCTAAATAAATAACTGAGTAAATAAAACTTGCCTTTTCTCCTCGATGAACATATTATCCAGAAACAGATAAGAGGTTAACCACACTGAACACAAGGATTATTGTTTTCAGTTTTCTTTGGTAGATGTGCATTAGTTTAGCATACCAGTATGTGCGTTCTTAGGGGAGCACAAAATCACACTGCCACCCTGGCGTAGTTGGTTGGAACGTCGTCCTGTGCGCCCAGGTGGAAAGTTAGATCCCCAATCCGGGTGTGCACAGGAGGCAACCAATGGCTGTTTCTCTCTCACATTGATATTTCTCTCTCTCTCAAATCAACAAACATGTCCTCAGGTGAGGTAAAACACACACCCACACAAACACACACACACTGCCCATAATGCTGCAGGAGGAGGGGAAAGGCATTTAGGATTAGAATTAATTTTAAAATGATGCCGTTTCAAATGTTCTAAGCATAAATGCTATGAAAGTGAATTATTATTAATTATGACACTTTCAGGCTTCACCTACATTGTAGTTTAAATGAGGCCAGGAAAGTACAAGTTAATTATTTAAATATCACAAAGTGCTTTTTACCTGTTAGTGTTTTTCACTTATAAATCTTATTATAAAATGTGTTCATATAAAGCAGAGCTTCATAAATTTTATCATATTTTCTGAAGAAAAATGCTATAATTATATTCGTGACAAGAAAATAGTGTATATTATCAATACACTATGTAATGCAATCTCCTGCAATAAATTTAACAGTAAAATTAGACTCTACATCTTACACAAAGCACATAAAAGTAGTTTACAAATGCATGTCCTATATTATAAAGAGGTAATATGCAAATTGACCATCACGCCATTGCACAAGATGACCACCCCCATGTGGTCACAAGATGGCTATGCCCATGTCATCACAAGATGGCCACCCCAATGTGGTAACAAGATGGCCATACCCATGTCATCACAAGGTGACCGCCCCCATGTGGTCACAAGATGGCCATACCCATGTCATCACAAGGTGACCGCCCCCATGTGGTCACAAGATGGCTATGCCCATCTCATCACAAGATGACCGCCCCCATGTGGTCACAAGATGGCTATGCCCATGTCATCACAAGATGGCCACCCCAATGTGGTCACAAGATGGCCATACCCATGTCATCACAAGGTGACCGCCCCCATGTGGTCACAAGATGGCTATGCCCATGTCATCACAAGGTGACCGCCCCCATGTGGTCACAAGATGGCTATGCCCATGTCATCACAAGATGACCGCCCCCATGTGGTCACAAGATGGCTATGCCCATGTCATCACAAGGTGACCGCCCCCATGTGGTCACAAGATGGCTATGCCCATGTCATCACAAGATGGCCACCCCAATGTGGTAACAAGATGGCCATACCCATGTCATCACAAGGTGACCGCCCCCATGTGGTCACAAGATGGCTATGCCCATGTCATCACAAGGTGACCGCCCCCATGTGGTCACAAGATGGCTATGCCCATGTCATCACAAGATGGCCACCCCAATGTGGTAACAAGATGGCCATACCCATGTCATCACAAGATGACCGCCCCCATGTGTGCACAAGATGGCCACCACAAGACGGCCTGAAGGGGAAGGCAGTTGGAGGGACCAGGCGACAAGGGAGGGCAGTTAGTGGTGACTGGGCTGGTAGGGGAGGGCAGTTAGGGGTAATCGGGCCTTCAAGGGAGCAGTTAAGTGTCGATCAGGCTGGCAAGGGAGTGGTTAGAGGGTGATCAGGCTGGCAGGCAGAAGCAGTTAGGGGCAATCAGGCAGGCAGGTGAGCAGTTGGGAGCCAGAAGTCCTGGATTGTGAAAGGGATATCTGGCTGCCCGGTTGGATAGAGCCTAAACGAGCAGTCGGACATCCCTCAAGGGGTCCCAGATTGGAGAGGGTGCAGGCTGGGCTGAGGGACACACACCCCCAGGTGCACAAATTTTGTGCACCGGGCCTCTAGTTAATTAAAGGCATGGATTGAAGGGCTTTTTGGTCTTGGCTGAGGTGACTTACGTACTTGAGTACCTGCTGGGAGAACTGGTGTACTCATCTCTGCTCCATGTGTCTCTCATCTTCCAGTTGCCCACCAGGGCATCCCTTATGGCAATGAAAGAAATACAAGTTGAAACACTCACAGCCCTTGAAATCTTGGTTTATAATTTCTAGAATGTCACTTCCACCTCATTTCATTGGCCAAATGACTGAACCCCATAAAGAGAGAGCACGATGAAGTTACAGGCAAAGATCATGGTTACAAGAAGGAGTGAAAAATCATAATCGGGCCCCATTTTGCCATCTACCTCAGATGTATACAGGATTTCACTGTTTTTGTTTATTATTTTTACAGAACAGTGAAATAGTTTGCCAAATTTTTACCTTAAAAAGATTTTTAACATCTTTGAGTTAAAGTGATAATTTCCTAAATGTTTTTATTTTAGGGAAAAAAGGAGAAACTTCACTTTATATAGAATCAAGAATTTCCAAACTATACAATTCAATATATAGGATAATTAGAATATGTGCTATCATCCTTAGAAAAAAGGAAAAAGAAAGACCTCACAGTGTGGGTAGGGCCTAGGGTCAATTTGAATATTCTTCCTACTCTTCATATTTGCTGTATTTATCTCCTATTACATACATGCTTTTTCTTACTTTTCTACTAATATAATGAGTATGTATTGCAGCTGTAATAGAAAAAAAAAGTGCGGGGAAATAATCAGGAGATAAAGTTGAGTTTAACACTGAACCTAAGTCTCCCTTTTCCTAAGTCAATTTCTTAAAATAAAAATTATTTTACTTATTGTCTCTATTCTCAGATATATTCATTTTTATAGCATATTAGCAGTGTAAAAGATAACAAATTTGTGGCTAAATGATGATGATAACAACAACAAAAACTTGTTCTTGCAAGGAAAACCCTGGAAGAGGAGAGTCTTTTCCATACATTTGTGGTTGCCACGGGAATTTCACTATTTAGCAAGAAGAAAAACATAGTAAATTATTACTTTTTAATCTATGGATAGGAAAATCTTTATAAGCTATCACTAAAGAAATTTTAACAAAACAAGGGAAATGATATATTTACATAGGGTAGCAATTACCAAATTTACAAGGTGGTGTAATTAAAATCAGGTAAAGATATGGCCTTTTTCTCTGCAAATACTTAAGACAATTTTATTTTCAAAAATCACTGGCATTGCCCTGACCCGTTTGGCTCAGTGGATACAGCGTCGGCCTTTGGACTGAAGGGTCCCAGGTTCGATTCCAGTCAAGGGCATGTACCTTGGTTGCAGGCACATCCCCAGTGGGGGTTGTGCAGGAGGCAGCTGATCGATGTTTCTCATCGAAGTTTCTAACTCTCTATCCCTCTCCCTTCCTCTCTGTAAAAAAATCAATAAAATATATATTTTTAAAAATCACTGGCATTAATGTCCTATATTTCACAGAATGTGCTACTGAAATATAATACAATCCTAATAGTGACAACAATAGATTTTCCTCCAATAGAACAATAATGTGTTAGTTAAAGCAACAAGCTCATGATAGCGAATCATCTTTCAATTCCCCAGAAAATACACCTTTTTTTCTAGCTTCAATACCAAGTTTTAAATTTCATTAATATTTCACCATTCTATGAGTATGCATTTGGTGCCTTCTGCCTGAAAAACACTCGACTGGACATTTGAGATAAAAAGGGGGCTAAACAGTGCACTCAACCTAAAGTTGCTTACAAAATATTAAGAGAAATAAGGCATGTATGCGAATAACTAAAATGTTATCGTCTATATTTGGAAAGAGAAATGATAAAGAGGTCTGGGACTTCAGAGGCGGGGCAAGCATACTGCATCATACCAAAGCCATTATTGGTTGCCTTGATAAATAAGGAACATAATTCAGTCAGATAAGTAACAAGTGTTAATAATAAATATCCTCTATGCTGCATAATAAAAATAGGCCAGCAACTGTGCTAGAAAACAAAACAAACCAAAATACCAACACAGTAACTTATCTGCCTGATTTGCCTATAATCACCTAGACAAATGCTCTCATTCCAGAATGTAAGTATATTAGGGTTAGGGAGAAAGAGCTCAGTGGCGCCTAGCAGGAAATACTTCTTGGAAGAAATAAAACCCAAAGTGAGGTTAGAAAGACCAGGGAGGACAATGCTGTGAGGTAAATTCAAGGGCATGTGCAGAGATGGAGAGAACATAATGAGCATCTGTATTCCAGGACAAGTGACCAGACACATTTATTTTACATATATATATATACTAGAGGCCCGGTGCACAAAAATTTGTGCACTCGGGGTTGGGAGAGGAGGTCCCTCAGCCTGGCCTGTGCCCTCTCACAGTCTGGGACCCATCAGGAGATAAGGACCTGCTGGTTTAGGCCTGCTCCCGGGTGGCAGAGGGCAGGCCTAATCCTAGGTGTAACCCCTGGTGGGGCTCAGAGCAGGGCCCATTGGGGAGTTGGGGCCCCGCCTCCTGTCATGCACAGAGCAGGGCAGATTGGGAGGTTGCGATGCCACCCTCAGTCATGCTCAGGGTAGGGCCGATTGGGGGGTTGGGGCACCACCCCCTGTCACACTCAAGGCAGGGTCCATAGGGAGGTTGCAGCGCCACTCCTGTCATGCACAGAGCAGGACCGATCAGAGGGTTGGGGCTCCACACCCTGTCACACTGATCCCGGTGCTGGGAAGCCTCGCTACTACGCTGATCCCAGGGCCAGGACGCATCTTGGCTCCCCTGATCCCTGGCCCGGAGGCCTCTCGGCTCCGCTGATCACTGGGGCCGGGAAGCCTCTCGACTCTGCTGATCACTGGGGCCAGGAGGCCTCTCGGCTCCGCTGATCGTGGGGCCTCCGACTCTGCTGATCACCGGGGCCGGGAGGCCTCTCGACTCCGCTGATCACCGGGGCCGGGAGGCCTCTCGGCTCCGCTGATCACTGGGGCCGGGAGGCCTCTTGGCTCCGCTGATCACTGGGGCCGGGAGGCCTCTCGACTCTGCTGATCCCAGGCCCTGAGGCCTCTCTGCCCTGCTGCTTCAGGGCTGTTTGGCTTCGCTCTGCTTGGAGCCTGAGTATGCAAATTAACCGCCATCTTTTAGCTTCTATAATTGAAACATTGTATCTTTTGGAGTTGTTGCTTCAGGAGCTCAGAGCCCTGCAGCTGCGGGGATCCTTGACTTTCTCCATCCCTGGGGCAACCAAGCCTCCTATTCTCAGCTGCCTGGCTGCCGGCCGCCATCTTGGCTGACAGTTAATTTGCATATCTCGCTGATTAGCCAATGAAAAAGGTATCGGTTGTACGCCAATTACCATGTTTCTCTTTTATCAGTATAGGATATATATATATATATATTAGGAAATAACAATGGGCAAAATTTTAATATAATGAGCAATATGGCAGACAAAAAGAGATAATGGAGTTTAAGTAGTGATCTGTGGTTCAAAATGCAGTCTGGAGAACTTGTAGTTTCAGAAACAAGTCAAGATTTATTTGGCAGCTAAATGCAGGATGGATTGGAAGAGGCAGAGAGGAAAAACAGATGTCAGGAAAAACTCAAATGCTTTTATCAATAGAAAGCTATATTCTAATTTTTTTACATCTTTTTCTTTATTGAATAAGATATTACAAATGTGTCCTTATCCCCCAATGTCCCCTCATCCCCCCAATCCTGCCCTCCCCCTCCCCCTCCCCGCCCCCCTGTTGTCCACATCCATCACTTATGCTTATATGCATGCATACAAGTCCTTTAGTTGATCTTTCCCCCTCACACCACCCTCCCCTGCCTTCCTATTCTTTACTTCCCCACGAGGAATGAAGGATTCATTGCCCCAGCTTCTAGGAGTGCTGCCAGCAGACAACTTGAAATTGTCAGACCCCTTCGGGGATTCTTTCCTGGAAAGAGAACCACTGGCCAAGCAATACACGCCTTCTCAGGGTGGCCTGCATCTTCTTGCCTCACTGGGGAGATCTCCGAAGGTCATCTTTAGACCACTCTTGTCAACTGATGCTTTCTTTAGAGTAAACTGAAGCTTGACTTCAGCTTGACTTCTTCAGCCCAATCCTGCTTCCTTCCCTTTCCTTTCACAGGTCATCTCAAGAGATCTGCATAATAACCTCCATCTCAGAGTCAGCCTCACTGGGAATCACGTTGTGAGCTTTCTCTCTTGCTGCTCTTTATAGAACTGTAAATGGCTCTTTGAGTTACACCACATTGGATGTGATAATAGTGCTTTGGCAGCTAAGTTCCCCTGTTGCCTGCCTCTGTTCTTGTTTGTAGGAGCTCCTGTTACACTGACATCTCTACTAAGTACTTCCACAGGGCAAGGAAGCACTAAAAAACAATAGCTACAGCTACAGAAAATATTAAAAGGAATAGTTTCTCATTTAAAACAGTGATGAATAGCTGTATGTTAAATGTTTGGCCTCACTCTATCTTTTCTTGAGTCATATTTCCTAGCCAAGAGGACATTATTTAAAAGAAATTTAAAGAAAATATGGTTGGTCTTGGCCTCCTTTCAATGCTCTTCCCACTCTCGCCTTCACTCGGGATAGTCCTTTGTGCCGAATTGCAGTAGACCAGCGCTTCTAAACCTGTGGGTCGCGACCCCTTTGGGGGTCGAACAACCCTTTCACAGGGGTCACCTAAGACCATCGGAAAACACATATATAATTACATATTGTTTTTGTGATTAATCACTATGCTTTAATTATGTTCAATTTGTAACAATGAAATTGGGAGTCACACAACATGAGAAACTGTATTTAAGGGTCGTGGCATTAGGAAGGTTGAGAACCACTGTAGTAGACCATTGAAAAGCACTGGGAGTTAGGGGCAATGAGACCAAAGCAGTCAGAAATTTGCATGAAACATTTCACTCTACAGCAGCCCTGGGCAAACTACGGCCCCGTGGGCCAGATCCGCCAGTTTGAAATGAATAAAACTAAAAAAAAAAAAAAAAAAAAAAAAAAAGACCGTACCCTTTTATGTAGTGATGTTTACTTTGAATGTATATTAGTTCACACAAACACTCCATCCATGCTTTTGTTCCGGCCCTCCGGTCCAGTTTAGGAACCCATTGGGACCCTCGAGTCAAAAAGTTTGCCCACCCCTGCTCTACAGTCAAATCGTCCCCTCCCCACATCCAACCATCTGCAGATTAAAAACAGTGTTTTCAATTCACGGTTAGAGAAACCATGGCTGGAAATGTGAAAATACTGTATTAATAGCAGAGGCTGAATCTAGTAGATTCAAACTTAAGGAACAAAGTGCCGATCGTATTTATTAAACACAGCCTCATATTTGTGGCCCACACAGTTCAAATCCATGTAGTTCAAGAGTCAACTGTGTTTACTTTCTTCTGCAGTAATGATAGGTTAGGCCTCTAAGGCCTGTGGGAAAAGAAGACACGTGTGTTCCTCTGTAAGTAGATTTTCTCTGTAAAAAGTCCATAGTACATTTTGCTTCTGTTGTGAGAATTTTAATGGTAGAAAGCATTAATACGTAGAACTAAACCAGGAAAAATGCTCTATCTATATACCCATATTTACTTTTTAAGAAACATTTTTTGTATGTGTGCAGAAACCTGTTTTAAAATAATGTTAAAATGCTACTTTTCAAATGTATCTGTACTAATTTTTTTAAAATCATTTTGATCATTTCGAAACATTATGAGTTTTAATTAAGATATCAGAGAGACCATGGTGATACTTAAATAAAACAAGACAGCATGCCTGGTGTAACTTGTTCTCCACAAATTCAAAGGAGCAGAACTTTTAAAAAGCTAAAGAATCCCCAGTATTTGTCTCAAAAATGTTTTCTCATTGGCTCATAACAGAAGAAAAAGCCACATTTTTGATAAGTGCAAATTTATAAGCAGAGCTTAAAGGTCACAACTTCTATCATTTAATTCGTTTGACCAAGAATGCTTCAATTAAACTAAGAATGGTTCATGCTTCTTTCAGAGTCTGAGAACATTAGCCTGAGACCTATCTACCAGATTAAGTGTGGAGAGCATAATTAGCGAATTAAGTACTCATTTCCCTTGAAGCACCCAGCTGAAGTCAGAAGCAAGGGAGGGCTGTTCAGCAGACCATCCTTCTCTATGAGACATTATAAGTTGATTTCATAGTTCTGAGTTTATCCGGGAGACTTACAGCAGAAATGCTTTTGTTTTATAGAATTTTAAGATACATTATACTGTTAATTTTGTCTCTAAATAAATCTAAATCTAATTAGTCTCTTATTTACCTAAGTAATATGTATTTGTTAACTTAAGTAGTATTAAAGTTAAATTAAGTAAAGTTGTACTATTTTATCATCTCATATATTATAATGCTCAGTGGCTCACACAATATTGAGGAACATTGTTAGCTTTAAAGATACAGGCTGATCAACAAAAAGCACTCCATTGTCGTCTAGTAACCAATTAATGGAAACTGCTCTTCAACTGGGAAAATAAGTTGTAAGCTTTTACAATTTAACACCTACGTTGATATTAACTGAGGAAGTGTAAACTCCACTAGCATGCAAATAGAATTAATGTTTAATGATAATATCATGGAGAGATAATGAAAATTCAATTTACCCTATGCCTAACTTTGAATTTTTCAAAAGTGATTAAAAAGGATCAATAGTTAATGTTTCAAAATATTTATTCTGATTGCCAAACACTGTTTTCTGTTGCTTTTCCTCCAACTTACCTATCAGCTTCACTCTCTGACCTTTTACTAAAAATATCAAATGATTACTGATTAATGTATCTCAGTCATCACTGTACCATTTCTTTTTTAAAAAAATATAGTTTTATTTATTTTAGAGAGAGAGGAAGGGTGAGGGATAGCGAGAGAAAGACATAGATGAGAGAGATCATCCACGTGAAGCCTGCAACTCAGGCATGTGCCCTGACCGGAAATTGAACTGGGGACCTCCTGGTGCACGGGTCAACACTCAACCACTGAGCCACACAAGCCGGGCTGATTTCTTGAATGGTTACCATCTTTTCATGATGATACCAATTTCTAAAGGTCCTTAATTGCCCTGATAAATGCATTTTGATATGACTTATACTTACCATGACCAATGCAAATTTGGCCCGTGCTCCCTACCTTTGAACTTGAATATTTACATTCATTCAAAAAGAGTAAAATGTTACAGAAACAGGGGTTTAAACAGAAAATAATTTAAACATGGCAAAGGAATTAGGTTCATAGGTAATCAGTGAATAATATAGTCGCTTGTTCATTAATATTTTCATTCCCTTACATAAATGGACTCACACTTATATGGAATTTATTTTCAAAATACCTTCTCCTGCCCTGACCTGTTTGGCTCAGTGGATAGAGCATCAGCCTGCAGACTGAAGGGTCCCAGGTTCGATTCTGGTCAAGGGCACGTACCTCAGTTGTGGGCACATCCTCAGTAGGTGGTGTGCAGGAGGCAGCTGATTGAGGTTTCTCTCTCATTGATGTTTCTAGCTCTCTATCCCTCTCTGTAAAAAAATCAATAAAATATGTTTTAAAAAATACCTTCTCCTACGCATAACTATATAGGAATTTATTAGAGTAAATAAAAATTTATTGCAGCTGTTACTAAACAAAAAAGTGTTCATTAGTCTGCGTGCATCAGAGCCCAAACACATGCAAACAGAGGAGTTTGCAGTCCAGAAAGTAAGGGTTTATTTTAAGGAAATTATGCCAAACCCAGAGTACAGGTGAGCTCATATTCAAAGGCCTGGCCCTCCGATGGCTTCTAGTGATGAGTTTTATAAGGGAAAGATCATTAATTATGGTGGAATAAGGGTCATGGTCTATTGATTGGTCAGTGCTAGTGGAGGAGATAGTTGATCATTGCATCTGGTCCTGATGGCAACCATGTTGTCGCTCTATCTGGTTTTGCAAATGTATTGTGGGAAAGAGTCCTTCTGCTTTTCTGGGTCTGGAGCTAAACACAACTGAGGCTTGAATATCTTTACTTTGACTAAAATTCTGTTTCTGTGGTCAACAGTCCTGAGGCTTCCTTCCTAAGATTATTTGGTGCTGACCAGACCTACTTGTACTGAGGGCTTACTGATTAAGGGAGTCATTGTGCAAGGGAGAGGGGCATGGGTGAGTACTCCCAGGCTAGACAAAACCTGTAGGAATCAAAAGAAAAGAAGGAGAAAAGGTCAAATTAAAGAAATGAACTTTCTGCAGTTACACAGCTTTACTTATAACTTATAACTGTAGCCTGCTACAATGGCCAAGTAGTATGTTTAGATATTAAAATCACACTCATTGAGAAAAATCTTTTATTTGCCATTATCTGTGTAGTATAATTTGTAAAAAGGACAATACGAACTTAAACAATTGATTGCACAAGGATGTGTTTAATCCTAGAGCAGTTCAAGAAACATCAGAAAAGTATAAGAAATCATCAGCCAAAATTGCTTTTAGTTAAAATATATAAAACCATAATCATTTTTCATTTAAAAATATGTTTTTATGTGTGCCTTTTCTCTTATTTTCTTTGATTATGTATAACCTAAAAATAGATATTGCTTTGTTAAATATCTGTTCTTACTAGATATTGGTTGTTTCTTCGTTGAAGCTCAATATTTCACTGACAATGAAAAGATATACTCAGTTTCTTGAAATATTTGAATTTTGATACCCACAGAATATACACGGGGTATAATTCAGCTTTGCAATGATCAGATGTCTCTAGGCAGGTTCAAACTCAATCTCCAGGATCCCTGGAGCAGCAAAAGGCCTACCAGCAGGGAGTAAGGCACAACAAAGCCACCTGGGGAGCAATGTGGTTTGTTAGACCTATGCCATTACAGCCTGAGTAATTGCAGGGTGCTTGCTACTGCAGCAATTTCGTTTTCTAGGTCTCTGGAGCCTTGCAACAAGTAATAAATCAGATTAGCCACCAAGGAAAGTGCTCGTGTTACACGGCTCTGCATATGGCAAGGAAGGCAAAAATATCTAAAGATAGGAATCAATCTCTTTTATGACTTCCATTGGAAAACCAAAGTAACATCATATGGTACAAGACTAGATGACCCACCTTGGAAGAAATGCAATTGTACCCATTTTTTGAAGCATTGAAATGGCTCAGTGGATCTTTGGTTGAATGATAAGCATCTCTTAAGTATACTATTGGGAGAGGGATGTCTCATCGGAGAGTGAAGTGTTTTGAAGCATTATTTTCTAGGTTGGGTTGTAGAAACAAGGCTGTTCCTCTAGTTCATTCTCTCTGTGGTGGTTTAAAAAGAATATATGTTGCTTTACTAATGTTTGCTATTCAGTTGCTAATGTGTCAGTATTCTTTCCAAAAGATACTCTCTTCATTTAAGAAATCACATTTTTATAAAGAAATTGAGTTTATCCAATACTTAGCATTGAGTTAGCTTAACTGAGGAATCAGGCATCTAAAATCATTTTCTCATAGAGAATGACTGTGTTGTCAGTGCTCAGCATCCAATAAAAAATAAAACAAAAAAATGGGTAAGATGAAAATAAATTTTATCTAAAATTAGCCCCATTATTTTTTTCTTTGATAACCACATGTATTTTATAAAAGGAATTAATTCCCTGCCATAATTGTATTAAAATCATTGCAACATGCAAACATGGAAGGGAAGCTGAAAGCTCATTAAAATCAGCAGATAATTTATATCTCTCCTCCACTCAAAGCCATGGTTGGGGCCAAAGAGAATGTTAAACAACTGTCCACTGAGGTAATTAAGGAGATTTATTTAGAATTCCAGGGATTCAAGGGGGCTGAACCTCTTAGGTAAGCAAAGTGAACCCCAATGAAAAGTAGAAAGGATAGGAATGGTAGACAGAAATTTCAGAGCAGTATAAATGTCTTCTGCACAAACATCTCTGATGTTTAGGGTTAGTAAGTAACACAGTTTTATTTTCTCAATTGTAATACTGAGGGTCAGGTTATAATGACAAAGAGAAAAACCAAGAATCACCAAATGAATGTAACTTGATTCTATGCACAGGTGACATTCCACCTTCTTGGTACAGAAATAAGTCAAAGGAGGAGCTGATGTTATGTATGTTCTTCAATTATTTTACAAAAGCTCGGAACATCTTGATCTTTGATAATTGTACAGTCATTGCTACCAGATTTTCTGACCTTGGGATAGTTCTACTCAAGGAAGCTGACCTAGTAACCTCTGTCTCTTGATCTACAGCTCAGGTAAGAAATACCAGAAGAGATTCCAAACCCAGTAACATTCTTTTTTTCTGAGTTTCACAACCATACTTTTATGTTATGCCTATTTAAATTCTTGTAAAATAAACAAAATCCAAGTGAGGCAGCTAGTAGATGCTATCTATCTATGATCAATAGTAGAACATTAGACATCATGTTAATCTAAGTGGTTTTAGAATCATAGGTTAGCCTGTCCCTGATAACAATCCAGCCAAAAATCTTATTTTCTTTTAATATATATTTTTTTATTGATTTTAGAGAGGAAGGAAGAGGGATAGAGAAATAGAAACATCAATGATGAGAGAGACTCATTGATCGGCTGTCTCCTGCATGTCCCCTACAGGGAATTGAGCCCGCAACCCGGGCATGTGCCCTTGGCCAGAATAAAACCTGGGACCCTTCAGTCCTCAGGCCAATGCTCTATCCATTGAGCCAAACTGGCTAGGGCCAAAAATCTTATTGTGAATAAAGTTAAGAAAGTTTATACAGAGTTTCCATCCATAGTCACAATAATTTATTATTATTTTTTCATTAAAAGGCTTGCATGAAAATATTTCAGAGGCATATTGAGACATCAGCCTTGGAAATTTATGCATAAGCTTAACTGTATTGGAAGTATTGTCACATCTGGCATTTTGTCATCTACATGGAGTGACCAAAATATGAGAAATCCTATATAATAGAAGGCTAATATGCAAATAGACCAAATGGCAGAATAACAGAACAACCAAACAGCCGGTCACTGTGATGTACGCTGACCACCAGGGGGCACACGTGGAACACGGCGGGCATTGGCAGCAGGCAACAGAGTGCAGAACATGGCAGGTGTCAGCTGCAGCGGGATGGTGGAGCAGGTGAGCGGGGGCACTAGACCAAGGCACCCGGGGCGCCAGGCGCTGTAATTGGGACGAGCCTCTGGTGGTTACTGAAAATTCTTTATTCTTTTCTCCCGCATTCCACAATCCTGCCTGGTGCTCACACCTGCTGTCGGCGCCAGCCCCACTCACACCCACTGCCAGCGCCAGAGCAGCTGCTTACACCCACTGTCGGCACCAGAGCTGCCGCTCCCATCCACTGCCGGCGCCTGGCGCCAGCCCCGATTGTTCAGCACCATCAGTGATATCAGTGGTGGCTGATGGCCCTGATTGCCCCTGAGGGCTTCTCCATCTGCCCCTGCTGCTGAGGGGAGATCAGGACAGCAGCCACCGCTCACACCCTCTGACGGTGCTGGCCTCAATCACTCCTAATTGGGGCCCACGCCAGCAGCGGGTGTAAGTGGGGCTGGTACCATCAGCGCATGGAAGCAGCGGCAGCGGGAGTGAGTGGGGTTTCCGGCAGACAAGGAACTGGGGGCTGTGGCAGGAGGGACCAGGCAGGGGCACAGAGGATGGGCCAAGACCAGCCCCCTGTGCCCACTGCAGCCTCTTGGCCCACAGTTCCTTTCAAGGTGCACCAATTCATGCACCAGGTCCCTAGTATAAATTACAATATAGTTGAATTACTTTAAAGACTAAACTTTCATTATCACAAAAAAAGAACTAAACCCATTGCTACACATCTTTGTGTAGTCTATAGTAGTAGCAGGAGGAACAGGGAGAGGGAGAGTCAAAGCAATGATATAATACAAATAATAATAATAATAATAATAATAATAATAATAATAAATATTTCCTTAGCACATCACATGTTTTAACTCATTTATTCTCTACCTAAACTGAGGAACCACAATTGCATTTTCCAAATAAGAAAACTTCGGCAGAAATAATAAGTAACTTGCTCAGTTTCACAGAGTTACATCGTATCAGAGTTGGTATAAGAACCCTTGCATCTGACACCAATGCCTATATGAAAGTGAACAATCTGGGTCAGATATTTCTAGTTGAGCATAGAATGAGGACCTCAATGTGAATAGACAGATTTCAAGATGTTGCATAAGTGGCTGATACTCTAACATTATTAGCAACAGTGATGATAAACTAAAAGTTAATAGGAGTGATCATTGTCAATTACTTAATATTATAACTATTTCCACACCTTATAAAAAGTAGAGTCCACACTATGCTTAATTTAACCAAGTTCTTTCCTTTATAACATTTAAAAATTAAAGAACCACAGTAGTTAACAGTGAAGATGAGGTAGCTGAATTTGTTAGTTTAAGCCTTATCTGGCATTTCTATTTTTATATTCAAAATTAGAAGTCAGACAAGACACACCTATTCACAATGATTTTTACTTGTGTTCTTAGCACAGATTTGTATATACCAATTCTCAATATTTGTTGTGTACTAGTCATTGTCACCATCCACTGAGCTTTTGACTTAGTTTACTAGATATGATATCACACAATGGTTTATTTAAACTATTACAATAAGCTGACCATTTTGTGTGTATAGCCTTACTTCTGTTTAAAATATACTGTTTGTAAGTATACTTTTAAATCACTCTATACAATTTCAGTAGTGTAACTTTCATCTACGTTAATGGAAATGGCGCTGCTGAAAACCACATGATGCTTGCATAATGTGCCCTGCAGTCTCCAGTGAGCAATATGGCCTATCACATATTGATCCACTCATTCCTGTATGGAGCTTCATAAGGAGAAACAAGTAGTGCACTGTTTTGCCATAGTTATATTATTACTTTGCTTCCAAATGAAAAACAAATACCTCTTCTATTAAAGTCACAACCCATACCCTAAGAATTATAAATAAAAGCAATTGCATCACAATTCATGTTAAAAACCCAATACTGAATTTTGTCTTATTGAGCAGTCTTGCTGTATCAAGGTTGCAGATACTGTATATCAGTCATGCTTCCAGGACCACAGAGTATATATCATGCTATGCAAAATAGAATTCTGAAGTATAAATCTACTGATTTGAATTTTTTTCAGGTTTACGGAAAAAAGAAGCATTCCTTAAACTATTCTATCTTGCTTTAAAGTTGCTCGAATTTCTGTATTATCTCTTTCTGTCCCTAGTACTTGTGAAATTGTATTAATTATAACACAAAATGACTTGCAATACATTAATAGTAATTTAAGAAAGCTATATGACACTTTCACTCCATTTCATTTTTAAAAGATGTGATTAATTCCCTCTGGAATTAATTTTACATATATAGTCATTAGCGAACTAGAATTGCCAGTCAGAAACATTAACAAGTATGTAGGTTAAATGTCTTAGTTGAGAGAATTAAGATTTGGGAAGAGTGGGGTTAGGAATTTCATTAATATAGTTTTAGCAAGAAAATTATTTTAATGTTAAATATACCCTTATGAACCTTCTAGAGGTTTAATGAATGTCAAAAACACTCAGTATAGCATAAGAAGAGATGAATGAAAGATGAAAGGTGAGATGAAGTTCAAAAATTCCCTGTTGCTAAGTCTGCCCAAAGCCATAACACCGGTCCACAGATCTGTGATTGATTTTAGGGAAATCTTGGAGGAAAAGACCAAGACATTATTTCTGTAAGTCAAATTTATGTCTTATTCCAACATTCTTCTGCATTCCAGTCAGTGAATTCATACATTTTTCAACATTAAATAAGGAAGTTAGTAAGCCCATTTATTGAACAACTACAACACAATTATTTACACTGGTAATCTATTGAGATGGAAATAAAATAAAAACACAAATAAAAACATAACTTTCAATAGTAAATATACTCTCTTGATAGTTGTCCATTGTATTTAATTTGAAGATCCATTTATGTATATTTGTATTAATCAAAAAATTCTTAAATGTACCCTAAAAATGGAGAGACCCAATTTTCTAGTGTTTTGGGTCTGGGACAATGGATTTCAACCCTAAGATAGCCCTGTTGTAAGTATACATATGTGTGCATGACTTAAATGTACAGGGGTGGGTAAAAGTAGATTTACAGTTGTGAGCATATAAAATAGATTATTCTTGTATCATTACTTATATATTATTTTATGATTTATTACTATTATTAATCTAATTTGCCCACCCCATATATTAATGTATACTTAAACTATTGAAATTTTTACAGTTTCTATATCTGTGGTAATAGAGGTGAGCATTAAAAAAAAGATGATGTTTTTGATCCATATATATATATATATGTATATATATATATATCCTATCTAATAAAAGAGAAACATAGTAATTGCATACGACCGCTACCCTTCTCATTGGCTAATCAGCGAGATATGAAAATAAACTGCCAGCCAAGATGGTGGCCGGCAGCCAGGCAGCTTAAACTGAACATGAGGCTTGCTTGCTTCAGTGACAGAGGACTCCAACGTTCCCCGCCTGCCTTGCCGGCCTCTGAGCTTGCAGTTTAAGAAACATTGTAACGAATATAGAAGCTAAACAAAACCCCAGAAACCTGCTTTCAGCAAGCCGGGATCTCAGAGCTGGAGTTATACATTGTTTCGATTATAGAACCGAAACAAACCAGATACCTGCTTTCAGGAGCGGAGGCTTAAGAGCTGGAGCCTCAGAGCTAAAGCTGGCCCAGAATAAAAAAAAAAAAAAGACAAAAAGGAGCAGTTGGGAGCTTCAGTCCCAGCCTGAAAACAGCCTCAGCCCCTCACCCAGACTGGCCAGGCACCCCAGTGGGGACCCCCACCCTGAAGGGTGTGTGACCAGCTGCTGCAAACAGCCATCATCCCCTCACCCAGGCTGGCCAGGCACCCCAGTGGGGACCCCCACCCTGATCCAGGACACCCTTAAGGGCAAACCAGCCAGCCCCACCCATGCACCAGGCCTCTATTCTATATAGTAAAAGGGTAATATGCCTTCCAGCACCAGGATCAGCGGAGACGAGAGGCCTCCCGGCACCCGGATCAGCGTGACAGGGGGCAGAGTCCAAACCCCCTGATCGGCCCAGCTCTGTGCCTGATATGGGGGAGCTCCCCAACCCCCTGATCGCCCTGTGGCTCTGTGTGTGACAGGGTGTGGCGCCTCAACCCCTGATCGGCCCTGCTCTCTGTGTGACAGGGTGCGGAGCCCCAACCCTCCCCCCCCATGGGCCCTGCTCTGTGTGTGATGGGGTAGAGCCATAACCTCCCCATCGGCCCTGCCCTGAGTGTGACAGTGGCGGCGCCCGAACCCCCTGATCGGCCCTGCTCTGTGGGTGACAGGGGGCGGTGCCCCAACTCCCCTATTGGCCCTACTCTGTGAGTGACAAGGGGGAATTCCTCAACCCCCTGATGGGCCCTGCTCTGTGCGTGACAGGGGGGAGCTCCCCAACCCCCTGATCGACCCTGCTCTGTGCATGACAGGGGGTGACGCTGCAACCTCCCCATCAACCCTGCCTTGAGTGTGACAGGGGGCGGTGCCCCAACCCCCCAATCGGCCCTACCCTGAGCGTGACTGAGGGTGGCATCACAACCCCTGCTCTAAGCCCGACCAGGGGCTGCACCTAGGGATTGGGCCTGCCCTCTGCCACCCGGCAGCAGGCCTAAGCCAGCAGGTCATTATCTCCCGAGGGGTCCCAGACTGGAGAGGGCACAGGCCGGTCTGAGGGACCCCCCTTCCCCCCCCGAGTGCACAAATTTTTGTGCACCGGGCCTCTGGTATATATATATATATATATATATATATATATATATATATATATATATATATATAGTCAGTTTCTTCAATAGCTTTACCTAATAAAGACATACATATAATAGAGGTTTATTTTAAAGTTATTTAAAGAAAATTTAGCCGAAACCGGTTTGGCTCAGTGGATAGAGCGTCGGCCTGCGGACTGAAAGGTCCCAGGTTCGATTCCGGTCAAGGGCATGTACCTGGGTTGCGGGCATATCCCCAGTAGGAGATGTGCAGGAGGCAGCTGATCGATGTTTCTCTCTCATCGATGTTTCTAACTCTCTATCTCTCTCCCTTCCTCTCTGTAAAAAATCAATAAAATATATTGGAAAAAAAAAAGAAAAAAAAAATTTAATAAATGTCTTGATCATTCCTTTTTATTGTTTAATGGCTGTTTAACCAAAATGCTATATCATTCATGTGATGTCAAAATCCTCTATACAGGATTTAAACCAATTGATTCTCATCTCTCACTGAGAAAAGAAAGTCTCTACTCACCCTGTATCTAGAGATGTTTCCATGTCTCAAATGCCCCAAATTAAAGAAATCCATTTTCTCCATATGGTCACATTTACATTTATTCTCTAGTTTTGAGATGATATTTTCTAATTTAATTTTCTTCATAGCTACTTTTATGGGTGCAATTAATAGACCCTTTCATAATTATTTAAATACTTGTGGCCCAGTAAACAAAATTCATGCATAGGAATGGGGTTTCCCTCATCCCAGCCTGCACCCTCTCCAATCGGGGACCCCTAGAGGGATGTCCGACTGCCGGTTTAGGCCCGATCCCACAGAGATCCCATAGGGATCGGGCCTAAACCGGCAGTCGGACATCCATCTCGCAATCTGGGACCGCTGGCTCTTAACTGCTCACCTGCCTGCCTGCCTGATTGCCCTTAACTGCCTCTGCCTGACTGCCTGATTGCCCCTAACCTCTCTGCCTGCCTGCCTGATCACCCCCAACTGCCCTCCCCTGCTGGCCCAATCGCCGCCAACTGCCCTTCCTTGCTAGCTTGATCCCCCTAACTGTTCTCCCCTGCTGGCCTGATTGCCCCTAACCGTCTCTGCCTCTGCCCCGTCACAATGGCTTTGTCCAGAAGGACATCTGGAAGGTCTCCAGAGGGTCCCCTAGTCTAATTAGCACATTACTCTTACATTAGTAAACAGTTTATTTTAAGGATAATATCTAGGATGGTCTCCCCTGTGGAGTATCAAAACTCCATAAGATTTTGTTAAAGGAGCTATGGCCAATCTCAAGAAATAAAAAAGCGTCTTCTCTCCTGAACAGAAAATATTTATAGAAATTCAAATCACATTCAGTTAAGAGAATGATATGTCAGTTTCAGATAATTATTTCAATGTTTATTTTTCAGGTTAGCAAAACTTGATAACCTGAATCTATCCCCTTCTTATTCAACTTCTATCCTCTTTATTTATATGTTTCTTTACTCATTGGCTAAAATATTTAAATAAATTACTTTCTCACATATGGTAGAGTAATAATTACTTTTAAATGAAAGAAAACACATTTTATGGATACAAATGTGATACCAAAAAGTCTTAATCTTTAGACTCTAAATTACATTGTCTGTGAGTAACACTGTAGTAAATGGGTTTGTAAAGTTACTTATGGCTTCCAAAATTGATCAACTCAATCAATTTACAATAATTAGTTGAAGATCTTTTGTATAAAATAAGTAATTTTAGTAAGATAAGAATGATGCCACAGAATTCTCAATACCTTAGAGATACTACAGATTCGGTTCCAGACTACTGTAATAAAGCGAGTATTGCAATAAAGCGAATTGTAGTTATTTTGCTCATGAAGGGTCTTGGCTTCTACATATAAATAAATGCAATATCTATGAATTTAAATAAAGGGCAAGAAAACAAGATATGCCTGTATGTGTGTAATCAGTATGAAGATTAGGAGGGGTTGGGAATGAATAATACTTAGAGTCAGAGTTGCCTTAACTTTATTTATGTTATATGTAGACATTCTTCTGGTTATATGCAAATTTATATCTTCTCCCCCCCCCCCCATATATTTTTATTGATTTCAGAGAGGAAGGGAGAGAGAGAGAGAGAGAGAGAGAGAGAGAGAGAGAGAGAGAGAGAAGCATCAATGATGAGAGAGAATCTGATCAGCTGCCTCTTGCACGCCCCACACTGGGGATCAAGCCCGCAACCCAGGCATGTGCCCTAACTGGGAATCCAACCCTGACTTCCTGGTTCATAGTAAACCACTAAGCCATGCTGGCTGAGCCCTATCTTAATTAATGTGATTTGGCAAGCATTTGACTTGGAGGAAGAAAATGGGAAATTATGGGAAATTAGACATAAACAATGTATATTAAATAATTTTGTTTTTCATGTTATGTACTAAATGATGTAAACAATGTGCTCTCATTTTAATCAATCCAATAAGGCAAATACTATACACCGTTGAAAATCTGGTTTCTAGAGACATTCCTTTCAGCAGTCCCACATACTCGGCCTATTCTCTCAACCAACCTATTGAGGTTGGGTGCCTATTCCTCCATTAAACCTTTAAAAATTAAACTAAGAGCTCCTTCTTTTTTACAGCTGCATAAGCCAGTCAGAGAAAGAAAATTACTATATGATATCACTTATATGTGGAATCTAATGAACAAAATAAACTGACAAACAAAATAGAACCAGAAGCATAGAAACATGGAGCAGCCTGATAGAGGTCAGAAGGGAGAAGCCTGGGGGTTGGGGTGGATGGATAAAAGAAGGTAAAGAGAGCAGCCAAAGGACATACGTGTATAGCTCATGTAGCTCATAGACAACGGACAACAGCAGGGTGATGAAGCTGAGATAGGGCGGAGCAAAGAGGGGGGAAATGGAAACATCTGTAATGGTGTCAACAATAAAAAAAAGTGACATTCCTGAGTTGTCTTAGATCTCTTTAGAAAACATGAAAACCCTTTTTTTTAACATAACATATTCACATGTATTCACATGGAAGACATATTCCATGGTCCTGCTGAGACTGATCTAAGAGTGAAAGAAGCTAATTTTCCTATAATGCATCATGGAATTTCTTTTGTAGTAGCCACATTTGATACTCACAACATTTATTAATTTTCTTTCTCTCACAGCTAAGACATGATATATTTTCTAGCATATGTTTCCAGGATGCTCTTTTAATAAAATTTTTTTAAAAGCTATTGTCTATTTATAGTTGTCACGGCACAAATGTTTAAACTTCAGCGCTGAGGTCATTGCTTCCAGGCCTGAAAGGGAAGGCTATTTTCCCAGTCCCCCAATCACATACTTGCACCCTTTCCTCAGCAGCCTCAGGCCACAAATCACTGTGTGAGTACAAGCTACACAAGCTGGGGACTTACACGAGATATAATCTGGAACAAACAAGCTGCTCTGTACTGATATAACTAAAGTTATAATAGGGGTTTGATGAAAACTGCAGGTTTCTTGCAGAGAATTTCAGAGATGTGAGATTCTGTGGTGATAACCATAGAGCTAAAAAGCAAGGAAAGGAAAGAATGTGTCTTTTGGTTGTCATAGTTCTCTTTTCTGAATAGTAAAATAAGGCAATAAAAAATTGAAAATAACAAATATTAGTTTATGCTGGGGTATATGCAGGGTGTCCCAAAAATGTGTACACACTCTAACAGCTGATAGCTCAATTGATGTTTCTTCTCAGGTTTAACCCATTGGAATATATAATTATTCAAAGCATGTATACATTTTTGGGACACCCTATGTTTTTACTACTGTACTTGGATTCTCACTACACAGCTCCAGTAGCACCCAGGAGCCTCCTGGATTCTACCTTTCCCATCATGAAGTTCAGGTTCAGGTTCACGAGTACTCACACTTGACACTTTGTGACCCTCCTGGAAATCTTACCACCAGGAAAGCTTTACTTTTGCACCTATTTAATCATTGCTTCAGGCATATACTCAGCACCATTCAGGATATATGAGAAATAGGACAAAGTGTATAAAAAGAAGTACAGATGCATTTCAAATGCATCTAATTTCATGTCTCAAAATGCTTTCATTTGGAGGAGTCACAATTTGCTTAAAAATATAGAATGTACCTAAAACATTAAACGCTGATTATAATAAAGGAGAGATCCCATTTCAGAACATCTGTGGACATTTACTTCTTTGTGATAATAATAAGATGTATATCAGACTATTCTACCTTCCTAACTTGAAATAAAATGCCATGGAATAATAGATTAAAATGAGTTATGGTTTTGCAAAGATTTTTACTTATTAAATAAGAGGTACAATTACCTATAGTGACAAGAGAAACACCAACATCAAAACGGTAAGTAGAGCTGGTTATATGTTGACTCAGAAGGGAGCAGCCAATGGCAGCTGATGAAAACAGGATGAGTCAAGAGTAATATTTTGAAGATTATAGCTTTATACTGTTGTAGATCAAAAATACATATAAAACTGGAATTGTTCTTCATAAAGTAGAAATAATTAAAGTGGCCCAGAATTTTAAAAACATATACTAAATGATCTTTTAGAACAAAAGACTTTGTATCATACATGTCAATTTCTTATAAATAAACTAAAGAATTAATAATGAATGGTTGTTAAGTTTCTAGAGACAACATTTGTTAACCTCATTCATGAACACAAAAGGAAAACAAAAGTGACTATTCATATAGGGATGATTCTTTCTTAGGGTCTGTTTTCTTGAAATGATGATTCAAATTACCTGGAACAGAATGATAAACCAGTGGGGGTGGGGGCAGGGGGAAGTAGACAATTAACATTTTAAGAAATGTGACTATAAAATATTAATTACTATATTTCTATCTCCTAAAATAACCAATAGATCACTTATTCTTAACATAAAATATATTATTTGTTCTATAGTTGTTTTAATCGTATAAGCATTACATTATTTACAATACCATTGGAATGACCATATCTCAAAAAGTAAAAACTATCTATATCATAAAAGGCCCATAGTCATCACATAGTAATGCCATCACGACCAAATGAGCAGCGGCTCTCGTGGCAGGCGGGGCGGGTCGTGAGCTACTAGTGGCAGAGAGCTACAAGCAGTGAAGGGCAGGGTGGCCAGCTGAGGCAAGCGGAAGTGAGTTACTTGCACACGATTTTGTGTGTGCTGGGCCTCTAGTGTTTAATAATAGCGCATTAGTGATTATAATTAGCATCACTAAGTTTAGTTACATAATTGCTTTTTTATAGTTCTTTTTAAATTTTATTTTTATAGATAATGTGATAGTCTAATACTGTATCTTTTGGGAGATCAGTATGAGTTCTATTTGTGACTTTTATTGTTAGTTTTATTGGTAGGAGCTCTAGTAGTAGTAACAACAGTACTATGCTTCTTTTTCTGGTAGTAAAAGAAACTGGTGAAAAGTTATCATTTACACACTAGAGGACAGGTGCATGAAATTCATGCACAGTGGGGGGGTCTCTCAGCCAACCCTGCATCCTCTTGCAATCCAGGACCACTTGCCTGCCTGCCTAATCACCCCTAACCCTTCCGCCTGCCTGCCTGATTGTCCCTAACCCCTCTGTCTGCCTGCCTGATCACCCCTAACCACTTCTGCCTGCCTGCCTCATTGCTCCTAACCTCTTACCTGCCTCATCACCCTAACTGCTTGCCTGCCTGCCTCATCGCCCCTCACCACTCTGCCTGCCTGCCTCATCGCCCCTAACCTCCTCTGCCTCAGTACCTGCTGCCACAGCTTCGTCCAGAAGGACATCTGGAAGGTCATTTGGCTGTCTAGTCTAATTAGCATATTATGCTTTTATTATTATAGATGGCATTTTCAATTTTACATTTTGAATTGTTAATATAATTGATTTTGTAATTACAAGAAACAAAATTTTGTTGAGTAATATATTTTGAAAACCTAAAATTTGCTATATTGTGTGTGTGTGTGTGTGTGTGTGTGTGTGTATATATATATATATATATATATATATATATACACACATGTACATATATATGCACATGTATATAGCATATATATATATATAAAGGGTATGTATAGATATAGATATTTATTGCAGATGTGTGCATTCACATCTATAAATGTAGATAGAAATTTTTATAGGAAGAAAATACTTGTTTGAAAAACTGAGAGACAATAATCATGGAATTTTCATCATTATCACAGATGAGCTGTAGGCAAGTTATGATTATCATAAGAAGACACATTTTTGTATTTCTTAACTGTAATGGTTTTCCATTTTCCATCTGCCACACTGTTAAAAACCTCATCCCCTGTTGCCTTCCACAGTGAATCATTCCTGATTGCTCAGAACCAAGCACTATAATTTGAATCTCTGAGCCAAAACATTTACTAATGATCACTGTTCCAAATAGGAATAATTAATAGAGCCTACAATTGCTGCACTGGTCTTTCCAGTTTTAAAAATCAAGCTGTTTTTCTGCACTTATTATGTCCTAATTTAAGCAAATAAAATCCTTTCCTTGGTCTTTCCCTCCAAAAATTAATCTGTGCCCCTATAATGCAGTCACAATAAATTTAATATTTAAAAAAGGCATGCTCTTGAGAGATACTAACTGAATCAAAATCCCATAGACAAGATGTTAATACTGAGTGAAAAGCTCAAAAGTAAAATTGTGAGAACCACAAAGCCAGGAGACTGTGTACTCTTTTTTTTATCTATTGTTTCCATTCAGTCATTTAATAATTTTAATTCCTTTTAATTTTTTCCAAATTTTTCCTATTTTAATCATTATTATTCTTATTTGTTACATAAAATATTAACTTTCTTGTTGTATGTAACATATGCTAAAAGGTCTATTAACCATCCGAAAGGCTTTAAGATGTCTCTAAATTGAAGATTCTTTCCTAGCTTAGTTTAAGTGTTCATTCAATTAAAATATAGCTCCTATCACTAAAATGGTTAAAAGCCTGTCAAATGCCTGTTGATCCTGAAAAGATCAAAGTAGTTGCTTGTTCGCTTTTGTTGCCTGACTTGACAAATGCAGACATTAAATGTGCTGTTGATTAGAAAACTGTCATTATGGGAACAATGAACTAATCAGCTGATTGTAATGAACATCATTAGATAATTCACTGCCACATTTAATACAGGAAAATTCAATTCCCATAATTTCCTCTGGAAATTTACTTAATTCACTTCTATTTTTTATGTGCCACACAGATTGAAAATTGTCATAGAAATAGTAACTCTCTCACTTATGCCAATTGTTTTTCAATAAGAAATTTCAAAAAAAAAACACATGAAAAAACAAAGAGTTAATGCTCTAGGTAGCAGTTTTTTGAGAAGTATACACCATCTAAATGTAAATAATCAGAAAAATTTTGGAATGGGAGTATAAATGCCATGAAAAATCTTTTTTCTCAACATTATAGGCGTCATTCAGTTATTTGTAAATTATAATGCTGCCTTTTAATCCATCAGCAAAACCATAGTATAAAATTGAAAGGAATTTTATAACACCAATATTTTTAATCATCTACTTTCATAAGAGTTCCCTATTTTGACTCTTTTCCCCATTTATTGATCATATGCAATTAGACATGAAAATACAAATTCCAGTTAATGCACACACATCATTTATACACATGAGCTGCTTATATTTGAACTAGAGGCCTGATGTACAAAATTCATGCAAGAGACTCAGCCCCTGCCACCATGGCGGCCACCTCTGCCTCAGCCCTCTCAGCCCCAACTTCATACAGAAGGTGGTCCGGAAGGAAATATGGTCTAATTAGCATATTAATCTTTTATTATATAGTATTGTTTAAAGTTATAACTTGTGGAATACGTATTTATAATGAGATGTTATTTTTGCCAAACATTTCAGTGGTTTGTCTAATGCTTTGAGAATATAACAATGTCAATAAACATTCTTGAAACTAAAAAATTATATCTAAGAATATTTAAATAACTAAAATAAAATAAATTGACATACAATTTTACTTCCTTCTAAATGTTGCCCTAAATTACTATTTTGGGGATCAAATAGTAAAAAGAGTTTTCAGTACTTACAACCATGCTTCCATTTCAACAACACACAATAGCTTCATACCTTATCTTATTTAATCTGTATAATAATCTTAGAAAGTAGATATTCTTATTTGCAGTTTATTATGATAAAAATAGGGTTCAGAGTTTAAATTACTTGTCAAAAGACACACAAAATCAAAATACCAAATACCAGTCCTAGAGTTTCAACGCTATGCTCTTCAGTACCCAGTATCTTGTCTTCCCAGAATGCATTTCCGAACAACTTGAGAAGAAAATTGTCTGTATGGTATACGAAGTGGCTACTAGTTATCACAGCAAACATCTATCCACTAAGAATAGATAAGGGCACTGCACAAGCCCCTTTCTGCCCACTATCACCTTTCCTACAGACATTCCTGCTCAGAAGGCCCTCAGGTAAGGAGGCCCTAGGTAAGGTCATTTAGTCAGTTTAGTGTCCATAGAAAGAAGTGCTTTGCTTTCTGCCTCAATGTTGGAATTATCTGCAGGGACTAGTGTAGACCCACCTCCTGTTCTTTCCCTGGAGGTCTACCTGAACTATCTTGAAAAATGGAAATTCAAAGACTACTTTTGAGTTTTCATATCTGTAAGTACATAATATGTAACCAAAAAGCCAAGGACATTTTACAAGCCTTTGGAAAAAAGGTGTTTTGAAGGGATTCATGTAAGGAAATTAAGAAAATATCACCAAAACTGGTTTGGCTCGGTGGATAGAGCGTCGGCTTGCGGACTGAAGGGTCTTGGGTTTGATTCCGGTCAAGGACATGTACCTTGGTTGCAGGCACATCCCCAGTGGGAGGTGTGCAGGAGGCAGCTGGTCGATGTTTCTCTCTCATCAATGTTTCTAACTCTCTATCCCTCTTCCTTCCTTTCTGTAAAAAATCAATACAAATATAAAAAAGAAAGAAAATATTAATGTAAACCTATGTAGGTAGTACAAACAATACAGGGTGACCCAAAATAATTACAAGGGCAGTGTTTATTAAAATACATTTCATCTTTAAAATGTAATAGAATCAACTATTAAAGCATGTATACATTTTTGAAATACCGTGTATTTTCCCTAACCTAAGTACATTATATTTTATAACCTGAAGAATCTTATTTCTGGGGTAAAATTCTTTTGTTGGTTCGCCACCTTCTCAGGAGCTTCCTGGCTAAAATCTGAAACCAGCCTATTTCCATTCACAGAAAACAGAGATGCCAAAGAAAGTGCAGACAAACTAGTTTAGATAGGTAGGTGGCAGGTTTAATAATCAAGAAACCATACTTACAAGGATACGGCATAAGTAGATCTTCATACCCTGTCCACCAAATCTTAATAGTTTATATAGAGGTCTTAACAGGAGTCGGTCACAAATATCGTCCAGGTAGGCACAACACCACATTTGCATCTCAAGGCTGTATCTTGGGGCAGCTCTGGGAAGGGGAAAGGCCAGCAGAACACACATTCCAATAACATGAAGGGGGCAGGGAGCCTCCAATTACCCAGGTCCTGCTCTAGAGTTAACTGGCTATCGCACGTTCTCAATCACTTTCCTCAACGGTTTTTCATTTTTATTATTCAGTTATTGGTATGATGCATGGGTCTGTTGAGTCTATTAACATATGTAGATGAGCTATTTTAAATAATATATTATTCATCCATATATATTGCAGTTTATGGGTTTCACTGGAAAAAATGAAGTCAAAAGAGTCCTCAAATCATTTTTTAAAATGACATCAGCAGAAAGGCATATTCAATGAAAAACATAAAGGTGATTTTCTTATAGCCACAAATCTTTTAACTTGATTAGAAAAAATAGACTCTAAGATATATCTACAAAACTAGAGGTCCGGTACACAAAATTCATGCACAGAGGGTGGGGGGGGTGAGGGTGTCCTTCAGCCCAGCCTGCACCTTCTTCAATCTGGGACCCCTCGGGGGATTTCCAACTGCCAGTTTAGGCTTGACCCCTGTGGGATCGGGTCTAAACTGGCAGTCGGACATCCCTCTCACAATCCGGGACAGTTGGCTCCCAACCACTCGCCTGCCTGCCTGCCTGATTGCCCCTAACCGCTTCCACCTGCCAGCCTGATCACCCCCTAACCACTCCCCTACCATCCTGATCGCCTAACTGCTCCCCTGCCGGCCCGATCAATCACCTCCAACTGCCCTCCCGTACCGGCCTGATCGCCCCACGCAGCCTGCTTGTTCACTCATTTAGTCATCCCTCACTAACCCCGCTGCTGGCCTGGTCGCCCCATGCAGCCTACTTGTTCAGTTGTTTAGTCACCCCTCAGTAACCCCCTGCCAGCCTGGTCATAGGCAGCCATCTTGTGAGGGCGTGAGGGTTAATTTTCATATTAGCTCTTTATTATATAGAATTATCATTATTTCTAGTAATAAGATATCATGCTGATACATCTTACATTTGAGCACATTAAAATTACATTAAGTTCTTAGTTTATTAATCCTACCATGAAAAATCTGTACAGTCACCACAGATAAAGTCAGTGAAGGACCTTTCCTCCTTCTGTTGTCCAGTCTCCAGCTCACTTTTTGGCAGCACCAACCTTGGCCTTTTCCATCCCCCTGATTTCCTTTGTTCTGTTCTTGCATTCCTTTCTCCTTTTTTTTTTGAGGTTTTCTTCTCTTACAGCCATGTTCTGCAAGTCTATGTTTGGGTTCATTTTTCTTTCTATAATTCAAGGAAGAATAAATCATGCAAAGCCAGTTGTGTTGCCACCACCAAAGTGAGTTCTGAATCCAAACACAAAGATGACATCTGGTATGGTCTTTTACATTTTGTCAAGTTTTCCCTGTATTTCTGTCTTAGGTACTGTTGCTTTCCCAGGGTGAAGGACATTAATGACCACATGTTTCCACTGAAGTTGTCTGTTGGTCATGAACTTCCTCGCTGTATAGTTACTGTATCAATGAAGCTAAGTTTTACATTTTATAACAAACATGAGATGTTCAAGGTTTCTTCCAACTTTAAAATGCTATAATGACCTTTAATATCTAAAATTAATATAATGTCTTTTTCCAGTTTTTTTTTTCTAGTGCAAGAAAAACGCTTTTAAATATAATAATGTTACATGCAATATACCTTAATATTTTAAGGAAAACAATCTTAAATATAAGTTACATGTAATAAAATTAATATATCAAGAAAATTATTTTAAATATGATAATGTTACTTGCAATAAACACCAATTATTCAAGAAAAATGATCTTACATATAATAATATTACATGCAAAAAACATTAATATTTCAAGAATAAAAAGATTTTAAGTATAATAATATTGGCAAAACAGTACTAACATAGTATGATATCACAAAAGTTGTAGGAAATATTAAATATCTGCAAATAACAGGATTACTTCTACTATGTTCTAGAATATTTTCCCCCCTCTGGCTCTATTTTCTTCATCAGTTTATGTTGTTCATTATATTCCACAAATGAGTGAGATCATGTGATAGTTATCTTTCTCTGATTGGCTTATTTCACTTAGCATGATGCTTTTAAAGTCTATTTTTTCAGATAGGAGTACTGCTACCACAGCTTTTTTTTCTTTTCCATTTTCATGGAAACATTTTTCCCAACCCTTCACTTTCATCCTGTGTGTGTCTTTTGTTTTGAGGTGGATCTCTTATAGACAGCATATAGTTGTGTCATGTTTTTGTATGAGCTACCCTACACTTTTTGATTGAAGCATTTAATCCATTTATATTTAGGGTTATTATTGAGATGTACTTATTTATAGCCATTTTAATTCTGTATGGCTAGGATTCTTTCTGTTTATTCTTCTCAGCAATCCCTTTAGCATTTCTTGTAATGCTGGCTTGGTGGTGATAAACTCCTTTAGCTTTTTTTTTTTTTTTTTCAGTCTGAGAAGCTCTTTATTTGACTGTCTATTTTGAATGATAGCCTTGCTGGATATAGTAATCTTGGTCTCAGCTCCTTGCTTTCCATTACCTTGAGTAGTTCATGCCATTCCCTTCTAGCCTGTAGAGTTTCTAATGTGAAATCAGGTGTCAGCCTTATGAGAACTCCTTTGTAAGTAAGAGTTTTCTTTCCTCTTGCTGTCTTTAAGATTCTCTCTTTGTCTTTAATTTTTGCATATTAATTATGATGTGTCAGAGTGTGGGTCTGTTTGGGTTTTTCTTCCTTTGTGTTCTCTCTGCCTCCTGAACTTGTGTGACTTCCTTTACCAGGTTAGGGAAGTTTTCTAACATTATTCCTTCAAACACCTTCTCTATTCCTTTCCCCCTTTCTGCCTCTTTGGCACACCTATATTCTAATATTGTTACGTTTCAAATTGTGCAACATCTCCCTTAAGCTGTCCTTCTGTTTTTTAATTGTTTTTTCTCTTTGGTTCTCTGAGTGATATTTTCAACTCTGTCCTCTAATTCACTGATTCAATCCTTAGCTCCCCCTAATCTGCTGTGTATTCCTTCCAATGTGTTCTTTTTTTTTTTTTAATTAACTCTTTATTGTTCAGATTATTACATTTGTTCCTCTTTTTTTCCCCCCCCATAACTCCCCTCCTCCCAGTTCCCGCCCCAACCTCCGCCCTCACTCCCCACCCACTGTCCTCATCCATAGGTGCACGATTTTTGTCCAGTCTCTTCCCACATCTCCCACACCCCTTTCCCCCCCAAGAATACTCAGTCCATTCCCTTTCTATGTCCCAGATTCTATTATAATCAACAGTTCATTCTGTTCATCAGATTATTAATTCACTTGATTCTTAGATTCACTTGTTGATAGATGCATATTTGTTGTTCATAATGTGTATCTTTACCTTTTTCTTCCTCTTCCTCTTCTTAAAGGATACCTTTCAGCATTTCATATAATCCTGGTTTGGTGGTGATGAACTCCTTTAGCTTTTCCTTATCTGTGAAGCTCTTTATCTGACCTTCAATTCTGAATGATAGCTTTGCTGGATAAAGTAATCTTGGTTGTAGGTTCTTGGTATTCATCACTTTGAATATTTCTTGCCACTCCCTTCTGGCCTGCCAAGTTTCTGTTGAGAAATCAGCTGACAGTCGTATGGGTATTCCCTTGTAGGTAACTGAGTTTCTTTCTCTTGCTGCTTTTAAGATTCTCTCTTTGTCTTTTGCTCTTGGCATTTTAATTATGATGTGTCTTGGTGTGGTCCTCTTTGGATTCCTTTTGTTTGGGGTTCTCCGCGCTTCTTGGACCTGTAAGTCCATTTCTTTCACCAGGTAGGGGAAGTTTTCTGTCATTATTTCTTCAAATAGGTTTTCAATATCTTGCTCTCTCTCATCTTCTGGCACCCCTATAATTCTGATGTTGGTACGCTTGAAGCTGTCACAGAGGCTCCTTACACTATCCTCGCATTTTTGGATTCTTTTTTCATTTTGCTTTTCCGGTTGGATGTTTTTTGCTTCCTCGCATTTCAAATCTTTGACTTGATTCTTGCGCTCCTCTGGTCTGCTGTTGGGCGTCTGTATAATATTCGTTATTTCAGTCCGTGTATGCTTAATTTCTCGTTGGTTCCCCAATATAAGATCGAGGGTCTTATTAGTTTTCGTGTAGATCTCATTAAGTTTATCGGCAGCTTCTAAACAGTTCTTGAGAGACCTTAAAAGTGTGGTTCTGAACTCTATATCTTCCATTGACAATTTTGTCCTGTTTCTTTGTCTCTGCATTTTGTTATGCTTCCTTGGTGCACCCCCTAGTGGTCTTTGTTCGAAGTCTTATAGTTAAATCTTGATTGTTGTAGCTAATTCCAGGGAGGGTTTGACTTCCAGGCCAAGTGGCTATGAGAATCAGCTGTGTCAGCAGTGAGAGAACTTCTGTCCTCTAGGGAGGTGCTAATCTAGCCTTTGCCTGAGGCTATCCGGCAAATGCCTCTGTGCAGGGCTTGGGCGGGGCGGGTCGCACAGGATCAACAGGGTGGGCCGGAGAGAGCAGTTATGGCGGCTCTCAGTCCTGTCCCCAGGGGCTCTGCCTCTCTGAGTCCCAGCACCCGCTGCAAAGCTGGGAGAGAAAGCTGCACTCGCTCTGACCGAAGCCAGACAGTCCCGCTTCTCCCGTTTGAGTCTGGGTCCCTAAAGACTTGCCCGGATCTGGAGCTCAGAGTCTGGGACTCCCTCCCGATTGAAAACGCCAACCGCGCCCTCCACCGCCAGCCCGCTCCGCGCACTCCGCACCTCAGAATTTGACTTCACCACTGCGCCTCCTCTGAGTGTCCGTGTGCGTTTCTCTTTCCTCCTAGTTGTAGGACTTCCACTCAGCCAGCGTTCCTGTGGTTCTGGGTGATGTCCGTTCCGTGTTTTAGTTTCACTTTTGAAGTAGTTGTTCAAAGCAGCAAACTCCGGCGTTAACCTATGCCGCCATCTTGGTTCTCCACAATGTGTTCTTTATTTCTGTTATGTCATTCTTTATCTCAGACTGTTCTTTTTTTCATAGTTACTATATCTTTTTTCATACTGTTGAGCATTTTTAACATCATTACTCTGAACTCTTTTTTAGATAAATTTCTTATCTCTGCTTCATTTATCTCTTCTTCTGGAGAATTCGCTAGTGCTTTCATTTGGGGGGGCATTGTTTCTTCATTTTGGCTGTCTGTTTGGGTTTGTGACTATGTATTAGGTAGATCCTCTACCCCTCTCAATCTCTAGTGCAGGACAGTGTTAAAGGCTGTTTCTGACTAATTGGAACCGGCAAAGAATCAAATCCTGCAGAGACCGCCTCTATCTACAGACTAATAGGACTCAGACTTGAATCGCCCCCAGGCAATCGTCCTCAGCTATGGCTAGAGTTTTTCAACTGGGTGCAGCAGTTGCTTCTTCCTGGAGGCTAATTGTTACTTATAATCTCTTAAGTGGCCTCAGGGCAGGGTGTTTTCCAATAGGGTGTGTTTACTGTATTTCCCCCAGGCAAGGCAGATGTCTCTTTGGGAAAGATTTCCTCCCGTGTGTGAGGGAATGACTCAGCCCAGGAAACTTGGGGTGTCTGCCTTCTAAGCTCTATCCCCCGAGTCTCTTGTCCTGGGTTCTGCTCTCACAGCTCCAGTCCACTTCATTTTCCCTCTCCCAGAGCACAAGGTGGGTGGCTCCACAGGGAATCTTTGTGCATTGGCCCTTTAAGAGGGTGCCCAAATTTTCAGCTGCCACTCCCTGGCAGACAGAACCCCACTGCTTTTCACAGCTAGATGTTATGTGGGTACCCTCCTCAGTTTGGTGTTCTCTGTTGGGGGGCCCAGCTTTGAGAAAATCCCGGACAAGCCCCCAAATGTTAAGCCCAGATTTCAGGATCCCCAAAAGACCATTAGGGAGCCGAGTCCGATGCAAAAGCAAAAGAGCCTTTATTCTAGCTAGCTCGAGCTCCCCGTCCACCACACTCGCCGATGCAGCGGCAGGAGGCAGAGAGAGAGAGCTCTGTGGGGAGAGTAGTTTTATAGGGGGGTTGTAGTAGGGGAGGAGAGAGGACTGTGGGCCCTGCCAATTGGCCAGGCGCAAGTCGGAGTCTTGTTACACAGGATGTGGTTGTGTCTATGGCTCGCACTTCCCTTGATTGTCATTGGTTAAAGAAATCCTAGGTGTGGCTAGCAGAGGCTTGGGCTTCCAGGAAGAAGCTCCTTGCTGAGCACATGGCTAATGGCTGCTGCCCAAAAATGGAGGATCTGGGGCAAGATGGAGGGCATAGCCCTCGCCCTTTCAGAGATTAGATCTCAGAGTTTTCAGTGGCACCCTGCCCCCCCCACAGCTGAGATAGCTCTCTGGGACTTTAGTTGCCATCTGTTGGTGCCCAGCCAACCTTTTAGCACCTCCACCCCTCCTACCAGTCTCTATATGGTCTCCACCTTCAGTCCTTGGGTATCAGAGTTCTCTTCTGTGAGTTTTCCGTTGATTATTCAGGAAGCCTTTCCGTATTTCAGTTGTAATTCCAGCTTGTTCCTGGAAGCATGTCCGTGCAGCATCCTCCTACTCTGCTGCCATTTTTAATCTTCTCAAAATCAGAGATTTTACAGTTAAGCACTTTTAATTGGCACTGCTGTAAGCATTCTATCATTATTAACTTACTTTTCTTTCAAAAGAAACTGAGGGATTTTTTTTTTTTTGCTAATAACTCTAAGTGAAGCATAGGTGAGAAAGGAGGGGTAAAAATAATGTGATTATATTGCTCAGTGTCACACAGGTAACAAGTGATAAGATTTGTTTGCAAATTCAGACATGTTGGATTCCAGAGACAGCATCCTAAAAGCTATATGAAATTGCTCCACCATTCAACGCTGTGCAATTGAAAGGGATATTTGCAGAAATCTTGCAATTCAAGTTGAAATATCAACTTACAGAGAATACAGAAAATATAAAAATAATATTCTTTTCATTTTTTAAAAAATATATTTTTATTGATTTCACAGAGAGGAAGAGAGAGTCAGAAACATCGATCAGCTTTCTCCTGCCCAATCCCCTTCACTGAAATCTAACCCAGGACCCTTAGGTCCCTAGGCCTACACTCTATCTACTGAACCAAACTGGTTAGGGCTCTTTTCACTTTTGAAGGTGACCCTTAAGTTTAATAACAAAGTACGAGTCACAAGACAAAAATTGTAAATCTTAAATACAAAAGAGAAGACTTGAAAAAAATCACATTATATTTACTAGATTTAAAGACACAAATGTATAAAGATATTGTTTCTTCCTCAATTATATTATGGATTCATTAAGAAAAATACAAGGTAATTTTTAGCTAATAAGTATATAAAAAAGCTATAGAAGAACTTGGACTTAAACATATAATATAAAGTTAAATAATGTGCCCCAAGAATAAAAAAAAAAATAGATATGGTATTAGTCAAATTTATATAATAGAACTGCATAGTATTTGGTTTCTGAAGTATAATTTAAAAATCAGTAAATGGAAGTAGTATTTGATAAATGATGCAAGTGAAATTTTTTTTCAATTAAAAAATTAAAAATATACTCCTCTATATGAAAGGGCGAGTTGACGCGGGGCCTATGTGGGCCGGCCGCCAGGCCCCATGAGGCACAGCATTACCACGCTGCTGGCAGCCTCGGGCACCGACTCCCCAGCCCATGGCGGGAGCCCGGCGCAGGCCACCCGCCCCCCGCGTCTCCCCCTCCCCCGGACCAGACCCAAGTGGCAGCGGTAGCGGCGGCGGCGGGGCAGGGCGTGTGTCCTTGCCCGAGGAGATGGAGGAGGAGGCGATCGCCGGCGCCCCCAGGGACTAGACGGAGGATGTGGACTGCCTGTCTGGGCTGGGACTGGTCGATCTTCTGGACCCCCGGCAACTGGACTGGCCCCTGGAGCCCGGGCTCAGCTCGCCCTTGGGGGGGCGAGGACTGCGCACCTGGCCAATCGGCGGGGCCCACAGTCCCCTCCCCTGCCCTTACTATAAAACCCACAATCCCATCAGGCCTTGCTCTCTTTCGGCCACTGGGCTTACCGTTGTATCGGTGAGTGTAGTCGGGGAGCCGAACTAGTTCGAAATGAAGGACTCTTTGCTTTTGCATCGGACTCGCTGGCTCCCTGATGGGCTTTTTGGGAACCTTGAAATCTGGGCACAACACTATATACTACACACACACACACACACACACACACACACTACACTTCAGACAGAACAGAATGTTAAAAAGAAAATTTTGAAATAATTCAGCAATTTTAAAAAAACTTTGGTTAATACTCATTATCAAGACAATAAAGAAATTCTAAGTATAAAGACAAATAAAAGAACTACTCAGAAAACAATTTATATTTAAACTAGATATAAATTAAAACTAGAATATTTGCATAATATCATATGAAAGTGTAAGGCAAATGACAAGCTCAGAAAATGTCAATAGACATGACAACAAGTTTTTGATATTGTTTAATAGTTCATACAAATAAATGCAAAGAAATGAAAGTTCGTATTCTTTTCTTTTGAAAAGAATTGTGGGAATATTATAAAACAATAAGCATGTAAAAAATGACCAAATTCATTATTATTCAATCATTTACCCATATAGTTACTTTCAATACTAAAAATTGATCAAAGACTTTATTTTCTTTAATGATAATTCCCATGTTAGTGAAGGTTTGGTAGGATAGGTGATACTGATACTGAATTTTTGGACTGAAACCCAGATTCTTTGTTCACTGGAGTCAAAGAATGAGTCCACGACAGAAGGTGGTATAGCAAAATTGGAAATTTATTGAAGAACAAGTACAGACTCCCACGTGGGGAAAGGGAAAGATTCTCACAGCAGATTCCCATATGGGGAGGGGGGAAGAGTCCCACCTAGTTCCTGTTTCCATGGTTTATAAAGGCTGTAGTTCCTGTGTCCTGATATCCCCTCTGATTGGTCAATATTCCCTTTCAAATTGGTTACTATAGTAACTCCTGAGGCACTCCTCACTCATTGTCCTCCCATTCCTTCTGGGCTTTCTTCCTCCTTTTTTATTTTGTAAATATAGACCTCCTGGCTATGCCCAGTTCCCTTATCTTATGTAAATACAGCTGTTGCCTCTCCCTTGTGTTATGGAGATGTACCTGTTGCTGCTTCCTTGTGTTATGGAAATGTAACTGCACCTGGCTTCCTTGTGTTATGGAAATACCCCTTTCTCCAAGTCTCTAACCCTGTGTCTTTTCCATGGACCCCAATTCTAAAAATTCCCTAAGCCTGCCTATATCCCCCTAAAGTTCCTGTTTCAATACCAGGCACTGTTGATGTGAAGATGACTTGGTTCAATCCTTCTGAATGACATTTTGGTTACATGCATCAAGAATCTTCAGAATGACAATCTCCTTTTACTGTTAGAAATAGCTTTAAGTATTTCTCTTACTTTTTTTTTTTAATTTTTTTAAAACTTTTTAAAAATATATATTTTATTGATTTTCTACAGAGATGAAGGGAGAAGAATAGAGAGTTAGAAACATCGATCAACTGCCTCCTGCACACCTCCTACTGGGGCAGTGCCCGGAACCAAGGTACATGCCTTGACCGGAATCGAACCTGGGACCCTTCAGTCTGCTCTATCCACTGAGCCAAACCGGTTAGGGCTCTTACTTGTTTTTATACCACACAAAAAAGAGGAAACACCTTAATACAGTAGATAGGGGTATAGTTTAAATAATTAAAACCAATTTATTTAAAAAGTTGATTCTGTGGATGGAAGGGGCCACATGCTAATCTGACAAGCTCAGGGAAGGCCTGCATGGCGGTCTTGCAAACTCAGAGACCTAAAGTAACCACAAAGGATGATCTGAAATTAAACTTTAACTAAAAGCAGGTATGGTGGGAAGTTACATCCTAGGCTGGTATCGTCACTGACAAGGTCAATCTTTACCTTAACTGAGCCTATGTGTCTTTTTACATCTATAATAACATACCCTTGAAATGTCTGGGTAACTTGTAACTTCCCTTTTTCTGGTCCTCTTGGGCACAACCTAATGTGCCTGGGCACCAGGACAGACACCACAAATTCCTCCATTATCATCATGTTAATTGTTCCTGTACCCACCTAAGTATATATCTATCATTTTACTTTATATACAATTCCAGAGGTTTCCCTGCTTTGCTTTCTCCTGCCTCTCTAGCCTATTACCAATGGATTTCATATAACCCACCTATGTCCCTTCCTTTGATTGTAATGTACAAATACAAATGTAACCTGCCATTCTCTGGAGCATTATCTCAATTCGTTGAGGTACTGCTTCCTGGGATATGTTGACAGTTTGGCTCAAATAAACACAAAATTCTTTACAGGTTTGATGGTTTTTACTTTAACAATTCTTTGTAATACTTTGCATTGATACCAAATTTTTGGACTGGAACCCAGGTTCTTTGTCTGCTGGAATCGAAGAATGAATCCACGGACAGAAAGTGGTATAGTAAAGGTGGAGATTTATTGAAGAACAAGTACAGACTCCCACGTAGGGAGGGGGAAGAGTCCCACAGAACAGACTCCTAAGTAGGAAGGGGGAAAAGGGTCCCACAGAGTTCCTTTTCCCTACGGCTTATAAAGACTGCAGGTCCTGTGTCCTGATATCCACTCTGATTGGTCAATATTCCCCTTCGAGTGGGTCACAATAGCAGCCCCTGAGCTCAAAGGTCAAACCTCACATGGGACATGTGGGGTTCTCCCCCCCCTCCCTCACCACTGTTACCCTATTCCCTTTAGGCTTTCTTCTTCTCCTTCTGAATGAAGGGCTTCCTTCTCTTTATTTTGTAAATATAGACCTTTCTTGGGTACTTCCAGTTCCCTTGTCTTATGTAAATGCCACTGTTGCTGCTTCCTTGCCTTATGAAGATGTAACTGCACCTGGCTTCCTTGTGTTATGGAAAAGTATCTTCTCCCAGTCTGTAGCCCTATGGTTTTTCCATGGACCCTAATTCTAAAAAAATCTCTAAGCCTGCCTATATTCCCCTAAAATTCCTGCCTCAGCATAATATTTTCAAACAGTGTTTGATAACACAAGGATATACTTCATGATTCACTGATTAAGGTGAATATTATCTACACTAATAAAAGACAAAGATGCTAATTGACTGTAGCTTCACTATGCCCAAGCAACGCCTACCAGCCAAACAGAGCGACTATATGCAAATTAACCCAATCAAGATTGCGGCCAACAGCCATGGAGCTGGAGCAAGCAGGAGGCTTGGTTGCCCCGGCAATGGAGGAAGCCAAGTTTCTCGCTTGCTCTGGCCAGCTGTGGCCTCTGCAAAAGGCAACAAAGCTGCCTTCAATTATAGAAGCTAAATAAATCCCAGATACCTGCTTTGAGCCAGACTCCACTGGGAGCTTGGGTGGCTGGGGGCTGTGGCCAGCCTACAAACAGCCATCAGCCTCTCACCCAGGATGGCCAAACCCTCATGGGGTGAGGGTCCCTGCTGGGGGGCTTGGCCAGCTTGAAAACAGCCATCAGCCCCTCACTCAGGCTGGCTAGGCACCCCAGCGGGGACCCCCACCCTGAAGGGGCTGTGGCCAGCCTGCAAACAGCCACCAACCCCTCACCCAGGCTGGCCACAACCTCATGGGGTGAGGGTCCTCACTGAGGGGCTTTGCCAGCCTGCAAACTGCCACCAGCCCCTCACCCAGGCTGGCCAGGCACCCAAGCAGGGACCCCCGCCCTGAAGAGGCTGTGGCCAACCTGAAAACAGCCATCAGCCCCTCACCCAGGCTGGCCAGTCACCCCAGTGGGGACCCCCACCCTTAAGGGGCTGTGGCCAGCCTGCAAACAGCCATCAGCCACTCACTCAGGCTGGCCAGGCACCCCAGCAGGACCCCCCTCCCTGATCTGGGACACCCTTCAGGGCAAACCAGTGGGCCCCCACCCATGCACCAGGCCTCTATTCTATATAATAAAAAGGTAATATGCAAATTGACCCTAACTGCAGAGCGACTGGGAATCACTGGTCAGTATGACACACACTGACCACCAGGGGGCAGATGCTCAATGCAACAGCTGCCCCCTGGTAGTCAGTGTGCTCCCACAGTTGGAGCTCTGCTCAGCCACAAGCCAGCCTGATGGCTGCTAGTACAGCAGTGATGGTGGGAGCCTCTTCCACCTCCTCAGCAGCGCTAAGGATGTCTGACTGAAGCTAGGCCTGCTCCCCGCTGGCAAGTGGACATCCCCTGAGGGCTCCTGGGCTTCCAGAGGGATGTATGACTGTCAGCTTAGTCCCAATCTCCTGGGGAGCAGCCCAGCAGGTGGTCATTCCCTGAGGGATCCCAGACTGGGAGAGGGCACAATGCCGGGCTGAGGGACCCTTCTGAGTGCACCAGGTCTCTAGTGTATAATAAAAGGTAAATAAATGTACTTTGTGCACTGGGCCTCTAATATATATATATATAATAATATATATATACTAGGGGCCCGGTGCACAAAATTCGTGCACTGGGTGTGTGTGTGGGGGGGAGTGTCCCTCAGCCCAGCCTGCCCCCTCTCACATACTGGGAGCCCTCAGGCGTTGACCCCCATCACCCTCCAATCGCAGGATCGGCCCCTTGCCCAGGCCTGATGCCTCGGCCAGAGGCGTAGACCCCCATCACCCTCCGATCGCCTGATCGGCCCCTTGCCCAGGCCTGACGCCTCCGCCAGAGGTGTCAGGCTTGGACAGGGGACCCCCATCTCCCCCTGATCACTGGCTCTGGCCCCCGCTCAGGCCTGAGGCCTCTGGCCCAGGAATCATGCCTGGGCAGGGGACCCCCATCTCCCTCTGATCGCTTGCTCCACCCCCCGCCCAAGCCTGACGCCTCTGACCCAGGCTTCAGGCCTGGGCAAGGGGACCATTATATCCCCCCAATCCCCGGCTCCGCCCCCCACCCAGGCCTGACGCCTCGGCCAGAGGAGTTGACCCTCATCACCCTCCGATCACCAATCACCGGATCGGCCCCTTGACCAGGCCTGAGGCCTCTGGCAGAGGTGTCAGGCCTGGGCAGGGGACCCCCAGCTCCCAGCAGTTGCAGGCTCCGCCCCTGCCAAGGCCTAACACCTCTGGCCTAGGCGTCCGGCACAGGCAGCGGGGACCCGCAGCTGCAGCGGCCCCGCGATCGTGGGCTTCGCTTTAGGCCCAGGCAAGGTGCCAGGGTCCAACCCCAGCAGGTCCAGGGGTCCCCAAAGGTGTGGACGGAGTTGGCAAAGAAGGAATGACACGGAGACAGCGTTCAGTTGATCAGCAGCCTAGCCAGGATCTCCAGCCAAGTTCTGGTCTCGATCTCCAGAGAGGTTCTGCTTAGGATCTCCAGAGAGGTTCTGTCCAGGTTCGCCAGTCAGGTTCAATCACCAGATTCTAGTCAGGTTCTCCTGCCAATCTACACAGTCAGGTTCATTCCAGGATCCCCTGCCATGCTCTCTCGCCAGGCTCCGCCTCCAGGCTCCGAGGCCAGTCCCTGTCCAGGATCCTCCGGCATGCTCTCGCCAGCGAAGTTCTTCTGTCTCTATAGAACTTTCTGTGTAGGTTCTGTGCCTAGGCTCTGTCTCTCTTGGTCCTGTCTTCCAAGCCCTGTGTCTTGCTGTCTTGTTACATCTGTATTTATACCAGTTCATTTTAATCCTGTCAATCCCTATTCCAAAGGTTAGGGCGTTTCTTATCTCCATTCCAGGGAGTAAAGATTATGTAGCTTAAGCATGATTGTTCATAGTTAAAGTGATTAATTACCCGCCTGGCACTTAGTTGAGGGGTTTTATTCCCTCCCTAACTTCAGGGGAAAATCCCTACTTGGGGATTCAACCTTTCTCGGAGAGGTGACCTTGGTTAAAACACAGCGCCAAGAAGGTGAGCAAACATATTAAGAACCATATGCCATATATGCCAGGTCCCTTGAAACAGCAAGGATGGACCGGTTCCCGGCAGCAAGGGACCCCTAGCTCCCGGGACTGCCAGCTTTGACCGTGCCCAGCTCCCATCGCTGGCTCCACCCCTACTTCCTGCTATCTCTGGCCAGGGCGGAAAAGGCCCCTGATTCTCTGATCATGGCTGGGGGGCAGGGCAAAGGCGGCCCCAGGGCCGCCTTTGCCCTGCCCCCCAGCTCTTAGCTCCCCCCTGGGTTTCCGATCACTGTCAGTGGCAGGGGGCTTCTTCCTGCTTTCCCTTTCGCCTCCCTGCATTGTGCCTACATATGCAAATTAACCACCAGCTTGTTGGCAGTTAACTGCCAATCTTAGTTGGCAGTTAATTTGCATATAGCCCTGATTAGCCAATGAAAAGGGTATCGTCGTACGCCAATTACCATTTTTCTCTTTTATTAGATAGGATATATATATATATTTAAATTTTTGAGAGTAGTAACTTATTCTGGTCTCACAGTGTCAGGAAAAGAAAGGGTAAAACTGGAGAGAGGGGCTGGTTTAGAGAAAAGGGGCTCCTGTGAACTTCCTTCCAATGGTCAGGAGGGTACTAGAGTGGTGCTTAGACTGCTTGTTGTCCTAGAAGTTCTGCAGGGTGAGGGTGGCACACAGGTGCCAGAGGTTAGCAAGGATCCCACCAGACACAGTTGGCTTGGGATGCTTCCTTCAGTCAGAAATATTACTGTCTCATTTCGATAGCATAGTGTTTACCTTTGGGTGATGTTTTCTCTTTCTCCTGTGGTAGATTATACTTTAGAATTTTCAGATTAGTTCTGTTTTACTGATTTAGAGTAGTGTTAATATAATAATCCAAATGTAGAGAAAAAGGATGCTGGTGCTTAAAAAGTAAACTTGGTACATTCTTATATTTGCACCTAAATTTCAATACAATTAAATGATTTCATATATATATATATATATATATATATATATATATATATATATGAAGATGAATTAATTAGGTATTAAGCTTTTACTTTCCTTTTAGCTTCAAGTTAGCAACTTAGTAATTTGAGACCCTTTTGACACTTTTGTAGTGAAAATTTTGTTTTGGATTTTGAACTGTTTATTCAATCAGAAAAACATTCTCTAAGAGGGTCCAGAAAGAGCACTGTTCATGCCTGTCTACTTACCCCGAACATTCAATCTATGGCTAATTAGGAGGAGTTTAACACTCCTAAGTTAACATAACAACTATTTGCCTGTGCTGATTGCTTAATATTTGGTGACTAAAGAAAAAGTTAAGTTCAATTCAGTCTACCATTAGGGTATAATCTATATACATGGAAGTTTGACTAAAACTTTTTTCTATACCCCAAAGACCAACTTCTTACTTGTTGGTGCAGGAAAACTTTAAGCCATCTATCTTGTATCTACTTAGTGGGCTTAGTTTTCTGAACAGAGAGCAGGGGCAACAAAAGATGGCTTGATCTCCATGAATTCTATCCCCATTCTTGAATATAAACAATTAAAATTGTCTCAATACAATGTGAAGTGTTATGAAAAACATCGCCTCATGCCTGTGCTTTAAGCAGATTATAGTCATCATATGGCCTCAGAGAATATTTTGAGCCCCACAGAGCTTTGGCATGAACCTTACAGGGATGTCACCTTGGAGGTTATCCACAGGTGATGAGAAGGCATTGGAGATAAACCTGATTACTCAACCTTTTAACCAAGGCCCATGAGTACCAATGGCAATAAGGCTCAATACATGACATAAAGAACTGTGTAAATGGCCCTGGCCATCGTGATTCAGTGGATAGAGCATCAGCCCGTGCACGAAAGGTCTCAGGTTCAATTCCCCATCAAGGTAAATGTACTTTGTGTATGGATATATATATATATATTTAACCTGAGTTGCAGATTAAATCCCTAGCTGGGTAGGGGTGCATGTGGGAGGCAATCAATCTATGTGTCTCTCTCACATTGATCATTCTCTCTTTCCCTCTCCTTCTCCCTCCTTTTCGACTCTCTCTGAAAAGCAATGGAAAAATATCCTCAGGTGAGGATTGAAAACACACACACACACACACACACACACACACACACACACACATACACAAACAATATAAATATATTATTATCACATAAAGAATATAAAATACTAGAGAATTATGATAGGTATTATAGAATTTTGAATATCTGTCCTCTAAAATATGTTAGCTCTCCAATGCTAAATAAAGCTTTCCAAGAAAACTATAAAAGGCAATATTGTATCAGCTCCTCCTAGTGAACCTTTAATTTCCAACTCATAAAACATGATGCTTAAATAATTTAACCTAAGTGAATTAGAACACATTTAAAACAAGTCAATTATTTCTATGATGCCATAAAAAGGTCATCAGCATATGGTTTAGTAGTTATATTCAAGAGTCAGAAGTCTTGAATTATATTCTTCAACATGTAAATGATTCTTTGTTGTTATTGTTGTTTTTTAATCTGGAAAATCAACTAAACAATCAATGGATAAATATAGTTAGTTTTGAACATAGCCTGATGATACTATACTAGGGCTTTTAAATAAGGACATCAGTTTCAGCCTAACTTTAATCTTCTTCATTCTAGGGCACCACACTTTGTCAAGTTCGGGAAAGGAAACGTGGGTAAGATAAGTAGAATTCACAAGTAGAAAATATCTATTGTTGCCTTGCCCGGTGTTGCTCAGTGGTTAGGGTGTCAGCCCACACACCAAAGTGTTTCAGGTTTGATTTCTAGTCATTGACAAGTGCTTGTGTTGTGACTTTGATCCCCAGCCCTTGGTCAGGGTGTATTCAGGAGGCAACCAATTGATATGTCTCCCTCATTGATGTTTCTCTTTCTCTCTCTCATCCCCTCCTTCCATCCCTCCCTCCCACTTTCTGTAAAAATTAATGAAAAAAAGATCCTTGGGTGAGGATTAACACACACACAAAAAGAAAAAAAAGAAAATATCTATTGTTATATATTGAGAATGAGAGTAAAATCTAGAATAGACACAGAGATAATATGAAATTCATTACTTTCAATTTTAATATGTCCTCTGTTTATTGTCTCCACATGAAAATATCCTATACTATTATGATTTTATTCTTTGGAAATTAAACATCTTCCTTTACATTCTTTCATACCTGGCTTAGTCTCTAGCCTATTCAAAATTGACTCTTTCAAAGTGTAAGAGATCCTTCTTTTTTATAGTTGCATTATATTCCATAGTGTAAATGTACCATGGCTTTTTTATCCACTCATCTACTGATGGGCACTTGGGCTGTTTTCAGATCTTAGCTAGTTTAACTTGTGCTGCTACGAACATAGGGCTGCATATATCTTTTCTGATTGGTATTTTGGGTTTCCTAGGATATATTCCCTAGAAGTGGGATCACTGGGTCAAATGGCAGTTCCATATTTAATTTTTTGAGAAAATTCCATATTGTTTTCCTTATGCTGCACCAGTATGCATTCTCACTAACAGTGCACTAGGGTTCCCTTTTTCCACATCCTTACCAGAACTTGACATTTGTTGACTTGTTGATGGTAGCATTCTGAAGGTGTGTAGTGATACCTTATTGTCATTTTAATTTGCACCTCTGTAATGATTAGTGACTTTGACCATTTTTTCATATGTCTCTTGGCCTTCTGTATATCCCCTTTGGAGAAGTGTCTATTTAGGTCATTTGCCCACTTTTTAATTGGATTGTCTTCTTTTTGTTAAGTTTATGGAGTTCCCTATCAATTTTGGAAATTGATTCCTTTTCAGATGTGTCATTCGCAAATTTGTTCTACATACAGTGGAGAGTATTATGCTAAGCCAGTCAGAGAAAGATAACTATCACATGATCTCACTCATATGTGGAATCTAATGAACAAAGTGAACTGATGAACAGAATAGATCCAGAGTCATAGAAGCATGGAACAGAATGAAGAATCTCAGAGGGAAGATAGGGGTGGGGGTTTGGGTGGGGTGAGATTAATCTGGAACTTATATGCATAGCCCATGGACCTGACAATAGTGTGGTAAAGGCCTTGGAGGGGTGAATGAGGGGTGGTGAGGGTCAATGGAAGGCAAAAGGGAGCACATCTATAATAATTTCAATAATAAAGATAAATTTAAAAATTAATTAAAAAATGAACTCTTATAATAAACTTAAAAGTATAATGTATTTTACTTACTGAAATTTGCCTTGCGTCTAGAAATATATCTCATATCTTCATTATCATGCTTTTTCTTTACCCCCAACTTTCTATTTGAAGAACTTTTGAGAATTTTCTACTCTATACTTGCCCTCAGATTCCTCACAAATTAATAAATCCATCATATAGATTCAACATTCTATTTTTTCTTTAATATATTTTATCTTCATACCCACACCCACTGCCCTGGTTTCTAAATTTATATACAGAACTTCAAAGATCCAAGTCCCTACCTATTCTCCCTCCCTAGGGTTTACTTCTAATTCAATTTATTTTAATAAGACAAAAGAATTACTTTAATTTCTTGTTGCTAGATGACATGCATATCTTTGTAAATGTAATTTGTTCATCTCTGATATTTAGTACATTTAGTCTTTCTATTATGCCTATTTTTTTGCATATTGTTAAATTATAGATATTACCAAAAACAAAATAATTATAAGGGCTATAACACTAACACATTTAAAAAAGAAGCAACACTAAGAAATAATCTTACAGCCAACAAAGAGAAGAAACAAATAATTAAATAGCAGGTAATTTGGTCATTTAAAACATCTTGAGATAAAAATATAAAAATATAGCTGAATATATAAATTATAATTCACAAGTAGAATAAATAGTACAATTTGAAGATAATATCAAAGACATTAATGTAAAAAATAAAATTATGAAATATTACATTAAAATCTACACTATGAAACAGAAGCAGAATAAAAGTTGGAAAGGTAGAAAAAAATATTAGTGCACTATAAGATATGTCTCAGAATTTAAATATGTAATACTGAGGAAAAGTAAATCTGTTTTATTTACTTACTTACCTAAAATAACTGGACATTGATTAATTACCCACTATTTTATCGTAGCTATAACTTCTAGGATTCTCTGGAAATAAACTCTCCTTTTAGATTATCATTGACATATATATATATTTAGTGTACTTGATTTGAGTTAACTAATCTAAAATCAAGATGATACTTTTAGAATACAACCTTTTGGGGAATTTTTTATGGTTATAAAAATATAAAAGCATTAAAATTTTACATGGTATAATTACTATTGATTTATACACATAATTTCTTACTGATTTAAAAGAAAATATTATGATAATTTAATCACTTTAAAGAAGTGAATGGCATTAATCTACTAAAATATTGTCTGAGTTACTAATGTTGATTTGCTCTCTTCTTATGTGTCAAAGTCTTATATTAATCACAATTTTGGCCACATTTTGAGATCTGAGGAAATTTGAAATTCCCAGGTATGCAATAATAGTGACTGAGTTTATTTTTTCCTTTGGAAAACTTTGATGCTACCTCCATATTATTATCTTGTGAGCTAATGATCACTATAATAAGCATCTTTATGAAACAACTTAATATTTTTTGAAATTTAATTAGAATATTAAATTTACATAAATAAACATTACAACTAATTCTTTGTTAATTTAGCATAAAATAGTGAACTTTTATTTGATAGTCAGTGAAATTTTATGCCCCAAATAGTTTGACAGTGTCATTTTATTTTTAAAAAGTCTTTATTGTTGAGACTTTGATATCCCCCCTTTTTGCCCCGATTGTCCCTAGCCACCTGGTTTCTGCTCCACCCCAGGACTTCACCACCCTATTGTCTGTGTATTAGGTAATGCGTATATGCATATAACTTCTTTAGTTAAGCTCTTCTTGTCCCCCTTCCTCTTTCTCTCTGAGGTTCATCAGTCTGTTCCATGTTTCCATGCCTCTGATGCTATTTTATTCATCAGTTTATTTTGTTCATTAGAGTCCTTGTTCATTTATTTTGTTTTTTAGATTCAATTTTTAATAGAAAAGTATTTATTAATCATATTTTTTCCTCTTCTTCTCCTTCTTCCCTTTCTTCTCCTTCTTCTTCTTCCTCTTCTTCTTCTTCTTCCTTCTTCTTCTTCTTTCTATTCCTCCTCCTCCTCCTCCTTTTATTAAAGAAGACCTTTCAACATTTTATGTAATACTAGTTTGATGGTGATTAACTCCTTTAGCTTTTTCTTATTGGTGAAGCTCTTTATCTGACCTTCAATTCTAAATGATAACTTCGTTGGGTAGTATAATCTTGGTTGTAGGTCCTTGCTAATCATCACTTTGAATATTTCTTACCACTCCCATTGGGACTGCAAAGTTTCTGCTGAGAACTTAGCGGACACTCATAGGCACACCCTTGTAGGTAACTGCTTTTCTCTTGCTGCTTTTAAGATTCTCTCTTTTGTCTTTAACCTTTGGCGTTTTAATTATGATGTCTTGGTGTGGACCTCTTTGGGTTCCTCTTGTTTGGGACTCTGTTCTTCCTGTACTTATAAGTCTATTTCTTTTGCTAGGTGGTGGAAGTTTTCTGTCATTATTTTTTAAATAGATTTTCAATAACTTGCTCTCTCTCTTCTCCTTCTGGCACCCCCACCCAGTGTAAATGGTAGCATGCTTGAAGTTGTCTCAGAGGCTCCTTATACTATCTTCAAACATTTTTATTCTTTTTTCTTTATGCTTTTCTGATTGTGTGTTTTTTGCTTCCTCATATTCCAAATCATTGATTTGATTCTCAGAATCTTCTACTCTACTGTTGAATCCCTGTAAATTATTCTTTATTTCAGTTATTGTAGGCTTAATTTCTGACTGGTCCTTTTTTGTGTCTTTGAAATTCTCACTAAGATCCTTGAAAGCCTTACAAAGTTCCTTGAAGCTCTCATTAAGATCCTTGATCAACTTTATAACCATTGTTTTGAACTCTGTATCCAGTAGTTTACTTGCTTCCATTTATTTCATTTGTGACATGTTTCTTTGTCTCCACATTTTGGCTGTTTCTCTGTGTTTATTTCTATGTATTAGGTAGAATTGCTATGTCTCCTGGAATTGGTAGAGTGGCCTTGTGAGTTAGGTTTCCTGTAGGGCCCAGTGGCTCAACCTACCCAGTTACCTGAACTGGGCACACTAGGTGTACCCCTGTGTGGGTTGTGTGCACAGTTTTGTTGTAGTTGAGCCTTGACTGCTGTTGGTGTCACTGGGAGGAATTGACCTTCAGGCCAATTGACTCTGAGGACCGGCTATGATTACAGTGGAAGAGCTGCTGTGCAGGAGACAACCCTATGGAGCATGACTTGCTTCAGTGAGGTTTTGATGCTCACTGAGTCTGTCCCTTGAGTGTGTCACTAATGGATGTGTAGAGTTGTAATCTGGTATGGCCTGAAGCTGTCCACCAGGTGCACTGGCTCTGTGGCCTCTTTGGAGATGCAAAATCAGCCACCGCCTGAGGCCACCTGGCAGGAACTGCAAAGAGAACTTCAGATGGCTGCCATTTGTATTGGGTTAGGAAGTACCAGGAGAGGTTCAGCTATGAAGCAAGTCAGGCTGGTGCTAGTGCCCTGGTCTTGGGCATCATACTGATAGGTATGGGACATGCTGACATCAGCTTCTGCTTGTTTAAGAGATTTTAAGAAAGTCTGAAGCCTGAATCAGGACAGGCCATTCATATGGAAAAGCCACTGCCAATAGCTTGGGTGGGGCTGCAAATTGAAAAGGCCTGGGCCTCAGGGAATCCCCAGGGCAGAGCAAACAGTGTCAGCCATGGTGATGGAATCTCAGATATGAATGCCCAGTCAGCCCTGCAAGAAGGGAGGTTCTAGCACAGAAAAAATGACCCCTGCATGCACCCTCATCTGAGAGAAAGTTTCCCCTGAGTCCTGCCATGATGCCAGACAATCCAGTTCCTCTCCAAATGTCCCAGGTTCCTTTCAAGCTTCGCCCTAGTTTTGGAGCCCAGAAGAATTGAGTCTGTGTAAGTTTGTGTGCTGGCCCTTTAAGAGGGACACCTGGGACTTCAGTAGCCTCTAGGTTACTCAGCCACAATCTTCACTGGTGTGTATAGCCCAAAGTTAGGGGGAATTCTCTTCCCAGCACTTGAACCCTGTGCTGAGGGTTCTGGTGTGGGTCTGGGACCCTTTGCTCCTCATGGGAAATCTGTGCAGCCACCATATCTCTCCCAATTAAAAAAAATGCCACCTGGAGGCGTGAGACCAGCCATTCTTCACCTCTGCCCCTCCTATCGCTCTCAATGTGTTTCCTTCTTTACTTCTCTAGTTGTAGGACTTCCATTCAGCCAGAATTGCAGGCAGTTCAGAATGATGGTTGTTCTGTATTTTAGTTGTAATTTTGACGTGGTTGTGGGAGGTGACAAGCACCGCTGTTTACTTACAGTGCCATCTTGGTTCTCCTGACAGTGTCATTTTAGAAGACAATTTTTGTAGTGCAGAAAAGGCCTTCAAATTGTGAATTAATATAGGATGTTGTTAAGGCATCACTAAGGGTAATAAGACTTAATAACAATGGTTTCCCATCTATTTGAAAATAAACATTCCATCTTAAATAAATTGAACACATTTTAAGGGAATTATTAAACTTCTCAGTTAATAAAGACAGAAAACTTTTAGCTGAATTTGTCAGAAACTAATAATCATGTTTGTATGAAATAGTCATATCATATAAGATTGCATCCACAGAACACCAATTAATCCAAATGGTGAAAATAATTTTAAAATCACTCATTATGAAGACCAAATTATGCTAACTGTATTTTCTACTTTTTAGATACAGTAACATCTTATAAGCCAGACTTTCTCAGAGTCTTACTTTCTGATCACATGCTTTAAAATTATGTGTAAGTGATGGGTGGAGGGTGCAAACTATTGAGATATTATGGCTCTACACAATTTCCTGAAACAGGGTTGAAAGCCAAACATTGATTTGTTTCTGAGTTAATTCTGATGTCCACTAAAGTGTGAGAAATAATATAGGAACCATTTGGTGTCATTATAAAAATATTGAAAATACTCCTTCAAAAGAAGGGTTTGTCTACACTGTACTATTTATTCTTGAATTAAAAAAAAAATTAAGGAAAGTAATAATACAATTGGACCATAGAACTAGAATTAAGAATGTTCAAGTTGCATTGTTTCAAATAATCTGCCCAAAGCAGGATTAGATTGTTGGTGTTTAGTTCTTATAGACTTCATTAGCATGCAAACAAGTAAAGTGATTTTTGGATCACAAGATCAGATATGTAAGTAGTAGTGTATTTGAATTCAAATAATAATTGATACAAATTTAGATTCTCATATTATTAGAAATTACATCTTAAAATAAACAAAATATTTTTTTCTAGTTCTTGAGTGCTATTTATTTAAGCATTTACCAGTGAGTCAATCAAAGAAAAAAACAGAGCACTAAAAGTATACCAGTATGAAATTATTCCTATCCTTGAGGCATTTAAAGTAATATGAGCTTACATTTACTTACATTTTACAATAGCAATTTATTTCCTGATTTAATACAGTAAAATGCAAATTAGTTCTAATAAAAACAATAAGTAAAAATTCATGATGAAAAAAACTCTCAAAAATAGAAATACAAAAAATGAATAGAGGCAGTTTAATCTATTCACAATTGCCACGGATGTATGGATTAATTCACTTGACACAAAACCTTTATTTAGTTCTGTCAGGATGGCCACCACTGAGAAGGGGATGTTAAGAAGTCTTTAAAGGAAAATCTAGGAATTAATTTGAGTAAATGAAAGTAATTGTAGAGAGGATGAGAGATGGAAATACTGTGTGAACACTGCAGTGAGTTCAAGAGAGAAAATAAATTTCTTTTCCTAAGAATAGCAAAAGGTTACTTAAGCACCCTAAAATGGTGGTTTAAATTTTATATTATTTTATATAGTATAGTTATATATGTATTCCTAATCATAAAACCCTATACTCTTATTGTTATCATTATTAAACAAAAATTTATAATGTTAAAAGTCATGAACACAACCAGCAGTGTGGTGGTTGCCAGAGGGAAGGGGGTGAGGAGGTAAGGGCGTCCTAATATAAGGTGACAGCAGAAAACTTGAGTAGTGGACACATGGTGCAATGCACTGATCTTGTACAGAGAAACCCACCTGAAACCTATAAGTTCATGTTGACTAATGTCACCCCACTCAATTTAATAAATATTAAAAAAAGTTTCAGGTTACTAATCTCCAGACACCAGTTGTGTGTCCTAAACTTCAATTCAATTCTGAAATCCTATCTGACTGGAGATAGTTTCAGATTCCAAAGGTTAAAGTTTTAGTCCTACAAGACTGCATTCCCCTCTTCCCTCAACTGTAGTCACAAGCCTAGGTTGTCACCTCTGCTTCTGACCAATCAGCTACAAATTGAAGATTCTCATGACTCCCACTCCTCCCCCTCTCCTTCTGCCTGCCCCCAACCAAGGATGCCAATCCCATTCTGACTGATAGGCTATAGATCAGAGATGACCCCCTCCTTGGGTTTGGTTAATTTGCTAGAGTGGTTTACAGAACTCAGAGAACTCATTTAGTCACTTGCTGTTTCAAGGGACCTGGCATATATGGCATACTGTTCTTAATATGTTTGCTCACCTTCTTGGCACTGTGTTTTAACCAAGGTCACATCTCTGAGAAAGGTTGTTTCCCCAGGTAGGGATTTTCCCCTGAAGTTAGGGAGAGAATAAAATCCCTTAACTAAGTGCCAGGCGGGTAATTAATCACTTTAACTACGAACAATCATGCTTAAGCTACATAATCTTTACTCCCTGGAATGGAGATAAGAAACGCCCTAACCTTTGTAATAGAGATTGATAGGATTGGAATCAACTGGTATAAATACAAATGTAACAAGACAACAGGACACAGAACCTAGACACAGAACCTAGACACAGAACCTAGAGACAGAAGAACTTCGCTGGAGAGAGCATGGCAAAAGATCCTGGACAGAAACTGGAGACAGAACCTAGAGACAGAACCTAGCGAGAGAACATGGCAAAAGATCCTGGACAGAAACTGGCCACAGAACCTAGAGACAGAACCTGGCTACAGAACCTGGATAGAACATGGCAAGAGAACCTGCCTAGAACCTGGTGACTGAACCTGGCTGGAGAACCTGGACAGAACCTGGCTGGAGAACCTAGCGAGGGAACATGGCTACAGAACCTGGCTGGAGAACCTGGAGAACCTGGCTGGAGAACCTAACAAGAGGACATGGACAAGAACCTGGCTGGAGATCCTAACCAGAACTTTGCTGGAGATCCTGACCAGAACTTGGCTAGAGATCCTGGCTAGGCTGCTGATCAACTAAACGCTGTCTCCGTGTCATTCCTTCTTCGCCGACTCCGTCCACACCTTTGGGGACCCCTGGACCTGCTGGGGTGGGACCCCAGCAGTCACTAGATTACTGGTTTATTTTAAAATATAACTGAGGAATAAGATGTCATAGAATAAGGCATAGGAAAGAGTTTGGCAATTTTATGTTCTTTCCCAGATCACCTGTCCCCAAATCTGCACATGTTCACCAACCAAGCCAGTCTTTCTGGTTTTTTGTGGCAGTTTCATTACCGTCACAATTGATTTAATTATTGGCCATCAGTAATTGATTCAACCTACATCCCCTGTTTCCTCTTTGGAAATGCACGGAGTGAGTAGGACTGAAAGTTCTAACCCTCTAATCACATGATTAGTTCTTCTGGCCACCAGCCCCCATCCTTAGTGAGGTCCAAAAGTCACCTTGTTCACATAACAAAAACACCTTATTACTACCCTCACTTAGGGAATGCCAAGGGATTCAGGAGCTCTATGTCAGGACCAGGAACAAAGATAAAATATATATATTTCTTATTATAAATCATAATATCACGCATGTTAAAATGGAAATAAAACTTAATACCACTCATATTTTCCATAACTCTCAGTGTTAATCATATTTTCAGATACCAAAATCTCAGAAATATGTTATTTTTTAATCCTTTATTTCTCACTTTTTCTCACAGTGTGTCTATGACGTTTATAGTACATATATCTTGTTTTAAAACTTGCTGTTTATACATCTATTTACAACGATAATAATGAGTTCTCCTAGCCCAGCAACAAAGTTACCTGCGAGAGTTGGTAGATTGATTTCTTATGAACCACAAAAATGGTCTAAGGTCACCTATTTTCTACTCTATCTCCGTAGCAAGTAATTCTAAAAAGTATGTGTTAAGTATAAGTAAATATTTTTATAAGTAAATGTAGGTTCCCTTGGTACTTTTTGTATCTTATTTCAGCTTTGTATTTAGCTATTACGCTAACCTCATCACAGAAGACTTCCACATCTTCATAGCTGACTCCAAATTTACCATTCCCCAGTTCTTTATGTACGTATCTACTGTTGCAATATATTTATATTATAAGCATATGTGGCACAGCTTGTATATTCAAAGCAGGATACTGAGCCTTTTAGGAGATCCAAAATTGAGTAAAAAATGGTATCTGATCTCAAAGAAATTTCAAGTCTGAAGAGGAAAAATATGCATTCTATAAATAAAAAAGGGGGACAAAATTCAGGGTTTGGGGAAGATAGCTTAAGTTGATGTGGTAAAGTACCAAGAGTAGTTTCAAAATGGGACCAAAAAGTCTTATGATTCCATAATTGGAATTATGATTTGGGGACACTATTAAATCTTACTCATTGTGAGTATCACCATTATAATGATTTTTTTTTTTTTTCATCTCTCTTCTTCAGTGGTCATTGTGTTGGTCTGTACTCTGTTTCCACACTGTTGTGGTCGTAAATCCCTGATGATTTCTTATATAAATGTGTACTATGGTCCTTATGTTTGATTGCCCCCAAAATTAATAGGTTGAAATTCCAAGATCAGTAGGAGGTGGTGGACCTTTGGGTGGTGCTTAGAACATGAGATGGAGCCCTCGTGAATGGGATTTAGTGGCTCCCAAAAAAGCCTCCAGAGAGGTCTCCAGCTCCTGTCACCATGTGGGGGCACTGATAGGCACCAATTAGGAACCAGGAGGGTGGCCTTTACCATGACTCAAGCAACTTGACACATTGATCTTGGACTTCCTTGCTTCTAGAATTGTTGAATAATAGATTTTTATTGTTTATAAGCTACCCAATCTGTGCTATTTTTGTTAGAACAGCTTAAACGGACTAACAGAGTATCTACACAGTTATCTAACACCTAAGCATGAAATATGAACAATTCAGAGGCCACTGAGTCATTTATTTCTGTATCCTCAGGAGATAGAATCAGCTCCAGGATAAATTAAATATTGAACTAATGGCTGCAGAATTGAACAGGTTTGATGAAGGGAGCCAGAGATTTTGAAATATTCCCTTTGAAATAAAATAGATGGTTTTAGGATTTGGAGAATTCCTGTGAACATTTTCCGGCCACTCCAATTAAAAATTAATGCAAATAAAAATGGTTCTAATCACATTCAATTACATTTTTATATTTGGATTGTTAAATATGATAATGCATCAATTTTATTTTCTTAACTCAAATTGGAAAAATAAATTGGACCCACTTTATTGTTTTCTAATTTTATACCTTTGAACATCTCATTATCCCTAGGAGCCATGAAATGCTATATTATGCCCTATCTTTATAGGGACCCTTGATACTCCTTTTCCTTATAAAGGAACAGAAACAACAAACAGTAGCTTAAAACAACTCTTCCAAGAGCTCATAAACTACAGTTTATCTGCATGTATGTAATAATATACTTGGAGTACTTGTTGACTTTTCCATGTATTCACATGTTATGCTGCTAAAGTGATTTATACATATAGAGAGATTATGATTCTTTTGAAAAAATTGTTTTATTTCTTTTGTGGGTCTTTTAAAGTTTGGTACTCACGTCAAGGTCAGATGGAGAGTTATTTATGACTCAATTTACTAACCTATAGAAAGAATAAAGAATATTTGCTGGTATTTTGATTAGGTAGCATTTGGAAATGCTGGTTTTTGAAAGCAGGTTCCTAGACGTTAGTAATACGTTAATGACAGAGAACCTAGCATATGGGTTAGTTGATAAGACTCAGGGAGGTGATGGGTGTTAGTCTTTAAAATGGGATTGCAATTAGGAAGACAAAAATGAAAGATTCTTGTTAGTAAATTACTTAAGAAGAGAAGTCAATGACATTTTGGCTTGGAAGCAAGTTGTGACAAGCTTATACCTAGCAAATAAGCTTGGTAAATTCAAAATAAATTCACTTAGTTAATAATAATAATAATCAGATTTATGATATTGAAAAACATTCTAAAACCAATCACAGCATCAAGAGTCTAACAATTTTAACTTATATATACCAGCAAACAATGTCTCCAAATATAAGAAGCAAACACTAATAGAATTGAAGAGAGAAATAGAACATTCTACAATAATAGAGACTTAAATAAACCACTTTCAATAGAGTACTGACTTTTTAGAAACAAAAAGAATTATAGAAGAATAGTAGAAACAATTATACAGAACACAAACTAGATAGCTTAGATGAAAGTAACAAATCAGAATCACTAAAATTACCTAAACAGAGTCAAGAGAAAATAGAAAATCTCAACAAATCATATTCCAAAACCTCTCAAGAAAGAAACCAGATGGATTCACTGACGAATTCTACCAAATAAAAATATTATTAAAATAAAAATTAACAACAATTATTTTAAAACTCTTCTGAAAAATAGTGAGGAGGAAACACTCCCTAACTAATTCTGAGATCAGTATTACCTTATACCAGAGCTAGATAAAATCATCAAAGAAATATACACTGATATCCATTGTGCATAGAGTTGCAAAATTTCTTAATAAAATATGAGCAAAACAAATGCAACATTATGTTAATAAGATTATACACCAGGGACATGTGTGGAATTTATCATAGAAATGCAAAATTTTCATCAATGTAATACACCACATCACAGAAATAACTTAAAAAAATGAACAAAAAATAAACAAAAAATCCCACATTATCACCACAATTAACAAATATTTGAAAAAAATTCAACAGCCTTTCATGATGGAAATGCCAGAAAACTAGGAACAGGAGGGAACTCATCAAATTAAAGGCCAATAATTAATAATCTACAGCCTACATCCTGGAAAATTAAAAGCTTTCCTCTAAAATAAAAAGGAAGACAAGGAGCCCATTCTCAGCACCGCCATTTGACATCAGACTGCATTTTCTAGCCAGAACAATGAGACAAGGAAAGGAAATAAAAAGCATACAATTAGGAAAGGAAGAAGGAAACTATCTCTACTCACAGATACATGATTCTACATATAGAACTCCCAATTAACTTACAAAAAAGCTACTAGGGCTAATAAATTCAACCAAGATGCAAGATTCAAGGTTAATACCCCAAAATAAAACATTTACTTGAAAAAATAGCAGCAATAAAGAAGTTACAAGGGAAATTAAGGTAGCTATTCCAATTGCACTAGTACCTGAAAAAATAAATTATCTAGAAATAAATTTATCCAAGGAGGTGAAAGACTTCTTCACTGGAAAAGAGAAAACAGTGTTGAAAGTAATTATGAAGACATAAGAAAATGGAAAGACATCTGTGTTAATGGATTAAGACTTAGTATTGTTACCATGTCAATATTACACAATATGATTTACAGGTTCAATGTAATCACTATCAAAATTCCAACTGCTGTTTTGCTGAAATGGAAAAGCCATTCCTCAAATTCAGATGGAATTGAAAGGAGTACAGACTAGCCAAACCACCTTGAAAAGCAAGAACAAAGTTGAAGAGCTCACACTTCCTGGTTTCAAACTTACAAAGCTACAGTAAACAAAACATTGTGATACTTGCATAAAGATAGACATATAGACCAATGAAATAGAAATAAACCCATATAGTCAACTGTTTTTGACAGCAAGTCTATTCAATGGGGAAATAATTGTTTTTAACAAATGGTGGTGAGTCAACTGGGATATCACATCTAAAAAAATAAATAAATAAAGTTGATGCTGGGAGCAGCTCTCAAAACTTTCACACACAAAAAGAAAGAAAAGAAAAACAAAAGAATTAGGCAAGTGGAGAGCCAGGACTCAAGCCCAGGCAATCTGACATCAGAAATATCTACCTCTCAGTGCCCACTTATACTTTAAGTTTACTGAGTAAGAAGAATAGACACAACATTTGCCCATTCACTTTTATTTAGCCCCAACCCAATGCTATGAAAGCACAGAAATGACAGAAGGTAAAATAAGATGAACTCTCTAATAATCCAATGTTCTAAGATTACTAAGTAATTAAGCACATGATTTATCTGCTACATAGCTAATAAAACTAACATGAAGACCAATATTTAATGGTGAAAGTTAACGCGCCTCCCACACCAGACTTCAGAAAAGGCTTCTCAGGATGCCAGTGATGTGCTCAGACCCTGTGTGCCCCTCCAAAGACATACTAGTACATGTTTCTATGCATGAAGTCTTCTTGCCAGTCTTCACAACAGTAGCAGCCTCAATTTTCTGAATTGTGTCACTGCTGGGAAAGGAAGACATAGGCCAGCAATGACATATAGAGATATTCTGCGCCCGCAAGTAAATAATGGTTATGCATGTAAGAGCTATAGTCTATTCACAATAGAATTGTAGAGAAGCATAGTTATTTTTTTATTTGAAACTGCATTCTCCCATAATAAAAGAAAATAAAAGAATAAATTTGGAGGAGAACCAAGATGGCGGCATAGGTTGGCGCCGGAGTTTGCTGCTTTGAACAACTACTTTGGAGGTGAGGCCAAAAAACGGAAGGGACGTCACCCAGAACCACAGGAACGCTGGCTGAGTGGAAGTCCTACAACTAGGAGGAAGGAGAGGCACACGCGGACACTCAGAGGAGGTGCAGTGCTGGGGTCAGGTTCTGGGGTGCGGAGTGCGCGGAGCGGGCTGGCGGCGGAGGGCGCGGTTGTTGTTTTCAATCGGGAGGGAGTCGCAGACTCTGAGCACCAGATCCGGGCGAGTCTTTGGGGAGCCAGACTCAAACGGGAGAAGCGGGACTGTCTGGCTTCGGTCAGAGCGAGTGCAGCTTTCTCTCCCAGCTTTGCAGCGGGTGCTGGGACTCAGAGAGGCAGAGCCCCTGGGGACAGGACTGAGAGCCGCCATAACTGCTCTCTCCGGCCCACCCTGTTGATCCTGTGCGACCCGCCCCGCCCAAGCCCTGCACAGAGGCATTTGCCGGATAGCCTCAGGCAAAGGCTAGATTAGCACCTCCCTAGAGGACAGAAGTTCTCTCACTGCTGACACAGCTGATTCTCATAGCCACTTGGCCTGGAGGTCAAACCCTCCCTGGAATTAGCTACAACAATCAAGATTTAACTATAAGACTGCGAACAAAGACCACTAGGGGCTGCACCAAGGAAGCATAACAAAATGCAGAGACAAAGAAACAGGACAAAATTGTCAAAGGAAGATATAGAGTTCAGAACCACACTTTTAAGGTCTCTCAAGAACTGTTTAGAAGCTGCCAATAAACTTAATGAGATCTACACGAAAACTAATAAGACCCTCGATCTTATATTGGGGAACCAACTAGAAATTAAGCATACACGGACTGAAATAACGAATATTATACAGACGCCCGACAGCAGACCAGAGGAGCGCAAGAATCAAGTCAATGATTTGAAATGCGAGGAAGCAAAAAACATCCAACTGGAAAAGCAAAATGAAAAAAGAATCCAAAAATGCGAGGATAGTGTAAGGAGCCTCTGGGACAGCTTCAAGCGTACCAACATCAGAATTATAGGGGTGCCAGAAGATGAGAGAGAGCAAGATATTGAAAACCTATTTGAAGAAATAAGACAGAAAACTTCCCCCACCTGGTGAAAGAAATGGACTTACAGGTCCAAGAAGCGCGGAGAACCCCAAACAAAAGGAATCCAAAGAGGACCACACCAAGACACATCATAATTAAAATGCCAAGAGCAAAAGATAAAGAAAGAATCTTAAAAGCAGCAAGAGAAAGAAACTCAGTTACCTACAAGGGAATACCCATACGACTGTCAGCTGATTTCTCAACAGAAACTTTGCAGGCCAGAAGGGAGTGGCAAGAAATATTCAAAGTGATGAATACCAAGAATCTACAACCAAGATTACTTTATCCAGCAAAGCTATCATTCAGAATTGAAGGTCAGATAAAGAGCTTCACAGATAAGGAAAAGCTAAAGGAGTTCATCACCACCAAATCAGGATTATATGAAATGCTGAAAGGTATCCTTTAAGAAGAGGAAGAGGAAGAAAAAGGTAAAGATACAAATTATGAACAACAAATATGCATCTATCAACAAGTGAATCTAAGAATAAAGTGAATAAATAATCTGATGAACAGAATGAACTGTTGATTATAATAGAATCTGGGACATAGAAAGGGAATGGACTGAGTATTCTTGGGGGGGAAAGGGGTGTGGGAGATGTGGGAAGAGTCTGGACAAAAACCGTGCACCTATGGATGAGGACAGTGGGTGGGGAGTGAGGGCGGAGGGTGGGGCGGGAACTGGGAGGAGGGGAGATATGGGGGGGAAAAAAGAGGAACAAATGTAATAATCTGAACAATAAAGATTTAATTAAAAAAAAAAAGAACTTGAAAAAAAAAAAAGAATAAATTTGGAGCTTTACCTAAAGTCATATACAAAAATTTACTCAAAATGGATCAACCACTTAATTATAAGAGCTAAAACCATAAAACTTTAAAAATAAAACATAGGGCTAAATCTAGACAACGTGTGGTTGGGTCATAAATCTTATATGTGATGCTAAAAGAAAAAAAAACCAAAATGAAACAATTGTATCTCATAAAAATTAAACATTTTTGTTCATCAAAGTATATCAAGAGAGTGAAAAGGTGAAGATTGCAAAATTGTGGCAGAGTAAGTGGGAGCTAGACTGACATGCTCCCAGGACCAAAGTGAAATTACAACTAAAATATAGAAAAAAACATCTTGAATAATCAACTGAGGACTAGCTGGAGAAAAACCCAATAACTAAACAGAAAGTGGAGACTGCATAGAGATGGTAGGAAGTGTGGAGGTGCAAAAGGTCTGGTCAGGCTCCAGCAGACAGCAGCTGAAGTTCTGGAGGGATATCTAAGCTGTGTGTGTACGTGTGGCGGGGTGGTGGTGGGGGAGTGTTCCCACTGAGAACTCTGGGGTCTAAACTCCAAGCTTTGTCCTCCAGCCCAGAGCATCAGAACTGAGAAAGGTGCTCACACAATATCAGACTGTGAAAAGCAACAGGGGTGTTGTCTACCAGAGAGAGATGGCTGGAAATGCAGGCACCCTCTTTAAAAGACAAATGTATAAAATTTGGTGTGCAGCCAGTCACCTTGGGTTCCAGCAGGAGGGCAGAGTGGACTGGAGCTGTGTGAGCAAAAGCCAGGGTTGGAGGCTCTGTTTCCTTGTGCTGAGTCATTCCCTCACACTGCAGAGGACATCTTTCTCAGGCAGAACTTTACCATCCAGGCAGCTTTGCCTGGAGCAATGTGGGGAAGCAATTGGTCCACTCTATTAGAAAACCCCTTGCCAAATCCTGTGGAGTTTCTGAGGCCCATTAAGAGACAGAAAATAACAATCAGCCTGCAGGTAGAAGCAATTGTCCCACTATTTGGAAAACCTCTTGCCCTCCCTTGTGGTCAATAGCCTGAGGCAAATCAAGACTGAATAACAATCAGACTGCAGGCAGAGTTGGGTCTCTGGAGGATTTGAATCTTTGTCTTTTCCTCATCTAATTTTGGGACGAGGGATAGGAAAAGCAGACCTTAGTGCACATCTTGTTCCTTTCAAAAGGCACTCAACCCCAGCAGAGGAAACCACTAGCTTTGGATAGCTTATAGCTCCAAACAGGATGCAAAGGCCAGTCATATACAGCATCTGACATTGTCCTGAACTAAGATTGGAAATCATAGCAGATCTACCTAATACATAGATACAAACTCAAACAGGTAGCCAAAATGGGGAGACAAAAAAAGAAGCCAAAATTGAAAGGACAAGATAATGCTCCAGAAGAAGGGCTAAATGAAACTGAGATAAGAAATTTGTTAGCTATAGAGTTCAGAATAATGATGACAAGGATGCTCAACAGCGTAAGATATAGTAACTATGAAAAAGACCAGCTGGAAATAAAGAATGACAAAGAACACATTGGAAGGAATACCCCACAGCAGATTAGGGTAAGCTGTGTATTGTATCAGTGAATTAGAAGACATGCTAGAGAAAATCACACAATCAGAACCAAAAAGAAAACAATTAAAAAGCAAGAGGACTACTTAAGGGAGCTGTGGGACAACATGAAGTGTAACAATATTCACATTAGAGGAATTCCAGAGGGGGAAGAAAGTGAGAAAGAGATTTAAAAAAATGTTTGAAGAAGTAATGTCAGAAAATTTTCCTAATCTGATGAAGGAAAAACCACACAACTTCAGGTGGCATGGATAATCCCACACAATAAGAACTCAAACAGGCCCACCCCCAGAAACATCATAATTAAAATTCCAAAAATTAAAAACAAAGACATAATATTAAATGCAGCAAGAGAAAAGCAATTTGTTATCTACAAAAGAGGCCCCATAATGCTGTCAGCTGATCTTTCACCAGAAACTCCACAGGCCAGAAGGGGATGGCATTAAGTACTCAATGTAATGGAAAGCCTGGATCTGAAACCAAGTTTACTATGTCCAGCAAGGCTATCATTCAAAATAGACAGTCAAATAAAGAGCTTCCCAGACAGAAATGCTAGAGAAGTGTATCGACACCATATCAGCATTGCAAAAAAATGCTAAAAGGTCTGCTGTAATGAGAAGAAATATATAGAGAGAAACACAGGCATAAAGAATTCAAATGCCAATAAATGTGTACCTATCAATAATAATCTTAAATGTAAATAGATTAAATGCTCCAGTCCAAGGACATAGGGTAGCTGAATGGATACAAAAACCTGATGCAATTATAGGCTGTCTACAAGAGTCCTACCTCAGAAAAAAACACTCACACAGGATGAGAGTGAAGGGATGGAAAATTTTTTCCATGCAAGTGGAAACAAAAAAAAGCTGGGGTAGCAATACTCATATCTGACAAATTAGACTTCACAATGAATGCCATCACAAGAGACAATAAAGGTAGCTATGTAATACTAAAGGGATAGCTCCAAAAGAGGATATAACACTGGTAAACATATATGAACCCAATATAGGAGCACCTGTATTTATAAAAAAAGTTCTGGAGAACTTTAAGTGAGAGATCAACAGCAATAGAGTCATGGTAGGGGATTTTATCACCACGCTGATTTCAATGGATAGATCTTTGATACAAAAATTAAAAAGGAAACAGTGACTCTAAATTACACACTGGCTCAGATGGATTCAATTGACATGTATAGAACATTTCACTCCAAAGTTGCAGATATACATTCTTCTCAAGTACATATGTATAGTTCTCAAAGATAGACCACAAAAGAAATCTCTACATGTTCAAGAAGATTGAAATCATATCAAGCATCTTCTCATAACACAATGGAATGAAATTAATAATCAACTACAATAAAAACACTCAAAAACCTTCAAACACATGGAGGCTAAATACCATGTTATTAAACAATGAATGGATTACCAATGAGATCAAGAAAGAAATAAAAATCTTCCTGGAAATAAATGACAATGAACATACAGCAACCCCAAATATCTGAGACACAGCAAAAGCATTCCTGAGAGGGAAGTTTATAGCACTACAAGCCTACCTCAAAAAAAAAAAATTAATAATAAACCATTTAACTGTACAACTTAAAGAATTAGAAAGAGGACAAGCCCAGAGTAAGTAGAAGGAAGGAAATAGTAAAGATTACAGCAGAAATAAATGGTATACAGCCAAAAACAAACAAACAAACAAACAAAAAAAAACACAAAAAAACAAAACAACAAAAAAACCCAATGAAATAAAGAGCTGTTTTTTTTTTTTTTTTTGCAAAGATAAACAAGATTGATGATCCATTAGCCAGACTCATCAAGAAACAATAAGAGAGGACCCAAATAAAGTCAGAAACAAAAGTGGTAAAGTAACAACTCACTCCACAGAAATACAAAGGATTATGAGAAAATACTTTGAATAACTATATGTCCACAAGCTGAACAATGTGGATGTAAAATACAATCTCCCAAAACTCAATCAGGAAGAGTCAGAAAATGTGAATAGGCCAATAACAACTAATTAAATTGAAGCAGTAATAAAAAAATCTCCCAGCAAACAAAAGTTCTGGTCCCCACCACATGGCTTCACGGGAGAGTTTTATCAAACATTCAAAGAAGAACAAACACCTATCCTCCTCAAACTATTCCAAAACTCCCAAAGGAAGACACACTTCAAGCTCTTTTTATGAAGCCAGCATTACCCTAATTCCAAAACCAGATAAAGACCCTACAAAGAAAGAGAATTTCAGTCAGTATCCCTGATGAACATAGATGCTAAAATCCTCAACAAAATGTTAGCATGTGGGATCCATCAATATATTAAAAATATCATAAACCTTGACCAAGTGGGGTTTATTTCAGGGATGCAAAACTGGTACAATATTCACATATCAATAAATGTTATAAATCACATAAACTAAATGAAAGATAAAAATCACATGATCATCTCATTAGATGCAGAAAAAGCATTTGACAAAATCCAACACCCATTTGTTTTTAAAATATATTTTTATTGATTTCAGAGAAAGAGAGAGATAGAAGCATCAATGGTGAGAGGATCATTGATCAGCTGCCTCCGGCACACCCCCTATTGGGGATCAAGCACACAACCTGAGCACGTGCCCTTAACTGGAATCAAACCTGGGACCCTTCAGTCTGCAGGCTGACATTCTATCCACTCAGCCAAACTGGCTACGGCCCAATACCCATTTTGATAAAAACTCTCAGCAAACTAGGAAAAATGAATCACACCTCAACATAATTAATGCTTATATGACAAACCTACAGCCAACATCATACTCATTGGGCAAAAACTAAAACAATTTCCCCTAAGAACAGGCAAAAGATGGAGATATGAGCTTTCACCACTCCTGTTCAACATAGTACAGGAAGTGATAGCCACAGTAATCAGACAAGAAGAAGAAATAAAAGGCATCCAAATTTGAAAGAAGGAAGTAAAACTCTCATTATATGCAAATGACATGATATTGTACATAGAAAAGTATAAAGATTCCACCAAACTACTAGATTTAATAAATGAATTTGGCAATGAAGCAGGATACAAAATTAACACCCAGAAATCTAGGGCATTTTTATACACCAATAATGAATTTTCAGAAAGAGAATCTAAAAAATCCTACCTGGCTGGTGCGGTTCAATGGCTATGCATCATCCTATGAGCCAGGAAGTCATGGTTCAATTCCTAGTCAGGGCACATGCCCTGGTTATGGGCTCAATCCCCAGTAAGGGGTGTGCAGGAGGCAGCCGATCAGTGATTCTCTCTCATCATTGATGGTTCTATCTCTCTTTCCTTCTCTGAAATTATATATACAATAACATTAACAATTGCAACAAAAAATTTAAGATAATTAGGAATAAACTTAACCAAGGAGGTACAAGACTTGTACTTAGTAACCTACAGGACTTTGAAAAAAGAGATAGAGGAAAATATAAACAAGTGGAAGAATATAACTGTGTTCATGGGTTGGTAGAATCAACATCAGTAAAATGTCCATACCACCCAAAGCAATCTATAGGTTCAATACAATCCCTATTAAAATACCAATGGCATATTTCACAGATCTAGAAAAAATACTACAAAAATTTATATGGAACAAAAAAGACCCCAAATAGGTGCAGCAATCTTGAGAAAGAAGCACAAAGTTGGAGGGATCACAATACCAGATATCAAGTAATACTGTAAAACCACTGTAATCAAAACAACCTGATACTGACACAAGAAAGGCATCTACAACAATGGAACAGAACAGAGACCCCAGATAATGACCCAAGCCATTATGCTCAATTGATATTTGAAAAAGAATGCAAGAGCATACAATTATTCAAGACAGTCTCTTCAACAAATAGTATTGAGAAAATTGGACAGGTACATGCAAAATATGAAGCTAGACCACCAACTTACAATATACATAATAATAAGCTCAAAATGGATAAAATACTTAAATGTAAATCATGAAACCATGAAAATTCTAGGAGAAACCATGGGCAACAAAATCTCAGATATCTCTCGTAGCAATATTTATGCAGATACATCTTCTAGGGCAGTGGTCGGCAAACTCATTAGTCAACAGAGCCAAATATCAACAGTACAACGATTGAAATTTCTTTTGAGAGCCAAAGTTTTTCAATTTAAACTATATAGGTAGGTAAATTGTTATTAATTTAATTAGGGTACGCCTAAAGCTTCGGAAGAGCCACACTCAAGGGGCCAAAGAGCCACATGTGGCTCGCGAGCCGCAGTTTGCCAACCACGGTCTAGGGCAAAGGAAACTAAGGAGAAAATAAACAAATGGGACTGCATCCAAATAAAAACCTCCTGCACAGCAGAAGAAACCATCAGAAAAAAAATGTAAAAAGAGTCCACTGTATGGTAGAACATATTTGGCAATGATATATCTGATAAAGAGTTAATATCCAAAATATGTAAGGAACTCATACAACTTAACAAAAGGAAGATAAACAATCCCATCAAAAAAAAAAAAAAAGGCCTAGTAGACAATTCCCCAAAGAGGACATACAGATGCCTAAGAGACATATGAAAACATGTTTAAAGTTACTGATCATTTCAGAGATGCATATTAAAATGATAACGAGGTATCATCTCACACCTACCAGAATGGTTACCATCACCAACTCAACAAATGACAAGTGCTGGCAAGTTTGTGGAGAAAAGGGAATCCTTGTGCACTGCTGGTGGGAATACAGACTGGTGCAGCCATTATGGAAAAATATGGAGTTTCCTCAAAAAATAAAAAAACAGAACTGCCATTTGACTCAGTGATCCTACTTTTAGGAATATATCCTAGGAAACCCAAAACACTAATAAGAAATAATGTATGCATTACTATGTTCACAGTAGTGCAATTTACAATAGCTAAGATCTGGAAACAGCCCAGGTGCCCATCAGTAGATGAGTGGATAAAAAAGCGATGGTACATTTACACTTTGGAATACTATACATATGTAAAAAAGAAGGATCTCTTACTCTTTGAGACAACATGGAGGGACCTGGAGAGTATTATGCTAAGTGAAATAAGCCAGTCATAGAAAAACAAGTATCACATGATTTCACTCATATGTGGAATCTGTTAAACAAAATAAACTGATGAACAAAATAAATTCAGAGACACAGAAGCATCAAACATACTGTAGAATCTTAGAGGGCACGCAGGGGTGGGTGTGTGGTGGGAAGAGGTCAATCAAAGAAGTTGTATGCATATATGCATAACCCATGGACACAGACAATAGGATGGTGAAGGCTTGGGCTAGGGGTGGGACCAGGCTAGAATGGGTCCGTGGGGGGTAAAAAGGAGAACGTGTAATACTTTCAATAATAACGATTAAATAAAAATAAAATCCTGTGTAAAAAAATAAAATAAAAAGTTAATAAAAATTAACATATATATATAAAAAAGAAAGTGAAAAGGTAATCTATAGAATGGGTTAATATACTCGCAAATGATATACAAACATTAGGGTCTGGAATTCAAGCAATTTCCTTCAATAGAATTTAATTGTCATGGCCCAATTAAAATCTTGTAATTTAGAAAATAGAAACTAACCTATTTCACAGAGTTAATGTTTAAAATATATAGAATGTGTAGTGGCTAAACAACAAAAGGAGGGGCAATGGACTTGAGTTAACATTTTTCAAAGGAGACATACAACTGGCCAATAAGTACATGAAAAGAAGAGCAATATCACTGTTATTTGATTAAGAAACTGCAAATAATAATGAGATAATTCATACCTACAAGGATGACTATTTAAAATTTAAAAAATTACATGTGTGGACAAAATGGAACCCTTGCACACTTACGCATTGAGTGAATGTAAAATGTAGCTGCAGTAAAAATAATTTAACAGTTCCCTAATGAATTTAACAAAATATTGCTATGTGCTCTAGCAATTCTACCCTTGAGTCTATAGTCAACAATTTGAAAACTGAAACAAATATGTATACCTGTATAAAAATGTTCATTTTAACATTATTCCCTGTGCCTACAAGGTGGAAACAATACAAGTGTCCATCACAGGATGAATGGATAAACAAAATGTGCCACATATATGCAAAGGAATAATATTTAGCTATGAAAAGAAATAAAGGTCTAATACATGCTTCAACATGGATGAATCTTGGAACATTGTGGTAAGTAGGAAAAGCCAGAAATGAAAAGCCAAATACTGTATGATTCCACTCATATGAAATATTGTTCATTGTCCCCTTGTCCCCATAAACATTTCTTCATGCATATACATACACATACGTGAACAAGATTGTTCCAGGGCATTTGTAAAGAAACAGAATTAAGCCAGTTGCCCAAGATCACAAATTAATTATAACATTTCAACTCAAACCTCTTCCTTCTGTTTCAATCATGTATTGCATGTATTTGGGAGTGTGTGTTTGTGTGTGTTCAGATGTTTAAACTGCTGTTTAGGTGGCTACTACCACAGATTCCAAGTGCCATTTAATGACTGGGATTCTGTAACCTACCTCTCTTTGGATGATTGCATATTTAAAATAGCCTAAGTGATATGAAATGGTTAACAGATTAATCTAAATTTCTTAAAAAACACAGACAACAGGGGGGTGAGGGCATGAGTGGGGTGAAGGGAGGTAATGTGGGGATAAGGACACATATGTAATAACTTAATCAATTAAAAAAAGAAAAGAAAAAAGAGGAATTACAAATGTATATAAAATAAAAAAAAAAACAAAGTTCTCTGGCTTTTTTAGTTTTAACTAATTAAAAAAAATTAAACTACATATTACTTTTAATAATGAATAACTACCAGAATTGTCAAGGGGCAAAAATAAAATCTTTGATGTTTTAGAGAACCTTACTTCGCTTGTTAATAACAATGCCACTAATATTTCTAATTGAATTTCCTGCTTAAGCCAAGTGCAATGATTAGTGTGCGTTTTCAAATTTTACAATATATTTATCCTGTAAGTCCATGGAAATGTCGAATGGCCAAATGGCCAAATTCACTGAGCTGAAGTCTGAACTCAGGCCTGCTTGACACCAGGAGCACCTCTTAAATGCTGGGCTTTGATTTTGCTTAAACATGACAGTATTAACATTTATTAGCCATCAAAGATATCTTACTACTATTTCCACTGGAGTTAAATCAGATGTATGTTGGTTATTTTCTCTGGAATTGTGCAAAATTGGAGAAACGGGCACTTAAAATGAAACATAAGGCCTAAAATTATTAAAACATCATTGCCCTAGCTCTCCAGAAAAGCAATGAATAAATTTGTATTAATTACAATATGCCTACCTTAATGCTTTCTGAAGCTCCACTAGGAAAAGAGATCCCTCATCATTTTCTGTCTTACACTGAGGAATACAATGCCTGTAACGCTGTTTAAACAGCTGCACTGCTCTCCCGAGAAGTGGGTGGATTTCAGTCACAGAAGAAATAGTTCCAGAATTATAAAACAATTTGTAATGCCTTAAGGTTTTTGCACTACATAAATGTAAAATAATATTATTAGTTCTTGCAATCATCATTTCACCATTCATACTTGAAGTGATATTTCCACAAATCAGGCAAAGTGCGAATTCTGTCATAGTAAAACATTTATTCGTTAAAGTGATATAGATTATTCAAGATTCTACAGTCTTAAATCATGGATGGCAATGTAACATGGATTGATACAGAACTCGATGCCCAATATAGGCTTATTTCTTTCCTTCTTTTTAAAAAAAATAATTGTGGACCAGAAGAAAAACAATTTGGTTTTAAAAGAGATGAACAGTGATCTGATGGAGCCAGTTGCACCGGCATCAGAAACTTCTGCTTCAGCTCCTGTGGACAATTTCTTCTAGGACATGAGTTCAACAATTAGCCTTTGTAAATGAAACTTTTTTTTGAATTTTATCCAGTAAAAATATCAGTGGCAACATTTTTTTCAGGAGAGAGAAGTGGTGCTCTTCAGATTAACTCCAGCCTCTGAAATGAAAGGAAAAAATATAAAAGAAAAGAAACAAATAACTGATGATCATCGTGCTAGAAATCCAGAACTTACTGAACTGTCAGAACTCAGGCAGGAGTGCCTTGCTGTAATGCAAGACACTCCTCTGAAAACAGCCTAGACATGCACATTAGCACTTAAGATATTGCTTGGTCATTCAAATTGGTGGATATATAAAATAATTTGATTTAAAAAAAATCTAAATGTTTTTAGCCTAAATCACTATGCAAGTCAAAGCCAAATTGTGAAATGGAATTTTCCTTTGCTTTGATTTTTCACATGTACATTCTCAAGATAAAAATACATAATGATTTTATTCATTAATGTGTAGTATCTAAGTTATAATAAATATTTATACTGGTTTTTAAAACATGAACGTATTGCATAAAATTTGTTCATTACATCTAAAACCTAAGTGATCTCTACCTTTTAAATATATTCTGCTGGGAGTTTAGTATAATATTTAAATTTTATAAAATTTAATTATAAATTTAATGATGGTAAAGACAATTATACATATTCAATAATTAGTTCCTCACCAACAGGACAAATACAATAAATGTGCAAACTGACACTAATTCACCAGCAAAGTTAGTAGTTAATGTGATTTTAAAACAAATAATATAAAAACCATTATTAAAATATCTAAATATATTAATGTGTCACATATAATATATACTTCTATAATAAATTTATAATAATAATATACTATAAATATGTTTTTTTCTATGTTCTGAGCACTTAGTACTTAATACTACATTTAAGATTTGTCCAGAAAGTCTATGCTTGATCAAAATGGAAAGTAATTTTTGAGAACTATACAATTTCATACATATAAAATAAAATTAATTTTTCTTTCCCATTCAAAAACAACCACATATTTAGGGGTTATAAATATATGGCACAAATAAATCATGAAATATAGTTTCTTAGTTATCTACTAAATATTCTATATCAGAATGCTGATGTAGAATCTACTTGGATAACTTGGTGATAAAATTATTAAAGTATATTATGATTATTTAGATTATTTGATAAAAGTAGGCAAGGTACTGAAATATATTGAAGAAAATATATTTCAACCACTTGGTAATCTAAGTAAGTGTAATTAATGTTGGAACAAACTAAGTTTTAAAATTATTGATCAAAGAATTTATACAATGTTGGAGGACTATTAATAGATAAGAGATGTATATCCTCTTTGTAATAAATAATTGCCATGGAAATAACTGAAATATAAGTATCAGTTATCATACTTTACCTGGAAGATTATTTTTAAAAATGCAAAATAACTAAATTACAATGGGATATATCTATATTTCTCTCTGTTGGGTTTATAGCATAGCTTATTTTGATGAAATTGGATCTCAACAGGATTTTTTTGGTATACCTAATATGTTCCTTTTAATAGAAAAAATATATAATTCCATTATGCCAAAGTTAAAGTTTCAGAAAGTAGCTACATATAGAAGAAGAATATAGTGGCTAGCATAACTAGTTTGACTTTGTAAATAGTAAAAGTTTATTTTAATACCAAAAATTACAGAATAGCAAAGTTTATTTTAATATCAAAAATTACAAGAGCATGAGAAAGAGATAAACAAAATAAATTGTAATAATTATGTCAAACTTTTATAAGAAGTAAAAATGATGGATGAGGGGTAGATTCAGGGTGTTTCAGTAATGGCCCTCACATCACAGTTAAAGGGTATCATGTACAACATGGTGGATAGTCTTATTAATAGTACAAAGAAAAGAGCAAATTAAAGCTACCTCAACATTAAGAGTTGGAAAAATGTCCTGATGTTGAATGGATTGTGAGAAAATGCTGTTGCTGCCCTTACTCAAACATAATTAAGAGCTATGAAAGATTTTTATCTTATATAGTTCTAATATCTATAAAAGAATGAAATGGTTTCTAAAGGTCAGGACTGACACAAGGGTTTACTTTTTTTCTGATTTTTCTGTAATGTTCAAATAAATATGTCAAAAGTGTGCTTTAATTATTATAAAAATAGATGTTTTCTATATAAGGGCCTATATAATATTGTTATTTTGAAAAATTAACTTGAAAAATTAACTTGAATGTTGGTCATTTTTCCTTGAGGGGGGAAAATAAAACCATTGGAGAGATATCTGGCTCATATACACACATTTGCTGTGCTGTATAGCTCTGATTTCCTTTGTTTTCCTGTGTTTTCACATAGTTATTTAGATATTGCTGTTTATTTATAATCAAAATTACTTTTTATTCATTTATATATTACTAGAGGCCCAGTGCACAAAATTCATGCACTGTACCTTCTTCCCTCTTTGTACCTTCCTATTAGAGCTTGATGTTCTATTAGGGACTGTGGTGTAATCAATTTAAAATTGTTGCCTTGGAAACATTTTTATATATTAAAAAAAGAACATGGGTTTATTGCTTACTTTTATTTTCTATTTACAAAAAGAGTAGACCAGCTGTGAGCACAGCTGGAATCTCTGCCAGCTCTCCTTCTCCCTTCAGTCACACGCAGAAAGTCCTGCTGACATGTGAAAGGCCAGGAGATGACTCAGAGCACACAGGCCACGGTCTCCTCAGAGGGGCATCACCGTATGGTTGTGCTGACAGTTGTAGGGACTGCAGGCCCGCTACAGCAGAAACCACTGACCAAGTAGCAAGATTAATTATTCTGAGGTCATATGGTGACTTAAATCTGATAATAGAATGTAGCAAGGAGTTGCGTAACAAGTGAATGATGTATTGCCACTAAATGTTGTTAAAACAATTCTTTGTGCGTGATTTTTTTTCTAATGCTTGTAGACAGCAAAAAGAATTAGACAACATGGAAAGAAAATTTTCATGACATGATGACATAGTCATTCATTTCATAAAATAAACTAAAAAGAGTCTTAACAAAATATTTTTTAAAAGGTGACATATTTCACATATACTAGTAGACATTCATTATGTAAACTTAATACAAAACACACATACCTACCAGTACACATGCATTTACTGCATGTGCAAATAAAGAATCACTGAAATATTATTAGTGTCTGTGTCTAGGTGTTGGACTATGATGGATTTATATTTACTTCTTAATGATACTTTTTGAAGTTTCTATAATTAATACTCGTTACTTTAGGACAAAAATGTCATTATTATAAATCTTACTTATCATATTGGCAAACCCTGTGCTATCTCTGGTAGTACACAGACTTTAAATTCTTTAAATTTGACTTATAAGAATGTAGTAAATACATAAATAAACCCAATAATATGAATGTCTGGGATTCAGACTGATTTCCTGCTTCCAAATCTTGATAGAACATTTAGCATCATTCTGGACCGTGCTTCTGATGGATTAACCATTTAGCTCCTTACACCTTTCAAACGATATCTTAACTTTCAGGACAGCTAGATGTCCAAAGTTACATGATAAATGAACTTTTTAATAAAATCAAACCAAAAAAGGAAGGGAAGAAGCCAGGGGAAAGAGGGAGACAGAGAAGAGAGGGGTTAAGATTGAGAAGGGGAAGAGGGGTGGTGGTACCACAGTGCACCTTCAGGCGGGTCAGTTCAGTACACAAAACAGAACATAAAATACGTGGCAGATGCTGTGCTATTGATTGTTTCTAGTGAGCCATCTGCTTTTTTTTTTTTCTCCCAACACAGGAATGGAATCCTAAATTCAGTAAAGAAAAACATTTTGTTTGATTTGGAGATGTAATGTTTTAGGAGTAACCTTCAATGATTGTCCAAGTTATTGCAAAATGTAAAAAAGAAAACCAAGATCTTATTTTTATTACCAAGAAATAAATCAATGGCCTCTTTTAGAACTTGTAAAAGCAGGAGATTTTTCCTGTGCCAAACTTTAAGCAAATGGCTGATGATTCCAGCTGTTTGAACAGATTGCTAAAGTGCTATTCTGCTCTGGAAACACACTTTCTAATCCAATTAAAATGCAGGAATCAAATCCTCATTTGAAACCTAAAAAAATAAAAGCACACCAAGAAGAGTAATTTGTTGCTGACAAAAGGATTCCATGAATATTTCATGGGTTGTCTTTTTCTCCATTTTAGAGCAGCTTCACTCATTTTAGATAAGAGAGAAGCACTCCTGCTCCTCCATTTAATGAACTGTAAAGTATCATCAACTCCTCTTCGGATGTGGATGTCAAGGAGAGGGGTGAACAGATTCTTATTAAGCCACTGTCTTCCCACTGGGAAATATTTTTAAATGCTCATTATATCATGCATGACTCCAGCACTGACTCAGTCATATCAGTGTTCCCTCTATTCTTACAGCATGAGTCAGAAATGTTCACTTAGCCAGAAATATGTAAATTTAGGAATTGGAAATGCACTTAACTGAACTGAACTTCATTCTTTACTGTTGACCTTAGGTTGTAATTGAAATTTCAATAAGGTACATAAGCTGGCAAAACAAAACTTTAAAGTTCATTTATAAAAGAATATACCCATTTAAAGAGCTGATGTGTGTGACAGATAAGAATCTCACCTGTGTTTCCTGGACAATCTGGTCAACATTAGACAGCAAAGCATCTGGGAATAAAATTTCCAATATCAGGAACAATTCATTTTTGAGAAACAGACACTAAAACACTTTTCACTGAAATCTTGATAAGATTCCTCTTAACAAAGATTTATCCACACTTTTTTTTTTTTAACTTACCAGTTCTTGGATTAATTGCAATGGACTTTTATAATTTTCTATGGCTACTTCTTGATACATAATACTATAAAGGTAGAATTTTTAAGAATATTACTCTAGTTCCTAAAATGAGTCATTATCAATATGGAATACACTTTTCCTGCAAGAACTTCAATAAGAGAATAAGGCTTCTATTCATTTTCCCTGCTGAAAGTTAACATATCAACTACAGAGTGCATTTAATTAATATGAAAGATATGTCAAGGAAAAACAAAATTCAAAGGAGAAAATATAATTTCACAATATTCACCACACAGAGTTTAAAATAATCATTTGCAATATAAGCCATTATTCATTAACCCCACAAATAGCATGTTTTACCGTGTACCCATTTATCCTTATATGAAACAGTAATGTTCTAAATACAAACATCCTCAAATGTCCGTATGTATATAATAATTGGCTATAAATGTTTAATACCATTAAGTAGCCATGTATAGCACACATTTTATTTCTTTGCAAAAATATCATTTAAAGCAATTACTTCTACTGGTCATTAAGAAGGGACACATGATAAAGAAAATTTAGGTATCTCAGGAAAGTCATTCTCAGGGTTCAAAGGTCAGTGTGATGAGAATAGTACGAAATACTTTCTCACAAAACTCCAGCGCAAACATCCATATAAATTTACAATGACCTCTGGAGATTAACTTTTACATCTCTAGATTATTGAAAGCAATATTAAGACATATCCACATTACACAGAAGAAAATGATTAGGAAATTGCGTTATGGCAGAGCCAACATAGTATCTTATATAAAAAAAAACTAATATGCAAATCAGCCGAAAGGCTGAATGACAGGTCACTATGATGCGCACTGACCACCAGGAGGCAGACGCTCAACACAGGAGCTTCCCCCTAGTGGTCAGTGCACTCCCACAGGAACAATATCAGGAACAATATCAGGAACAATTCATTTTTGAGAAACAGACCCTAAAACACTTTTCACTGAAATCTTGATAAGATTGCTCTTAACAAAGATTTATCCACACTTTTTTTTTTTTTTAACTTACCAGTTCTTGGATTAATTGCAATGGACTTTATAATTCTCTATGGCTACTTCTTGATACATAATACTATAAAGGTAGAATTTTTTTTTTTAAATATATTTTATTGATTTTTTACAGAGAGAAAGGGAGAGAGATAGAGAGTTAGAAACATCGATGAGAGAGAAACATCGATCAGCTGCCTCCTGTACATCTCCTACTGGGGATGTGCCCGCAACCCAGGTACATGCCCTTGACCGGAATCGAACCTGGGACCTTTCAGTCCGCAGGCCGACGCTCTATCCACTGAGCCAAACCGGTTTCAGCAAGGTAGAATTTTTAACAATATTACTCTAGTTCCTAAAATGAGTCATTATCAATATGGAATACACTTTTCCTGCAAGAACTTCAATAAGAGAATAAGGCCAGAAGCTAGGCTCATGGCTGGTGAGTGCAGCAACAGTGGTGGGAGCCTCTTCCGCCTCTGCAGCAGCACTAAGGAGCAGTGAGCTGAGCAGTAAGGAGCAGTGACGAGGCAGGCAGTAAGGAGAAAGGGGTCCCAGACTGCAAGAGGGATGTCTGCCTGCTTGCTTAGGACATCCCCTGAGGGCTCTTGGACTGCAAGAGGGCACAGGCTGGGCTGAGAGACTCTTCACCCAGTGCATGAATTTAGTGCACTGGGCCTCTAGTTTGTAATATTTGATAAAATTGTGAAGTTTTAACATTACCTTATCTAGGTAATTTCCTACTTAAATATGCACCCAGTAACAAACTGCTACTTCCTACATCCCACTTCATATAGTACCACATTTTTAGGATAACTCAATTGCAATAATATGTTTATCATTCTTTCTACAGTGAGTGATCCCCTGTACTGATACAAGAAGGATAGTTTCTATTGCAAAACAACAACAACAAGCCAAGCACGCACACACCAAAAACGACCTAAAAGAAAAAAACAAAAGACAAAACAGATTTTATTTATAATCCCAGCATTATTAATCTAGGATGAGAGGGAAGTGATTGAGTAATCTGAGAGACTTTTCTGCTTCCAAATCTTGATAGAACATTTATTTAGGTGTAAAAATCCAGGCATTAAATTTGGTTTATTTTCTCTTTTATCCAATGAAATTTTAAAAATGAGACATTTCTTATCCATAACTGTAACTCAACTAACATTTAACTCACAAACATAATAAGATAAATTATTATTGTCATTATTATTATTATTATCATCATTAACTGAGGAAGAGAAGAAAACTATGCCTTTCTCATCTAATCCACCTCTATGTGAAGTCCTTTCCCCCAAACACTTCACACATAGGCACCACCACATCCAGTTAACGTAGAAATACTACTGGACTCTCCCTGAGACCGAAGAAAAGGCTTTGCAAGGAAAAAGGAGTAGATAGTCTTCATTCTGTCTGATCTAATGGAACATTGCCTTTTTAGCATTATAGAATGCAATTTGAATTCGATCACACTGAGAAGAGAATGGGCTCATACCTGCAGTCTTTGTTGAAAAACGTTCCATTTACCTTAGCAATTGTATGTACAATAAGCTGTTTTATGTTTCTGGAATTTTGTTAGCTAGTGGTATTTTTTTAAAAAAATATATTTTATTGATTTTTTACAGAGAGGAAGGGAGAGAGATAGTTAGAAACATCGATGAGAGAGAAACATCGATCAGCTGCCTCCTGCACATCTCCTACTGGGGATGTGCCCGCAACCCAGGTACATGCCCTTGACCGGAATCGAACCTGGGACCTTTCAGTCCGCAGGCCGACCCTCTATCCACTGAGCCAAACCGGTTCCGGCTAGCTAGTGGTATTTTAATGATTGTTTTTAAGTTTATTATTGTGAATAAACAGGGGTGAAACACTAAAATTTAGGAAATGAAAGTCAATTGATGTCAATGTTCTGATAATAGTTCTATTATTTTTTTTTAGCTTTATAAATGAAACAGTTTTCCTTCATTATTAATACAAGCAAATAAACTAAATTAAAATCTAGTTTGCAAGTAAGAATTTTATGAGTGCTTAAAAATACAGTAGAAAATACTTGACAAAAAAAGATAAATGGAATATGTTTACCTTAAACAAATTCCTTAAATTCTTGTGGAGAAAATATGTATTATTCTGTAGTGGTCTTGTTATGTTTTTAGATGGTGTACAATAGTCCTACAACTTATATTCTAAAATTTTTTAGTAAAAGATATATGTATAAAGCAGCTGTAATCAACTGCCTGAAAACATAAAATAGGTTATTGTGACCTCAAGTTTACTAACTACATTTAATGAAAAACAAAACAAAAACAGAACAGAAAATAAACTGGCCACAATGAGGGTGTTAACAGTATCTAATTTAAATTATTGCATTTATTGTACTTCTGTATTAATCTATTTTAGATTTAAAATAAATAATATTGTCCAAAACAAATTTTGTTGTTTTTTTTAGAATTTTGAGGCAACTTTTTAAAAATAATATATTTTATTGATTTTTTTACAGAGAGGGATGGAGAGGGATAGAAGAGTTAGAAACATCGATGAGAGAGAAACATCGATCAGCTGCCTTCTGCACATCCCCTATTGGGAATGCACCCACAACCAAGGTACATGCCCTTGACTGGAATCGAACCTGGACCCTTCAGTCTGCAGACCGCCGCTCTATCCACTGAGCCAAATCGGTTAGGGCTTGAGGCAACTGTTAATGCTTCATTATCCCTTTATGACACTCAGATATTATATTTGCTTTTTAAAAAGGTCTACTTTCTACTTTAATAGGATTTTGACATTTTCAAATTGGAAACAATTATTCAAAATAAACAAAAAACAGCAAAGGAATACATATAATTTAAAATTCTTGAAGTAAATCACTGTAAATGTATTACTGTTAATATATTTTACTATTGAACAAGCTGAAATCATAGCATAAAATGGCTAAAAATAAAAAAATTATGAACAAGGAACCAAAAACCATATATATAACCTATACATAATCAACACCACCAAATAGCAAACCATATGTTTTGGGTCAAATACATACATACATACAAACAAACATACATGGCTGGTTAAATAAGGAATGCAAGAAATGACAAAGGAAAGCAACAAGAAAGAGACAAAGAACTTCCTGCTGATAGTAATATAATATAATATCTGAACCACAAATCTCTCCACTGTGCTCATTAACAAAAGATGTTATTACTGTAACTCCCTTACTTATCTATCCACTCATTCATGCACCAGAGTCATTACTGTGTTTCAGATTTTATACCAGGTGCCTTTAATCAATCTCAGCATTCCCATAGATTTATTTTTTAGTTACTTTGCACTGAAGCTACCATGAGCAAATGTTTTCCTTATACTTAAAAACAAACAGACAAAAAAAATTTGATCTTCTTGATAGGCCAATCTTTTGTTAATCTCTCAAAATACAAACATTTGGAAAGAAGGGAACACAGGACTTTTTATCACTTCTAAGAACAAGTGGTCAAGCCTTTGGTTAATACACCCTGAAAAGTCTTGAAAAAGTAATAGAAATTTAAATAAATTCAATAGCATTAATAAAACAATGAATTTCACCTGGCTAGATATTAAAGATTTCCAAATGTTTATGAGAAATAAAAATATTTAATTAAAGTTTCATTAGAAACATAAGCAGGAAATAGATTTAAAAACACACACACAGACAACTGGAAAATACAAAATACATGAATCAGTAGCTTGGAGTAAATATGCTAAGCTTCTGCCTATGTTGCCTATGATTTCAGAGCCAACTTGTTCACAATCTTAATAATGCCAGAAATTCCTTCTTTGGGGGTTCATTTATTTAAGTCTCAAAAGCTTTTCTATATTCATGATTTTTAAATATTATGTAGGTAAAAACTGGAAAGGAATAAAATAATATACTTTTCTCAACCAGCACCGCCTAAGAATTAAGTAACTCATGGTACATGAAAATGTTTAGTTGGGATTAGAGCATTATTACAGAAAGACAAATATCATATGATCTAATTTATATGTGTAATCTACAAAATAAAACAAAATGAAACCCAAGCTCATTGATACAGAGAATGGATTTGGTGGTTGTCGGAGAGGGGGGAGGGGGTGTTGAGAGGGGAGGGAGGGCAAAATGGATGAAGGAAGTCAAGAGGTACCAACTTCCAGCTATACTAGTAAACTAAATAAGTCGTGGGGATGTAATGCACAGCATGGTGAATATGGTTAATAACACTGTGTGTATATTTGAAAGCTGCTAAGATAGTGTGTTTTAGATGTACTCATCACAAGAAAAAAAGAATTCTGTAGTAACTCTGTGTGGTGATGGATGTTAGATTGTTGTGATGATAATTTCACAATATATACAGATATGGAATCATTATGTTAATACCTGAAACTAATATAATGTTGTATGTCAATTATACCACAATTTAAAAAAGAAAAGCGTGTGTATCAACATCAGTTAAAAATAAATAAAAGTACTTAGTTGGTATTAGAGCATTATGACAAAAATAGTGCTGAAAATACACATAGTGTTTTTGATTTTATAAACTACTACAACACGTGATTTTTTTTATTCTTCATAAGAGCTATGTAGCTGACACATGCGTGCTGATTTGATTTTAGAAATTGTGAAAGGCAAACGTCAGAAGCAGGGCAGAGAAGGCACTTAGGAAACATCCAAGCCAATAAAAGCCCATTAGACAATTATGTTCAAGACTGGCCTGGAAAGTAATCTCTAACTGCTTTCATCTTGCCCTCTTTTGAATGTCATCACAATGAGTCGTGTGTGATAAGAAGCACTTCTGTAAAGTTAAAATTAACTGAAATTTTTATATATGCCTCTAACAGAAGGAAATTAAACTAATGATTGACATTCCTCAGCTGTGCTTTAAATAGTATTTCAAGTGACATGAGTTAATAAAGGCTTATTATATTATGATTAATTTTTTTTCTGCAAGGTTCCCACATGAACCTTATTTTCAAAACAAAACCAAAAATGAAAAACCCTTAATGTTAACCCTCATTTACCAATTTATATATATAAAAGCCTAAGTAAACAGTTACCAGCCAACTGTTCAACCGTCAGACCAGTAGCTATGACACAGTGAACAACAGGGGAAAGACGCTCAACACAGGAGCTGCCGAGCTGCGGTGACTTGGCAGCTGCAGTTCTCAGGTGACACACCCAGAACCAGAGAGAAAGGAACCCGATTCCGGGGTGTGTCACCTGAGAACCGCCCTCTTACAATCCAGGACCCCTCAGGGAATGTTGGAGAGCCAGTTTTGGCCTGTTCCCCAAAGGCTAGGCCGAGGGATCCCACCTGTGCATGAATTCATGCACTGGGCCTCTAGTCTTTAATAAGAGACCATCATCTTAGTGTATAATGTTGTAAGGTTTTCAACAAGTTGATAGAAACATTTATCTGTAGACCTTGATTTCAATGAATATAGAAAACATCACATTAACAAGAAGCATTATTATTGCCTGACTAAATTCTTTTTTTTTAAGCAGTAAGATTTCTAATTACATTTCATCTCAGGTTTTTGTTAAAATAATAAGTGAATTTACTCTAAAAGTTAAACATTCAATTCAGAATCACAGTGCAGGAAGGAAAAATGAAACCACTATCTGGTTAATGAGCGATGACTTTATATTGTTTATAAATGTAATAAGAAATTCATTTAAAGTTTTTTAAATTACCTGGTAATAAAAATAAACATCCCTCTGATAAAGGCAGTCTTGTATTTTTGTCTCCCTTTTTAACTTACATCAAGAAAAATATAAAACTCATTCATTTAGCAAATGTGTATTAAATGTAATGAAAACACTTTCATATTCCTAGGTAGATGCATATAAAATTGTGGCATATAATTTAAAATTGAACTGTATATTTTTATAAATGGAAAATCAATTGCATTTTTTTTCTGCTTCCCACTGAAAAAGTATGTCCTGGATGAAAAATATCACGGAACCATTAAGGCATCAGAACCAAAAATGTTTTTCAGAAGGGTACTTATTTTAACACTTGTCTGGATATGCTTATTTAATATTTTATTTTAAATAACATAACAACACAAAGTTGTTCTCTACAATATTTGTCTAAAAACAAACACTATTGTTATTGAGAGAAATAGACAATATATTCACTGGAAAATACCAATTATTCATAGGTGGTCCTTTTAAGACTGGAGGAGAAATATCATTAGTTATGCAAGACTTTAGTTTTCCTATGACAACTTTCATTTTGTGATTTGCTATTGCAGAACCTGGAAGCCAGTTCTTTTTGGGAAAGGCACTGCTACTATGTCATACTTTTTTCCTATTCATATATATATTTCTGTATCCTAGAAGGTTTATACACCTTGGTTCTATTAGCCATGTGTCAGAGAAACAGGACTGAAATTTCAAATTCCAACTTCCTATGTGAGTTCTCAAAATAAATTTTTCATTAAAAAAACAAACAGGCTACACAGTGCTTTCCAATACACACTCAGGATTTGAAAGAGTTGTTCTTCCACTACACCCATCAGAAATGTTGGGCTGAATTAACATCACATTCATAGACATGCTTCTTTTAGAGAATAGTTCACATGCGTTCGGGGAATTAATACAATAGTATTCCTTTAATTCTCCATTCAGGGAGTCCCTGTGCCTTGCTCTGGACCTCTCAGCGGGCAAAGTGAGAAACTTACTTGGCTTTGAATGTGCTCTTTTAGATGTGGGCCCCTCTGTGACAGAATCAGGAGGTCGACGAGCTAACTGCAATGCAGTTGAGTTGTTCCTGTTAGTGTTTTGGGACTCAACATTTGTGACAGCTTCATTCTGTGGTTCGGTACCTGGCTTTGTGCCTGTCTTTCTTTTCTGCTTTTGGGACACAGAAGTGCTTGAAGTCCAGGTAGGAGGCAAAGCAGAGGTAGTGGTAGAGGAGTCCTGACTTGAACAAACTTCTGAAGATTGTATCACACTGTCACTGGCAACTTTACAACATGGAGCATTCTCTTCATGCCCCACAGCTTGCTTGGACATGGACTGGGGCAGCGTTACACTGCAGCCTTGCATTTGAGCCCCATTCGTTTGCGAGTAGACATTGCTGACCTTGGTGACCTTGTGTTGGCCATTGTTGTTACAAACCTTATACCGGATCATTAGAATGATGATGAAAACCAGCACGGATGCTACAATTATGCCACCAATAATAATAATCATGGTGCCTCCCAGAAATTGGGACTGCATGAAGTGGCACCGCACGTAATCCTGTTCCGTAGTAAACTGGATGCAACCCACGACTCTTGTGGCAGTGAGGGAAGTGATGCCGTCGTCATATATTGCCAAGACACACAGGTCATACATAGTTCCAGCAGCCAGGTTATTGACAAGAAAAGTTTTGCTCGTAGGAGGTATCATTCTGAGGGACAATGGAATTTGTGTTAATATTGAAAAGAAAAACATATATACACACAGAGTCATTATGACTTCAGCTGTTTCATTTCAGCACTCATTAAGATAAGCCCAATAATAACAGACATGAAATATGGGGAAATGATCTAATCTTATCCGGGTTAAAATGGCTAAAAGTTAATGTTGTATTCTGCACCATGTCTTTGAAGAGCTTATCAATGACATTGCTTGGAAAAGCAGAAGTCCAAATAAAAGCCACTGCTGAGAAATAACTTATGACAAATTGCTTTTGAAAGGTGTGACTGTGACATTATCAGGCTGCTAAGCAAATCCATTTAGCACTTACAACACCTCTGTGACTAAAAGCCAATTTGAAGGAAGGGAAAACACTGACAGTCACATTAGAAACCAGAATGGAAATGCATTTTGAAGTGTTTATTTTCCAAATCAGTTAAAAGCTGCTATGGAATGGCACCCAATAAAACTATCTTTAATAACTACGATCATTACCAACATTAAAATATTTTTAGAAATCTCACCCATCTCTTAATCCTTCAACACTTGGTTCCCTGTATGTTTTTATCTGAATATGAGGTTGATGAAAATGTATGAGTGATATCCTATAAACATGAACAGGGCAAGGCTTTTACCAGAGCATAAATCCCTTGACCTCTCCATTATGGGATGATGGAGTTACTTTCAAAACAGTTTCTAAAATTTGATGAGTCTATAGATATCTCTGAATCCATTGCATTACAAAAGTCTTCTGTGGAAGACTTTTCCACTAACTCAGTAGTAACTTACACTCTGACCAAAACTTACATTTAATGTGGGGGAAAAAAGGCTTACAACTATCTTTTCCTAAAAGAGAATTTTGGAAAAACTTGGCAATACCAACATGTTATACAACCTAAGCAATGCTGTCTAACTGTACCAGGAAACTCTTAGGCCAGAGTGTGAATTTGTAATTGAAATCACCCCCATTTAGCGAGTGCTAATAAATAACAGGCATTACTAAGCATTTTATATCCACTATAATTAAATTTTTACAATGACTGTATGAGGCAGGCATTATCACAATTTTACACATGATAAACATTTGGGACCGGATTTCAAGGCATTTCCTTAAATAGAACTTATTTGTCATGGCAGGGTTAAAATCTCGGAATTTAGAAAATAGAAACTAACCTATTTCACAGAGTTAATGTTTAAAACATATAGAATGTGTAGTAGCTACCGGAAGGCAAGGGGATAGAGGTGGATGCTTGTCTTCACTGGGTTGAATAACTCATAGCTCGGGTGAAGAGCTGAGTATAACAAAGACCCAAACTACTTTCCATTAACATACATGAACCATAGTCTGTAACCCATAAATTTATCAATAAGAGAAATATTAGAAACCATTTACTCTAATCTCTTCCTTTTAAAGATGAGGAAATGAAAACTCAACCGGGGAGAACCTTGCCCAGGATTGATCACATGGCTAGCTGGGCTAGTTTTGTTTTTCCTACCAGCTTATGCTCACTTTAAAAAACTTATCTCATTTCCATACATGAGTGAAAACCAAATTATCTTCAAGAATTCACATAGGTATAAAAGAACTGAGTTGATCTGATTTCACAAAAGATATATTTCAAAGCCATGATTTTGCATCATTTCCCAGGATTAATAAAAATCTATCATGAGTGAAATTATATGGAGGGATAAAAAGGTATATTTCCAACTGAAAATTGGACAAGATGTGACTATAAATCAATGAGGCTGAACTTTAGAAAAACATACCAGAAATTCTTTAGTCAGATGCAAATTCTCTCCATCAATGTCCTTACAGGAGATTAAATATGTATGTTCAGTGATACTCTCACTGCTCAAAATATTTATAAAGTTTCCCTTTGGAACTGTCTTAAGAACCAGTGTATATGAGACAACACACATACATACACATAAGTCAATCACTCAAAATATCAGTCTCATTATTTTATAGTTACATCCTATTTTTGACCAAAAATGGCAATACCCATCTTGATCACCCACCTTATTCATAAGACTTGGCTCCAAATGGCTTTTGCTTGTTTCCAAAATTCAAATTCACCCTCAAAAGACGATGATTTGCCACCACTGAGGATGTTCAAAATAGTATGACGGAGGTTCTACAGATAATTCCAAAGGTGCTTTGAGCAGTGGCAGCATCATTGGGGTAATGGTATAGCCTCCCAACATGACTTCCTTGAAGGAAAGAACACTCATATGGATATGTAAGTTCTGGTATGTTTTTGACTTTTTAAAATAAATCAGTCTTGTTCTCTGATAGTCACATCTCTTAGAGGAGGGGGGAAAAGTCAGCATAATATTAGATATAAATCTGAACTCTCTAAAAATAACACCATTCAAAATAGTTTCCCACATGAATTCATCTTTCACAAGCCTCACATTTTAAGCCTTACACTTAAAAATGAAGTAATATAATTACAATATAGTGTAGCACTGACGTTTAAAAATATCAGCGTGCCATAAGAAGCCCTACACTACGATGCATGACAAGTAAACAAATTTGCTTAATTTTCCTTACCTGTAAACGAGGGTGTCATCGTAAGTACCATTGTACTGGATTTGAAACATACGTATTCCAGGAATATTTCTTTGAAAATTAAATTTAAGTAATGCCGTAGATGATGTTGCTTCTGCCACCACAATTTTATCTTGACTCATCTTGGTATCACCATTGCTAGTGCTTGCATTAGAGCCTGACTTAGTAGAAGTTGAAATATCTGAAGAACCAGGGTCAGGCTCGTGGATGTGGTTTGTACTGTTCAGTAAGTGAGGGAGCTTAATTATGTGAAGATCCACTGTTTGTGTGGCTTCCCCTGCAGGATTGGAAGCAATGCAGGTAAAAGCACCTGTGTCCTTTACAGTTGTTATCATGATGTCAAGTGTTCCATTATCATACACCAGAGATCTTGTTGCATTTGAAATCAGCTTCCCTTCAGGAGAAATCCAGTGAATTGCAGGTTCGGGGTCTCCCCTGGCTTTGCACCTCAGGGTTGCCCTTTGACCCTCCAGGACTCTCATCTCATGTGTATGGCGAGTAATGAGAGGAGGCTCACACAAAAACTCTTCCTCGGGAACTGACCAAAAATAGCGACCAGTTAAAAGTGCTGGAGAAGCGCAGGTCTCTAGGTCGTCTTCTCTGGACAGACGCCTCAACCACAACAATTCACAATTGCAATGCAAAGGGTTTCCACCAAAGCTTAATGCAAAAGTAGACGGGTTTATGATTCCTGAGGTCACGAGTACCTGAGCTCGCTGAAAGAGAGGGTCAGGCGGTAGCTTCTGCAATTTATTTGACGTTACGTCTAGCCGAGTCATCTTGTGCAAGTGGGAGAAAGTCCCCTTAGGAATGTTATCAATCATATTGTGATCCAAACTAAGGGTGTGCAAGCTAACCATCTTCTCAACAGCATCCCAAGGAATTGTTTCTAAATTATTATAGGACAGATCCAGCTCCTCAAGGGCAAAGACATCATCAAATGCTGTAGATGAAATTAAAGTCAGCTGATTGTTGTTCAGTATCAAATGGTGGAGATTGGAAAGCCCACTGAACATATCATTTGTAATTTTAGTCAATCTGTTGCTATTCAAATGCAATGCCCTCAGATTTCGTAAGTCAGCAAAAGCATGCGGTGTAATAAAACTTATTGTATTCCTGGATAGAGTCAGGTCCACCAAGCTGGTCATATTGGCAAAATCTTTCCTCTTAATGTTTGTAACAAAATTGTCTGCCAAGCGCAGTTCCACAGTTCTTCTGTCAATGTTTGGTGGAACAAATAAAAGCCCTTTCTTGGCACAAAGGGTTGCAAGATTAGGAGACAAAATCTGACAGACACAACGCTTTGGACAGATCTGAGCTCTCACTGCTATGCCAATGAAAAACAGATAAAAAAGGAATTTTTCCATTGTAGATCAGATTTAAGAGCCTGTAAGGAAAGACAAAATGTACAGTTAGCATTTAATCATTTCACCAAGTTTGTTTTCCTACTAGAATAATCTTTTTTTAATCCAAATTGAAACAGAAACAATTTATTAATTTATTTATTTAACAAATAAGTATGAAATATCTACTCTGGACCTGAGGATATTATGGACACTAAAATAAAAATATACCATTCACGGCCTCATGGGATTTACAATCAAATGGGGAAAAGAAGTCAATAGATTACTATAATTCTGTAAATTAAGTGTTATTTTTAAAATATGGTCAGGGTACTCCCTGGATGCACACAAAGAGGTATTTAGCCCAAATTGTAGGGTAGGAGTTCTGGAAAACATCCCTTAGACCCCAAAAGATATAAGTTCAAAAGCTTAGACATATTTAAGGATTTGCAAGTATTTCAATTTACTGGCCTGGGTAGAAACAATAAGAGACAATATTTGTTATTGTTAACCTTGTGACATTACTAGTATATTTGAAAATAATTAATTGTTATTAAATTTTATTCATCTTTATGAGTTACATTAAACATAGCACAGTCTTTACATTCTAACAGTCATACAAAATCTTATTCTCAAAAATAGAAATGCTGAAAATTTACCACAAATTCTCTGAGCTTCTATAATATTAGAAAATTTTATTTGCTATAAATATGTATTTTTGAAGATAATTTTTGAAGATAAGTTATCAAAATACTTGGCAGTGAGTCCAAAAAGGTGTCATATTCCATTTTATTTTTCTTAAAATCTTAATTAACTTACATTTACCCAAATTTAATTTAAAAGAACCTGATGCTTTCATTTTCAAGTTTGATCTTAAGTATTTGCTCTTGAAATTAATGCTCAAAACCAAAAACATATTAATACATATAATTAAAAATTCTCTCATAATTTACTAGTACATGTAGTTTTACAAGCCAAGAGGGAAGGTAGATGGAGAAATCACTCAAATTTTTAATTGAAAAAATATGAAATAAGGAGTTATTCTAGAAATAATGCACCTGGTTTTCCAAAATAAAACATATATTGTTATAGGTTCAATTTACTTTATGCCTATTTTATGCCATATTAAATGTGGTTGCAATAAGTAAGGATTGTCATTTTTAACAAATGAAATAGAGTCATGCTCTAGGTTCAAGACAGAATGACTAGTACTAAGGTAGCCTTTCCAAAATAAGCAGCAAAAAAAGTACAAAAATATATTAAACTATAGTTTTCAGACATCAGAAAAGAAGAAGAACAAAACTGTGTTCCTTGAGATAAGTGAATTAAGAAAAAGAAAACCCCATTATTGCTCCTGGAGACACTTTCTAAACCACAGCACAGAAGGGAAAACAAGGCAAAACATCAACGGTCTTAATGAATTGAGGAAACAGAGACTGGAGGGCAGAGAATCTTCAGTGGCTTGAATGTATAAGGCAGAGTAGCAGAAAGGCAAGTGTCTGGAACTCCAGTAATCTCTAAATAGAGACAGGAGAGTAAGTACTAGCCAAAATGAAACATTGATTAAAAAGAAACATAGAAATAAAATTGAACAAAGACTCAGTGGCCTGTGAGAAGTCAAACATACATATAATTGCATTATCAGAAGAAGGCTGTAAGGTCAAAATATATTTGAAGAAATAATGGCAAAATTTGTGATTTAAAAAACCAAAGCAACCCCTAAATCTAAGCTCAAAGTAATAAAGACCACACCAACACACATGACAATTATACTGAAAAAAAGAAAAAAATAATATTAAAAGCAGTCACATAAATAAGACACATCACAAGAAGATAAGGTGAACAAAATAAAAATGATGGCTGACTCCTCACTGACTTCCCTTAGGAAGATGGAAGATGATAAAAAAAAAAAATATTTCTAAAGTGCTTCAAGAAAAAGGAAGGCCTGTCAACTTGGCTGTGGATTTAACCATTCATAAAAGATCAAAGTAAAATAAAGATATTTTGGGAGAAACAAATGGAAAGATTCATCACCAGAAGAATTGAACTATAAAAAATATAAAAGAATTCCATTCAGTCTGAAAAAAAATTATATCAGATGGAATCTTTAATTTTTATAAATGTATGAAAAACAACATAAATGGTATATCTGTGGATAAGTATAAAATATTTTTGTGTTTTTTAATGTATATAAATAGTACTTCTGGCATAAATTTTAAAAGTTACAAAAACCATCATTCTCACCCTAACCACCACATTAGCTGGATAAGCTACAAATCATATGTATTTTTAAAAATAGCATCATAATGCTGAGGATGCAAATAAACTTAAAAGAACTATATTCCAGGAAGCGAATCCTCTATGAAAGGGGAGAGATTCATGGATGTTCTCCCATTTTCCCCACCAACAGAAGGCACATTGGAGGGCCCACCAACATTCTCCTTCAGTAACATGTGATGCTGACTATTCTGGATCATATGAACTTTAGATTCATTTGTCAACATCCATAAAACAATTTTTGAGTTTTAAGAACTTTTTGTATGGTAAGTCCTTTATCAGATATGTCTTTGTAAGTACAGTAATTTCTTCCAGTCTCTGGCTTAGGATTGTTATCTTCTGGAACAACTGTAAATAGACCTAGTCACATGGTGGCGAGGTTTAGAGTAAGGGCAAGTGTATATAGTCCTATGATTAGGTCTCAGTGTTTTAGTGAGCCAATGCCTCTGGACTGTGGTGCATGTACACAATGGAATACCACGCAGTGGGGAAAAAAGAAGGAATTCTTATCACTTGCAACATCATGGATGGGCCTGAAGTATTATGCTAAGTGAATTAAGCCAATCAGAGAAAGATAAGTATCACATGATCTCACTCATATGTGCAATCTAATAAGCAAAATGAAGTGATGAATAAATAGGTCCAAGACATAGAACTATGAACAGACTGATGAATTTCAGAGGGAATGTAGGGTTGGAAGGGTTGGGGGGGTGAGATTAATGGGGGAATTTATACGCATATATGCATAGCCCATGGACACAGACAATAGTGTGGCAAAGGCTTCCGAGGGGCAGGTGCAGGGAAGAAGGAGTCAATTAGAAAACAAACAAACAAACAAAAAACAAAGGGGACATCTGTAATACTTTCCATGGTTAAGATTAAGAAGAAACCACAAAATAAAAACACAAGTGTTCCTGTGTTCCACTCCCCTTCTCCCTAGGTAAGACAGGATGGCTACAGTGAGCTGGAGTCAGCCTTTCCCTCCTGCAAGGCTAGAGCTGGCTGGGATTGAGATTTTTCCTCCCCAGGTCAGTTAGGCTCAGATAATACCACAGCAGTTAAGCACTGCTTTCTCTGAGTGGCCAGATTATTATGAGCATCCCACAGTACTTTGTTGGGCCACCTTTTGCCTTCAATACTGCAGCGATTCTTCTTGGCATTGACTCCACGAGATGTTGAAAGGTGATGTGAGGAATCTGACACCATGCCTGATGAATAGCACTGTCCAGTTTTGTGAGATTTGATGGTTGTGGAACCAGGTGCCTGAAGGCTCTTTTAACTTCGTCCCACAAATGCTCAATTGGATTAAGATCTGGTGATTGTGGGGGCCACCTGAGCAAGGTAAAGTCTCCCTCATGTTCTTGAAACCACTCCTGCACAATATGAGCACCATGGCATGGTGCATTGTCTTGTTGGAAGAAGCCATCTCATGATAGGATGAACCTGATCAGCAATGATACTTAGGTATGTTGTGCTATTCAGATGTTGTTCCACATGAATTAAAGGGCCCAAATCATGCCAGGAAAACATGCCCCAAACCATAGCACTGCCCCCACCAGCTTGAAGGCTTGCACTCATGCATGTGGGGTGCATGCTTTCATGCTGTTTCCGCCAAATTCTCACTCTGCCATCTGCATGATGCAACTGGAAACGTGATTCATCGTGCCACGTGACTTTTTTCCAATGCTCGACTGTCCAATCCTTGTGTTCCTCTGCGAATTGGAGACGTTTTATCTTGGTAACTGCAGACAGCAAAGGTGTTTGAATAGGCCTTCGGCTTCCATATCCCATATGATGCAGTGTATGGCTAATTTGCCTACAAACGTCAGGTGGTCATAACAATCTGGCCACTCACGTTCAAATATATCCCACGTTCAAAGGCTGTTAAATTGCATTGTTTACCCATATCTTCAGAAAAAAACCCACTTCTACTGTTGTGGTAAACAACCTACTTCCCTATTTATATAATGGTCTGGCCCTCTAGCAACTTCAGCGCGAAATTCCAGCTAATTTGCCTACAAACGTCAGGTGGTCATAATAATCTGGCTACTCAGTGTACTTTGTTTCCCCCGAAGACAAGCATTGCTAAGAAGTAGAGAGCTCTAACATAAGGATTTCTTTCCTTTTCCCTGCTGGAAGCAGGAGCAGATATTTCTCAAATATTTGCTGTGGGAATTTGGTGGAGCTCCTGGACGTAAATCTCAAAATATTGTGGGCCCTTCCCTTATTGCTGGGCTCCCCTGAAGTTTTTAACCCCGATGTGTGTGCACTGCGTCTCCAGCAATTCTTCATAACAGCTGAGGTCCCCCTACTTTGCCACGGTTGCTGCAGGGTTTGCTGCTCTGTCTTTGCCCCAGTTAGCTGGGGCTCGCTGCATTTGCCCTCTGCCTTCCCAATGTGGGGCAATGGCTAGCCTGTGTCTTCCCTCTCTTATGGGCCCAAGGAGAGTTTGCTTATTTTTCAATCTGCTCAGTATTTTTTACTGTTGTTATAAGGGAGTGTGCCGGGAGCCGGTCCATGCTTGCTGTTTCAAGGGACCTGGCATATATGGCATACTGTTCTTGAAATGTTTGTTCACCTTCTTGGCACTATGTGTTTTAACCAAGGTCTCCTAGAAAGGTTGTTTCCCCAAGTAGGAATTTTTCCCTGAAGTCAGGGAGGGAATAAAACCCCTTAACTAAGTGCCAGGCGGGTAATTAATCACTTTAACTACAAACAATCATGCTTAAGCTGCATAATCTTTACTCCCTGGAATGGAGATAAGAAACGCCCTAACCTTTGTAATAGAGATTGATAGGATTGAATCAACTGGTATAAATACAGTTGTAAGAAGACAGAAAGAGACAGAATTTAGAACACAGAACTCAGGGGACAGAATTCAGAAGACAGAACCTACACAGAACCTACAGACAGAAGAACTTCGCTGGAGAGAACATGGCAAAAGATCCTGGACTGAACCTGACTACAGAAATTGGCAAGAGAACCTGACTAGAACCTGGTGACAGAACCTGGCTGGAGAACCTAGCGAGGGAACATGGCTACATAACCTGGCTGGAGATCCTAAGCAGAACCTCTCTGGAGATCCAGACCAGAACTTGGCTGGAGATCCTGGCTGGAGATCCTGGCTAGGCTGCTGATCAACTGAACACTGTCTCCGTGTCCTTCCTTCTTCGCCGACTCCGTCTACGCCTTTGGGAACCCCTGGACCTGCTGGGGTTGGACCCCGGCAGGAGTGGCAACATCCAAGCTCCTTAACATGTAGGACTAGAAACCAGAATTTTAACGGATTTTTAAGAACCACATGGAGGCTGGTATGAGAAAATAAATCCTGAAGAACCCCAAACCAAGGCAAGAAAGTGTTTTACCCATATTTCATTCTTATTTCTCTTCATTGAGTCATGGGGATCTTACTTGGAAAGTACAGGTATGGGAAGAAAACATAGACAGATATTCTATATTTGTGAGTAAAAAAGAATCAGAGATGAAAAGGAAAATTAAATTGAATCCTCCAAGCAAACCAGAGTTTCATCTTTGGAAGAATGGATAAGAAGCAGAGGCCTGAAAGAAAAATTTCAGTCACTCAGGACTTTCTGCTATAAAACACTGAAAGAGGGCACAAAGAGCTCAGTTCCTTTCCTCCTATCCAGGTATTTCTGACTTTCAACCACAGAATACCTGGGGTGGCACTGGAGAGGTGACAACATTTTCCTAGAAAATATTACTACCTTCATGTAATGTATAGAAGCTCAGTTCTAGCCAAAACAAAGACATTTAGGGGTGAGCTTAGAGATCAAACCGATGTCATTGGCCACCAAAACAGCTGCCTGCTGTGCTGTCATATAGGGTGAGGTTTCCAATAGTTTAGACATCACATGGTTCATCTGTAAAACAAAGATTTCCAAAACCACTCCCCTGCTAAGATCCCATGTCTGAATAAACAGGAAATCCCTAACCAGGCTCTCCAAACATTTGAAGCTGTGGTGAACTGCATCACAACATTACTATAAGAAATTATAGACTGAGCTTAACCTGCAGCACATAGAGACTCAGCCCTCGCTCTAGTAGACTGAAAGAAGAAACACCCCATCTTTTAAAAAAGTAAATATTTATTTCATTCTCTACTGGGTCTTTAGTATAAAATATGCTGCATAAAGTAAGAAATCACACACACACACACAAAATGAGAAAGCAAGAAAAAGTGGCTAACATTCCAAAAAGGAAATGGTCAATAAAAACAGACCAATAGACATCCCAGATGTTAAAATTGTCACAGCAAATTAAAATAATTACTTAAAAATGCTGAAGTGTCTGATGGAAAAGGTAGACAACTTGCATGATGTGATGGGTAATACTAGCAGAGACTTAGAAACAGTTATAAAAATTGAAATGGTTTTGAAGAAACCATTAGATATACTTAAGAGAATACTGAGCTCAGCAGAAGAAAGTATCAATGAGTGTAGATTGATAGAAAAAAATCTCAACTCCAAAACATGAGGGTAAAACTGAAAGAAGAGCACATAAAGTCTGAGATCTGAAGGAAAATATCAGAATGTTTTACATAATCATAATTGGAATCCCAGAGAAAAAGGAAACAGTGAATGGAGTAAAAGAAATATTATAAAGTAATAATGGTTGAAAAATTTCCAGAACTGATAAAGTTAATGTCTAAAAATGCCAATAAACTCCAAGCAGTATAAACACAAAATAATCATACCTAAACACATAAGAGTCAATTGCTGAAAAAAAAAAAATAGAAAGAGAAAAATTATAAAGGGAGCAGAGCACAAAGATATTACATACAGGAGAATAATTATATGAACTATAATTGAATTATCATAAAAAATGAAGGCCAAAAGAAAAAATATTTTTAAATATAAAGTTAAATAAAACAACCTTTCTCAACCTTGAATTTCATATTTAATGAAAATATCCTTCATAATGAACATAAAACAAAAATGATTACATGTAGAAAAAGCTAAGAGAAATTAATCTCAGATTTTATTTATTTATTTATTTATTTTTTACAGAGAGGAGGGGAGAGGGATAGCGAGCTAGAAACATCGATAAGAGAGAAACATTGATCAGCTGACTCCTGCACGCCCCCTACTGGGGATGTGCCCGCAACCAAGGTACATGCCCTTAACCAGAATGGAACCTGGGACCCTTCAGTCTGCAGGCCGACGCTCTATCTATTGAGCCAAACCGGTTAGGGCTTAGTCTCAGATATTATCTCTAAGATATAATGGAAGAAGTTCGCGGGAAAGAAAAAAGAGAAAAAAATCAACCACTGAGAAAATATAAAATCAAAGAAAAGATGGTAGACTTAATCCCAATGATATCCATAATTACTTTAAAACAATTTCAATAAAAATTTAAAAGTAAAGATTATTAGTCTGCCCAAAATTGCAGAGGGGCCCATTCGTACAGCATTAAAAAACACAATTTAAAAATGAAAATACAGACTATTGAAAGTCAAAGGATATTAAAGATATATCATGAAATAGCATAAAAAGGTTGGCATGGCTAAATTATTATCAAACAGAGTGGAAGAAAGGAACGACTGTACCAGAGATAAACATTGGCATTTCATAAAGAAAAAGATCAGTTCACCAAGAAAATACGAAAACACTAAAAGTGCATGCCCTTAATATTAGAGCTTCAAAATAGACAAAACATGTAAGGACTAAATGGAATAATTCGTTAAAATCCACAATTACAACTGGAGACATAAATTATTTCTCAGTAATCCTATATAATAAAAGCCTAATATGCTAAGTGTCAGGTCAGCTGGTCAACCAATCAAAACATAATATGCTAATGATATGCTAAGGCTGCTCAACTGCTCGCTATGACGTGCACTGACCACCAGTTGGCAGATGCTCTGACTGGTAGGTTAGTTTGCTGCTGGGGTCAAGTCAATCGGGACTGAGAGAGAAGGACTGGACACACCCTGGAGCCCTCCTCCTCCCTCCCCAGCTGGCCAATCTCCTGTGTCCTTCCTTGGCACTGATGGTGCACCGGTGGGGTCCCTCGGCCTGGCCTGTGCCCTCTCCCAATCTGGGACCCTCGGGGGATGTCAGAGAGCTGGTTTCAGCCCAATACCGCAGGCCAGGCCAAGGGACCCCACTGGTGCATGAATTCGTGCCCCAGGCCTCTAGTTAATAGAATAAGATGACAAAATAAAAAGAGCAGTAGCTATAAATGATTTGAATGCAATAACACTATAAACCAACTTGACTTCATTTACAATTATGGAACACTAGAGGCCTGGTGCATGAGATTCATACACTTGGGGGGTTCCCTCAGCCCAGCCTGCACCCTCTCACAGTCTGGGACCCCTCGGGGGATGTCCGCCTGCCAGCTTAGGATCGGGCCTAATCCGGCAGTCAGACATCCCTCTCTTAGTCCGGGGCTCTAGCAGTCTGGGATCCCTCGCTCCTTACCGCCTGCCTGTAGTGGAGGCAGGAGAGGCTCCTGCCACCGCCACTGCCACCGCTGCTGCACTTGCCAGCCATGAGCCTGGCTTACTGCTCCTTAGTGCTGCCTCAGAGGCAGGAGAGGCTCCTGCCACTGCTGCTGGGGTTGCCAGCTGTGAGCCCAGCTTCTGGCTGAGCGGTGCTCTCCCTGTGGGAGCACATTGACCACCAGTGGGCAGCTCCTGCATTGAGCATCTGCCTCCTGGTGGTCAGTGCGCGTCATAGCAACTGGTTGTTCCACCGTTTGGTCAATTTGCATATTATGCTTCTATTATATAGATAAGCAGGTGCTCATGGAACAGTTACCAAGATAGTCTATTTAAAAGACCTTAATTCTCAAAATATATAAAATGATTTAATTCAACTAAACATATTAACTGATCACTTGGTATTTCATTACAAATCAATAAAAATAAAATATCTAGGAATTTCTAACATGTTAGCAAATTAAAAAGTATAATGACCAAAAACACCACAAAGGAATATAATCAATATTCTGAAGATAAATTATTGAAATAAGAGTGGAAATCAATGAAATTGAAATGAGACAAAGGTAGAAAAATACACAAGTGTAAATCAGTTTTCAAAAATGATTGCTAAAATTGATCTATACTCTGCAAGACATATAAAGAAGAAGCAAAAATTATTAACAAAGAGAATAAAAAAGAGACATCAATATACATCCCAAAGACATTAAAAGACTAATAAAAGGATTTTTATGAACAATGTAATGCCAATAAACTCAATTTAGATGACATTAATAAATTTGCTTTAGAACACAAATTACCACAACTATTAACACAAGAAAGCTCATAGAAAATATAAAAAATACCACATTTATTAAAGAAACTAAATGCATAACAACACCTTTCTACACAGGTAATTCCAAGTCAAATAGATCTCTCTCTCTCTGAAATGGACAGATATAATATATTATCATTTAAATATATAGTACATCTAAGTTACATATAATTTAAATATGATATAATCTCAAGATATCAATAATTTTAAACATAAATTGAATTTAAAAATTAAAGGTAAAGGCTATTAGTTTGCCTAAAATAACAGGGGAGCCAACTCATAAAGGATTTAAAAACCATGCTTTAGAAAAAATATATCTACACACACAAATGTAAATGTTACCACTTGGCAATCTGGGTAAAGTGTACATAGAAACTCTGCATGATATTTTTTCAACTTTTAGTAATTATGAAATCATAACCAAAAATGTTAAAAGATAATACAAGCATCATGAGGAAATGACAAAGCAATTCCCTGACTGGGAGAAAATATTCAAAGTGTGTGTGTGTGTGTGTGTGTGTGTGTGTGTGTGTATCTCACAAAAACCCTGTATTCTGAATATAAAAAGGAATCTTACAACTTAATAAAATATACTATTTCCAATAAGAAAATTGGCAAATGAATGGAAAAGATACTTAACAAAAAATATATAAGGATACCCTATATCCAAATAAAAATATTCACAATGTTATTAGTCATCAGGGAAATCAGATTTAAACTAAAATCCTTACTACCCAACCTGAAAATTAAAAACAAACAAACAAAAAAAGCCTGGTGATCCCATTTTTGGTAATGTTCTGAAACAACTGGAACCTTAATACATTGCTGGTACAAAGCAAAATGTTACAACCATTGTGGAGAGCTGTTTGCAGTTGTTTTGCTACATTAAACGTTTTCTTATTTACCTAATGATACAGCAATTGCACTCCAAGTATTTACAGGAGATACAAAAATGCAGGTATACAAAAAGGTGCTCTCTGGAATGCTCAAAATAGCTATAATGATATTTGCCCCAAATTCAAAACAACTCAAATGTCTACTAACAGTGGAAGAGATAAATTCTATTATATTCATACAAGAAATGCTAGGGAGTAATAGAAAGGAAAATGAATGTTACTGATATTCACAATTACATGGGTGGGTTTTGTTATAGGTTAATTGTATCCTCTCAAAAAAAAATATGGGTAATCCTTGGGGCAGTGTGCTAAGTGAGATATGTCAGAGAGAGAAATATAAATATTTTCTGGTATCACTTACACATGGAGTCTAAAAAAGCCCAAACTTGTAAAAACCGACAGTAGAATGGTGGTTTCCAGATGCTATGGGGTGGAGGAACTGGGAGATCTTGTTTAAGGGTAAAACCTTGCAATTAGTAGATAAATAAATCCTGCAAATTTACTAATGAGCAACACACTAATTATAGCAATACTGTATCATAAACATCAGAACTAGATCTTAGTTGTTCCCACCACAAAGAAGAAATGACCCTTATATTGCACGACAGACATGTTAGCCAATGCTACGGTGGCAATCACATTGCAATATTAAATCTATGAAATCAACACAGTGTACACCTTAAACTAACACAATGCTATATGTAAATTATATCTCAATTAACAACAAAAAAGCGATGCTGAAGTCCTAACCCATAATTGTGACCTTATTTGGAACTAAGGTCATTGTAGATTATCAAATTAAATGGAGGTGATTACTGTAGACCAAGCATGCCAAACTGGAGGCCTGTGGGCCACATGCGGCCCACAACCAATGCTTGTGCAGCCCAGCCAATATAATGGCATGTAAGAAACATTTTAATGGAAATGTTATAAATTAATTTTTACACTATCCCATTATGCATAATTATTAATAACGAACTACAACATTTGCTAATGACTGATTACTATAATCGTGTTGCATTAATTTCCCTTATATGCCTTACGTGCAATCCAATGGTTGTAACCTTATAAGAAGGGGAAATTTCAACGCAAAGACAGACATTCACAGAAGGAAGTCGACGTGAAGCACAATGAGAATGTTCTCTATAAAAACGAGGAAGCTTAATGATACCAGAATCTAGGTGAGAGGAAGAAAACAGTTTCTCCCTCAGAGCCCTCAAAAGGTAGCCAACCATCTCAGACACCTTGATTTCCAATTTCTAGCTTCCAAAATTGTGAAACAATTTCCGTTTAAGACATCCAGTTTGTGATACAGTGTTACAGCAGCTCTAACTCTAAACTATGAATCTTTAAAATATTTCCCTTACCAGAAGAATTGCAGATTATATATAGGTATATATATATATAGATAGATAGATATATATATATAGATATATACATATATATATATATATATATATAGATATAGATATAGATATAGATATAGATATATATACATAGATATATAGATATATATACACACACACATTGCAAGCTTCCAAATATACCACGTGGAGAAAAAGTAGTTTTATAGTTGTTTATATGGAAAATAATACAATAATTAACAAATTATAATACAAGAATAAACTCTGTGTTGCCCATACTCACAACTGTAAAACTATGTTTGCCCCACCCTGTATGTTCATTTAGAAGAGGCCAAATTAATCCTTAGTGACAGAAGTCAAATCAGTGATTGCCTAGTAGGAGGATAATAGAGTGGAAAGGAGTACAAGGAAATTTGGGGGTCATACAAATATTCTATACTAGAGGCCCAGCACGTGAAATCTCATGGGACCCAGACTCCCTCCTACCGCACCAGTGGGACTCAGACTAACTCACGCCTCGCTGTGAGACCAAGACCCGCTGCACTGCGAGATCCATCAATGCATCTCCTGGTGACTGGTCGCTTGGTCATTCTGGTGTTAAGCCATTATGGCCACTGGCCCTTTTATAATATAGATTATATTTGGAATAGTAGTATACAGATATACCCATTTATCACAATTCATTAATTATATATGTAAAATCCAAGAATATTGAAATATAGTTGATCAGATTAATAAAGGAAATATGGATTTTCCATTATATTTCCAAATATTGGTTCAAAAGAAAGAATTTATAAAATGACACATTATTGGTAGTTAATCAGAACTTAGCATATTTTTCTCATCTCTGTCATATATCGTCAAAGATGTCATTTCATTCCAACCTAAATTATGCACCTTATTTCACAATCTGATTTATTTTACCAGTAATATAAATACTGCCTAATAAAATATGATCTCAATGTCAATAGGGTGATTTAGGAAGAAAGGGTAAGTTTAGAATAAAATATGGGCCACGATTTTAACTCTGTTTATTTTTGTTTGAGACTTGTAGTGAATACAAAAAAATCATATGAGTTGTGTGATTCATGAGCTCTCCCGTTTTCAAAGGACAGGGTGGAGATTTCTAAAAGACAAAGGATAAGGAATCATGCAAACAGTTTTTTTCTCTCTCTTTTTTTTTTTATTAAATCTTTATTGTTCAGATTATTACAGTTGTTCCTCTTTTTTTCCCCCATAGCTCCCCTCCACCTGGTTCCTACCCCATCCTCTGCCCTTACCCCCCTGCCCCCACTGTCCTCATCCATAGATGTATGATTTTTGTCCAGTCTCTTCCTGAACCCACCACACCCCTTTCCCCCTGAGAATTGTTTATCAGTTTATTCTATTCATCAGATTTTTTATTCACTTGATATTTAGATTCACTTGTTGATACATATGTATTTGTTGTTCATAATTTTTATCTTTACCCTTTTCTTCTTCTTCCTCTTCTTAAAGAATACCTTTCAGCATTTCATATAATACTGGTTTGGTGGTGATGAACTCCGTTAGCTTTTTCTTATCTGTGAAGCTCTTTATCTGACCTTCAATTCTGAATGATAGCTTTGCTGGGTAAAGTCATCTTGGTTGTAGGTTCTTGCTGTTTATCATTTTGAATATTTCTTGCCACTCCCTTCTGGCCTGCATAGTTTCTATTGAGAAATCAGCTGACAATCGTATGGGTACGCCCTTGTAAGTGACTAACTGTTTTTCTCTTGCTGCTTTTAAGATTCTCTCTTTGTTTTTTGCTCTTGGCATTTTAATTATGATGTGTCTTGGTGTGGTCCTCTTTGGATTCCTTTTGTTTGGGGTTCTCTGCGCTTCCTGGACTTGTAAGTCTATTTCTTTCACCAGGTAGGGGAAATTTTTTGTCATTATTTCGTCAAATAAGCTTTCAATATCTTGCTCTCTCTCTCTTCTTCTGGCACCTTTATAATTCGGATGTTGGTACCCTTGAAGTTGTCCCAGAGGCTCCTTACACTATCTTCATATTTTTGGATTCTTTTTTCTTTTTGCTTTTTTGGTTGGGTGTTTTTTACTTCTTCATATTTCAAATCTTTGACTTGATTCTTGCGATCCTCTAGTCTGCTATTGGATCTCAGTATAATATTCTTTATTTCAGTCAGTGTATGCTTAATTTCTATTTGGTCCATTTTCATATCCTCAAGGGCCTCACTAGATTTTTTGACGGTCTCACTAAATTTATCGGCGGTTTCTAGAAAATTCTTGAAAAACCTTATAACCATGGTTTTGAACTCTCTATACAGTAGTTTGCTTTCCTTCATTTCTGTTATTTATGACCTATTTCTTTGTCTCTGCATTTTGGCTGCTTCCCTGTGTTGATAGAGTGGCTTTGTGTGCTAGGTGTTCTAAAGGGCCCGGTGGCTCTGCCTCCCCAATTACCTGAGGTGGACACTCTTGGTGCACCCCTTTGTGGGCTGTGTGCACAGTCTTGTTGTAGTTAAGCCTTAATTGTAGTTGGTATCACTAGAAGGAATTGACCTCCAGGCCAATTGGCTGTGAGCGTCAGCTGTGTCTATGGTGGGAGAACTTCTGTGCTGGAGACACCTTTATGGGGCAAGACTTGCTTCAGTGGGGCTTTGGTGCTCACTGAGTTTGCCCCCTGAGTGTGTCCCTTATGGATCTGAGGAGTTGTAATCTGGATGCTCCCACTCTGACCAATGGGTACACTGGCACTTGGATCTCTAAGGAGGTGCTAATTTAGCCTCTGCCTGAGGCTACCCAGGAGGAGCTACAGAGAGATCTGAAGATTCCTCTTCTTTGGGGTTTGGAGGTGCCTAGATGATGCCCAGCTGTGAAGCAATGCAAGCTGCTGTGGGACCTTGGGCCTTTTTTTGGATGTCTGGGTCTCTCTGACCCAGCTGCAATTTGTTAGGTAATTTTAGATTGCAAAGGGCCAGGTCATTCATATGAAAAGCCTCTGCACACAGCTTGGGTGGGGCCGGGTCTCAGGGAATCAACCGGGTGGGGCAAACAGCTATGGCTGATACTCAGTCCTGCCCTAAGAAACCCCGGTGGATCTCAGTGTCCTGCGGTAATCGCTGCAAGCACCTCTGAGAGAAAGCGCCCCCTGCCAGACAGTTCAGTTTTTCCCTGTGTGAGTCCGGGTCCCCAGAGACTAGACCGGAACTGGAGTTCAGAACGGGAGCTTGTGTCTCCCTCCCAATTGAAAAAGACAACCATGTCCTCAGTTGCCAGCCCTTTCCACATGCGCCTCTGTACCTATGCACTTTACTTCTGCACCTCCTCTGAGTCTCAGTGTGCTTTTCTCTTTCCTTCTAGTTGTAGAATTTCCACTCAGCCAGCCTTCCTGTGGCTCTGGATGATGTCTGTTTTGTCTTTTAGTTGTAATTTTAAAGTGGTTGTGTGAGGCAGCAATTTCAAGTGTTTACCTATGACGCCATCTTGGTTTCTCGACGCAAATTTTTTTTAATTCTTACAAGTTCACATGCTAATTATTGACATACTTATTAGATTAATATATGACCACCTGAAGAAAATAAATGTGAATGGTAGAGCAGAGTAGTTGTCATATTTTATTGGAACTCATGATTTAAAATTTATAAAGGTCATCAAAAATACTCTTTTTAACTTATCTAGTTAAGTGACATTGTTATAAAACATGATTAGTCTATTGCTTTCTCTAAATAGTTCCATTCTCTAACAACACTGATGGTTTTTTAAAATTAATTAATTATTATTATTTTTTATTGTCTGAAGTTTTACATATGTCTCCTTTTTCCCCAATTGACGCCCTCCCCCATCCCTTCCCAGCCCGGGCAAGCCCCCACCACCCCAGTGTCTGTGTGTATTGGTGATGCTAATATGTATGCATATAAGTCCTTTGGTTGCTCTCTAACCCCCCTCCCCTACCATTTGTCTCTAGATCTATCTATTCTTGTTCATCAAATTGTGTTGATCATTATATCCCACATATGAGTGAGACCATGTGGATGGGTTTTTAATAATATTTTAGAGGGACTGTGACTCAGTAAACAGTCACACAGCTGAAGCTCTTAAGATAGTATTTACACATCTCTATACTTTATATTTTTTCAAGCTAATTCCTTTTGGACACAAAGTGACACTTTTATAAACAAGAAGAGTCAACCACACACAAACTGGAAAATGACTGCTCAGTACTGCATTCTTCTTTCAGCCCATGGAAGTATTTTTGGCAACTAGACGAAGATTAAAAGCAAATTTAAACTTTACAACAAACTGAGAGTATAATCTGTTTTCTGCAGAAACCAATAGGGTACCAATTTATATGTGGCATTAAAGAAAAGCTACTGGGCTCCTCAAGGCAGCCATCATTCAGCAGAGCTCTACCAGTTCAGTTAGCACGCCTTTGCCAAGGCCAATGCTGAGAGACAGAAGCAGATGCCTTTGATGCTGATGAGTTGTTTTAGGATTTGTTGTAATGGATCTTTTATAATATAGTTTAGATAATGAAACTCATGTGGTATTCATTTAGGTATTTTAGATTTCTGCCTAATTTTTTAAGTAGGACTATAAATGATAACCTTATAACTCCATTCTGTACTAGAATATGTACTGAGTATATGACCATTGAATCTGTTAAATCCAGGCCTCAAAATATGACAGCTTTCACCTACAATGATTATCCTATGGTCTTTGATTATGGTAGCCACTAGTAAAATTTCTAAACACATTGAACATAATACATTTTTAAAATTCACCCTGCATCCTTTCACTCATTCTTTTATTAATGTATGCATCAAGGTTTACTTAGTATCTGTACCACATACAAAGTGACTGCTAGAACCTACCAAGTTTAGAAGGCTGGAGTCTAACTAGGACAAACACATACTCAATTATGATAGAAGGCTGACTATGAAAAGTTTGAACTTAATGTATACTTTGATATTTAAATTTACACAGTTCAAATGTCTCTGTGATTAACACAGCATCTTGTAGTTTGTATTCTCAATATGTGTGTATACATACATGTTTTCTTTTATTTAATGTCATATGTATACATAAACACATATTATTTTCACTAATAAACTATAGATAAGAGGCAAATTACTTAAATCAAATTTTAAAAAATAATAGTTTCCATTCATTGTGAACAGGTAAACATGAAGGAAGTAATGGTTTATTTTATAGATGAAAAAATGAGATTTAAATACTGATAACTCTTAAATTAAACCAGTTTACTAAATGAAATATATGCCATTTAATAAAGGTACAAATATCTAACTGGTAAATGTGTAAATGTTTCTTTGCTTTTAAAAATTAAGGTAAAAGTTATATAAATTTTTTATTTCTTTTATAAAATGTTTTTAATATTAATTTTGTTAGCTTACATTAGAAACAAAGGGAGACTTGTTATGTGATATTCTTATCATACCATATCCCATTTAATCCTCGCATAACTCCATATAAAGTAGTTATTTTTATTCCCATTTTATGTAATAAAATAAAATTTAAGAAATGTTAAGCAATCCCTCATGGTCAAACAGTAGGTTTAAGATGAAGATATATCTATTTTTTTAAACTATGCTCTTCCTTGGATAAAATGATGCTCATAAATATTACTTATGTTTTTCTGATTATGTAGCTCTTAACATAAAAAGTTGTTGACCGCACAATGATTCCTTAAACTCATTAACTGATGTACTCAGTTATTTTCCTGGTCTGTTTTTATAACCAAATTACATTTAAAAGGTTGCTAGCATATTACCATAGTAGAGACTTCAAAGCACCTTGGATGACAACCAAATGACACATTTAGCTACTGTTATTCATTTTTCTTTGGTATGTTAAGACATGACTGAAGTTACCCAAATACTTAAGTCCATAAAGCTAAGTATTATTTTTAAGAGTATAAATTCTACCTCAAAGGAAGGAGAGTGGTTTCTGTGTATAAAAAGGCCAGTATTCTCCCACTGATGTGGGTTGAATTGTCTCTCTTCTTGCCCACTTGGAAGTCTGCCTGCAGAGATGATCATGCCATTGAGGGTTAGGGTTAGTAAATACCATTAGTAATCCTGTAGGAGAATGCACACTTTTACAGAAAATACCTGGGAGAGAGAAAGCAGCCTAGAACAGCCCAGGGCTAAGAGGATGTGAAGATTCCCAACAGTGCTGGAACTGTAGTAGTCTGGAGCTGGGTCGGCTGGCACAGGGAACAAGTAGATTCTTAAAATGAATGTCTGTTGATTGTGAGTACTCCTTATGGGTGTTCAGATATAGATGGGAAATATTTGAGAAGGGAGAGGGTTGATGTGTATATAAAAGTACAAGATAATTTATATTTAAAACTTCAATTAAGACGATAATGCCTCTAAGGAATAGGTTTAATTTATCTGGAGAGTAGTGGTTATTTGTTTAGCAAAATAATTTGATAATCCACTTGTGTGTGAATGGTGAGCACCTGAAGGCATGCTTTTAAAGGGCAATGAAACAAGGGATAGCCAACTTCCATGTTTAATAAATTTAAGTTAATGTCCACTGTGGGGAAGATATGAGAGCAGAGAGTACTGAAGGAAGCACATAAAGGGAGAATATTCTGTGTAGAACAGGGATAGGCATGTGGCCTTCAGATTAATAGTCACAGATAAGTAACCTCTCAGACAAAGAGCATCTTGTTCGCTTGAATATTATTACATGGTTGCTCCTCATCAAATTCAAGTGTGCCCCAGCAAGTCCACGCCATGTTGGGAACCTCAGGGGAAAAGGAGCTGTATTCTATGTCTGGCCTGGTACTAGATGAAGATGAAACTGAATCCCATTGTAGGCCCGCTAAGAGTCCAACCTGGATTTAATGCACTGGTTTCTCTTTTGATTGTAGCTCCTTGTAGGATAATCAGGTTTCAATGAACACAGGGGAGAAGGAAATGTCCAGGACATGAAGCATAGCAAATGTGAAACACAGAGAAATGACTAGCCTGCCTATGCAGAATAGTAGGTGACCTTTGCTTTCTTCCAATTTCCAAGAAGACAGACGCTTCCTCCTTAGAATTCACCTCGATTTTATGACAACTTGAAAGGGCAGAAAGAGGGTTATAATACAAATATAAATGCCATTAATTGGTTTTTCAAATCTAGCAAATGATTTTATACTTTATCCATTTTCCTTTGATATCCTGAAGGGTGAGTCTCTGAGCATTTGAGATGGCATGCTATCCATTATGCTACAGTTTCCGGATGGTGTTTAACATTTCATGTAACTAGTCTTTGTGGTTATATTGACTCTATTGTGCTGTTGCCATAGTAATTAAGGAGGGACATTTGCAGAGCAATGCAGACAGAGTGATCAGCGCAGATATGTTGTCTGACACAATTCAGGGATCTAGAAATCTGGAAAAGTCTTCAGAAAAAAAAAAAGTGGTTTAGAGTTTCTATTGATATTATTGTGGGCATTAAGGCAGCCAAGTTATCACCAATATAAAATCTAATTGAAAATCTGAGGAAATAGGAAAACAAAAAAAGAAATACACACATACAAAGGAAGAAGTTTACTACTGAGGGTTTAAATACTAAATATGTGTGTGGGTGGAAAGTTCTGGCAGTACTCCTACAGAAATATTTTGACAAACTAACACCATATGGAAGCTTTTATACCACTGAAAGCAATGCTTTTTTCTCTCTATATATATCTCTCTCGTTCTCTCTCCTCTCTCCCTCCTTCCCTCACCTCTCTCAAACATTCATCTTATACAGTGTTATTATATTCTCCTAGTTTTTTTATTGACATTTTATACCTTTTACAACATAATGATCATTTTAATGTGATGTTATTCATATTTCAAAAAGTAATACATTACCATATAAAAAGTCCATGCTCATTTATATAAAAATTAAAAATTTAAGAGATAACTGATTAAAGGACACAAACAGATGATTCACAGAAGCCTGGACCACTCCCTCTCTGTATTGAACTGACAACTTGTCTACTCCACTTTGATCGCTAATAATCTCAAACCATGTCTACAACTGAGCTCCTAATTTTGTGTCTCAAATCTCCTCCTGTAGTATTTCCCTCTAATTGCAGGTTAACTACATTATTTTCAAAGCCCAGACCCCAAACAGTAGAGTTATTCATTACTCTTCTCTTTCTGTTATATACCATATCTCATTCATTAATATTTCTACTATACAGTACAAATATATATGATGAGATCATATCTACCACAATGACATTTCGTCTTTCACCTATAGTACAAAAATAGCCTCATACCAGTCACCTTGATTCAGACATTATGTCCCTTCAGTATATTTTCCACAAAGTAGCCAAAGTGATCTTATTAAAACTTAAAGCAAAGCAAAAACTTTTTGCTTGGAGAAAATGCTCACTTGGAGAAAATGCTAACTTGGAGGAAAGGCTCACATCCTCACAATGGCCACAAATCCCTACCTGATCTATCTACCACTGCTCCTTCGAGTTCAGTGATCACTCCCCTCTTATCACATGGGCCACGTGCTGTTTCTCAAACACAGTGGGCAAACTCTTGCTAAAGGCTGCACTCTCTTCCTTTTTTCTGGGTTTCAACACCCATCATTAAGCATATGTTTCATTAATCCCTCAATTCCTTCCAGTCTTTATTTGAATATCACCTTCAGAGTGGGCCTATCCTACCCATCCTATTTATATTTTAACACCCCCTCCAATCCTTTATTTTTCTCCATAACAATTACCATCAACTCACCTTCTATACATTTCATTTCTTTGTTTAGTTTCCGACTCCACCAAAATAAAATTAATGCTCTATGAGGGAATAAATTGTTCTCTTTTGTTTACCACTGTAGCCTTAACACCTTGAGGAAGGACTGGCACAAAGAGGGTTCTCAATAAATATTCATTGAGTGAATAAAGATGGAAATCTAACTTTTAGCATGTGTCTGAGAAAGTATTGCAAGTTTTTATAATTAAAATGTAAATGAAAGTAACATTTTCTAAAACTAGTGTTTTATTTTTACATTATACTATCAGTGCTGATGAGAGTACAATGAAAAGATAGCCTCACACATTGCTATAGGTAGTAGGCATTTAGAGTGATATGGCCTCTAAAATTTAACAGATCCTGAGGGCTGGAGAAAAAAATAGTTCTAGAAGGGGGGAGTAAGGGAAAAGCCCAGTATTATTGGCAGGCTGTGGACAAGGGAGATTAAGTCATTAATTCAGCAACCTTGAGTTTTGAAGGAACTGATGAATTAAGAACATTAGAGGATGTTTTATTGTGTTTTGAGCAGTACCATCTCCTCTTCTACATCTGAAGAAAACCTGTGATTTGTAAATGCTTCTGGTTTGGGGTGTTTTGTTACCTTCAAATGCTCTACTATGCTGGCCCATCCCTAGAGATACACACCTTCTTTTTTGGGAGAGAGAGAAACATTAATGAGGAGAGAGGATCATTGATTGGCTGCCTCCTGCAAGCCCCTAACTGAGGATCAAGCCCACAATCTGGGCATGTGCCCCAACCAGAATCAAACCGTGATCTCCTTGCCACACTGGCCAGGCAAGATACTCACATTCTGAGCTATTTAACAATGACTGACTCAGGATAGATGCTCCATGAATAGAAGTAGTAGCAGCAACAGTCATCATGGCAGCACCTGCAGCAAGCAATAATAACACTAATAATGTAGAAAAGCCCATTAGCAACTTCAGAATGAAATATTTTAATATGGTGACTTTTTAGTCAAGCCATTAAATATTTATGAATCATAAAGAAGTGGAAATAAGACAGGTGTTTAGTGCAAAAAACAAACAAACAAACAAAACACAAAAAAAAAACAGAATAAGCAATCTCATCTACAATAATAAAAGCATCATATGCTAATTAGACTGGATGTCCTTCCAGATGACCTTCTGGACAAAGCTGAGGCTGCGAGAGAAGCCTGGTTCCTGGGTGCCAGAGGGAAGCCAGTGCCTGCAGCCGGGGAAAGGAAGGCCTACCCTTGCACGAATTTCGTGCATTGGGCCTCAAATATATATATATATTATACATCCAAATCTATGTGTGTATGTGAATGTGTGCAAGTATACATGAGCATGTGTGTGTAATTACTAGTTGCCTTTTTAATTTCCATTCTTCCCTTCTTTAATAACAGAACTCTAATTTTACCTGTTGTATTGATTCTCAGAATGAAGAGTTTATTTTCTAGCTTAATTTGTGGGAAGGTTAATCATGTGATTTCCTTCCTTCCAATGAGGTGTAACTGAAACTGTAGGCACAATTTCAGAGAAGGCTGCTTAGCGGGAGATGACTAAGATGTGATGTACCCCACTCGTTCATTTGTCCATCTGCCTTCTTCTGAACTATATTTTGACATGATGTCTGTAATTCTAGAAGCCAACCAGGACATTGAGGTGACCCTAAAGATGGGAGTCATGAGTCAGGATGAAGGAGGAGGCATTCCTCATTATCATGGAGTTGCCCTACCAGCCCTGGATATCTACCAACAAATTTACATCACTGTTATGAAAAGTCCCTTCTACTCATAGCCAAACTAATCTCAACTTGTTACAGAATGATTTTAAAATCACAAAAGCACCAAATATGAATATGCTAAAAATGACTAGAGAAAACATATTGTACATTAAGTCTATATTTCTATTTCAATATTTCAAAATTCAGATATTTCAAATATTTTTAAAACATTGTATGACATGAGCATCTCATTTCTGTAAAATAAAAAAAGAGGTAAACTAACTTGGGTTCTTTAATACTAACTCATATGTGTTAATAATGAGACATAGGATTATAAAATTGCTTATTGAGAGATTTTTGGCAGGTATTACTCTGAGCTATAACAAACCCCAGAAAATTATTAAAAATAGTTATCTTATGATGATCAAAGTTAGTAAATACATTCAGCATAAAACTGTCATATATTAGCAAGCAGACACTATTTATTCAATCCCTGAGGCATTCCTTGATATTAAGTTAGTTTAATTATTTCAATCTAACCAAAGAAAATTCTATAAAAATTAGGCATTGACTCCACTGTAGATATTCTCTATGAAAATGCAATTTAAAAATAGATTTCTAACTTGGTCATTGATTGATTGTGTGAGGTAAATGCCAAGTGTTAGCTTACTTCCTCAATTTTGGCTTGGGGAATGGAGTGGATACATTAATTATAGTATAGCACATAGGAAAGAAAGGAGGTATAAATGTAATATGATATAATGAGTCGGTTTGGAATAATCTATTTTTGAAGGTATCTGTGCTATTTAAATTAGGCCTGGATAAACTTTAAAATAAAGAAGATACTAGTATTACAATCTGTGAGTATGTAATTCCTGAAGAATATGATGAATATGGCTGGTTTGCAGGCAACAAAGACTTATGTAATACTTTAAACAATAAAGAATTTAAATTACAAAAATATATAAAAATAAAAAATGTGTTAATTTGAAAAATCTTGACAGCACTCTACTGTCTAAATTTGGGAGCACTGTCATAATTATTTATTATTTTATAAAATAATGTTTACTTTTTGATTAATAATTATTTTTAAGTGCCACCTGTCAAACCTTGTGATCCTAGCATTTTGAATGAGATGAATCTAGTGTCTACTATTTGCTTTAGGGTTTTGAAGGCAGAGCTAGAGATCAAGTAGTTGTTTAATAATGTAGCTACCCCTCATATTTTTCCAGTTGTTAAGAGCACTGATTTACATCTGTGAAAATTGACACTCAAATATTTTTCAGATTATGATTAGAGTTTTAGAAACCTTAAAAATTAGGTATATAAAACATAGATATATCCTTTTAATCTAGTATTCAAGTGAATTATAATGTACATCATGTTTAAATGTAATACAGTCATGAAAAATCTTTATGACAGTTAAAAATAACAGGAAAATGTGTGTTATAATGTACTAGAGGCCCAGTGCATGAATTTGTGCACCGGTGGGGTTCCTCAGCTGGCCTGTGCCCTGCTGAAATCCGGAACCCCTTGGAGGATGTTGGACTGCTGGTTTTGGCCTGATCCAAGCATGCCAGGCTGAGGGACCCCACTGGTGTACAAATCTGTGCACCAGGCCTCTAGTATCCATATAAGATCTTTGGTTAATCTCTTCCTGTCCTCCCCACCCCCTTCCCTCAAAGATTCATCAGTATGTTCCATATTTCCATGCCTGTGCATTGAGGGTCTGCCCCTGGTGGTCAGTGCACATCATAGCTACTGGTCAAATGGTCACTTAGGCTTTTATATGTATAGATGATAGGCAGAATTCTAAGATGTGCCTTATTCACCCTCCCTAGTGTATACACTCTTGTTTATCCTCCCCTGGGTTCAATCAGAACTTGTAACTTGCTTTTAACCAATAGCATGTGGCAAAGGTAAACAGATTTTGCATGTGTTAAGATGCCTAATTATTTGACTTTGACTTAATAGAAAGAGGGAATGACAAATATTCTGGGGGCATAACCAATCAAGTGAGTCCTTTAAAAGAAGGTCCTAACTTTCCTTGAAGTTAGACACTGCAATTAGCAGAGACTGTCTCTCTCCATTGCTGGCTTTGAAGATGTAAATTGTCTGGATACTATAGCAGTGAGAAAATGAATTTTACCAGCAGCTCAATGGAGCTTGGAAGTGGTTCTTCCCTAGTTAAGCCTCCAGATGAGAATTCAACACAGCCAACGATTGTATCATAGCTTTATGAAACCAGCAGAGGATCCAGGTAAGATGTGGCAGAATAAACTGTGGAAACTGTTAAGATAATCAATCTGTATTGTTTTAAGACACCAAGTTTATTACAGCAATAGAAAATTAATACAAAATATTTAGATTAAAAAGTGGGTAATAAAATTGATGTCACTATGATCATAATTGTTTTAAAAATAAACTAAAACTATAAAAAATATTCATATAATTCTTATTCCAATAATGTTGGGCTAAATAATATAATCCCTTTCACTGAGGATAATTTAAAAACCTGATGAAATACTAATGAAAATATCTTTAAAAAATCTCCATAAAGTTAACAAGGCAGGGAGGTATACCAGATTAAATTTTAGGAAACAGAAGTTCATACAGAGATAAGCCTAATTCTCCAAAACAGTTCTGTCCTGAGAATTTTTTTTCTGATCATGAAAACAGAGACTTTCTAATAGACCTGTGGTGCTGCCCATGAGCTGAGGAGACATGAAGGAAGATGTTTCATTGGTGTTATCTGTAAGAACTCCAAATGGAAAACAACCCAGTTGTTCACCCAGAGTAAAATAACAATATGAATTGGAGAATATTTTTAAAAGGGAATACTACGAAGCACTGAAAATAAATGACTACTGCTGCAGGGAGCAACATATTGTTTATAAGCATAATATAGGAAAAGGAAATCCAGATATTAGTAAACACAATGGATGCTGTACGTAAATTTGAAAAACCAGGGATGTATTAAAAAAGTGATAAAGCTATAAAGAAAAGCAAGCAAGTTATTAACATAAAATGTTTGTTTATTTGTATGCCCATATTATGCATGATTCAATTATGCATAAGCCCTATTAATCATTAACCCTATTTATGGATTATGTTTATTTTATATTAGATGGAGAAAATGTAGTTTCCATATGACACATAGGGCATTGAGGGTTATTGGTATGTTCAATTTCTTAACTAAGGAGCATCCATTTTATAATTACTCATTTACTGTACAAGTATGTGTTATGTACTTTCATTCCGAATGATATATCTAATAAGAAATGGTTTAAAAATGTCTAAAATATAAAAAAGTAGTTATAGTGTCCTGTGATTAATAATGACCTGCATTCAAGTAATTCCATTTTAGGCCAAGTAGGTAGAACTAAGGCAACAGAAGGGTCATGGGAGTGAGGAGTGTGTCTATACCTGAAAGACACATTCCAAGTATAGCATATTCCATTCATGCCATGCTTCATTAGATGGGGGAGTAGAAGTTAATTTTATGTGCCTATTGGAGAAGCCAGAAGGTTTAAGAATTTATTCAGGTTTTGTTACATGACTAAATTATATAACCACTACTAAAATTAGGACTACTAATGATCTGGTTACCATATACTGATTGCTTTTTTCTGTGTCAAGAATTGTGCTAAGCTTATAGGAACATGGTAATCCTATCTAATAAAAGAGAAACATGGTAATTGGCATACGACTGCTACCCTTCCCATTGGCTAATCAGGGCAATATGCAAATTAACTGCCAGCCAAGAGGGAGCTTGAAACTAACATGAGGCTTGCTTGCTTCAGTGACGGAGGACTCCAACGTTCCCTGCCTGCCTTGCCGGCCTCTGAGCTTCAACTCTAAGCAACTATGTAACAAATATAGAAGCTAAACAAAACCCCAGAAACCTGCTTTAGTCTGCTGGGCTTCAGCCAGCAGGATCGCAACATTGTAAACAAAGGCCAGAAACCACTTTTAGCAGCGGAGGCCTAAGAGCTGGAGCCAAGCCTCAAAGCTAAAGCTGGCCCAGAATAAAAAAAAGAAAAAAGAAAAAAAGGAGTGGTTGGGAGCTTCAGTCACCCCTAGCCTGAAAACAGCCCACAGCCCCTCACCCAGACTGGCTGGGCACCCCAGTGGGGACCCCCACCCTGAAGGATGTGTGACCAGCTGCAAACAGCCCCTCACTCAGGCTGGCCAGGCACCCCAGTGGGGACCCCCACCCTGATCCAGGAAACCCTTCAGGGCAAATAAGCCGGCACCCACCCATGCACCAGGCCTCTACCCTATATAGTAAAAGGGTAATATGCCTTCCAGCACCGGGATCAGTGGAAACTCAAGGCCTCCCGGCACCGGGATCAGCGTGACAGGGGGCAGCGCCCAAACCCCCTGATCGCCCTGCGGCTCTGTGTGTGACAGGGGCGGGGGTACAACCTCCCTATCCACCCTGCTCTGTGTGTGACAGGGTGCGGCGCCCCAACCCCTCCCCCCCATGGGCCCTGCTCTGTGTGTGATGGGGAAGAGCCATAACCTCCCCATCGGCCCTGCCCTGAGTGTGAGAGTGGCGGTGCCCCAACCCCCTGATGGGCCCTGCTCTGTGCGTGACAGAGGACAGCGCCCCAACCCCCTGATTGGCCCTGCTCGGTGCATGACAGGGGGTGGCGCCGCAACTTCCCCATCGACCCTGCCTTGAGTGCGATAGGGGACGGTGCCCCAACCCCCCAATTGGCCCTACCCTGAGCGTGACTGAGGGTGGCATCACAACCTCCCGATCACCCTGCTCTGTGCATGACAGGGGGCGGAGCCCCAACTCCCCAATCGGCCCTGCTCTGAGCCCAACCAGGGGCTACACCTAGGGATTGGGCCTGCCCTCTGCCACCCGGGAGCAGGCCTAAGCCAGAAGGTCGTTATCTCCCGAGGGGTCCCAGACTGTGAGAGGGCACAGGCCGGGCTGAGGGACCACCCTCCCCGCCGAGTGCACAAATTTTTGTGCACCGGGCCTCTAGTCTATATATATAAAAGCCCAGTGATGGGAATGGCGAAATGACCAGATGACCAGAACTACCAGTGTCTATGACATGAACTGCGGCAGCCAACTGGCCTGATCCAGGCCCCGATCGGCCCCCCACGGCCAGCCCTGCTACTGATGGGCCCCCTACACCCCAATTGTGGGTGGGGCCAGCTGGCCAACTGCCCATGGCCCTTCCCTCGGCCAGCCCCCAACACCTTTATTGGGGGCGGGGCCAGCCGGCCAACTACCTATGGCCCCTCCTCCCACCCACTCTGCCCCCGACCGGCGCTCCCCACCCCAATCAGGTGTGGGGCTGGTTGGACCCCACCTGTGCACTAATTTGTGCACCAGGCCTCTAGTTTAAAATATTAGCCAATGAGGTGTTTTATTTTGTTACAATCCCTAATCCCTTAATATAGTTTATTACTCACTCTATCCCATGGTCACTTATTTATAACCTTGTCATCGACATTCAAGGGATAGACAGAACCTAAAAAAAAAAAAAATGCAAAGAGAAATAAAGAAAAATTAAATCTTACCTCATGAATTTCCAAAGGCCTATGTCTTGAAAAACATTTTAAGGTATCTTATCACCCCTAGTTTATTGTTGCTTTTGTTTTGCTTTCTGTTTTTTTGTTGTTGTTTGTTTGTTTTTTCAATCATAGTGGAGGATTATAAAAAAATATTCTGCCTAAGGAAAAAGAATAAAGACAAATGCATACATAGGGACAGCACCTCCAAGGTGAAGGCAGAGAAAACAATAGTTAAACACTCATAGATTCTAGGAGTTGAGGAGTGCTGTCCTACACTTTCTGTCTGGATCCCTGGGAAATGTTTTTTTCATAAAAGTTCAGTTAGTGTTCATGGCATGGGAGGTATAAAAAGGCTATGTATCAGAGATAAAAAAAAGTATTAAATAATGTACCCAAGTAGTATAAGTAAGCCTGGGGTAGGGGAGAGAGAAAGGGAGGAAGGAAGGGAGAAAGTGAGAGCTGACAAATATAAATGTTCTAAATGGGAAGACTCGCCAGGCCAATGTGGTTCAGTGCTTGAGTGTCAACCTATGAACCAGGAGGTCATGGTTCAATTCCCAGTCAGGGCACATGCCCGGTTGCAAGCTCCATCTCCAGTGTGGGGCATGTAGGAGGCAGCCGATCAATGGTTCTCTCTCACCATTGATGTTTTTATCTCTCTCCCCCTTTCCCTTCCTCTCTGAAATCAACAATAAATATATTAAATATATTTCAAAAATAAATAAATGAGAGGATTCATGGTCAAACAAATTGACAGAGATGGGAATAAAACTTTGAAGCAGATAAGAATATGAAGGTTTGCTACTATCTGAGAATCAACTGGGATGATGTACACAGTACACTCCAATGCCAATGTGGACTAATATTAAAGACTTGACCCTTATCCCAGGTACAAAACTTAGTTGGCACTCTGCAGAAAGGACTGGAAAGGAGTAAAAAAATGATATGTAATTAGATTAAAAATGTAGATTTAAATATAAAGCTTTTGATTTATATAAAACATAAATCTAACTCTTTTTTAAAAGTATCAGGATTAAAACATTATTTCTGCGGTGCATGTACACACAAGTTTGTTTATGTGTATAATATATCAAATAACATTCACAATGACATTATAATGTAGGTATTATAATCATTTTAAAACTTAGAAACAAAAAAGTTTAAGTAAATCATCAAGAATGACAGTGCTGTAAAAGAGTATGGCTACAATTCCAAATATGATTACAATATACATAAGAGTGCTTGGTTCATACACTAACACAATCTAATATTATTTAGTAACTAGAGGTCTGGAGCACAAAAATTCATGCACTGGTGGTGGTGGGGGGTGTCCCTCAGCCCAGCCTGGCCCCTCTCACAGTCCAGGAGACCTCAGGAGATGTCCTACTGAAGGGAGGCAACCAGCCTGATCAGGAGAAGGTGCCGCCCCCCATCACCCCGCTGCTGCTGCCACTGCTGGCCATGGTGGCTGCAAGGCCTGAGCCCCGGGCCTTACAGCCACTGGGGCTCACACCTGCCTGAGCCCTGGGCCTCACAGCCACTGTGGCTTTGTCTGGATGGACGTCCAGAAGACATCCACCCTAATTACCATATTACCCTTTTATTAGTATAGATATGATTTAGGTCATATTCTGAATTCATTCATTGGGATTACTCATAGATCTTTTAAAAGACAACATGGAGAGTTATCTATGTTAGTGTTCTTAGAGATTAAGTCAACAGTATGTTAACATCAGGTACTTTCACAATTTATCACTTTCATGCAATTTGCTAATGATGTGATTATTTAAAATTATATAGTTCGCTCTGTAAGGGAGCTTCTCTTTTCATATTGAGTTTTCCACATAATCACTAATAGGAGAGAAATTGCAAGAAAATGCAGAACTGTTTTTTTCTTTTAAATAATAAGAAATTCTGCCTGGGGTTACCAAAGTGGATTGAAAAACAGGTACCACAGGAATCTGATCAACCTGCTCATGCAGTTTATTTGCATCTTCTGGAAATTCTTGGGTTAAGTTCAGATATACTATGGCTTGGGTTGAACCATTTTCCCCAGGAGAGAGCCAAGAATAGAGCATTTAAGAGTGGCAGTAGCTATGCAACCCTTACAATGGTAACCTGGATTTGGTCTTCAGCCACCTGAGCCTACAAAACCTGAAAAATTCTTCCAAAGGTGTTACCATTCTGGTTGACTATAGCATAAGAGAGCCTGTTAGTGTAATCTATAATTGCCAGGCCTCCCATGCAGAGAGAAAGGTGAAAGATAAAGAATGAATCTGCTTCCTTACACTATACACAAATTATAACTCATAGACCTAAATATAAGACCTAAAGCTATCTTATGGTCTTCTATTAGGGAAGTATGTTAAGTGGGTGAATTGTATGGCATGTGAATCTCAATAAAGATGTTCCAAAAATAATGGTACGCATTAAAAAAAATAAATGGAAATATAAAATTCTGCCAAAACAAAGAAAAAAAGTGTAAATGTTGTATGGTGTGTTGCTTGAAAAGTAGCAAAATAACTAATTTAGTTTTCCTATAATAAAGAATATTGTTACATTAGAAATAAAATAAGGTGAAATAGAAAAGCTAATAAAGAGAGAGAGAAAAAAATGAATCACTTAAGAAGCTCTTGATTATCTCAAGGGGAAAGTATTCAACCAGAAAGGAAACAAGAGAGGAAAAATATGTACTAGAGAAAGAGGAAACAGATACTAATATAGTATACTTATTCCAAAATCTATCCGTATTTACATGAAGTTGAAATGGAGTAAATACTTTGTTATGGGTTGAACTGTATTCTTCCAGAATTCATATGCTAAAGTCCTAATCTCCATACCTCTGAATGTGACCTTATTTAGATATAGGGCCATTGTAGATATAATTAGTTAAAATGAGGTCGTACTGGAACAGAATGGGCTCTGAACCCAATATAACTGATGTCTGTATAAAAAAGGGAAATCTGGAAACAGATACCAGGTAGTTAAAGACCGATCAGGAAGATGTTTTTACAAGCCAAAGAACATCATAGATTGCCCTAAAACTAACAGAAGCCAAGCCAGAGGTGTACAATAGACCCTCTCTCACAGCTCCCAGGACAAAATGGTGCTGCCTATACCATGATCTCAGACTTCTTGTCTCCAGAACTGTGAGACAATACATTTCTGTTATTTAACTACTCAGTTTGTGGTACTTGGTGGGTAATTTGTCACAGAAGCCCCGACAAACTAATACAACTTCATTAAACTTAATTACAGACTTAAACTTTATGTTGATTACAGGAGATACATATACAATGTATACATATAAATGCTAAAAAGAGAAGATGAAAATGCTAAAAAAGAAAGTATAGCTATATTCATATCAGAAAACAAACTTTTAGACAAAAAGCATTACTAGAGAAAAAATACACTTCCATAGGATAATATACAAATTATAAAATTGTATTTTTTTAACCAATAAAACCTCAAGCCCTGGCAGGTTTGGCTCAGTGATTAGTGTTGACTGAAATGGTTCATGGGTTCCATTCCTGGTCAAGGGCACATACCTTAGTTGCTGGTTTGATCCCTGGCCCCAGTGGGGGCTTGAATGGGAGGCAGCCAATAGATGTGTCTCTCTCACGTCTTCAATGTTTCTCTTTCTGTCTCTCAGTCCCCCCCTCCTCCCCCCCTTTCACCCTATTTAAAAAAAAAAAAAATCAATGGAAAAAATATCCTTGGGTGAGGATTGAAAAACAACAACAAAGAAAAAAACCCTCAAAATGTATGGAGCAACATAAGTAAAGTAATAATCATCATATGTAATTTAACATACCCTCTCATATATGACAGAAAATAATCAGTAATATAGAGTAGTGGAACACATTGTTAATTAGGTGCTCTAATAAACATTATACAAACACATATATTACACTGTCCATCAATTGTAAAAAACGCAGAAAATATTTTAAAAAATCAAACATTCTTTAAATTAAAACAAGTGTATAAAAATGTCAAAAGACTGAAATTATTTAGAATATTTTTATATGCAGTGCAATTAAGCTAGAAATTAACAAGAAAAATATATTATATAACATGTAAATGTATGGAAATTGACCAGTAACTCTAAATAACCCATGGGTCAAAGAGAACTAATAATGCAAATCAGAAAGTATTTTAAATTGAATGGCAATGAAAACTCTACATATCAAATCTTGTGGAATACAGCTAAATTCACAAAGGGGTAAATGCCTAATAGACAAAAATATTTTGGAAAAGCAGAAAACTAAAAAGCAATGACTAATCATCACATTAAATATTAACATCACATAAAATGATAATATTTTTTAAAAAAACAGCAAATTAAGCCTGAGGAAAAATTAAAAACAGAAGAAAATAATAAAGGCAAAGGCAGAAATTATTGAAATAGAAAATAAATATATAATAGAAGTAAACATCAACAATCCGAAAATGTTATTTAAAATAGCTACTAAAAGTAATTACCCATTATCAAGACTCATAATGACAAGAAAAAAGAACTTCATTAAATACAATAAAGGCACTTAATAAAAATATCTGAAGCTATTAAAACAACTAGAACTATACATTTGAAAATTTACATAATATGGACATTTTTATATAAAAGTACAATTACCAAGTCTGGCACAAGAAAAAGATTAAAAAGGTGATGATACTATAATTTAATTAAAATCCATAATTATAATTCTCCTACTAGGAAATCTTCAGGCACAGATGGTTTCACTGATTAATACTTCGAAACAAGTAAAGAAGAAATAATAGCGATCTTACAAGTCTTTCAGAGAATAAAAGCAGATAAGACACTCTCAATTTCTATTATGAAGTCATTGTAACATTACCAGTAAATACTGATGAGAATGTTATAAGAAGAAAATTAGCAACTGATCTCAGTAAGGATCACAGACACATATTCTTCACACATTATTATTAAACTGAGTATAGTCATATATAAAATCAAAACACATAATGATGAAATTGGATGGATTTTGAGAATTATTTTTAACCTTTCAAAATCAGTGTAATTCTTTAACAGAGCAAAAGAAGGAAAAAAAGCAAAACAAACTATGATCATGTCAACAGAAAAAGACTTTGATAGAATTCAACATCTACCTTACTCAAAACAAAAGAAAACTTTTCTAGACTAGGAATAGAATGGAGTGTACATAACCTGATAAATGCTATCTAAAAATATCATTGAATGCTTTCTGTCTGAGAAAGTAACAAAATGAGTGCATCCAATTTCACCACTTTTATTTAGCAATGGACTGGATGTTCTAGATAGTGAAACAATAAGAACATAAATAAAAAGTATAAATAATAGAAAGGAAGAAATAAAAACTTTATTACTTGCAACTGATGATGTACAAAGAAAAGTTAAAGCTAGAGATAAAAATATACTCTGAAATAGCAGGAAAAAAGTCAAATACCTAAGGTTACCCTTAGGAAAATAATGTAACAAAATAAATAAATAAAATGAAATATTGAATAAAAATAAGGTAAATAAAAATGCTATAAGACTCAATAGTCTAAAAATGCCATTGATTAAGACTCAATAAAATCACAAGATGTGTGGCTTTTTGCTACTACAAAGCATGGTATGTTATAAAACTGCAATAATTAAAACTGTATAATATTGCACACCATAAAGAAAGCATAGAAGCAACTGTCTAGAAGGTATTTGCTACTCATACAATAAAAAAAATTCATATCTAATTGAGATAGAAAAATAGATCTAGGTAGGCAGTCAGGGACAGGGACCATATGGAGGTAGGGGGAAGGAAAGTCAGACATGAAGCAAACAAAGAGCCTAGAATTAGCTAGGCAAAACTGGGCTGGGCAGGGAAACTTGACTATTGATGCATGTAGGCAGGAACAGTGATGCCACCTTGGACCTGAAAAGGTAGTCCTCAATCAGGTATTCCCACAGGAGGGAACTTGAACTTTGATATAAGTGGGGATTGCCAGAATTCCTTGGAGGGACCAATCAGAAGCTAGCAGAGTATATGACTATCCCCTAGAGTCCCATGGTCAGCAAACCGTGGCTGAAAAAGCACATGTGGCTCTTTGGCCCTTGAGTGTGGCTCTTCCACAAAATACAAAGTGCACGCGTGCACACACAGTGCAATTGAAACTTTGTGGCCCATGCACAGAAGTCGGTATTTTGTGAAAGAGCCGGTATTTTGTGGAAGAGCCACACTCAAGGGGCCAAAGAGCCACATGTGGCTCCTGAGCCGCAGTTTGCCAATGACTGCCCTAGACCAGTGGTTCTCAACCTTCTTAATGCTGCGACCCTTTAAATACAGTTCCTCATGTTGTGGTGACCCCCAACCATAAAATTATTTTTGTTACTACTTCATAACTGTAATTTTGCTACTGTTATGAATCATAATGTAAATATCTGATATGCAGGATGTATTTTCATTGTTACAAATTGAACATGATTAAGCATAGTGATTAATCACAAAAACAATATCTTATCTAATAAAAGAGAAACATGCAAATTGACTGTACCGCTGCTACACTCACAAGCCACATCCACCAGCCAATCAGAACGACTATATGCAAATTAACCCAACCAAGATGGCGGCCAGCAGCCAAGGAGCTGGAGCAAGCAGGAGGCTTGGTTGCCCTGGCGATGGAGGAAGCCAAGCTTCCTGCCTGCCCTGGCTGGCTATAGCCTCTGCTCAAGGCAACAAAGTTTCAACTATAGAAGATAAATAAATCCAAGATACCTGCTTCCAGCCAGCCTCCACTGGGAGCTTGGGTGGCTGGGGGCTGTGGCCAGCCTGCAAACAGCCATCAACCCCTCACCCAGGCTGGCCAGGCACCCCAGCAGGACCCCTCTCCCTGAAGGGGGTGTGGCCAGCCTGAACACAGCCCTCAGCTCCTCACCCAGGCTGGCCAGGCACCCCAGCGGGACCCCCACCCTGATCCAGGACACCCTTCAGTGCAAACCAGCTGCCCCCCACCCATGCACCAGGCCTTTACCCTATATAATAAAAGGGTCATATGCAAATTGACCTTAACAGCAGAATGACTGGGAATGACTGGTCACTATGACACACACTGATCACCAGGGGGCAGGTGCTCAATCCAGGAGCTGTACTCTGGTGGTCAGTGCACTCCCACAGGAGGAGCTCTGCTCAGCCACAAGCCAGGCTGATGGCTGCCAGTACATCGGTGGTGGTGGGAGCTTCTCCCACCTCCTCAGCAGCGCTAAGGATGTCTGACTGCAGCTTAGGCCTGCTCCCCACTGGCAAGTGGACATCCCCCGAGGGCTCCCAGGATGTCTGAGTGCTAGCTTAGGCCCAACCCCTCAGGGAGCAGGCCTAAGCCAGCAGGTGGACATCTCCCGAGGGGTCCCAGACTGGGAGAGATCATAGGCCGGGCTGAGGGACCCCTCGAGTGCACAAATTTTTGTGCACCTGGACTCTAGAGTAATTATATATGTGTTTTCCGATGGACTTAGGCAACCCCTGTGAAAGGATCATTCGACCCCCAAAGGTATCATGACCCACAGGTTGAGAACCGCTGCCCTAGACAAAGAGCTTAAGTGGTAACCCATTTTAGGTCCCCTTCCTGTTTGCAGCATGAAGTCCATATATCAACCCCCACAACTTTGTTTTCCCCCCAATAAATTTTGTTTTCTTCCCACCATTTTTGTCCATGAATTCATTCTTTGGTTTCATGAGATAAAAAACTTGGACCTGACCATATTTTGAGTTTAATATTTCATATTTTGGGTTTAACAATTATATAAATAGTTATATTATATAAATCAATAAGAAAAATAATAACTAGTACACATATGTAAAATAATTTAATAATCATTTTACTAAAGATAATTCATAAGAAGCCAAGCCTATCTAATAAAGAGGGAATGTGCTAATTGACCCTCATGCTGTTGCAAAGATGGCGGTGCCCACAATCAATAAGGAGGGAAAATGGGGAACTCAGTGCACCTGCCTCCGAAGTCCCCAGTCCCCTCAGACCCCAGCCACCCAGAGCCAGCCTAAGGTGCAGGCAAGCCTCAGATGTCAGTCTGGGCCACCCGAGGCTCAGGTAACCAGGGCCGGCTGAAGCTTGTGCTGCCAGCAGCAAAGGTATGATGGGGTGTCACCTTCCCCTGATTGCCGGGTCACCTTCTATCCCTGAGGGCTCCTGGACTGTGAGAGGGGGCAGGCCGGGCTGAGGGGCTCCCCCTCCAGGGCATGAATTTTCATGCACTGGGCCTCCAGTATACATATAAATCAGAATTCTATTTTATTAGTCAACAAAGAAATGCACAATAAAATTACAATGTGTTGTGACTACATCCTATGTAATAAAAGCCTAATATGCTATGTGTCTGGCCATCTGGTCATCCATTCAATCAAGCAAAGTATAATATGCTAATGATATGCTAAGGTTGCTCAACTCCTTGCTATGACATGCACTGACCACCAGGGGGCAGACACTCCATCTGGTAGGTTAGCTTGCTGTTGGGTCCAGCTAATTGGGACTGAGTGAGATGGGCCAGACACACCCTGGAGCCCTCCCATCATCCTTCTCTGGCTGGTCAACCTCCCGCATCCCTTCCTGACCCCGATCGTGCATCATGGAGTCCCTCAGCCTGGCCTGTGCCTCTTGTAATCCGGGACCCCTCAGGGGATGTCAGAGAACCAGTTTTGGCTAGATCCTGCTCAATGCTGGAGCTGCCTCCTGGTGGTCAGTGAGCTCCCACAGGAGAAGTGCTGCACAGCCAGAAGCTGGGCTGGTGGCTGGCGAGCACAGTAGCAGTGGGGGATCCTCTCCCACCTCCGCAGCAGTGCTAAGGATGTCTGACTGCCAGCTTAGGCCCGCTCCCTGTGGGCAGTCGGCCTAAGCTGCCAGTTGGACATCCCTTGAAAGCTCCTGGACTGTAAGAGGGTGTAGATTGGGGCTGAGGGACCCTTCTCGACTCCCCAAGTGCATGAATTTAGTGCACTGGGCCTCTAGTATATACATATCTATTAATGACCAAAATAAAAAGGTACTGCCAATTCTAAGCATTGTTAGAATATAGAGCAATGGACACTCTCACACCCTGCTGGTAAATTGGTCAATCAGTTTGGATTTTCTACTTAATGTTGGGCATATATATTTTATATACTATGACCCAGCCTTTGCACACATGGCATATATCCAACACTAATGCATGCTGATAGACACTCATACCTACATGTTCGGATGTTCATATCAATATTATATTCAATAGTAAAAAAAAGCGGAAGGAATTCAAATGTCCATATATTGTGGGTATTTATATAGTTTAATATTACACAAGAAAGAAAATTAATTGAACCACTTGTAACACTCAAAATGTTAATGAATTCCACAAGCATAATGTTTGGCAGAAAAAGATCACACACAAAAAAATACTGCATGACTCTACTATATAAAATACAAAACAAGGCCAAAAATAACTCATGATGTGGAAGTCAAGAGAGTGATTACCCTTAAAGAGAAAGGATGAGTTACTGGCTGGGACGGGCATGAGGGGAGTGTCTGGGGTGTCAGCGATGGTCTTTTTGTTTTTTAAAAGGTAATTTTTACACAAATAATTGAGCTGTAAATTTACCTTTTGTTCTCTTTTGGTTGTTGTACTTCTTTCAATACATTTTATTTTATTTTTTATCTTTATTGTTGAGAGTATTACAGAAGTGCCCACTTTTTCCACCTTGTTTCCCACAACCCTGTTCCCACCTCACCCCAGGCTTTCACCACCCTATTGTCTGTGTTCCAGGGTAATGCATATAAGCATATTAGCTATTTGGCTAAGTAATTTACATGAGAACTATTGTAGCCTTTTTAAAAATTCTTTTTTTTAATACTTATTGTTGAGATTATTACAGATGTCCCTCTTTTTCCCCCATACCCCCCTCTGCCCAGGTCCTGTCCTGCGCCCGGCCTTTGACACCACTATGGTCTATGTCTATAGGTAATGCATATACCAGTATGCATATAAGATCTTTGTTTAATCTCTTCCTGCCCTCCCACTCCACTTTCCTCTGAGAATCATCAGTCTGCTCCATTTGCATGCCTCTGATTCTATTTTATTCACCAGTTTATTCTATTAATTAGATTTCTCACTTGTTTATTTTAATTTTTAGATTTAATTATTGGTAGATATGTATTTGTTGCCATTTTGTTGTTCATATGTTTGATCTTTTTCTTTTTCTTCTTTCTCAAAGAATACCCTTCAACATTTCATATAATACTTGTTTGGTGTGATAAACTACTTTAGTTTGTTCTTATCTTGATGCTCTTTATCTGGCCCTTCAATTCTAAATGATAGCTTTGCTGGATAGAGTAATCCTGGTCCTTGCTATTCATCACTTTGAATATATCTTGCCACTCCCTTCTTGCCCACATAGTTTCTGTTGAGAAATCAGCTAACAGTGGTATAGGCATTCCCTTGTAGGTAACTGCTTTTCTCTTACTGCTTTTAAGATTCTCTCTTTGGCTTTAGCCCTTGGCATTTTCATTATAATGTGTCTTGGTGTGGTCCTCTTTGGATTCCTCTTGTTTGTGGTTCTCTGTGCTTCCTGGACTTGTAAGTCTATTTTCTTTCACCAGGTACGATAAGTTTTCTGTCATTATTTCGTCAAATAGGTTTTCAATATCTTGCTCTTTCTCTTCTTCTGGCACCCTCATAATTTGGATGTTGGTATGCTTGAAGTTGTCCCAGAGGCTCCTTACACTATCTTCATATTTTTTTGGATTCTTTTTTCTTTTTGCTCTTCTGGTTGGGTGTATTTTGCTTCCTCACATTTCAAATCATTGACTTGATTCTCAGGACCCACTAGTCTACTGTAGAATTCCTGTATGTTATTCTTTATTTCAGTCAGTGTATGCTTAATTTCTGACAAGTCCTTTTCAATTTTTTTTTTTTTTTTTTTTTTTGCATTCTCACTAAGATCGTTGAAAGTGTGACTACATCCCTTGGAGGTTTCTGGAAGTTTCTTGAAGCCTTATAACCATGATTTTGAACTCCATGTCCAGTAGTTTGCTTTCTTCCATTTCTTTCATTTGTGACATGTTTCTGTGTCTCCACATTTTGGCTGTTTCCCTGTGTTTGTTTCTATGTATTGGGTAGAACTGCTATATCTCCTTGAGTTGATAGAGTGACCTTGTGTAGTAGGTGTCCTATAGGTCCCAGTGGCTCATCCTCCTCAGTCACCTGAGAAGGACACTCTAGGTGCACCCCGTTGTGGGTTGTGTGCACAGTCTTGTAGTTGAGATTTGATTGATGTTGGTGTCACTGGGAGGAATTGACGTCCAGGCCAATTGGTTGTGAGGACCAGCTGTGTCTACAGTGGGAGAGATGCCATGCAGGAGACACCCTTATGGAGCAGGACTTGCTTCAATGGGGCTTAGGTGCTCACTGAGTCTGCCCCTTGAATGTGTCACTTATGGATGTGAAGAGTTGTAATCTGGTATGGTCTGACACTGACCACAAGGTACACTGGCTCTTGGGTCTCCAGGGGTAAATAAAGTTAGCCACTGCATAGGGCCACCCAGCAGGAGCTACAGAGAGATTTGAAGATTCCTCCCCTTTGTTTGGGTTTAGAAGTGCCCAGATGAGGCCCACCTGTGAAGCAAGGTAGGCTGGTCCTGGTGCTGGGTTTTGGGCCTTTTATTGATAGGTTTGGGGCTCCCTGACCCAGCTGCACCTTGTTTGACAGATTTTAGCCTGATCAAGGACAGGCCACTCATATGCAAAATGCTCTGCACACAGCTTGGGTGGTGCTGCAAATTGGATGAGGCAGGGTCTTAAGGAATCACCAGGGTGGCGCAAAGAGAAATGGCTGCCAGTCAGCCCTGAAACCAAAGAGGTCTCAGCATAAGAACAATGATCCCTTTGAGCACCTCCATCTGGGAGAAAGCGTCCCAGAGTTCCTGCCCCAATGCCAGACAATCCAGTTCCTTCTTGTATGTGTCCGTGTTCCCCAGAGCCTCAACCTGGTGTTAGAGCTCAGAGGAAGTGGGACCTTGTAAATTCAGTTTGTGGTGCCAGCCTTTTAAGAGGAACAGCTGGGTCTCCAGCAGTCTGTGTGGCACTGAGCCCCAACCTGCACTGGGTTTTACAGCCCTAGTTTTTACTGCCATAGGGACTTCTTTTTCCAGCTCTGGGACCCTGGGCTGGGGGTCTGGTGTGGGGCTGGGACCCTTTGCTCCTTAGGGCAGCCTCACAGAGACAATCTCCCTCCCAGTTAAAAAAAGTGGCCCACATGGGTGCTGGACCAGTCCGTTCTGTGCCTCCATGCCTCCGCGCTTCCTACCAGTCTCGGGGTGCTTTCTACTTCACTTCTCTAGTTGTAGTACTTCCATTCTGTCAGCTTTCTAGTTGTTCTGTATTTTAATTGTAATTTTGATGTGGTTGTGGGAGGTAGTGAGTACAGTCATTAGCCTATGCTGCCATCTTGGTCTCATTCATATTGTAGCCTTTTAACCATCCAACAAGTGTTTGTTGATCACCATCCAATCCAAGCTGTCTGTCAGACATTGGAAATACAGAGATGAGTGAAACAAGGTCCCTCTTCTCAGAGAATGCCAGTAAAAATTAAAAACATATTCATTAAAATGCAGTGTAGAATTTGCTAAAATAAAGCTGGTTAAAACCTTGCTGCTCAAAGAGTGTTTGAACATCAAAATATAGCAATGGATTATAATCTGTGGACTAAAATAGGAATCCAGGAGTCAATGCTGATTATACTGATACAAGTAAATAAATATATAAACAACTGGAAGAGAAGAAAATGGTGATCTTTATATTAGTAGAATAGCAACTGATATATGTAGAAGTAATAATAGAGCTAGAAAAATCACTTGCAAACATCATGATAATAATTGATCCAGGCCATTAATCATTAATAGGTGTTAAAAGAGTTGGTGAAAGTTCGATAAAAAAAATAGGATATTTCCATAGTCTCAAAATATCTCCTCACACAAATTACTAATTTAAAGAGATATGTACTAACTTTATAGAAAAGAAATCTGTCAAAGTATTAAACATTTATAAACATCAACATCATTCTGTAGAACCATTCTATGTTAAAAGAGACTCGAGACTTAAAAACTAAATGCAACATAGATTAGACCCTGAACCAGAATTATTTATTTTCTATAAAGAACAACATTAAGATAGTTCACTTTAAACCCTCTTTAAAAGTGAGTTATTTAGTTAAAATGTGAATTATTTCTCTTTAAATTCATTTTGATATAAAAATCCAGGGATTTCACTTTGTAGTGGATGTCTGTTGCTTTTTTTTTTTTTTTTCCTGCCAAGCATTCCATCCTCTTTCACCTGCGTCTGCTGGAGACCTGCCTCTGTCTCCCCAGGTGGTTGTGGGAAATGACTAGTCACAGTAGTACTCTGCCTGCCAGTCCTGGACACAGGGGAAGTGAGTGAGCCAAACTAGGCCAGGCTGGGTCACTTGCCTTTATTATTCAATCTTGGATGACAATGGAAAGAACACCCACTCTTTTCTCATTAAATCTTTAAAGAGTGATTTCAGCAACTTGGTTAAATATAACAGAAAATAAACCAAAAAAAAAAAATGTAAACAGTTCAACTACTTCTCCAAATAAACTTAATAAAAAATAACAGCAGCAACAATAATAGCTAGTATTTACTGAGTGCTTATCATGTATCAGGCATTGTTTTATGTACCTTACAAATATTATCTCAATAACTCCTTTCAATAACCCTGGTGTGGGGAAGTTACTGGGATATGTGCTGCTCTCCCACACTTGAGAAACTCACTGAAAGAACATGAGCCCTAAACAAAAATGTGAAGAAAATAAGTGAAGATTGCTTTAATCCCTCCATCCTCTGGTCTTAATTTCTCAGACCACATGTCCCTGGTTCACAGAATTTTTATCAAAAAATAAATATTGAGGAAAAAGTATGCTATGAGTCAGTAAAAAAATGTAAATCTTGATGTACATTATAGACAAATGTTCATGATACAATTTTAAATGAAAAATAATTAGTTTCAGAAAAATATACTTTACTAAATTAACTTACATTAAAAATGCTATCTATGTGGGTTTTAACAGGAATAGATCTAAAATAAAATAAATATAAACCAAAGCTACTAACATTGGAAAAGAAATGAAAAATCATACTATTACTTTCTAAAACCCTGCAATATTTGAAACATTTATAATTATTTTATAAATAAAACAAATGCAATGAAAGCAAGTGCTTTTGTTGTTCATCCCTGTCTATATGAAGCATACAAAGATTTTTTTATTTTATAAATGCTAGGTACCTTATCATGCCTTTAACTTTCCTGCGGTTTGTATGTTTTTGTTTTGTTTGTTTTCTGGCCTGCGGTAGAAATTCTGGGCTTTATCTTTCTTTCTAGATAGCTGGTTGTGTGTTAAGGTGGGGCTGGCAGTGAGAGCTATCTGGACTCACAGTTCTTGGAGTCAGTTCTGGAATACTTGGACTAGATTCAAGCAGAAGAATGCATACGGCTACGCCATCGCAGTGGATAATCCACGTGTTTCTGACTGTGAACAGTAAGCTGGCTCCAAAACCCAGGGCAGATAGGATAGGGTGACTGATGTAATAACTGATCAGTTATAATGTAGAAAAAGAGACTTGGCATAAATAAGAGGAAAGAGATGCTTTTTATATGATGAAAACAGTGAATGGGTGTTAAGGTTTAACAGTAATAACAATAGTGTAATATTTATTAAAATATTATTGGAGATAATCTCAGAAATGTTGAAACTGCTCCTTTTTTATGTACGTTCTGCCAGGATAGCCTTAAATGTCTATATATCTGAATAGTGCATTAATATTTCTTTCCTGAGTTTGAAAACTTTCTTTGAATAATTTTTTCCAGAATTTGAGCTCATGTATAACAGCACTACCTACCCATGGCTTCAGGAAGGCATGGCGACTGTGGAAAATCGGCCCCTCTCTGGGAAACACAGTGGCCTGAGGCATGAAGGAGTTTGGCCACTGTCTACTTGTATTGAAGTTGGAAACAATCACTAGGGTGAATAGTGGACTTTCCTCATAAGGTTACTTCTATTAAGCACTCCTCCTCTCTCCCAAATGGATATAAATGGATGTGGGTTTACCTACAGAATTGAATTTGATGGAAAGGTACTTAGAAAGTTAATACAAATTTGGGGCTAATAGAATCATTTGGAACTGCTGTCTGTATCAAGTTAGTCCTGAACATAATGTAATTTCTCATGACTTATACCTGATAGTTTTCCAATCCAATGGTGTACGGGAGATGGCACTCCCTGAATTGTGAGAGGCACGGTTGTTAAATTTTCTGAGCTAGTTCACCTCACAAGATACTTTGAAATTGACCCTGGTAGGAATAATTACATTACAGAAATTTGCAAATGCTACGATTACCCAAACTGCCGGCCAGCTATTATACATTTGCTATTGTTTAACAGCCTGCCAGCTAAATGGTCTTTGCTTAATTTACATCATCCCTAGAACAACATGGACCATTAATCTAGGACAGACATTGTACAGGAGGCCTAGAAGTAAAACTGGGAAGAACAATATTAGGGAGGTAAGAACATACCAAAGAGGAGTAAACCCTGTGAAATGCCTGGCGAGCCCATAAGACTGTGATGGAGATATATCCACTGAAGTCTGAGGTTAACAATTCATTAGTTTTTGTGTAGTGGTCGACAGAAAAAGTTTGCAGTGGACTGGAGAGAACGTGGGAGGATAGGAAGTATAAGTGTGGGTTTCTTTGCAGAATTCAGAAAAGTCTGGCTTTGAAGAAGAGACTGAAAGGAAAAAGATTCGAGAACCATGTAGGATCAAAGGAAGGATTTTTACTTTGTTGTTTTGTTTCATTTTGTTTTTAGCATTGTCCAAACCCATAGGTAGCTAAGGAAAAGTTCCAAAAGAGAAAAGATGACTCCATGATGGAAACAAGTATCTATCAGAGAGCAAGGCCTCCCTATGGTCCAGAGCAAAACCTGATCAGGAGACAGGAAATAGAGGATGCAGAATGACATAACATTTGTTTGGAATCAGGAAGTGGAGAGGTGTGTGTATAATGGCATTTTTCTTGAAGAAGAGGTGACACATTCTGCTGACCTTGTCCAAGGGAGACTTGGAGAGAGTGGAAAAGATTTAGAATAATCCTTGAGGTTTGTGACCAAGGACTTTGCCTGGGGAATAGCTTAGGTAATACAAGCAAGTCTCATAATGACTTCTCTCAACAAAACAATATTTGCACATATATGTTTACAAGGTAAAGGTACACATTCTTCATATGTGGCTCTAAACTGTTTTACTGTTGTCATCTCCCCAACTCCTCACGGAGACTGCATTGTAATCACATGGCTGGCTTATTCTTTGAGAAACCATCCATCTCTTTCATTTCCAGTGGGAATATCCCATTTCACGTCTCCTGCCTAACTCATTCTCAAGCTTCAAGGTTCCGTGTAAGTGTCCTCGCCTCCACGCGGGCTTCCCTGGCATGCCTATTGAGGATGGATTACTATTTGCTTTACCTTTCAGTAATATCTTTATAAGCCCTGCTAGAGGCCCGATGCATGAAATTCGTGCAAGGGGTTCGACCCTCGCAGCCCCGGCTTCATCCCTGGAAAGTCGTCCGGATGGTTGTTCCACTGTTCAGCTGTCGGGTCTAATTAGCATATTACACTTTTATGATTATTGATTGTAAAGACCTTGCAGGACTGCATAAGGATTTGTTTCCACACTTGGTGTTTCTTTTCCAATTTTGAGGTGTACAAGGGAATGTGTATTATGAACTTTTGTATTACAATACCTAGTATACATCTCACCACAGTGTTTACCTTGTAGAAGGTATAAAAGAAACATGTTCAATAAATTTAAAGATGAGTGAATGAATGGATGAAAAGACTAATTGCACTCCAGTTTAAGACAGTTTCTGAGACTTGTGTAACTTAGTCTATGTTTTTCTAAGTATTTTACTGCATAGATAACAGAATTAATGTCATCTATCTCTTTTTGTTTTCAGAGTAATAGTAAAATTAAGTTATTTTAAACTGTGGGCTAAATTTCTTGGGCTTTTTCAAAACATGGCTCTGTCACTGAATACCTGTAAAACCTTGGGCGTTCTAATGTGTTCAATCAACCATTTAGAAAACAGAAGTTTGAAATGCAGGCATGCAAAGGTGGGGCACATTTTCCATGATTCTTTCTCCTATTACTGCCCCACTAGGGTGTTACTCCTTAAAGGCAAGTGCTATGTATTATTTACATTTCCATCTCCAGCATCAAGTAAATGCACAAATCAATTGGTTAAAACCACATATATACATCTTCGTTAGGTATTTATAAAAAATGATTCTCTCTGTTTACTGGCTAGACTTATCTATGGTCAGTAGATTCACTGGGACAGTTTTCTCTGTTTGCTACAAGAAGAACCAGGGAAAAAGGAGAGTGCCTTAATCCAAACATGCCACATCCCTCTCCTGGGAAGACTACTGAGTTTTGACTTTTCACTGATGAGAAACAATTTTTTCAATTTCTGTGTTAATATAACAAGCTGAATCTAATACATTCATGAATGGCAACACCCTTTAAAACACAAAATTAACTTCTGGAAATGAATAGGTATCTGGATGGCAAAGTGGGAGACAAAAAAGGGTTACAGCTTGATTGCTGAAATAACTTCCAAAAGAAAATAGTTGAGAATTTCTTAAATTGTATGTATAACGTTTCTATACGCTAAGAAAAAGAGTCTACAGTGATACCTAATCTCACAAAATAAATTTGTATTTGTTACATCCTAAGGGAATAGAGTTTTTGCTAAAAACATCTGTTTGACTAAGCCCTGTTGGGGTTGTTATAGGTAAATCAAAATTTTATTTTAGCCAGTAGGTCTAATTAAACATTTATAGGAATGTTTATTCAGCTTGCTAACAGTAGTCATCGAACGCCTTCTTAGTGGACAAGAATCCCTTTGCAGTTACATTTTCAAAGTGGAAATGTGCATAGGCTCTAAGAGCTTAAAATATTTAGCTGTCTTTTAACAGACTAAAAAAAAACACCCTGTATCTAGGACATCCTTGCACAACTGTACAAAAGAAAATTGTCCTCAAGTGTTGCCCTAGGCTTAGAATAGAAAGATGATATAAAGAAAAGTTATGTCAACCTAAAGTGTAACTAGATAAGTTCAGTGGTATTAAAGTATCATACATTCCAAATCACCAAACTGTAGGGCTCATTATCTACTTCCAAATATATTGTCTCATCACTACTGCTCAGAAACCTCCCATGTCTCCTGGTTTATTACAGATTAAATCTGTACTCAGTGTGATATCCAAGGCTTTCACAATCTGTCCATAATATTTTGGGTGAATTATATACTACTAGGTAACTTTCCTTGCCCTACATTTAAGCCAAATCAGCTTCTGGTCATGCCTTTGATCACCCTGCCATCTCCCTCTGGAATATCCTTCACTCAAAATTGTGCCCATCAAAATCCCATTAGTTCTAAGACTGTCAGCTGAAATGTGTTTTCCTCCATGAACCTTTCAAGGTCACCGGGTTTAAGTGCACACTTTTGGGGGCTCTATTAAAAATTGTCTGTCTTTCACCTGGAGCATTTAATTAACTCATGTCTAGAGTCAGGGTCGTCACAGACAGACAATTCACATGACAGATACTTGATGACTAATGCTACATGTAAAATGGTGTTTTATGAAATGGAGATGTGAAGATTCTAGTTTTACACGATAATGTCCCCACAAATCAATTACCTTTGATTATATCTATTAAAGAGCAACAACTTTATTCTTCTTTCTCAATATTGCTGTGGCTATTCAGAGGTTTTTTTGGTCCCATGTAAATTTTTGAAGTATTTGCTCTAGATCTGTGAAATATGACATTGGTGTTTTAATAGGGATTGCATTGAATCTATAGGTTGCTTTGGGTAGTATGAACATTTTAATGATGTTAATTCTACCAATCCATGAACACGGTATATGATTCCACTTGTTTATGTCTCCCTCTATCTCTTTTTACAATGTCCTGTAGTTTTCTGAGTACAGGTCTTTTATCTTCCTGGTTAAGTTTATTCCTAATTATTTTAATTTTGTTGTTGCAATGGTAAATGAGATTGTTGGTTTTTGCTTTTTAGTTTCTATTTCTGATAATTCATTATTGATTTATAAAAATGCCATTAATAAAGAAAGGCAAACAATCCAATTAAGAAATGGGAAAAGGACCTAAATAGACACTTCTCCAAAGTGGACATATAGATAGCCAAGGGACATATGAAAAAAATGTTCAGTCAGTAATCATCAGAGAGATGCAAATTAAAATGACAGTAAGGTATCATCTCACACCTTTCAGAATGGCTACTATCAACAAATCAACAAATGACAAGTGTTGGCGAGGATGTGGAGAAAAGAGAACCTTAGCCCACTGCTGGTGGGGATGTAGACTGGTGCAATCACGATGGAAAAAAACAGTATGGAGTTTTCTCAAAAAATTAAAAATGGAACTGCCATTTGAGCCAGTGATGCCACTTCTAGGAATATATCCTAAGAAAATGCAATTTACGATAGCTAAGATCTGGAAACAATCCAAGTGTTCTTCAGTAGATGTGTAGATAAAAAATCTGTGGTACTTTTACACAATGGAATACTATGCAGCAATAAAAAAGAAGGCTTTCTTACCCTTTGAGACAGCATGAATGCACATGGAGAGTATCATGCTAAGTGAAATAAGTCAGAGAAAAACAAGTATCACATTATCTCACTCATATGTGGAATCTAATGAACAATATAAACTGATGAATAAAATAGATCTAGAGACATAGAACCATAGAACAGACTGATGAATCTTAGAGTGAAGGTGGGATTGGGTGAGTGAAGAGAGATTAATCAAAGAACTTATATGCATAACCCGTGGACACACACAATAGTGTGGTGTAGGTCTGGGGGATGGGTGTAGGGTGGAGGGGTCAATGGGGAAAAAAGAGGGACATCTGTAATACTTTCAATAATAAAGTAAATTTAAAAAATAATAAAAGGAGGTTAAAAAAAAGCAACAAAAAACAGAAGCAATAAAAAGCAAACTACCTCATCTTGCCATACATGAACTACAAACCCACAATATATTCATATTACACATTTATTCCTTATGTCTTCCTTCCAATCACTGATTTTCTCAAAGACAAATCTCTTGAGTTTTGGATTATAGAAGTTCTTCCTTTCTATCTTCTCAAGGACATTCTTTTAGTAGTTAATCCTCTTTATTACATTAACAATGTTTCTCTTGCTCTACTAGGTAATAGGTTGTGGGTTCTAGTGTTTCCTTATTAAAAACAAACAAAACTCACTTCATCTTGGACAAGTCATTTTACTCCTTTGTACCTAATTTTATTCCTCTCATGCAAAATGAAGATGGTAATGGTACATACAGTATATGGTTGCCATGAGGATTAACTAGTTGTTCTAAAATAGTGTAAAATGCTTAGAATACTAGTTAGCTCAGAATAAGGACACAATAAATCATAGTTGCTGCTGTCACCCTTGTTGTCACTATTTACCATGAGTATTCTCTCTGCCATTCCTCTACCTGACATCTAAACACTGATGTCCTCCAGTGTCCAGAAGAATCTGTAAGCTTCTATCATTCTTATTCTTACTCAAAGTTAGCTCACCATTCCCCATGGTTCAATTTCCATAAGGTTGTTATTCACTCAAATATACCTCTGGCCCTGAATTCTATTGTGAGTTCCAGGCTCTTGTAACTACCTGCTTCTTAATATGCACATTTAGATGTTTATAAGTATCTCAAATATTACATATCTAAAATGGAAACCTGACGTAACCCAACAACTCCATTTCCCCCCAGTGCCCCAACAAACAATTAAGATTGGTAAATTTTAACAATCCGTAGCCAAATATATCCTAAATCCATAAACTTATCTTAGTATCTCTTGTCACTTTCCTAGACCAAGGTGCCATTATCGTTTAATCAGAAAGTTGTAATTTCCTGCTAACTAGTCTTTTTGCTAATTAGATTGACATTCCACACATTGTATCTAGAATAGATATGAGAACAATTAACTTTAAAATAAGTACTTGTTATATGAATGAATGAATAAAAACATGCTCTCCTCCAGCCTTCTTTTAAATTTTATTTGAAAATTTTAAATTGATTCTGTTTAATATTTAAAAATATTTACTTAAAATCATCTGCTTTATCAAACTGGGAGATAGTAAATTCAACAATGTTATGGCATTGCCTTTATTAAAAACAGCTTCTTTACCCATGTTGACTGCAGACCTTTTTTTCTAAGAAGAACACTAAACTTGCATTAAAATAGCTCCTGTAAGTATAACCGCTCAGAAACTTCATTTCTTTAATATGAGCTTTTCTGCTTTCTTTCCTTTAAAATATATATATATATATATATATATATATATATATATATATATATATATATATTGATTTCCAAGAGGAAGGGAGAGAGAGAGACAGAATCATCAATGATGAGAGAGAACCATCCATCAGCTGCCTCACTTCCTATTGGGGATTGCGTTTACAACCCAGGCATGTGCCCTTACTGGAATTGAACCGGGGACCCTTCAGTCCACAGGCCAATGCTCTATCCACTGAGCCAAACCAGCTAGGGCTCTTTCTTTCCTTTTAAGTAAAACTGGCCTCATCCAGCACCCTGACTCAACTGTCTCCTTCTCCTTTGCATATTCACTTCCTTAAACATTAAGCCCTCAGGACAATCAGGTTCTGATCAATATCAAATAACCTTAAGAACAGAGTCTCAGGTCTGCTAACACACAGACAGAGATTTGGTCAAACTAGAGAGAACATTTAAGCCTCAGTTGTGCTTCAGCTCCAGAACCAGAAAAGAGGCAGAAACCAGAGGAAGTGACACCATAGCTGATATCAGTACAAGATACACTGATAAACTAGTCCATAACCTAGTGCTGACCAATAAGTAGAGACCATGACCTGGACTCACCACTTTAACTCCCTTAGTCACCATGATCAAGGACTTTTCCATTATATAACCCATCTTCTGAAAGCCATCGGGAACCAGGTTTATTTTTTTTAAATATATTTTTAAAAAATATGTTTTTATTGATTTCAGAGAGAGGAATGGAGATGAGATAGAAACATAAATGATGAGAGAGAATTATTGATCAGCTGCCTCCTGCACACCCCCTATCAGGGATTGAGCCCACAACCCAGGTGGGAATCAAATGTGACCTCCTGGTTCATAGGTAGACACTCAACCATTAAGCCACACCGGCTAGGCTGAGGAGCCAGGAGTTTGAGCATTAGTTAACCTGTGACTTCAGTCCTGGGCCACTTCCTCAGGTAATAAACCCTTACTTTCTTTGCTGCAAGCTCCTGCTTGTGTCTTATTGGGCTTTGATGCACTCAGGTTAGCAAACACCTTTAGTCCAATAACGTAAGAGACATGTTAACATACCTTAATTACCCCTAAGAGGTAGCCTGGCAAAAAGAAAGTGCAATAACAATTTAAGTAGCAAGAAATAAAGCAGACAATTCCCTTTCACAGCAACCTGCTTGAAGGTGACTAGGGAAAGTTAGTGCTAAGGTAAAAACTGGTTTTCAAAAAGGAAAAGGTAAATATTCAGCTCAGGTAAAATATGTCAAAAGGAAGAGGAAAAGGGAAAAACATTTCTTTTATGTCAATACATGTTATCTGGGAATCTGGGTGCTTTTGAAAATTAGCTATACATATATTTAAGTTGTTTAGATTAAGGTGAGGAAATAAATTTATTTGTGTTCAACCTGAGAAATAACAAAAAGAAATCAACATGTTACAAGAAAATTTGCATGATGTGTTGAAAATTAATTTGTAATTTTGCATTGACATTGATTGCAGTGATGGATTAAAAATTCATCTTTATTTAAATACATACTGTGATTCAGAATGTAAAATTACAAAAGAGATTCATCTGATTATGTGTTATCATTTGCCAATATCTGGGAGTGAACTATCAATTTCATCTTGCTCATAGATAACAATACTTTCAAATAAGACTGCACTAACAATAATACATAAGGTGAAGGCTGAAAATTGTGTATTGATCATTAGAATTACAGCAAATGACACTCTAGGGGAGTACAGATGTAACCACAATTTGCTTGAAAAGAAATGTAATGTGCACAAAGCTGGAAAGACAGGATGCTACGTTTTCTACCGATGTTCTCTTCCTTTCCCTGCATTAAGTTATGCTGACAGGTATCGCTGCTGCTAATGCACAGGGATCAAGTTAGGCACGGGTTTGATGTTCGAACTGGATCATTAATAAAACATCCCAATTTCTAACCTTTCTCAAGTGCAACAGACCCATCAATTTTGGTTTATTAATATGTAAAAAGGTCGGAGACTAGCAAACCCTTGAACCCAAATTTGAAATTCTAATAATCTTTCCATGTAATGTAAATCAATGTTTCTTAATCATCTTCACTATGGCATTTGGTAAACCACTCAATCTGTGTATGAAAATTAAACTAAAAATTACATTTACACTGCTTTATTAAACAACCCTTGTGAATAGCTTCAGAAAATGAAACAATTGTTATAAGTTTCCCTGTCAAACAGATGAATTGGTTTAAATTAAATTAATTTATGTAATGTCTTTAATTTTTTACAAAATTATGTTTCAACATTGGGGAATCATAAGTATTTTATGCAAAAAATCTAAAATTAATCAAAATCCCAGCTTTTTACTCTTTGGCTCTTATAGCTGAAGAGAGATTTGGTTTAGAATCAGTATTTATATACAGTGGGGACTTGACTTACGAGTGTCCCAACTAACGAGTTTTTTGAGATACCAGCTGTCTCTCGGCAGATTTTTTGCTTTGAGTTGATAGAGTAATTTGAGTTAACGAGCTCCTTAACGAGCTCCTTAATGAACTCAGTCTCAGAACAAATTAAACTTGTAAGTCAAGGCCCCACTGTAATATAGTTGCAATCATATTTAAAATACTTTCCATATAAACTGAGTAGTACAATTTTCCAGAATGTAATTCATATATTAGGATTCTAAACCTGCTTTGAAAAGTCTCTGATAATAACTGTTTTCTAGAGGTGTTGTTTTATAAAATTTATACGGAGAGCATGTGTATTCAGGTGCCCTTTTTTCAGCTTAATTATAAGCCTTAGGTACACCATGGTAGCTACATCATTATAACTTTTCCTTGGTGTAGGAAACATGGTGTACCAAAATATTGTTACCTAGCTCACCATTTTGGGGTTTATATTAACTGTTTTTATGCAAGAAAAGCAAGCTCTTATGGCACAACTTTCAACAATGTATTATTACTAAGTCTTTTGGCAAAAATTAGGGACAATTTTCTCCTCTCTTCCAATTACATTCTCATCCTCCACCCACTTGTTTACTATAAGAACATTTTAGATGTTTTCATGCAGTAACACTGTTTTTCCTGAAATACTAATATAACTCTTATGGGGAGTAACAGTCATACATTGACTTCCTAGGAGTAACTTTTAAGAAGTGGGCCAGATATAGGCAAGATGCCCTGTGTAGATCAGAAGACTGTTCTATAACAGTGGACTGTAAAAATAATGGCTAACTGAAGATCCTATAACAGACTGAGGTAATATGAAAATGACTACAATGAATCCAGTGAATAACAAAATGAAATATCAGCTGTATTGCAGGGAAATTATCTGTTATTTAGTTTAATATGCTGATGAACTCTCTTGCTCTTTTGTTTCTACCTTAAGGAGAATAAATGGATTTGTGTAGTACTTAACCCCATAACATCTACAGCTCTAAGAGATTTTAATATGACCTGGTAGTAATAAGTGAGAGATTTCAATATTGAGACTGAAGTAAATGTAGGGCTTTTGAAGAAAATATATATCTTTTAGACACAAATGTCTTTAAACAAGAACACAATTCATTTAGTTTTGAAGCAGATTTATGTGACTGGTTTATCTACCTGTCCTTGTTATATCCCTTACTTTTATTAATCAGTCATTAGTCATACCTTTAATGAGCACATATTGTATATGTGTCATACATAGTAATTGAAAGATCAGGAGCTGAAGATCAAAACATAAGCCATTCCTTCTGCCCTCTTCCTTGAGAATCTCACCATCTAGTTTGAGGGTTTCAGTAATGTAACAAATGACTGCACATTTAGTATGATAAATTAAGTGTTAACTATTGATATAGACTTCTTTTAATGAAGTTAACTAATCACTCTACCAAAAATCAAATGCTCAAATCTCTCAATAAAGTAAATGGATTATAATAGTCACTTCTCAATGGTAAATAAATAAAGTAATTTAGAAGTTAGGCAGGGAGGGTCGGTGGTAAACTATTTTTATATTATTTCTCTTTGAGCCAACACTCAAACAAAATAAATCCAAATCAGCAAACACACATTCAACAACTGCAAAGGGGTGACCGCACATACTTCTATCTAGAAGAGAGAGTGACATCTTTGTAGAGATGGTTATGTTTGGGGAGATTCTGGGAAAATGAATAGGAGTTTAACACTTGGAACAGAGATATGCAAGACCATGTAGAAAACCAGAAGGTGTGAAGAAGTGGGTGAGCAAACCAAGAGTCACAAGGGAGAGACACCTGTGCTTGTAGAAGAGCATCTGAAAAGGTCTAGGGAGGGCCTTCTTTACCACATGAAGCGTAGCTTATATTTATTATGGGTTATAATGATTAATTAGAAATACTTTAAGCAAAAAAGTCAAACCAGTATTTTAGAAAGAAATTTTCACCTTAAAACAGAAGATGGTTTGGGGAGAGGTAAACGGGACCTGGAGATAGGTAAGGGTACTCTGCCAGTTAATAGCTCAGTGAGAATAGTTGGGAACATTTACTACACCTTAGTTTTCTCATCTGTGAAAGAGGGGTAATAATTCTAAAGAAATAACACATATAAACAATTAAAATAGAGTAAAACCACCATCAATATTTTTAGTAAAGCAAGAGGAAGGAAGTCAGTAATAGTGGCGATATAACAAAAATAATTGGAAAGATATTCAAGAGCCATATTCAATATTTAGATCAGAGAAAATAATTTCCTATGAGTGATGTTAATAGCTTTTACAGTTGTTTTTTGTTGTTTTAGTTTCATGTTCAAATTCATTTGGTCTAACACAGCTAAGTGAATTTCTTTGCTGCAGAATATCTCGGAACCTTTCTATATTAACACATATTGCAACTCCCCATGAGGGATAATAATAGTCAGGGTTTCCCAAGCTTATTTGAACATGGGAATAGGAGGCTCACTTATAACAAAAAATCTGGAATGATCCCTGGTAGTTTATGAATCTCAGGGAGTTAGAGGACAAATGGTCAAGGCTCTATGAAAGCTACAGCTCTAAGAAAGAATACTTATTCTTAAATTAATTTTGTCTGGTATGGTTTCAAAACATTTTTGTTAAAAGTTTTAATCTAAAGTTTAATATTGTGGTAGGCAGAGTAATACCACAGTAGGTAGATTAATCTTGAATATCTGGATGAGCCCAATACAACCACTCGGGTCCTTAAAAGCAGAAGAGAGAGGTCAGAGAGAGCTGTTATTGGCTTTGAAAGATGGAGAAAAGGGTTAACCACAGAATGCAGTTGGCCTATAGAAGCTAGAAATGGCCCTCACCTGACAGCCAGTAAGAACACAAGGACTGTTGCAGTCTAGTCAAGACAGTGGCGTAGGTAAACACAGTACTTGCATCCTGTCACCACCACATCAAAATTACAACTAAATCATATAACAAACATCACTCAGAACCAACTGAAACCTAGCTAAACAGAAGACCTACAACTAAGAATATAAAGAAGAAACCACATCGAGAGTGGTAGGAGGGGCAGGGACTCAGACGTGGCTGGTCCTGTACCCACATGTGGCAGATAAAAAACAGGAGGGCTATCTCAGTTACAGAGGTTTCCCCAGAAGGCTGAGGGTCCCAGTCCCACAAAAGGTCCCCTAGCCCAGGTTCCAGTGCCAGGAAGAGAACTCCCCATAACTCCTAGCTGTGAAGACCAGTGGGGATTATGGCTGAGAGAGATGGAGGGTTTCTGGATCCCAGACATTTCTCTTAAAGATCTGTGTACGACTTTCTCACATACACTTGCTCTGAGTTCCAGCACTGGGACACCAGGAACATACGGGAAGAACTGAGTTGTCTGGAATCAGGGCAAGAGCTAGATAGTGTTCTTCCAGACAGAAGTGCTGGCAGAGATCAGTGTTCCTTTATGGGGCCCTACTCCCAAAGAGCCACAGACAGGTGCCATATCTGAGTCTCCCTCAATTGGCTAACATTCACCCACCCTGGTGATTCCCTGAGACCCCTACCCATCCAACATTCAGGGCCATCCAAGCCATTTCCAGTGTTTTTTCCTATCAAATAGCCTGTCGTGGCTCATGATTTGGACTTTCCTACAATCTCTTAAAGAAGCATATCTGGCCTTCATGTGGCCCTTACATCTCACTAAGTGGCACCAGGCCCAGTACCATCAGCAGATGGGCTTAGTTCACAGCTTGGCTTCTCCTGGACATGTCCAAGGCCAGCAAAAGCAGCAGCCATCTGCAGACTACTTTGTAGCTAATGTCAGGAAGCTGACCTTGGTCTGCACTTCCTGGGCACCCCAGAGCCAGCACACCAAATAGACAGACTTAGACAAAGTCAAAGCACCACCCAACCTCCTCCACAAGAGGCACACTTAGTGGCAGACTCATCAGACACAAGAGTCCAGCCGAAGGAAGTCCTGCTCCTGGGGTCAGCTCCTGCACAGCTGACCCTCCATGGTGGTCACAGCCAGTCCCTGTAGCTGACTGCCTGGGGGTAAATTCCTCTCATTGATGTGTCAACAACATTCAAGACTCCACTACAACAGAAGGGTGTACACAGCCCACACAAGAGAAGGCAGGGGTGCACCTAAAGTGCCCAGCCTGGGTGAACAAGGACGCTGTGTCACTGGACCCTACATGACACCTACTACGTTAGGCGACACTACCAATCTCAGGAAATGTAGCAGCTGTACCCAATACACAGAAGTAAACACAGGGAGGAGCCAAAGAAATATATCTTAACCCCTAGAGTGCCGGGGAGCGCGATAGCCCTCCTCCTGTCTTTCACCAAAAGTGCCGGGAGCGCTATCGTGCTCCTCCTGCAGTATCACTATTAGATGCTAGTAGTTCACTCTTTATTGACAGATGGCACCTAAGTGCAGATTACTTATGATGCCGAATGTTTGTAGTTCTAAAATTGACCACTGGCATTTATCTGCCTAATTTTTTACAGGTACTACAATTTTATGAAGTTTACTCAGATTTTGTAGGCCTAAAGCTTCGAAATGGTGTCCAGTTCTAAGTCTGCTTTTATTAGTGATGATGATATTGCTAAACATGTCAATTCTTGCTGTGAAGATGATGATTTTGTGGACGATATTGGAGAAGGGTGTCCCTCTATTTTAACATTATATGTTTTGTTCAAATTTTTTTCTACTAATATTTTATAATACAATCAGCAAACAATATATGTCAAAGATGAAAACAAATGTAGTAAAGGTTTCCTTAAGTTTTTGAATATGTAACTTAATTTACTTGCGATTCATAATTTTTTTCCTAAACTGCTGTAAAATCAGCAAAAATGCCTTGGCAATTTTAGCATAGTTCCTAGGATATTGGTTGGTACTCAAAGGGTTAAGTGAAATAACAGAACAAAACTCCAGAAAATAACTAAACAAAATGTAGATAAGCAACCTAGTATACGCAGAGTTCAAAACACTGTTGTAAGGATGCTCAATGAACTTAGTTAGGAAAAGAGTAGACATACTTAGTGAGAACTTTAGTACTCACTAAGTACATTTTATGAAACATAAAAATGAATATAGAAAAGATAAAAAAGGACCAGTAATAAATGAAGAATGCACTAACTGAAATGAAGAATACATTACAGGGAATAAGCAGTGAAGTAGATGAATTGGAGGACCAAATCAGGGATTTGGAAGATAAAGAAGCAGAAAACACCCAATCAGAATAGAAAAAAAAAAGAATGCAAAAAAAATATAGTATAAAGAGTCTCTGAAACAACTTTAAATTTACCAATATTTGTATCATGGAGATGCTAGAAGAAGAGAGATATCAATGAATTGAAAACCAATGTGAAAAAATGATGAAAAACTTCCCTAACCTGGTGAAGGAATTAGACGTACAAATCCAGGGTGCCCCAAACAAGATGAACCCCAAAGAGACCTACACCAAGACACATCATATTTAAAATGCCAAATGCTAAAGACAAAGAATCTTAAAAGCAGCAAGAGAAAAGCAGTTAATGATCTTAAATGGAAATCCCATAAATTCTTATAGGAGCTCAGCTGATTTCTTGACAGAAACTTTGCAGGCCAGATGAATTGACAGGAAATATTGCAAGTATTGAAAAGCAAGGACCTACAACCAAGATTACTATATCCACCAAAGCTATCATTTAGAATCAGAATCAAAGGACAGATAAAGAAATTGACAAGAAGAAAAAGCTAAAGGAGTTCATCACCAACAAACCACTATTACAAGAAATGTTGAGAGATCCAAGATGGCAGCTGACAGGACAGCAGTGAGAAAGAGTGTGAGTGAGTGAGTGAGTGAGGGAGAGAAAGGGAGTGCATGGGCATGTGGGGAGGGTGTGTATGTGTGAGAGAGGGACAGTTATATTACACAGAACTGTTGGGGACAGACCAGGCTCCACTAGCCAGGCAGCCTCTGCAACCGCTGCAATCTCCCCCGGGGTGGCCGGCTCTGTGGCAGAGACCACGCCATCTGGGAAGGGGAGAGCGGCTGTGACTGGGAGCTCAGCCTCACCTCCACCAGGGGAGACCTCGGATGCCGCCCAGGACCCTACCGCCACACTGGCCAGGGACCTGCTGCCTCGGCTGCCAAACCACAAACACTGAGACTCCAGTCTCCCTGGCCATGGGCTCCTAAAATGTTTGTCCAAGGGGAGACAAAATGGTGGCCAATTAGGCAGACATGTCAGGTGCTTTCTCACGAAGCAGATAGAAGGAACAGCTGAATCAAATATCCACCAGAGTTGGCGAATTAAACAGCTGGTGTGACAATCCTGGCCGGAAAGGACTGGGGATGCCTGGAGAATGGTAGGACTGGGGATCTGGGCTGGAGAGAGATGTGCACAACAGAGTCTAGGCTGGTGGTCCGTGAGGTCCGAAAGGTTAATAACCGCTGGTCAAGAGGGTCAGAAGGAAACTGAGCTGCACCAAGTTCATGTCCCACAGGGACACACCTAACACTCAACTGTGGAAGGGGGTCCACAGGGATGCTGGCAGCCAGGGACTCTAGATCTAGGCCCACAGCCCTGGGAGGCTGTGCCCAGAGACACAGCCTCAAGTTCCACACTGGCCGCACAGTGTCGGGAGAAGAGAGACGTGCAGTGGCACAGCTGTTCTGTCTTTATAATCTCCTTGTTTTTGCTCGCTGAACCCTATACATAGGATCTTTCAATTACAAACACTCACTGAGGCTGTGATGCAGGGGAATGTGGTTTTGTGGAAACTGGCAAGCAAAATAGGGAGAGGCAACCAGGAAGCCAGCTCGGGGACAATCTAGTTCCTCCAACCCTGAATAGACATTTTTCTCCTGAAGACCGGGCTCCTCCTAGCAGCACAGCTGCACCCAGCCTTGAGCTCGGCAGGGAAACAAGGATTCTGAATACCCCAAGGAGCCCTTGGGGACTGGTTTGAGGGGCCATTTGATCCTGGAAACTAATACAGCAACACCACCGCCTAGAGCCCATGTCAGAAATAGACGCTTGTGTAAATATGACTGAAAGCAGACAGACAAACAAAGCTGGGACCATTATGCCTGAAACCAAGGCTGAGGAATCTGACCCAGAGGAGCGGTGGATCTCTGGGAACTTCAACACGGTGCTGTCTACCTAACAGGAAACTGAGATGTGGCAGACAGAACAGTAGAGAGGGGTCTTAAACCAGCCCCCATGGGCCATTAAAACGCAGCTGAAGCAAATGACATTTCACTACTTCACTTTTTTACATTTTTTATTTTTAATAAAAAAATGGAAAATTTTTTTTCTTTATTTTATTTTTATTATCATCATTATTATTTTAACCTTTTATTTATTTGGGTTAATTTTCTACATTCTATTTTTATTTTTTTATCATTATTTTACTTTATCTCACTTTTTTTTCCTTTTTGCCAGTCTTTTCTTCCTCATTTCACCCTTTTTTATCATGTTTCTCTTCTCAGGTTCCTGCTATAACTTTTCTTTCTTTTTTATTTTTACTCCTTGTTAAAAATTGATCTTCTTTATCTTTTTTTATAGATGCACTAGAGGCCCGGTGCACAAAAATTTGTGCACTCGGGGGGTGGGGGAATCCCTCAGCCCGGCCTGTGCCCTCTCTCAGTCTGGGACCCCTCGGGAGATAACGACCTGCTGGCTTAGGCCTGCTCCCGGGTGGCAGAGGGCAGGCCTAATCCCTAGGTGCAGCCCCTGGTCGGGCTCAGAGCAGGGCCGATTGGGGAGTTGAGACGCTACCCCTGTCACTCACAGAGCAGGGTCAATCAGGGGTTGGGTAGCTCCCCTCTGTCACGCACAGAGCAGGGCCGATCAGGGGGTTGGGGAGCTCCCCCTTGTCACACACAGAGCAGGGCCCATCAGGGGGTTGGGGAGCTCCCCCCTGTCACGCACAGAGCAGGGCGGATCAGGGGGTTGGGGCGCCATCCTCTATCACCCACAGAGCAGGGCCAATCAGGGGGTTGGGGCACCGCCACTGTCACACTCAGGGCAGGGCCGATGGGGAGGTTATGGCTCTACCCCATCACACACAGAGCAGGGCCCATGGGGGGCGGGGGGTTGGGGCACCACACCCTGTCACACACAGAGCTGCAGGGCGATCAGGAGGTTGGGGAGTTCCCCCCTATTAGGCACAGAGCAGGGCCGATCAGGGGGTTAGGGCACCTTCCCCTGTCAGGAACAGAGCAGGGCCGATAGGAAGGTTGTGGCCCACCCCCTGTCACACACAGAGCCACAGGGCGATCAGGGGGTTTGGGCACTGCCCCCTGTCATGCTGATCCGGGTGCCGGGAGACCTCACGGCTCCGCTGATCCCAGTGCTGGGAGGCATATTACCCTTTTATTATATAGGATAGAGGCCTGGTGCATGGGTGGGGGCTGGCTGGTTTGCCCTGAAGGGTGTCCTGGATCAGGGTGGGGGTCCCCACTGGGGTGCCTGGCCAGCCTGGATGAGGGGATGATGGCTGTTTGCAGCTGGTCACACACCCTTCAGGGTGGGGGTCCCCACTGGGGTGCCTGGCCAGTCTGGGTGAGGGGCTGAGGGCTGTTTTCAGGCTGGCGGGTGACTGAAGCTCCCAACTGCTCCTTTTTTCTTTTTTTTTTATTCTGAGCCAGCTTTAGCTCTGAGGCTCCAGCTCTTAGGCCTCCACTCCTGAAAGCAGGTATCTGGTTTGTTTAGGTTCTACAATCAAAAATCTGTATCAACTCCAGGTCTGAGATCCCGGCTAGCTGAAAGCTTGTTTCTGGGGTTTTGTTTAGCTTCTATATTTGTAACTATGTTTCAAACTGCCAGCTCAGAGGCCTGCAGTGGCAGGCGGGGAATGTTGGAGTCCTCCATCACTGAAGCAAGCAAACCTCATGTTAGTTTCAAGCTGCCTGGCTGCCGGCCGCCATCTTGGCTGCCAGTTAATTTGCATATCGCCCTGATTAGCCAATGGGAAGGGTAGCGGTCCTACGCCAATTACCATGTTTCTCTTTTATTAGATAGGATTACTATTATAGTAGTCTCTGTTGGCTTACTCATATATCTAATTTCCTCTCCCCTGCTCCACATACATGCACCCTTCTCTTTTCTATCCAATTTTTTTCTTATTTTGTTGTTTCTGTGATTATTTGTTTGTTTTTGTTTTTATTTTATGCTTTTGTTTTGCCTCTCCTTGCTTGCCCTCTTCTTCTACTAATAGCTTAATTAGTTTCACTCACCAAACTCAGGCTTATCTGCTCTCTACTATATTCTCCATTTTCAAAAATAGATGAATATAATTTAGATAAATTAACAAAAGGGGAAAATTTTAAAATATATATGTTTTTAAATTGTTATCATTTTAATTAATTTATTTATTTTATTTTTTTAAGTATTTTGTTTTTTACTTTTCTTCTTATACACTCATTCTCTTTCTATCTCCTCTATACTGAATCATGGCCATTCCCTATTCATTCAATTCCTTTCTTCTGGAAATTAGCTCTGCCTCTTCAGATTCAGTTCATCCCTTTTTTTCTTGGTGTTTGTAGTTTGCATTTTTTGATTTATTTGTTGGTTTTGTGGAATTTTCTCCCCATATACATATATTTCCCCCCCTGCTTTTTCCTCTTTATCTTTTCTCTCTTACCTTTTTTTCCTTTTCTCAATATCATTTTTGCACTCTATTCTCCCCCCTAATTCTCTTTTATCTGGTGGTCACCTTTATTTGGTGTTATTAATGTTGTGAATACAATTGGGTTTTGTTTCCTCTGTGTTGTGTCTTGTTGAGTTGTATTTTGTGTCTTTTGGTCAATGTGGTAGAGTGAGCCACATAACCAGACACCCTGAGAGGAGCTGAAATGGAGAGACCAAGAAACAGCCCCCATACAAAATAAATCACCAGAAAAGAAAGTAAACAAAATGAAGGCAAGCAATATGTCAGAGAAAGAATTCAGAACAATGGTCATAAGGACTCTGAAAAGGATGGAAAACAAATGAGAAGATGCTTGATATGATTTCTATCTTCTTGAATTTGAAGATACTTTGCCTGTGTGCTAATATGTGGTCTATCTTTGAAAATGTCCTGTGTGCACTTAAGAAGAATGTATATTCTGTAGCTTTAGGGTGAAATGTTCTGAAGATGTCAATTAAGTCCATCTGCTCTAGTGAGTCACTTAGGATTGGTTTTTCTTTGCTGATTTTTTTGTTTAGAGGATTTATCCAGTGGTGTCTATGGGGTATTAAAGTCTCCTACTATGACTGTATTGCTGTCTATCTCTCCCTTGATATCTTCCAGAATTATTTTTATGTATTTGGGTGCTCCTGTATTGGGTACATATATGTTTACCAGAGCTATATCCTCTTGTTGAATTACTCCCTTTAGTATTATGAAGTGGCCCTCTTTATCTCTTATTATGGCCTTCACTTTGAGGTCTATTTTGTCAGATATAAGTATTGCTACTCCAGTTTTTTTCTAATTTCCATTCACCTCAAATTTTTTTTTTCTATCCCTTCACTATCAGTCTGTGTGAGTCCTTTGTTCTGAGATGGTTCTCTTGTAGATAGCAAAAGTATGGGTCATGCTTTATTATGCATTCAGTTACCCTATGTCCTTTGATTAGAGCATTTAATGCATTTACATTTAAGGTTATTATTAATAAGTACTTTGTTAGTCACCATTTTTATTCTTTATGCCTGTGTTCCTTCTTCCCTTCCTATTTTTTTATTTTTATAGCAATCCCTTTAGCATTTCTTGCATTGCTGGCTTGGTAGTATTAAACTCCCTTAGCCCTTTTCTGTCTTTGAAGCTCCTGTTTTCACCTTCAATTTTGAATGGATAGCCTTGCTAGATAAATTATTCTTGGATTCAGTCCCTTGCTTTGCATCACTTTGTATATTTCATTCCATTCCCTACTTGCCTGATGAGATTCTGTTGATAAATAATTTCATAATCTAACTAGAGGCCCAGTGTACGAATTCATGCACCAGTGGAGTCCCTCAGCCTGGCCTGTGGGATCGGGCTGAAACCAGCCCTCTGCCATCCCCCAAGGGGTCTCAGATTGAGAGAAGGCACAGGCAACCAAGGAAACCCAGTGGTGCATGATCCAGTCCGGGGAGTGATGTGGGAGGTTGGCCAGCTGGGGAGGGACCGCAGGAGGGGTCCAGGGTGTGTCCAACCCATCTCGCTCAGTCCCAATCAGCCAGACCCCAGCAGCAAGCTAACCTACTAGTGGGAGCGTCTGCCCCCTGGTGGTCAGTGTACATCATAGCAACTGGTTTCCCAGTTGACTGTCCGCCCCCTGGTGGTCATTTCATGTCATAGCGACTAGTCAACTGGTTGACTGTCTATCCCTGTTGATCAGTACATGTCATAGCAAGCAGTTGAGTGACCTTAGCATATCATTAGCACATTATGCTTTGATTGGTTGAACGGACGACCTGACACTTAGCATATTAGGCTTTTATTATATAGGATGGGTGATCCCTTGTAGGCAACTTTTTTTCTCTCTTTGGCAGCCTTTAGGATTCTTGCTTTGTTGTTGATGTTTGCCAATTTAATTATGATGTATCTTGGTGTTGGTCTTTTTGGGTTCATCTTGTTTGGGACTCTGTGTGTTTCTTGGACTTGTGTGGCTTTTTTCTTCCCAATGACAGGGAAGTTTTCTGTTATTATTTCTTCAAACAGGTTTTCTATTTCTTCCTCTGCTTCCTCTCCTTTTGGCACTCCTATTATGCAGATGTTGTTTTATTTCATGTTGCTCCAAAGCTCTCTTAGGCTCGGCTCTCCTCCTGCTTTTTAAGTTTTCTTTCCAGTTGCTGCTGTGTTTTTGTGTTTTTTTATACCTTGTCTTCTAGCTCACTGATGCGGTCCTCAGCTTCTACTAGTCTACTATTGAAGCCTTCCATTGTGTTCTTCATTGCAGCTAAGTCATTCTTCATCTCCTCTTGATTCCTTTTCATGTTGGTGACATTCTCATTCAACTCCTTATAACTCTCATTGAATTTTGTTTATTTGTCTTCAACCATTTGAGCATCCTTATAGCCATTACTCTGAATTCTTTATCTATCCAGTTACTTGCCTCTACTTCATTTAATTCCTTTTCTGGCGATTCCTCTTTTTCTTTCCTTTGGGGATTGTTTTTTGTCTCCCCATTTTTTGCTGTATTGTTTTAATTTGTCTATGTCTTAGATCCAACTGCTTTGTTACCCAGATTCTTTTGGGGGTGGTGTTATGTAGTTGGTGATTTTGGGGACCCACTGGTGCAGTCTTGCAGATCCCCTGGGCTTGGTGATCTAGTGGAGCCCCCTACTTGAGCTATTTGGGTTCTCCTGATGTAGCTGGGTTTTAAATGTTGGTTTGTTGTTCATGGAGGAAGTCTTGCCACAGATTGTCTGGCAATGTGATTCATGCCCAGTTTTGTTGTGCAAGCTGTTGTGGATGTGATCATTGTTCTAGCTCTTGTGGAAAGGGTTGTCTGAGGTCTCACTGTTATGTGTTTACTGTGATTTCCCAGAGTCCGTGTCCTGGGAAAAAGGGGTCTCTGGGCCTGAGGCTCAGGTACTGTGACTTTCACTGGTGTGTGACTCTTGCTGGGGTAGCGTCATTCTGCAACTTCCTATGATGGTCTCAGAGTCCATGACTGTGGGGGCAGCTGTCCAGTTTTCTGCAGTTGAGGCAGTGGACCTCTGTGAACTGTAAGGGGGTCAAGGAGCCAGCATCTGGGGATGTGCGAGTCTCAGTGTCTGTTGCTGAAGCCGTGTGACCTTGTCTGGGGAGGTGAGTCCTCAGTAACTCACCAAGGTGTCCAGAAGTGTGCTGCCAGGAGGGGGAAGTCATAGATCCTGCTGAGGGGGCCATGCACCCTTGGTTGGGGTGGCACTCACCTAGTGGAAGCTCACAGAGGAGCCCAGGAGCTGCCTGCTGGGGCAGTGGGCTCAAGGGGCCTGCGTGCTACAGCAGTGTGACTGTGGAGACTAGATGCTGGTAGCTGAGGAGGTGTAAGATCCAGTTTCTGCTTCAGGAGTACCTTTGGTTGGGTATACTTGTGCCTTCCAGTAATTCTCAGAGGCACCCAGGAGCTGCCTGCTGAGGTGGCAGGCTAAGGGGGGGGGGGGCACATGCTTGAGCAGTGTAACCACGGTGTCTGAGTTTGGCAGCCAGGGCTGGGGAAGTCTGAGTTTTTGCTACAGGGGCCATGTGCCCTTGGTTGGATGGGTGTGTGCCCAGCAGCAGCTCCCAGAGGCACCAAGAAGCTGCCTACCAGGGCAGGGAATCAGGGGGCCCTGCACGTGCTGGTTTGGCATGACTGTGGTGTCCAAAGGTTGGCAGCTGGGGCAGGGGAAATCCCACTTACTGCTGTGGGAGCCGTGAGTCCTTGGAGGTGGACATCCTAGGGTCTGCCAATCTGCAGGCCAGGCAGAAGGACTTTGGCTGGTGTAGCTGCAGGGTCCTGGGCAGTGTCCAAGGCCAGTCTGGGTGATGGTGATGATGATTTCCTAGAGGAAACTACTCTCCCCTTCAAGATGGCCCAGCAGTCTGGGTAGTGCCTGCAACAGTGGCAGGGGCTCCCTGTGCAGGAGATCCTGGTCTATCAGCCCCTGATACTCCTGCAGGATCTAACTGTCCCTCACTCACACACACACACCACACATGTCCACACACTCCCCTTTCACCTGCTCACTCACTCACACCCTCTTCCTCACCTCTGTCCTACCAGCTGCCATCATTTTTCCCCTAGTTATTCCATTTTCTTTTTTTAAAGGATAAATTACTAGAGGTAGAATTTCTGTGTTAAAAGGTAAGCATGCATTTAAATATCGTACTTATTATTAATTTGGCTTCTATAAGACTAAAGTCTTTAATTTCACATTTCAAATGTAGAGAATAAATCATATTTAGATCCTTTTTTCCTCTGAGATTATTAATTTTATTTTTGTACAACAATTCACAGCTATTTAAAATGAGAGAAAAAAATGAGTGCATGCAGTGAAATCCTTGTGCCGGCTTTTATTAATAATCGTAAAAAACAACTCTAAAATTTTAGGAATAGATTGAACTTTTAGTAGCTTGAATGCTGACATGGTAGGAGTATCCACATCAAAAATGTTACAAGTCAGAGCTGTAACAATTTCAGACAGCCAAATTACCAAAATAATAAGATTATGGATAATCACAGGCAGGGTAGTTTAAGCAGCGAAGGATGCGATATTAGTATTGCTAAACTGTCTTTAAAATGTTTGGAATTTTAAAGACAGTTTAGCAATACTAATTTAACCAGGAATTTAAGAGAATAGCCATCTTACCACAACATCAAAAGCACTGTGAATTGGGTAAATAAGGTCTGAGGATTTAATGTATAACATGGTGACTATAATTGATAGCACTGTATTGTATAATTGAAATTTGTTAAAAGAACAGTACGTGAAGATTCTCACTAAAAATAAGACGGTAATATGTGAGACGATGGCTGTATTAATTAACTTGATGTGAGGAATCCTTCCATAATCCATATCAAATCATCACATTGTACATCTTAAATATATTACAATTTTATTTGTCAATTACACCTTGATAAAGCTGAAAAATAATGTATATAAGTACTTAGAACCATCTTGTAATAAATTATAATCACCATCATAATGAATGATGACAACTCAAAAGTCTCCTCTATCCATCAAAGTGAGCAAAACAGAACAACTCTTTGAATTAATGAATCTATATGAATTTCACTGCACCATTAGTGGAAGAAGAAAATAATAAAAATCGTTCTGAATTATATATTTTGAAACTATTCATTAATTTGAAAGTTGAATTGTGACATTCTTATAGTTTGCATTTTCTAGTTAATAGCATGACCAACATTTTTTCATGAATTTGTCACATTTTCCCTCTGAATTCTCAGTTCACCTGCATTGCTTTTTAAGCTATTGGCCCCTGAGTGTCTTTTATTGCTTTGCATAAGCTATTTGTACAACAAAGCCTATTTAGAATTCATCTTCATCTGCCAATTGTTGCAAACATCTTTTCACATCTGATTTTCCAATTCATTAATTAATTTTTATTGCAATATATTTCATATATAACATTGTATTAGTTTTAGGTATACAACAAAATTATTTGATATACTTACATATAGCAAACTAATTACCACAATAAGTTTAGTTAGCATCAATCACCACACATCTTTGTTTTACTTATGTTGGAGGATTAGTGATGTCAAGCACCTTTATACATACCTGTAGGCCTTTCGTATGTTTTCTTCCAATAATTTGTATTCAAATCTTCTGTCATTTTTCTTGTGATGAGAAATTTTAAGATCTAGTCTCTCAGAAACTTTCAAATATACATTTCAGTATTATTACTTATAGTTACCATGCTGTACATTACTTGCTTATAACTGGAATTTATACCTTTAGACCACCTTTACCCATATTGCTCCACACTATCCCTTGACCCCCACCTTTGACAACCACCAATCTGTTCTCTGAGTTGGTTTTTGCTTTGATATTAGTGTCCACATATAAGTGGAATCACATAGGATTTCATTATTAGTCTTTTTCTGACTGATTTCACTTAGCATAAGTCATCAAGTTCCATTCATGTTGTCACAAATGGCAACATTTCCTTCTTTTTTGTGGCTGAGTAACATTCCTATCTGTGTGTGTGTTTGTGTGTGTCCCATTTTCTTTATCCACTCATTTGTCACTGGACACTTAGTTTGTTTTCCTGTTTTGGCTATTGTAAATAGTGCTTCAATAAATATAGGGGTGCAGATATCTGATCAAGATATTGATTTTGCTTTCTTTGGATAATTATTCGGAAGTGAAATTGCTGGAACATATGTATTTCTACTTTTAATTTTTTGAGGAACTATCATACAGTTTTCCACAGTGGCTGCATCATCTTACATTCCCACCAACAGTGCAAAATTGCTCTATTTTTTTTCACCAACACTTGTTATTTCTTGACTTGATAACATAGATTCTACTAGTGATAAAGTGATACCTCACTGTTTTGACTTGCATTTCCCTGATGATTAGTAATGTGAAGCATCTTTTCATGTACTTGTTGTCTATATGTACATTTTCTTTGGATACTGTCTATTCAAATCCTCAGCCCACTTTTAAATTGGATTTTTTCTATTGAGTTGTATGAATTCTTTATATATTTTGTATATTAATACTTTATCAGACATATGACTTGTAAGTATTTTTCCCATTCCAAATTGGTTGCCTTTTCATTACAGGTTGGGGCAAAAGTAGGTTTATGCTTATGAGTACATGAAAACAATTTATTCTTATATTATTGTTTATTGATTATTGTATTGTATATACGAACAACTGTAAACTTAATTTATCCCTCCTCTATATATTGATGGTTTCTTTTGTTGATCATTTTCTTTGCTTCATAGCTTGATGTAGCCATCTTGTTTATTTTTGCTGTCTTATTTAGCAGTTGCTTTCTAATTAACTATTTTTAAATATATATTTTATTGATTTCAGAGAGGCAGGGAGAGGGAAAGAGAGATAGAAACATGAATGAAGAAAGAGTATCATGGAGCGGCTCCTCCTGCATGCCCCCTACTAGGGATTGAGCTCACAACCCGGACATGTGCCCTGACCAGGAATCAAACCATGACCTCCTGGTTCATAGGTTGATGGTCAACCACTGAGCCACAGTGGCTGGGCTAATTAACCATTTTTAAGTTGCTAGTTAGTAAATGTTTAACAACCAGTCCTCTGAAAAATGTTTTCATATAAGTACATAGTTAAATTTATTATAATCTTTGCTGATATAAATGATGTGCAGCATTCAATGCACAAATAAATATTTCTTAATATTTTTATTTACATATTTTTATTTACATTAACTAGCAAGACATACATGAAACAAGATGTATGTCACTATTTCATCAATAATATATGCAACCTATTTGTTGACTCAGATAGTAATATTGGAATACCTGAAGAATATTTGTTCAAGTTTATTTGATATTCACAATACAATGTCTATAAATCCAATACCATTTTGCAGTTTAATCTGCATGAGTAACATTTTCTCCGTAAGTTTCTTAAGTCAAGACAAGCAAAAAAAAAAAAAAAAAAACAAACAAAACAAAACAAAAAAAACAAATATAAAGCAACCAAAAAACCCAGCCTGATTTGTAATTGTTACCAAGTTCTGTGAGTATAAATACTCCCATTATGTCTGATTTTATATCATTGAATGTAGAGTTGGAAAAAGATGCACAAGATAACATCTTAGTACAGATTTTTCACCAAACACAAAAAAGACAAAAATAACCTCAGTAACATAGATAATATTGAAATATAGTAAAATATAATTACAGTATGATGATTTTTGATATTTTTTCACTTTGTTTTAAATATAATTTCAGTGGAAATTTATATAATTCATTTTTCCTAATGTCTAGATTCAACAACCAGTTCACAAAGCACCTAACACTTTAACAAGCAGCACTAGTGAGCTGATACGCGGTTGCTCCAGTCTACCCATCTACCTCTGACCAGAAATGCAACACTTATGCATACACTAGCAAGAAAGAGTGCACATGTATACAAAAAAGACTGGTACAAGAATGTTTAAAGCAGCTTTACTCATAATAACCCTAAACTGGGATACTCTACAGCCATGTAAATAATCAATTATTGGTATATGCAACACATAGTAAATGAATCTTTAAAATATGTCACCGAATGGAAAAAATCAGACACAAATAATACAAACTATGTAATGCCATACATAAATATGCAGCACATAACACTCCCCTTCACCCATCCCAACACACGTATGGACATACTTCAACCAGTCAGATTTATGAGCTTGCCAGAAGGGTTTTCCTCAAGGCAATGTGTCCTCAAAGCCCCGACCTAGAACTAGATGTCTCCATCCAGTAAAGCAATTTAACTTCTTTGTTATAATATGTGCTTCTCGCTATTCCCTTTTCATATTCACATTTTCCAATTAGGACAATAAGAGATGACATCCTTATTATTTCTATAATTAGCCTGTAAAAAAATGTGAAAATATCACAAAATAGTTATTGATTTATTTTTAGTTCCTATATTTATTTATTTATTTCTAAATTTATATATCATTTAGACAGTTACATATTTGCTACTGTGGAGAAAAATTCATTTTCGGTTATAAATATATATTATTATTGCTTTGAGTTTTTGAAATACATACAGATCTCTTAAATTCCAAGATTTTGGAATAACATTTAAATTCTGACTAATAAAACAAATAATCTACACATTTATCTTGCATATTTGTATTACAAAAAACAAAATATTTATCTTCACTGAGTAGATTCTTATTTTAATTGAATTAAAAATAATTCTAATCCAGACTTTTTACACTAAAAGAATCACATATTATTAAAACATTTAATATCAACAATAGATAATTGTGTAAATAACAAATATGTTGTTCAGCCCTGACCGGTTTAGCTCGGTGGATAGAGCATCGGCCTGCGGACTGAAAGGTCCCAGGTTCGATTCCGGCCAAGGGCATGTACCTTGCTTGCGGGCGCATCCCCAGTAGGGAGGTGTGCAAGAGGCAGCTGATCGATGTTTCTCTCTCATCGATGTTTCTGGCTCTCTATCCCTCTCTCTTCCTCTCTGTAAAAAATCAATAAAATATATTAAAAAAAATATGTTGTTCACTTAGAATTATTTTAGTTGCCTTTCGGCCCTCTGAGGAATATGACTTTTTAGCTCTCTCAGCTGGCCTATAAGATAATACAATGGCAAGGTTACAACTTTCTCTACTTAAGGGATGAAGGGGAAAAAGGATATTCATTATTGATGCATTCAGAAAATATTTATGCCTGGGAGTGCCATATCAGAGTTCTTGAAAGACTATTTTAAATCGCACTTCAGCACCAATAAAAGATTTTACACTCTACATCTGTAATTTTAATGTTTTGTGCATAATATTATATTGAAATATTTAATAGGTATGATTAAATAATAACAGACTTTATTACTAGGAACCATTGAATGTCTTTCAGGAATAGTTTGTTTGAAAATAATCACAAAAGAAATTACACTAATAGTGTAATATATATGTATGGATGTAGGTAAAGATATATATATATATATATATATATATATATATTCTATATATAATATATCTATATCTTTTATACGAGAACAAAGACATTTAGATATATTCAGTCATTAGCCTACATATGTGTTGTTTGAATTCTTTAGTAACATCAGTACTTTTACAATGGTAATAAAAAAGCCATATACATATTTTGTAACTTCTTTAAGGCTAGGGACTCAGCCTAGCGATTGATTCATTTTGTCTATGTCTTCCAGGACATCGTGGATCATGTAATAGGTTAGTGGATATTTCTTTCCAGCAAGATCTCTTATAGTTAACATTTCCAAGTTGCCTTCCATAGTTAATGCACATTCCCTAATTACCCTTCCAAGTAATCATGAAATTAAAATTACATATTGGGGTTATAAGGAGAATAAAAGATGGGAAGAATTAGATAGAATGCCAGGATAATGTGACTATTTATGGCAAGAACAGCATGCATATCTTTGTTTGGTGATTCTTTGCTTGTTCCCATCTGTATTATGAAAGCTGGTAGTATGTGCGCACAGCATGCTTTAGCAACACCTGCTGGTTAGGAATTGAATTAGCTAAAGCCAAGGGAGTTCAATCGAAAGACCTCAGCAAGGGTATATATATAGCAATAGGTTCACAGGCAGTTAGATCAGGAAGAAAAAAGCTGATTATTGTTAAAATTCATCCACAGAAACAGCTATGGTGAGTTGAGCTATTTTCCATAAATTCTGCAGCTACTGTTTACTATAAAGTAAAAGATTTAGTTCACATTTAGCCTGAACTTGTAGCACTTCCTCCCAGAATTCACATGCTTTAAGAAAAAGATTTGGCCTGGCTTGAATGGAGGATATAGTATAGATTCATCATACGAAAAGCAAGATAATTGCCACCTGGGTTGTAAGGATTAGGAATAAGTATAATAGATGAATGTAAAAAAAGAGAGATTATATAGATAATATAGTTGTTGCTACTGAAGTTGTTACATTATCTTAAGAAATACACATTGCTTAATACAAAAAATCTTTGAAAATATTATATTCTTAAAACTATTCTTAAAGTCGAAAGGAGCTTGTCTAAGACATCATATCTGTTCAAATACTCAGTAAATTCATTCACTTTTCTTTCCACTCTGAAAATTATTTTGTTTATATATAAAAAGGGTGTTGTTTTGACTTTTATTTTTATTGATTTTCTTAGAGAGAACGAGAGGAAGGGAGAGGGAAAGAGAGAGAGAGAGAGAAACATTGATCTGCTGCCTCCTGCATGCCCCCCTCTGAGCATGTGTCCTGATGGGAATCGAACCAGTGACCTCTTGGAACATGGGACAATGGATGCTCAACCAACTGAGTCATGCTGGCTAGTGTGGGGGGACTGTTTTTAACAAAACAGTCTGCGAAGATGGAAGTTATGAAAACATGGCATTCTGAATAATTTACGAAATTAAAACTATTATGCAACATAAAGAATAGATGATTTGGAGCTACCAAAACTATTCAGAGGAGACTAATATAATTCAATATTGAATCCTGAAGACACAGGATTCTTTCACAAGTCAACATTTCCCACATCAGTCTAACACAAATTAATCTTACTTTCTTTACTGACATATTTAATATTTATTCATTTGTAAAGCTCTCATTAATGACTTTTTCAAAACAGTATCATGTTATTTATACTGATAAATAATTTAGTGTAATCTTATTTTCTTCTCTTTCTTCCTTCACTTCTTCCAAAGTGAGAAAATAAAGTTTCTTAGTTTTTTTTGAAAATCCCTAAGGATCAGAACACAGAAAAGACACAGAGTATACATGCCAGCAAGATGATAACCATTATTGCTCCCACTCATTTTACTTTCACTTAAATTGTTTTATTTTAAATTATTTTAATTTTATTTAAATTCTTTATTTTAACTTTGTTTGTAGCTCTTAATGCATACACTAGGAAGACATTCACAACTAGGTTATGTAGCGCTGGCTGGTATTGTAACAGGGTACTGGAGGAAAGAACAGAATAAAGACCATTCTCCCTGGATGTGTAGCTCTCATACAACACGGGGCCACTCCAGCAGAGCCTATGCCATTGAGGCATCTCTCTAGGGAGGTGGTACCAGGTATTGTCTATGCCAGAATCTACATTTTCCAAGGTGAAATGTGTAACATTAAAATGTTACAATAGTTGATGTCTTGTTTTCAAATTAGAAAATATGACCTTCAAGTTTTCCTCTATTTTTGTCTTAAATAACACAAAATAGATTAAATGTACTTAATATTTGTGTGTATGGGATTTAAAAAATACATTATTACACTGTAAGTGCACTGAGAATGAAAATGTACCCATCAATTTTTCCCTTTGTCAGAATTTTGATGTGCTTTATAATGTAAAAATCTCATCTATTGGGCCTTATCTACTTTTCATATACTGTAATTTTCCCCCAAAACTAAATATAATTCCATGTATGTATGCTAGTGCTGTGTGCATGCCCAACCATAGGGACACATAGTTCCGACATTTTCAACACTGAATCAATTGGTGAAAAATTGGCGCAGAAGACAGAAATAAATTAGACCTATACCAGAATTTAGCTTTCTTTGGTCTGCATTACAAGCTGCAATGCTGAATATCATTTTAAAAACTCCCAGATAAATTATTTTGGCTATTTTAAAGCAGCAACTCTTTAAACATCATAATTCATCTGTATGGCAGAGAGGTTGCACATGCAGAGAATAAAATTTTAACATGTGCCTCTGGCACAGGAACTGAAAAAAGATCCCTATTCCCCTTTTCTGACCTACCTCTTTATCTTTCCTCAGCAAATATCATTCACTGTTTCCTATTACATGTAAACCTATATTTCTCCCTAAAGTGGGTTGTTACTTTGGCCAGATTCTATAACTTTCAGATTACTTTCAGTTAATAAAATTCGGTCATTCTAGTGTAATGCTTTAATCTCATTTCTGATTCCAAGCTCTCTCATCATCTCAGGACAAGGTCAAGGGGACTTAAATGCAGATGGAAGTACATGCTGTGTTTGTGTGTCTTTCCACGTTGCCCTCATCTCAGCTCTAGCATTTCACCCTGGGCAGGGTAGTGGGCTGAAAAAAGGTCAGATTTGTCTTAACTGCAGGCTGTGGAGGCTTCTCTGACACCAACTTGACTGTTGAGTCTGTTGTCACTGAGATTTTTTTCAAATACTGGCCCTCTGGTGGAATGTGTGTGAGAATTCTTCAAAGACCCTGTAGGGAATCTCCACTTCCCAGTTCCCTGATTTGGGAAACCAAGTGGAATTAAATGCTTACACCTTTCAACTCCCCAGAGATTCCTGCTTGGATTTTCTTTCCTCAGAGCAATCCTTTAAGCTGGGAAACTAGAGAATCAGTCAAGTCTAGTCAGCTTCCCAAGTCAGCACCAGGCTCAGAGAAAATTCAGCCGTCCTAGCCCATCAGCTAGGAAGCTGCACTTTGCTCCTCTGTCATTCCTCTCTGTGCCTGCTTCCTGTCTCCCTTCCTCCTTAGGAAGGTGCAGGCTGAACAGGAAAATCACTGACAGCACAGATAGCCAATAGGAGAGAAAGGACTGTCCAAAGAAGGGAAAATGAATATATAAGTTAAATATATAAATGTATTAAATCAACATGCTTTGTATATTGAACTTGCACAATGTTATATGCCAATTATATCTCTATTAAAATATATAGTCCCTACAAAAGAAAGGATAAATGCTCCTGTGGAGGCATCCCGATCTCCCTGAGTGAGTCTGCTGGGTGCAGTGGCCCACTCATACAGAGGGAATGGGACTGTCTGAGAATGAGCACTAAATCCTACAAGACCAAGGATTATGTCTATTAGCGATGTGAGTACATGGATATCTATAGACATAAATGCACTTGCAAATGTCATATATGCAAATATTATATGTGCATATGTATACACATGGATGTGTTTCCTTTTACTTAACTCACTCCAAATGTGTCTGCTCTCTTGGTGGGTGCCTGTAATCTTTATTTGCTGAGATGGCCCAAGAAAGAGTGTCATTTTGCGGTATTCTATTTCCAAACATAAGCATCTGCTTAAATTGCTCAGGCTAGAGGTTTATTTGAACTTTTTGTTTACAGCACCATTTTGTGTCCTTACACAAAGGAGGGGGCACTCCATGTTTTAGCCTATAGCTACAGCATGGTGAGCTAGTGAAATATAGTGATGGATATTTATGTTTCACCACTGCCCCTCCTCCTTAGCAAAAATGCTGCTCTATCTGTTTAGCTGTTCTGGCCTCAATTCTGTTTTCCTTCTCAATAGGGCATTTGAAGACTGAAACTGCCACATACATTTCTTATCAAAGCTATACTTTTCTCTTAGTTATCTTTTAAGCACAATATTCAGGATATAGCAACAAATAATGATAAAAAATGGTTCCCATGCCCAACGTTTCTAAGATTTTCTTATGTCTAATAGTAATTTCAACTTTTTCCTCAAATCCACTGGGAACCCACGTTTGGATATCAAGTCCCTTTATATCATTTAACATGAACATGAAGTAATTAGATAAATCTTTAGAGCGTGTGTTTATTAAATGGCAAGGTGAAATAAAAATGCAAGCACCATGTGTTGTGTAACTAGCATACAGAGGGTCTTGGCAGACTAGGCTGATTGGTCAAGGTTAACAGGACTAAGTGTCCCAATTTAAGTTGCATTCCAAAAGCAGAGGTAGATCACATTCAATATGCTGATTTGAGCCCTTGCTTTTAACTCTTTCTGCTTCAAGATACCCAGTGAAATGACTCAACCACATGCAAATAAATACTAGGTAATTTAATAATAAATTAATTAATATAAATGAAATAGATACAAAAAAAAAACTTTTGCAAGAGATATTTAAGAATTTTGGCTACGTATTGTGCAAAGTGAGACCAAGCTGAGACCTAATTGCACTGAGGCACCTGAATGCAAAATAAGTTTAAGGGATCAGTGGAGCATCCCTCCACTGGAACCCCCCTGGCATCCTCAGCTCTGTGTCACCCTGGAAACAAGTACATGCCATGCTGAGGGGCAAATAAAAATGTTCTTGGTTTCATCTTCTGTTACTGGAAAGCAGAACAATACTGTACAAAAGTAACATACAAATATGTAAACACACACAAAACTTTATTCCCTTGCATAATATCTGGTGTACAGTTTGTTGAAAAAGATTCCCAATAATAAGTAAATACAGACACAACTTTATCTTGTTAAGGCTGAGCAGAATGAGTAGTTCAAAATAAAGACTCTAAACAACTCTTCCCATAGGAAAGTTTTATGCCCAGGAAAGGAAACTAGGAGATAGTTGTCATATGAAAAAATAACTTGACAAAGTTAAAAAAGTAAAATGGTGAATGATTGACTATACAGAAGCCGATGATTAACTATACGTAGCCTGTACAAAGAGATGCACCAGATTATCTTTGCTCTTGATTAAAAATCACAAATGTGGACGGACAGCAGCTGCTCTAGCATTAACATACCACTCAGGGTGAACTTAAAAGGCATTGGTGAAGGGATATCTCCCCAGTGAGCTAGACTCTGAGCAGTGTACCTGGGTATAAGTTTGCCAGGAAAGAGAGGTGGAAAGAGGTATGAAATTTTCTCTAACACAATGGTATTGGCTAACAATTTCTCGGATAGTTAAGGGTTTGAAAAAATATAATTGAAAAATTGGTAACAAGAGGCTTTGTAGAAGTGATTTATAGGTAGATCTCTCTGAATGCCAAGAGAATGAAGAAATTTAGGCCCCCTATGAATGCTCAGGACATAGCAATCTCAACAGAGGATCTTAATCATGTGAATAAGATGATTTTCCTGTTGATGTTAGCCTCTTTCTCTAGCTATTTCCTTTCTTGTGAAAAACAACAACAAACACAACAACAAACAAAAGTTGTCATAGTGGCAATAATATCTATAATAATAAAAACATAATATGCTAATTAGACTGGATGTCCTTCTGGATGACTTTCCAGACAAAGCCAGGGCTGCGAGGGAAGCCCAGGTCCCAGGTGCCAGAGGGAAGCCAGTGCCAGTAGCTGGGGGAAGGAAGGCCTACCCTTGCACGAATTTTGTGCATCGGGCCTATAGTTGTCATATATGAGCTTGTAAAAGTGGACTTGTACTTACCAAGGATTGTTTGGCTAGAGACACTGCTGAAATGACCAAACCAGCATCAGCAGAAATAGATAATGAAACCCTGATATGGCATGAGTCCCTGAGAGGGGACAGCCAGCTCCCTGGTGACAGGCTGATTATACTGGACCACTCCTGAAATAGAGTGTTCTCACAGGAATAGATCTTTATTCTGAATATAGGCTTGCCTTCCCTGCCTTCAATGTTTCTGTTAAAGCTAATATTTTACTTTACAAGAAAAGTGTGTGGCTCACACCCTTGGATTTACTAATATTACCATGTCCGCTATCCACCCCAAACACCTGACATTGTAAAAAAATGAAACCACATTTTGAAGACTCAGTTATGGTGCTCCCTGTGTGAGGCAGTGGCAATGTAGTCCAGAATAAGGGATATGTTCTGAATAAACAATCACTCTATGGTGCTGGGTGCTGTTTTCTCCCATATCCAAGGTTAACAAGTCCAGGAGTCATGTTGTGCAAATGTGAATAGCTCCTTTCATTGTTGCCACTGATGAGCCTCTAGTGAAAATTTTGCTTCTCGTCATTGCACTCTGAGCTCTGCAGGTCTAAAACTATTAATTCTAAAGGAAGGAATATTTATACCCAGGGTCACAATAGTGGTTCCATTAAGCTGGAAAATGAAAATGCCACCTGGTCAGCTTGGGCTCTTCATGCCAGTGAATCAACATGCATAGAAGGAGCAGATTATCCTGATTATTAAGGGGAAACTGGATGATGCTGTACAGCAGAAGACAAAAAGGAGCATATCTGGAATGGAGGAAGTACTACTGGGCATCTCTCAATGCTTTCATGTCCTGTGATGAGTCAATGGAAACTGCAATGATCTAATACTGGCATGACCAGAAATAACACAGGTCATTCAGGAATAAAAGGTTGCTCAAATAAAAAAGTCTGGGTCACCTAACCAGGCAAGATCCTTTTAAGGTGCTTGGTGAGGGCTGCTATGGACTTAGCTGTGTTCTCCAGAAAGTCATATATTAAAGACCTAACTTCCAGTGTGATGGTAATTGAACATGAGGCCTGTGGGGAAAAAAAAAAGCTGATGATTTATAAAAGGAGAGAGAGTGACAGAAATCACTCTCTCTCCACATTGTAAGGACACAAAGAGAAGGCTGTGGTCTGTAAGCCAAAAAGTGGGTCCTCCCTAGGGGTCAAATTGGCCAGAACCTTGATCTTGAACTTTGCAGTCTCCAAAACTATAAGAAATAAACATCTGTTGTTTAAGGCACCAAGTTTATTTTGGTATTATATTATGGTAACTCAAACTAAAGGTAATGAGAAAATAGACTCTATTGGGGTGCAAATACAAATGTTACCTTGGACCATATGACTAATTACAGAAGAAAAGAGCTGTTGTAGTTATCCTAGCTAATAATAGACAAATATGGTAATTAACTGTACCTCCGACACGCTTCCCATTGGCTAATCAAGGCAATATGCAAATTAACTGCCAGCTGAAGCGAACAGGAGGCTTGCTTGCTCCAGCAATGGAGGAAGCCAAGGTTCCCTGTCTGCTGCTGCTGGGCTCTGAGCTGCGCTCTAAGAAATAATGTTGCAATTATAGAAGCTAAACAAACCCCAGAAACCTGCTTTCAGCCAGCCGGGCCTCAGAGCTGGAGCTGCAACAGTGTTTCAATTATAGAAGCCAAACAAACCCAGATACCTGCTTTCAGCAGCCAAGGTCTCAGAGCTGGAGCCAAGCCTCAGAGCGAAAGCCGGCTCTCAGTTCCAGTGACAGCCATAGAAGGTAAATAAATCCCAGAATAAAAAAAAGAAAAAAGAAAAAAAAGGAGAGGTTGGGAGCTTCAGTCACCCGCCAGCCTGAAAACGGCCCTCAGCCCCTCACCCAGACTGGCCAGGCACCCCAGTGGGGACCCCCACCCTGAAGGGGGTATGACCAGCTGCAAACAGCCATCAGCCCCTCACCCAGGCTGGCCAGGCATCCCAGTGGGGACCCCCAACCTGAAGGGGGTGTGGCCAGCCTGAAAACAGTCATCAGCCCCTCACCCAGGCTGGCCAGGCACCCAAGCGGGACCCCCACCCTGATCCAGAGCACCCTTCAGGGCAAACCAGCTGGCCCCCACCCATGCACCAGGTCTCTATCTTATATAATAAAAGGGTAATATGCAAATTGACCCTAACAGCAGAATGACTAGGAATGACTGGTCACTATGACACACACCACCAGGGGGCTGACGCTCAATGCAGGAGCTGCCCCCTGGTGGTCAGTGTGCTCCTACAGGGGGAGCTCTGCTCAGCCACAAACCAGGCTGACGGCTGCCAGCACAGTGGTGGTGGCGGGAGTCTCTCCTGCCTCCTCAGCATCCCTAAAGATGTCCGACTGCAGATTAGACCTGCTCCCTGCTGGCAAGTGGACATCCACCGAGGGCACAGCCTGGGCTGAAGGACCCCCCAAGTGCACAAATTTCTGTGCATCAGGCCTCTAGTATTACATAAAATTGAAAAAAAAAGTGTGTGTGTACTAATATGTGTGTCCAATTTAAGGAAGAAATATCCATAGGGTAGGTACACAGTTGATTTTTTTCTATAATTAGTTGCATGTTCCAAGTTGATATATGTGTGTATAAACACATGTGCAGCATATATGCATATACATGCATGTAAGTGCAAAGCATATGTATCTATAGTGTGTGTATATATAATGCATATTGCAAACATTATGCATTTGTATATTATATATAGTATGTATACATGTGTATATATTGTATGTATAGTATGTATATATGTAGTTACATAAGTACATATAAATACATGCAATTGTTTTCCTTCACTCATTCCCCTATTCATAAAATGTGTGAATACTGATTAACTTATTTCTCAGTATTTAAGTTACAAGCTATCAAATGCTGAGTACCATTCAGCTACAAAAGATTGGCATATTATTCAGATAGATAACATGACATATTCTCTTTTGGTAGAGAAGTTTATGTGAGATAGTTGCATGTTTTTATTATCACTTTACTCGGAAAAATTATATGATTAAAAAAGCGAAACATAAATGCCAAGTTTTCAAGGGTGAACAGTGATGCTGTTAAAAGATATAAATCTATAAGCTGGGACAACATTTCCTAGAATTCCTGGTAGGGATAAAAGTAGAGGTTGTCTAAAGAGAAATCATGTGAGATACGGAAAGAAAAATGAAGTAATAACTATTACTCTCTGAAGATTATTGGGGTGAAATGAGGGGAGAGACAAGTCAGAGGTGCTGGCAAATCCCAGCCTGGCTTGGTTTCTGCCACTTCATGCCCAGCTCTCCTTTCCAACTGCTGACAGCACTGATGTGGAGGCATCAGCAGCCTCCACAGGTGTCTGCACCACCTCCTCCTCAGGTCTCTCCACAGGTCAGCAATGCCTGCAACACTTCCCTGCAGCGCAAATTCGTCCATCAGAGCCAGTGCTGCAGGAATGCTAAGTTAGTGATCATTCTCTGACTCTCCAAATGCCACTTCCAGATTTTCCTCCTAGAATATACTTTTTATTCCAAATTACTCATAGTAAATCAGCATTCCTGATCAAATAATGACTGATATATAAGATTACATACACAAGCTACAATAAATATAAAACTTGCATAATATTCTATATATTAAATAACAGTATTGATATAAAAGACAAAGCTGACAAGAAACAAGAAAAAATCTTTTTAAAACCTTAAAATTCTTTAATATTTTTAGATTTGATTTTTGAGACTCATGTTTATTCAAATTAAATTATAAATTGAAGTTTTTAAATATCATCATATATATAGATCACAGAATGTGTGGGTCATATAACTACTTCAATTCAAAAAAGTCAGATATATATAACAAAAATATAAACCAAAGGTCTATAAGTTAATAATAATAATAACAAATAACTTTATGATATAAAATAAAATCTGTTTACAAAATATTTATAAGGTAAATATATTAAGAACATTACTCAAAAGCTAATTTATATAGTCAGATATATTATTAGTAATAAATCCAAAGCTCTAAATAGTTTTATAAATAAAAATAACAAAAGTGTAGCTGAAATAGCATTCAATTAAATACACTTTGAAAATGGTCCACAGAAAATATGTATAAAAAAGTATTTTTATAAATACTAAAAGACAAATTTTAAAATTATTACCATAAAAGTATAAAATCAGAAAATTTAAGAAATAGTTGTTTCAGAAAGAGAAGTGAAAATAACACCTTTTGAGCCCTAATCAATAAAAAAGTAAACACACACACACACATACACAACCCCATACACACTATTTTAAATGAGCAAAGGATTATAATCACTTAAAGGAAAATTAGAAAATAAATAATGAGGTATTTGAAATCAGTAACAAAATGTATTTTTTCCTTAGGATGATAGTGATTATGAAATTAATTTAAAAATGTAGAAGAAAAATCAACAGGCAAATAATAATTAACAGAAATGGAATGTTCTTAATTTATTTCTTATTAAGAAGACTGTCTTTTTAAAATATACTTTGCATACTCTTTTAAAAATTCTGTACAGTAAAAGAAATTAATGCAGTTTAAATTATTCTGTACAACAGAAAATTTAATATTCTTCAAAGAAACATGGTTGTTATTTACCACTGGGAAAGGTAATTTTGAAAACATTTAAGTAAATGTAAAATTTTAAATGTGATCATTTCTAGCACATGATGTTATGAGCAAATATAACAGGGCAGCTGGAATTAGTCTAGAGGTTAAGAAAAAGTTCCCTGAGGAGGTAACTTCTAAATATAGTTAATGTAGTTAAAGAAACAATATGTGAAACGTTCCCATGTGGGGAAAGAGTAAATTGAAAAAAGGCTAGTGAGGTGGGTGGTGTTGAAGGATTTGGAGTTTAACAATTAACTGAACGCGTCTGAGAAAAAAATGTTATAATCACAATTGCCTTTGAAAAAGAGCACTCTACTGCTAGGAAGTGAAATTTAAGCTGTTTTGGCAAATGAGTAATCATTGAATTATAAAATGTGAGAGATGTGTGAGAAAGAGGGAAGTATTATAAGAAAACAGATCATAAGTACCAGAAAATGCTTAGAGTTTTAGATCTGAGAATGGGTTATTAATCTAATGCCTGTTGCAAGGGAATGGCACAAAATGAGGCTAGAGAGTTATAAAGAGGTATGGAGAAACCATAAAATGAAATCTGTGGTAATTACTTCCACTTTAAGGAAAATGATGCAGTAGTTAATTTGAGACTAGAGAATGCATGATATTGCAATATGCAAGGTGAGAAATGGTAGTGCCCCTGACTATCAGGGTGTTGGTGAAGGTGGAGACTGAGTGGACAGATTTTGGAACTAAGAAGGAGAATTAGTAGGTCTTAGTGACTTATTAGCTCTGAGTGTGTAAGAAAATGAAAAGTTGCCATGAGTTTCTTCTAGGTTTCTGACTTGAGAAACTGAATGCATATATTGGATAAAAGTGACAGCTGACAGGGGGTGGGGTGGGGATGAGGGTGGAGGGATTGAGCAAAAAAGAAAGAAAAAGAGAAATAAATCATGGTCAAGGACAACAGTGTGGTGATGATTGGCGGTAGGTGGGGTTGAGGGTGGTGGAGGCGGGTATAAGGGGGATAAATGGTGATGGACAGAGACTTGACCTGGGGTGGTGACCACACAATAAAGTGTACAGATGATGTGTTGCAGAGTTGTGCACCTGAACGCTGTATAATTTTGTTAAGCAGTGTCACCTCAATAAATTCAATAAAAAAGGGGAAAAAAGTGAAAGAAAGAGTAGGTTTCAGGACAAAAATCATGTGTTCAATATTGGACATGTTGATTTTGTGTGTCCTTGTTAAAGGGACACTGATTGTATATGGAGTAAAGTGCTAGATATATGCATCTGGAGAAAATAGCTTTATACGGATGAGTTTTTCTTACTTTATTAATGCTCAGAAAAATATTTGGTGAACATCATAAATGCCAAGCTCAAAAAAGAGATACCATGATGACTGAAAGACTCAACCCCATGTCTTCGCTAGAGAAGAAAAGGCACAGAGGGGTTATGAGGTTCAAAATAAAGGGGGTTTTGCTTTATTTGTTAAAAGATGACCAGGGCCTGAAATGTAACATTCCTTCTTCCAATCTGATCAATTTGATTTAGGTTAGAAGTTGTGGAGAAGGAAAATAAACTGGAATATGTTAGCACTACTGCCTTCTCAAGCTAATTTGGCACCTACAAAATAGATAACCTGTTCAACTTTCAAGACCTAAACTGCAATTATTTCTTTACTAGAGGCCTGATGCATGAAATTCGTGCACTGGGCGGTGGGGTTCCCTCAGCCCAGCCTGCCCCTCTCACAGACTGGGAGCCCTCAGTGGATGTCCTACTGACGGCCACAGTCTGGCAGCAGAGGCTCGGAGCATGCGTCCCGTGTGTGTGTGTGTGTGTGTGTGTGTGTGTGTGTGTGTGTGTGTGTGTGTCTGCTGGGGGCCTGCCCCCTGCCACACCATGGGGGCTTGGAGCAGGCGGCCCTCTCTGTTGATCTCTCAGGCTCCTGGCCTCCACTGCGTGTTGTACCCTCCCTTGAGCTGTGACCAGGGTGGGGTGCTGCCTGCAGGCTGCCCTTTCCTGCTCTGGGATCGCCATGGCGACCCAGGAGCAGGCCGTGCTGGGTGCTGCCTACAGGCTGCACTTTCCTGCTCTCTAATCACCATGGGGTCCCGGCTGGGGGCGGGGCTTAGGCGGCGTGATTGCGCAAAGGTATGGTCAATTACCATCTTTGTCTATTATTAGATAGGATGCAAACATCGTTTTGGATTAATTACTGTTTTAGAATAACAGGAAAAAGCAAAGCAAAAGATGTTCTGTAGTTAGGTAAAAATAGAGGAAACTACATTAAATCTGAAAGATTTTTTACATATCTAAAGTCTAGAATGTATATTACCTGTTCTATTGACATAAAAGTTATGACTGGAGAAAGCTAACCTAAATATTTCCCTTTGATTTACTTCAATTTCATGATAAAACAATACTCACTTCTTTTTATGGAACAGACATAGTCCTCTAGTCACATGACCCAAACACTGACATTGAATACAACCTTGAAACATGACAAGTTTAAAGGGCAAAATTAGAACTTTTAAGTGGAAAAAAAACATATACTGAAGGAAAGAAGAAAGGAAGGAACGAGGGAAGGAATCATGGATCATGTCTGTTTTCTTCCACTGCAAAAGTAGGAAAAGAGAAAGATATGAACTAAAACTAGCTCCTAAACTTAGAAAATCATATGTAATAAAACTTACTGATACTTCAGAAAAGTATTATACACAAATAAAGTATTCTCAATGCAAATTGTTCTAAATTTTAAGTTTGGAAGGATATTATCATCTTACTCAAATATAATTAGTGAAGCTTTAATTTGCAAAACAATAGTTGGCCTATGGTTTGCTGTCATAATTTTAGAAATTAAGCTGAAGAAAAATTTAAATCAGATGGCACCTAGATTATCAGGGAATGGTTAATGAAAATGTCATTCATTTTTTCATTTCCTTTTTTATTTTCTTTCAATATATTTTGCTACTATAATTTTGCAATGTATCTGGCTTCATATTTTCTTGCTCATGCAAATATATGCTCTCCAAATACATGTTTCCAAGTAATAAAAGCAATAACTTTTGAAAAGATGTTTCTATCTTTATTTTTATGCATTTATATTCATAATCCAGTATTTGCTACAGCTTACTTTATGAAAATTAGAAATAAATACACCAGTCCTTTTTTGTGCAGCTGAGAAATGCAATTGCCATCAGGAGCTTATAGCTCTGCTTTTATTTTTATCTGTTATGCAAAATGCTAGTATGTTAACATAAAAAGGAAAGCTCTAAAAAGACCTTCTCATGAATGTGAGATGAAACAGACTGTGCAATTCGACCAGATACTAATCTTAATTAATTTTTATCCTTTAAGTAGGGATAATTTTGTTCTGATTTTATGTGTTTTAATTCAAGATTTATGAATTAGGAAAAGCTAATTTATATTTCTGAAATAACTTATGAGATAACAGAAACTTACCTTTGCAGAGTAGATTTAATCTGTTTAACTCAGTGTGCATCAAAAATACTAAATTTTTAAACCAATACCTACATAGCACTTGCAACATGTCAAACATATGTATCTCACATATATTAGTTTATTTCACCATTACAAACCTTAATAGTTCTTTTACCCATTCTATAGACAAGGAAACCAATTAACTTAGTTAAATAACATGTCCAAAGGCAAATAGCTAGGCACTGGCAGAGCCAGGACTCAAACCCAAGCAGCCTGCCTCACAATTTCCTGCTTTTAATCACTACCCCACACTCTTCTGTAATTTATGTAAGAACAACAACCCTACTGAAATGGTATGGTCAGTCAACATCAAAACATTTCTTTCTCATCATTGTGTATATATTAGACCAAATGACAGATCAGAGATCTATGTTTTAGGTGTTGGGTAGTGAATCAAGGAGACTGGACAAGTACTGTGAACACTTCTCAAACGAAACAACATTTAAGAGATTATACTAATTTAAAAAAATAGTATTGCTGGTTAAGAGAGTGTAAAATATTTTTAAACTAAAGAAATGGTATACAAAAAAATTCCCCGAATGGGAAAGGAGCGGATGGTATTTGGAGAACTAAAGGAAGTCAACCATGATCAGAACTTCATGTGTAAGGGAACAATGGTACCAGACTAGTTTAAAAGGCAGGAAGTTGTCTTTGAGGTATCGGCCTAATGGTACCATCTCACAAACTTCTTATAACCTGAAGCAAGGGATGAAATAGGAATTAACACAAAAATGCAAAGATAATTGGAGGACTAACAACAGAGGTAAAGACATTTCAACACTTTGGTGTTGGTTGACAACAACAGCAATAGCCACAACAGACTTGAATAATCAAAATGAAATAAATAATTTGCCCACACAAAACCCAAGAACTATTTAAGACTTTATAGTAAATTGCACTGACAGAAGGTGTGTGAGGTTAAACAACAACATCAAAAGTTCTGTTTATCAGCCTATGTATAAAATATCTAGATTTCCTAATTTTCTACCAAAGCCAACACAATTAAGTGACAATCCCTCTTCTACTTTCTAAGAGATAAGATCTTTGTTTTTTTGCATAAAGTGATCCACAAATCAATATTTAAAATTTACATTAAAAGAAATCTGGAAACACAATATGTTATTAGAAATTAAAATTAAGATACATGAGATTTAAAGGAGAGTTGAACATACAGTTGAAGTAGAATGAAATGGCAATAAATGTTAAATAGAAAGAAAAACGAAAAAGCAGCATCAAATTAATATAATTTTGTGAATTAAAGATTAGAGAAAACAAAGGAAGTAAATAATCACAAATAACAGAAAATACCTAGAACTAAAGAAAATAAAACAAGTTTGAGTGAAGATCCCCAAATGTACACAAAAATATCAAGTCATAGCAGATGATTTGGAATCAAAATGGGATTGAACATTGTAACATCAAAACAGGAAGCTAGAGCACAATGAAGTGATAATTTTAATATATTCTATATGTAAAGAATTTTTTCCCCCAGAACTTTATCTCTGCCCAACAAAACTAGCCATTAAAAGTCAGAGAAAAGGAAGATATGTAGAAACTCAAAATTTTTGCCTGCCATCCAGGATTCTTTCTACTAGAAGCTAATAGATAAATGTCATAGGGAAATATGGATAAAGCAAAGAAAAAAGTTATAAAATGTAGGGAAAATTGATCAAAATAGAAGAACTACTAAATAAAGTTCTAGTATGAAGGCAAATGGAAGCCAAAATGAGAGAATAACCTACTCAGAGAGGAGCCAAGGGATGAGGCTACAGAAAGCAGTCTCTCTAAATAAATAAATAAATAAATAAATAAATAAATAAATAAATAAATAAATAAATAAAGTAAATAAATGAGTAAGTAAGTAAATAAATAAAAAATATTTTCAGAGCATAGGAAAAACACTGATAGGCATAAGCATGTGTTCAAAGTGTTAGATCTTTTGGGAAAAAAGCAAAGATGATTTCAATAAAAAACAAGCAAAAGAAAAAAAGTAAATTTATTAGTAAGTCCAGGAAAAATAACAAATTATAGAGACAAGAAAGTGTGGTCTCAGTGAACAATATTTATATTATAATAAAAAATATTTATGCTTATTATAGATATAATAATAGTTTTAGTAGTTAAAAAATCTGGGGGACTAGAGAGAGAAGAAGTAAGGGAAAATGTAGATAGCCAGGTTACAGTATAAACTATTCTGAGAAATTAATAGATAGTATGTAAATTTGAATGAAGGGAGTTACAATATAAGAATATTATGCATAAATGCAGAGAAAATAATAGGTAAAACATTATCGTGGGTATAGCAGAACTTTGGCTTGGGTAGTGGTAGGCCAGGGGACTGCTATATTCCTCTTCTGTTACAACCTGCCTTTTGAACTACCTATTCATACTACTTTAATAAAAATTGAAATGAATTAAATATTGAAGTGATTACTCTGAATTCTATGGGAAGAATTAAATGGGGGAAAACTATAACATTTATTGGGTGCTTACTGTATACACAGAAGCGTTTTGTATATATTAATTCATGTAATTCTCATAAAACACTACCAATGCCAGAAGGACTAATTAGAAGATTATTGAAATTATATATGTAAGAGATAGCAGATATTTGAATTAGTTAATACAAGTATAGAGGGAAATTAATTTTTGACACTTAGATGTATTTTGGAGGAGTAATTCATATAATACTTGGTGATAGATTAAACATAAAAGGAAGCCCTGGCTGGTGTATCTCAGTGGTTAGAGAATTGGCCTATGCACCAAAGGTTTGTGGGTTTGATTCCCAGTCAAGGACATGTTCCTGGATTGCAGGTTTGATTTCCAGTCCTGGTTAGGGTACATATGGAAGGCAACCAATTAATGTGTCTCTCTCACATGATTCATTCTCTCTCTCTCTCTCTCTCTCTCTCTCTCTCTCTCTCTCTCTCTCCACCCCCCTCTCCTACTATCCAAAAATTTATGGGAAAAATATCCTGGATGAGTATTAACAAAATAAAATGAAATGAAAATAAGTAAAAAAGGGGAAATGTAAAAAAATATCTCAAAGTTTTCTGGTTTGACTAACAATTGAAATATCAGGTTTCAATTCTTAGCCTAGTTTTTCAGATTCTCCAAAATAAGCTTCTATTATAACTTGCAAATATCACTTGAAAAACAAGTTAATATTTTCAAATTGGTCTACTAATAAGTCTAAACATAAAATCCTGACCCTTGCCAAACTCTGAGAAATTGCACCACTGCTACCAGGGACAACACTTGTGAACTCTGACTTAGGTGTCCTCAGCTACTGCGCTATTGACTTGGGGAAAAGACACAGTTTCTCTTAACATAGCAAGGCCAGGGCTAGTACTCAAAGAATAGAGATAACAGTAGATTAATAGGATGAACTGATACTTTTTGATGTGTAACTAGACTATGCAGTTTTAGGAAGAAAATTAACTCCATGCCAAGAAATTAAGAAAACTGGGAACTTCAAATCTTTCTAGATAGGACAGACTGGAGTCAGAGCACATGCCATATTCCTGCTCAACAGAGCTCACCTTTCCATTTGTCAGAGCTGGGGAGGAGCCATATTGGGTGACTAAGAGTTAAGAGCTAGGATACAGTGACAAAAGGCAAGAAGTATTGAACAAAGATTAATACATGTGTGATTTTCTCATTTGTAAAATGGAATGATAATAATAAAACTGCCCTCACAAGGTTGCTGTGAAGACCAAAAGAAACAATAATGATCTTTGAATAGGGCTTTATTCAAGTTTCCCTAAAGTGTCAGACTTTCTATGACACAAGAAGAAACCAACTGTCAAGTGACCTGATGTGTCCATTTAGAAGGATTGAGATGAATAGCAGATGGGGGAAAACCCTGGAATAAGCACAGCAAAGATTAAGGAGATTAAACTCGGGTCTTCCAAGTTTGTAGCACCCTGTTATGTCCTCATCAAAAGAACTTCCCAATCCACCAGCAGAGTTTAATGTGTGGTGCTGTTTAGGACTGAATAACCTGGGAATCCAAGGGAAGACTTTCTTGTTCCTCCTGGATTACTTGGCAGAATGAATTACAGGCTAGGCAAAAACTTCTCAAGACCATAACATGGGTTTCTCTCTTATAGGACAGAAAGGAGAGTCTATGATCCTTATACACTTTCCGGTTGTTCTCAATGTCCTTTGCTACGTTCTTTTTCTGCTAAAATCCAATTCTTACTGTCTGTTGCAGATCAAAAACTACCAGTTCTCACAGTTACAAAGAGCCTTAAAACGTTGGCAAAGTAGGGCAGCTTGTAATGTAGAGTCAAAAATTCTAGATTTTGGTTTGTCTGTCACATATTACTCGATCAATATCGATAGAGTGATAGAGCTAACAACTCTGATGGTCAATGTCATCATCTGAGAAACAGGAGTAATTAGGCTCCTGGGATTTCTGAGGGATTTGATGTTGTGATGCAGGCAAAAATGAAGCTCAGTACCTGGTTCATAGTAGGATTGTCTTTCCTCGACTATTTAGATCCCCATTGATTTATTTTGCTACTGCTTTCTGTAGTGCCTTTAGAATGCACAATAGAATTTATCATTTAAGTAGGTTCTATAAATATTCTATAAACACAGAATTTCCTATGTGCATTCATTATCTCCCCAACTACCCTGTAAGTCATTTTAGGCTAAGGACCAGGTTTTGTACTCTGTTGATTCTGTAAGCCATTTAATTCAAATATATTGCTATTGTTCAATTAATGCTTATACATTGTCAGTAAAATTATCTTATATATGAATGATAGCCCTTTCTTGGCCAGATTAATGAGGTCATAATATTAAAACCATTTTGTTCAAACAAACAAAAAGGTACAGTATATCTGTAAAAAATACAACACTACAGAAATTAGAGAGAGGCCTTTCTTAGAGTGTAATAACTATCATAATGAAAGTGTAAATGACAATTATGAAATGTGGAAAACACACTTGATAAGACAAGTAAAGTCACAGTGCCTTTAAAAGTAGGTGAGGCAGTGTTATACCTTCAAAGAAAAATGACAAACAAACCAAACAAATTCATAGTCACAAACAACAGTATGGTGGTTACCAGAGGGAAAGGGGGTTGGGGGAAGGGTCCGGAGGACAAAGAGGGTCAGATATATGTGACAGAAGGAGGTGAGCACACAGTGAAATATACAGATGATGCATTACAGAACTGTATACATGAAACTTATATAATGTTATTAAATAATGTTACCCCAATAAATTTAATTAAATAAAAAAAGACAAGTGATTCTATATTACATTGAGAAAAACAGGGAAGATAATTCCAGGAAAAGGAAAGGTGAACATCACTACATAAGGCATGAAAATGCATAGTTTATTGAGAAACAATGAATAAAGAGCAGGAACCAGTTTTACCATCCTGCTATGTCCCTCATTAATGAGTTAAATAAATTTTGATATATGCCTAATTACAAAAAATATACTTTGATATTCTGAAGTTATCCCTAAAGGCCCAGGACTTAGCCTCGGGGGCCAATTAAACTATGATGCCTGAGAAATTTGACTTATTAGTTGTTCTAACCCAGGTACATCAACTCCTGGTTCTTGAATTAAATCTCAATGGCAATAGCTATTTCCTTTTGGTGAATCTGTTTTTCTTATTCCACTCCACTATATTTTGTGTTTTTATACATTATTTCTTATTCTTAGGCAACCCTGTTGGTCCATCTATATTTTGGTTAATTCTGGGTTGGGCTGTTTCCCATACTCCAACAAGGCTCAAGGACTAATGTACCCATTATCTGTAAGGCCAGTCTGAGCACGTATTCGAAAGAGTAGTCTCTGTGTACTTTGAGTCTGGTTTACACATGGAGGAAACATTATTCTCCATTGGTAACAGAACTGTCAGAAAATTGGGTTTGATGATGTGACCCCTTGGTCATCTCTTTCAGGATGATTGAATCTATTCTCTGATAAACGAGAGACAATAGAGAATACAGTCTGATATTCTTTTGGTTTGTGTGTCTTTTTCAAAGTATAAATCATAAAAAATAGTTTGTACCTGCTGGAAAGGAGAAAAGATATATAAATTTTTAAATTTCTGGTTAATTTCTATATGTATTTATGTCTACTTTTGACATATGGCTGAAGTAATATAAATAAAGCTGCAAATTCCCTATTTGTCTGTATATATGTGAGAACAGTCTTTATATATCATTGACTAAGTATAAAATATTTTCCTACCTCCAGAGGATATTAAGAAATTAGAGATAAATGTCTCAAAATAAAAGCTGTTCTGGTTAGGTTATAGAAACTAATACTCTCATAATCCCCAGGAAATGGAAAAACAAAAAATCTTAATAATTTCATTGTGCTATTCTTTTCAGAAAAGAAAATCTCCCAGAAATTCCTAATTAAGAAGCATTTTATGAAATAACTCAAATTCCTTTAATAAAATATAATCTGTCATGGATCCTACTGTTTTGACAATTTTGTTTTAAAATCAGGTATACAGTCTTTCCCCCATGCCACTGTGGAATATTATAATACAATTTCACCTATATTTATGGACAGTAAAAATTTGATTTTTATCTCTGTTAAATGACAAATTGGTTTGGAGTATTCAATTTGCTTATAATAAGGTTTCCTTCTGTGCAATCTGTCCCAGATAGTAGATATTTCATACTTATAGAATAATTTTTTGTGCTCAGTGGTGACTTTGTCATGCTTTTGATTATTAAGTCTATTAAAGAGAAAACCACACATTTCAAACAGTGTCACTTATGCTGAAAGCCATGATCCCAAACCTAGATTTAATATCTGAACTAATTGCAGTTTCAGACTTTCTCAGAAAAGTAATGTTAACCACCACTTTGTGGAATTTTCTGGCCAAACACCAGAAAGGTAATCAGTCATTGGGTGCTCCCCATGGTCAATAAATAGAAGAGGCAATCTGCATGATAAAAACCATCACATTCTCTTCTGCCAAAGAAAAGTTGTCCTGGTCCCTTTAGTCAATAGGTCCCTTACCCCATCCTTCTTCCTATTAAAAAACCTTCCATTTTGTACAACCCCTCTGTTGTGAGGTGGGATGCTGCCCAATTCATTAATCACTGAATAAGGCCAATTAAATCTTCAGATTTACTCTGTTCAATTTTGTATTTTACCCAAACGGCAAACAACAAAGCTTCATTTCTGAAAGAGCTTAGATTTTTAAAAATTGAGATGTCTTCTATTATGTCTAAATACTAGAGGCCCGGTGCACAAAAATTTGTGCACTTGGGGGGGGCATCCCTCAGCCTGGTCTGTGCCCTCTTGCAAACTGGAATCCCTCAGGGAATGCCCACCTGCTGGCTTAGGCCCGCTCCCTGGGGGATTGAGCCTAAGCTGGCAGTCGGCTTTTCCTCTGGCAGCCGGGGAGACCTCGGGGAATGTCCACTTGCCAGTGGGGAGCAGGCCTAAGCTGCAGTCGGACATCCTTAGCATTGCTGAGGAGGTGGGTGAGGCTCCCAACACCACCGCTGTACTGGCAACCGTCAGCCTGGCTTGTGGCTGAGCCGAGCTCCCCCTGGGGAAGTTCACTGACTACCAGGGGGCAGCACCTGCATTGAGTGCGGCCCCCTGGTGGTCAGTGTGTGTCATAGTGACCAGTCATTCCCAGTTGTTCTGCTGTTAGAGACAATTTGCATATTACCCTTTTTTATATGCATGGTGCATGGGTGGGGGCCAGCTGGTTTGCCCTGAAGGGTGTCCCAGATCAGGGTGGGGGTCCCGCTGGGGTGCCTGGCCAGCCTGGGTGAGGGGCTGATGGCTGTCTGCAGGCTGGCCAAGACCCCCAGCAGGGAACCTCACCCCATGAGGGTGTGGCTAGCCTGGGTGAGGGGCTGATGGCTGTTTGCAGGCTGGTCTCGGCCCCCAGCCACCCAAGCTCCCAGTGGAGGCTGGCTGGAAGCAGGTATCTGGGATTTATTTAGCTTCTATAATTGAAACTTTGTTGCCTTTAGCGGAGGCCACAGCCAGGCAGGGCAGTCGGGAAGCTTGGCTTCCTCCATCACCGGGGCAACCAAGCCTCCTGCTTGCTCAAGCTCCATGGCTGCTGGCCACCATCTTGGTTGGGTTAATACACATATAGTCGCTCTGATTAGCTGGTGGGAATGGCTTGGGGCATAGCAAATGTGTGGTCAATTTGCATGTTTCTCTTTTATTAGATTAGATGGTACTTCCACACCAACATATATAAAGAGGAAATATGCAAATTAGGCAGGATGCCATAATGGGTCACAACCACACAGGAGGAGGTTATGTGTGCAGGTGAGGCCTGGAGTGGAGACAGAGACGGGGGCCAGTGAGCCGATGCACCCCAGCTCGGGCCAGCCTCCCCCACCAGGAGCCGGAGTGGACACGGACAGGGACTGGGGACCAACCCATAGCCTCCGTGGTCTGGAGAAGATATTGCCGGCCCGCCTCCTGCTGAAGCAGCGTGGCTCCCTCCCACCTCCCGCAGAATTGGCGCGTCTCCCTCCCAGCTCTTGTTGGCGCCAGCGGCTCGATTTCACCTCCTGCAGAAGCTGCACAGCTCCCGTGGAAGCAGTGCGGCTCCCGGTGGCATGCTGTGGTTCCCGCTGGCTCCTACAGAAGTGGTGAGCAGCCTACTGTATGCAATATCATGCAATAGGCTTACTAGTTAATTAATAAGTTTCCAATTTGAAACTTCCATTTCACCACACACCTATGATCTTATTTAATCAGTGACCAATCTTCTCTCAAAGGCAAATTTGGAAGTTGCCTTCCCAATATCAAAACCTAAATTTTAAAAAGTCAATACATATTTTTAAAAAGTTTTGCTGCAAAGATTATTTTAATTATCTTATCCTCCATATTTATTTTAACAGATTTATTGAAATATAAATCACACACCATACAATTCACCTTTTTAAGGTGTACATTCCAAAGATTTCTAGTATGTTAACAGCTGTGCAACCCTCACAATTTCAGAACATCTTTATCACCCCGAAAAAGAAACCCATGCCGCTTAACACTCACTCTCTATTTCTTCCAAACCTTGTCACTCCCAGCCCTAGGAAACCATTTTTTCCTCTTTGGAGTTGTCTATTTTGAACATTTCATAATAGATTGAATCAAATAATATGTAGTCCATGTTGCCTGGTTTCTTTTACTTAGCAAGATAAAGGTTCATCCATTTTGTAGCACATATTACTTTATTCCTATTTATTGTTGAATAATATTACACTGTATGGATATGCTACATTTTATTTATGCATTCTTCTGTGGTGTTTCTACTCTTTGGCTATCTATGATAATAAAAGAGTAAGATGCAAATTGACCGCACCTTTGTGTGATGCCACCAGCCAATCAGGAGTGAGTATGCAAATTAACCCAACAAAGATGGCGGGCTAATTTGCAAGCATAGGCGCTGAGTGGCTGGGGGTGGGGTGGGACACTTGTGTCATCGCCATGGTGATGACGCAGGTGTTCAGCACTTCCCTAGCTGCTCTGGGCCTCTGGGAAGTGTGGGAAGGTGGAAAGGTGGCTCCAGGCTTGAGTGAAGGTGGTGCCAGAGCAAAGGCGGTGCCGGCAGCCAGGGGAAGGAAGGCCTGTTCTTGCATGAATCTCCGTGCTTTGGGCCTCTAGTTAAGAATAATGCCGCTATAAACATTTGCGCGCAAGTGTTTGTGTGTATATATATTTTCATTTCTCTTGGTATATATACTGTTAGGCATGTGATTATTGGGTCATATTTAATTATATGTTTAACATTTTGAGAAACTACCAAACTGTTTTCCAAAGCAGCTGAAATATTTTACACTCCCATTATCAAAGTATAAGGATTCTAATTTCTCTACATGCTCACTAACACGTGTTATTGTCTGTCTTTTTTATTATTACCACTCCAGTGGGTGTGAAGTAGTATTTTGTGGTGGTTGTGATTAGAATATTTCTAATGGCTAATAATGTTGAATATTTCATATGCTCATTGGCCATTTGTATACCTTCTTTGGGAAAATAGCCACTCAGACTTTTGCACATATGAAAATTGGTTACTTGTCTTTTTTTATTCAATTGTAAGGATTACTACATATTTTTAATTAGCTAAACACTCCTGTAGGAACTGCATAGAAAGAGTTCAGTCTTCCTTAGTGATTTGCAAAGGTAAAATGTTTTGATATAAATATTTCAGGAGGTATACACTCACAGGGAGACCATGGAGATTTGTTACTGCCCTTGCTGCCAATTTATCCTCATCCTCAGAGAAAACAGAGTAATATCCTTATAAAATAATACTGTTTTTAAATCTAATACAGAACTTTACTCTCCTTTATCTGGTGTTGAATAAAAATTAGTCTTATTATTAACAAGTAGTTTCTGTTTTTGTTCATGCTTGCCTGAAGCCTTTTCTACTGGATATACCAGGAAGCTATTTTCAACTAAGGACAGATGACAGCCACATAAACAAACTGCACCATGCTTGGCTACTTGTTTTGAAATGTCATTGATATCTTAATTTTGCTGTTATTTCCTGGTGAGCATAATATAAAATGTTTTTACTTTCCTCATAATCCACTTTAACCATCAATGGCATGTATGTATCTTTAGATCTACACCCTATAAATGTTGATGCAATAATTTTGTTGAGTAGTATATACATATTTTGTCTTCTCTGATTTAAAAAATACATGTCAGTTGCAAATATATAGAAACTACTTATTTTTTTACTATTTTAAAAAAATCTTTGTTGTTGAAAGTATTACAGATGTCCCTCTTTTCCCCTCATTGACCGCTTCTAGCTCACACCTTCCCCACAAGCCCAGGCCTTCACCACACTATTATCTGTGTATGTATATATACATATAAATTCTTTGGTTAATCTCTTCTAACCCACCTACCCTCCCCTGATTTCCCTCTGAGATTCAACAGTCTATTCCATGCTTTTATGTCTCTGGATTGATATAGAAACTATTTAAAATATCAAGAAATATTAAGAAATGTAAATATAAATCATTATCTATTATCCACTGTTAACCACTGTTAATATATTAATGAATATCTTTATATGGTTTATATGTTTTAAAAAATATTAGAGCTATATTCCAGTGTATAATATACAGTTAAAAACTTAAACTTCAGGCCTGGCCAGTGTGGCTAAGTGATTGAGCTTTGACCCATGAACCAAAGGTTGCTGGTTTAATTCCGGTCTGGGCACATGCCAAGGTTGCCGGCTAGATCTCCAGTAGGGGCATGCATGAGGCAGCTGACCAATGAAGTTGCTCTCATCAATATTTCTATCTCTCTATCCCTCTCCCTTACTTTCTCTCTAAAAAATCAATAAAAACATATTCAAAAAAAATTAACTCCAGAATCAGAGTGTTTTAATATACATCCCAGCTCTGTTGCTTGGAAAATGTGATGATTGGATTGATGCTTGTATATCACTTATTTTCCCCAGTTCAATTAGGTAAATTGATAGTACCTACCTGATAGAGTTGCATTAAGTATTAAATAAGATAAAAACTATAAAGAGCATATAGTTGTGTCTCTCAAATACTATAGACCCAATACAAGTAAGATACTATGTTATCTTGCTTGCTTGCCTCCACTGAATTTATCAGTCACTTTCCATGAAAATACTAAGTCTAGATTATTTTTAGTGACTGCCTTTTATTTTCATTTCATAACTATTCCATAGTTTATTTAATCAACATCCTATTAATGCATGAGGTATTTAAAAGGCAACTTTATAAACCAGGCTATTTGTCTATGCTTCATTAGAGTAAAATCCAGATGTCCACAGGAATATGATAGTTTGCAGTAGGAAGGGACAACTGTCAGAAGAAAGAAAATGTCCTCCTGCCTTGGATAACTGTAGTTCAACAGCATGTACACGTTCTGCTAAAGCTTGATGCTAGTTACAATGCCAGAAGAACGCAGGCTTTCTCTTAGAGAACGATGCACTAATTGATCAAGTACAGTGTCTTAGGAGGCTGTTCTGAGGGACAAATTATTATGATCAAATGCACAAGGCAGGACGGTGGGAGGGACCTGGATTTCCCCCAGAGCTGCAAAGCCATCCACTAACACTCAAAGCCCAGAGCTGACATTATACTTGGCTCATGTTAACATATTATATTAACACATACATAGTGCACTATTGAAAAGTTAGGGAGAACTTGGCTTCTTCTGACTTCATTTGAATTCTCAACACTTTTTTAAACATTTGCTTTAGTCAGGATTGTTAGAACTGGCTGCAATTGCTGGCACCGCTTCTAGAGTTAATCTCATAGACCTACTTCTAAGTTCCCCTCCCTCCTTTCCTCTCTTAGCCTCTTTATCTTTGTACTTTTTTCTATCTTTGACTTCTGAACATTTTGAGGCATAGAATTACAGACTTTGTCTTAACATCTTACGGTTTAGGTCATTCATTTTCAGTGAGTTGATTCTTTACTAAAATGTCAATTGACAGAATACAACAGGTCTACTTATTACATTTTGATCATAATTTAGAATGTATAGTAACCAAGAAATATAGCTTTGTGCCTCTAGGCAGCTTCCACAATGTGACCCTGATATGCAGAATCTTCAGAAATTACATGTTAACATGTTACTCTCAAAATTATTTTTACCATTCCAGCTTCTTATTGTCCCAAGTTCTTTACTATCATAATCTGCAAACTTGGTTAGAAACTTCTGTCTCATTAGATTTTAAGTTTTCCCTTCCTTATATTCCTATACCCATGGGCCAAGCAAAAAAAAATAAAAGTTTTTTTCCCCATGGTTATTTCTTCCTTCAAGCATTCAAGTCCTTTCAACCTGCTCCTGCCTATCATATCTGCATCACAGGTTGCTCCTATGCTCATGTATTAACCTAAAAATACACCCAAAAATCTCATAATCCCCCCAGCTCCAGGCTAGACTAGCTTTTGCATTAATACTCAGAACATTTTTGAAGCAATTTTAGTTCTTATTTACTCTAGTGCCAGTACCTGGTTCATGCTATAGACTCAGTAAATGTTTGTTGAATTGATTTTCATCAAATGTTTTCTGTATTTTTAAAATGACCAAGATAATTCTAGACTTATTTTCTCCTACTTTTAAAAAAATCTACGTTAAAATATGGGTATTGTAATTCTGATAATACATTGTTTATAGTTATTTGTCCAACACTTGACCACATGTTTTTAAATGATTTCTGTTAGTTAATATATCCTCTAATTGATGACTGCAAAGCCACAGTATTATTTTGAACCAACATTTTTGTTTTTGTGTAACTGATTAGCAAATCTCATCAGGTCATATTTATTCAACAGAAAGAAGAGCAGGTCTGTAGACATACTTTCATTTCTAGATTCTGCCTAAAATACCAGCAAATTATTCCAGATGTTAACATCACTCACTCCTCTTACACGATAGGGACAGATCTTATTTCATTACTTCTCATATGGATTCTTTTTTGACCTATTAGATGGTATGAATTCCCTGAATAGCCATATAATTTAGATTTTGAATCTTTTCAGGAAATGCTAGATGCGCAAGTAAGAGGTGAGCAGTTGCTCCTCTAGAGAGCCATGGGCTATCAGCCATCAGGGATGGGGCTGCAGAAAAACCCAGGTGATCAGGCTCCAGCAGCTGCGATTGGGAAGGTCAGTCTCCGTGGAAGGGAGCTTTCCTGGCTAACAGTCCGCAGAGGGCATCTTCACCAAGGAGACCCCGGGGCTTCTCCAGGTTTGCACACACACCGTTAAGCCCTTTATTTTGGGCAGACCTGACGGTGAACGTGCAGTCTTTAACCCAGGCTTCCCTAGACACCAAGTTTCCTAGAAATCAGACCTATGCATATCAAGCAGATCTGTGTACATCAATCGTCTTGAGTTCTCCCTAGAATTCAGTTCCTCTTAAATAAATTCTCATCTCAATTCCGAGACAAGTATCAATCACACTGTCCTCCAATCTCATTATCCGATAATTATCTGGTTTCCCTTTACAGTATAAAGGATCACCCTTTAAAGGATCAGCTTTCAGTGGGAATACCTCTCTACTCACTGTAGTAGTAATAGTTACCAGAAAGTAGCAATTGATTACTTGTACATTTTTCCATTTCATGGACTTGGTATTTTCCCTTAACAAGGCAGTAAACTCTTGGGGTGGACAGATTGCTCATATGTCTGTGTGTGCTGAATGCTGAGCATAATGAAGGGAGTCAAGTTCAGAGGTGTTCAACTGACCTAGGATGGTCCCGGTGAGTACCTATCTAATTGTGCAGCTTGTGTGTGAGGTCATCTTACAGCTCAACTAGGTGGCACTGTGCTCATCTCTGGAACTCCTGGAAGTTTAGTGTCCACCTTTGGCCAAAGTAAGGCCAAGATGAACTAGTTTGTGCTTTGTAATGTGCTGTTTAAAGTTTAATACTCTCAACTTGGCAACCAGTATTAACTTGTCTTTATTGTTTAGGGGTTTGTAGATGGATGGTTTAGAGCTGGTTTAACCAGCTACATAGTCTGGCTGCCAGGTCAGTAGTCTACCAAAGACCCCATTAAAAACTTTCATCTGAGCTCTCTGAAACCAAGGTTGCTCATAGATATCTTGATGACTCATAATCTGAAGAAAAAGTCAAAAAACAACAAAAAAGCACCCAGAGGAGCTGCACCAGGAAGCCACTCAACTCCTATTTTGTGCCTGCGCTTTTGTCCCGACTCTACTGTAGCTCCTGAGGAAAGCCATGTGTGGGTATGTCCTGAGGATCTGTGAGAACATTCAATGACCAGACCTCTGTAACTGATACAGTTTCTCCTCTGTATTTTACTCTCTGTTTATAACAGATAATAATTTTGTTCGAATATTCCTGATATGTTTTATTTAATTCCATAATTACCAATCTGGCCAACATTTCTTCCTCAGATGTTTTCTGAGAGCTAAAATCTTGCTTAAGGGATAAATCAGGCATAGAATTATGCCATAATCCAATTTTTATTTATTGAAAATACAGATGCTATTTATTGCTTTTCTTCTGCAGCTAATCTTAGTAACATTATCTTCCATCTGCTTCTTGATCCACATTGATCTCCCTTCCTCCCTCCATCAGCAGTAAAAACATTACCACCACTAACAGCCTGAAGATATTTTTAATACAAGTAATAGCTAATATAATAATGATTTCCAGAATACTGACATTTTAAAAAGGAAATGCACATCTTTATTATGAATGTTTATTAGTTTTTGAGATAATTTCAATTCTGTTCAGAACATTATGAGGTGATTAAAAAATAGAAAAGTAATTAAGAGAATGGACACTTATTCATTTAATAAATACTTTTTTAGAACTTGCTATATTTCAGGCACTTTTCTAAGTGTAGTGCTACAAAAACAGTATTGTAAAATAATAGTATAATTTAAAGTGTACAAATTAAAATCTTCTGATCAATGAGTTGAATTAGGTTTATAACCCTATTACTTTAGATGTGTAATTTTGAAAAATAATATACATATTCGTTATCACAAATCAATGAAAAATACTGAAAGATTTCTGTTACAGTGATAATTCATATATGTAATAATATATTCATTAAGTCAACTGATTTTACATATAAATAATGGCATGTTATTTAGAAACCACAAATTTCTTTCCAGTACATGAGGAATATGCACCAAGACCCCCAGTGGATGCTTGAAACTGCCAATAGTACCAAACCCTATATATATGCAGTATAAAATATATAGAGTATCAAATCCTATATATACATATATGTGTATTATATATTAGTGTTTTTTCTATAACTACATGCTTGATAAAATTTAATTCATAAATTAGTACAAAATTAAAAACATTAACTAATAATGAAATAGAACCATTCTGCCAGTATACTGTAATGAGAGTTATGTGAATGTGGCCTCGTTCTCTGATAACTGATCTGGTAGCTGAGATGGCTGCTAAGAAGCTAACAGCCCAGTGGTAGCTTATGCAGCTTGGATACACTGGGCCAGGGGGTCATTCGTACCCTGGGAAAGACACCACAGGAGGGTGCGAGACTTCGTGACGCTACTCAGAACCGTGTGCAAGTTAAAACTTATGAATTGTTTATTTCTAGAACATGTCATTTAATATTTTTGCACCGAGGTTGACAATGGGTAACTAAAACCATGGAAAGCAAAACCATGGATAAGAAGAAGCTACTGACTGTTTTTTGTTTATTTCTTTGGTTATATTATTGGGGGGGAGGGGGGCGTGGGTAACTTAAAAGGTTCACTATGTCTTGATACCAATAAGGTACATTTGTATTATTAAGTGAAGATAAAAAAAGATTATGCACCCCAAATTAAGTGGTGTTAAAATGTGTCTGTAATAGTAACCAATTCTTCCTTTTGTGTTTTGTTCCTATCTTAGTGCCAAATAATTCTCACCCCTTCTCAGGTGTCTTCCCACTACACGCACTCAGTGAAACACTTGCACACTGAGTAAATGGTAGCTTGTGGAGCTTCAGGCTCGGGAGAAAAAAGAAACAAAACAAAAACATCACTTTCTTTGAATATCACCTTCACTGCAGCTTTAGCCTAAATTTTCTTAACTGGAAGTGATGGTTCTCACTTTGCAATTAGAACTTAAGGACTTGAAAATTCAAAGCTAAGAAAATTGTAACCTAGCCTATTAAACTATATTGTAGTTAAGGCTGACTGTTATTCAACAGGGCTGATGGATGAATCAAACGGAGTGGAATGATGCATAAAATCAGTTTCAAAATATCCCCAATCTTAACCCCATTTGATCTCATCTCATTTCTCTATCTCAGACTCCCATGATTTCCATTTTCTGGGGACTGAGAGCCCTTTCTCACTCCGCTCTGAACTCTCTGGGTCCCTCCCAGATGCTCCTTTTGCCATTGTTTCAGGGCGGCATTACCAGTGGGGACATCAAGGTCCTGGCAAATAGGAAACTCCTCCTCCCTCCCACAGTGGCAACTGCCGCTTTCCAACTGCAGGCTTCAGAGCGAGTTATGTTGGGATGGCAAGAGAACCCTATTCCCATCTCCAACACAGTCTGTGTGGTGCTTCGAAGACCCCGACATCCAGGATGCTGAGCCATTCTGTGAGCTTTAAGCACCTCAAGAACCCATCATGCAGAGAAAGAAACAAGTATGGGAGAAAACTAGAAAAATAGGACATGATGGAGCACAGAAAATCTTAACTCTAGGATGACTATAAATAATTAGGGAAAAGCAGATTTTGAGTGGAAGAACAAGCACTCTTATGTTTAAGATGTATATGGCTTGTTTTCCTGTAGATGTGTCTGATAACTGAAAGTTCAATATTATTAATGAATATTAATTTCAGAGTGAAGGACTAAGAAAAAGTCAAAACTGTCATTGGAGGATTTTTATTTTTTACTAATTGCATCCCAATCGTTAACCAGGTACTTCATTAAGAGCTTTACAAACATACATGTACTTAATCCTCACAATACTTTTTAAGAGATTTCTGTTCTGTTTTTCATATCTAGATAGATACTAAGTAGCTGAATACTTTTGTGCGAATTTACACAGCATTTGTAGCTGAGTGCCAGAGACCAAACTTAAATTGTATTAGATTCCAAAATCAGTTTTTCCAACTTTATTAGTCTCCTTACATGCATATTCATTTTTCTTTAAAAAAAAATAACCACTTCCTTGCCTATACTCTCAACGCCTATAGTGAGTTCAATAGTGTCTCCCCCCAAATTGTCCACTCAACCATAGAATATGACCCTGTATGGAAGCAGGGTCTTTGCAGATGAATTAGTTAAGATGAAGCTGAAGGGAAGCGAGGACAGTGTCTTCCTCAAAGCCTCTAGAAGACAGCAAGACTCTAACACCTAGATTTTAGACTTCTGGCCTCCTGAACTGTGAGAAAATAAGTGTTGGTTCCTTTAAGCCACCAAGTCTGTGGAAACATTTTTGCTGTAGCCCTCAGAAAATAATACAACCTTCTCTCCCCTCATTTTATCTGTACAGCCAAAATCCCAGCACTGGCTAAACCCAGTTCTCCACTGTGCCTGCACCTAATGAGTTTAGATGAAGAAAAATCACAAATATGCTAACTGATCTCACTTTCCAATTTTCACCACAGATCTTATAATCTTGTGACATTTCCTGGCAACTCAATTACAATTTATGGTGTATTCATTTTTCTATTCTTTGAGGGCAAGTATTTCAGACTTTACAATACTTTGTTTTTCCTTTCTTGAGTCATTTCTATTTCTTTTTTAATATGAAATACTCAAATGTACAGAAGGGTAAAAAGATTTATATAAATAACATCTGTACCCTCTACCCAGTATTAACAAATCCTAATAACTGAAGTGCTTTTATCTTTTTACTTTTATTAAATTTATTAGGGTGACATTGGTTAATCAAATTAGATTCCAGGTGTAAAATTGTACAACACATAATCTACAGATTGTATTTTGGATTTACCAACCCAAGTCAAGTCTCCTTCCATCGCCATTTATCCCCCCTTTACTCTCTTCTACCTGCCCTCACCTCCCTGTCCCTCTAGCAATCACCATCCTATTATCTGTGTCTATGAGTTTTTTTCCTTTGCTTAATCCATTCACTTTTCCTTTGCATATCTAACTGACATTGTTAGATATAGTAAGATAATGCAAAAATGTCACATTAACTTTGCTGTAGTTTATTTAACAATTTAAAGACTATATATGTACATCCAGTTCTTATATTTGACTCATAAGTCAAGAAGTGGTTGAACCTTACCTTTTTTTCTTCATGGTCTTGTGTTTAGAACTCATATTCTTTAAAAGTAGAAACCTGACTCTCCTTTCATAGCACGGGCAGTAACACTGATTTTTCCAGTTTTATCAGAATTGACATTGTAGTCCTTTCCCCAGGGGACTCTTTTATGAATTGGAAGGGACATAGCATCTAAATTTACCTTTCACAGTATGATATATGTTTTCCTCTACCATGTATTTCTGTATTCAGAAACTTTAAAATGATTTCATTTGTTAAGGAGTTAATAAGTTACTTTGCATCTCCTGTTTATAGAGTACAATTAAACTCATACTGAATGTCAGCAGTGATACTGTTTCTAGTGTTTAATGTTGTAGTGGTAATGTAAAAGTTGCTTATGCATTTTTGTTTAATTATTGAATATATTAATTCAATTATTAGCAAATGTTTACATTGATAAGTTATAATCAGAATGTACTTTTTTTTAAAAAAGTATAAAACTAGATAACTAGTATATGGTTGAAAACTCCTCACTTCTACCATTTTTAGGTTATTAATATTTCAGGGAGTCCAGCATTATGGGGCTAAAACAGTGGTTAGCAAACTGTGGCTTGCGAGCCACATGTGGCCCTTTGGCCCCTTGAGTGTGGCTATAAAGTTTCAATCGCACTGTACGTGCACACCCGCACGTACAATTTTGTGGAAGAGCCACACTCAAGGGGCCGCAGTTAGCCGACCACTGGGCTAAAATACTATGCAGATTGGTGCAGCCACTATGGAAAACAGTAAGGAGTTTTCTCAAAAAATAAAAAATGGAACTTCCATTTGACCCAGCAATCCCACTTCTGGGAATATGTCCTAAACCCAAAATAATAATCAGAAAGTACATATGCACCCGTATGTTCATAGCAAGGTTACTTATAATGGCTGAGATTTGTAAACAGCCCAAGTGCCCATCAGTAGATGAGTGGATAAAAAAGCTGTGGGACATTTACATTATGGGATACTATGCAGCTGTAAATAAGAGAGATCTCTTACCCTTTAGGACAGCATGGAGGGACCTGGAAAATATTATGATAAGTGAAATAAGCCAAACTAAGATAAATATTACATGGCCTCACATATTTGTAGAATCTAATGAACTAGGTAATTGACCAACAAAATAAGAGCTGAAGCAGGAAGGCATGGTACAGACTAATACACCTCGATGTGGGGTTGGGGGGACAAGAAGAGATAAATCAAATAACTTATATACTTATATGCACAGGCCATGGACACGTGCAATAGGGCAGTGAAGATCTGGGGGTGGGGAGGGACTTGGAGGAGGGAAAATGGGAGATATCTGTAATACTTTCAACAAAAAAATATATATATTTTAAAATAAAATAAAATACTAAATTATTAATTACATGTTATTTAAGTACACTTGCAGAGAATTTTTTGTTCCTAACTGTGATCAATATTTTGGAAAACAACATTATTAATCACATATAAATCCTGTCCATCAGAAACCTCTAATTTAGTGGCAGCTCGGCAGGGAAGAGATGGAAGGTTGTAGACAAATAATTATAGGATGTGATATGATTTTAAATTTTAAATGATCCACATGGCACACCATTAAGGTGTCAGATTTTGAAAATGTCTTTTAGAAATTGTAGCTGGTTATAATAATACGTGGTATAGCAATGTTGCTATTAGTATTAAATGAAATACTTTGTCCTGTATCTAACAAATAATAAAAAAATGAACAAATGTGTGTTTTTGTCTTTCCTTTCCATTGACTCTAATTCATAGCTTGAGAGTCTCATTTCCATCAGTTTTACTTTTTATTTACTCAACATTTAACAACTTTAAAACAAAAATGGTAGAAACAGCAGAAGGACCCACACTTCCAACTTCCAATTCCAGCAGACATACTGACACTAACCTCTTCACTTGTCCTACTATATAACAGTTAGTTTAGAAAGAAACGTATCCACCGTCTTGAGGGAAACAGGTCTGACACGATCAGCAAAATAAGATATTTTAACAAACATCAGAAAAAGTGGATGAAGGAGATGTAATGTCTCTAAACCAGGGTAGTAAAAGTCGTAAATGAGAGTGAGTATAACTCACCTGGCCAGTGGCTCTGTTGGTTGGAGCATCATCCTATACACCAAAAGGTTGCGGGTTTGATTTCTGGTCAGGGCACATATCTAGGTTGTTGGTTGGACCCCCAGTTGGGGCCTGTATGGCAGGCAACCAATTGATGTTTCTCACATTGATGTTTTATTTTCTCTCTCTCTCCTCCCTTCCTCTTTCTCTCAAATCAATAAACATATCCTTATCTGAGGATAAAAAAAGACATTGTACCTGGAATTGCTAAGTATAGTGGGAAAGAGGAGCGAAATACACTGTTAGTGGGAATGTAAACTGGTAGAGCCACTATGGAAAACGTTATGGAAGGGCCATATGATTAGAGCTACCATATGATTCAGCAATCCTTCTTCTGGATATCTACCTGAAAAATGTGAAAACATTTATTTGTAAAGATATATATATATATATATATCCCTATGTTCATTGTAGCATTATTCATGATAGCCAAGACATGGGAAAAACCAAAATGTCCTTCAACAGATGATTGAATAAAGAAGATGCGGTACATACATTCAATAGAATACTATTCAGCCATAAGAAAAAGATGAAGTACTGCCATTCGTAACAATATGGATGGATCTAGAGACTATTATTCTAAGTGAAATGAGTCAGACAAAACCAAACCAAACCACTAACAAGAGCTATATGATTTCACTCATATGTAGAATATACAACAGAAAGCAACACATGAACAAACAAAAACAACAACAAAACCCTCATAGATACAGACAGCCAGAGAGAAAGGGGTGGGGGAGGCACTAAAGAATAAAAGGGGGTCAAATATATGGAGACGGAAGGAGACTTGACTTTGGGGGGTGAGCACACAATACAATATACAGATGATGTATTATGTAATTAGACACTTGAAACCTATATAATTTTACTAACCAATGTCACCTCAATAATAAAAAGTAAATAAATAAAAATTAAATAAAATATTATCATCTGAAAAAAAGTAATGCCTGGCAGCAATCCACTCTCCAGCTCCCCAGTCAAAGAACTGAAAGGATTAAAACAAAACAAAAATACACACACACAAAGAGAGTGAATTCTCTAGGAAGGGTCAGAAAAGTTTTTTGGTTATTTGTACTCCACACAAAAGATCTTCATATTCTGAGATTTAGTGTTCCCTTGACTCAGTGCAGCAGCCAGCAATCTATATGTTTACCCTCAAGCTAGGGTCATTAGTCAATAAGCTTGGATCATGTACAATGCTCCCAAATGGATTTATATTTCATTTTACAATTTGAACTTACAAGTAAATTTCCCAGGTCATCCAAGGAAAATTAGAGAATAAAAAGGAACAAAAGAGGCCACACATCACAAGAAAACCACAGTTAAGAAACTCAGATTAAAAGAGATATTAAGTTAAAATGATAGTATGACAAATGAATAATTAGGAAAAAAAGGGAGAGCACATGCAATATGTTAAAGTAAGTTAAAATAGGATTATGTTATAAAGTTACCCAAATTTTAAAACAAAATGAAGTAAAAGACAGTATGATTAACACTGTAAGTGTCACAAAATATTAATATATTTTTTAAACTCTAAGACAGTTTCAGAAAGAAAAGAAATAAATTAAATCATTTTAAAATTGCTTTTAGAACCTGCAACCTTGGCACATCAGGATGATGCTCTACCAGTGGTCGGCAAACTCATTAGTCAACAGAGCCAAATATCAACAGTACAACGATCAAAATTTCTTTTGAGAGCCAAATGTTTTAAACTTAAACTATATGTAGTTACATTGTTATTAACTTAATTAGGGTACTCCTAAAGCTTAGGAAGAACCACACTCAAGGGGCCAAAGAGCCAAATGTGGCTCGCGAGCCGCAGTTTGCTGACCATGGCCAATTGAGCTACCTGGCCAAAGCCAATCATTGAAACTTAATATAAGAGAATTCGTATTGCTTAGGTCACATTTCTGTTTAAAAGTGCCTGCTGAATGCCCAAAACATTGCATGTCAAAAATATATATTTCTAGACCTGATCATTAGAAAATGGCTAGATTTCCCCCCTCTGTGATTAAACTGTAAAACGGCAGGAGTTTTGTCTGCTTTGCTCACTGCCCTCTCTTGAGAACACAAAATGGAACATAGTTAGCTCTCAGAAACTATTTATTAGTTGAAAGAATAAACTAAAGAGTATTAAAGCTTCTAGAGAGGGTTAAAAAAAAGAAATGCCACATACGTATTCAATTCTAATCATCAACACTGGTGCTAGCAAGAAGAGGAACAGTGCCTTAATATCAACCTACACATTCAGTACAAATATTTTCAGACATGGAAGAACTCACCACAATTTCCTCCCTAAAAATTTTCTCAAGAAATATTTGAAAATTGTTGCAATAAAGTGACAAAACTAAGAAAAAGTAAAATCTATGGCCTAACAAACAAGATAGATAGGTAAAGAAAGGAAGAAGAAAGAAAGGAAGAAGAAAGAAAGAAAGAAAGAAAGAAAGAAAGAAAGAAAGAAAGAAAGAAAGAAAGAAAGAAAGAAAGAAAGAAAGAAAGTTAGTTTGCACCATTTATATATTGCCAGTTTAATTAGTAAATCCAGAACATTCCTTTGGAAGGAAATTTAACAAATTATAAACAGAGAAGTATAAATAGTTTTATTTAGATAAGAAACTCCAGAAAAAGAAGGGTAATGACAGTTCAGCAAGTTAATACATAAAATTATATTACAACTAGAGGCCTGGTACATGAAATTTGTGCACTGGAAGGGGGGGTGGTCCCTCAGCCTGGCCTGTGCCCTCTCACAGTCCAGGAGCCCTGTGATTGATCGCTCCAAAGAGGTAGGCCCCACCCACCCAGCCAGGACTCTCTGATGGATTTCCCCTCAGAGGTCGGCCCAGGCTACCTGCCACAGTGCCACTGGTCAGGTAGCCTGGGCCTCCCTCTTTGGGGCAATCAATTGCAGGGCTCTGCGATTGATTGTCCCAAAGAGGTAGGCCCTGCCCACCAGGCCGGGACTCCATGATGGATCGGCCCCACAAAGGGAAACCCCCCCCCACCCACTGCAGCCCACCAGTTGGTGGCCTGGGCCTCCCTTTTTGGGGCGATTGTGGAGCCCCTCTATTGATCACCTTGCCAGCCAGTGGCCTGGGCCTCCCTCTGCAGGGTGCTCATGAGATCGATCACACCCTGCAGAGGGAGGCCCCGCGCACCCACCACAGCCCACCAGTCAGGGGCCTGGGCCTTCCTCTTTGGGGCAATCATGGAGCCCCCGGATTGATCAATCACTTTGCTGGCTGGTAACTTTTCTCTGTCCTCATGGGGCAATGTCCGGGCCCCTGACCAATCACATTGCACCCTCCTTAGCTGGCCTGGCACCAGTGGTTGTCCAGAAGGTCGTCTGGGCAGTCATTCTGCTTTTCAGTCGTTCAGTTGATTTGTATATTACACTTTTATTATTATAGATGATTAAAAATAAATATAAAAAATTGTAAATTATCACAAAATGGATAGGTATAATATTTATTAACAAATGGCACTGGGAACTTTTTAACATGGGAAAATAATTCAGTAGGGTATCCTATTTCAAAATTAACTCCCAAATGGCCAAATAGATAAATGTTATTAAAAACCATAGAAATTTGAGAGGAAATGAAGTTGACTCTCCATCTCATGGTGATCAAGAAGTTTCTATGCACAAATGTTAAAAACCACCAGAAAGAATACTGGTAACCAAGTAGGAAAATATTTGTAACAAGTACTCAAGATAAGGAATTCTTCTTAATCATCTTAAGAAAAGTCCATTTTTAAAATAAGTAAAGGGTACAAACAAAAAATAGTAAGAAGTATTAGAATTATGCTCAAATTCTATAATGATTGATGGCATCAAAAATACTAAGAAATTATTATCTTCTATGTCCATTTGAAATTGAAATATATTTAGAAGTTTCTGTCTGTTTAGGAACAGACTTAAATCAAGAAATGGGACAGTTAGACACACATTTCAATGTTTATGAGGTTGTTCACTAGGACAATCTGAGTAGAGAAGCTCATGTGAAATTCTACAATATAATATGATAAAATCAATATACAGGGTGGGGCAAAAGTAGGCCTACAGTTGTTCATATTAAAAATAATACAATAATGCCCAACTGGTGTGGCTCAGTGGTTGAGCGTCAACCTGTGAACCAGGAGGTCATGGTTAGATTCCTGGTCAGGGCATTTGCCTGGGTTGCGGCTTGATCCCTGATGCAAGAGGCTGCTGATCAATGATCCTCTTTCATCATTGATGTTTCTATTTCTCTCTCCCTTTCCCTTCTTCTCTGAAATCAATAAAAATATTTTTAAAATAATACAGTAATTAATAAACAATAATGTAAGAATAAACTCTGTTTTGCATATTCACAACTGAAAAGCTACTTTTTCCTTACTCTGAACTTTGATAACAGTAGCACCTAAAAAATAATCCCTAAATAATCTATAATGAAATAATTAAATATATAAGTAAAATTTCTGTGATATATTAAAATATTCATAAGATAAAACTATAACAAACAGAGCAAAGTTTAAATTTCTTAAAGTATGTATGAATAACAAAATATGACCCAACCTTTTGAAAAGCATATCTATAATAATAAAAGCATAATATGCTAATTAGACTGGACAGCCAAATGACTTCCCGGACATCCTTCCAGATGAAGGCGTGGCAGCAGGGGCCAAGGCAGAGGTGGTTAGAGGCAATCAGGCAGTTAGGCAAGCAGTTAGGGGCGATCAGGCAGGCAGAGTGGTTAGGGGAGATCAGGCAGGCAGGCAGAGTGGTTAGGGGCAATCAGGTGGGCAGGAGAGCAGTTAGGAGACAGTGGTCCTGGATTATGAGAGGGTGTAGGCCGGGCTGAGGGACACCCTCCCTCCCCCCATGCATGATTTTCATGCACCAGGCCTCTAGTTTTTAAATAATATTAAATATCATAGACACAATGCTCAAGATTGATGAACTAAAACTGAAAATCTGAAACTCTATATAAAGTAAAATTTCAATTTATTTATTTATCTACCATACATATTTACATTAACTGAACTTGTAAAAATATGGAATATTGGACCAGGCATGGCAGCAATGTTTTAAGAGTTATAATATCTATGTAATATTTATAAATAATTTCTATTTTTCACATAATTTTGTGCATTTTGTACAATAATCACATGTGGCTATTATAATCACAGAAAATTACATTTTTGAAAAATTATGACATCTGTCTTCTATTGAAATATATGATAGGCAGGGGTTATGAACACATTAGTATCATTATACAAAACACACACACAGGAAGTTGAAATGGTCAGGGGTGGGGGCATGAATGAAGCACAGAGTGATACGAAGCTAGAGATTCTGGAATGCAGAATTTGAAATTCCTTGAACATCTGTGAAGCTTATGTTCATTTTTGCAGGGTCATGACATAGTAACTTATCATGTTAGAAATAGAACTGACAAAATGTTACAAGGGTAGACAGAAAACCAGAATATTATACAGGAGGGGGCTTGCATTTATAAATATAAGAAGTGATACGGCAAAGCCACGGCAGTGGAAGTGAGAATAGAAAAGGTGAGCAAAATCAATAAAATTGGTGACAGATAAATTATAGAAGTGGGTGACAAGATGACTCCATAAAACTCTCCTGTTTTGGGATATGGTAAAGGAATATAAAGGCAGTCGATTTTCAAAGATGAATTCAATTCCAGATAGGCTGAACCTTGGAAAATTCAAGTGGATATGCTAGAAATAAAACAAACAAACAAACAAACAAACAAACAAAAAAAACCCCACAAAAATCCTGAATACCAGGATAGAAATTTAACAACAAAAAAGAAATCTGGCTAGAAAGTTATTAATTACCAATTTTCTTTTATATTTGAACTACATTTTTCATTGGCAGGATCATCCTTAAGTGATCATCTATTTCTTTTTTTTTTTTTTTAACATATTTTATTGATTTTTTACAGAGAGGAAGGGAGAGGGATAGAGAGCTAGAAACATTGGCGAGAGAGAAACATCGATCAGCTGCCTTCTGCACACCTCCCACTGGGGATGTGCCCGCAACCAAGGTACATGCCCTTGGCCGGAATCAAACCTGGGACCTTTCAGTCCACAGGCCGACGCTCTATTCACTGAGCCAAACCGGTTAGGGCGATCATCTATTTCTAAATGTATCCTTAGGAATAGGGTAAACGTACATTATGGGTATGTCTAGGTGAGTCCTAATTGATGCCCATTGCCTCAGCATACTGTTGAAATGACCAGTTGTCTGGATAAAAGTGTTCAATAAGTGGAAAATAAGTTGTCAGGTCACCCTATCAGCAGCCAGTGGTCCTGTGTCATGGCAATAAAATCTATAGGTCTCTTGAGTAAATATTCAAGCAATTTAACAGAACCAAAAATACATTATGATGTGGGCAATAAAAAGGTTTTCCTAGTAAATTATATTCCAAAATATTTAATACTATAAAATTTTCTTGGAAGGTAGCTATTTCACGAATGGAATATGCATTCACTATTATGCATGGAATTTTAACATGCCCTAGTGCACAGAGAGCATTTTGACTCATCAAACCTATGGGTTTGCTATTCTTTGCTTATGATTTTGGAGAACATTTACATTTACCATATTTGCAAAAGTATAATAATTGGTTTTTCTACAATAGTGGATAACCAAAGGTAAAGATATTGCATTCCTTTTTATGACATCTTAAATTCTAAGACTCAGCAGTAATCACTTCTTAGTTCATAAGTATTATTCAGAAGGCTTTTCTAGCATTAATTTTCAGGCTCACCTCACCTCTGAATAAAGGATGGCCCACAGATAATATATCATATCTTGCAGCAATATGACCTGGAAATTGAGATGAAATAAACCTCTTAATGGAAACACAGTATTGCCAAAGGCAGTTTTATCCGTAATAAACCCAAGACAGGTATTCAATGACATTGTTAACAGGAAACATTTTTAAAATGAGGTGATTGTGGCAAAAATTACCAATCTAAGTATTAGTTAGTCTTGACACGTAATTCCTCATATAAGAGCTTAGTAAATGTTTGGGGCAAAATGAAATTAAATAAGTGTCAATTTAATATGACAATACAGCATATGAAAATAGTTAAATCATATCACTAATTATGCATATTGATCTCACTTTATAATGAACATGACTGGTCCTTATTAGCAAGAACATCAATTAGGCACATGAGAGTGGTAGATAACTACATCTGAACTTTCCCCCTGATGTTGATTGATCATTTCTATAGAAAATGATACATGACAGATGTTATCATTGTACATCCAAAATATTGAGTTATTTTTAAGTAGTGGTTTAATGATCATCTCAACTATAATTTCAATACAAAAAGAACAGTTCCCAAAGGACATTTTAAAAAATAGCTAATCAAATGATCAATTTAAGGTATAAACATTATACAAATAATGAATTGGCTCAAAACGCTAAAATTTTCAATTCATTTAGAAACCAACAACACACAAAACAATTTGTATCAAATAGCATAACCTCAAAATATGTAGATCAAAACTGCCAGATTTTGTGGACCAATAGATAAATACAAAACAATACCTGGGAATTTAAACACATCTTTCTTATTAACAGAATATAAAAAATACAAAATTATATAGATTTAATTACATAATGAACAAGTAAACCCAATGACTATATAGACTACACAACATCCAACAAACATAAGAGACACAGTCATATCATGAACCAGGAGATCATTTAAAAATCTGACTATAGAGCAGTCCATAAATAAAAGTCTTAGCACACTTCAATTTGGAATCAGAAAGATTATGGTTGCTGACCAAAATGAATTAAGCTTTAAGTTAGATAAAACTGTTACACAATAAGAAACAATTTCCAAATAGTTAATTGATAAAAGAAATATAACGTAAATAAAAATATTTTGATCTGGATGTTTATAATAATATGTATTATGACTAAAGCAGTTCTTTTAAAATAATCTAATACTTATATACTATTAAAAAACCAAGGTTGAAAGTTAATTAGCAAAAAATCCACCTCATGTAGTTAGGAGAAAATACATCAAAGTAAATCATGGGGAGTAGCAGGAGGGAATATTTGTGATAAAAGCTGAAATTAATTGAATAGAAAATAAACATAACCAATGAAAATATCAACAAGACTAATAGCTACATCTTCAAAAGACACAAACAGTTCACAGATCCACAATAAAATTAAGAACAAAAAAATAAAGTCACAAATAATCAAGACCAGGAGTCAAAAAGAAAAGATGTAATCAAAGAACTTGTATGCATGCATATGAGCATAACCAATGGACACGTATCATGGACTATCGAGATTTATTCCAGGAATGTGAAGCTACTTAAACATCATAAAACCATGCAGAAAATGACTAAAAATGATATACACTACTTATTAAGGTTAAAAAATAATAAGATCTACAGATATATTATTAAATAGGAAAGTTCATTGAATTTGCTGGACACAAAATCAAAATGTAAACCTACTGTGTGTTCTCTTGAAAAACTGTGTGTGTGTCTCTTTTAAAGTGACCACGGTAGTGAAAGTCTGTGGCATATCCTGAAGAAAAGGTAAGACCCTCCCTCAGAAATAAGTGAGTCAGAAATTTGGGCCACTAAAATCCGAAAGGCAATTTTTGGAAACAAAAGCAACTGAGAGCCTAAGTTAGAGTACAGCTTTTGTGAGTCAAAGGTTTAATAGCCGAAATAAAAATACACACCAAAAAATAGATTTTGGGCCTTTCCATAGAAATGGCTTTTTTAAACATCCCAGAATTTTAACTGGCATCAAGAATGGCTAAGCCCACGTATAGACAATAGAGTGGTGAAGACCGGGAGGGGCGGGTACAGGGTGGAGGGCATCAATGGGAAAAAACAAGCCAACAAATAAAAGGACATCTGTGATACTTTCAACAATAAAGATACATTTTCAAAAAGAATAGCTAAGATCTTACAACAAGTTTGAATTACGGATGGCTCAGTCCTCAGAAAGACTAAAGTTGAACCCTAATTACATCCAAGTGAATAGCTTTCATCTTACTTGCCTTTTCTTAACAAAAGTAAATCCCGCACGTGATCTCCTTTACTGAGATATTTTCCGTATACTCAAATCATTTTCACAATTTTTTATACCCATTATATGGGACAAAATATTTTAAAAATTAAGTAACTAAATAAAAAGACAATATTTGCCTTGATAAAAAATATAAAAGACACAATTCCAACAAATCCAAAGGGTATCAAAATATTTGATTTATCAGTTAGGAGACACAGACCAAAGATAAATTTAATTAATATGAACTGGAAATTGTGACAAAATTAAGGATTTTGAAAGAAAACTAGAATGTATTAAAAGCTTCAAACGTAAATTCCAAAACCAAAATTCAAAACTCAATAGATGGGTTTATTGGATTTAAAGAAAAATTAGGAATTTGTAAAACTACATTGGAAGAAAAAATCCAGGTTAAACATTAGAAAGAACAAGGATGGGGAATACAGAAAAGAAAATTAAGAGAGCTATATGGGACATGGTGACTAGATATACCTTCCAAATAAATGGAGTCCCAGAAAAACTGACTCCAGACAACAAGGAGGAAGCACCATTTAAAGATATAATAAGCAATATCCCTTAGAGCTGTTAGAGGGTATCAAGAGATTCAAGAAAACCTATGACCCCTAGCATTATAAATATTAAAGTATAATTAATTCTAAGGACTGTGTGGCTTAAAAAACAGAAAATATTTTCCAGTTTTATTTGTAAATAACTGACATATATCATTGTATAAGTTTAAGGCATACAACAGGATGGTCTGATTTATATATGTTGTGAAAAGATTAGAAAAATAGGTTCAGTTAACATCCATCATCTTATATAGATACAACAAAAAGAAAAAATAATCCTCTCTGGATGAGAACTCTTAGGATTTATGCTAACAACTGTCTTATATATCATAATGTTCATCCCTAGTGTTCATCTTGTAATTGGAAGTTTGTATCTTTTGACCACTTTATTTCCAATCCCCTTCCCCCCAACTCTGTCTCTGGTAAACACAAGGCTGATCTCCTCTTTGATCAGAAATTGATTTTCTCACAGTTCTGAAGGAAGGAAATCTGCGATGAGGTGCCTGCATGATCAGATTCTGGACCTGGTTTTCAGAGTAATCAATCTTTCTGGTACTTCTTCATTTAAGGTCACTTTTCCCATCAAGAGGGCCCAATGCTCATGACCTCATCTAATCCTAATTACCTCCCAAAGACTCATCTCCAAATATTATCACACGGGGGTTAGGGCTTCTTACAATGAATTGGGGGGGGGGGCACAAATATTCAGTTCAGAACAGTTGCATCATAAAACTGATATAAAAGAAACTCACAAATATTTCAACGGCAGTAAGAAAAAACATATTGTATTCTTTCAAAGAAAGAAAAGAAGTACTGGAAACTGGAAAACAATAAAATTAATTGAAATATCCACAAACATAATACAGTGCCCAGTAAACTTTATTCTAAAAAATTAAAGAAAAAATAGACTTCTACTTCCAGCTATGATGAAGTAAATAGGACTAATATACCCTCCCACCTTTTAAACAACTGAAAAAATGTACAAAAATAGTATACATTTTTTTTTCATATTGGTTAACAGGTAGCACAGAAAGATAATTCCTGAAAGAAAAATAGCAAATTGAAGTTATTCCTAAAATTGCCTCCACTTTCTGCCCATGGTGCAGTTTCCAGGGTGTATCACAGGGAGGGTGACCCTAACAGAAGCCAGCAGTCTTCCTGAGTGTGTCGAGAGTGATCAGAGTTCAGGAGGTCAAGAGTCTAGAACATGTACGCAGCTATCAGAAGAGAGGGTGACGCATAAGGGGAGTTCCAGAGATCTGTCTAAGAATCCCCTTGAATCTTGCAACCAACAATATAAAATTCATTGTGTCAGGCTTCCGCTTAAAAATTACCAGGAATGCAAAGAAGTAAGAAAATATGAGCCCCTCCCCCCCCCCCCTAAAAAAAAAAAAAAAAAAACCAGGAAGCCTCAATCAATAAAAAAGATGCAGAAAAGAAAGAGGTGGTGAAAATAGCAAATAACACATATTAAAACAGCTATAATAAAGATGTTTAATAAGCTCAAAAAGTTAGAGGATAACATGGCCACAATGAGAACAAAAGTGGAAGACACACAAGACAGACCATATATGAAAAATACAATATCAAAAATTAAAAACACCATTGCCTGATGTTGCTCAGTGGTTGAGCATCGACCTATGAACCATGAAGAGGTCATGGTTTGACGCATATCAGGGCACATGCCTGGGTTGCAGTCTCTATCCCCACTGGCGGTAGGCAGCAGGCAGCTCATCAATGATTCTCTCTCATCATTGATATTTTTATCCCTCTCACTCCCTCTCTCGAAATCAATAAAACATATTTTAAGAAATTAAAAACACACATGATTATTAGTTATAGCAGAAATGACAGTACAGAAGAAATATATAGTGAATATAAAGAAGATTTGACCTTGGGTGGTGGACAAACAATGTGATATACAGATGACGTATCATAAAATGGTACTCTTGAAACCTATATAATGTTACTAACCAATGTCACCCCAATAAATTTAAGGAAAGACAGCAATCAATACTATACAAAATAGAGCAAAGACAGAAAAATACTAACCATAAAAAACAATGAGGTGAACAAAACCAAAAGTGAAAAAATACAGACAGAGCATCAGTAGTCTGAGACTATCAAACAGTCTCACATATGCGTAGTTGGAATCTCAAAAAAGTTGCCAAGCAAAAAAAATTTGAAGCAACTATGGCTGATATGTTTCCAAAGATGATATAAAAAAAATCATAAACCAACAGATGGAAAATGCACAACAAACTCCAAGCAAAAGAAATTTAAGTAAACAACACCAAGCCACAATTGAATCAATTTTCAGCAAAACTCTGATAAAGAGAAAAACTCCAACACATATTCATACGATACAGAAAATAGGGAAAAATGCGAATATATTTTACCAGAAACTATGAAAAGATGATGGCAGTGGATAGAGATCTGAAAGGTACTAAAAGAAAAAAATGTACAATTAGGATTTAACAATGAATAGTTGCATACTTATGGAACAATTCATCACCTATAGACTTAACACTATTGGAAATATTAAAGATTTTTTTTAGATAAAAGGAAAATGATACTAGATAATAGAAAGTTACATAAATGGCAAATATGTGTAAAATAAAAGTATTTTTCACAGTGTTTATCTCTTTAAAATATAATTGGCAGTTTAAATGGAAACTAATAACCATGTGCTGTAAGAATTATAACATATCTGGAAGTAAGGATGGGGGTGAAAATATGGATACAAAGGTTCTTGCATTATATGTGATATGGTATATCATTTAAAGGTAAATTCTGATAAGTTAAAGAATTTTAAGCCCTAGAGCAAATTCTGAAAAAATAAAGCAAACAGGTATAACTATATACTCCAATAAGGAAAATAAAATACAATCATAAAAATATGTAACTTTTCTAAAAGGCAGGAAAAGAGGAGCAAAATGAATGAAGGATATATGAGAAAAATAGAAAAGAAGTAGAAAAATGAAAAATTGAACCCCAAACGTGAACATATAATGTTCTGATTATATATCATACAAGAATCACTGATTTTTTAATATTTGTTCAGCTCTTTTATGATATAAGAATTAGAGAGACAATTTCCATGTTGGATCTGAAACCTTATCAGTCTTTTAAATTTTTTCTTTTTTTACTCAGCTTTATTGAGATATAATTGGCATATAACATGTGAATATTTAAAGTTATGCATTATGATTATTTTATACACATTTTATATTGTGAAATGTTTACCAAAAAAGATTATTTAACATATCCTTCACCTCCCATAATTATTATGCTGTTGGTGGTGTTATGGTGAGAACATTACAGTTCTACTTTCATAACAGCTTTTAAGTATACAATACAAAATTGGTAATTATATAGTCATCATAATGGACATTAGCTCCCTGGAATTTATTCATCTTATAATTGAAGGTCTGTACCGTTTGACCAACACATATCTATTTTCTCCACTGCTCAGCCCCTGGAAACTAGCATTCTACTGTTTCTGTGAGTTCGATGGTTTTAGATTCCACATATTAGCGAGATCATACAGTATTTATGTCTATCTTTTTATTTATTTAATTTTTTAAAAATGTTTTTTTATTAATTTCAGGGATAAGGGATGGATATATATCCCTTGATAAAATTTGTGCACTGGCGGGTGGGGGGCTCCCAAAGCCCGGCCTGTGCCCTCTCACAGTCTGGGAACCCTCAGGGGATGTCTGACTGCCGCAGAGGTGGAAGAGGCTCCCGTCACCACCTCTGTGCTTGCCAGCCGTGAGCCCGGCTTCTGGCTGAGCAGTGCCCACCCTGTGGGAGCACATTGACGACCAGGGGGCAGCTCCTGCATTGAGAGTTTGGCCCCCGGTGGTCATTGCACGTCATAGTGACTGGTTGTTCTGCTGTTTGGTTAATTTGCATAATAGCTTTTTATTATGTAGCTTTTTATTATTATCCAGCCTGCAATCTGGGCATGTGCCCTGACCACGGAATTGAACTGTGACCTCCTGGTTCTTAGGTAAAAGCTCAACCACTGAATTAGCTGGTCAGGCTCTGTCAGTTCTTTTAAATGTAACCATTCCAATGGGTGGTTTAGAGGTTAAATTTGCATTTTGACTGATGACTAATAAGCTTTAGCAGCTTTCTGTATATTTATAATTCTTTTAAATACTTTTTAATGCACTGCCTCTGTAAAACTTTGCCCCTGTTGAATGTTTTTTTTTTTTAATTTTATTTATCTTTATTGCTGAAAGTATTACAGATGTCCATGTTGTGGTTTTTCCCCCTAGTGACCCTCTTCTCCCTGCACCAGCCCCTCACAAGCCTTTGCCACACTATTGTTTGTGTCCATGGGTTATGCATATCTACACTAATAAAAGAGAAACATGCAAATTGGTGTCACTCTGCTACGCCCACCAGCCAATCAAATGAGTAGGCAAATTAACCCAACGAAGATGGCAGTTAATATGCACACATAGGCGCCCAGCGGCCTGGGTCCCGGGAACATCATCGGCACCCAGGTCACTCCGAGGTAGGCCCTGTGTGGGCCCTGAGCAGCCTAGGAAGGGCCTGAACCAGGGGGCTCCTGGGCAGAGCCAAGCCTTCTATTGGAGCCAAGGGGGGGCCCTGCCCAGGCCTAAAGCCTCGTCCAGAGGTTTTAGGCCTGGGCAGGGGCCGAGCCAGCAATCGGAGGGAGATGGGGGGCCCCTGCCCAGGCCCCGAGGCTTTAGGCCTGGGCAGGGACAGAACCGGTGATCGGAGGGAGCTGGGGGGCCCCTGCCCAGCCCTGAAACCTTGGCCAGAGGCTTTAGGCCTGGGCAGGGGCCAAGATGGCGATCAGTGTGAACTACAGAGGAAACACCTTTTCTGACCGCTCATTGGTTAAGCTCCCTGTATGCCACTGGTAATATTCTTACTAACTTTGGTAATAAGAATCCAAAAAGGTGATCTAGGGTTTTTCCACCTCACTCCTGGGAAAAAAAAATGATGGTCCGCTGCAGAAGTGCTAAGAAATGTCATATCCTGCCCTAGCCAGTTTGGCTTAGTGGATAATGCCTTGGCCTGCCCACTGCAAGGTCTGGGTTCAATTCTGACCAAGGGCATGTACCTACATTGCAGGCTCCTCCCTGGCCGGGGCCCAGGTCAGGGCTCATGCAGGTGTCAACCAATCAAAATGTTCCTCTCACTTTGATGTTTCTCTCTGTCTTTCCCTTTCTCTTCCACCTTCTCTAAAAATCAATGGAAACATATCCTCAGGTGGGGATAAAAAAAGAAAGAAAGAAAGAAATGTCATATCCTATGAAAGACACATCTTGAAAATGCCTAAAATTGTCATTTTTTCATGGTGAAGGGACTGGAGTCCGTGTTAATGAAAACACCTTGCTGGCTGTGGTGACTGGCAGTGGCTGCAGCAGCAGAGTGATGGGGCTGGTGCCTTCCCCTGATCCCCGGTTATCTCCCACAAAGGGAGGCCAGACTGTGGCTTAGGCCCACTCCCTTAGGGGAGCAGGGAGGCGGCCTAAGCCGTCAGTAGGACATCCCCTGAGGGCTCCCAGTATGTGAGAGGGGGCAGGCTGGGCTGAGGGACCACCCCCCGCCCCTGTGCACAATTTTTGTGTACAAGGCCCCTAGTATAGTATACATATAAGTTCCCTGGTTAATCTCTCCCCCAGCACACACACTCCCCCTATCCAAAACTTCCCTATGAAGTTCATCAGTTTGTTCATGCTTCTATGTCTCTGTGTCTATTTTTGATCATCAGTTTATTTTATTCATTAGATTCCACATATGAGTGAGATCATGTGATACTTATCTTTCTCTGACTGGTTTATTTTGCTTAGCATCATACTCTCCAGGTCCATCTATGCTGTTGCAGATGGTAAGAGTTCATTCTTTTTTACCATAGCATAGTATTCCATTGTGTAGATATACCACTCATTTGCTGATGGGCACTAGTCAAACTTTTCTCACTGATTTATTGAAGGACTTTATGTAACTCGGTATAAGTCCTTTTTCAAGTATGTGTGACAAATATGTCCCATTGAGGTTTTTCTTTTTGAAATTTCATAATGGTAACTTTTGATAAAGACAAGTCTTTACTTTTAATATTATTTAATTTATAAGTCTTTTCCTAATTTTTATTTAATGTAGAAGATAACTATAGTCTTCAAATCATGAATGAATTGTCTTATGCTATTTTCTAGAAGCTTAATTACTTTGCCTTTGACATTTACATTATAATCCACTTGGTATAGGTTTTATATATGGTGGAAGGTAGGATTTAGATTTATTTTTCTTATATTAATAGTTATTTAATATACAATAAAATGTTTTTCTTTACCCCAATGCAGTGCTCTGTAATTTTTCTTAAAAATTATGTGTACATGGACACAATGTCTGACAAACATGGTGCAGTATAACAGTAAAGTGAAGAACGTTTTGGGACACTGTATGTTCTACCCCTCTACTTGGTTGTAGCTATACCTATACCACATTGTCACAATTAGTGTAGCTTTACAATAAGCTTTGATTTCTGATAGTGGCAATCTTCCAACATTGTGTGTTTCAAAATACTCCTGGATTTCATGGCCATGTTTGATTATAAACAATGTAGTCTTTCAACTTAAAGTCGTGAACTTTACTTTTATATTTATCTTGTTTGTTTTTTGGGGGGTGGGGGTTGATTTTTTGTAAATCCTCACCAGGATATTTTGGAGGATTTTTTTTTATTGATTCTTAGAGAGAGCAGAAAGAAGGGAGGGTGAGAGAGAGAGAAACATCAATGTGAGAAAAACACATTGATAGGCTGTCTCCAGCACACAGGATCTCATCTGCAACCCAGGTAGGCTTCTGACATATATTCTCTTTTGTTCATCTAAAAATGTTTTGCCTTTATTTTTCTCCATATGCAAAGTTCTCTTAATATTTGAATGTGCATTTAGTATCATCATGTATTCTGGAAGAAGTCTATACCTTGATTATTATGGAATATTCCTCTAAATCTCTGCTTCCTAGTTAGTTGTTTGTTCATTGAATGTTGTTAATTTTCTTTTGATTAATATATGCATGATATATCTTTTTTCACTTTTTTGGTATTCATTTATTTGCATGTCTTAATTCAAAGTGGCTGTCTTTTAAGGGAAATAATATTGGGTCTTGTTTTTATATTCAATTTGATAATTTCTGCCTTTAAGCACAAGGTTCATACCAGTATAACATTTCCCTTAAAGGGGAGAAAATATAAAAATGGCCATAATCACCATTTGCATTCACTATTATATCAGATCTTCTAATCTGTTCAATTAGATAATGATAATATGACACACATTTACACAACACTATTATATATGTTATAAATAAAATTACATAAATGCAGGAACAACTACAAACTATGAAAACTGGTAAGAATTCAGAAAAGTGCTTAGAAGTTAATAGTAAAAAGCAATGTTACTATGTAGACACAGTTAATTGGAAAATGTAGCAGTTTGAAGTATTTGCAAAAATACAAAAGGATTGCTTAAGGTGAAGAAACAAAATGCAATATCCATAAAGATAAATGATTAAAACCTTATTATAGGACCCAAAAAATTATTGAAAATATATCCAATATTAAAAAACTTAAACATATATATTCTTCCTAAACTAAAAGAAAAATTACATGTGATTCCAATAAAATGTACAACATGATTTTTGACTGAAATTGTCTATTCCCAAAATTGAAAAAAAGACAATGAATAAATAATCAACATTAGCCAAGGAAATTTTGAAGGAGGAATGGAAAGAGTGGATTCATTCATTTTACAATATTTCAAGACTTATACATAGAATAATTAAATCACAGTATGGTATTTGTTCAGGGGTCATGAATAGAGCAATGAAATAAAGTAGAAAGCAAGAACTATATCTATGCATACATGAAAGCTCTATGTATGGCACAGTTAGTTTCAGTTCACTGTGGAAAGTATGGATTATTCAAGAAACAATATCAGGAAATTGGTTATAAGTATGGCAAAATAAAATAGAACTGAACTTTGCTCCAAATCCAATTTAATCTCCACACTACATAAAACATGTGAAAAATACAAAATATTAAAAGAATGCATACAAAATATCTATCTCTTCAATAGCAGAGAACAATTGCTTAAACAACAGACATACAATCACACAAAATATACACACACATCAAAATTAAAAGAAATTATTGAAAATTTTGTCATATTTAAATGAAAATATTTTATCTGGATAAGTAGTTTCTGAAACAAACTCTTTCCTAGATCTTGAAGTCCTTCATGCAAATTCTTCTATGTACAAATGATTTACATTTTTTGTCACTATACTGTCCCTTAAAATTAAAGACTAAAATTAATAAATACAAAAAGAGCAGATGAAATCTGCTGACAATAAAGTACACTAAATTAAGGCATCTGCACTACATGTGAAATGTGGAATGGGTCGCTAGCATCCATATTTAAAATTTATGTATGGGTTGCTAGCGTAGGTAAGCTCCAGAATGTCCATCAAACATCAAAACACAATAATAAGACTCAGAAACACTCTCAGCTGACACCATAAAGGAGAGCACTTAATGACTACCTCTCCAGTGCAGTTTGAGGAAACATACTCTCATCCAGGCCACCACTATGGTACCTGTACACCCTCTAATACATGTGCTCCTTCCATGACCAGATGGGGTAGGGTTCCATTTCCTTGGGGATCTGCAAGCTGTAGGAACAATTCCACAATCCCAAACACTTCATTTTCCTTTAGTGTCTGTTAACTGCTCCCCAGTGGGACTAAAATATCAGTTCTGTTATGCCCTTTTGAGAGTCAAGGGTCTGGTGCTGACATTGAAGCATGCTTGTGTGTTATTCATATCTTGTGAATCTATGTCTCATTAAAAAAGGGAACAATCACGCCCTGGCTGGGTAGCTCAGTTAGTTAGTGTCCTCCCAATATGCCAAGATTGGGGATTCAATCCCTGGTCATGGTAGATCCAAAAAGCAACCAATGACTACATAAATAAGTGGAACAACAAACTGATCTCTCTCTCTCTCTCTCTCTCTCTCTCTCTCTCTCTCTCTCTCTCTCTCTCTCTCTCTCTTTCCCTTTGTCATACTTATTCAGAATAATTATAGAATGCTGTATAAGCTACATATAGTAAGTGAAATCACTATATGTCCTAAATATAGATTACTAATTTGCAAGGAATTGATTGCAGCATGTCAAAATGCACCTAATACTGAAAACAGAAGCAATAGATAAATATCTATAACTAGCCATTTCTCATAAGGATCCCCAGTGCCGTGGACTTACCCTCTTGTTATTTATAACATATTTGATGTATTCATTAAAAAATTAAATAACTGATATTTGTTGTTTCTCATATGAGTATCTTGCATAAAAGTACATTGCAAATTTATATATGTTTTTGTTATTTGGAATGGACTAAATTAGAGATTTTCATAGAGTAGTCTATCTTTTAACTGAAGTTAGTATTTTATTAATGCCTGGATTTATTCCAAAAGTGACTTAAGAAATATTCTGAGGAAAAAAAGCATAAAAAACTTATATGAGTGAAACACCTGTTTAGGTCTAGAGGACAGACTTGATAATTTCTGAGGTCTAAAATATATGAGAACAGTCGAAACCGGTTTGGCTCAGTGGATAGAGCGTCGGCCTGTGGACTGAAAGGTCCCAGGTTCGATTCCGGTCAAGGGCATGTACGTTGGTTGCGGGCACATCCCCAGTAGGAGTTGTGCAGGAGGCAGCTGATCGATATTTCTCTCTCATCTATGTTTCTAACTATCTCTCTCCCTTCCTCTCTGTAAAAAAATCAATAAAATATATTAAAAAAAATAAAATAAAATATATGAGAACAAAATATTTACTTCTTATCATGGGTATCATGTAGCAAAAATAAAATCTAAGGATACTACTAGACTAGATAAGGATGAGCTCTACTTTGACTTAATGATTGTCAGATTTTTACTTGATATTTTCTTCATTATCTTCCTTTATTACCATTAGTTTTCATAATGAGGCACTATAGATCTCTTTACATGAATACCCTTGTACAACTACATATTGAGTCATATGTATGGATTTTGCTCCAAATATTTAGAAATTGTTGATACTGATTTATAGTGAATAACAAAAATAATCTATATATATAAAAGGCTAATATACTAAGTGTCCCTCCAATCATCCGATTGGTCACTGTGACATGCACTGATCCCCAGGTGTCAGATGCTCAATGCAGAAGATACAGTGACATGCACTGACCATTTACAAAGAAACAGCACTGCGGACCTGGTGCTGAAAAAGCAACACTCGGCTTCCCCCAAGTGGGACAGGCCCTGCCACCACCCCAGAGTGACAGCCCACCAAATCACAGCCAATGCTGCCGAGACCCCATGACACAAAATGCGGCCCACAGCCCAGCCCAGAAATGGTGGCTATGGGCACCCGGAAATGATGTCACATAGCAACATCTGGCTTCCTCTCCCTAGAGACTAGCTTCCTTGGAGTTTCTTGAGCCCAGGAACACAACTTGCTTTATAGCCAGGTGCAAAAATTTTACACTTTAACCAAATGTCTGTGAAACATATTTCCTTGCCTCATCTCATTCGATTCTCTAGAAGTCCTGGAGTAGGTAGATAGGAGACATGGTAGAATCCTATTTTCTTTTCATTAGCCAGAAAACAGAGATTTAGAAAGTTTAGAGACTTGACCCGACTGAAAAGAAGTAAGAAATGGTGGACCTTGAAAATGACTTCAGTTTTTCTCACTGTGCAGAATATAGTCAAACACTGCTGCAGTTAAATATTTTACCCTTTGTTCTTCCTGAATGGTCTACAATAATAATCTGCTTCGTGTTGTTATTTACTGCTGTATTGCTGACAATTACCTGAAAGAGAAGTTGGGTGCTTCATTGGACTAGAAAAAGTTTAGCTAAATCAGAAATCAGGTCCAATTAAGCAAGTTTATTCTATATATGTAAAAGGCTAAGTTGACTCATGCATGCACGATTCATATAAAGCTCTCACTGGCACCAATCACACATGTGTGTTTTGATTTGTCATTGTTGATCGTGAATTTGGTTCACACTTCTATTATAGAGAAAGGGCAAATAGCAATATTAAAACATTTCTTCTAATTAATTTCCTTTCAATGTACAGGAATCCATGCACCGGGCCACTAGTATAATATAATTCATAATATAATATAATATAATCTATAATAATAAAAGGGTAATAATATGCTAATTAGGCTGGATGTCTTCCAGACGTCAGGCAGCCACAGTGGCAGCAGTGGCATGATGGGGGCATCACCTTGCCATGATTGGCTGGTGGCCCTCCCTCAGGGAGCAGGCCTAAGCTATCAGTAAGACATCCCCTGAGGGCTCCCGGACTGTGGGAGAGAGCAGGCCCAACTGAGGGAACTCTCCCAGTGCATGAATTTTTGTGCACTGGGCCTCTAGTATAATACAATATAATATAGAACTGCTGAAAATTTTTAAAGAATTTCTTTATACTTTTAATAAAAGTTATTGGTATGTCATGCTAAATACAGAATGAACTAAAAAAGTAATTCAGATGTTGAATATCTTCTGAACTCATTATTATGTGACTCATTCTTGAATACTATTTTCCAGGCTGGAGTGTTCACATATACAACCCATGAATTCCACAGGCCCACTCTTATGATCTCTATAACTGTTATAATTGAGTTATTATTTAAGTATACTGAATGAAAATTCTGAGATTCTATAATTGTATTTCAAGATGCATATAAGAAATGTTAAAAAATTCTTCATAAAATAACCTTGATAAAATGAAAATATTATATTAAAATACATAGTTTTATTTGTCAGTGTTTACTTTTCAATTCTCAATTTTAAGTATAGAGTTCTTGTTACAAAACAGTTTACTTTGTCTTTCTGTTTCTTTATAAATAATAAATGTATGCTTTCAATTGCAGATTATTTTTGTGTTAGAATCATTATTGTAGTAGACACTGAAATAACCCAGGAGGTGCTCATGTGCCTGTAATGGAACTCTATCTTCATGACATAAATAAGTAAGCAGGTTTTAAAAGGTTATTTGTTTTCCAGATATTAAACAGTATGTTAAGGCTTCAGGATTTAGCATCATAATCCATATTTGCATGCAAGTGATCAAAAAGAAAGCCAAGGTTTTATTACGGATTTAGAATTGCCAGACACCAAGAAAAGCCATTAGAGGGGGAAAAAAATGTTGCTTTCACAAACAAAGCTTTCTCCTCAGTTGACAAACCTTATCTGCTTGATAGTTTATTGTATAGAGGGGAAAATGTGTTTTTATGCCAAGTCAGTGACACGGTAAATATTCCTAAATCCATTTGGGACTAACTCATAACTCAACTCCTGCTTGTCAATATTCCCAATGGTGTGCTTTATTTATCCCCTCTCAAATATAAAATATATTCAACACCACGGAGGTTCTTCAACATTTTAGCCATTAAGTATCTCTGAACCAAAACTGTATTATCCAAGTGTATCATCCCACATAGCACTTTTCAAAACTGTATTATCCAAGTGTATCATCCACCACAGGTTTTCTTACATTGTTTTCAGCTAGTAAGGATATGTCTACAAAATCCCCACTTTTTTTCACATATCTCCCCATGTAGTGGTAAGTGTAAATTTCATGATGTCTTTCCCATTCAAATACGTCATTCGTAATAAAAGTTAGTGTTTAGGATCAATATGCATAGATTCTTCCAGTCTGTCACTTTCTCCATATGGCAAATCTTGAATTTTCTTTTAGAAGCCTTTGTATTGCCAAGGTTTTCTGGCTGTAAAATCACCCACATTCAGTTTTATGTTGATGAAAGATGTTTCAGTTTACCCAGAAAATTCTAAATCTGACATATGCTAAAATATCCCTGCTGACACTCACAATAGTATAAAGGAGGTTAACTGCTCGGTCAGTGGGACAGGTTGCTCATCAAAATAACTGGGATAATAACTAAGGCTGAGTCTGTACAAATTGGATTTTTTCCAATGGGTTTCATAGCCAATGCTTTGCAATAAGATTGTTTCCATGCATCTGATGTCAGCGGCCAGGAGTACTCTCCCCATGACACAATCTCCTGGGCCTAAATGTAATCATTATCTCCTAAAGAAAAGCATTTATTCAGACCTCTTCCCAGGACACTTCACAGTAAGAACTGTAGTATTAGCAACCCACAGGGCCAACACTACATAACAGTAGGCAGAGAGAGTAGAGGCCTTTCGACACCACATACTGCCAGCTAAGACCTTTTTAGTTTTGGTGTCAGTACTTAAGGGCTTTGGGGAGAACTGTACATTATCTGTCTACCTTCTGGAATTTTCACCTAAATGGCACAATACATCAGCACATTAACAACAGCCCAATGTTGAAAGGTATCTGTGGTCTAGACAAGTCTACTTCTTCTAAGAGATATGTTTGCATAATCTCAGATGGAAGTACCTTTTTTCCATTGAACTCCCGTGATCATTTGCAGCTTTTTATCATTATTTATCTATGGCAGTTCTTTTTGCACTGTAATACTCTTTCCACTCGTACTGATATATAATTATTTTTTAAACAAAAATTCCATTTCATTTCATCTGAACCTGCTTCGTAACAGCAAGCACAGGGTCTTGATCCATCACCTATCTGAAAACAAGTCCCTGAAAATGGTGCTCAGACTGAAAAGAGGAAAGGGTAGCAATTTAATGGCACTAGAAAAATAAACACCCACTGTGAATGGTAAGACTGAAGTAAACAGGGTCAAACTTTGACAACAGGAAAATGCAAAAAAAAAAAAATTGTTCCAGGTGATATCCTTGGAATCTTTCTTTTGTCAGATAAAAATAAAAGAATGCTCATTTCTTACATGATAGAAACTTCCTCTGTTTTACCAACCAGTGCCTTGGGTTGGACATTCATATTTAAACATTTGAAAATTCTTATTTAACATTTATCATTATCAATATGAAGTAGAAGAGTTTCATGCCACTACTTGCTGTTAGTTCTAGAAACACAGAGGTCTGGCTATTTTTAGTAGAATCATAGTTTTGGGAACTTCATAACAAAAGCCATGACAGTTCTAAAAAAAACTATCCCAGTAAATTACTAAAGAAAGGGGAAAATTTAAATAATAATTTTCCAGTTCCAACATTTCCTATTTGCTACAAATTTCTTTCCCTGATACTCCTATGATACTTTTTTCATATCTCAGAAATGTATCTCTTAAAACACACACACACACACACACACACACACAGTGAGAGAGAGAATGAGAGAGGATCTATGCCTGTGTTTAATATAAAAAGGGGTTTTAGCCGAAACGGGTTTGGCTCAGTGGATAGAGCGTCGGCCTGCAGACTCAAGGGTCCCAGGTTCGATTCCGGTCAGGGGCATGTACCTGGGTTGCGGGCATATCCCCAGTGGGAGATGTGCAGGAGGCAGCTGATCGATGTTTCTCTCTCATCGATGTTTCTAACTCTCTATCTCTCTCCCTTTCTCTCTGTAAAAAATCAATAAAATATATTTTTTTTAAAAAAGGGGTTTTAATGATGGTCAAAATTAACATGGATTGTGACCATATAGTGCTTACAATCTGGCAGGGAAGTCAACATTATCAGACACCTCCACAAAGAGACATACAATTGTAACGAGTTATAGCTACACTATGTTAAGAGAAGATAATAGGGTCAGGCATAGCAAGGAAGGCTTCTGTCAGGAGGTGACTAGCTTCTTGAGATAATAGGCAAAAAAATAGGTGACAGCAATGATCTCCTTAGGGAAAAACAAACAGATGCAAAGACCTAAGTGGGAGGTCATATGACAGGGAAGAACCTAAGGACTTCTGGTGGTTCCTGGAATCCAGGAAGGGAAGGGAGCATTGTGGGATAAGTTGGGTGCATTTAGAAAAGTGCTAAACCATAAGAGTATGTAAGTCATGATAAGGAATTTTGTCTATAGAGAGATATGACATCTCAGTCTTGTGTCTCTAAATCTCTCTTTGGCTGCTTATGGAGAATAGACCGAATAGGTGCCTCTGAGTCTATAATAATTTAGGAGCCTCTGGAGTATCCCGGGGGCGACATTATATTATTTGGGACTGGGAAATGGCGGTCCCAAATGAAAAAAAGTGGATGAATTTCAGAAGATTTTTTTTTTGTAGGTAAATATGACCAGATTAGGTGACAGAATTTGTGGAATGACGGAGAGAGGTGACAAGATGATGCCTATTTTTTTTTTATCTGGTAAATTGTGAAGGCATATACTGAGCTCAGAAATGTCTAAAGAGTATATTTGGAGGGAGAACCAAGTGCTTAGTTTGCAACATGTTAAATTTAAGGCACTTAGGAAATTGGATGTATCAAACTGGACCAAAATACATACATTCATGGTAGTCATTAAAACTTTGCTTTCTTTAAGAATTTTGCACTCTTCTTTTTAAAATGAGCACTGCATAGTATAACATGTTTCCTCTTTGTTCTACCTTTTGGAATTGGGATTACTAAACCTAATTCATGTAACCATCTTAGTATTCATGGTTAGCATATTACGGTAACACTAATTTCTAACTGTGCTTTTGTGGCTCAAGTGTCTGGTATGATTTCAAGTATATAAATATTTACCTAAAGATATTAAGCATAAAAAATTGATCTGGTTGAGAGCATATACAATTTTTAAAGTATATCAAATATATAGTATAAGAATAAAAAATAATGTTTATTAAAAACTATTAGAAAGTATCAAATAATGTTTGCAATTATTATGATAAGTCAACTAATGTTATCAGAGTTGATATTTACAAGTCTTAAACATCAGGAAATTTGTTTCAGCAAAATAAAATTATTTTAAATATTACATATGAAATGTTATTAAGCAAACCTTAATATAAAGAAGGCATATTAGTTTTATAGAGTGACCATCATTGCTATTATGTGTATAGTAGATTATCTTTAGATATATATGGATCTATTTATACAGGCATACAAATCTTCTGTTCAGACGTTGTTTTTTATTGTTTAAATTCATCAGTGCTTTAGTTAAACCAGAAACAATAGCAGAAACATACAAAAGTACTATTTTACTCACCAAGACTAATTGAAAATGCCACAGTGAGAAACATAACCATCATAATAACCACCACCTCTTCAACTGTCCTGCACTAATAACTAATGGATATCCCATTGCCTCATTATTGTACTACTTCTCCATTCATTATTTCCTCCAAGAAAGTTACCAGTATTCCATTTATCTTTTAAAGGGATTTAATGGATGTGCTATGAATTTTCAATGAGCTATTTGAAATTTGGGGAACCTAATTAGGAATGTATTTACTTTCTCTTTTTTTCAGGGTGATTAATTCCATTAAAGAATTTCAGCTTAATGTTACTCCAAAAAAAAATAGGAAGGAAAAAGAAGATTCTACTTCTATGGACTAATGGACTGCTAATTAAAAAAACTGAATTAAGCATTAACTCAGAAGAGACATTTTCAATATATAAATTATTTCTGTTTAGCCTTCTATTGCCAGGTTAATTAAGTAAATCCTTTGGCCTTATTGCCATTAGTAAATGAAAATGTATTTGAATTAACTAAGTCTTATGATTTACACAAGGGAATCTATATCAGTAAATATATTTCCTTTGCTAAGAGCTTTCATGACATCAGATGTTTTATTTTTAAAAAGTCAGCCTTATTCATGGAAAACAAAAATTCATTAATTATCTAATTGTTGGCCAGATAAAATCTCTGGAGTTTCTTATGTGGTTGCTTTTAAGAAACAAACCCTATACATTTCCATGTCTTCCAATGTGTGAATTCAACCAGTCTTAGACAGGGTCCTCCATTTCTTTAAGGAAAGTAAAAGATGAAAAATCTAGAATATCTTCCTCAAGTTTCTTTATTTAATAAAAAAAACCTCAAGGACCTAAGCAACAAAAGCAATTCTTAAGATAAATGAGTAAATTATGTACCAAAGGAGTACAAGGTAATAAAATATACATAGAAGAAACCTACGCTAAAACAATGACTTCATATCTGTCTTCCACATACTTAGACTCATCATTTTATGCTACACTTATAGCTATAATAAATTAATATAACCTAATATATCCTTTTTGTTTACCTCTTAAAAGTGGTCCTTCTACATTATTTTGAGCACACTAGCAAAACGTACTGGCTGCCTGCTTTAAAACTTATGTAATCCATAGCACCATGATTCAGAAATAAGTTCTTAAAGAACAATCTCTATGTTCTCTGAAGGGCATAGCCATTTCTATTGCTGGCATACTGAGCTGTAATATGCTGGAAAATAAACTAAGGTTATGAAGTGTCTTCTGCCCTTCCTCTCAAGGAAATTTCAATTGCTAAGCACCTAATTACCAAAAGACAATATCAGTTCTAACAAACCTTGCTCTTTATAAAAATTCATCCACAGCATTTTCTGTGTGGTGACATTTTAATAAAAATATATTCCTAAGAGCAGCAAGAGATGCCTATATCAAATAGTGGGGAGAAGGAGGGATAAAAAGAAATATGTCAAATTTAAACTAAGTAATCTATAAAAATGGCAAAGCAATAGAATTATAGGTATGGACCAGGAAAGTAAGGAATTTTCTAGAGAAATTGTCTTGACTTTTCAAATCCTATGAACATAGTCATGTGATTAACGCATTTATCTGATTTATCCAGTAATTAGAAAGCCCAAAAATATATATGTAGCTTAGAATTTGTCTCCTGATTTCAATTCATTTTCCTATATGTGATTTCCTTTTTCTTCAGTTTTTTTAGTATTAATATTTATAAGCAGCCACAAAGTCTCCTTCAATGACACAAAAGGAATATGTCAGTCAATAATCCAACCAATCAGGAAAAGTTTTATTTCTAGTTCCACCCCCTTATCTCCATATACCACAAGTGATCAAAGTCATAGAATAAATGCTTGATTTTTTTTCATACTCACCTACGGATATGCTTATTGATTTTAGAGACAGGAAGAGGGAGAGAGAAACATCAATGTGAGAGAGAAGCATCAACTGGTTGCCTCTTGTATGCACCCCAATAGGGGATGGGATCTGCAACTAAGGTATATGCCCTGACTGGGAATCAGACCTACAAACTTTTGGTGTATAGGATGCCACTGCAACTGAGCCACACTGGCCAGGGTGAGTGCTTGACTTTTATGAATCAAAAGGCCAGTGATTTTATCTCATCTTTACAAATCATTAGTCAAGATACTTTGATAAAATACTTGTTCATTCTGCATCTGTTTACTCACATGCAAACATTAGTATTTCAATTTTTCCCCTATCTATTCCTCAAAGCTGCAAATATAAATTATGGCAATGCATTGTGAAACAATTCTAAAAAATCAGAAAATTCCATAAAGATATAGGTCATAAACATAAAAAATTGTATATTTTGTATCTCCAGAAATATGACAAAAATAAAACAATTAGTGACTAATGTTGGTTTAATTTGTACATTAATTTATAAGGTTTTTTAGTAAACCTCTCCTATGTGTTTTTTTTGGGAAGACATTGCCTGTTTTTTATTGTGGACACAAAACATTTAAGATATACTCTACACTTTCTAATTATTTTTATGTTGCAATATGACATGAGTTTGATAGAGAATGTTTAGATACAATAGGATGCTAAAATGTAGAAAGAGAATTCATTACTGAAAATTCTATTTTTTGATTCTATAGTAACACAAGGCATAGGATACATATGTGACTAGTCTTAGTCATTATCTGGTGTTCAATTATCAAAATGTACAGAATTTCTTTTCAAGTCAGCAATTGTTCACTCTAAGGATTGTTTCCCAGCATAGGCAATATATGCTCAAACACTTAGCAGAGTTTCTAGAACATAGCTGATGTTGAGTAAAAATTAGCTTGCTTCTTCTATTTCTGATGGTAAAATAAGGAAGGCTATCAGTTTTGTGTGTGTGTTTTTTTATACTAGCAAATCCACCTTTTTCCTGCCAATAATTTTCCTAGAAATAAATAACACTATGTAAGTACTTGGTATGTACTTTTTCATCAAAAACCCAATAGATCTATAGGTTATCATTTGTCATTAAGAAATATGGGGTGTCCCAAAAATGTATACACACACTTTGAATAACTATAAAGGCAGTGTTTATTAAAATACATTTCATTTTCAAAATTGAGCTCTCAGCTGTGAAAGTGTATACACAATTTTTGGGACACCCTGTGTAAATTTAGCTTTGAAACACAATTAGCAATGAATTATTTTCAACCACTGAAGTCAGCAAAAATTAGGACATTCTTTTTAACTGGAAGGAGCTCCCTTTGGCAATGATCAAACTGAAGGCAATTAACTTACTTCTGGAGCCTGAAGAGTTCCTCACTGCTGTGAAGGAGTCGGCACTCTGCCTGGCTGCTGCAGAAGACGGACAGGGTGAGAGCATCTCCAAAACTGAATCTGAGGCTGGTGTCAGAAGTAAGGGTGCTCAGCTACTGCATGGCTTCCCGACACCTGGCTGAATGGTTACAGGGACTCTTCAAAGGAGACAAGCACAAAAAAGTTGTATCAAAATATGTTTAGGAAGTATCTTTGATAAATATAGTTGCTGTTGACTGTGTGATCAACCTCAAACTATATCAGGAATATCACTAAACGGAATTTAAATAGATTTGCATAATGAGGCTTTCCAGAGGAATGTGCAATATGCTCTGATTTCAATAGATATGTTGCATTCTGTTTTTCATTTTGGAAGGAGTCTTCTTATCTCATAATTGAAAATAGCTTAAACAATCAACAGATATCTAGTTCAATTTTATTGATGCGTTTCCATTAATTCAACTTGCAAGCGAATGTTAAAAAATGTCCTTAGTCAACAAATGTATAATCATTACCTACTATGCACCAGATACATGACCCTGGGGATATAACACCGAAATAAAGCTCTTAAATCCTGCCCTCATGAAGCTAATAGTCTTATGTTGCATTGCCTGTATTTTCTTCAGTAGAGAAACTATTTCAACACACAAGTCTATGAAGGAAATACACAGGTATGCCACTTGTATTTTAACGTTCTGTCAGAAGATTGTTGATTTCTATCTATGTCTGAGGGTTCTATGTCAATCTAAATAATAATAGACCTAGCTTTTTAAGACACAATATTTAATCCCCCCATGATTCTTGTAATAGAACCAACTAATACTCAACCACTATCATTCTTAATGCAGAAATGAGCTGAATTTATAAAAATGTTCTTGAAATGAATAAAAGAATTGTAATTTTACTAGGCTATGACTTATTTCATCTACAGAAGCAAAAGTGAGGAATAATATAATTCCAAACTGTAACAATAAAAAAAATAAAACGTATATAAGACGATACAAAGATAACTCAGGTTAAATTTATTGTTCCTGCTCTTTTCATTTTTAAAGATGTCTGAATGAACTTACAGAGTCAAAATTTAACTTTCTAGACTTTTGTTATTATAAAGTGATTTAACCGAGGTCAATATACATGTATCTATGAGTGAATATAGATATAATAAATTCCTAGAAGTTAAATGTTTAGAACAAGAAGCCTCATTGTTTTTGAAACTCTGATTATGTCCTCTTCTTTGCAGTGAAGAGGTAGTATAAATCAAGAGTAAATTTGAATTTATAATGATGCTTTATATTATTGCATTATGATAGCAAAACATAAATATTTCCTATAATGATCTTAACAACAACAAAAAAGGATTGATGACCAACAGTGTTTACATGTATTCATTTTGGCTTGAAGAGTTTAGTAACTATTGTAATGCTATCTAAATTCTAATTTCCCAGCGAAAGTTCTTTTTATGTATGGCTGCATTATTTATTAATGATAACATTTCCTTTTTATTATAATACTTTTATTAAGCACTTAATGTGTGCCAAATATGAAAATATGTATTATCGAAGGCAATCCTCTCAATAATAAAATGAGATGTTACATTTACCTATATACTGGTATAAGAGGCAGGAGTAGAAATATTTCAACTAACCTTTGGCGAGGTAATATAGCTAGTAGTTGACAAAGCTGAGGTTTTCACCTAGGTCTATCCGACTACAAATCAATGCTCTTATATCTTACGATGTAAGATTTCAGAAAAACATAAATTCTATAGTAAAGAAACTTAATAAGGTGCTTTTTTTAGTCCATATACTTTGACCCGTGCAATGCCAAAAACAGTTAGATTGGAATTTGAACAATGCAATTTTTTCCAGTGTTTCCTTTTCTTCTTGATAGTATGCTGAAATAAAACATCTCATAAGAAATTCTGATCGATTTCTTAATTCCAGGTTGATATGTTGGCCTTCTTCCAGTCTTAGAAAATCTGGCAACAGTTAATTTGTATGTACATGTATTCCCAAGAAATATGAATCTCCCTCTAATGATTATCTTGAATGACAATACTAAATTCTGAAAGAACTAAGGAAACTGGCAAAGCTCTGGAAGTTATTACAGAATATCTTTCATAAAACTGGAACTCATGACCCCGTCCAGATCCTAATAGAAATTTCTTCCCCTGTGTCTTTGCTAAGTGTTCATCAGTTGTCTAAACATATACAGATGCTCTTCTACTTTCAAGGGGTTATGTCCGCAAAAACACATAATTTAAGTTGAAAATACATTTCAACTAACCTACCGAACATCATAGCTTAACGTAGCCTACCTGAAATGTATTCAGAACACTTCCATTAGCCTACAAGTGGGCAAAATCATCTAAACAATGAAAACACAGCAGAGTATTGGTTGTTTACTCTCATGATTGCCTGGCTGGCTGGAAGCTGTGGCTCATTACCAATGCCCAGCATCATGGGAGAGTATTATACCACATATCACTAGCCCAGGAAAAGATCAACATTCAAAATTTGCAGCACAGTTTCTACTGAATGGCATCGCTTTCACACATCATACAGTCAAAAAATTTAAGTTGGATATCCTAAGTCAGGGAATTTCTGGTCTGTTCTTTGATCCCAATTTCACTATCAGCAAAGGCAGGATGTTAACATCTTATAAACTTGGTGGAATCATTGCAAGAATCATATCACTCAGTTTCTCTTTTAAAATAAAAAACAAACCAGAAATAATATTACAAAAAGCTGTAATTATTTCAAGGCATAATATCTGAAGGTACTAAGCATGGTGCTTTATTCTTTGTAGACATGCAATCATTTTGTTTCCCTCAGGAAGCTTTTCCTAAGGTTGCCCTGAGTTTTAACCCATTGAACACAATGGAAACCCTTGAAATATTCAAAGATAACAGTAACGCGATCTTAAATATTTCCATCAATTTAAAAATCCATAGAGATTGAACAATTATGAATCCACCAAACGGTATCATTACCAATCTCTTTCCATCTTATCTCTAATGGTACAAAATAAATAACATGAAGAAGGTGTTTTACAGTAGTCTTTAATTATATTCACCTTGTGTGAAAATGATTAAACATTTAATCATACAGCTGTTTGATTCCATGATGCAAAAATCCAGCTGTTTCACTGCAACTCATTTACTTAATAGTCATCCTATATAATAAAAGCCTAATATGCTAAGTGTCAGAGTGTTCATTCGACCATTGGACCAGTCGCTATGATGTGCACTGACCACCAGGGGCAAACACTCCAAGGGTAGGTTAACTTGTTGCTGGGGCCCCGCTGGACGTGCTGTGGAGGCAGCCAATGGATGTTTCCCTTTCTCACAGATGTTTCTCTCTCTCTCTCCCTCTCACTACCTCGCTCTCTAAAAATTAATAAAACATGTTTGCTTTTGTTTGTTTAAAAGAGGAATAACTTAAAAATATTTAAGGAAGAAATACAGAATAAAATTGAAAATAATTTCACATTGAGTTTTTAAATTCCATAAATATTCAGAGAGATTCATATGATTGAATATGAAAATGCATTTGTGTTGCTGAATAAAATGTAATATTATATACTCAAATATAGAAAAATGTTTACAAATTAGTATATACATCCAGAATCCTATGATAAATTAATGCACCCCTAGAGCATTCATTGCTTAATGTAAATGTCACAGTGTAAATGAAAACAACTAATCATCCTTTCCTCTAATAGCAAGAGTTCAGCAGTTAAATAAAACATAACTCTTGGTGACCTGAAAATTTTTATTACTGCCTTTGTAATTTCCCATTCAACAACTCAAGAAAATAACTTTAAATGATAGGTATATTTCAATAAGAAACAACCCACGGTGAGGGGCTTTTCTGAGAGGGGCAGAGGATATGTAGAGGTGGGGTTGACTTTGAAATGTTATTAAGGATCTAACTTATTCACTAAATTGTATAATGATAATTTAAAATAATATTTTCATTGTGACAAAACAGATACTAGTTAGTAACTGATCTAGTAAAGACACAAAATGCACTATCATAGTTTAACTTTAATTACAAGAAAAAGAAATCCTAATTACTAAATTTGGTTGCAAAAATCTAATACAAAAAATAAATAAGAGAAATGTAAAATAAGGCCTAATTAAAGATTATAGAGCTAATGAAGTATTTTTCTTGGCATAACTAACATTTTCTTAAATGACAGAATTAAAAGATTATAAATAGTAATAAAAATTTTAATATATAAATCATTCACTATATAAATTTACTCTTAAAAATTTGCTTGAAATTTCCTTGAATTTCTAAATTTATTTTTCTTCCAAGATACAAATTTGATTGACATATCTTTTTTTTTTTAAGTGTTTTTGCTACCAAGTTTATTTGCAGGTGAATAGTACAACATTTACAAAACATATTTTGTACAATCAAGTCTGCACTGCCCTCACACATTGAGGGACAAAGGAAGACTTTGTCCTTCCAACAGCTATAAACAGCCCCGGATAATGAGTTTATAGAAAACACTTTCTCTTCCTTCAGCAAAAGAAATTATTTATGAAGCTGTACTGCCAGCAGTGGGGAGCAAGAGGAAAAATTACCTCAAGGAAAGCAACAGCTCCTTTGCTGGTGGGATCCGTCACTTTACAGACATGAAATATTCATATCAGAGATCTTATATTTCAAGAGGAGTGGGTCACATATCATAGCTACAACAGTAAGCATTTTATTTATTACCAACAGGGAATGAGAAGACTCTCTTCAGACACAAGATCTTACCCAGCCTTTTAGAGATCAGGGTCAGCATGACTCTCCCTCTAATTCAGTTTCATATTTATATCCATTACCTGCCTCTGAATGCCCTTCTTGATGCTCCACTCCAACCTGTGAAAGCTGCCCGAGGACTGTCCTGACATTAAGTCGCATCCCTAAGTACGCACCTTCCATGTGAGGGCTTGCCTCTTGGTATTTATGAACCTAGGGTTTTGGAGAAACAAACTTAGGAAACCAGCTATTTTCTTGAGCCCAGCTACTCTGTTCCCCCAGTTCTGAGCCAAAATCCCAGTACAAGGAATAGGTCTGATAAATAATGAATCAGCATCTTGCTCAATTGATGGCATTTAAAATTCTTTTCAGGTGAAAAATTACCACAATTTTGTGCTCAGGGCAGATCTCAAAGGGAGACTTGAAGCAGAAAATAGTGAAGGGACCCTTGCACAGCCAGAAGTTCTTTTCAGGCTGATGTGCATAAACAATTAGGGACCAGGACTGTGGAAGGATAAAAGAAAGGCTCCCAGGACCTGGAAAAAGGCCATATCTTAAGCTCATACTTGGGGCCGTGTGGAGTCAGGCTGTATAAACAGCACATACATGGCTGGCGGGAATCCGCAGCAGCTCGGGGGTCGGGGTATCAGGTAGGTGACAGCTCCTGACTGGCCCTGGTAGAGGGCTGCACAATCCAACACCTGTGGAAGCCACTGCCTTCTGTCCAGGATTCCGGCTGCATGACCACGATGGGGTGAGCTCCCTTGCCACAGGTGAATGAAAAAGGCCCTTCACCATGGAAGCCCCACCAAGTGGCACCATCCACTCTGCTCTCTGGACATGTTGGCAAAGGGCCCAGAGCAACAGGTTTCTAGGCCCCTGGAGATCTTTCTGTCATGGGATTCTCTTGCTCACTTGGACCTTGGTGGTTCCTCCCACATTGGCATCCTTTGGTGAAATGAGAGAATTGTTCCTTTATTCTTTCTCCCTGTCCTGGCCCTTGGTCTGCTGGGACAATATGCCAGTCCTGTTCTGTTCATTTGAATGCAGGGAAAAATAAAATGCAGCCTCCCTGCTTGTTTCAGTGAATTGGAAAAAGTCAGCAGACAGTTATTATGGTCACCTTAATCTGCATGGCACTGTGTCACGTTGGTAATAACCATTTCAATTAAAGGAGAATACCAGCAAACTCTCATTAATACATTGGTTATTTTCAGGACATGTGTCTACATACAGTGTTTCTTTCCTTCCACCCTGGCTTCTTCTTTCCCATTCCCCCATTTCATCCCTCTCTCCCTCTCTTCCCTCCACCTCTTGTCTTCTCTCTCCAGCCCCCACTCCCTCCCTCCCTTTCTTCCTTTCCTCCACAATTTTATCACTTGCAGGTGAAATTAGAAATAATTTCATTTAGGAACTGTTATACTGTACCTTCTCTAAACAGTAATTTTTCAAATACATTAGAGTTTCAAAACATGGAATTCTGACTTCTTAATCATGCATAAATTCGAAGAATTCAGATCAATCTATAATAATAAAAGTGCAATATGCTAATGAGACCAAATGTCTTCTTAACGTCATTCCAGATGTCCTTCCTGACGAAGCTGGGGCTGGAGTGAAGCCAGCCCAGGTCCCGGGTGCCAAAGGGAATCTGGTGCCCGCAGCTAGGAGAAGGAAGGCCTAGTCTTGCACAAATTTTCATCCATCGGGCCTCTAGTTTCTTAATATGCCGATGAGGAAGTGTGTGTACCATTTGTTTATTAATATTAATTACACAAGTAATACATGGGTGCATTTCTTCTTTTAAAATTACATATACTAGATAGGAGTTAGGGATAGAATAGGGAGGTAGGTGGTTGCAGCTATAAAAGGTAGCAGGAGGTACTATGCTGATAGAACTACCCTGAATTTTGACTTTCATACACACCTACATATGTGATAAAATTTAGAAAACTAAATATATGCCCACACAAATATATGTAAAACTGGTAAAATCCAAATAAGTTCAGTTTTTCAATTGTGTCACGAGCTACTGTGCTAGTTATGCAGGATGTCACCACTGAGAGAACTAGGTGTAGGGCACATGGGGATCTCTGTCATTTCTCACAACTGCAGTCAATCTACATAATGGTCCATCATGCACCTTAAGGTGACCCCTGGGAGTCAACAATTCCAGGGCTGTACTCTCAGCATTCGTTAATAGAAAAGGAATATCCAGAACACCAAGCTTTACATTTTCAGTGAATAATTTGGTGATTTTCAAACTACATCTGTAATACAGTGCATCTTACCCACCCCGCCCCCCCCACCAAAAAAAAAAAAAAGAAAAGAAAACAACAAAAGACTCAGAAAGAGCTGAAGTCCTTTAGTCAACGAAAAAGATGGACCTGCTGCTTGCTTTGGGTACCGCAGCGCACCAGCGCATCCTTCTAAGGGACAGAAAGTGTGGTGTGAGAAATGAAGAACGGCTGGGGGCCCTGCCGTGCTGAGGTGGAGTAGAAGCTTTACCTGCTCTTCACTGATACCCTTTCCTTTTTTAGGTAAAAAAGAAGAGAAAATGTGGATTTCTGGTGCCTGGGAAATGTGACGCAATTTAAAAGAGTGAGAGAAAATGCTTAGTAGTGTGGATAGGAGTCATTCTGTGTTTTTGTTGGGACAGTGGCAGTTTCTTTTTTAAAATTCATTATTTTAATCTCTGATGAAAATTCTTAATAAATTATATTAAAAATAAAATCTACTTAAAGTGTATAAATCCAAACAAATGCATGTATAATGTGTACAAATTGAACTCACACAAAAGCATACTATACACAGTATATTAGAAACAGCTATATTTTATATTAGCAACATCTACTCTATGCATATATGTACAAAGCAGATTTTTCTAATGTGTGCACCCACCTGAATATATATTAGGACACTATAAATAAGTAGACATATATATCAAACCATCCGTCTATCCAGAGAGGGACATGCTTCCAATGGCCACTCTAAGAACACTAGAGCTTACACATTCATCAGTGAGTTAAACACTGGGCTGTGGGTCCTGGGCAAGTGTTGCACAATTGTCAGCTGGATTCACAGTGAGTTATAACAATAATTTATAGCAACTTCAGATAAACAAGAACTACATGGAGACTGGGAGTTGGCACCACGGGGAACACACTAATAGGTAACATGAGTCTAGAAAATATCTAGAAGCACAAGGATTACTTCTTTTGTGGGAAGAGGAGGGGGGAGTTTAAAGTCACCTTTACAACTACAGGAAGGACCTACAAGAATGGAGTGAGAGATATCACATCTATAATGAATCGCTAATGGTATATCCTGTGCCTAAGCTCTTCTGTCTGCCTAAAAGCTCTTTGAAGTCCCACAACATCCCATGGGTAGCTCCATGCCCTGCAGCTTCAAGCACACTCAGCTACATATAACAGACACCCAAGAAATACAAATTAAATATTTTTAAAAGCAAATAAAGGAAAATAATATAGTGAAATATTCAGAGAAGTTACCTTTTGAGGATAAACTTTCTGAGAGAAAAGATGACTCAAAAAGAGAAGTTCTGAAAGTAAAATCCATATGGTGCAATGTAGAAATGATTTTGATGACAAAGGTTATGGGAAAGATAGTTAAGGAAACCATGAAGACTGTACAGGAAGAAATTCCCATAAGGTCAGATTATAAAGTGGTATGTATAAAAGAAGGAAGGATGCAGAACCAAAGATGAATGTAAAATAGCGTTTGCAAAGCACTTTCAGATACATTATTTCATTAGACAGTAACCCTGCTGTCCTTGGTCTTTTCTTGTTCAGCATTTTAACACTGACTTGCAAGAGGATATAAGAAACAGTGCTTATTAAATCTGTCACACTGTGACTGACATAAAACTGGGATTTAAAAATGTCTCCATAGGTTTAATAGATGGGCCAAGACTGTCAAAATGAAATATAACACAGCCACAGCTAAAGATGCTTAGATTCAGAAACAAAGCTATTAAAGTTGAAGGGTACATCTTTAAAGGCAGTTTACATGAAATGCACTTAAGGTATTAATTGTGTCCATGATCCTAAGGGTCAACAGTTTCAGGGTTGCAATCTCAACATTCATCAATAGAAAAGAAACATCCAGAACAATAAGTTTAACAGTTGCAGTGAATTATTTGGTTCTTACTGAATCGCATCTAAACTACAGGGTGTCTCATCCTGAATTCTGGTGGGCCATGCCTAGGACAGACATCTAAGGAAAGTACAGCCAACCCCTAGCACTGCAAATGAAAAATAGCTGAAGAATAAAACTGGAAATTACATCTTGGGAAAGAGGTAAGATATAGGGAAGATTTCTTCACATGTAATGTTTAAGGGGTAGGAAGAATAAGTGTTAAAGCCAGAAAACATGATTTGGAATAAAGGATAAGACTGCACGAGGATTTTATTTTTATATTAAGAACATGCTATGTAAATAGTCCCACAAAAGGATGAGCTGGAGGCATTGAATTTGTTATTTGCCGATAGGTTCATTCTATATGAATATCAAAGATAACATTTCTTGTAAGACTCACAGTTGGAGGAGATGGCCATGAAGATACCCTTCTAATGCTAATATCTTCCTATCTTATGGGACTGCCTCTAATAAGACAGCCAGGTTTCGGCAGGCCCTTCTGCAAAAGCAAAGTGGCTTTCCAGCACTTGCAGAGTATGACTGCTTAGAGAAGCCTCTTATAAAGTGTTGAGATAAATAGATAAGTGTATGCATCATTACTGAATATATAATGATAAATTGTAAGACTACATATACATGAGAAATTCACCTCAACTCCTAGGACACCACTACCTATAAGTAGTGTATTCCTACTTCAATACACACGTGTGAGGGGAATATAGTTTTAATTATTTTTCCAATATATTCAAGTTTGTGATTTTTGATGCTTGGAAGTATAATATTTTTATAACTCTAAAAATAGTGTGCATTTGAATTTTCTTGTAAGTGCTACTAGCTCTGTAAACTTTAAGACTCTAAGGAAGAGCACACTGTAATTTTCTTTAGAGGGATTACATGCATTAGTCAAATGGCTCTCATAGGTGTAACTGAGCTTGGAATAAAATAAAAGCCAATTTAATGTTTTCTTTGGGCACTCTACAATTTTCAAAGCTTTTCCATACAACTTAATTAGTTTGGCCTTCAAAATATTCTTACAAAGCAGGTAGCACTGTTATTGATTTAATTTCCCAGTCCTAAATATAAGAAGTCACTTGCACAAGTCTATGCCACTACTGGGTAATAGATAAAATAAGACACTAAAGAATCTATGACTTCTCATAAGTCTCTTTCCACTAAACTCCATTTTTCACATTTATAGAAAAAGTTGTTCAGGCACAAGAAACTTCAACCAAGTCAGGTTAATAAAGAAGAAAACTGACAGTACTATAAAAGATGTGAGCAATAAAAAATAAAATGGAAATTCAATTCATAGAAGCCAAATTGGTAAATCATTTATGTATACTTTTTCAATTTATTTTGGAGCTAAGGGCAGTATATGTTTAAATTTATCTCAGCATATCAAAAATGAATAAGCTGAACAGAAAATATATATTAATATGAAAATAAAAGTTAGAGAGAATTTTAAAATGTGCATCTATTCCTATTGATATTGGCTTGAAGTTACTATTTTTGAGATTATTTTATTAAAATATGTGCTGGTTTTCCAGCATCAATAACTCTACTTTTTAATTATTATAATAATTTAATGGGAATGAACACTCAATATTAAGATTATTATTTTCTTACCTAATCAATCAAGTTCTCTTCATTCAATGTCCTTAGTATTCTAGCTATATTTGCATTTATTCCTCATTAGCTTTATTGTAATTCAGTATTTCACTACCTCTCGCCTGCATTAATACAACAGCTTCATAAAGGGAATCCATGCTCTTGTCTTATCACAAGACAACTTTTCCTCCATATTTTCATTTTTCCACCACTGTAATGATTATCTCTATAAAATGAAAATCAAATTATATGTCACAAGTAAAATTCTAGCTTGATACACAAGGCCCATAAGCGTCTGACTTCCACCATTCTTCATGCACCAATCTCCATGCATTCTAAGCCATATCCTTTCAAAGACAACTTTGAAAATCTCCATTTATACTTGCAAATCCTCAAACCAACTCTCCCTTTGGAAAGGTGAGGCATCTACATAGGCTGCTTCTTCAACTTGTAGTACCCTGACCCCTCTTCTTTGCCTGGCTAACTCATCTTCCAAACTGAGCTCTACTATCTAGACAGAGAGGGGAAAAAAATCAAGGATAGGCTACATGATCAAATTTACATTAAAACATTTATTTTGGTTAATGATGGTCAATGGGGAAGAAGATAAACCAGTTAGGAGATTATTTCCATCACCCAGGATGCAGCTGGGATTTTTAGAGGAGGATAATGTCAGGAGCAAAGATGGGACATCGTAGGGTCTGTCATGTGCCAGTATGAGCACCATGGCATAAAGAATAGAATTTGCGACTTTGACTCTATCACTTACTAGCTTTATGGTCACAGGAAAGTCATTTTACCGAAGTACCTATTATCTCATCTATTTTACATCAGAATTAAATGAGATCATATGAGTGAAGAGTTAATATGAAGGCCGAACAAGAGTTCTCAACCTGTGGGTCGCGACCCCTTTGGGGGTCGAACGACCCTTTCACAGGGGTTGCCTAAGACCATTGGACAACACATATATAATTACATATTGTTTTTGTGATTAATCACTATGCTTTAATTATGTTCAATTTGTAACAATGAAAATACATCCTGCATATCAGATATTTACATTATGATTCATAACAGTAGCAAAATTACAGTTATGAAGTAGCAACGAAAATAATTTTATGGTTGGGTGTCACCATAACATGAGGAACTGTATTAAAGGGTTGTGGCATTAGGAAAGTTGAGAACCACTGGCCTAGAATATAGCTGGTAGTCAAAGGGAGAGATTACCTTTGAAAAATGTCAAATCTGGTAAGCTTGAGAACAATTTAAGAAGTGGGGAAAACATCAGATACCAGTATAACCTTATAGAAAAAAATGACTCCCTAAATTCATATGAGCTGACAACATAATGTAAAAGAAATGTTTAGATAATTTTAGCCACGGGCAAAATACAATGGAGTGACAAGGATCAGTAGTCTGTGTGCTGCTCAGACTGTGGTCCTAGACTCAGTTCTCTCACACTTTCTTGTTGTGGTTATTCTTGAGCAAGTTAATTAATTTCTTGAATTATCAAATATTTTGGATATAAAGTAAGGCATTTGGACTACATAAAAGAAATATCTCCTCTCATTTTTGAAATGAAACATCTAAATACTGTGCCCATTTTGTGCATGGCACTCTACAGAGTACTAACCAGATGAGGACCTTTTATTAAATTAACATTTAAAAATATAAATTAGAAATTAGCTACAATCATAAAAGAAAAAGGCAACTTCAAATTCTATAATTATTATAAAAAGAACTCTCATCTCTTTTGCAAATATCATATTAGGGTATTTATCTTAATAAAAATTTACATAAAAGATGCTCATTAGACATAATGGTGAACTGAGGAATAGGAAAGAACTAATGTTTAAAAACAGAAAAGTTGTTATGGAAAGTAGATTTGACTAGATTAGTATGTACTTATTTAAATGAAAAATTATATAGTAAGTGTTAGCAAAAATTAGCATGTTTAAAATAACAAAATACATATTCTAACTATGCCACATCAAGTCCACACTCAAACTGTATTCCCTTTGTTAAGCCTTGCGTGACTCCTAAATATGGTTGGGCAATTATAGTTTAGGCTTCCTATAATATAAATTTAATACTTACGACATTTTGTTTTTTGTCAACCTACCCATCTTCTTGAATGGTCCATGCATTATCTCTTTACTATTCCAGTCTCAGATTTCAGAAAGTACTCCATGAGTACAAGTCATTAAAATGTTTGTAAATTTAGTAAACTTTGCTAAAAATAAGTTTTCATATGACCAAAGACTTGAAGGGACTAGAGACACGGTTATTATGGTTAGTATTTTTAAATTATGGAATTTAATTAGCATTTCATAACATTTGTGCAATAAAAGGTAAACAAAATGAGAATATAGCTATTTAGAAAGTCTATTGATGTCTATGGTTTTATTGATATTGATAATATGATCATTAATAGCACTGATGATTTGAAATACATGTTTTCAGATTTATTTTTAAATAAACAATTGCAATATTCAAATAGCAGAAAAAGAATTTTGGGTAAAAAGTACTATGGATTTGATTAAGATTAATTCTCATATTTTAAAGCACAATTTATTTCTTCTTTGATTTTAGCTATTAAAATAAGTACTAATTCTCTCACAAAACTCTCCCATTAAGTGAATTATTCTTCACTTATTTAACAAATATTACCTTCTTAAAAATTTCCCTGATAATCATAGATGTTTTAAAATATTTAATACTCTAAAATAATTTCTAAATATTTAGAAAAGTGAACTGTATTTATAGAGAACTCATTTATCTAAAAACTATTCAGTTTAAAACTGGAAAAACAAGAAAAACAAACAAAAACTCATAGGCAACAAACTGTGGTGGTTACTAGAAGGAAGAGGAGGCACATACTAAAGGATAAAGTGGGCCAAACATATAGAGATGGAAAATGATTTGACTTTGGGTGGTGGGCACACAATGCAATATACAGATGATGGATGTATCATAGTACTGTATACTTGAAATCTATATGATGTTATTGGCCAATTCCACCTCCCCAAAATTAATAAAAACATAATAAAAAATTAAACGGAGGTGCAAAATAAAATTTAAAAAACATTTCAATAAACAAATCTTTTCCATAAAACTATTGAAAATATCAAGTATTACTTAAGACAGGTAATAAAGTATTGAAATTACAAAAGGTTTTTACTCAAGTTAATATTCTTTCTTGTATTTAATAGGAAACTATTATTGTAAAGAAAAAAAGTGAGAATGGGGATATAGTTTTAATAGCTTGACTGAATGATTAATTCATTTCAAAAAGTGAGCTGACTGTTGGAAACCTTTGTTCTGGATTTCCAAGTGCAATTCAGATTCATTTTTAAAAGCTGCCATGTGTAAATAATTGGTTAATTCATATATTGAGCTGAAGTAAAGTTTCTAAGACAAAATGGATGAGTTTCTAAATTGTTGGTTTGTAAGTTTGTGTGTGTTTTTCAAATGACAAGAGAAAGTTTACTTAAAAAGTTACAGAGATAGTCAAAGTGAGTCAGCTGGGCTTTCAAACAGCAAGTTACAGAGGCAAAAGAAGGGCCGTTGGAGCATAGGAGAGAAGGGGGCAGAGGTAGGGAGCCTTAGGGAAAGAAGAGGGGGAGCTTGCCTGTTAGTCCATTTTTGAAAAGACCTCACAAAAACAACATATTTGATAAATTTTTGATGGAGCCATTAAAATTAAAGTTGCAATTTTTGTGACAGTGATAAAAATGTCTCTCATCCAAAATGCTCAGGCATTCAACTGAGTTAAGAACATTAGAACCAAGAGTCTCATTAAACGTTTTGGCTTCAAGATATAAGACAGCTATAAAATTTGGAAACTTTCCCAATTTTATGTTGTAGACTTGATAGACTGTCTTATGGTGACTATTTTAAAAAGAACATTAGAAATCTTTAAAAGATTATAATTCTTAGTTTCAAAGGAAATTCTAAAGTTAATTTTAAAAAGGACTTAGAATAACATTTTAAGTATCATGCAATATAATTCACTTTTGCCTTATTAAGAGATACACAGAAAATGGGCCTCAATTTGTTTTATTTTTATAGTTGAACTTGTTTTGTCACTTTTTGGAAGGGATATACAGGGGTGTGTGTTTTCTTGTTTGAGAGTCCTTGAGTTTGTTAGGATGATCTATCCATATGAGACTCAGACACTGTTAGACGTTTTTGCTGAGTGTTTCTATTGTCTTTCATTTTCCTCTGAATTATAGATTTTTTTAAGTTGTTAGCAATAACTCTCAAAGAGGTAGTTACAGCCATTTTACTTGTTTTTTCTTCAAAATGAAGCAACACTGATGTTGTCTGTATGCACTGTTAGTGATTGCTGACCCTGCAAGTTTAGCCGATAAATGTGAGTAATGGTGGATTGCCCACGTAGGTACAGCCTTTTAGGTTTTGTAAAAACCTCACACATGGGAGTGATATTGCCAATATAATCACAGAATCTTCTCATTATGGTGAGGACTGACCTGTAAATAAGCACTGGCTGATATTCTTGAAGGGTTATGAAAACAAAGGAGACAGTTTGCTTGATATGAAAAAACAAAAGCTCCTTAGGGATGTTCTCATGTAATTCTGTATAATTAAAGCTGGAAGAAATTGCTAAAGAAGAATTTAAGAAGAAATAAAAGTGGGGTTTGGGGGGAAAACAGATCATGGAAAAAATTGCACAAAAGACCAAAGTGAATTTAGAATCTTTTCTTCCAATATAGACTCGTCATATTCTCAATAAACCCTAAATGCTATGCAGCTCTTTCCAAAACACTCAGCAAAAAGGTCTGAGTGCTTCTTAACACAGATATTATGAAAAATAAAACTAGATTTGCTGCCTCAAAAATAGCACCTAATAATCAACCACTAAGCAAAGATGTAAATAGAGTAATTTTTTTTCTTTGATCTTTGTCTTTTGGCCAACTTTCCTTTTTCAGTATTTACTAGTGGCCTGGTGGATGCTCAATAGTTAGAGCATCAGACTGTGCACCAAAGTATCTCAGGTTTGATTCCTGGTGAAAGGCACATACCTGAGTTTTGAGTTCGCTCCCCAATCCTGGTTGGGGCACTTTTGGGAGGCAACCAATCAATATGTCTCTCTCACATATTCTCTCTCTCTCTCTCTCTCTCTCTCTCTCTCTCTCTCTCTCTCTCTCTCTCTCTCTCTCTCTCCTTCCCTCCCTCCTTCCTTTCCATTCCCTGAAAAAAATGGAAAAAAACATTCTCAGGTGAGGATTAACAAAAAAAGAGAGAGAGAATAGAAAAAAATGAACAAACCTTCATTAACATTATGGAAAAAATATGATTAAGTAAAGCAGACTACTACGCATATACAATACAGGGGCACATCAATAGTTCGAGCATCAGACTGTACACCAAAGTGTCTCAGGTTCGATTCCTGGCAAGTACAGGCTTTAATTTCATTATCACACTGCACCTGTGGAAACTCATGCATTACAGTTTTCCTAGTTATTATTTCTAGACTGTTGCTGAAAATATGCATTTGTATTACTTGCTCTAATGTACATTAGCAAAAGTTATATTTCACATAGCATATTTCTTATATAATACTATATTTCTTACATATACTTGTACATTTCACTTGACAGGAATAGGAAGGAAAAATTAAGGTACTTTATAAGAAAGACAAGAGGTGGTGAAGTTCATTGGGTTCCTTTGAATGATCAAACTTACAAGATGGCATAACTAGAGGCACAGATACTGAGGACAATGAGTGAGGGGAGCGAAGACAATGTATCCTACTTTTGAGCACCAAGTAGGGAGGAAGGGTCATTCCTACAGCCAATAGCAAGCCAACCTTTTTAAGTTATGTGTTCCCATTTTATCTAAGTAATATATTATAATTCTCAATCATATTTACATGCTTAGGTTTTTAAGATAAGCACTTATTAAATAAATAAATAAAAGAACTACCAAATAATAACTTATGAGGAAATTCAACCAATTGTGTCACAATTTCTATTTACAAGATAAGAGGTTAACACTCAGAAGAACTTTTCCCAGCCTGGTTTATAGCCTAACATAAGAGAAAGTGTGTGTGTGTGTGTGTGTGTGTGTGTGTGTGTGTGTGTGAAATTAATAGTATATAGTGGTTATTTCAGAGGAGAAAAGAATATATCTACAGCATCCAGGGACCAGATGCCCTATAAAATAGATCTACATTTCCTGGAAGATCTAAAAAGATTTTTTTTATAAGTATAACAATATAGTTCTGAAGACTGAGAATTATTATTTGACCAGAAATTCTCTGAAATCATTGCATAGATTTTACAATTTATAGTAATCCTGGCAAACATTTATCAACACCTGACAAATAGATTGGGTTGAGGGGAAGAGAGGTATACATTTTTTTAAGATACCTCCAAAAGTATAGCACAGAAATTGAAGAATAAGGATAATTTTGGGGTTTTCATTTTGAGACAGCTGACTAGTTTCTATGTGTCAGGCATTCAAAAATGTCTAGGAAGAGACAGGTAGATCTCTCACTAGGCCTGACTTAACTGTCATATGGTATGTAAGTCAAGAGGAAATTAGCCCAACCAGTGTGGCTCCATGGTTGAGTGTCCACCTATGAACCAGAAGGTCCAGGTTCAATTCCAGGTTAGGGCACATGCCTGGATTTCAGGCTTGATCCCAGGGGCATGCAGGAAGCGGCTAATCCAGTGTTGGCAAACATTTTGAGCTCAGCCTGTCAGCATTTTGAAAAACCCTAACTTAACTCTGGTGCCGTGTCATAGAGAAATTTTTTGATATTTGAAACCATAGTAAAACAAAGACTTATATTTTTGATATTTATTTTATATATTTAAATGCCATTTAACAGAGAAAAATCAACCAAAAAAATGAGTTTGCTTGTCACCTCTGACACGCATGTCATAGGTTTGCCATCACTGGGATAATCAATGATTCTCTCTCATCATTGATGTTTCCATCTCTTTCTTCCTCTCCCTTTCTCTCTCTGAAATAAATAAAAACATATTTAAAAAGAAGAGGAAATTAAATGTTAACAGTTTCCAAAAATAACAGGTGAAGCCATGCAAGCAAACGGGAAGCAGAAAACATCAGAGTTAATACATTGGGTTCCAAAGTCACATAGCTCCTGCTTCTTATGCTGACTCTACCTCTTAATAGAAATATCACCTGGGGAATTAACATCTTTAAGCCTCTAGATTTTCACCCCTAAATGTGAATATTAATTCTAGGCACCTCGTCCAAGTAGTCATAAAACTGAAATGGGTGAATGAATGTAAGGTGCTATACGAGACATATAAGTGCTCATTAAAATATCATAATGACTGCTAACTTCATTACTCAACTACCTACCATCTACTAAGAAATAAGAAAGGAAAAGGATGAAGCCTCAAGGCAAAATAGTTTAATGTTTTCCTACATCAATCATATCAATAAAAGAAACCATTCAGGACTGTTTAAAAAGAATAATCTGACAAAAAGTAGAAAAAATAGGGGAATATGTTGCTAGAAATTTACAAGGCAGTAACTGCTTACTGAGATATAAATAAAAATTTCAAAGGTAGGAAAAATGAATAAGGCTTTCATTGTGGCTCTGGAGAAAAGAGAAATTAAGAACCGATATGATAATAAAATATTGGGTAAACAAGATGTGTATAAAGATGAAAATGAATAATCATCACGTACAATAAATTCCCTATCTTTAGTTTATCATGTGTTTATTGTATATTAGTGATAATACACTCCTTAAAATATGCTTAGATTTTAATTTCTTTACCACGTTTATAGATTATATAGACTCTCTGGAATAGAAAGAACTACTTTACGATGTCCTATAAAAAGTGAGCATACATATTTATTATGTTGCACAAAGATAAAAAAATTGATTTTATTGGTTAATTTGCTACTTTAAGCATACTATAATTTCATGTTTTTATGGTTACTTTTAATTAGTATAAATCAATTTACGTGCACTTATAGACATCATTCTTGAAGTCCAAATGTAAATTATTTCTGTTTTCAGTGTAGCATATTAAAATAAATTTTAGGTAAAGGTGCTAGATAATTGAAATATAAATATCTTAATTCATTTCACAGGTCTTTAGTTTGTAATTTGGGACCCTCAAAATACATATGCTACAAATTTAAAGGACAAATTTGGTGTTCCATTCAAGGTTTTAAAATCATTTGAATAAGAAAGATTGTTTTATTTACTTTTAACAGATGTTGTCATTAGATTTTTTTTTTTTTATTGCATCATGGTAAGAACACAACGTGAAATCTGTACGATACAGTTTTGTTATGTATAGACACATGCTGTGCAGCAGATCTTGGAAGCTTATTCATCCTGCCTAAATGAAATTTTACACCTCATTCCCCCCGCCCCCCCAGGCCCTGATAACCATTCTATTCTTTGCTTCTATGAACATGACTATTTGAGATACATTATGTAAGTGAAATCACATAGTATTAGATATTCTGTGATTGTTTTATTTCACTTGGCATAATATCCTCAAGCAGAATCTCCCAATTTTTTAAAATTTTTTTTATTGATTTTATTGATTTCAGAGAGGAAGGAAGAGGAAGAGAGATAGAAACATCAATGATGAGAGAAAATCATTGATTAGCTGCCTTCTGCAGGCCCTACACTGAGGATGGAGCCCACAACCTGGGCATGTGCCCTGACTGGGAACCGAACCATGACCACCTGGTTCATAGGTCAATGTGCAACTACTGAGCTACACCGAATGGGCAGATTCTGCCAATTCTTATGTTGAATTTTATCATGAACTTTTAGCAAAGGTTTTGTTAATTTGTTTTTGTTTTCTTTATTTTTTTATTTGTCTTTTGCCTTCTATTTCAATATTAAATATATATGTATACACATATGTATATGCATATTATATGTATATGTGTATGTATAGAATAGAATATATATATACTAACATCTTAAAGGATGAAAAGGGCAAAATAATGTAAACTATATTTAGCTTTTACAGAAGTGAAAAGGTATGATTAGAGAGACTGTAAGAGAATACGATGGATTTGCATAAGAGGTAGACTGAAGGTTATAAGATTCCTAAGTGAGCTAAGTGGTACCATGATAAAAACAGAAGTTAGAGAGAAAGGGTGTATGTGGGTGACTTGGAATAATAGCTCTTATAATAATAGGATAATTTAAACAGTGATTTCTTAAAATATACATATATATCACTGGTGTAAAAATACCACACACTATGACTATAAAATGACACTATAATCTTGGGCATTTTCATATTTTAAAAAATCGGCTATTTAAAAAGTTAGCTTAAAATAGGGAAACGTTCACTAAAAATCTACCCTTGCTGAAATGGAAAGGCTTAAATAGAACAAATAAGGAAACATATTTCAATAAATAATACACAAGCCCAAAGTCAGGATAAAAATAAAAGGACGCATTTCTAGAGATGGTCTTCTTTTTGCTTTTTACATGATGGTGAAAGACTAAAGATTCTACCAGCTCAGAATTCTGCAAGTCCAGAAGAAAGAAGGGCAGGTCAGGAACGTCATGAGGACCCGGGCTCTTGCTAGTCTAGCACTGTGGTCCAGTGTTGAGCTTCCACCTGAGGCTGCTTCCGCCTGCAGCTGTAGCATGGCTTCCGGTGGCAGTGTTTCCTCGGTGCTGCCTGTTGCAAGCAAAGTGGCAAGAGCCTCTCTCAAATTGTAAAAAATACCCTCCCACCAGTTTTAAAAGCCCGACATAGGTCAGATGTTCACTCATAAGGTAGTAGTGGAATGTCATTCAGAAGTGTGCTTAGAGCCGGGTGTCTGAACCAGTTGCTAACAAGACAGGTGGGATTACTTTGACTGACTTAGATTAATCACAGCTAGGATGTGGAGTTTGGGCCAGTAGCCTAAGTGGCTAGGCAGTCAGGGAGAGACAAGGTGAATTTGAGGAAATCAATATAATGTCTACTCTTCCTATGCAGATGTAGCACAATAAACAACTAATACAAACTATTTGAATAGTTTAGAAATTAATCATTTTATGTATACTTTTCAAAATGTACAATATAGTTAAGTAGATGTACTATGTAGGCTTAAAATGGTTACAATAAATAGCATTTTTGCCTGATTTTAGCAAAAGATGTATTTCTCTGCCCTTTCTAGTCTATGTCAAACAAATCAAAGGACAGGTTCATAACTTGACATTTAATGATATGGTTGGCTAATTTCATTAAGCTCAATGGTCACTTAGACTAATGATATTTCAAATTCCAAGACAGAGAAGCACATATTCTAAAACCACCTCCCCTGGCCATCTTATTATGAACCTACTATTTGCCAGGCAATTAAGGCCAGTAAAGTGTATACGGTGTTTCTTCTGACAGACGAGGGACCTGAGGCTTAAAATGCCACATAATTTCTCCAAGTTGACTGAGTTAAGAGAAAAATGCAAGACCATAGTCAGTTCCCGTATCTTTCGATATATGCACTGTAACATGTCTACACTTGATCGATGCCTAACAAGATGCTAACAGTGGATGCTCTCTGCCTCAGTTTTGGGAGAGGTCACCAAAGCTGAGAACAGCACAAAGGTGACAAGTACCCCCATATTCCTCAGTGAAGAGCCATGGATGCCGGTCTTGTGATATTAGTGATCTCAACCAGCCCAGTGACTTTTGACTTATCATCCCCTTCTAGGGTAAGAGATTGGATGTGAACAAACGAGCAGAGAGACCTTCCTTTTTGAACGTTGTAGGAATGTTGTGGCATTTCCCCTCGGACATCTCATACAAGAGAGAAGGGATATGATTACCTCCCTCTCAAGGTAAGTGACAATCATGAGAGGAACTTTTCCTAGGAATTTACCTGTGTCACTTAAATGTTATAGAAGTTGAGACTGAAACTGGACTGAAGCTTGGAAAATTCTAAACGTAAGAAATATATTGGCTAGAGACATGCAAAGCAGAGAGGTTTATACTTCTAACAATGCTGAGTCAAAAGTACCTATTTCCAGCTGATTAGATGTGGAACCTTGATATCTATAAGACTGAGTTTAATTTACTTTATCCAAATATAGGAAATGTCTGGGGGTTAAAAAAGAGTTATGCATGACTAACCAGAGCAAATGCATTACCTCTGTAATTATGAGAGAAATCAATATCTTTGATTATCTTCCAAAATATCTCAAAAAGAAAGTTTAGCATATCCACCAATCTCAGAGAACACTAATATCAAGGAACATAAGAACCATGCAAGCCAAGTTGTTCCTTGTCTTCAACTCTCTTTCCTTTCCAAACTCTAGCCTCAGACTAGGAGCCACAAAACAGTGATTAGAGCAGGAGGGGAAAGAAAAGTGGGAAAAATGAGGAAAACTGAACACAATCCCCACTCTGCCTCACTGCAGTTTCTAGCCTGAAAGAAGACTGAGTTATAGGAAAGGAGAAAAATTAAATTAAAGTAAGGAATTGGAAAATTATATTCGACCGGCCATTTAATTTCTGAAATTACATTGTTATTGTAAGTAAAATATTCTTAAAATAAAAAACACATGTTATCTAGCAATAACTGAAGAAGTTGTGGGGCTTGCAGAGATTCATCTAAATAAAAGGATAACATAGCCCAGTGTGGGACATTAATAGTTCATTTGTGAATGCAGCCTGATGAGCAGTGGTTTTTCAAAGTACTGGTATCATATATGAAAATGCTAACAGTACTAGCAACCACCACCTTGTATTTGAATAAATACCTTCCTATGGTTATATATGTAGTAAGTGTACTTCTTTGTGCATTGATTAATGAAGCTAAAGAGTTAAAGTTTGAGGATTACAAACACTTGGATCCAAGCCTTGCTGCCTGCATGTTCTAGTTTTATAGTCTTTGATCCATTCACACTTAAGTGTTTACATTCTCAGTTTCTTCATGTCATGTATAAGTAAGATAAATATGCTTTCCTTTAACGTAGTTTTTCTAAATCACATGTGATTTTGTCTCCCAGAAGATATTTGGCACTACCAGGAGATATTTTTAGTTGTTACAACAGGAAGGTGTTACTGTCATCTAGCAGAAAAATGCCGGGGATGTTGCTAAACACACTGTCATGTACAGGAATCTCCCATAGCAGCTCATTACCTGGCCTCCAAATCAATACTGCTGAGGCTGAGAGATCTGCCTTTAAGCAATGCCCATCTATACATATAAAAGCCTAAGTGACCGGCCGACCAGTGATGCGCACTGACCACCGGGGAGAAGATGCTCAATGCAGGAGCTGCCGAGCTGCGGTGACTTGGCAACTGCGGCTCTCGGGTGATGCACCTGGAACCAGAGAGGAGGGAGCCCAGTTCCAGGGTGTGTCACCTGAGAACTGCCCTCTCACAATCCGAGACCCCTCAGGGGATGTCGGAGAGCTGGTTTCGACCCAATCTAGGCCAAGGGACCCCATCGGTGCATGAATCCGTGTACCGGGCTTCTAGTCCATTGGCTCCCCACTTCGGGTCAGGCTCCCCACCAGCCTCTAGCCCAGTGGTTCTCAACCTTCCTAATGTCGTGACCCTTTAATACAGTTCCTCATGTTGTAGTGATCCCCAATTTCATTGTTACAAATTGAACATAATTAAAGCATAGCGATTAATCACAAAAGCAATATGTAAATATATATGTGTTTTCCGATGGTCTTAGGCGACCCCTGTGAAAAGGTCATTTGACCCCCAAAGGGGTCGTGACCCACAGGTTGAGAACTGCTGCTCTAGCCCATTGCAGTGGTCATGGGTCTGGCCCTTACAGAAACTTTTCGACTCAATTAGCTAAATGATGAGATGTGCAGGACCTACTGGCTGCAGCCCCAACGTCTGGCGCCCATGCTGGCCCATCCGCTTAACATTGATTTCCAGTGGAGGCAGTGAATTTTCCTGCTACCACTCTCACCTGGGAAACCAGCCACAGCTTCCCTCCTTCTGGGCTGACAGTAGTGCCAGTGGGCAACCTTGGGGAGAGAAGGAGGTAAAGGAGGAGCTAAGGTTGGAAGAAGGAGGTTCCTGCCATCACAGGACTCCCCCTGGGTGGAAGGGCCCTGGGCAGGAGCCTGACATTGAATAGGGTCCTGCCCTAGGCTGACCAGATTTCAGGCTAAATAAATCCTGCTTGCTAAATAATTGCATTTTGCAGCTAAATGCCTACAAGTTGTCAGTTACCACCAAACTTAAGGTAAAGTGAAATGAAAGAAGCGAGACAGATACAGAGAGAAAGTGACATAATATTGGGAGAAGAGAGAAAGAAGCCCGATTCTGGGATGTGTTACCAGAGAACTGCCATCTCGCAATCTGGGAGCCCTCAGGGGATGTTGGAGAGCTGGTTTTGGCCCGATCCCCGAAGGCCAGGCCGAGGAACCCTAATCTATATATATAAAAGCCTAAGTGACTGTTGGACCGTTCAGTCGGTAGATATGACACACACTGACTATCAGGGGGCAGACGCTCAATGCACAGGCATGGACACATGGAAGAGACTGATGAATCTCAGAGGGAAGTGGGGAGGAAGGAAGGAGGGAAGAGTTTAATCAAAAATCTTATATGCATACTAGAGGCCTGGTGCATGGATTTGTGCACCGTGAAGTCCCTCAGTCTCAGGGATTGGGTCAAAAACAGCAACCCAACATCCCCCAAGAGGTCCTGGATTGCGGAAGGGCACAGGCCAGGCTGAGGGATCCCACCAAGGCACAAATCTGTGCACCGGGCCTCTAGTTAGAGTTATAAAATATGTAAAATGTCAATCTCAGGATTTGACACATAATGGACACTTTATGAAGGCTAATGAAACCCTTAGCATTACTCTGACTACAAGTATTGGGAAGTCCAACTTAACAAAGCTTAAAAGAATAAGAAAAATTATCAGTTGACAGAAGAGGAAGCTGTGGTGAGGAGGGGCCTCAGCAGAACCAGAGGCTCAGAGGTGTTATCACAGACTCAGATTCCTAACTCTCCTCAAGTGCACAGTGTTAGGTTCACTCTAAAGCTTGTCCCCCTCACCATGTACATGCCACTGAGATTCAAGTTACATGTTTGGGGGTTCACATCTAGTCAGAGAAAGAAAATACGGCTGTAAGAGTTCTTTCTCATTTTTTTAATATGGAACACGTCACAATCTGTGTGTCATCCTTGATCAGTGGCCATGCTAATCTTCTCTTTGTCATTCCCATTTTAGTATACATGCTGCCAAAGTGAGCACTATAGTTCTCTCTTAAATACAAAAATATTCTGTCCCAAATGTGCCCAGAAAATCTGTCCTCAACATGCATTGACTCATCTAAGCCTACTCTGAGCCATTCCAGTGGCTGAAATATATTTAGCTTAGGATAACCAAATAAAGAATAATGGAAAGTAGGTGTGGAGTGGGGAGTGGGGAGGACAGGCACAGTGTCCAGAATTTCTAATTATCACCATCCCATTCTTCATCCTTCTTTATTTATAAACATGGATATCTTAAAACACGAACTATAAGCTCAAGATACAGTATCAGAAAAGTGTAAGAAAATGCTCACTGATTTCTTGAGATTGTGTTTTTTCAGAGCAATAAATATAAAGTAAAAAAGGATATGGTTTAGGAAATAAATTAGATTTCCAACAATGTCTGAAAGAATGAGGGAGAATATAAACATTGGAAAGGTAATTTCATCAGAAGAAAGATTCCATTGAGAAGTATAACCGGAAGAAGAGAAATGAGAAAGAAAACAAAAGAGGAACATGGAAGAATTGTAAACGCTCTTGTTTATGAAGAACATAGTCTCCACCTGCAAATTAGGACCAAATGTGACATGATGTGAAGTCTTTTTGTTAAAGGAGGAGGTTAATAAAGACCAAAGAGGCAGGGCTGGAATTCTGATTCTTATGTTACAAACCTAATTTAAAACCCAAGATTAAGTCAATTAAACATTCCACATGGTTGGATCAGAATAGAATGTTCTAATGACTCAATTCAGAGGAAGGACATTACAAGAAAATATTTTAAATGTCAAAGCTCTGGTCTTAGATTTCCTCTTTGATTTTTAAGAAAACTATTTCAAAATGGTCATGAGGAGCCATTTATTTGGGCAAGCACTAGATTTAGAGATGTTTTCAATCTCACTTATTTTTCATTATTTTCCATTTTATTACATTCTTTAATATGAAATTTCCTTCATTTTGTGGATAAGCTGCTTATGACTATGAGGATCATGGAAGTCTGTCTACCTGTATCCTCCTAAATAATAAAAGTGCAATATGCAAATCAACTGAACAGTGTAACAACCAGTCACTATGACGTGCACTGACCACCAGAGGGCAGGTGCTCAATGCAGGAGCTGCCTCCTGATGGTCAATGCACTTCCACAGGGGGAGCGCTGTTGAGCCTGAAGATGGGCTCATGGCTGGCAAGTGCAGTGGCGGTGGTAAGGAACAAGGCTGCAGGCGGGTGGTAAGGAGCAAGGGGTCCTGGGCTATTAGAACCCCAGACTACAAGAGGTTTGTCTGACTGCCGGCTTAGGCCCGACCCCCCCAGGGATCAGGCCTAAGCTGGCTGGTGGACATCTCCCAAGGGGTCCTGGACTGAGAAAGTGTACAGGCTGGGGTGAGGGACTGCCCCCTCCCCTACCCCAGTGAAGGAATCTCATGCACCAAGCCTCTAGTACAGTATATATTTCCCTTTCAATATTTCATAAATTCCATTAATTGCCTATGTTTTGAAGTGTTTGAAGAATATAGCAGATAATGAAGTGAAATGTTATGGAAAATCATGATAACGTTTATCATATTTGACCAAAAATATTAAAATACCACTGACCTTTGCATGTTAGAAAATAACAAAAGTCTGTCCAATTAAATTCCTATTAGAGTAAAGCACCAACAATTCACTATGGCAACAAAAGACATTTCATCTTAAATGTTAACTAGAAATGGAATAGTTTAGAAATATTTAAGACTATTATTTAAGCAACCTTTTTTGTATGATAATTATGTGTCAAGTATGTTCTTAGCTTTGCAGGTAAAGAAACTGACAGGTTGATGTTGTCCTGGTAAAGCTGATGATTCAATGTAAATTCTCAATGAGAAGCATGACCAAATATGTGGACCACCAAGGACAAAGAGAAATAAGCACCTATGTACATACTATCTATAATAATGATAATCATGACTCTTAAGGCCCAATTCCATCCCATTCATTATCCCATCCACAGAGTAGCCATGTTCTTGAATCTTGTTTTCCATTCCTATTGGATCTTTAATTTTGCATGTTTATGCATTTAATTATAGTTCATGTTCAGTGCTACATAGTATTCCTGTGTATATACTTCAATTTATATATTTACTGTTCTGTCAGCGGCCATATATATTAATTCTGATATTTCACTATTGCAAGAAATTAGCCATGAATACTTATGTCTTCTTATTCACATTAAAAAGAGCTTCTCAGCAATTCTATTCCTACAGCTGAAAGTATTAGGCTATAAAGTGTGGACATTTCATATTTAAAAGGGAAAAAAGAGTAATGACAAATTGATTCACAAAGAGATTATACCACTTTACCTCTTACCAGCAGGCAAAATTACAAATTTTGTTCTATGCACTCTTATAAGTTGATTTATGTCTACTTTGGGCATTGCCAATTCAACAGATTAAAAACAATGTTATTGTTCCTTTTTAATTTGAATTTCCCTGAATACCAGTAATATTGAATGTAATTTGATAGTTTTATTAACCATTCTTATCTTCTCTAGTAGAAAATATTTATTTGTGCCTTCTGCTCATTTTACAGGGTAATTATGGAGATTTTAAGTTGTGTTTAGAAGATTTTTCACATATCCTTCATACTAATCCTTTGTCAGTTATACGTGTTACATATACCTTCAAGTTTGCATTAGTGAAGACAAGTTTATAATTTATTTTTGTACTTTATGGGATGTTTAGGTTGAAACAATCTTAATTTGCAGGAGTCAAACTTCTCAATAACTTTCTACATGCTTGCACATTTTCTCTTTATTGTTTATTGTTTGGTTCTATATTAATTGCTTAAATCTTTGTCATTATATCATAAAGATCAATTATTTCCTTCAAATATATGAAAATATTTGTTTTTGCACACAAATCTTTACTCCAACTGGAACTGCTTTGAGATTACTATAGTCAAAAATTTCAAATAGTTTCACAAAAGGATAATCAAGTGTTCCCAAAGCATTATTAATAACCCATCCTCTCCCCCATGGATCTGCAAATATAGCTCTATCTATATAGTTCTTATATTTATGTGGATTTGTTTGTAGATCTCTATTTTCTTTCTTTGGACTCTTTCTTGACAATCTCAGTGACAAGGCCATATTGTCTTAATTGCTAATGTTATATGACAGTTGTTATTTGATTTAGTCAAGATCTTAAATTGTTCATTTTTTAAATATGTCTTGGCTCTTCATCCTTTTGGTTCTATATTAATTTAATAAATGTCAGGTTTCACAGAAAAACTTATAATTTTATTTAGAATGACATTTAATTTACAGATCAATTTTATAAGAAGGTATCCAGAATAAAACTATTACAAAACATTTTTCTTGGAGAAAATTATAAACCTTGGATAAATTTTTAATCCCTTCTTGAAAGACATTAGATGATATAAAAAGGAGAAATATCCCTGATTGAGAGATACTAAGACTGCTTTGACAAATATTCTCTCAAGCTATCCTTCATGTTTCTCATTATATCCTGCATAATCCCCATATTTGGTTCCATGGCCTACTGTGTAGTTTCATTAGTTATTCCTTAATTTTACCAATTCTTTATTTTATTATCTCTAATTGATGTTAATTGGATGATACATTTCAACATTATTTTTCATTTTTTGAAGTTTCATTTGGTTATTTTCTTAATTTGTTTGGCCATCTTTCATAGTCTCCTCTCCCTAAAACTTATTTTGAATCACACACACACACACACACACACACACCACATACTAACAGATACATACAAACACACACAGAGATACATACACATACACACTCACACACATACTGGCTTTCCATTCTGAAATCCTTCTAAAACCTGAAAACACTGGAAGTCTGACTTTGTTTCCATACTTCAGCTTGGTCTTATTGTCTCATTATAGTGCCTTTTCCCATATATTTTTTAATTCTATGAGTCTTTATTAATAAAAACTTATTTGAATCCTGTATTTAAGGAGAGTTTCTTTAGAGAGAAGCTATGATTGCTTCTGCCAACTGTCTGTAAGCATTAAAAATCAGAAATAAATTTAAAAACAGTTTACACCTTACGATTGCTTGGAACCAAAACTACGATCACATTTAGGTCACAAATCTAATCCATATATCAGTTTGAGGTTTTGAATTCTCAGCAGACTACCTGTCTACTTCAATACTCCCCATAGCCCTGGTGCTAAATACGAAGCAGAAAAGTCTGCTTATTTTCCTGTCTGTGCGGAGCCATTGACTGAACATGTCACGCTCCAAGACATTGGCTTTAAAGAGGCATCCCCCGCGAGTCACCCAGCATTGCATGTATGGTGGCTTTGTCGCCTTTCTCCTTTAATTATGCACTCATCCGAAAAATGGAACCTCAAAATAATGCCAAAAGCAAATAACGAGTTTATAAAGTGCTTATCTCTCTCTATGTTGCTATTTTCAGTTTTTGTTTTTGCATTATTTTCCTGTGAGGTGTGTGTGTGTACATGTGTATGTGTGTGAGAGATTTAGGACTTTTTGTTTAAATTAAAATATTTGTTCAGGATATCTGTTCTTTCTTTCTGACATAGAAAAACTCATCATCAAAATTTAAATATACATTTCCAAATTGTTATTTTTTAGTGATTTTCATAATGAAGAGTCATTGAATTATATATCATTAGATAAATGTAAAAGTCAAATAAAAGTGAGCTTTATGTTATACTTGTTTCTTGATAGTTATAACGAAGTGAACTACTGTTACTTTCATAAAACAGGGTCTTATGTTGTTATTCTAAGCCCATTTGCACTAATAGGAAACTCTCTATTGAGTACATATTTGACAAAATATAAGCACATTAGTTATTTCAAAAAAGATTCCAAAAATTTATACTAAACTAGAGGCCCAGTGCATGAAATTTGTGCACTGGGGTGGGGGGGGGGGGCAGTCCCTCAGCCCAGCCTGCCCCTCTCACAGTCCTGGAGCCCTCAGGGGATGTCCTACTGATGGCTTAGGCCTGCTCCCCATGGGGAGCCAGCGGGCCTAAGCCGCAGTATGGCCTCCCTTTGTGGGAGGCAACCAGGCTGATCAGGGTAAGGTGCCACCCCCATCACCCCCGCTGCTGCTGCCACTGCTGGCCACCACACCTGCCATGGTGTTTTCATCAACACAGACTCCAGTCCCTTCACCCCAAAAAATGACAACTTTCTTTAGGCATTTTCAAGATGTGTCTTTCATAGGATATGACATTTCTTTCTTTCTTTTTTTTAATCCTCACATGAGGATATTTTCCCATTGACTTTTAGAGAGCATGGAAGAGAGAGGGAAAGACAGAGAGAAACATCAATGTGAGAGGCACACTTTGATAAGTTGTCTTCTGCATGAGCCCTGACCTGGGCCCCTGCCAGGGAGGAGCCTGAAACCTAGGTACATGCCCTTGATCAGAATCAACCCAGCCCCCCTGCGGGTTTGTGTCTCCGCTCTGGCCCCAGCAGCCCAGCACCACAGCCACGGGGATGGGGCTGGAGGCCGGCCCCCCTGCGTGTTGTACTCGCTGGCGCCAGGGCCGGGTGCGGGCCGCCCTGTCTGTTGTTCTCTTAGGCTCTGGGCCCACGCCAGGCACCTCCTCCTGAGCTGGTCGTGACCATTAGGACATCCTGGCCTAATTTGCATATTCTCTCTCTCTCTCTCTCTCTCTCTCTCTCTCTCTCTCTCTCTCTATTTCTAAGACTTGCTCTGATATAATATTCATAATCCATGATTCAGGAATATGCCATTAATGAATTGCATTAATTTGAGGCTCTTTCAGAAAGTTTCTAAAATTCTTGATTAGTATCTACAATTATTTCATACATTAATGTTGACACTAATGTCCTATATTGATACTTTAATGTAGTTTCAAATTGGAGCACAGAGATTACTCATCTAATGTATTTATATCATTGCTTTAAAAATGTCCTGCCAAAACAACAACTATGTATTCTATTATGATATTTGAGCTTTGAATGGATAATAACTTATATGTAAAATTTCAGTTAATCATCTCAGAGGGAGAAATTAGAACTCAGATCCTGGCATTCAATATTATGGTTTATTCATTTTGCCTCACTTTTCAAAATATTTACATATTTGTATTGATTTCAGAGAGGAAGGAGAGGAAGAGAGAGCTAGAAACATCAATGATGAGAGATAATCATTGATCAGCTGCCTCCTGCAAGCCCTAACAGGGGATTGAACCCACAAATCGAGCATGTGCCCTAACAGGAATTGAAGTATGACCTCCTGGTTCATAGGTCTATGCTCAACCACTGAGAAATACCAGCTGGGCTCACTTTTTTGGTTTTTTTGGTTATTGTTTGTTTCTTCAGGTATGCTTACAGGTAGTGATAAAGTCACTTATTAGGTTAGAATACATTACATGTTCATTTATATCTTTAGATTGGGATAAATTTTACATTTTTATATGTAGGAAAATTTTTAGACAAATCTGCTTAATATTTCTAATTTAAAGCTAAAATGTTTTTCTTCTCGTTTAAGTTTCCAATTATGAATTTTGTGCATATATATTTCCAACATGATAATTAAATTCCAAACAAGTATACAGTAAAGAAAGATGGATAGCCAATAGTGACATTTTTCACATACAGAAAGAAATTCAATACCATAGTTAATGCTACAAAATGACTGGTAGGTGATATCTTTAATAAGAATAAAACACTTCTTTTACACATTTAAAAAACTATGTAAAGGAAAATATGAGAAGTAGAATTAAGAAACAGCAAATTCAATATGTGAATTATTTTCCTATCAGTACATATATAAACCATGTAAAGAATAAAAAGCGATCTCAAGTTCTAGTTCTCAGAAACCCAGTGGGATTCCAGGTCTGCGTCTAAAATTATACCTGAGGAATCTGGATCATCTAATTTAACCGGTTAGAAAGAAAAACTATTGAGTTCTAATCAAAAGGATTTCAGAAGCATGGTAACTAAAGGAGCTTTAGTAGCCAAGTTTGGGGTAACAAACATAGTGGTACTCAATGAGCAATCAATTTAATAAAAATCATATTGATTTAGGTTCTGAGCTTGCCAGTAAATTGAAATATTTTGAAATATCTAAATAAATGAAAAGATTCAAGCGTCTATTCTGCTTTTCCTCTACATGAACTACAGGGGTGGGCAAAAGCAGGTTTACAGTTGTAGATACACAAAACAGAGTTTATCCTCATATTATTATTTATTAATTATTGCATTATTTATTTGTATTACAATTGCACACCTAATTGTGCCCACTCCTATGTAACTAAATGTAACCAAGTAAGTATACTTGGACTAACTATGTAACTAAATGTAACAAATGTAAATGTATACTTACTCTAGAGCAGGGGTGGGCAAACTTTTTGACTCGAGGGCCACAATGGGTTCTTAAACTGGACCGGAAAGCCGGAACAAAAGCATGGATGGAGTGTTTGTGTGAACTAATATAAATTCAAAGTAAACATCATTACATAAAAGGGTACGGTCTTTTTCTTCTTTAGTTTTATTCATTTCAAACGGGCCATAGTTTGCCCACGGCTGCTCTAGAGAGTAAGTTTTACTTCCTAGAAGATTTTCAGCTAATCCATATATATAAGCCTAAGTGACCAAATGACTGAACAACCGGTCGACTGGTCGCTGACATGAACTGACCATCAGGGGCAGACGCTCAATGCAGGAGCTGCCCCCTGGTGGTCAGTGAGCTCTTATAGCCAACCACCAGTGGCCACTCCTCCCGGCCAACCTCCCATGGCCCTGATTGGTTGCCAGGCCAAGGGACCCCATCCGTGCACAAATTCGTGCACCAGGCCTCTAGTAGGTAAATGGTAAACCTCAAATATCACAACTACGTAAACCTTAATGAGATAATGAATCTCAATGATGATCAACAAATCACTGACAGTGGTTCTCAACTTGTGGGTCATGACCCCTGAAAATACATCCTGCATATCAGATATTTACATTACAATTCATAACAGCAGAAAAATTACAGTTATGAAGTAGCAACGAAAATAATTTTATGGTTGGGGGTCACCACAACATGAGAAACTGTATTAAAGGGTCGCAGCATTAAGAAAGTTGAGAACCACTGGAATAGAAGATCTTGGTTAGAAAACACCAAACATAAAAGAACTTTATAAAGAAAATATGGAAATTTGAATACTAATTAGATTTTTATTATATAAAAAAACTAATGCTATATAAAGAACTATAAAGAAACTAATGCTATTTTTAGTAGTGATAATAGTAATTGATTTATTAAAAGTTTATTAAAACTTTTAACAAAACAAACTTTATGGATCAAATAATTGATGTTGAGGTTTGTTTTTAAATAAGTGAGGTAGTAGAAAGAGATTAGGCAAATAAATGAAATAAAATTAGCCATTTTGGTGATAATTAATAATAGTGGGTAATGTCTGCTTAGGGGGGGTTCTCAATCTGTGGGTCACCAGCCTGTAGGTTGCAACCCCTTTGGGGGTCAAACGACCCTTTCACAGGGGTCGCCTAAGACCATCGGAAAACACATATATAATTACATATTGTTTTTGTGATTAATCACTGTGCTTTAATTATGTTCAATTTGTAACAATGAAAATACATCCTGCATATCAGATATTTACATTACAATTCATAACAGTAGCAAAATTACAGTTATGAAGAAGCAACGAAAATAATTTTATTGTTGGGGGTCACCACAACATGAGGAACTGTATTAAAGGGTCGCGGCATTAAGAAAGCTGAGAACCACTGGCTTATGGGTTTATTATATTGTTACTTCTACTTTGTAAAATGTTTATTTGAAGTTTCCTGTAATAAAGATAACATTACAACATAATTCAATATGATACCTATTAGGGTTCTTTATTCCTGAAATGACAACTTTATTAAAAATGAAAAACAAGAACAAATATGTCAAAACGAATTTCGTGCACTAGGGTGGGGGGTGTCCCTCAGCCCAGCCTGCACCGTCTCCAATCTGGGACATCCCTCCCACAATCCAGGACTGCTGGCTCACAACCGCTTGCCTGCCTGCCAGCTTGATCAACCCCTAACCAGTACCCTGCCAGCCTGATCACCCCTAACCACTCTCCTGCCAGCCCGATCACCCTCAACTGCCCTCCCCTGCCAGCCTGGTTGCCCCTAACTGCCCTGCCCTACTGACCTGGTCACCCGCAACTACCCTCCCCTGACAGCCATCTTGTGGCCACATGGGGCGGCCATCTTTGACCACATGGGGGTGGCCATCTTGTGTGTTGGAGTGATGGTCAATTTGCATACTGGTCATGACTAATTAGCATATAAGGGCTAATTAGCATATCCCTCTCATTATAAAGGATTGGTTTTGATAATTGGTTAACTCTATAATTTGTTTTAATTTTATATATTTCATATTATTTCTTGCTCAAAACAGTTAACCCATGGTATATTTAAATATCAGCAGGTGCTTAGTTTTTTAATACCCATAAATTGGTTGAAGAGCCACCCAATTAGTCATTCAAAAGCCAGCAAAACTTTTCTGAAGGACAGTTATATTTTGCGTTTTGTGGCAATAAAATCTCTGTCACAACTACTCAACCCTTCTAAAATAGCACAAAAGCAGTCATAGATGACATGCAGATGGTCATCTAATCTAATAAAAGAGAAACATGCAAATTGATCATAACTTTGTTATGCCCCAAGCCACGCCCACCAGTCAATCAGAGCAACTATATGCAAATTAACCCAACCAAGATGGCGGCCGGCAGCCACGGAGCTAGAGCAAGCAGGAGCTTGGTTGCCCTGGTAATGGAGGAAACCAAGCTTCCCGCTTGCCGTGGCTGGCTGTGGCCTCCGTTCAAGGCAAGAAAGTTTCAATTATAGAAGATAAATAAATCCCAGATACCTGCTTCCAGCCAGCCTCCACTGGGAGCTTGGGTGGCTGGGGGGGCGTGGCCAGCCTGCAAACAGCCATCAGCCCCTCACCCAGGCTGACCAGGCACCCAAGCGGGACCCTCACCCTGATCTGGGACACCCTTCAGGGCAAACCAGCCGGCCCCCACCCGTGCACCAGGCCTCTATCCTATATAATTAAAGGGTAATAGGCAAACTGACCCTAACAGCAGAAAGACTGGGAATGACTGGTCACTATGACACACACTGACCACCAGCGGGCAGATGCTCAATGCAGGAGCTGCCCCCTGGTGGTCAGTGCGCTCCCACATGGGGGAGCTCTGCTCAGCCACAAGCAAAGCTGATGGCTGCCAGCACAGCAGTGGTGGTGGGAGCCTCTCCCACCTCCTCAACAGCGCTAAGGATGTCCGACTGCAGCTTAGGCCTGGTCCCCACTGGCAAGTAAACATCCCCCGAGGGCTTCCGGGCTGCCAGGGGGATGTCTGATTGCCAGCATAGGCCTGTTCCCCTGGGGAGCGGGCCTAAGCCAGCAGGTGGACATGCCCCAAGTGGTCCCAGACTGCGAGAGGGCACAGGCTCAGCTGAGGGACCCTCCCGAGTAGACAAATTTTTGTGCACCAGGCCTCTAGTGTTTCAATAAACGTGGTTTACAAAAACAAGGAGTAAGCTGGGTTTGGCCCATGCAGTTCAGTTTGCCCAAAACTAAAAATTATTACTGCACATCAGTAAATAGTGCTAACAAAAGAATAGGAAATAAATAAGTCCAGGAATTGATGTCACTATGTATAAAAATAGAATGGCTGGGATGGTATTTTAATTCAGTAAGAAAGAGATAACAAATGTCATTGTTTAAAACAATAATGGTAACATATCTAATATCCATCAAGAAAAAAAATAATTAGAGCCATAACCCTATTATTTACAAAAGTATGTACAGATTGGTTAAATTTAAATATGCAGACTAAAGCAATAATAAACTTAGAAAACCTTCATATAATCATGTGTATTCAATTATTTGGGGAGAGTTCCTACTCAACACAGATAGCTTAGAGGAAAAGGACACCTTTGGCTATATAAAAATTAAAACTTTTATGCAGTAAAATATTTCATAAACAAAGTTAATAAGACACATGATATACTTGACTAATATTTGCAAGGTAGCAAGAAGTACATACAATTTAATCAAGAAGACAATCCAATGGAAATATAGGAAAGGATATGGATGGCAGTGAGCGCTGAGGTGTCCTAACATATATTCTTTCCTTCTTTGTTAGTAACAGAGACCTGCTTTTAAGCCAGCCATTCTGCCAAAAATTTAAAATAGCACATTTATCAAATTCTACTGTTACTATGTGCAGCAGTATCTACCTACTAGCCAGTGTCATATAGACAGGAAATAACAAATATGTGCATTTGAGGATGATTTATTTTAAAGGGAGGGAACAGTTAACTCTTTTTCTTCCTTCTTCCAAGTGCCTGGAAATTAATGCATGAAATTCAAGCCTGTGCTAGTGCCCTGAGTAGAATACACTAGCATGGCAGAGCACACAGTGGTCCCAGAACCCAGGTTATAGCAGAAAGCCACTAATACTTGCACTGCCTACTGCTATATCTCTTTTATAACCAATATAATCAACCTTCTATATGGTTAGATGTACTATTATTTTGAATATTTTATTTAATGCAGCTGAATATAGCTCTAATCAACAATAAGAAAACAATTCACATAAAACAAAATGAACAGCCAATAAATACATGAAAAGTTGCTCAAACTCAAAATAACAGTGAGATTTTAGATGATATGAACCAGATTGATAAAATTTTGAGCAATTGATAATAACAGCAGTTGACTTAGGTATGAGGGGATACTCACACATTGCCAGAGGATTGTGAATTTTGATAGCCTTTTTAGAAACCAAATAGATAACATTAACAGAAACTTTGACCCAAAAAGTTCTTCCTGGGAAGCTATCCCATTCAAAAAAAATTAATAATTTAAAGATTTAAGGGTAAAGTACAGGTTCTCTGTCAAAGTATGGTTGTAGTGGTAAAAATCAGTAGAAACAATGTAAATGATATTGATGAATATAAGGAATAAATTATTACCAGAGTTATTGTAAAAGAATTTAAGAAATAAATTGGAGGTACACTAGTTGACATGACAAGAATCCTATAAGGTATGTTTAAATAATGAATTATAGACCATAGCTCAGGCTTATAAGTTAACAGTGATAACATATATGTATTTAATTTACAGAGTTTTGGTATGTTTGATAGATACAAAAACATTTTTTGGAGAACACAGAAAAAAAGATACATGTATAGACTGTATAAATATAATTTATTATAAATATGTAAACCCTACATATAAGCATATATGTGATATACTAGAGGCCTGGTGCATGAATTCATGCACCAGTGGGGTCCCTTGGCCTGGCCTGCGGGATCGGGCCGAAACTGGCTCTCTGACATCCCCCGAGGGGTCCAGGATTGCAAGAGGGCACAGGCCAGGCCAAGGGACCCCACTGGTGCAAGATCAGGGCCAAGGAGAGATGCGGGAGGTTGGCCAGCTGAGGTGGGACCGTGGGTGGGCTCCAGGGCATGTCTGGCCTGTATCACTTAGCCCCGATCTGCCAGACCCCAGCAGCATGCTAAACTACTGGTCGGAGCATCTGCCCCCTGGTGGTCAGTGCACATCAGAGCAAGTGGTTGAGCGGCTTTAGCGTATCATTAGCATATTACACTTTGATTGGTTGAATGGTCAACCAGTTAATCGGACACTTAGCATATTAGGTTTTTATGATATAGGATGAGCACAATGAGACATTAAATTATTGCAGTCTAATGTGAAGTAGAACTAAGAAAAGAAGAAAAAAAATGTATTACACTACTCAGAAAGGATCTATACAATGGCTTATATAATAATATCATTGTGATGTCTCTGTGTGTGAAAAAAATGAGGAAGGAATAATTACCAAAACCGTAATAGCTATTTCAGAATGATCACTAAAGATATTTTTGGATGCAAAATAATATGTATTATTTTTTATGTGAGGTCTTAAACCTCAAATTGTTTTAGTTTCATTCCTAAACTCTTACAAAATTACCTTAGTGCCCTAGACAGTTTATGTTCAGTGGTAAGATCATTGGCCCTTGGACTGAATGGTTTTGGGTTTGATTCCGGTCAAGGTTAAGGGCACATACTTTGGTTGCAGGCTCAATCCTGGAATGCACCCAACCCCCACCCATTGGAGCGCACGTGCAAGAGACAACCAACGGATGTGTCTCTCTCAATTGATGTGTCTCTCTATGTGTCTCTCCACCTCCTTTCCACTCTCTCCAAAAATTTATGGAAAAAATATCCTCTGTGGAGGATACATTTTCACAACTACAACATAAGTTACCTTAGTAAGCCCTGGCTGGTTTGGCTCAGTGGACAGAGCATCGGCCTGCAAACTGAGGGTCCCCAGGTTTGATTCTGGCCAAGGGTACATGCCCTGGTTGTGGGCTTGATCCTCAATAGGGGGCATGCAGAAAGCAGCCGATCAATGATTCTCTCTCATCATTGATGTTTCTATCTCTCTCGCCCTTCCTCTCTGAAATCAATAAAAATATTAGAGAGAAAAAAATTACCTTGGTACCATCAAGAATTTTCACAATCAAAATTAGATACTTTGAGAACTGGAAGTTATGGTGACATCAATATTTATGTGACATCAGTATATCTGCAGTCTCCAAAAAGCAATTGAAGCCATAGCTGCTGCTTAGTGTGGTGTGTTATACTGTTTTGTCCTCTAGATATTTATTTATTTATTTTCACATTTTATCTGAAGAGATTTTGAGGCTCATTTGCAATTATATTAGTTAATTTATAAGAAAAACGGCTACTTTCTCCTTTCAAAAAAGATACATTTTTCAAATGTATAATTTTAGTACTTTAAAATGCTTCTAGAAACAAACAAGTGAACTAGTCAAACCACATAATAACTTATCCTTATAATTAATGGATGATGCATACAGCTGACTGCCCTGCATATATCACTTCCACAAAGTATATCTCACATCTAGCCTTCATTCTTTGAGAGCACTTGAGTCATAAGCAGATAGAAGCCAGAAACCTAATTACTTACAATAAGCTTATATCTCTGGACATGTATCATATAGTTCAGCTAATATAATATGTATCTTCTTTATTTCTCCTCCCAAAATACTTTTAGAAGAATATTTATCCCCTGATGTGTACATAGTCAAAGGACTAATAGGAAAGTTCATGATCCCTCACACAATTAAATTTGGTGGCTACTTGATTTAAAAATCAGCCAAGAAAGTGAATTGTGCCCTAGCTGGTTTGGCTTAGTGGGTAGAGCGTCGGCCTGTGGACTGAAGGGTTCCAGGTTCGATTCCGGTCAAGGGCACATGCCTGGGTTGTGGGCTTGATCCCCAGTAGGGGATGTGCAGGAGGCAGCCGATCAATGATTCTCTCTCATCATTGATGTTTCTGTCTCTCTCTCCCTCTCCCCTCCTCTCTGAAATCAATAAAAAATAAATAAAAAAAGAAAAAAAGAAAGTGAGCTGTTAGAAGAAAATTTATCTTACATATTGACATTTTGCAAACCTAGGAAACAAGCTTACAAATTAATAATTCCTTTTTTAAAAAGTAAAAATGATAAGAAACACCCCTAGAAACTGATAAAATAAATAGCAATAGATTTTGGACAATAGGATAAGGAAAATTATCTCAAATATAACAAGTCTAGAAAGTTGAAGTGAAATTCTCATTGGAGCTAGGTACAAGCAACATGGTGTCAGATATAAAGTACTGAGGAGATGCAATGGGTACAGCATTAAGGGGGAAGAGGGAAATCATGTGGCTATGAAAATTTTAAATAATTCCCAAATCTACAGCAGCGGCTGACATCTAAAGATGTCCTCCATATCAACACTAATAAAAGAGAAAAATGGTAATTGGCGTACGACGATACCCTTTTCATTGGCTAATCAGGGCTATATGCAAATTAACTGCCAACTATGATTGGCAGTTAACTGCCAACAAGATGGCGGTTAATTTGCATATGTAGGGACAATGCAGGGAGGCGAAAGGGAAAGCAGGAAGAAGCCCCCTGCCACTGACAATGATCGGAAACCCAGGGGGGAGCTAAGAGCTGGGGGGCAGGGCAAAGGTGGCCCTGGGGCCGCCTTTGCCCTGCCCCCCAGCCATGATCGGAAAATCAGGCGCCTTTTCCGCCCTGGCCAGTGATAGCAGGAAGTAGGGGTGGAGCCAGCGATGGGAGCTGGGCACGGTCGAAGCTGGCAGTCCCAGGAGCTAGGGGTCCCTTGCTTGGGCCTAAAGCGAAGCCCATGATCGCTGGGCCGCTGCAGCTGTGGGTCCCCGCTGCCCGGGCCAGACGCCTAGGCCAGAGGTGTCAGGCCTGGGCAAGGGGCCGATCCTGCGATTGGAGGGTGATGGGGGTCAACGCCTGAGGGCTCCCAGTATGTGAGAGGGGGCAGGCTGGGCTGAGGGACACTCCCCCCCCACCACACACACACACACACACACACACACACACACACACACACACACACACCCAGTGCACGAATTTCGTGCACCGGGCCCCTAGTAAAGAGAATAAAAGAACACTCCATTAAATTCACAGAAATACAAGCCAGTGGGCACTTGGAAAGATCTATTTTGTCCACTGTTGTCTCACAGACTTTATTTTAATTTATTGTTTTTTATTCTCTCCTTATGGAGATAGATCTCCTTGAATCTAGAATCTCAATGGTCATATTCTCCTGGTAGAAAATTTTAGGGTAAATAATGGAGCTAACTACATTGGAATGATAAGCAAATCAGACACAATTATTTTTTAAGAACCTTGCCATCCTTATGTTGTCTTTCACACTGGAATTATGAGCATTACATCCTATTAAAAGATACATTTCCCCCAAAAAAGTCTTACTAAAAATATAAAAAGATAAATGATTTCCCCCAATAATACTGGTACAATACAGAATTTAGGAAACAATCCAATTTTAAAATAAGACAGTCCCCATGACAGCTAGCACCAGGTAGGTGGCAATACTTTGCAGGCTTGAGCAAGATTCTCCACAGGCTGCATACGCTCTCAATCAGTGAGCATATATGAGTTTCTAATATATGGCTGTTTTTCTCTAGTAGCTAGGATTCACAGGTGCAGGAATCTGGGTGTGGTAATGGCAGCGGCACCACTGCTGTTAACCCTCTTGTTAAGGAGGGGTATGTTTTTGGCAATGTTTTCATTCCTGTTCCCATGAATATATGCTGTGATGGCCTAGAGACCTTAGTTCCAGAGAGGAATGCTTCCACCAGGACACACAACAGATTGCCACCTGGCCATTTTTGGCTCCTCTTGCCTCTGATTCAGTAAGCAAGAAAGTTACAGAGTTGGCTGGGTGTTTAATCCTGAATACCAAGGCGAACTGCAATACTCCTCCACAATGAAGGTAAGGAAGAGTATGTCTGGGATACAGAAGATCCCTTAGAGCAGTGGTTCTCAACCTTCCTAATGCTGCGACCCTTTAATACAGTTCCTCATGTTGTGGTGACACCCAACCATAAAATTATTTTCCTTGCTTCTTCATAACTGTAATTTTGCTACTGTTATGAATCGTAATGTAAATATCTGATATGCAGAATGTATCCTCATTGTTACAAATTGAACATAATTAAAGCATAGTGATTAATCACAAAAGCAATATATAATTATATATGTGTTTTCCGATGGTCTTAGACGACCTCTGTGAAAGGGTCGTTCGACCCCCAAAGGGGTCGTGACCCACAGGTTGAGAACCGCTGCCTTAGAGTATCTCTTAGTATTACCATAACCTGTGATTAATGCCAATGAAAAACTACAACAACCCAATCCAGACAGAATTACTAATTGCCCAGACCCTTCAAGAAGGAATCACCCCACCAGATAAAGAACTAACATCACCTGAGGTGCATGCTGAAAACAAAGGAAATAAAGAATAATAGGTAGTAGAAAAATTTAATTATAAAACCAGCTTACCACAACATGACTAATTATAGAAAGAACGATAATTGTCGTATTTCCTCTTTATTTTGAATGTTTGTGTGTGTGTGTTTGTGTGTGTGTGTGTGTGTAGCAAACAACTTGGTTTTTCTTCTTTCCTCTTTCCTTTCTTATTCCCTTATTATGTAACATAATTTGTCTTGACTTTAGATCATTGTTTAAGTATTTGTCAATTTTACATCATAGTATTCAATATTCAGGATATCAGGAAAAGAGCAAACATTCAAGGACTTTGCATCCTCATCTGTGGAAGAAATTAGTGGTTGAATTTGTATTTTGGATAACTGTGTCATGTTAGATGGAATTATAACCTTGCTATAGTTTTTATTTGGAAATTAAGTATGGTTTAAGGCAAGCATGTCAAACTCATGGCCTGTGGGCCACATGTGGTCCACGAGTATTTTTGCGGCCCAGCCAATATAACAGTATGTAAGAAAAATTTTAATAAAAATTTTGTAACTTAATTTTTACAATATCCGATTATATATAACTAGAGGCTCGGTGCACAAAAATTTGTGCACTCGGCAGGGGAGTCCCTTAGCCTGGCCTGTGCCCTCTCGCAGTCTGGGACCCCTCGGGGGATGACCACCTGATGGACTAGGCCTGCTCCCTGGGGGATTGGGCCTAAGATAGCAATCAGACATCCCTCTGGCAGCCCGGCAGCCCTCGGGGGATGTCCACTTGCCAGGGGGAGCAGGCCTAAGCTGCAGTCGGCCATCCTTAGCACTGCTGAGGAGGTGGGAGAGGCTCCCACCACCACTGCTGTACTGACAGCCATCAGCTTAGCTTGTGGCTGAGCAGAGCTCCCCCATGTGGGAGCACACTGAGCATTGAGCATCTGCCCGCTGGTGGTCAGTGTGTGTCATAGTGACCAGTCATTCCCAGTCTTTCTGCTGTTAGGGTCAGTTTGCATATTACCCTTTTACTATATAGGATAGAGGCCTGGTGCACGGGTGGGGGTGGGCTGATTTGCCCTGAAGGGTGTCCCGGATCAGGGTGGGGGTCCCATTTGGGTGCCTGGCCAGCCTGGATGAGGGGCTGATGGCTATTTTCAGGCTGGCCACACCCCCCTTCAGGGTGGGGGTCCCCACTGGGATGCCTGGACAGTCTGTGTGATGGGCTGAGGGCCGTTTTCAGGCTGGCCAGTGACTGAAGCTCCCAGCCTCTCTTTTTTATCTTTTTTCTTTTTTTTTTTATTCAGGGATTTACTTACCTTCTATAATTGAAACTTTGTTGCTGTCACTGGAGCTGAGAGCTGTCTCCTGCTCGTGCAGCTCTGTGGCCACAGCCTGCTGAAAGCAGGTATCTGGGGTTTGTTTAGCTTCTATAATTGAAACATTTTTGCTTTCGGAGCTCAGAGCCAGACCGCAGCAGGAGGGGAACTTTGGCTTCCTCCATCACTGGAGCAAGCAAGTCTCCTGCTTGGTTCAGCTGTGTGGCTGCCGGCCACCATCTTTGTTGGTGGTTAATTTGCATATCTCGCTGATTACCCAATGGGAAGCGTAGTGAAGGTACTGTCAATTACCCTTTTTGTCTTTTATTAGATAGGATTATTAATAATGAACTACAACTTTTGCTAATGACGATTACTATAATCTTGTTGCATTCATTTCCCTTATGCACCTTACATGCATGCGAACCATTTCTCTCCACTAATACTAGCAGCGAATATTTTAGCAGCTGATTGCCACATCATTAGTCATGTACTGACTTGTTTGGTATGTGCAACAGGAAATATTTTTCTTTCGGAGAAGAAGAAAAATAGGTTTATTTGCGTTACGCTTATTAATTTGTGCAGTTATTCAGTGTCTAGTAAGTTAATGTTCAAGAAAAAATATTAATTTTTATTAAAATGTTCTATTATTTTATGTTAACAATTACTCATTATTTTAGCCCTTTGTGTTCAACATGTCTCTATCGAAATAAACCTAAGTTTCTATGAAAATTGAAGCTTTTGTTTTTTTGTGGCCCACATTAATCCTTGTTTATTTGGCCTGTGTTAGCCTTTGAGTTTCACGTGCTTGGTTTAAGGTGTCCAATTGACAAGGGAAGTCCAGATAGCTAGGTGTGTCTGTAAGGTTGTCTCTGGATCAGATTAGCATTCGAATTGGTAAACTGAGTAAGGCAGATGACCCTCCCCAATGTGGGTGGGCTTTGGCCAATCTGTTGATAGCCCAAATAAAACAAAAATGTGGAGGAAAAACAACTTCCATCTTTTTACTTGAACTGAGACATCCATCTTCTCCTGCCCTCTGACGTTGGCACTCCAGATTCCTGGGATTTCAGAATCAGATAAGGACTTACACCATCAACCCCCAATTCTCAGGCTTCAGGACTCAGACTGAATAACATCAGCAGCTTTCCTGGTACTCAGCTTGCAGTTGACAGATCTTGGGACTTTAAGTTTCCATAACCATGCAAACCAATTCCTGTATTTCTCCTCTTATACACATTTATATACTATACCCTATTGTTTCTGTTTCTCTAGAGAACCCGGACTAATACACAATTGGATCTTAAAAATAGACTGGCCCCATAACAGATAAGAAAATCAGAGCTTATAATGGATGGTTTTGTTCAGCGGGTAGAGCATCAGCCCCTGGACTGAAGGGTCTAAGGTTTGATTCCCAATCAAGGGCATGAACCTGGGTTGCAGGTTCAATCACTGGCCCAACCAGGGTGAGAGAGAGGCCACCAGTCAATGTGTCTATCTCACATCCATGTTTCTCTCTCTCTACCCCTCTTTACTCCCTTCTAATCTCTAAAAAGATCAATGGGGAAAATATCCTCAGGTGAGGATTAAAAAAAAAAAAATCAGAGCCTTAATTGTCTAATGTGCCAGGACATCAGATTGGAAAATGTTTCAATTGTGGACAAGAAAGTACTTCTGAACACAAGATTAAAGAGCACAAAAATTACCTCAAATACACTTAAACAGAATCCCAACCTGGCTATCTAAAACATCTGGAGGTAGGCTGCCAGAAATACTCTCCTAATACGAAAATGGGTGCCAGACCTTTTGGTTTGCTGGATCAGGAAGGTGAGGGATAAAAGAAATTACTTTCCATGAAGAGAAAGCTTCCAAGCACATCATTTTGGTGAAAAGTTAGCCTCTTCCAGGTCAGGTTACACCCATCTAGTTCTCAAGTCCAAATGTACTGATTACAATATCAACTAGAAATACATTACCTTATAGGCCAATTTGATGCCAAAATACCTACTAAAATACTACTCTCAATTTGGTGAATGCCTTTCAGCACCCTGTGCTATAGGACCCATTCATGTGTCACTTAGTCTTGGAACTGAACTGTCTGATGTCCCATTTTACCAAATCCATGTCAATCACCTACAGTCAGACTTTAATGACCACTATGCAAATGGCTAACTAAACATATAGGAAGAAGTCACCTCATCTTACCTGAAAATAATGTAGCACTTTAATATATATATATAATTATACATATACATATGTATAATTTTATTTCCGAGAGGAAGGGTGAGGGGGAGAGAGATAGAAGCATCACTAATGAGAGAGACTCATTGATTGGCTGCCTCCTGCATGCTCACCTATTGGGGATTGAGCCTGCAACCCAGGCATGTACCCTGACCAGGACCAGACCTCCTGGTTTATAGGTCAGCTAGAGGCTTGATGCACTAAATTCATGCAAGAGTAGGCTTTCCTTCCCTCTGGCACACAGGACCCGGGCTTTGCTCTGGCCCCAACTTTGTCCAGAAGGATGTCTGGAATAATGTTCGGTCTAATTAGCATACTACTCTTTTTATTATTATTATTATTATTTATTATTATTATTATTATTATTATTATTATTATTATAGACCAGTGCACAAAATTTGTGCACATTAAAAGGGAATTAATTAGAGGAAATATTTTAATATTGCTATTTGCCCTTTATAATAGAAGTATCTGAGATGAAAGAATATTAGTAAAATGTATATGAAAATCTTCCTCCTGTCAGAGTCTAGGGCATGCCGTGGGACCCAGAGTCAGGTCCCCGCCCACCTGTATGCACCTCCAAATCACGCAAGACCCAGACCCAGCCGACTCCATCACCGTCAAGCCTCGCCAGGCGGGGGACACAGCCTCAGGTCCCCTGTCAAGCCCCGCCAGGTGAGGGGCATGGCCTGAGGTCCCCTGTCAAGCCCTCCTAGGTGGAGGGTGCAGCATGAGGTCCACCGTCAAGCCCTGCTGGACCGGGGATGTGTGGCCTGAGATCCCCCATCAAGCCCCACCGGGCGGGGGGTGCAGCCTCAGGTCCCTGCTGATCACTCATTATGGCTCATTACGGAAACCCTGCCTCTGCTGTGGGCACAACCATCTTGTGTTACGGGAACCCTGCTTTTGCTCTGGGCGCATCTTGTGATGGCGTGATGGAGTGAGGGTCAATTTGCATATTACTTCTTTGTTATATTGGATGTTCAACCACTGGCACTGGCAGGGCAAATGTAGCTCTTTAAAATTATATAAATTGTTCTTAATTTAAATAAATTCATAATTGTGGAATCCATCTAATTACAAGGGTAAAGGCATGAGATATTTAAATATTTTAAAATAAAATAAATATTTCTAGGAGAATTAATTTTGGAAACACTTAACTTTCCACATATTATTAAAGACAATAAATATATTCAATCCCTTATTACCCTGGAGAAGAAAGTAATGTCATCATCAACACTTAGGCTAACTAAAAATATAGGCAAACACAGAAAAGGGAAGAAAAATGAGTTTGTCCCCAGGAGAGTAAAATTTAAAAATGCAGCAGTTCTCATATATTAAAATATTTAAAATATGTGCATTCCCTTCTGGCCCCAGAGAATGGATTGGTATCAACAATCCACGCTTAAATATTTCATGGCTATGCAAAAGGGAGTTAGTTTCAATTCAGCTGTCTTCCTTTTCTCCTGTTTCAGAGAAAAGACTTGCAATTGAACAGAGGATAAAGCACTTCAATGTGAAGGACATTTTAAATTGATACAGATTTTTAATTCAGGTAAGAGTTGAATATTCTGAAGAGTCAAAGAAGGACTTAGATGTTGTATGCAGTGCTTATTGCAAGGTAAAGAATTAGTACCTCCCATTTTAATTAAGAAACCAAAATACATGAAGGTCAAAGTCCACCAAATGAATAAAACATACACTATCATTGTGTGGTTTTAGAAAAATAGTCACAATAATGCTGATAAAGCATTTTGACATTTATTGTACCACCTGGCATTATCACATTTGGAGAAGTATGTGTTGATTTCTAAAGGGTTTTACCATGAAATGATCATCAAATCTGGAGCATTTTGCCCTGCCCAGTGTGGCTCAGTGGAAAGAGCACCAGCCCAGGCACCAAAGGGTCACAGGTACAATTCCCAAAGGCATGCTCTTGAGTTGCAGGTTTGATCCCCACCTCAGTCAGGGCACATGCAGCAATCAATGTGTCTCTCTCACATCAATGTCTCCGTCTTTCTCTCTGTCTCTCCCTCCCTCCCTTCCACTCTCTCTAAAAAGCAATGGAACAATGGGAAAAAATCCTCGGGTGAGGGTTAACAAAGAAAAACAAATCAGGAGCATTTACTCTGATAAATGTACACAATATCTGAGACAAATATTTATTAATAGCCGTTCTCCCACAGGAAAGAAAACAAAAAGCAAAAATTGCTGTGTGCTGCAGCCCTTTTAAAAAGAAGACACTTTAGCTGGGTTTAGACATGTTCAAAGAACATTCTTACTGTCACTGCTCTGAAGGCCACTCTGTTTAATGAAAGAAATGCACTCAAAAAGAAAACTGGTCACCCTGGCTGGAGTGGCTCAGTGTGTGAGTGTCAACCCATAACCAGGAGGTCAGGGCATATGCCCAGGTTTTAGGTTCTAACCTGGTGGGGTGCATGCAGGAGGCAGCTGATCAATGCTTCTCTCTCATCATTGATGTTTCTATCTTTCTCTCCTTCTCCCTTCCTTTATGCAAAATCAATAAAAAACATATTTAAAAAAGAGAAAACAGGTCAAATAGACTGCAATAATTAGTGTCTTTTTAAATAAGCAGACAAAAATGTTTTATTTCATGGACCTGGAGAATAATTTGATTGTTCAAGATAAAAAAAGGGGGGAGCGGGGAACAAGGTCTATTAGTTTATAGAAAATTTTTCTTCCAAAAAAGAGCCATTTTTGAGGAAACCATTAATTATATTAAATTTCTTATCATAGTATAATCACATGATGTATATGTCAGAACTCATCATCAAATATCACTATACATCATTATTTTTAAAATATTGGAAAAAATTAATTGAAATAATGCAATATATTATTTAATTTCTAATTAATTAAACAACTATATTACATTTGTAGATAAATATAGATATCATCATTAGCCTTTTATAGCTACACTAGAGGCCCAGTGCACAAAAATTTGTGCACTGGCGGGGGGGGTCCCTCAGTCCAGCTTGCCCCCTATCACATACTGGGAGCCCTAGGGGATGTCCTACTACCTGCTCCCTGCTCCCCTTGGGGAGTGGGCCTAAGCCACAGTCTGGCCTCCCTTTGTGGGAGTCAACCAGGCTGATCAGGGGAAGGCCGCAGCCCCATCACCGCACTGTTGCAGCCACTGCTAGTCAGGGCAGCCACCAAGATGTTTTCATCAACATGGACTCCAGTCCCTTTACCATGAAAAAATCCATCCATCCATCCTTCCATCTTCCTTCCTTCCTTCCTTCCTTCCTTCCTTCCTTCCTTCCTTCCTTCCTTCCTTCCTTTCTTCCTTCCTTCTTCCTTCCTTCTCCTCACCTGAGGATATGTTTCCATTGATTTTTAGAGAATGTGGAGGGGAAAGGGAAAGACAGAGAGAAACATCAAAGTGAGAACACTTTGATTGGTTGCCTCCTGCATGAGCCCTGACCTGGGCCCGGGCCAGGGAGGAACCTGCAACCTAGGTACATGCCCTTGGTCAGAAGTGAACCCAGAATCTGTGTTGGGCAGGCCGAGGTATTACCCACTGAGCCAAACCAGCTAGGGCAGGATATGACATTTCTTAACCCTCCAGCAGCAGACCTTCCTTTTTTTCTCCAGGCGTGTAGTAAAAAAACCCTAGATCACCTATTTGGACTCTCATTACCCAAGTTACTAAGAATATTACCAGTGACCACAGGGAGCTTAGCCAATCAGCAGTCAGAAAAGGTGTTTCCTCTGTAGTTCACAACCAATTGCCAGTATGGCCCCTGCCGGACCTAACGCCTCTAACGTCATTAGCCCAGGGCAGGGGCACCCCCAGCTCCCCTCCACTGCCGCCATCAACGATTGCTGGCTGGCTTCTCCTTGGCCCAAGCTTAAAGCCTCAGGCTGAGGTGTTAGGCCTGGGCCGCCATCAATGATCATTGGCTCAATGATCGCTGGCTGGCTCCTCCCCGGCCCAAGCCTAAAGCCTCAGGCCGAGGTTTTAGGCCTGGGCTGGGGCACCCCCAGCTCCCCACAGCAGCTGCCACCGCCATCAAGGATCGCTGGCTGGCTCGCCCTGATTTCCCGCTGCTGCAGCCATCAATGATCCCTGGCTGGCTCCTCCCCGGCCCAAGCCTAAAGCCTCTGGTTGAGGTGTTCGGCCTGGGCCTGGGCCGGCGCCCCCCGCCCCCCGCCCCCCGAGCTCCCTGCCGCTGATCGCTGGCTGGCTCCCCCCCACCCCCCCGCCCCCCTGCCCCCATGCTCCCCGCCATCAAGATCGCTGGCTGGCTCCTCCCTGGCCCAGGCCTAACACCTCAGGCCGAGGGTTTAGGCCTGGGCCGGGGCACCCCCAGCTCCCTGCAGCCGCCTCAGCCATCAGCGATCGCTGGTTCATGATTGCTGGCTGGCTCCTCCTCCCCGGCCCAAGCCTAAAGCCTCAGGCTGAGGCTTTAGGCTTGGACCTGGGCACCACCAGCTCCCCGCCGCCAATCGCTGGCTGGCTCCTCCCCAGTCCAAGCCTAAAGCCTCTGGCTGAGGCGTTAGGCCTGGGCCGGACCCCCCCCCCCATGCTCCCCACCATCAACGATCTCTGGCTGGCTCCTCCCTGACCCAGGCCTAACGCCTCAGGCTGAGGGTTTAGGCCTGGGCCGGGGCACCCCCAGCTCCCTGCAGCCGCCGCCATCAACAATTGCTGGCTGGCTCCTCCCCGGCCCAAGCCTAAAGCCTCTGGCCAAGGCTTTAGGCCTGGACTGGGGCACCCCCAGCAACCCGCCGCCACCGATTGCTGGCTGGCTCCGCCCCGGTTCCCCGCTGCAACTGCCATCAAGGATCCCTGGCTGGCTGGACCGGCCCAAGCCTAAAGCCTCTGGCGGAGGCTTTAGGCTTGGGCCCGAGCACCCCCAGCTTCCTGCCGCTGCTGCCATCAAGCATAGCTGGCTGGCTCCGCCTGGTTCCCCTCCGCTGCCACCATCAATGATTGCTGGATGGCTCCGCCCAGGCCCCAGCCTAAAGCCTCAGTCTGAGGCTTGGGGCTGACATATGCAAATTAGCGGCCATCTTGGCTGTCAACTAATTTGCATATCTCACTGATTAGCCAATGAAAAGGGTAGCGGTTGTACGCCAATTACCATGTTTCTGTTTTATTAGATAGGATGACAGTCTTAAAATGTTCCTAACTTTTATATCCGGAATTTCATTCTTTCTTCTTTAAGTCTTTCCAGGAAATCTGAAAGGATATTCCAATAATTAAGTCAGACACTGTAATTTGACAGTGGTATAAGAGTACCATGACTTGAAAAGATAGCTGGCTTACTTAGAGTCTATAAAAATATTCTGTGAACTATTTCAGTTCAGGAGAAGGGTGTTGTTTCATCAAATTATTTCTCCCGTTAAATTGAGGGATAGAAAATGTAAACATTTAAGTAGCATTATATATCTACTTGTTTCTAGAAGTACTATAAAATTAATATGATTATGCTTATTAAACACATTGATCCCTTGAATAGAAGCTGGCCTATTTATAATCAGAATTCTAATAAGTATATATGTAGTGTGCCAGTTTTCTCATACAGATTTAATTTAAAAGTGTGGACTGTATGTGAGATGTCTGATTTACTGTTTAATCATTTTCCTACAATACCTCCCCTGTCCCAACTCAATCTTAATCCTCGTTAGTCACTTCGTTACTTTGCCACCTTCACTGATAGGAGCCTCTAAGCCAGCGGTTCTCAACCTGTGGGTCGCGACCCCCTTGGTGGTCGAACGACCCTTTCTCAGGGGTCGCCTAAGACCATCCTGCATATCAGATATTTACATTATGATTCATAACAGTAGCAACATTACAGTTATTAAGTAGCAACGAAAATAATTTTATGGTTGGGTCACAACATGAGGAACTGTATTTAAAGGGCCAGGAGGTTGAGAACCACTGCCTCTCTACTGATTCTTTGCTGGCTTCTTGTGAGCTACACCTGAAACTCTTGCTATGTAATTCCAATTTGAATCAACTAAGTCTCTTCTGGTGACCTTTCAAATCAACTAAGTCCTTTTTACCACAAAACTTTTATCACCTTCATTCTCCACTTTTTTGTGTTAGCAGAAACCTGGCATTTCCTAAACATCAACAGCCATCTTGCCCAAGTACTCATTATGAAAAGGCCATATTGTCTCTCCTGGCTCGTAATTATGCAAAAGAAGGCAGTGAGGGCATGCTTCTTGCTAGCCAGGTCACTTCTCATTTAAAATATTGGCAGGAAATTGGAAAGAACACAGACTCCTTGTGTCACCCTGAGCAAGTGAACTTCTCTTCATTAGTAAAATAGACAAAACCTCAAATTTTCTAAGCTTTACTGACTTGTGTATATAGACAAAGTCTTATTAATAATAATTACCAAAAATTCACTTAAACTCACCTTCATTTGCTCACACAGCATCTTTATCCATCTACCAAGTCAGTATGGAATCTTCAGAATGAGTCTTACATCTCCTTTACATTTCACATTGCTGCTGCTTTACTGGGTTCAGCTTCAATTAACTGCTTGGCCACGTATCACCTATTTTAAGGTGGGGACATTGCTAAAATGAAGTTTCGGAAAAAAGGCAGTCTGGTGTGGGCTTGAGGCTCCCTTTTTCTAAAATGCCCCCCGATGATGCTAATGCTGTTGGTCCATGGGCGTAATCTGAGAAGTCGCACTTTCAGATCAGTGTACTAAACCCAACTTTTTCCTCTGGTATCTATGATTCTATAATCATCACCCTGAGACTTTTCAGTATTGAATGGTCTTGGTGATCTAAGTAAAAAAAAAAAAAAAAAAAAAGTTGAGGGTGTTTATTTCCCCATCACATCATTACTCATTTCCCTAAGAATTAACACAGTTTATTGCAACAGCCTTTCTCTCTATCAATAGGACACACATAGATCCATGCAGCTGAGCCAGGGAAAGACTGCATCTACCAAACCAGAAACTTTCATTTGATAACTAATGGTTTTTGATGAACCCACCTTAGCCTGGCATCTTCTTTGTTTTAGGAGACATTTTCTCCCTGGAGAATACTGAATCTTCCTTATAAATTATGTAAGGTCTGCCCAATAAGTTCATCATATAATCCTTTAGTAGTAGGAAATAGTTTAAATAGCAGAGTTGGTATCCCATGTTATACTAATTATTTTCAAGAGTTGTTACGTGGATAAAGAATATGTATACCATGTGGTTTATAATGTGTGTGTAGTAAGTGTAACTTCTTGTCTATCAATAGTTAGTAATAAATATTGTAGTGATAAATATTCAATAAAACAACATTGCCCTTAGCAGTCATCATTCTACAGTAGGAACTAGCCGATTGGAAATAATTTAAATATGTGTTCATTTATGTATTTAGCAAATGAGTAGCTAGATATGAATCATAATGAGTAGTAAATATGAATCAGGGATATACCAGGGGATAAGCAAGATGAAAATCACTGCCCTCATGGAGCTAACATTCTGGAGGGGGAATTTAAATCAAACGTTTTATCTTTTTGTTTTGCAAGTACCCATCTATCATAAGCCCTTCAGTATGTGTATTTAAGCCCATATCATCAAAATCACTGCCGTCGTCTTCTCCACGACACAGAAGAGAGGTTAATCGTCTTATATTCTAATCCCAACTGTTTTGTAAGAGATTTGTATTTCTAGACAAGTCATTTACCTTCTTGATTATAAGCTTCCTCACATATAAATTATGGGCATTGGAAAATTAATTCTAAATTCTTTCCCAACCCTATTAATCTGTATTATTATTATACCACTCTTTCCAAATCCTCAAAACTAGGATCCACATTCTCCCTCCTTAACAAGTTCAAGAACTGTCTCATGTATTTCTTTCCCATTCGACATTTTGGGACATCTCTACTAACTTTAATAATCACATTGTGCAGCGCAGCTTTAAAACTTCTCTCCTTGAAGCCATCTATGTTTCTTTCCTCCTTTGTTCTTCTTGGCCTAGGAGATGTATCGGCAAACATGATGCTAAGAGTGTTGTCTGATATTGTGCTGCCTATGTTTTATTGTAGGATTTTTATGGTTTCAGGAGTTACATTTACATCTTTTATCAATTTTGAGTTTATTCTTGTGTATGGTATAAGTTGGTATTCTAGTTACATTTTATTTTGCATGTAACTGTCCAAATTTCCCGACACCATTATTGAAGAAATTGTCTTTAGTCCATTGTCTGCTCTTGCCTCCTTTATCAAATATTAATTGAACATAATGGTTTGGGTCGATTTCTGGGGTCTCTGTTCTATTCCATTGATCTATATGTCTGTCTTGTGCCAGTACCAGGCTGTTTTGATAACAGTGGCTTTATACTAAAACTTGATATCCAGTATTGTGAACACTTACTTCAACTTTGTTTTTCTTTCTCGAGACTGCTGTGGCCATTTGGGTCTTTTTTGGTTCCATATGAATTTTTGAAGTATTTGTTTTAGCTATGTGAAATATTTCATTGGTATTTTATTGGGATTGCAATGAATCCATAGATTGCTTTGGGTAAAATAGACATTTTAATTATCTTAATTCTACCAATCCATGAGCATGGTATATATCCTTCCACTTGTTTATATCATCCTCTATCACTTTTTTCAATGTCCTGGAGTTTTCCAAGTATAGGTCTTTTACCTCCTTGGTTAATTTTATTTATTCCTAAGTATCTTAATATTTTTGTTGCAATGGTAAATGGAATTTTTTTTTCAGTTTCTCTTTCTGAGAGTTCATTGTTGGTGTTTATGTTAATGCTAGAGGCCCAATGCACAAAATTCATGCAAGAGTAGGCCTTCCTTCCCCCAGCTGCTGGCACTGGCTTCCCTCTGACACCCAGGACCTGGGCTTCCCTCTGGCCGCTGGCAGGCACCTGGGACCTGGGCTTCGCTTGCAGCCCCAGCTTCTTCCAGAAGGTTGTCTGGAAAGATGTCCAGAAGGATGTCTGGTCTAATTAGCATATTACGCTTTTATTATTATAGATTCACTCTGTATCCGTCACCTATGCCGTGCACAACCATGTTTTGTACTTGTCATCTCATAGCATATTCCATTCCCAAGGTTTCAAACATATTTTCACTCTCAGATCTCACAAGTAACACATTTTCCTCTTTATATTTATCATAGATTTCAAACTAAAATGCTTTCCAATTCATGCAACTCACTGGCTCATTTCTAGTTTCTCTTATTTTCCCTAAAATAGTGAGTCAACCATTTCCATGCAACACTTACTTCTCTCTATAATTAGGTTCTGTGACATAATACTACCAACAGTAGTCACCAGTCCCTCTCTACAAACACTCATCTACTTTCCCATTGCCCTCCCTGGAGTTCAGAGCATAGATGGAGAAACCACGCATCTATTCCACCAAAAATTTGTATCTGGTAGCAAACAGAATCTATTCCTCTGATCTATAAATTTCCATTTACTCAATCTTTCCATTTTCTAATCCTCACCCAAAGGTATATTCTGAGATAGAGACAGATAGGATAGAGATGGAAGAGAGAGAGAGAGAGAGAGAGAGAGAGAGAGAGAGAGAGAGAGAGAGAGAGAGATGAGAGATCCATTGCCTCTCTCACATGCCCCAACCGGGGATTGCACCTGAAACCTTTTGGTACATGGGACAATTTTCCAACCAACCAAGCCACCAGCCAGGGCCCTTTTCTCATTCTTGACAGATTGTCCTTATTTTCCTAATATGGAGAGTATACTGGTACACTTTCCACCTTTAGTTTTTTTCATCCTTGAAACAGACGAAAATGTATTTTTCTTTTGTCATGCTTTACTCCCAATGTTAATGTTCTTATTTTTTTCTTTCAGTGGTCTCTGGAATAGTTCCCCTTTCGATTTCACTATTAACTATACCTACAAAAGAAGTGAATATCATTTCCTGATTATTACCTGGTTTTGACTCCATAACTCTGTTCTCTGGAAGGGTTTCTTCCTTTCAATGTTAATGTCACATAAATAGGTGAGGACATATCCATGACCTATGTGATCTGATACTGGCTATGACGAAGGTCAGTTGAAAATAAAATAGCCCTGTTGTACCCTACAATGTTTTATCAGCATTATTATGATGTTTTGTCTTGATATGGGGGAGTTACTAAGGCAACTGAGAAAGAGGTGTGAGCAGGTCAGCTCTCCATACAATCCTTGCTCTACCTGTAATCGTACACCTGAACTCCAGCTCCTGGCCGCTATAAATGTGGTTCCCGTACAGCGGTGTTCATCATGTAGATGCTTGTTTGAAAAACAGAGTCTGAAGCCCTACCCTAGAGACTTGCTAGGTCAGAATCTTCATTTCAACAAAAACTCCCAGGTGATTGCTGTGGACATTGATGTCTGAGATGCACTGATCTAATTTTCCTCATTTCTCTGCTGGTAAAATCAAAACAGAAAAACTATGTGTCTGTAATTTAATTTTTTTCTGTTTTGTCTTTTCTCAAACTTTCCTCAAATTATACACAAATAAATGTATTGGCTTATCCAGTTTTATTTCTTCAAACCAGCTCTGACTGTTTTTTAATTCCTTTTTGATACAATAGATATTCTAATGAAGACTGCATACTCAATTACTTGAACAGTGATAGTCGGCAAAGTTTTAACCACCATTCACACATTGATCCGATACATATGATTAGCATCCATCTATTATATGTTGCCAATTATCTCCTAATTTATAAATTATAGACTTGGAATGGATTTGGAGATCATTAATAAACTCCCCTCATACTGTCTGGAGTAAAGTATGCCCTTAATAGTATTTTCTGTAGAAAGAAAAGAAGTCAGAAAAATCAAACTGATTTTACAGAGTATAAATGACTATCTCCCAAACACAGAGCAAGGACTGGAATCCAGCCTCGGAGGGCCTCCCCAGCTCTCCTTGTTCTCCTCCACATCTGATAGCGCTGGATCTCAGCCTCAGCTGCAAAAGAGAACCACTGGGAGCTTTAAAAGATTGATTTCTGAGTCTCAGATCTCGAAACTCTGATTTGATCTTGGGTATAGCCTGTACAATGGGGTTTCTAAAGGCTCCCTGGGCAATGCTAACATGCAGGCAAGGTTGCGAGCCACTGCTCTATACAGTGTTCACATTTAATGTGCAGAAAAATCACTTCATGATTTCTATTAATGCAGAATCTGACAAAGATCCTAGATGAATCTAATCCTGCTGATTCTAGGACCACACAAATAACACGATTTTATTGCATTTGGCAATGTTAATCACCTACGTCTAAAAGGATTTCAGAGTAAACTATTCAGGTTCTCTAACTCCTCAGTTCCCTTTATTTTTTCATAGGTTTCTCTTGCTTTGTACATTTTTAAAATTGCATTACTTAATTGTAAATCTATTGATCACTCTTTTTTGCAAATAAAACATTTACATATACTATGAAATAATTCAGTCTTATACAAGAAGGAAATCTTGCTATTTGAGACAACATGGATGGAATTGAGAGCATTCTGCTAAGAGAAACAAGTCAGAGAAAGACAGTACTTATATGTGGTAACTTAAAAAAATTAATAACCAAGCTCATAGGAAAAGAGATCAGATTTGTAGTTTCCACAGGCAGAGAGGGTAGAGAGGGTGGTCATAAGATACAAAATTCCAGTTATAAGTAAGTACTGAGGATGTAATGTAATGCATGATGATTAGTTAACACTATTGTATGGTATGTTTTAAAGTTAAGAGAATAACTCCTAAGAGTCCTCATTGCAAAAAAAGAAAACTTTAGTTTTTGTATCTATATGAGATGATGGAGGTTAGTGAAACTTATTGTGGTAATCATTTCACAATATATATAACTCAAGTCATCTTTCTCTGTACCTTAAACTATAGAGTACTGTATGTCAATATCTCAAAAAAAAAAAACTGGAAAAAAGAAAACCATTACAACTATCTCTGTTATATACAGAACTCTATTAATTTCCCCCCTAGCCTCTATATTTTTCTGGGAAACAAATAATGAAGGGATGAGGCCAGAGATATCCCTAGGAAAATGATTATAATTAACACATATTTGAGATATTGATTTCCTGGAGAGTTGTAGAAGTGTTCCTGAAGCCTATCTACAAATCCCAATGGAAGGATCCTTGTATTCAAGGTACAGCCAGTGAATATCATGTAAAAATAGAAACACATTTGAATTGCCAGCATGATAAAAAGATTGAAGGCTATAATTTTTTTTTTCAAGTTGGGTCCATATACCATATAAGAAGTGTGTTGCTTTATTAATTCTGTCTACTTGTTAGGCAGCCTGAGCATTACTTGGAATCAAATAATTAAAAAACATGATCTCTACTCCAGAGAAGTATCTGATTAGGAGCTAAGTGAAATTTTCAGTCCAGTGCTATTAGGCATCTGGTTGAAGTGAACAGACATGTCTGTAGCAGAAAGAAGGCACTTAAACTGTGACCTGAAGGAAGGATATAATCTGAATAAATGGGGAGGAGGAATATAATCTTTCACATGAGACACAGATGAACATAGGGAGGAATCAAACACAACATTGACACTTCAAAGAAAAAGAGAATAAAAATGGGTAATAGTTGTAGAGTGCTTACCATATGCAAAACATATTTCTAAAGCATTTTACAGGTATTAACATCATTTAATCCTAATAATATCTAGTTAGATAAGCACACTTATTATACCAATTTTACAACTAAAGAGACTGTGGCGACTGAAAAATAAGTACTTTCCCTAGGTCACCTAATAGAACCAGAATATGAAAATGAATTAAACCTCTGGCTTCTGCAAGAGGAGGAAAGAGGAAATAAGTCTGAGACTTCGCACATGACTAGATGCGAATAAATTGGTTTTCAATCAAGATTTGGCTCTTAAGTATTGATTTCTCCTGAATGTATTGTGAGATACAGGAGCTTCTTGGGCTGGGAAGCGGTATCATGAAGGGATGTTTTAGGAAGATTTATTGAACAATCTTGTTTGAAGAGAGGTATATTGTTGAAAGTGGTACTGGAGTACAAGAAACAAAGAATGATTGCCTAAAGAGATACCAGAATGAACAAATAAAGATGACAAGCTAAAGCAGCTGGTATCTAAGATGTAAGCACAGCAAACCACAGTTGTTAGGAGTGGGGAAAAAGAGAAAAAATTTAAACAGAAAAATGTTAGTCCGGTGCTCTGCATTTTTACGCTAAAATAATTATTAGTTTCCCATTAAGATGATTTTAGACTTCAGCAAAGAAAGTTCACATTCTTATTATTATATTAAGAACTTGATTTCTTTTTAAATTATAAAATTTCTTAATAGTAATCTCTTTTCATGACTTTGTTAACTATTACAGACATTATTTTTTAAAGTAGTCTCATATTAGGAAATAAATTACCTTTGGAGCAAAGGATGACCTTTACAGACTAAAAATAAAAATTTTAAAAAGGATATTAATATTTCTTATTGCTTATGCTCCATTTTGCTAATAATTTTGCCCTTTAGAAAGAGGCATTTCAGGGTTTTTCACAATAATAAAATAGAAGCTTTTAAAACTAAAGTAGAACAAATAAAAACAATCTACTTAATAGAATTCACCATCATTAAAGAAATATTGAATGAAAGTTAGAAAATAGAAAATTTATTCAGTTTCCAACTATGTTACTTTCTGACATGCAACTTTAATCTTCCTGGGTCTTATTTTGCTATCTGCTGAAACAAAAATGATGAAAAAATTCTGGACTTATTTCAGTGAGGAATTATGTATAATTTTATAACTCAATGAAATATAACCAAAGATGAAATTCAAAACAATAAACTTCAGAGGCCCAAAGGTCCACTGTGCCAAAAATAATAAATCAAATTAATATAGTTACAGATGGCTTGAAATGTAAATAATAGAAATATATTTTTTATTTTGAATTTCTTGAAGGGATACTTCCCCTAATTAATCTTTTATATAATTCAAGTTATTTTTAATAGGTAATGAATTTATGCTATTCACAAATCCAAAACATACACAAGATCATGCAGTGAAAAGTTTCCTTCAAATTCTCATGCTCATACACCCAGTACCCATACGACAGTTCCAATAATATGTATTCTGGAGGTTCTTTATATATGTGAATATAGGAAGACACTGTATAGTTTTATTGGACTGCATTTTTCCTTTTTTAAAATTTATCTTCATCCCAGGACATGCTTAAAAGACAGTGAGGGATGGAGCGGGGAGGGGAAGAGAGAGAGAGAGAGAGAGAGAGAGAGAGAGAGAGAGAGAGAGAGAGAGAGATCAGCTGTCTCCTGCATGCTCCCAGGAATGAACCTGGGCCTGAATTGAATGGCAACCCTTTGGTGCAGGGGAAGACGCCCAACCAACTGAGCCACTCCTGCCAGGCAGCACTTCTGCTTTTGTTGTATTTTGCATGCAGTACAGGAGCTTGACTTAACAGTGTAGCTGGGTTGTCTCTAACACCTGTTTAGAAAACTTCCTTATTCTTTTTTTTTTTAATTATTAGAATTGAAGAACTATCCACTGCATGGACATACCTTAATTTATTTAACCATCAAACACTAACAATTTAAGTTATTTCTGCTATTACAATAATGTGAAAAGTTGTTTTTTTTTCCCACAAAGTTTTTTTTTTATATTTTAAAAATATGAACCAATGACATTGGTTAATAAAATTATGTAGGTTTTAGGTACAATTCTATAATACATCATCTGTGTACTGTATGTGTGTTCATCACCCCAAGTGAAGTCTTCTTCCATCACCATTCCCCCTTTACACTCATCTAACCCCTCCACCTCCCTTTCCCTCTGATAATCACTACACTGTTGTCTGTGTCTATGAGTTGGTGTTTTGTTTTTTTTGCTTAATCCCTTCACCATGTTCGCCCAGCCCCCCAAAACATCTCCCCTCTGACAACTGCAGTCTGCTCTCTGTATCTATTAATTAATTTCTATTCTGTTAGTTTACTTTGTTCATTAGATTCCACATATAAGTATAATCATATGGTACTTGTCTTTCTCTGACTGGCTAATTTCACTGAGTATAATACTCTCTAGGTCCATCCATGCTGTCACGATAGGTAAGATTTCCTTCTTTTACTATACTATAGCCAAGTACCATAACATTGTGTAAATGTACCATAGCTTTTTTATCCACTCATCTACTCAGGGGCACATGGGCTGCTTCTATATCTTGGCTATTGTAAATAACGTTGCAGTGAACAAAGGGTGCATATATCCTCTTGGATTAGTGTTTTGTATTTTTTAAGTTATATTCCCAAAAGTGGAAACACTGGGTCAAATGAGAGTTCCATTTTTAAATTTTTTATGAAACTCCATACTGTTTTCCACAGTGGCTGCACCAGCTGCATTCCCACCAGCAATGCACGAGGGTTCCTTTTTCTCCACATCTTCGCAAGCACTTGTTGTTTGTTGATTTATTGGTGATAGCCATTCTGACAAGTGTGATGTGATATCTTATTGTGGTTTAAATTGGCATTTCTCTGGTGATAATGATGTTGAGCATCTTTTCATATGTCAATTGGCCATCAATATGTCCTCATTGTAAAATTGTCTATTCAGGTTCTTTGCCCATTGTTTAATTGAATGGTTGAGTAAAGTATTTTGTACAAACTTTATGTCATGTGTTTGTAAATATAGGACTGCAAAATTTCCAGGGAGAAGAAAGTATGCATATAGTTGTAATATTTATATCTCTTGTAAAATCATCCAACATGTGAGATGTACTGTTAACATCACAGGCCACATAAGAGAGTGTTATTTTGCTATCATACCAGTAATGTAAGTTTAACAAGCTTACAGATGTTCATCAATCAAATAGATAAAAACACTTTACCAGCATTGCTTTAATTTGAATTCCTGTTAGGATTCTGATGGATATTTTCTATGTTTAAGAACATTTTATCATCTTTCATTCAACTTATGTTGCTTTTATATGGGTTAAATTTCTGTCTTGTTCTTGATTTCTATAGTATCTTAACAATATTAGTATATTTCTATGATATAAGTTACAAATAATTTTCCCTGTCTTTGCATTTATTTGATATTTTTGATTTTTCTAAAGTAATTATTCTTCCTTGTATGGGTTCCAGATAAGGAGTTTTGATTATAAAGGACTGACCCATTTTAAGGTTATAAATTTTCTCAGGTTTTCTTCTTATATTTTTAAGATTTCACACATTACATGTAAATATTTTAACTACTCATCTTGGTATATGGTTTGAAATATGGATCCATTTTTTCCCTGTTAGTTGGCTACCCATTTCTCACAACATCATTTACAGACTTGTCATTTGGCTCTGTAAACAAAATTACATATTTCTATTCATAGTTGCCAAGATTTTTCATCCATGTTTTCCACTTTTTTTCTTCTCTTCTGTATACAGAACATTATTGTTTGAAAAAATAAGCAATTACCAAGATATATATGTATTCATATATATATATATATATATATATATATATATATATATATATATATATATGAGGAGTATTTAGAGAAACAGAAGCCAGATCTAAGGTCAACAGATTAAGTCAGTAGTATTGAATAAAGATAAGTGCACAGTGTCCTTGGCTTGGTTTTTCTTCAAGAAATCTGATCCTTATACAAACTCTGCTTGGTATCTGGTAAAGACAGCAATTATAAAATATTTATTCTAAACCTGAGATCATTTTAATATTAAAAGTATAATAACATGAAAAATATCTTTCTTTATAAGCAATCTGAAAAGCTATCTTGGGCTTGGTATTCTGTGTAGAAAAATTCTAAAGCCATTTAGGATAGTGGTAAAACCCAAAAGGGCATGTGTAATTAAAAATAAACATCATTAAACTGCTTTATAAGAAGTTCCTGTTGACCCAGGATTTGTTATTAAACTAGGCAATAATGTAGCATAGGAGGGATGGTGCAGCATAGGTAAGGAGAGAAAAAGAAAACACACATCTAACCTCCCAAGATCATAGGGCAGGGATTAAGTCTCCCTGACAAATTTTTCATTCTAAATTAACAAAAAAAAGAGTTAATATACTTTTTGACATAGAATAAAAATGAAAAGCTAAATGAAATAAAATAGTTTTAACTGGGCCATCTGATGCAAACTGCTAAAATACTGTTAATAATGGCTATTTATACAACAATTATATTCCAAGCACCATTCAAAATACCTCTCTTGTATTAACTCATTTATTTCTCAAGTAATCAAGTGAGCTACACAGGATTACTGTCTCTATTTTATAAGTTAGGAAGCTGGAGCAAAGGGGATTAAATAACTTGCCAAGGTTCTACAGCCAAGAATGATCCGGCTGTGCGGTAATAAAATGAGAAACAACAGCTTCGTCACCCGGTTTGGCATGGAGAGGTCCAGGACAGACTACAGAAGCTAACTATAGAGCTCTACCTCACAAGCACAGCCAAGATGTCCAATGCACATTATTGAAAGGAACTTGTATGCTCAGGAATCACCAATCACCAACTGTAAATGGCTAGAACTGTCAGAAGTCATGCTCAGTAGCTCTCAGGATAAGTCAAAATTGGAACAGAATCCAAGAATCAGAGAAGGCAGACAGACCACCAATGGTTGAAACATAGAGGGTGAGTAGGAGATATTGGCTAACTAAAAAGTTTCATGGATAGATATTTAGCTTTTCAAGCTGGGCCCACACTAGGGAAAACGAAGACTCAAATTTGTAAATGAGTCATGGCTTAATGACCCCTAACAAAGAACCAGCACTCACAGTTTCAGGAAAAACAGTAGGGGCATGGATTTCTAGCAGCCACTGCTGAGCTCTAGAGCCACACACATCACTGTCCAGTTTGGTAGTCACTAGCCACATATAGCTATTTAAGTTAACTAAAATGAAACAAATTGAAAATTCAGTTCCTCCATCACACTAGTCAGGTTTTAAGTGCTGAATAGCACACGTGCCTATGGCTACTGTATTAGACAATACAGCAAGAACATACAACTTTACCCAAAATTCCCTTTGCTAAACATAAGGTAATTTTGTTTTTGACAATTGTTACAATTTAACTATTGTTTTACCTCAAATTTTAGCAAGAATTGACTCTAATCCTAATTTGTACAGTATACATAATCATTAAATTTAGGAATGTAGAGACAGAAAAAAAAGTAAGGAATACTGGCACTCTACATTGCACTTGAAGCCGTATCATCATTATTCTCTAAACTAACAATCCATCATGTTTCTTTACCTTTTACTAACCACCCACGAACTCCCTGAGTAATGGCTGAAGAGTTCTTTTGAAGAACCTCCTACCCCATGAAAAATTATTAATAGGAGCAATAATTTCTTCCCGGCCATTTTGTTTCCATTTACAAGATAATTCCTAAATCACAAAATTGAAACTTTAAAAGAATAGAATCCAGTCATAAAACCAACATTTTCATCAATTGAAATTAACTCCTGTAGCCCGTATTTCTCTTTCACAAACATGGATGCCCCCTAGTTAAAAAGCACCTTGAGAAACTAACTCTAGGGTAAAAATGCATCATCTATATACAGCATGATTCATTTTGCCATTTAGTAGAAGTGGTGATAATAATTTGAAATATTCATTAAGGAAAAAAATACTAATATACTCCACTTTTGTTGATTAGTGTGGCCTAACACAGGATAATTTAAAACCTCTAAACCTGTTTCCATTTCTGAAAAAATGAGACTAATACCTTCTTCTATGCCTAGATTGTGAGATTTTTTTTAAATGTGCAACTCTTCAAATTATATTTAATATCCTATAGTCCCAATTAATATCCAGGGCTTCAACAAAATGAGAGAAAGAGGAAACATGAAATAAACACATCACAGATCAATTTTCTTTCAAAGGCACCAAGCAACATTTGGATAAAACAATTTTAAAGCCCTTGGATTATGTGACTTCTGTGAATTCTTAGGTCCTTTCAAGTAATATAATTTTTTCTTATGTGAACAAAACAGAATGCTAGTTATATTTGGAGAGAAGGTCTCTGAAGAAATCTCTCTGTTTAAAACAAAATAACCATGAACAACCAAACATTCTTATTCCTGATTTAAAATATACCTTTATAAAAAGTTGGTAACTTCAGTTTTATGAAATATTCAGTTGCAAGGGAACATAAAACAAATGTAAAAATAAATTTAACATGGCATTATAATTGGATTTACACTTCTAACTAAAAATGGACAAGTCTACATATCAGAAAAAAAATGTGTTTTGCAATTTAAGTGAATAATAGGTGTCAGTTCTAGCCATTAAAACTGAAGTGGGCATTTTTTACAGCACCACTGCTCTCTCTGAAGGGAGCTTCAGCCTCATCTCATTAATGGTTTCTAAAAATAGAAATTGTATGTTTATATTAAAATTTTTGAGCTAAAAGAATCAAGAAACTAAGCAAGAACATAAGAGAAAAGTTTACTTGCCCTTGGGCAGAAAATCCCAAGTGTATCTTCCTTGAGTGATGCTTTTCTTATAACAATGATGTTTATCATTTCTTACCCATGTACACTGTGTTCCACTGCCTAATAATTAGTGCTGTCAATCCAAGAAGTGAGTGCATGTGTGTGGAGGGGGGAGGGGGATTCCCTGGTGGGCTTCCTGTACAGCATGGAGGATAGATTACAGATTTCTAGTCCCACCCAAAAATGTGGTTCCTAAATGGTACCTCTCCTTTGTTAGCCCCTTATAGAAATTCCTAATGTAATCTATTACTCTTCTTTCCTTTATTTTCTTTACCCTCAGTGCACAGAAATGTCCCTATTAGAGAGTATTTCAGTAGCTACAGTAGCGTATCATTGTCTTATATCTGGTCACAAGCAGCTTGCTGCATAAAACAACATTGTAAACCAGATAGCATGAGGATGCTGGGACCATCCATGCTCTGAAATAAGAAAAGGAAATCAAATTTAAAAATGTGCATTTTCAAGCTTTATAATCATAATACATATATAATTCCATATATATTACATATACAATAACATAATATTGATATAGTTCATAAAATGAATATTTTGAAGAAAATAAGCAAGCAAGGTGGTTTACTGACAAATTATCCTGTGCTGACCAGCTAGCTGAAATATAATCATTGGTACCCAGACATTTGGCAGTTACCTTGCATATAGAATTACTGTCATCATGAACACTTGTCTTCCTATGCATTGATTTGTGTAGCCCATATCTCAACTCAATCAATACAGTAGAAGAACTTAAATCAGAAATAATTTTAAAAGACTATCTCACAAATAAAAAATTATTATTATTTTATGATTCAATGTGCCTTGCATAATTATTCCTAAGGGGTTTTTTTTAATGTCCTTGGATTAGAGAAAAAAATCCAGAATGTTTGAATGCTAAAACGTACCAAGTAAATTAAGAACTTATTTAGTTAGCTCCCAAATTTGTAAGATTCAAACTTATCAATCTCAGCATTATGTACCTCCAAGAAAAATTTATATTAGGAAAAATGATACAAAATGATGGCACAAACAACTGAAAATTGCAGGTTCTACTATCCCTTTTATAGTTAAGGAAGTAGCACAAATTTTGCATTTTAAGATATACCTTGTTTATTAGCTATTTGGGATGCCATTTTAAAATTAAGCTAAAGGTTTAATTACATAAAACATAGCAATTTCCTATGAGAGAGGAACTTATTGTAATTTTAACTCCCCCACGTCTCACCTATAGATAATTTGCAAACAGTTGTAAGGAAAGTTTAATTTTTTACTTGTTTCTGGAAATGAAGGAAGGTGAATTACGGGGGTGGGGTGGGGGGGGTGTTTCCAAGGTGTTTCTACCACTCTGGACTATTATGTGGGGGCAGGGGAGGCGGGAGGGCGAGGGAGGTAGAAAAGGAATACATTTTAGCATGAGTCCTACTGTGAACACATTAAACATTGCCACCCAAATTAAACCTATTTTTGGTGTTAATGTCTATTGATCAAGTTATGTACCTTCCATAATAGATAGTTTTCATTTATAGAGAATAAGTTGAGTTTTTACTAGTTTATCTTACTACTTAAATACAATCCCTATATAAACTAGACTAGACAGGTATTATTTACCCTTTTCCCCCTGAAACTAGCAACTGCCCACGTTCTCTAACTCCAAGTCCATGGCTCCACACACCACTTTGTGTGCACAGACCACCTTATAAACCCCTAAGAACAAATTCCCTGTCAGATTCCACAACTAAGATGAGCTGCCAGGTTATTCTAGAAAATACAGAATGAGATGATAATTCTAAAAGCAGTTTCTTTACATAGGAGCAATGCTCTCAAAATGAAAAATTAGGCTGCCTTCAAAGTGACCCTCCCTTATTCTCATTTTTTTAAAAAATGATATTTAGAACTTGCTACTACTCTTCCCTCTCTATATGTACACAAAAGGTTCACAATGGCTACAAAATTAGAAGGCTTGTTTTCCTCTATAAATACCAATGCAAACAATTTACCTCTTGTCCGGTCTTACAGTCCTATGAGGCTCTGCACTATATCTCCCAGTCCTCTTTCCTGGGTGCGCTGTGACCTTTTGGTTGGCCTTTTTGTCAACCTCTGACCTAAACACATTAAGGGATGCAAGTGTGGCCTCTTTGACCAGGAAGAAGTATATAAACAACTACCAGGCCTCTGACCAGTCTTCTCATCATTACTAAATAATTCACCTAAAGTGAATCATGAAATCCTGGTTTTTCTTTCAACAGCATAGTGGTTTGACTACACCCCTTAGCCCAGGGGTGTGCAAACTTTTTGTGAGTGCGTGCCAAAACCAGCAAAATCTCTGACTCAAAATTCTTCTGCGTGCCAACCCTAATTTTTTGAGAACATGTTACGCCTACTTGATATCTCTTAAGGTGTACGTATGTGAAGAACCTTGAAGAAATAATAAAATTCATTCGATCGACAAAAACACAGTATCTGATGATGAAAAATACATTTATTTTTTAATGTATACATGTACACTGATAGTCCGACAGAAAACTTTATGACTCCGTTTGATATTATCAGTGGGACTTCTGCTGCTGCATCACTGATGACAGAGATTTTACATCAGGTTTATATTTCGTGACCTTCAGAGATATGCACGAGCTACTACTTTCATTGGTCAGGCTACTCTTATTTTGAGACTTAACAAAATTCATCACTGAGAACAAAGATTCACAAGTGTATGTGAATGAAACCAAAGCACTGGTCGGATCTACGAAGGCAGGGAGAGTTAAGGCAGAGGCCTAGAAATTGCTCTTCCCCTCTCTCACCAATCCATGTCTATGGTCTTTAAGATAACTTGTAATGTAAAATTATTTATTTATCTAAGATGCACCTACACTGATTTTATCTGAAAAATAAAAAAGTCGTTATTAAGAAAAAAAAATTGTAAATGGAAGATTATAAGAGAGGGTTTCGCGTGCCAGCAAAAGTTACTGGCGTGCCATGTTTGGCATGTGTGCCAGGGGTTGCCCACCCCTGCCTTAGCCTAACAAATTAGTCATTTTTTTTTAATAGAAAGATTATATCATCTGGATAACTCACCATCCATTAAAGTCAAATCTCTCATCTGTTGGAAGGAAATATTACTCACTTCTCATGTTTCTAAGAAGACAAAATTAAACTGTGTGTAAACAATTTCCACAGTTCTTATACGTCTCAAATAGTTGATACACACTATTTATAATCAGAGTAGGAGTCGTAAGCTGCCATTCTGATTCACTGGCATTCTTATGTTCTCATCAAATACAACTTCATACCATATATGGAACCACTCTAACTTCTAAAGGCAAAGTGAAGAAGGCAGCTTTCAATATAAGTTATGGGTTGATTATGCTGTGGCAACTCAGGCTGCGAACTCTGTTTCCCAGAATTCCCTCCTTTACTAGTACCTTGTCCAGGTTAGAGTTGGGTAAACGTTGAATTACTATGAGATTTAGAAAGCAGAAGTGAAGTGCTTGCCGCAGCTCCCTGACAGTGGCAGACAGATATGGTGACAAATAGATGTAGAGGTGCCTGTGGGTTCCAGGTAGTTACACTCCTTTGCCCCAGGTACTAACCCATGGCCCCTTCTGACTAACGGCAGCTCCAGCTTCACCACAGATGCTCGGCTGTGAAGTTACTGATTTGGGAGCTACACAGAGGAGCAATGCTCTCGAAAAGGAAAATTGGTCATAAAAGTGCCACATTTGGTCCCACTTAAACACAGCCGTTACGCAGTTGGCTTCTCAGATGTGGTGATTCGTGCCTTCTCCAACTCTCCTTCCAGAATTTTACTTCCCCAGCTCTTCCCCCCAATTGTGTATGGCCTAATATCATACTAGGTGTGATTCGAGGGACGAAGACGTTAGATTGTTAACGTTGCTTTTCCTAGCATGCTTGTGGTTGCTGTAATAGCCATTATTTGTATTTAGTATAGAAAATGGTATAAAAAGTTAATATTATCTGGCATAAAATTTATACTAGTATTATAAATATATAGGCTGACATAAAAGTTCAAGAATTGTGTGTTAAGCTTTCTTTATATGAAAACCTAAAAACTTTTGAATAAATTAATGACATGACATATTTTAAAATGCAGTTCTGTCCCAGCTGTGATATTCACAGTCCAATTAAGCACTTAAAGATCATTTTTCTTAATCTCTTACTTAATCTCTTATCTCTCATCATCAACAATACTACTTGTTTTTTAAAAGTGTGATGAGTCATAGAAAATATTCAGTTAATATTGTGTCAATAATATGCTTCAATGAGTCCTAGCGGGTTTGGCTTAGTGGATAGAGCGTCGGCCTGTGGACTGAAGAGCCCCGGGTTCGATCCCAGTCAAGACGACATGCCAGGGTTGCGGGCTCGATCCCAAGGAGGGGGTGTGCAGGAGGCAGCTGGTCAATGATTCATCATTGATGTTTCTATCTCTCTCTCTCTCCCTCTCCCTTCTTCTCTGAAATCAATAAAAATAAAAGTAAATATGCTTCAATGGGGTAAATTTTACTCCTACCTAAGAGGTTAGATGCCTTTTACTTAGTCTGTTTTTAGGATTGAGCTTCAAATATTAGAGATTCCTAAATTAGGTCACTGTACTAATAAATTAGTACAAATCTACATCCTCAAAATTCAAATAAGTTATTTGGTAACTGCCCTGGCTGGGTAGCTTCATCCCACACACCAAAAGGTTGTGGGTCCGATTCTTGGTCAGGGCACATATATAGGTTGTGGGTTCGATCCCAGGTTGGGGCACGTGTGGGAGGCAGCCAATCAATGTTTCTGTTTCACACTGATGTTTCCTCTACTGGGTGCTCTGCTTCATATCATCAAACACACTATAGTGGTGGATTTGCAGATGTGTCACCATCTCTAACCAGTGGGATTCCTGAATGTTAAAGGCTATATTTATTAGCCTAGAAACTGTTATCAAGCCTGGCTGAATGAACTTTATCTTTATTAATTAAGGCTAGTTATCATTATTTATTTAACTTACCAATCCTTCTAGCAGGAAACTGTACAGTCTTTCACAAAACGTGGGCCTTGGACAACTTATATTCAAATCATACTCAATAATTGTAAGATAGCTGCCTATTCACCTTGCTTACTACAGCACTATTTCTGAGACCAAGAACATTTATTTCAATAGGCACTGTAGGTGATTCTCATGAATAATAAAAATCGAAAAGTATTGCTTAGTGGGAAGTGTTCTTCCTGAGATGAAAGAGTCCTGTCTTCTACCAGTCACAATACCAATAATTAGCTTATACTTCATGAACAAATCCCTTAAGAAGGCTAGATTTTGGATTCATTTAGAACAGGGTATTAGAATAAATTATCTACAATGTCTCTACAATCTCTAATTTTTCTTTTTTAGTTTTAATAATGGAAGAATTAGTAATATACTTGCAAATAAAATTTCTTCTAAGCCATCTGAAATAGGTATCTATCTTTTGTACCTTCTTATAGGAATGAATAACAGTAATTTCAAATCAAATGAGGATTCGAGATATATAAGTGCCATGAATCCAAGATTGGAGTTAGAGCTATTCTCACTGTAATTAGGTAGAGAAGAATAGCAATGCATGTTCAGACTTGGTCAAATTATCCTAATTTCTTATCCTAAGTAGTTCATAAGAGCATAATCCTTTGACCACATGCACCAGATCGGTGCGGTGCCTGGAACTGTGACTCCGAGTGTCTTATCATAGCTTACAGTGACAGGATTTCAGAGAAGCCCACCCAGGACCACCTTGCAGACCCGACCCACAGGGGCCCATTGTGTGCAACCGGCTCCTCCCTTTGCATCAGGTGAACTTGGGTCAGTTTTCCTTAGAATTACAGACCTCCCTGTTTTAAAGTAAGAGGAGGACTTCTTTTTATTTTTTATTTTATTTTATTTTTTTATATATTTTATTGATTTTCTTACAGAGAGGAAGGGAGAGGGATAGAGAGTTAGAAACATCATTGAGAGAGAAACATCAATGAGAGAGAAACATCAATCAGCTGCCTCCTGCACACTCCCCACTGGGGATGTGCCCGCAACCAAGGTACATGCCCTTAACCAGAATCGAACCCGGGACCCTTCAGTCTGCAGGGCGACGCTCTATCCACTGAGCCAAACCGGTCAGGGCAAGAGGAGGACTTCTTAACTGCTTCTTTAAAATTCTTGCGGTGGAGTTAAAGATTAAGGGTTGATGGAACCTAAGGTAAATATGAGTCAATTTCTGGCTGGGTGGCTATGTTGGTTGGAGAATCATCCTGTACACCAAAAAAGGTTATCAGTCAGGACACGTACCTAGGTTAGGGGTTTCATCCCCAGTCAGAGCATGTACAGGAGAGAGACAGCCAATCAATGTTTTTCTCTCACATTCATGTTTCTGTCTCTCTCTAAATATCAGTAAAACATATCCTCCTGTTAGGATGAAAATATTGAGAAGAGTTGAAATAACTGAGAACAGGAGAGAAAGGCATGGCTTAATGTTGGCTTTCGATTGGAATTGCTTTCTAAAGGTCTAAACAAAACCTTTTGCTGGATTAATGAGAGCCTGAATTTGTTTGGCTCTAAAGAGAAGGGGCACTTCATTCTTCTCGCTCAAATCTCAGGTGTTCTTAGACCAGTCAGAATCTTTGTGGAGGAGTCAGAGGTATCTCTCATGACTTACAGGCGCCCCACAGGGAATTCCAACTCAATTGTAATTAAATAGTTAACTTGTCAAGGCACCTGAACATAAAGGTTGGTTGTCTAGTTCTCCAAGTGCTCATGGTTGTATTAGAAAGCCAGGGAGGGAAACTGAGACAGGTAGCACAATTTTAGATGAGTTGGAAGGTGACAGCCTCTTGGAACTCTATCCACAAGCAGCACACTTTGACCCACTACAAAATATTCCTAGAGCCCAACTGGTATGGCTCAATGGTTGAGTGTCAACCTAAGAACTATGAGGTCACTGGTTCAATTCCCAGTCAGGACACATGCCCAGGTTGCAGGCTCAATCCCCTATGTAGGAACATGTAAGAGGCAGCCGATAGATGTTTCTCTATCATTGATGTTTCTATATCAGTGTTCCTCTCCCTTCCTCTCTCTCTAAAATCAATAAAAATATATTTTTTACATATCCATAGAAATTTATTCAAAGTCTACAGATCTAAAAATAAAACTATAATCAACATGAGAAATTATGTCCAGAAGGCTGGAAATTCCAAGAACCCAGCCTCCATTAATATTCCTGAAGACATACAATGAATAGGAAACCTTTACTTACAAGTACAATACTTACAGAAATAGAAAGATTTAGCTAGAAGTTATATCAACTTAAGATGGCCAAAATTAGGCTCTTTGGACAGCTAAATTATTTTTTTTTACATTCAAAAATAGAAAAAGTCAGCTTTAAAAATAAGCTCAATGAATGGAAAGCTTATCTTGATTGGAAATGAAAAGCTTTTAGGAGGAGCACAGGTACATTACATTCAGAATAGAAACCCAGAAAAACTGGTCTCAGGCAGAGGAGAAACAGTGTTACATTCCTTGGACTAGAACCTAAAGATTTCCCTGACTTTCTCCAGAAATCTGATAAGGTCACACACAAAAAAAAATTAAATTTAACTGTTAGAACATGTGCCCCTGGCCATTTGGCCCTACTCCAATTAATATACCTATGGGTTTCTGGGAGCAAAACAGCAGCATTACTAAACAGGCTTTGCTGTGGAGGAGCCTGTTTTTATCGTGGAAAGCCTGGTCACCTTGAGAAAGCCTATAGGAAACTGAAATGGGATTTAGAAAGAGAAAAGAAACAGGAACAAGCACAGGACTATGAGAGGGCATTTCCCGTCTCCTTAGTAATATTTCAGAAGCTATTGAGGTGATCATAAAGGGGGAAAGGAAGCTACTAAAGCTTGCACAGATACTGGGACTACTTTATCTGTTCTTAACCTCACCCACCCAAGCTGCCTTCTCTCTGAGTAAAACTTCTGCTCAAATGGCAGGAATATCTAATCAACTAACGTCTGTTTTTAAATCAGAACCTGTTCCCTTCCAACTAGGGGATGTGATGGCACAATGTCACCTGATAGGATGAGATTTTCTTGAAATCAATGACACCCCACATATCCTTTTCCAGGATAATGAGATGCATTTAGAACTAAACAAAGCAGATATTAAATCAATTAAAAGATAATGGTTTTAAAGGCACTGCCGCGAGAGGAAACTAATCTTGACATTAACAACATCTGTCAATTTTTCTCACAAATCCTATGCCCTCTCATACCCAGAAATTTATGATCTTTCTAGAACAGGCCAACAGGACTTGCCCTCGGGGCTCAAGGTGCTGTCTTAGCCTGGCCCACCCAGCTAATTTACGAAGGTCACTGGGGTTATTTTTTTATACTACCCATGTCCCCTGTCTTTTAAAACATCTTTTCTGCGTACTCCCTGAGGTCCCTGAAACCAGGGAGGGGGCCGTCCTCCATAAGAGCTCCAGGGATGGCTCAGCAGAGACTTTCCCTCCTTTCAAGGGGCAGCTGCCCTCTCCCTACTAGAACAAACAAACAAACCAACCAAAACAGGGCTGTTAGAAACATGGAACACAGGTCACTAACCCTACGACTAAAAACCAGAGTGATAGGATGAGTTTTCCACCCGTGGTGAGGCAGGTACTAGGTGCTGCTTGTATGGAGAGGTGAGGCGGGAGGATCTCTGTAGACAGGCTAGCCTGGAGGTCATCAGGCGAGGGATGCCGCCCTGGAGGTATGTGGCGTTAGGCCACTGGCCTGATAAGAGTGCCCAGCCACCACTGTGACCACTGGTGAGACTGCCCTCAGGAAATAGGGTAACACTCCACATCCCAAGTAGCTCCCAGGAGGTAGGCGCCAACCTACTGTACTTCAGGACAACAGGGCATAGGGTGCTTGTGGGTGAGGCACAGGGTGCCTGCCAGACAGCCCCAAACAGCCCAGAGGCTTGTAGGGATGCCTCTAGCCGTTGGCTTGATATGTGACTGTCTCTGCATGGAAGGGAAATAGTCCACTGTACCTCGAGAGACCCCTTTTGGGGGCCATGCTCGCCAACTGGGAGAAAGTTGATCCTAGGTCTCTAAAGAAAAAGAGGCAAATCTCCTTTTGCCACACGGCCTGGTTCCAGTATAAAGTAGGCAGTGGAGAGGTTTGGCCAGTTGGTGGCACCATTAATCTCAATACTATTGAGCAGTGGGACCTGTTTTGTCATTCCCAAGGGAAGTGGGTGAAGGTTCCATACACCCAAGCCTTTATGGATCTCAGGAGGTGAGCTATGTACTCCTTATAAACTAGATCTCTCTGTAATTGCTACAGAGCCTGAAAGAAAAAATATATTCAGATGGGGAAAACAATTCAAAAAATGGGTGAATGAATTTGTCAGTCCTTTGTCAACATTTGGGTGGCAATCCAATCTTTGAGGTACTAAAAACAACTCTCCTTATTTTACAAATGAAGTCTTTATAGGGGCAGAGGTATGGCTCCAGAAACAATTTAAGCCCATGAAATCTTATCTGGGCCATTTTTAAAATGTAAACTTCTGGAAGGTAATTCTTACTGAAAGAAAAAAAAAGCCTCTAGCCATCTGAGCAGGTCAATTTAACTTATTTCAGCTGTTCCTTTCTAAATTAATGTTTTGATAGACATTCTTATCTAGATATTTTAAGATAATATGAAATACAGAAACACTGATTGCTAGACAAGTTTCAAGTTCACCCACATTTGGCTTTTTACTACAGAAAAGCTGGAAAATACATTTGGAGCTGTTAACAGTGTCACATTTTACTAGAAGAATGTCTGTTAAGTGTGTGTGTGCCAGTGGAGGAGCCTCTGTTTCTAGAAATTATAAAATGTATTTGCTAATCCAAAGAATGCTAATTGCTTACTTTTTAGTTGTCACTAAAAAAATCAAAGTTTCTAAGAATTAAGATTTCTAATTAAGTTGGAAAGAAATTGTATAGCTTTGTTAATAAAAGTTATATGGTATGGAGATACTTTTTGGAAGAAAAGGAAGTGAGTTGCTCTAAAATTGGTCACTTCTGAATGGATAAGAAAAAAAAGAAAGTAAAAAAGGCCTAGAAAAATTGTAGAAGGTTCATGAAGAGAAATATTGAGAGAAAATTATAGGGTTAAGGTAAATAATGAATTTAATTAAGAAAACGAATTTAAATATAAGAAGTAAACTAATACAGAATTAGAGTTTAGTTTTTTTCTTTCTGTTAAAATGACAAAAATTTGCTTGCAAACTTATTTTTTTCTGAAAGCAATTTGATAAATTATACTCTCACTAGTAGCCTGGTTCACGAAATTCATGCACTGGGGTGGGGGGGAAAGGGGCCCCTCAGTCTGGCCTTCACCCTCTCCAATCTGAGACCCCTCAGGGAATGTCCAACTACCTGTTTGCGCCCACACTTTTAACAGATAACAGCTCCATTGTCATTTCTTTCTCATGCTTAAAACCATTGGAATTAGTAGGTATTCAAAGTGTGAATACATTTTGGGGGGACACCCTGTATATCTCTAGTCAGCAGTGAAAGAAACCAACAGCAGATTTGGAACCCCCAGACAGGGAACCTCGCTCACTCCCCACATGTCTCCCCGCTTCACTTTCCACCTTCGTGGGCAGCAGGAGAATCAACGTTTTCTCTCATTAATTTGGAAAAGCACATCCTGTCACCCGCTGCCCAGCAGGAGTGCGCTAGGCCCCAAGCAAGCGAGGCTCAGTCAGGGCAGCCTTTGCTCATGGGTGCTGGCACCCAAAGTGCACATTCCTCCTCTACAGTCGCCCCGACTATCCCACTGTTTCACTGAGAGGACGGAATTCCTCTCCGCCTCTGGGTTCTTGATCTTGAATGCTGACCGAAGGCACCTCAGCGAGGGCCGCCCGGGCCCACCAGGTGTGTCTGTCTGCATCTGCTCCTGCCTCAGCACCTGCATTAACCCCCTAGAGGTGATCTCATAGCTGCACTCGCCTCCGTGGGAACAGGGCATCACCACTCCGCCCTCTCACTGTCATCTCACAGGCACCCACCCTCAGCACCCAGAACATCCAGACACTCTCCAAAGGATGTGAGCGCATCAGAGGGGACGTGTGTACATTCTGTGGGGGTGTTAGGCATGCCGGGTTGATGGAAGTGCGGTGGAGAGGCGGGGGGAACTTGTGCACACCTTGGTTTGCAACTGTTGCAGGCGCGGGAGGGTGACAGTGTGCTGGGGGATGTTCGCATGCCAGGGGGGGATGTGCACACCGGAGGCCTCTGGCTTTGCAGATCCGCAAACCCCCGTGGTGCGGCCAGGAGGACTTCAGTCTGGCCGCCATGGTGGATGTCCCTGCGATCCTGCACCTTCTGGGCCAGGAGGCGGATCTTGCGCAGCCACTCCTGGGTGCTGATGGCCTGCAGGCACTACTTCAGCTCAGCCTGCAGGCTCCTCTTGGCGTGCTCACAGCTGTCACCACCGCCATGTGAGGAGTACAGGCCGCCCTCTGCCTGCCTGCCTCCCCTGTCCAGAGGCTCTCTGCACTGCTCACCTGCCCAGAGTGACTGGGGCTGGGTGGAAGCCAGGCATCCTGCCCTGCCCAACCCCAGCCAATCCGCCCCTGTGCAAGCTGCCGCCCCACCAGGAAGGGTCACGGATCCACGAACAGCCTTGCCCACTGCCGCCCACCTTCAGTATGCAAATTAGCCTCCATCTTGTTGCTTCAGGGTGGGGGTCCCCACTGGGGTGCCTGGCCATTCTGGGTGAGGGGCTGAGGGCCGTTTCAGGCTGGCGGGCGACTGAAGCTCCCAACTTCTCCTTTTTTTCTTTTTTTCCTTTTATTGTGGGATTTATTTACCTTCTATGGCTGTCACTGGAGCTGAAAGCCAGCTTTAGCTCTGAGGCCCAGCTGCAGCTCCTCGGCTGCGGAAAGCAGGGATCTGGGTTTGTTTGGATTCTATAATTGAAACAATGTTGCAGTCCTGCTTGCTGAAGCCCTGCTGGCTGAAAACAGGTTTCTGGGGTTTGTTTAGCTTCTATAATTGCAACATTGTTTCTTAGAGTGCAAGCTCAGAGGCCAGCAGCGGCAGGTGGGGAACCTTGGCTTCCTCCATCACTGGAGCAAGCAAGTCTCCTGTTTGCTTCAGCTGCCTGGCTGCCAGCCGCCATCTTGGTTGGCAGTTAACTTGCATGTCGCCTTGATTAGCCAATGGGAGGCATGTCGGAGCTACGGTTAATTACCATGTTTGTCTATTATTAGATAGGATAAGCAATATTAAAGCATTTATATTTCTCTCCCTCCCTAATTCCTCCAGAACGTGGAAACTCTTAATCAGTAAGAATTATTATTATCATGGAAATATGTTTGTTTGCATGAATCCAATAAGAATATGACCTCTTTATAATAGGACACATAAACCCAGTTTCCAGTTGTGGTTTTATAAACAGAACTTTGACTGGAATGTCATGTTAGAGAAAGATATGCCTAAACTCTGGATGTCCAAAAAGCTTTAAGGAATTAAGATTGACTTTGGAATTTCATAAAATCCCCTTGGAGTAATGGCCTGGTACCATGCTTATTTACATGGTTCATGGCAGTATTTCCAGGTAAGGGGTGAAGGCTGCTTACCTGGCATATAGGAAAGGAAAAACCTCAAAACATTTTGGGGAACCTTGAGAATTTGAGGAATTCACCCAAACTTAAACTAGTAGCCTTATGGCAAATATTTGTCTTGGTTTCTTAGCCCCAAGAACTAATTAGAGCTCCACCTGGGGATTCCTTATAAGGTTCCAGCAAAGCATATTTAAGCAAGCCTATATGATCAATTACTATTCTTTTTATGTTTATATAAATAATCAGGCCAAATAGAAATTGGACTTAATGCAGTAAATAAATTAGTCTTACTTTGGCTCTTCGATAAAAATGAGGGTGAGTTCAGGGGGAGGCATTGTGTTTCGATAGGATATATAGTACACTGTTGTGGATATCAGACTCCAGTTCATTGTCTTCAAAGTTTCTTCTTCACCTATGAACTGAACTAGATCCTGAACTTGCTAGTTTTCTTAAATATTTGGCTACAACCCTCCAAACCAATGTTTCATTTTCTTCTCCTGTCCTTTGAATTGGAATGAACAGAGAATCAAAACTTTTTTCCTTCTACCTAACCATTCATCATAATTCTTGTCACTCTAGCTTTTGCCCCAATAATACTGAGATTTGTAACACAACTTCTTTTGACCAGGTTACAAGCCCTACTCATACCCAGGGAACACTGCCTCTAGACACCATTACAACCTCTTTTCATGCCCAGGCCTCATCGTCCTCTGACCGAGAGCAGGGATCTCTTAGCCCTGAAGTAAAACTTTGTCCCTCTTTAGCAAGAAGCAGCTACAGGAGAGACCCAGTGCCCCCTTTACCTTAAATAACCCAGAGCCACGAATTCTTGCGGGAGAAATGTGGTAAGCAGACAGACAGGTATGAGCAGAGGAAAACTACAGGCCAGGTACAGAAGGCCACCTGGGTGGAAAGTCCCAGGTGCCTAGCAATAGGCAAAACTGGGGAAACAAGGACTTCACAGCCAGGGTGATTTTCTCTACCACCCCCAGCCCCCCAGCATATCACTGGTCATGCACTTTGGACCCTTCCCTGACCTTTCCGCCCCTGGCAGGGGGTATTTATGTGGGTTAGACCTCCTTCCAGGGCAAACAAAGAAGGGGGCAGAGAATAGCCCTTAAGCATTAACCCCCCAGGACAATGAGGTTCTGACTGGCATCAAATATATACATAGGCCTCGGTTATATTTCAGCTCCAGGCCCAGAAAAGCAGCACAACCAGGCAAGCAACACCATGGCTAACATCAGGACCAGCTACATGGACTATTGACCCCCTACCTTGGCACAGACCAATCAGTAGAGACCACAACCCTGAAAGGGCACACCTGGAAAGCTGATGAACATTCTATTGGAATCCACCCACCCTGAAATCTCCAGATCAATACTCTCAAAGTGGAAGACCCAGTGTGGCTCTCTCTATGGAGCCTGCCCAGGACTTTCTCTAACCCCTTACTCCAGGCATGTTCTCTCTCTCTCTCTCTCTCTCTCTCTCTCTCTCTCTCTCTCTCTCTCTCTTTCTCTCTCTCTCTCTCTCTTTCTCTCTCTCTCCCTCCCCCTAAGCTCTAAGGGCCCTTCTTTTGCCTCTGTAACTTGTTTCCTGAGCCCATTTCTTCTATGGCTCACTTCTTCTACCTCTGCTGTGACTTTCTAAATAAATTTTCTCCTACAGTTTGAGTCTTGACTCGAAATTCTTTCTTAGCCAGAACTCAAGAACTGAGATTGCTGAGCCAAGATCCAGTTTGAATTCACAAATGCAACACCTGGTGCCATTCTGCTGCCAACAGAATCACTTAGGGTTCTACTTAATTTTGTAGTTTCTCAAGGCACATCCAATACCTACTATATTAGAAACTTTGACCAACAATAAACAGCTTTACAACCACGCCAGGTGACTCATTCATCCACTATTTGAGTACCACTTACATACATAATATAAGCAGTTAAATTGAGATATATGTGAATAACAAATTGCTCTAATGTCTAGAATAAAAGGATAAATCCTTTAAGGTCTATGCCAGTCAGTCTTGTGAATACGCAGAACTTTCATAGTTATGTGGATTAAAACAGCATGTTTTCTGAATTTAAAAGTGGAGGTTTCGTGGCTGTGGGCGAGGACACACTGATAATCCAGCATAAAGCTACTACCTAGCAGTAGTTAATAAACAAAAATTACAGTTATTAAAATGTAATGATCATTGATATATGATATCCAAGGGCATAGCTGACATTAAACCAACAGTAAATAAGCATCACCCAGCTGGTATGGCTCAGTGGTTGAGCATTGACTCATGAACCAAGAGGTTTCTGATTCAATTCCCGGTCAGGCATATGTCTGGGCTGTGGGCCTGTACAGGATGCAGCCGGTGAATGTTGCTCTCTCGTTGATGCTTCTATCTCTCTATGCCTCTCCCTTCCTCTCTCTCTAAAATCAATAAAAAAAAAATTTTAAAAATAAAAAATAAACATCATCCTCCTTTTAAAGGGAAATGTAAGCAATAAGAAAAATTTTACAAGGCATTAGGATATTTGAAAAAAAATTACACTAAAAATTTCAAAAGTGAAGATGAGGAATAGAGTGAAGAAACGAAATGTAGTCACTATAACCAAGTTGCTAAATTACTAACATCAAATAGGTTGAGGCACAAGAAAAATTTTCTATATTTGTTTTTTTTTTCACCCTTACCTGAGGATATGTTTATTAACTTTAGAGAGAGGAAGGAGGAGAGAGAAAGAGAGAGAGAGAGAGAGAGAGAAACATTGATGTGAGAGAGAAACATCAATCTGTTGCCTCTTGTACATGTGTCCCAACTGGGGATGGAAACTGCAACTTAGGTATTTACCCTGAGCAGCAATCAAATCCACAGCCTCCTGGTGTACAGGATGATATTCCAACTGAGCCACCTAGATAGGACTATTCTTGTTTTAACTACCCTGGGAACTTAAACTTTTTAGTACTGAGTCAAATCTTGGATATACATCAAATTTCCAAATAACTCTCTGATTGTCCCCTGAATCCAGACCAACTGACATCCATCATCCAGCCCTCCAGACATCAAGAGGATTACCATCTTGAACCAATCCAGAATTCAGGACTAATACTTATATTTAAAAAAAGTACTTTTTATTGTAAAACTCTCAATTTTGTCTTTCTTCTCCTTCAGAACACTCTGGGTGTTGCATAGTGGTATTTCTGGTTTGCAAGTTCTAAGACATTTGAATACATCTTTATCATTTATTTCTAGCTAAGCCTCCAGACTCTTTTTGAGTTCATTTGATGAAGATGTAATTCAGTATTTAATATGATAAATGCACCACATTGGCTACATGTGTAAAACTTTATTTACAAAGTCTATTATAAGTTATTCACATTTACATGAGAAAATTTTATGTATTAGAAATTAATTCCATGCTACAGATTTAGAGAAAAAGGATTTGAAATATATATTACAAGTTCTAAGAGGTTGCTTTTGAGAGAGTAAGCAGTGAATGACTAAATCATCAATGAACTGTTATTCAATACTTTCGCTGGATAAAGTTGCATGTATTAAGTAAGTCATTATTTTAAAAATTATATGTGTCAATCACACACTTATCAGAAAAATTTGTTTAATTTTCCTCTTTATAATCCTATGAATAAAAATGCCTATCTCTGTTCATTAGAAAATTAGATTTTTTTTCTCAAGGTTAAACTTCTCTTACAAATGTATGTTCAATATCTTGTTCAAATAATAAATACAAACACCTATTGTCTGCATTGGGTCCAAAATAGTTTCTAGATCCCTGTGACATGACTTACTTTCCAGCACATAACATATATATATATGTTTTTTTATAAGCTATGGTATTAAAAAATAACTTTTTCCCTTCCTCTAATTAATGGTAGTTTTTTTTCCCCATTGATTTTTAAAAATTTATCTTTATAGTTAAAAGTATTACAAATGTGCCCCAATTTGTTCCTCATTAACCCCCTCCACTCTGCACCCGCCCCGCCCAGACCTTCACCACACTATTGTCTTTGTCTATGGGCTATGATTAGATGTATATAAGTTCCCTGATTAATCTCTTCCCTACTACCTCCTAACCCCACCTTCCCTCTGAGATTCATCCATCTGTTCCATGCTTCTATGTCTCTGTATATATTTTGCTTATCAGTTTATTTTGTTCATTAGATTCCACATATGAGTGAGATCATGTGATATTTCTCTTTCTCTGACTGACTTATTTCACATAGCATGATTCTCTCCAGGTCCTTCCATGCTGTCTCAAAGGAAAGGAGATTTTTCTTTTTTACTGCTGCATAGTATTCCATGGTATAAATGTACCACAGCTTTATTATCCACTCATCTACTGATGGGCTTTTGGGCTGTTTCCAGATCTTAGCTATTGTAAATTGTGCTGCTATGAATATAAGGATGCATATATTCTTTCTGATTGGTGTCACTAATCATCAGAGAAATGAAAATTAAAATAACCACGAAGTATCATCTCACACCTGTCAGAATGGCTATCATCAACAAGTCACCAAATGACAAGTGCTGGTGAGGATCTGGAGAAAAGGGAACCCTAGTACACTGCAGGTGGGAGTGCAGACTGGTGCAGCCACTATAGAAAACACTGTGGAGTTTCCATTTGACCCAGTGATCCCACTTCTAGAAATATATCTTAAGAAACCCAAAACACCAATGGTAAAATAACTTTATTTGTTTATTATTTAGAGCTTAGAAAAAATTATACTATATATGAATGTAAAAAAAAGCTTTCATACAAGGCCTTTGTTTGATCTCATGTAATACTTTAAACAATAAAGAATTTAAATTTTTAAAAAAAGGCTTGAAAAATGTAGAGCTTAGAGTTTGTTTCTCCCCCTCCCCAAATCTGGTTTTCAACAGCCTCTTTCACCTTACCAAAGCAATTTTCATTCCTATTCTCTGTGTAGGAAAAAGCAAAAGTATTCTTGATGAAAAATATATTTAAGGTTCATTAGTAATTTCACAGGTTGACTTTGACAAAAGGAAGGAATTGGGAAGAGGGCTTATTAAGTTATTTCATACCTATTTCAACCCTTTATAACAAGGCTTTTAAAAAGACTATGGATATATATATATATATATATATATATATATATATATATATTTATATATTTATAAAAAGACTATGGATATATATATCCATATATGTATATATTTGGTTTTATCATGTGATCATGATATCACAAACAGGATATAGTAAATATTTTAAATGGCTTTAAATCCTTCTTGTGTTTTTTGGAAGTGCCTTTAAATATGAAGGTTTTTAAAAGTCATTTATATCTTAGTTACAAAGCAGTCATTCAAATTACCTTATGAACTCTGTCCAAATGTAAAAACTATTTTTATAGAGACTAATTCTAAAATGCTGCATTTCTGCCCTAACCGGTTTGGCTCAGTGGATAGAGCATCAGCCTGCGGACTGAAGGGTCCCAGGTTCGATTCCGGTCAAGGGCATGTACCTTGCTTGCTGGCACATCCCCAGTTGGGGGTGTGCAGGAGGCAGCTGATCGATGTTTCTCTCTCATCGATGTTTCTGACTCTCTATCCCTCTCCCTTCCTCTCTGTAAAAAATCAATAAAATATATTAAAAATAAATAAATAAATAAAATGCTGCATTTCTGACGTCCTTCTGAAATGGGTCGGACCAGAGCCCAAATTCCAGTGACAACCATGGGAATTGTCCACTTGATTTTAAATAATTTAATGTAAAAATAAAATGGGCAGTGCACATGCTTGCTGAACAGATTACATAGGTGTCTCCTGAACCTTTATTAAAATCATAATTATGAAATTATTTTGTATCTGATTTGTGTCTAAAATCAAATTACAGTGGGACCTTGACTTACGAGTTTAATTTGTTCCGTGACGAAGCTCGTAACTCAAATTACTCGTATGTCAAATCAATTTGACAAATCAATTTGCTGGGCTGATGCTTTGGTGTTCACTGTGACGTTCGCTGCGCCAATTAGAGGTGGGGTATCTGAAGCTGGCTCATAACCCGAATTTAGCTCGCAAGTCAAAGCAAAAAATCAGCCAAGAGACAGCTCGTATCTCGAAAAACTCGTTAGTTGGGACACTCGTAAGTCAAGGCCCCACTGTATAACCTCACTTCTCCAAAAGCATTTAAATGTAAAAGCTTTTACACATTAAATGCATAAAGAATTGCAAAAGCTCAAATACCACCATTTTTTTTCCTTCTGATTAGAACAATTCTGGTACCTAGATGAAAAATATGCAGGTCTAAAACTGAAAGATAGAGATGAGAGACTGGAAATAAGGTGGTATTTCTTTCTCTTTCACTTATTAAGCAAATAACCCTGTGATTTATTTTCCCTTGTCCTCCATTCCTTGTTTTATTAATTAGAAACAAAACATCTACCTAAAAAGTATAACTTGATGGACCAGGATAAGGATTTTTTGTTTAGAGTACACACAGAGAAATATTTGGCGATAGTAAAACAATTTACGCTAATGAGCAATGGTAGTGCTATGTATCCCTACCTGCCCTAGAAAGGACATGGGAGTGTTTTGTTTTGTTTTGCTTTCCACCTTCAGTACCAGTAAGGACATAACATCTATATTAATAATAGCCTAGGTGCATCATGCCCTCACGTCTTCACAAGATGGCTGCGTGCACAGCAGAGGCGGGGCCCAGCGGCTGCTCCACGCAGTGAGCGCGGAGGAGGCAAGTCACAGCAGGGGAGGGCAGTTGTGGGAGATCAGGCTGGCAGGGGAGCAGTTAGGTGTCAATCAGGCCAGCAGGGGAGCGGTTAGGGGGCAATCAGGGCAGGCAGGCAGGTGAGCAGTTAAGAGCCAGTGGTCCTGGATTGTGAGAGGGATGTCCGACTGCCCCCAGGGGTTTCCAGATTGGAGAGGGTGCAGGCCAGGTTAAGGGATACCCCCCCCCACATGAATTTCATACACCAGGTCTCTAGTTTGAAATAAAATTATAAAAAACCACAAAAATCCCTCTGTGGTCTTTCCAGAATTTTTGTATAAGTGATCAAGGCTTTACAACTTATCCCAAATAAAAATGCTTTTTACATTTTCATAATTATTAGACACTACATTTGCTGAGCACCAAACCTATAACAGTTGTGTTTGATAGCTGTATCCTGGAAGTATTTAATATGCACTAAGGTGTGCAGCCCTCTGGAGTGACTTCTAAACTGCCCCTGCCACATTCCCTTCCTGGACCCAATTTAATCCTGAGTGGAAGATCTGGGTTGATTAAAGCTTTTTAAAAGTGGTTCAATAGAGCTGTTCCAGTCCCAATAAATCCCAAACTGTGAAATATAAAAAACAAATTTCACCAATAAAAACCTTCAAATATTACCAAACAACAATAAAACTCAGTGTGAATGACTAATGCGTTCAAATTCATTTCTTTCATTCCTTTAAGTGGCTAGGATTAGCATAAAGAGCCTTCTCAGAGTGTAGGCAACAATAAAAACTGCAATAACTCATACTTCATAGTGACTTTCATTTTTTAATCTGGATATTCTTTAATATTCATAATAGCCTTGGGAGGTGAATATCATTATCCTCATTTCATAGGAGATGAAATTGAGAGATCAGTAATTTGCCCACAGCTACACTGTAAGTGAAGTATATGCTGACTTCAATCTTGGGGATTGGTACTAAGATGACTGCATTCCTAAAATTTATTTGGTTAGATGGCTAGCATTTCTAGAAAAATAACATTCAGGTGCCAGCCAAGTTAAAATCTAGAAGCCAAAAACAACATAAAGGGATAAAAGAAAGAGTGGAAAATAACTCATAGGCATGAAAAGTAATTTAAATAACTAATATTCATAGATTGCTTATCACCAGTGAGGCACTGTTCTAAATGTTTGATGTGAAATGACTATGTAATCCTTCTCAAAGCCCCAAAATCAATGGTCAAAACTGTGAAGTCATCCTTGTTTGCTTTCATTGTCCTATACTCCGCATGTAACCCATCCACAAACACTGTGGTCTTCAACTTGAAAATGTATCTAAATCTGATCACCATCCACCACCTGTCCTAGCCTACCTTCAGGATCACTGCAACCGCCTCACCACTCACCTGCCTTTTCCTAACTTTGGCCTCTTCAATCTGCTCCCTAACTCAGTAGCCAGAATTATCTTTTTAAAGCCATTACACAGTTGTTGTCACCACTCTTCTGAAAACTTTCTAATGGTTTCTCATATCCTTCTATAAATAGGAGTCTTCACAAAGTGCCACTCAACCATGACTCCATTGTTCCAGCCTCACCAACCTGGAGGCTTGTCCTGGATCCTTCTGTGCAGTACATCCCTCACTCGCTGAGGGTCTTGTGCTAGCTTTGTCTTGTACGGAGAACTCTCCTTAATTTGTTTCAGGTCACCATTCAAATACTGTCAGTGAGGACTTCTCCCATCAGCTTATATCAAATAGCAACCCTCCCCCAACCTACAACCCTGAGCCAGTTTCATTTTTTTCCACAGACCCTGTCAGCACCCGAACACACCCTTCATTGGTTTGTCTGGGACTTTTGGAGGGGTGGGGAGGCTATCTCCCAGGTGACAATGGGAGCTCCGGAGACAGAGATTTTTGTCGGTCTTGTACCTGTTATAAGAGTAGCTATCTGTCACATAGCAGGTATACTAGGTACTCAATAAAATTAAGTTGAACAAAAGAATAAATTAACAATTCAATGAAGATGGTCTCATATCATATCCCTTTTAAAGATGAAGAGGTAGAGGCAGGGAGGTATACAGAGACAAAATAACTTACCGTAAGTTACAAAGGTAGAGCAGGCAGAGCTTAGCAAAAACTGTAGTGTGGCTGCATACTACATGCATGCACCTCATCACTGAACTCACTGCTCTCTAAATAAATTCCAGTGACCTAAAAATATCCGTGCTACAACAACAGCATACTGGAGCAATGTTCTGTCTTCACTTACTTTCTTCTTGTTTTTATAAGGCTGCTTTTTTAAAAAAATAGATTCCATTAAACCTAATGCTTGGGCCTTTGTTTATAAACGCAGTTCCTAATAAGAACTAGAGTTTTTAGAGTCATAACTGATAACAAGACTGAGACTGGAAGAGGACAAAGTGGGCCTTCTCATGCCAGAAAGCAAGGAAATGTTGGAAAATTCATGAAGCTCCGTGCAAAGGTCATATGTACTTAGTAGCTATCATGTGCAGGGTGCTCCCCGTGCTCTCTTCAAATCAACCCTGCGTGTAACAATGTGTCTGACACGCAGTGGGCGCTACTAGACTGTCTTTCCCCAGGGGTTTACAGAAGAGGAGACTGGGAGTACAGTAGGTGTCTCACATTTAATCTGTGAATCCTCGATGCAATGGTCATCATAAAAGGATGGGAAAGAGGACAACAAAAGAAAGAGAGAAGAAGGAAGGAAAGAGGAGAGGGAGAGGAGAGAAGAGCAGGAGCAGGGAAGAAGAGAAGAGGGAAAAGGAAGGAGGAAGAGGAGGAGGAAGGGAGGGTAGTGTGTAGGGATCCAGTGACATAGGAACAATCAAAATAAAAAATAAACATTTTGCCACACACTTTTAATACTAATTTCAGGCAAGGTTCATCAATAAGGTAAAAAGTTGTTAGGAAACAGTATTTTTACACATTCCTATCACCTCACTGCTAAATCATTAATGACAAAGAGGAGAAGGTAGCTTTCCAATGCAGAAATCAGACACCACGGTGACTGTAACAGCGTGACATCATCAGCAATGGAAGAAACTAGTATCACAGTTGTCCTAATGCAATTCTCTGACAAATGTCCAACCTGAACCTAATATGAGGAAACGATGAGACAAATCAAAGCTCAGAAATCGTTTTTAAAACACTATCTTGAACTCTTAAAAAATGGCAATTCTATTTTTACAAAGTTTAAGTAATACTGACAATTAAATGCAATGCGTGATCCCTGCTTAGATCCTCCATTAGATTAAAAATAGCTCCAAAGGACATTATTAGACAATTGAAGAACTCTGATTATATATTACATTTTAGTTAAGAGTATCATATTTGTTACATGTTTCACATTGAAAATTATTGTTTTTATATAGAAGAATGCCCTAGCTATTAGGAGGAACATACTTAAGTATTTAGAGGTCTTGTGTCATGATACCTGCAATATCTCATCTGAGTCTGAAGAAAAAATCTTATATCTATAGCTAGCTAGCTCTCCATCTATCTGAGAAAGAAAAAGGGAGAGAAAATGAATGTGATAAAATGTTATTAATTACTAATCTATGCAAAGATTTATTTGGGATTTACTAAATTTATTTAACTTTTCTGTCAATTGTTTTCAAAAATACTTGTGGAGAAAGCTTCCTTTGGGATTCCTGGACCCAATTGCAATATGTGTATATGTGGAGGCTTCTCCATAGCAACAAGCAATTCTCACACACCAGCTGGATGTCCTACACTTCAACTCAATTATGAACCCATGAACTGGAGATAGCATCAGGCTCCATAGGTTAAGTGTTCAGTCCTACAGGACTGCACCTCCCCACAACTTAAATTGCCGGTCACAATCCCAAAGTTCTTACCTGTGCTTCTGACAAACTGGCTACAGATTGGAGGTTCCACAACCCCCTCCTTAGACTTCAGACACCAGTCAAAGCCAGGTTTTTACCTGTATTTCTGACCAACTTCCTGTAAGTCAGAGGGTCTCATAACCTCCCCCTTGGGTTTAATCAATTTGCTAAAGCAGATCACAGAACTCAGAGAAACATTTCACTTACTATATTATCAGTTAACTAGAGACCCGGTGCATGAAATTCATGCACTCGGCGGGGGGGCGGGGGGGTGTCCCTCAGCCTGGCCTGTGCCCTCTTGCAGTCCGGGAGCCCTCGGGGAATGTCTGACTGAAGGCTTAGGCCTGCTCCCCACCACTGCCGCTGTGCTTGCCAGCCATAAGCCTGGCTTCTAGCTGAGCAGCACTCCCCCTATGGGAGCGCACTGATCACCAGGGGGCAGTTCCTGCATTGAGCATCTGCCCCCTGGTGGTCAATGTGCATCATAGCAAGCGGTCATTCTGCCTTTTGGTTTATTTGCCTATTAACCTTTTATTATATAGGATTATTTAAGGACTTAATCTATATAAAAGCCTAAGGGACCATCTGGACAGTCCAACCGGTAGCTATAGCATGCAATGACCACCAGGGGTCAGACCCTCAACTAGTAGCTATGAGGCGCACTGACCACCGGGGGCAGATGCTCAATGCAGGAGCTGCTGAGCTACAGTGACTCGGAAGCTGCGGTTCTCAAGTGACACACCCAGAACTAGAAAGGAGAGAGCCTGATTCTGGGGTGTGCCACCTGAGAATTACCCTCTTGCAGTCCGGGACCCCTCAAGGGGATGTTGGAGAGCCAGTTTTGGCCTGATCCCCGAAGGCCAGGCCAAGGGACCCACACACCAGGCCTCTAGTTATAAAAGGACATAATTATAAAAAGTACTTCCAGATGACAAAGATGTATAGAGTAAGGTGGGAAGGACAGGAGCTCCTGTGCCCTCTCCAGGCTGCACAACTCCATGTGCTCATTAACCTGGAAGCTCTCTGAACGCTGTTCTCTGGGGTTTTTATGGAGACTTCATTAAATAGCCACAATTGATCAAATCATTGGCATCTGGAAAATGGTTCAACCTCCAGACCCACTCCTCTTCCCAAGAGTCAGATGTGGGACTTAAAGTTCCAACCCAGTAATTATATGGTTGGCTCTCCTAGCAACCAGCTCCCATCCTTAGGTGGGGTCCAAAAGTCACCTCATATTCCCCCCAAAATTAAAAATAGAGCTACCATATGATCCAGTAATTCTACTTCAGAGTATCCATTTAAAGAATATGAAAACACTAATTCAAAAAATATTATACTACAGCATTATTAACAATAGCCATGATATGGAAACAATCTAAGTGTCCATAGTGGGTGAATGGATAAAGATGTGGAACATATGCAATGAAATACAGTGGGGCCTTGACTTACGAGTTTAATTCATGACGAAGCTCGTAACTCAAATTACTTGTATGTCAAATCAAAAACTGAACGAGTGAGACACGTGATGCTGGGCTGATGTTGTGGCGTTCACTGTGACGTTCACTGCACCAACTAGCGGTGGGGTATCTGAAGCTGGCTCATAACCCGAATTTTAGCTCGCAACTCAAAGCAAAAAATTGGCTGAGAGACGGCTCGTATCTAGAAAAACTCATTAGTCGGGACACTTGTAAGTCAAGGTCCCACTGTATTACTCAGCCACAAAAAATAATGAAATCTTTCCATTTGAAACAACACGGATGGACCTAGAAGGTATTATGCTGGGGAAACCCCAATCAGTCAGTTACACTAAATGTTCAAGGGCAATCTGAGCGTAGGAATCCTAATTAGGATGTTCAAGGCCAAGTTACCATAGGCAGATGCAAGGACACAGGAGTTTCACTGTATACACTGCACAAGTGAACCCTTTTATAGCCCAAAAGACTGAGGTCACTATTTGGCTAGAAGCCTCTTTTGTCTAAGTTAGTATAAAGTGTGTTAATGACCAGCCAGTGAGAGGCTGCTGTCATGTGAGGCTGCTTGGTTGGGCTACTATACTTGTACAGCTCCCATGTTGAGGGCTGCGTTGTGGGGAAGATATGTTACTAACCGGCCAATGCTAGCTGTTTTGGCAAGGATGACTCATATGTTTGCTGCTATGTTAGAAGCAGCTGCCTTTGTGAGGCTCCTTTGAAAAACTGCTTAATCTAATGGCTCCTTAGTAGCAATGGCTACTTGGGCTGCAATACAGACTCTCTTATATACCCACGACTTCTCATGTCTTCTCCAGCTTCTAAGATCCAAAAAGGTCCAGCCCCTGGTAGAGGGATTTGGACCCAACATATGCTAAGTGAAATAAGACTTATAAAGAAAAATCCCACGTAATTTTATTTATTTATTTATTTATTTTTTTTTATTTTTTTTTTTTTTTATTGCTTAAAGTATTACAAAGGATATTACATATGTATCCATTTTATCCCCCCGCCCTAGACAGTCCCCTAGCCTCCCCTATCACCCAGTGTCTTATGTCCATTGGTTATGCTTATATGCATGCATACAAGTCCTTTAGTTGATCTCTTACCCCCCTACCTCCTGCCCCCCAACCCTCCCCGGCCTTCCCGCTGCAGCTCGACAATCTGTTTGAGGCAGCTCTGCCTCTGTATCTATTATTGTTCAAAAGTTTATAATGGTCTCTATTGTCCACGAATGAGTGAGATCATGTGGTATTTTTCCTTTATTGACTGGCTTATTTCACTTAGCATAATGCTCTCCAGTTCCATCCATGACGTTGCAAATGGTAAGAGTTCCTTCCTTTTTACAGCAGCATAGTATTCCATCGTGTAGATGTACCACAGTTTTCTAATCCATTCATCTACTGATGGGCACTTAGGCTGTTTCCAGATCTTAGCTATGGTGAATTGTGCTGCTATGAACATAGGGGTGCATATATCCTTTCTGATTGGTGTTTCTGGTTTCTTGGGATATATTCCTAGAAGTGGGATCACAGGGTCAAATGGGAGTTCCATTTTCAGTTTTTTAAGGAAACTCCATACTGTCTTCCATAGTGGCTGCACCAGTCTGCATTCCCACCAGCAGTGCACAAGTGTTCCTTTTTCTCCACATCCTCTCCAGCACTTGTCGTTTGTTGATTTGTTGATGATAGCCAGTCTGACAGGTGTGAGATGGTACCTCATTGCTGTTTTGATTTGCATCTCTCGGATGATTAGTGACTTTGAGCATGTTTTCATATGTCTCTTGGCTTTCTGAATGTCCTCTTTTGAAAGGTGTCTATTTAGGTCCTTTGCCCATTTTTTGATTGGATTGTTTATCTTTCTTTTGTTAAGTTGTATGAGTTCCCTATAAATTTTGGAGATTAGGCCCTTATCAGATATGTCATTGGCAAATATGTTTTCCCACACAGTGGGTTTTCTCGTTGTTTTGTTGATGGTTTCTTTTGCTGTGCAGAAGCTTTTTATTTTGATGTAGTCCCATTTGTTCATTTTTTCTTTAGTTTCAAGTGCCCTAGGAGCTGTATCAGTGAAGAAATTGCTTCGGCATATGTCTGAGATTTTCTTGCCTTTGGATTCTTCTAGAATTTTTATGGTATCCTGTCGTACATTTAAGTCCTTTATCCATTTTGAGTTTATTTTTGTGTATGGTGTAAGTTGGTGGTCTAGTTTCATTTTCTTGCATATATCTGTCCAATTTTCCCAACACCATTTATTGAAGAGACTATCTTGGCTCCATTGTATGTTCTTGCCTCCTTTGTCAAATATTAATTGAGCATATTGGTTCGGGCCGATTTCTGGGCTCTCTATTCTATTCCATTGATCTATGTGCCTATTCTTGTGCCAGTACCAGGCAGTTTTGAGAACAGTGGCTTTGTAATACAACTTGATATCTGGTATTGAGATCCCACCTACTTTGTTCTTTTTCAGGATTGCTGCAGCTATTCGGGGTCTTTTTTTATTCCAGATGAATTTTTGGAAAGTTCGTTCTAGATCTCTGAAGTATGCTGTTGGTACTTTAATGGGAAGTGCGTTGAATTTATAGATTGCTTTGGGTAGTATGGACATTTTGATGATGTTGATTCTACCAATCCATGAACACGGTATGTTCTTCCATCTGTTTATGTCTTCCTCTATGTCTTTTTTCAACGTCCTGTAGTTTTCTGAGTATAGGTCTTTTACCTCTTTAGTTAAGTTTATTCCTAGGTAGCTTAGTTTTTTTGGTGCAATGGTAAACGGGATTGTTTTTATAATCTCTCTTTCTGAAAGTTCACTATTGGTGTATAGAAATGCCTCAGATTTCTTGGGGTTAATTTTGTATCCTGCTACATTGCCAAATTCATGTATTAAGTCTAGTAGCTTTTTGATGGAATCTCTAGGGTTTTGTATGTATAATATCATGTCGTCTGCAAATAAGGACAGTTTTACTTCCTCTTTTCCAATTTGGATGCCTTTTATTTCTTCTTCTTGCCGAATTGCAATGGCTAACACTTCCAGTACTATGTTGAACAGGAGTGGTGAGAGGGGGCATCCCTGTCTTGTTCCTGTTCTTAGGGGAAATGGTGTTAGTTTTTGTCCGTTGAGTATGATGTTGGCTGTGGGCCTGTCATATATGGCTTTTATTATGTTGAGGTATGATCCTTCTACTCCCACCTTGCTGAGAGTTTTTATCAAAAATGGGTGTTGAATTTTGTCAAATGCTTTTTCTGCATCAATTGATATGACCATGTGGTTTTTTTCTTTCAATTTGTTTATGTGATGTATCACGTTTATTGATTTGCGGATATTGTACCATCCTTGCATACCTGGGATAAATCCTACTTGGTCATGGTGTATGATCTTTCGGATGTACTGCTGGATCCGATTTGCTAAGATTTTGTTGAGGATTTTGGCATCTATGTTCATGAGGGATATTGGCCTGTAATTCTCTTTCATTGTGTTGTCTTTACCTGGTTTTGGTATTAGGGTGATGCTGGCTTCATAGAATGAGCTTGGAAGTGTTCCTTCCTCTTGAATTTTTTGTAGTAGTCTGAGGAGGATAGGTTTTAGTTCTTCCTTGAATGTTTGGTAAAACTCCCCTGTGAAGCCGTCTGGTCCTGGGCTTTTGTTTGATGGAAGCTTTTTGATGACTGCTTCAATTTCTTCCATAGTAATTGGCCTGTTGAGATTTTTAGATTCTTCCTGATTGAGTTTTGGAATGCTGTATTTTTCTAGGAATTTGTCCATTTCCTCCAGGTTGTCTAGTTTGTTGGAGTAAAGCTGTCCATAGTATTTTTTAACAATCATTTGTATTTCTGTGGGGTCTGTTGTTATTTCGCCTCTATCGTTTCTGATTTTATTTATTTGGGTCCTCTCTCTCTGCTTCTTGGTGAGTCTGGCTAGAGGTTTATCAATCTTGTTTATCCTTTCAAAGAACCAGCTCTTGGTTTCATTGATTTTCTGTATTGTTTTTTTGGTCTCTATGTCATTTATTTCTGCTCTAATCTTTATTATCTCCTTCCTTCTGCTCACTCTGGGGTTTTCTTGTTGCTCTCTTTCTAATTCTTTGAGTTGTAGAGTTAGATGATTTACTACCATTTTTTCTTGTTTTTTGAGATAGGCCTGTAGAGCTATAAACTTCCCTCTCAGGACTGCTTTCAATGTGTCCCATAGGTTTTGGATTGTTGTGTTTTCATTGTCATTAGTTTCCAGGATGTTTTTAATTTCTTCTTTGATCTCATTGGTAACCCAATCAATATTTAATAGCATGCTATTCAGCTTCCAGGTGTTTGAGTATTTTGGGTTGTTTTTATTGTAGTTTATTTCTAATATTATGCCATCGTGGTCTGCGAAGACGCTTTTTATGATTTCAATCTTCTTGAATTTGGGGATACTTTGCTTGTGACCCAATATGTGGTCTATTTTTGAATATGTCCCATGAGCACCTGAGAAGAACGTATATTCTCTGGCTTTGGGGTGAAGTGTTCTGAAGATGTCTATTAAGTCCATCTGATCTAGTGAGTCATTTAGGATTGCTGTATCTTTGCTGATTGTTTGTCTGTAGGACTTATCCAGTGCTGTCAATGGTGTATTAAAGTCCCCTACTATGATTGTATTGTTGTCGATCTCTCCTTTGATATTTTCCAGGAGTTTTTTTATGAATTTGGGTGCTCCTACATTGGGTGCATATATGTTTACCAGGGTTATATCTTCTTGTTGTATTGATCCCTTTAGTATTATGAAGTGGCCTTCCTTATCTCTTGTTAAGGCCTTCACTTTGAGGTCTATTTTGTCCGATATAAGTATTGCTACCCCAGCTTTCTTTTCCTTTCCATTTGCCTGAAAGATATTTTTCCATCCTTTCACTTTCAGTCTGTGTGAGTCCCTTCTAATGAGGTGGGTTTCTTGTAGACAGCAGATGTATGGGTCATGTTTTTTTATCCATTCAGCCACTCGATGTCTTTTGGTTGGAGCATTTAGTCCGTTTACGTTTAAAGTTATTATTGAAAGGTACTTGTTTGTAGCCATTTCTTTTTGTGTGTGTGTGTGGCTGTTTTCTTTCTGAGCTTTTTATTTCTTCTTTTTATACCAGTCCCTTTAGCATTCCTTGCATTGCTGGCTTGGTGGTGACAAACTCCCTTAGTCTTTTTTTGTCTGTGAAGCTTCTTATTTCCCCTTCAAGTTTGAATGATAGCCTTGCTGGATAGAGTATTCTTGGATTCAGTCCTTTGCTTTGCATCACTTTGTAAATTTCAGTCCATTCTTTTCTGGCCTGATGTGTTTCTGTTGAGAAGTCATTTGACAATCTAATGGGAGATCCCTTGTATGTAACTTTCCGTCTCTCTCTTGCAGCCTGTAAGATTCTCTCTTTGTCCTGAACATTTGCCATGGTGATTATGATGTGTCTTGGTGTGGGTCTTTTCGGGTTCACCTTGTTTGGGACTCTCTGGGCTTGTGTGACTTTTTTCTTCCCCACCTCAGGAAAGTTTTCTGATATTATTTCTTCGAGTAGGTTTTCTAATCCTTGTTCATCTTTCTGTTGTTCTGGTACTCCTATTATTCGTATGTTGTTTCGTTTCATGTTGTCCCAAAGCTCCCTTAGGCTCTCCTCCTGTCTTTTAATTTTTTTCTCCAATTGCAGTACATTTTGGGTGTGTTTTGCTTCCTTGTCTTCTAATTCACTTATTCGGTCCTCCGCTTCTCCTAGTCTACTGTTGATACTTTCAATGGAGTTTTTCATTGCAGCTATATCACTCTTCATTTCTTCTTGGGTCTTACTTAGGTTGTTGATTTTTTCATCTGTTTCTTCTAGCTTCTTCCATATGTTATCGATTTTTTCATCTGTTTCTTCTAGCTTCTTCCATATGTTATCGATTTTTTCATCTGTTTCTTCTTGCTTCTTGCAGAGGTTGTCGATTTTTTCCTCCATCCGGTTTATGCACTCTAGGATCCTTATTCTGAATTCTTTATCTGTCATGTTGCATGCCTCTGTATTACTTAGCTGCTTTTCTGGAGAGTCCTCCTTCTCTTTCCTTTGGGGGTTTCTTTGTCTACCCATGTTTGATCTCACTGACATATCTAGACGTTGAGTTGTTCAGTGGTTGCTCCCTTGGTGGCAGTGACTCCTTGGTCTGTGGTTGCTCTTCGGGCGGTTGTGGTAGCAGCTGCTCTTCAGTTGGCAGCAGCTCCTCTGGTGGGTGCTGTTCACAGCTGTGGTGGCTCTTCCGGCTGGTGGGGTGAGGTTTCACGTACAGCTGCTGTTCCTCAGCAGAGGATGAGGTGCTCAGGAGGTTGCTGTTGCTTGGATCTGCTGCGTTGATTTAAAGGCACAAAATACAACACAACAAGGCACCACGTACCAGGCACTATACACAAATATATTCACGATATTAATAACCCCAATTAAAGGTGACCACCTGAATTAAGAGAATTAGGGGATAAGGAAGAAGGAAGAGAAAAAGATAAAAGAGAAAAAGGAAAAGAAAAGTAGGGACCAAAAAAAGGGAGTGCAAAAATGAAATTGGGAAAAAGGAAGGGGGAAAATAAAAGCGAGAAAAGAAAAGAAAAAAAAAAAAAAAGAGCGAAAAGAGAGAATGAAGTGGAAGAGGGAAGAGACTTTTTATATGAGGAGAATACTCCTATAGAACAGCCATTAATCCCAACAAATTCCAGCAACAGCTCCCTGGATATGAATGCAAACTAGAAACAACCAATAATATAACGATGAAAATAGAATGGTGAACACTAATCCCAAAATAAAATAAAGAAAAAATAAAATGGCACTTTAAAAAATGGTAAAATGGTAGCAGTAATAATACTGGTTAAAAATAAGAAGGTAGTAATTAAAAGGGTAAAATCAGGTGATGGAAAAAGAAGAAAAGAAAGAAAAAAAAAAGATGAAAAAAAAAAGAACAGAAAAAAAAAGAATGAAAAAAAAAATTGGTTTCTTAGTTAAAAAGTGAAAAAAGAAAAAAAATTGCAGTAGTGAAGGTCCTTCGTTTCTTCTATTCTTCAGTGTGGCTCGCCTTAGACCTTCCAGGTATTCAGGAGAGTGTTGAGTTTCCCTGCGATATACTGTTCCTCTGTGTTGTAAACCACAGTCCTTATTTTAAAGCATGCCGCATTTATTTCCCAGACTGCCTTATTTTGTGTTTAGCAAAGAGTCAGTTTGTGGGTCAGCCTCTGGGTGGCAGTGTTCTGGGGTTGGCCTCTGAGGCTATAGGGCCTCTCTGTCCAGTGGAAGTTCACTGCCCAGAGCTGACTGCGTAATAGTTAGTTACCGGCGCTATGTTGTTGCTGGGATTGAAAATCCCCCTATAGGCCAGACCCTGTTAACTCCCAGGGACTGATCAGGTTATCTTAATCCTTGATCTCGTACAGGGTGGAATCTGGGTGTGGCTGTGCTCCTTGCCTGAGGGCTGGGGGGAGGAGACTCCCTCTCAGGAGCGGGTGGATGCCCCAGTCCCGGGCTCTGGGGTGTCTCAGCACTCAATTCACTACCACCTCTCCCGGCTCCCCCTCTTTCCCCAGTCTCTCCCCAGATTCCACTCCCCAGCACACTCTCCCTCTCTTCAGCACAGGTGAGTGTCTGTATCCGAAATGTCCCATGAACAGGATTCAGTGAAAACAAACAACCAAATGCCGGCCGCGGAAACGGGGAAGGCTTGGTTTCTGTAAGCTTTTTCTCTTACCGGGACTGCATGGTCAGGTCAGCTCTTCAGGCTGCCCCCTTTAGGCTCAGTCCTCCGTGATCACAGAACCCAGCTCTCAATTTCCCTGGCGGCGCCAGGAATCCCGCGGTTCTCCTTTCCCCCTGTCAGGGGCTGTGCCTGTCCCAAGGGACGCGGCTGTCTGCCACGCGGTCTCCCTCCGACTTTCTGGGCTCAGAGGTCTGGCAAACTTTCCTGCCCAAATCCCTGGTTTTTTTTTTACCTTACCAGGGAAGTTCTGCTCTTCCCGGCTGTAAACCCTCTCACCAGCTGAGCAATTTCGCCAATTCGGTGTGAGTGTTACTAGCTTCAGCTGCTCGTTCCATTTGCTCCGGGACACGACCTGGGACACGTCTGCCTATATCGCCGCCATCTTCAAGAGCCCACCGTAATTTTATTTATATGTGGAATATAAAAAAAACAAAACAAAACCAGATTCAATAATACAGAGAACAGATTAGCGATTGCCAGAGTGAAGGATGGGGCAGGAGAAACAGATGAGGGGGATCAAGAGATACAAACTTACAGATATAAAATAAATAAATAATGGAATATAATATGCAACATGGGTAATACAGTTAGTAATAGTGTCTGAACTTTGTATAGTGACAGATGGTAACTAGACTTATTATGCTGATCATTACTCAGTGTATTGAAATATCAAATCACTGTACAGTATACTTAAATGAATATAATACTGTATGACAATTATACTTCAATTAAAATGGTCACCTCATTAAGATAATAAAACATAGTTTTGTCCCTCTCATTACTTAGGCATTTCCAAGGGTTTTAGTAACTCAGTGCCAGAAATAGGGATGAATATATATTTCTTATTATAAATCACAATATCACAAGCTATGGTCTAAATACATTAGAAATATTGAAACATTTTGAAAAAACTTTTAAAAGCACAAATAATTTGTTGTACCATGTCCATTTGTGTTAATACATGAGTTTTATTGGCCCCCTGAAATTTTTCCATTATAATTCAAACTAGAGGCCTGGCGCACAAAATTCATGTGTGGGTATGGTTCCTAGGCCTGGCCTGTGATCAGGACCATCTTCTCTGGCTTCCCACAGACAGCCCCACCCCCTGCCACCACCCACCCCTGGTTCCCCGTTTGCCATAGGGCAATTGAAGCCTGCAGACTGGGGAAAAAGACTTAGAGGTGGTCAGTGTGCCTCATTGTGCCTGGTCCAGCAGTCATTCTGCTGTTAGAGTCAATTGGTATATTACCCTTTTATTATATAGGATTATGTAGCCTTTCTCCATTGTTTACAATGATTTTTATATATAGAACATCAATACAAGAAATACTAGTAACAATGATTAAAATGAAGGTATAATTTGGGTCAAATCCACATGTTTTATATCCATTTGTATCCTAATTATTTCAAGTTTGTGAACAGGATCACAGATTTAAATTCTAAGATAGCTTACTTCCATAGAACTCTACGAATAGTTCCCTAACATCACAGCTAGTATTCACTTTAATTTAATGACCCAAATTTAAAGTTATAATTTCTACATGCTATATGAAAAATATATATTTAAGACCAATATTCCCTCAACAGTACTAAAATCAGTGATAGCAACAGTTCATTTGCAATCATATTTTTATCTATGTCAGCTTTAATATGAGGCTAGTTATCTTTCAAAAATCCAAGTGTGTCTCTTTTCCTTCATGTGGCAGAGACAACTAACTACTCAACTAGGAAAATGTTCCTTCTTTTGCAGAGAACAGTATTGTTGCTGGGGAGCACTCATCCTGTCAAGGACTATATTTCCCACATCCCTTTCCTTCCACCCCACTCTTATATCTTGGCGGGTCCATTTGACTGTTCTCTATGGAATGTGAACAATCCCATCCAGGATTAAATAATTAAGTATCAGATACACAATCCTCCTCAAATTGGCCCTGCTCTTTGGGCAGCTGAATGTTGTCAATGCAGCAGGGGAATCTGAGGAGACCTTAGAGAAATAAGGAGCAACCAGAGGGAGGAAAGGACATATGGGTCAACAGTGAGGGAAAGCCACCCGATAGACATCCATTTGACTTTATGATACCAAGAGATACGTTTTTGTTTTGTTAAGCTTTTGAGATTTGCCTTTGTTACCACATGCACATACTGTTAAGCTCAGTATTACATGTAAGAAAACAATTGACAACAAACTTCCCTGAGAAGCACCACCTACATATGATAGCTTAGATCTCCCTTCTAGATTTGCTTCCTAAGACCAAGTCTTTCCTGTCAATAATATTCATCATATTTAATTAATATTTTTGTTTATGTCTACCTTTTATAGTAGACTGTAAGCTTTATGCTGTCTAATTTTTCCTGAGCTGTATTCCCAACACCTAGCTTAGTGCCTGACACCTAAGCATTTAATAAACTAGAGGCCTAGTGCACTACTTTGTGCACAGATGGGGTCCAGCCGGCCCTCCCAGAATGGTGCCAATCAGAGCTGGTCGCCGGTGGGTGAAGGGGCCGTGGGAGGTTGGCTGGATGGCCCCACCTCTGACTGGGGTCTGGGCTGGCTGGGAGGAGGAACTGTGGGAGGTTGGCCTGTCGGCTCTGCCCCCATCGGGCCAGTTGGCCTGCCACAGTGTGTGTCATAGCAACTGGTTGTTCCAGTCATTCTAGGCACTTGGCTTTTATATACACTGAGTGGCCAGATTATTATGAACACTTGATGTCTGTAGGCAAATTATTCATATACTGAATCGTATGGGATATGGAAGCCAAAGGCCTGTTCGAACACCTTTGCTGTCTGCAGTTACCAAGATAAAATGTCTCCAATTCGCACAGAAACACAAGGATTGGACAGTCGAACATTGGAAAAAAGTCATGTGGTCTGATGAATCACGTTTCCAGTTGCATCATGCAGATGGCAGGGTGAGAACTTGGCAGAAATAGTATGAAAGCATCCACCCCACATGCATGAGTACAACCCTTCAAGCTGGTGGGGGCAGTGTTATGGTTTGGGGCATGTTTTCCTGGGATGATTTGGGCCCTTTAATTCATGTGGAACAACGTCTGAATAGCACAACATACCTAAGTACCGTTGCTGATCAGGTTCATCCTATCATGTTGATGGAGTATCCCAATGGAGATGGCTTCTTCCAACATGACAATGTGCCATGCCATTGTGCTCGTATTGTGCAGGAGTGGTTTCAAGAACATGAGGGAGACTTTACCTTGCTTAGGTGGCCCCTACAGTCACCAGGTCTCAATCCAATTGAGCATTTGTGGGACGAAGTTAAGAGAGCCATCAGGCAGCTGGTTCCACAACCATCAAATCTCACAGAACTGGACAGTGCTATTCATCAGGCATGGTGTCAGATTCCTCGCATCACCTTTCAACATCTTGTGGAGTCAATGCCAAGAAGAATCGCCACAGTATTGAAGGCAAAAGGTGGCCCAACGAAGTACTGATGGGGTGGTCATAATAATCTGGCCACTCAGTGTATACAGATATCTCAGAAATTAACAAGTGCCTGTTATTCAAAGTAACATTTCTGTCTACTTGAGAATTGAAAGGAGAATAGAAGGAAACAATCAATAGTTTGATGGAGAGGGTAATTTCTGATTCTAGGAAAACAGTGTCATATCAAGAGTCATTTTATAGCATTTATAAACTACCCAGTAATATTTCTGATACATACACACACACACACACACACACACACACACTACAAATCAGCTCAAGATTACAGGCATAACTCAGAGATATTGTACATTTAGTTCCAGACCACCACAAGAAAATGCGTTTAAAACCTTTGCTGGTGGAGGGTCTTGCCTTTAATATGTAAAAATCACAACATCTGTAATGTGCAATAAAGCAAAGCACAATGAAACCAGGTCTGCCTGTATCTCTCTTCTCCCAATTCAACCCAATGAATAATGCAGCTTACTTTCTAAAAGTAACATACATTACTTCTCATAATTGACTGGTTCTTACCTTATTTAAAATAATAATAAAATTCTAAGACAGAAAATCTGTGATCATAGCTGATATGTTTTAACCCCAAAACTAGATTGGGTGCCTGACTTCAGGTTGGAAAAGGGCAGCTTTTAGAGTAGAAGTTTGGATATTTATTATAGGATATAAAATGGCTTACAAAATCACTGGGAGGGCCCAGGGAGCAGACTCTAGGCTCAGCTTTCAAAAAGTATGCCTCATACTTGAGCACCAAAGGCACTGCTGCTCCTTTTACTATCAAGAAACCCACTGCTGAGGGTTAGAACTGCCAGCTCGCAAACTGTTTTGTCTCTGCCACCATCTGTACCAGCAGAATGATGATGGTCTAATTCCCTAATCCTTCTCCCAAAAACTCACTTCCAAATTCTCGTTTCATCCAAACCCATCTGATTGACAGAATCTAAAACACACACAGAAATCATGTTGAAATTTGCCCGAGTAATGTAGCTTTTCGTCTTCCGATCTTTGTAGTTTAGCACGCCACAGACACTGAGCTAAACAATCCAGGCTATTTACAAACACCTTGACTAGCCTATGTTTTACAATGATTTTAAATAGCCTTTAGCCACAGAAAAACCCAGAGCCCTTCTCCTTCCAGCTTCTCCTCCAAGATTCTAGCGCTTCTTCAATCACCTCCATTTCTAAGCACTCCGTTTCCTGAGAATATATCCAGCCTCCCTAATGGTTCATTGTGACAAAATTTCACCAGTCACCGGTGAGATATTTGCCTTAATAGCTTAAATAGCATCCAGCCCTAAGGATCAGAAATATTACCAGTTTGCCTTACAGCTATTCCTCATGCATCTCAGTCACCACCAAAACCCCAGTCTTCCAGATTAGCCATCATAAAAACACTAATTCTCATATCCAAGAACCCTTCAACCCTTCCCTCACAAGCTTTATTAATATTCCCTTTAAAACTTACTCTCTGATATTCCAAGGTCTAGTGAAAATCATTCAATTTATTACTTCTGATTATCTGACACATAGGTCTTCTTAAAGGCATGCTTCTCCTTTCACCTTAAGAAGATGCTGTTTTTCCCCCTCTCACACATCAAAGTAGAAGAAGTAAGAACACCGCATAAGTAGACTAAATGTCCTGTTTGCTTCTCCTTGATATTTCTGAACTCTCTCTTACCTCTTTGAAAACCCCAGCTCCTTTGAAGTGCATGTTATCAGACTTCCCTACTCCATACCCTTCCTAATTGTCCTCATCTTCTGACATCTCAACATATCCCTCACTCATTGGTAATGTTGGTCCCAGTTTACTGTCTCCCAATTCACAACTGATGCTCTCAGCATTCTTAGCTACATAAAAATAAAAAATCAAGAATGCAATCCATCTAACATTGTGGATTCTCATGTCTTTGATATCCTTGTGTTCAATGATCTTTTTATCCTCCTTACCTTTGTCACCCATGCATATGACCATACAACAGACCATGTCATCACTGACAACTGTACCTGCTATCTATCATATCTAACCCTCCTGGGTCACTTATTCTGAAATTCCAACAGTCTTCTGATATCACTGAGGCCTTCTCTCTACCACATCAGATTTTCGCTATTTGTCAGCTCCCTCTATCTTCATATCCCTTTTTCTCAGCCAAGAAATAACAAGTGTTGGTGATGAGGCAAGAGAACCTTTGTGGGGATATAAGTTGGTACAGCCACTATGGAAATCAGTATGGAGAATCCTCAAAAATTTCAAAACAGAATTATCACATAATCTAGCAATTCCAATTCTGGGTGCTTATCCAAAAGAAACAAAATTAGTATCTAAAAAAGATATCTGACAATAGGCAAATGGAAGAAACCTAAGTGATAAATGAATAAAGAAAAAATATGTGCATGTGCACACAAATATATATGTTGTGAGGCCAAAGTAGGTTTACAGTTAGCTGTTCTTATGGAAAATAATACAATAATTAAATAATAATACAAGAATAAACTCAGTGTTTTTGAGTACTCACAACTATAAATCTACTTTTAGGTTTGTGTGTGTGTGTGTGTGTGCATGCTTGTATACAGTGTGTCCCCCAAAAAATGTATACACACTTTACCAGCTGATAGCTCAATTTTAAAAATAAAATCTACTTTAATAAACATTGCCTTTATAAGTATTCAAAGTTTGTGTATACATTTTGGGACACCCTATATACTATTCAGCTAAAAAACAGAATAAAATCTTGCCATTTGTGACAACATGGATGGACTTTAATGGAATTATGCTAGATGAAATAAGTCAGATAGAAAAAGATAAATACTGTATGATCTCATCTATAATTAGAATTAAAAAAAAACCACAAAAAAGAAAAACAAAAGAACAAACTGACCTCACAGATACAGAGAACAGATTGGTGGTTGCCTGAGGCAGGGTGTGGGGAAGGGTGAAATGGGTAAAGGGGGTCAAAGGTACAAATTTTCCATTATAAAATGAATAAGTCTTGAGGAAGTAATGACAGCATTATTACTATAGTTAATAACACTGCCTTGCATATTTGAATGTAGCTAGAAGAGTAGATCTTGAAAGTCCTCATCTCCAAAAAAAAAAAAAAAATTGTGCCTATGCATGGTGAAGGATGTTAACTGGACTTATTATGGTGATCATTTTGCAATATATAAAAATATCAAGTCACTACATTATACATCTCAAACTAATATAATCTTATGTAAGTTACCCTTCAATAATAAAAGGAAAAAGCTGAACCCAGCAGCTAAAAATGCCTAGTTCACTCAGCAGTACCATCAGAAGTTTATAACAACACAAGGAATGCTTTAACAATGCCTGATTGCCTTACTACTACTACACTCCCACAGTAAATTCACATACCCCTCTTCAAGGTGACTATTTCACAATGCCTTCTGCTCCTGAAGTTCCCTAGACCTTTTTATCTCATCATCCCCAGCTGATGATGTCACTGATAATTCATAAAGACAATAAATGCAATGAAATAAAGATTATTTAATTTTACCACCATTAATTCTTCCAGTTCACTCACATCTGTAGTCCATAATCTGTCTTCCATCAAGTTACCATGGAAGAAGTGCTTCTACTCCTATCTAAAGCCAAACTCTCTATCCATGTATCCATGTTCTGGATCTCTCTCATTCTCTCTCTCTCTCTCTCTCTCTCTCTCTCTCTCTCTCTCTCTTCTGCATTATCAGTTCCTTCTTTACTGACTAATTTAATATCACCTAATTTAACCAGTATCCACAGACATCCACCCATAAGCATAATTCTCTAGAATTTCCACTGGATTCCCATTTCCCTACTGTAGTAAAAGTCATCCAAGGTGTCTATCATGTCTGTATCTACTTCTTCACCTTCCACTTTTATTTGTTTAGTGAATGTGGGTGTGTACGAGGGGGTGGTTATCATTAAATGTACACAAATAGTACTTTAATTGCCATCAGACCAATGAGTTGGCTTTCCCCCCCTGGTGACATGACTGAGAGGTAACAATTCCTTTCCTATAATGTAACTCATGAGTTTTGGAAACACTTTAAAATGGAGAACAGATGGGCTCAGTTGTGGGACACATCTCACTGAGATGCCCTATTTCTCAAACCACGTAACTAGAGAAAAAGAATTTGGCTGTGTTTTTAAGAAATGTGAAATCCTGAAATAACAGAAATGGTCACTAACCTGTACTTCTATGAGAAAAGGTAGATTTTGTTGGAAAGGGAAAATAATTATATGTAATTATGTCTGAATTATAGTGAACCATGTATCCATGATACTACAATGTGGTACAATACAGAAAGCACAGCTACATTTCATACTGTAGAAACTTACAAAATTTATGACTTTACAGAGGTAGTTGATCAAATATACTGTGAGACTAAATTAAAACTCACAATATTATCCCTATAGAAGAGAAATGGCCTAAAGATTTAACACTGATGAATGATAAGTAGTATTCTCACTCAATAGATGTATACTTTAAAATGCAGATACTTGTTAAGTCAGGGAGACAAAAATTTTTAAAGTTAGTCCAAAATATGAGAATGTTTGTGCTATTCTTTGAAAATATTATTGAATTATTCAATTGTCTATTTAAATTTATACCCATACCTTATTAATTATTAAAGATATTGGAATTTGGTATATTTCAATTATCTATGTAATTATATGATGCTTTTTTTTCTTTTTTAAGAATATATTGATTCTTATAGAGAGAGGAAGGGACAGGGAGAGAGAGAAAAAAACATGGATTGGCTGCCTCCTAGCCACCCACTGTGGGGATTGAGCCCACAACTCAGGCATGTGCCCCAACCAGAAATCAAACCAGAGACCTCTCAGTGCATGGGACAATGCTCAACTAATTGAGTCACATCAGCCAGGACGTTTTTTTCTCTCTTTACATTCATTCATCAGTTGATACACATTTGAACTGTTTCTTATTTGGGGCTTTTTGTGATATGGATATTCTTATACAAGTGAGTGTGGAAAAGTAGTTTTGATCTAATGACTTTAGATTAAAGTAGTTTTGATCTGATGACTTTAGATCAACATGTCTTTGTTGTTGTTGTTTTCTTTCTATTGTAAATTAGAGTCAAATTTGTCAGCATTTTTATACCTTGATAAAAACAAAAAACAAAAAATCCCTCCCCCTAAAGGCATAATAATGTGATGTTGTAATCTTTTCTAGTGTTTTAATACTTTTTTAATTTCATATTTTTTGTTCACCTTTTTTATTGTTGTTGTTAATCCCCAACTGAAGATATTTTTCCATTGATTTTTTAGAGAGAGTGAAAGGGACGGGGAGATAAAGAGAGAGAGAGAAAAACATCTATGTGAGAGAATCACTGATTGCCTGCCTCTTGCATGCCCCTTATTTGGGATCCAGTCTGAAACCCAGGCATGTGTTCTGACCAGGAATCTAACTGTGACCTCCTGGTTCATGGGTTGATGTTCAACCACTGAGCCATACCTGCCAGGCTTGTTTACCCTTTGACCCTCTTCTGTCTATATCTATTTCTTCATCTTCCATTTTTCATTAAATGTACTCAAATAGTGCTTTAATTGTCATCAGTTCAATGAAATGGCTTTTAATGAGAACACCAAAAACATTTTGCCAAAGTAAATGATTATCTGTTCTTGTTTTATTCAACCATTCATTAGCATTTGACACAATAGATTATTCCTTCTTCCTGAAAACGTGTCTAGGTTCCCCAGACCTTATGCTCTTGAGGTTTTTTTTTACTTTGTGGACTACTATTTTTTACTAGGACTTCCATTTCCTCCAAACCTGAAAAGTCTGTAGCAATGTCTTAGAATCCCCTTTTTTCTTTCGGTACTCAACCAATGTAACCTCATCTAGCTCCCCAGGGCTTCAAATGTGCCTCAACCAGGAATCAAGCCAGAGACCTCTCAGTGCATGGGACAATGCTCAGCTAACTGATCCACACCAGCCAAGGCATATTTTCTTTCTGTACCCAGCCAAAGTATATACTGAAAACTTTCAAACTTATATATCTTGCCTAGTGGGAAATCTTCCCTGAAAAATAAGACTCATATCCAATTATTTAACATCTTCTCCATTTCAGCTTGTTGTTTTTCCTGCAAATATACTCCCTCCAAAAAATTACCCAGTATATGATACCATCTTTCACACAATAACAGAAACCAAAATATTGTGGTGTCATGTTGGATTATTTGTTTCTTGTTACACTACACAACCAATCCCCCGTCACTTCTGTCAGTTACATCTCGAAAATATTTCCCAAATATGATGAGTTTTCCCCATTTCTACTTCCCCAGCCCTTCTCAAGTTCACCTTCCCCTTGTGCATGTACCACTGTAGCAGCAATTCTCTTAGTCTCCCCCTTATCCTCCTCTTGCCTCATTTCCAAGCAAGAATGGTCTTTCTTAAGTGTTTGAGACCAAGTTACTCTCCTGCCTGAAATCTTCAAAAGAATACACTTATATTAAAATCTAAACTTTTTACTGCAATCCCTAAATCTCTCTATAATCTGAAGGCCTCTCCTCTCTGCATACGGTCTTTCCCTACACTTTCTTTGTTCACTTCATTTTACTCACGGTTACCTACTTGTGCCCTTTAAACCCATGAAGATCATTTCATCCAAAGGGAATTTGCTTATGCTGCTCTGCTTAGAGAGCCCTTCGCATCATAAGGAAATCACTCAAATGTCATCTCAGCAGAGACCTTCCCTGACTACAGTAGACACCAGCTGCCACTCCCTACCATATTTTCCTATTTTATTCTTTCCTGGTAGCATATAAAAACCCTAAACTTATTTTATTGATTGGATTGCACATTTATTTACTCTCTTCCCCATTTGAGTATGAACTCTCTGAAGGAAAGGGCTCAATTTCTTTTGCTTATTGTTATCAAAATATACACAGAATGGTGCCTGGCCCACTATATAATTACATGATAACCAAATCTGTGAATTGTTAAGTCAAATTTGTCAGCACTTTTTATGCCTTGATAAAAACACACAAAATTATGATATATAATTATATATCATAAAACCTAAGGGGTCTTTCTCTAGAATCTTTATTTACTTTTACACTTCTGCACCTCTAGGTATATCATGGAAATGACATAACTTCGTAAACATCCTACACTAAAATATGACATGAAAAATATTTCAACCTCTCATTTTCAGAAAATGTATACCATTTTAATATTTTTCAGCATATTTCTTAATTGAATACATTAGCAAAGCAATTAGAGCAGTACTAAATATTTATTCATTTATTTATAGTCAGCCAGTCATTCCTCAATTTAGCTGTATTCTCCAAAAATCCTTTTTTTAAATGCTAACCCTTGTTACCTGAGAATGTGACTATATATGGAGATAGAGTCAGTAAAGAGGTGATTAAAATAAAACAAGACTATTAGAGAGGGCCTTAATTGAATGTGACTGATGTCTTTATAAGAAGAGGAGATTAGAACATAAACACACATGTGAAGATGTTGATAGATGTGTATCTACAAGCCAAAGAGAGAGGCCTCAGAAGAAACCAACCCTTACTTCTAGCCTCTAGAATTGTGACAAAACATATTTCTGTTGTGTGAGTCACCATGCCTGTGGTACTTTGTCATGGCAGCACTAGAAAATTAATTGACAGCTAAGAATAGCAACCAGCTAATACAGTATGCTTTTCTTAGTAGTGTGGTTCAGTTACATTTTTTAAATTAACTATTTTACAACAAAAATGTTAAGCTTCACACATCTTAGTACTTGGATGTCTATTTTTATTCGTTCTAAAGGATGTTGTATTCTAGGGCTATTTTCCAGGCTGCTCAGATATATACCTTCATGGATAAATTAAAGAATCATTAAATGAATTGCCTGCACTACACTACCTGCTAGAAGATATGAAAGGTGAATGCATCTTTTCTTTTTCTGTTTCAAGTTCTTTGTGTGAGTATAAATGTCAAAATTGAATCTTGTCCTTCCAATTATCTTTTTGTATTACAGCTGGCTGATTATCATTTAAAGTATCTTTTCAGCTCATGTCACAGATTTTTCAGGGAACATCTCAAAAGCACAACTTGAGAGTGCTCTACTCTTGAGATTTAGTCTTTGAGAAAACCCCAGAGCTGGAGAATTACTATCTCAAGCCAGCTGAGTGACTCTGCATTATGGTAGCATAACCTGAACACTCATTAAAAGTTTCCACCAAGGAAGCTCAAAGTGTTTGTTGAGGATTTATGAGAGTGCTGTAATAGCAAATAATTTGCACAATTTGCTCTGTTTCCATGAGCTGAGCACAGAATTTGCTGTCCTCATGTTAAATAAAGAGACAATGCTTATATATAGCCTTACCTTTTTTCAAATTCAAGTTAATATATTTTTATTTTATGTATAAAAAGTATAAAGAAAAAATGAAAATAAAGTATAGGCCCACTATCTTTCTGTAAAATTTTGGGGTATATCCTTCCAGCCATTACATATTAAAATTATATCTCTAACCCTTTCTTTCTGCCTATCTCTTTTTTTTCTTAATGAAATTGTATTACAAGTGTAGCCTATAAAATTCACTTAAGAGCATATTATAGACATCTTGATCTAAGTATTTGATGGAGGTACCATATTTGTGTGTGTGTGTGTGTGTGTGTGTGTGTGTGTGTGTGTGTGTAGCAATGTACTTTACCTTAACCATATACTTTAAAATGTTTTCTGGTTTTCTTATAAAAGTATTCTTCTGTAAATCCATATATATGTAAGTTTTTAATTATTTCCTTAAGAGAAATTCCTCACTGTGGATTTTATGGACTAAAATGTCTGCTAATCTTCAAATTACATACTGCATACTCTCAAGTTGCCCTTTGAAAGAGCCTGTCATTTAACCTACAACAAAGAGTTCATGGAAACTCCCACCTGCTCACAGATTTGTACCACTGTGGCACATCTTTTTTTTTTTTAAATATATTTTATTGATTTTTCACAGAGAGGAAGGGAGAGAGATAGAGAGTTAGAAACATCGATGAGAGAGAAACATCGATCAGCTGCCTCATGCACATCTCTTACTGGGGATGTGCCCGCAACCCAGGTACATGCCCTTGACCGGAATCGAACCTGGGACCTTTCAGTCCGCAGGCCGACGCTCTATCCACTGAGCCAAACCGGTTTCGGCTGTGGCACATCTTTAATTGCTAATAAATTTGTTTATATCACCACTTGAATTTACTTTCATATTTATATTTATATATTTGATGTATTATACCTTTGTCACTCATCTACATTGCAAATATTTTACCAGTATATCATTCATTAACATTTTTGTTTTCTTATCAAAAAAAGTTTACATAGCAAAGAAATTTAATATTTCTCCTAATGATTCTTGCCTTTGAGCACCAAAAATGTAAAATTTATGGTGCTCAATGCAATATTTGGGTATTGATTTCAATCTATGATAATGAATAACTATTTTAAGTATATTTTCCAAAATTATCTCCATTATTTACTAAGTAATCTATTTTTCTCAATATTGTAAAAATTCTATCCTCAAAAGTAAATTGTATTGTTTGCTTTCGTTTATTTCTCTAACAACATTTTGGTCCCATTAAACTCCTTGTTGATCATTTTACCAATATTTTAAATATATGTTACAAGTTGACAAGGAAAATTTTATATTATTATTATTATCATAATTTTCCTGATTTATTCTTTCAATGTAAAGGTTTATTCTTCAAATAAAATTGGTAATTATTTGGTCATGTCTTCCCACAAAAGAGGCTGTCTTTTTATAGGGAGTAGGAGATAGATGGATTCTAATAAAAGCAGAAAATATTTGGGAAGAAAGGACATTTTTACAAAAATTGAGGCATTTCAACCAAGGGACTTGTTAGTGTCATTTATTTACCTTTTACAAAATTTCTCTTATTAAATCTTATAATTTTTTAAAATATAGCAAATAGGATTTGTGTCACCATTAAAAGTCCGAATTTTAAACAGATTCTTGGACTGGGTTCAAATCCATCAGCTCATTAAACCTGAGCACCTGTCTCATCCCCAGTAGTTTTTTTCAGAACTGCTACCTTCACCAGGAGCCTCAATGAGTTTTCCCAACTCAAACTTGGGCTTCTCCAGCATTTTAACATTTTTAACAGAGACATAAAGATGATAAATAAATTAGCAATCCTTTTCTATGTCTTTTCCAATGCTATCTATAATCAGTTATTGACCACTTCTTTCAAGTAATGTTTTAAAAATTAAAATTAAATCTTTATTGTTGAAAGTATTACATATGTCCCATTTTTCCCCCATTGACCTCTCCCAACCTGCCCCTTCCCCCCACTCCAGACCTTTACCCCCTATTATCTGTGTCTATGGGTTATGTATAGATGCATACAAGTTCATTGGTTGATCTATTCCCACTCACCCACCCTCCCCTGCATTTATCCACACCTCCTGGGTCATGATTTCCATCATCTTCTTTCAGATTTGGTGGACCTATTGATGCTGAGCATAAGAGGCCATCAAAATCTGACTGTTGCATCTATATCTATCTATCTATGCCTAAGTGACCCTTATGACCAGTCGACTGAGAGACCAGTTGACCGGTAACTATGACGCACACTGATCACCAGGGGGCAGATGCTCAATGCAGGAGCTGTCCCCTCATGGTCGGTGCACTCCCACAGACACCCTCCTGCTCCCTCCCCCAGGCCGGCTGGGTGGTCAGTGCACTCCCACAACCAACCTCCTGCAGTTCCTCCCCCTGGCTGGCCGGCCCTGATCAGCTCTGATCGGGACTGGGTGAGACGGCCCCAATGGCTCCCGATGGCTGCAATGGCCCCAATGGCCAGCCAAGCTGAGGGACCCTACCAGTGCATGAATTTGTGCACCAGGACTCTAGTTTTTTTAATAATTTCAACAAAGAATAGATGAAGCAAATAAAAATTGGTACTCCCGATATCAACATGAGCTATAATCATACTTTGCCATTTTTTGCCCATGGAGGACATTTTGTCATGGGTAACATCCATGCCATGAAAATTAGCACTTTTTGCCCTGGACATTCTCAGTAATTAGCCTGAATTTTCTAAATGAAACTTCATCATTCTTCAGATCAACTAGGTTCACTTCAAAAACATAACCTTTAATACCATCAGATGGAATTTTGGTTTCTTGAGTTCTTGTGACTAGTGAATTTCCAATATTTCTTATATTGAGATTAGCTGGTGCTTTCACATTGTATCAATCATCCTTAGTAAATGGATCAACCACTTTTTTCTTGGCTCCCTTCTTGTTGTCTTTTTTTATAAAATGCTTGTTCTTGCCTACTGTCATGGTGCTGTTTGGGGAGCCAAAAGGCAAAGTCTTATAGTTTTATTGATAAAGTTCTTTTAAGTCTATTTAAGCTTATCCTTGCATATATTATGTATCTATTACTGTTTGATAATGCATGTATTTTATTTCCAACTCCTGATTTTTAAAAGGAAGCTACTTCACTGTACATATTTATGTTCTATTGGTAATAATGAACTCCCAGTATTTCTGCTATATTTACCAATTTAGGAAATTTCTGGATTAAGAAAATAATATGAAAATAATAAACATAACTCTTTGTTTCTATTTTAAATATATTTTTATTGATTTCAGAGAGGAAGGGAGAGGGAGAGATAGAAACATCAATGATGAGAGAGAATCATTGATCGGCTGCCTCCTGCATGCACCTTACTGGGGGTCGAGTCCGCAACCCCGGCATGTGCCCTTGACCAGAATCGAACCCAGGGCCCTTGGGTCCACAGGCCATTGCTCTATTCTGAGCAAACCAGCTAGGGTATAACTCTTCATTTCTAACATTTTTTTTTCCTGAATACTTCAAGAGTATTAAATAATAATGGTGATTTCCATTCCATAATCTTGTGAAATTGTATTAATAATAAAAATAATCATTGTATTGTTCAATTGTAATAATGATGGATTTGTTAACACCCCACTAAGCATGATGCTAATGTAGCTTGTATAGTACCCTCAAAAGTGTACTCCTGTTTTTAAAAGATGAAAATATATAAAATATATAAAGATACAGATGTAGATTTTAATATGGGCTTACATAAAGATATATTAGCTCACATTACTAAACTGGACAATTTTTCTTAGTAATTATTCTCATTAGTCATTATTATATTCACTTTATTTGCCTATATAATTTTTAATCTTCTTACATTACCTGAATCCAGATATTGCTCCTCCTGTTACTTAAATCTTATCACTGCTCTTCATACAACCTCAACCCACTTTAGCCCTACTTCCTAGCTATAACTCAGAATCCACATGGTCAAACCTACTGGACAGACTCACTCCTCTTCTTGGCAAGCCACATCCTCCAGACTTTCTTACACCCATTAAAGTCATAATTCTCCCATTATTTAATCAAAACCCATAGTATCGTCTCCAACTAATCCCTGCTTCCTTTTCTCTGCCCACTTTATTTGCCAATGCTTGTGGATTGTGCTTCTACACGGCTTCTTCATCTTCTGCTCATGCTTACTGCAAATGTCTCCTGATGTAGTACAGAGGGAAGTAGTCCTAACAAATAGGATATAAAAAGAGTTTGTGTCCCCTGAGACTTCTGCCTTGTCTAGGGAGCACTATTTCTTCTTCCCCTTTGAATGCTTTCACCAGGTAAAGTGAGGCATCTAGTCCAGCAACAGACAAGATGGTCTCGGGGGCTAACATTATTTTTATAGGGAAAAAGAGAAACGTCTTCTCTAAGACTTAAAAATATTGAGTGACATGAAGACAAATATACATGATGAAGAAAACATGGCAAAAACATCCAGACAAAAAGGCAGGGAATAAAATCATTTCAGATTCTGAGTTGACTGCAAACTTGATTTTAATGATGCCACCCAAAATGTAATGTGTAACTGCCCTGATATAACTAGAAAACTTAGCCTTTTCAAAATAAAATGTGCACTGCCTCAAAACAGTGAGAAAACAGAGCCATCAGCAGCTTAAGCTGAGGAGACGAGAAGGGGAGATGGTGACTCCACTGTATTCTGCCTCGCCAATCCACCAAGGATACTGCACTCAGTGTCTAGAGAAACATTACACACCTGCTCAATACCCAGAGAACAGCCTAAATGATGTATCATAACATATGAGGAGATGCAATAATTTAGGATTTTAGCCTCCAAAAGAAAAGACTTAAGAAATAGGTTACCTGTAGTTAAATGGTTCTAATCTTAAAGAAACTGTCCTTTTGACTAAGCACAAACTAGCAAGATTGTTATTTTGGGGGGACTTAAAACATGGGGAGAAAACATTTAACAAGCTCTTCATCAAATTAATCACATAAAAATAACTGCTAGTAGTCATTGAGAGTTTTCTTCCAGGCATTATGCTACATTCTACTTACATCATCTTTTAATCTTCTCAACCACTCTGTGAGGTAAATATTATTACTTACTTCCCATCTCATTTTAAGATTATCTGATCTTAATGTCTTTGTGAAAGATAAACTTGTGCCTAGAGCCAAGATTCTCCCAGGATTTTAACATCCATCTGTTCTGGTACTCAATGTTTGCGAATTAAACTCTCAAATAATAGAGTGACTGAAAGTTGGAAGAAGTAGGGGAAGAACTGAAAGCACTTGCTGATTGAAACATCCTTATATATTTTGCTTAGGATGAGTCATGTTCTCCTTTTCATGGCAGGGTTCACAGATATCCTCAATTTTAACCTCAACCAACCAACCAACACACACACACACACACACACACACACACACACACACACACACACACCTGATTACCACAGCCAGCTATAGTGTGTGGTATATGGCTCATGACATGTAATGAAACTGATGGCATCCTGTGTATACTAGGATATGCATTATTTTATAGACTGCACATTATATCTATCTATCTATCTATCTATCTATCTATATATATTTACTGGTTATAAAATATAATCTATATTTTGTAAATTATCCTATATAATAAAAGCCCAGAAACTGAAATGGCAGAACTACCAGAGACCAGAACGTCCATGGCCCCTCACCCTGGCCAGCTGCCTCCAGAAAGTGGTTAGGGCCAATCAGGCAGGCAGGCAAGCCGTTAGGGGGTGATCAAGGAGGCAGAGGCAGTTAGGGGCAGTCAGGCAGGCAGAGGCAGTTAGGGGCGATTAGGAAGGCAGAGGCAGTTAGGGGCGATTAGGCAGGCAGAGGCAGTTAGGGGTGATTAGGCAGGCAGAGGCAGTTAGGGGCGATTAGGAAGGCAGAGGCAGTTAGGGGTGATTAGGCAGGCAGAGGCAGTTAGGGGCGATTAGGCAGGCAGAGGCAGTTAGGGGCGATTAGGCAGGCAGAGTGGTTAGGGGCGATCAGGCAGGCAGAGGCAGTTAGGGGCGATCAGGAAGGCAGAGGCAGTTAGGGGTGATCAGGCAGGCAGAGTGGTTAGGGGTGATTAGGCAGGCAGAGGCAGTTAGGGGCGATTAGGCAGGCAGAGTGGTTAGGGGAGATCAGGCAGGCAGAGGCAGTTAGGGGCGATCAGGCAGGCCGAGGCAGTTAGGGGCGATCAGGCAGGCAGAGGCAGTTAGGGGCGATTAGGCAGGCAGAGTGGTTAGGGGAGATCAGGCAGGCAGAGGCAGTTAGGGGTGATCAGGAAGGCAGAGGCAGTTAGGGGCGATCAGGCAGGCAGAGGCAGTTAGGGGCGATCAGGCAGGCAGAGGCAGTTAGGGGCGATCAGGAAGGCAGAGGCAGTTAGGGGCGATTAGGCAGGCCGAGGCAGTTAGGGGCGATCAGGAAGGCAGGGCAGTTAGGGGCGATCAGGCAGGCAGAGGCAGTTAGGGGCGATCAGGCAGGCAGAGGCAGTTAGGGGCGATCAGGCAGGCAGAGTGGTTAGGGGCGATCAGGCAGGCAGAGGCAGTTAGGGGCGATTAGTCAGGCAGAGTGGTTAGGGGTGATCAGGCAGGCAGAGGCAGTTAGGGGCGATCAGGCAGGCAGAGGCAGTTAGGGGCGATCAGGCAGGCAGAGTGGTTAGGGGCGATTAGGCAGGCAGAGGCAGTTATGGGTGATCAGGCAGGCAGAGTGGTTAGGGGTGATTAGGCAGGCAGAGGCAGTTAGGGGTGATCAGGCAGGCAGAGGCAGTTAGGGGCGATCAGGAAGGCAGAGGCGGTTAGGGGCGATCAGGCAGGCAGAGGCAGTTAGGGGCGATCAGGAAGGCAGAGGCGGTTAGGGGCGATCAGGCAGGCAGAGGCAGTTAGGGGCGATCAGGAAGGCAGAGGCAGTTAGGGGTGATTAGGCAGGCAGAGGCAGTTAGGGGTGATCAGGCAGGCAGAGGCAGTTAGGGGTGATCAGGCAGGCAGAGGCAGTTAGGGGCGATTAGGCAGACAGAGGCAGTTAGGGGCGATCAGGCAGGCAGAGGCGGTTAGGGGTGATCAGGCAGGCAGGCGAGCAGTCAGGGGTCAGCAGTCATGGATTGTTGAGAGGGATGCCTGACTGCCGGTTTAGGCCTGATCCACAGGATCTTAAACTGACAGTGGGACATCCCCTGAGGGGTCCCGGATTTTGAGAGGGTGCAGGCCAGGCTGAGGGACCCCTTCCCTCCCCCCCAATGCACGAATTTCATGCACTGGGCCTCTAGTTATTCTATAAAAGCATTAAAAAGAAGATTCAAAGAAACTATATGCCTTATTACATGACAGACTCAAACAGTTGTTGAAAGCAGCATAGTTTTCCTACTTTCTATATGCTCTAAGGCAGGGTTCTCAACCTTCTGGCCCTTTAAATACAGTTCCTCATGTTGTGACCCCAACCATAAAATTATTTTTGTTGCTACTTCATAACTGTAATTTTGCTACTGTTATGAATTGTAATGTAAATATCTGATAGGCAGGATGGTCTTAGGTGACTCCTGTGAAAGGGTCATTCGACCGCCAAAGGGGTGGCAACCCACAGGTTGAGAACCGCTGCTCTAAGGTAACAACACATTATTTAAGAGATTTTACACTTGTAATCTGTCTGCATGTATGTTGTAAATGCGAATGACTATAAGTGTGCTATAAATCTGAAATGCACGTGTGAAGTATATGAAATATCAAATTGGTTGTAATTATGTTATAGAACTTTTAGGATCTCAGAGTATCTGTTAATTCTAAAACCCTCAGAGGTTTGCAGAAATAAAGCAGCCAACTGAATAGTATCAGAAACAAAACACTACTTTCAACAGTGACTTCAAACAAGAAGAGTATTTTAATTACCTCTCATTTCAATTTTCTACATTAGTAATTTATTTTTATATCACCACATGTTACATAGGGCGATTTGCTAAACTGTGGTTTGCAACAGTGGTTCCAAGGAGGGAAGTGTTGGTTTTGGTGTCTTCATGGAAGAATTCACTTTGAAACTGACAGAGATTAGGAGGGGAGTGTTGCATGCGGGGGAAAACCTGAGCCCAGACACTGTTTATGGAAAATGAAACACCAGAGCATGTAAATCAGAGGATTAAAGGATATATGGAAATAACAATAAATTAGCTTAAGCAGAAAAATGTGTGTGTGTGAGAGAGAGAGAGACTCAAAGGGGAGGCAGAGATTGTGCCTAGAGAAGTCTATAAAAAACACGAAGTAACTACTGAATTTACCTTTTTTTAGTATATAGTGGGGAGCTACTGAAGATAGAACCAGGACTTTGAATCAACCCAATGATGCAAAGAAGTTGACTTTCAAATACACTAGAACATTTGGAAACTAACATACATAGATAGTTTTGGGTGGAGCAGTTGAATAGATTGGGGGAGGTATTTTAGTTTCAAAAATATCCCTGACAAGAATTAAATTCTAAAATATTTTTCTATTTCAATATTCTCACTAGATATTGTATCTATCTATCTATCTATATTTAATTGCACTAATATGTATTAAATAGTCCAATGGCTTCAATTGTTTACTTTCTGTTTGGTCAACTTAATTTACTGAAAAATACAACAAAATTAAGAATTTTTAAACATTCATATAGATATCATTTTTCTCTTGCTTTATTTTATGAAGATATTACAAAATCCATACCCATGTAATCCTAAGTTAGCTTTTGGGGAGTCAAAAATAGTTATGATTTCCTTAAGCACTAGATTTTTGTCCTGAATTATAATTAAGATGTATTTTTAATATTGCATTTAGTGTGACCGCCTCATACTGATTACATAAGGCTCTTAATTCATCTTTATTACTTTCACTAAAAGATCTGGTATAAATTGTGAAAATGCAGTAACAGCATAGCGGTATAACAAATCATTTGCATTTAAATGACTGGTGGTTTAATTCAGCTAATTATGTTTCTCTAATATTCAAACACCTGCATTATATTATGCAAAATGCTGTGTAAGACAACAGAACATCTTCATCAGCCTTTAAACCCAGAGTTTAAGATATTAAAGATAAAAAAGTAAGAAGGAAAAAGAAAAGACTGTTTATAAGTAGCCAGTGGGGAAGTGGGGGCTATGAATCATGCAGCAAATGATCTTTCTATCAATCCATCGTGGCGGTCATTATTTAAGCCTAATCATCGAGAATGCAGAAATGGGAGACAGAGCTAAATTCCTGCAATCGATGTCAGTTCTTCATGGTACTCCATGTCTTTTGGCAGACCGCCTGCTTTTACCTTAGAATGGAAGAAACTAAATATCAATGAAGAAGCACCTGCCTTAGCCAGTAGCTTTGACGTACACCTTACCTGAATCTGCATAGCAACTTTCTTTCAAAGTTCTGTGAGCTATTCATATACGCTGCCTCAGCTATTTCTCTAACATCCATTGAGCTTCATGAAGGCTAATGTTATCACCTTTTTCCAAATGGAAAATGTGAAGTGCCAAGAAATGATATGGTAAGTCTGAGAAAAACTAGAATTCAGGTTATAACACAAATAGCCTTCCTCTCCAGAATCTATTTTCCCTACATGTTCTCTAGCCAAGTGTACTTTGTCGTAATGCAGATGATTCAGCACACATATCTATTTCAGCACATTGTTGGAGGACGAAAGTGTTGTAAAAGCTTTGGTGAGTAATCTGTGAACTCTTATTCTGAGTATAATGCTTGTGATGTTTCCCTAATGCTACAAACAAATTCAATATTAAGGCATGGCCTTACATGTGTTTTTTGCAATAAAATTATTTGTGCACCTCTATTAAACTATAAATCAATAAATAGCAACACATGAAAAGAATCTATTGTCAGAAATAAAGTGTGGTTTAGGGTCAACTTCAATAACTTCAGGGTATTACAGAAATGCACTTACAGTGATCAATATACATTTTTCTTGCTCAAGAGGCTTTTATGCTGATGCACTTGTTTTCAACAAGGGAAAATATGCTGCACTACAAAAACAAAGGGAAATTGCTTGACTTATAAAGACTACAGTAATGTTTCAAATTTTCAACTTCTGATATTTCAGAGTAATAGAATTATCCCACACCTTTCAAAAATCTTTAAATCCATATTATAAAGCCATTATCAAACCACAAGGAACCATATGAATATCTGATTTGGGACACCACGGATCTGGTAATTATCACTCTGCTATTATATTTGTGGAATATAAAGAGCAGTTGGATGTTGAGTTTCATGTTTTCTTCCTGAGCAAAGTAAAAATATCAGCATAAAAAGGCACAGAAAAGCCATTTCATGCCAAAAGTGCTGATGTTTACATGGAAAGAGAAAACAGTAATTTTAATTATTGTGGTATATTATTTTGGAACATTGAAAAAGATATTATCACAAAATAGCTAAAACTTGTGATTAAAATTAACCAAAATATCACTCTTCCCAACCAATCAACAAAAAATCAAAAATGGTACAAGTCATATTTCTCAATGATGGTGAAAAAAATTATGAATTTACTTTTTCCATCCATTTACTAAAACCCACAATCAAATGCATTCCTATTTCTCTAGAGTGTTCTTGTATCTTACTTGGATGTATAGTTAATATTTCATACGATCCATTCAATGTTCTTTACAGACCTTTGGAATAATGTTTTTAAATGCCCGCCAAAGAACTCATCCTGTCTCCAGGAGCAATCAAATACGTCTCGAATTACTGTGCTGAGGTTTTACATTAAGAGGGGAATATCTGCTCACAGTTCATGTAATTTGCACTTGAGAGAGAGTGGGGTTTTTTTTTAGTCTGTCTATGCAGCCATCCGATTCCTTTGAAAAACATAAGGTTCTTTGTGCCATTTCTTCAAATACCCATCCTTGAAATTCTAACAGCAGGGGATTCAGATACAGTTCCTAAGGCAATGCCCTGAGTATTCTACTTAGACCTGAGATTTTTTGTCTTTTGCTGATATAGCAACCAAAGATAAAAATAGGTCATTTAGTTAGAGAATCCTAGATGTATGCAACACAGAGCTGTGAAATATGAGATAAGGACAATGAAATCTGAGGAAGAAACTTCTTGGACGATCTTTTAACTTGATACTATTTGTCTGTTACATGTGGCAGATGCTGTACAAGAGCTTTGATGCAAAATTCAGATTTATCTAATTATAATACCCAAATATAAGTTCATCAGTGACTATGATATATAAATTTAATAAAGCATAAACTGGCTTACTTTGGAGAATGCAAGGGCATTGAATTTTTCATGAGTGTTCCACATGACTCTGTCTCCAGTGTCCTCATCCTTCCTTCATGTCGCTCCTTCACAGATGTAATCATAAGTAAAATATGATATAATACAGGCCATGATGGAAACAATCAGAGGATGGAAATACAGTCTCAATTTGCTTATCGGAAAAGACTGCCTTTCCTTTAGTGTATAACTGAATACAAACATAGTGCTTTGATGTCCCTCACTGTCTTGAAATGTTGGATTTATCATCCATTTCTAACAATAACTTATTCCCATTTGGTTTGGCATTAAAATAAGTGTGCCTTTATATTAAGAGCTTAAGGTAAAGGAAAAATGGTATTCCAATCTCCCTCAGCCTCTAAGACTTCTGACAAAGCTCACTTGGAATGTCAGGGTCTTCAGTGTGACAATTACATGTTTTCACCTCTGACATTTCCATTATCTAGGTTTACTTTTCACCTCTGTTCACAGTGGCTAGAGCACTAACTGGATATGGTCAGTGTGGTAGTTTTTATTATGACTGCAGTTATCTGCTAGTAATTTCTTCATATAGTAACCAGAATTAGACATTATTACCCTGTATTTGTTCAGTCTTCCTACATTTATTAATTTCAATTTTACGTATGAAGTAGTATATTTTTCCTCACATCAGTCCTGCAAGTTAGGTGGGCCAAGTGTTATTATGATTATTTTATAAATGAAAAAAAACAAAAAAACACAAAAAACCAGGACTGGAAAGGTAAATGATATTTTTTAAAATTATACAACAAATTAGTATGCGATGCAAAGAAAGAATCTGGGTTCCCAGTTCCTTGGAGAAAACCGTTTCTACAGAGGGCAACCACCCAATCCTACAGAATAAGATAGTGGGTCTGGATTCATGAGCTCCCCCTTGCTCAATTAATAAGATTGTAGGGGAAAAGATAAGACTGCATCATGTTTGCTAAAGGAGCAAGAGCCTATTTATTTGTGCCTGTGATATCCAGATTGGTTATAGAATAGTCTATAAAAAGCATTTACCAGAACACCCACCCTTTGAGGCCAAGGCTGTCTGACTTACTGTGCATTCCTGGTGCCCACCCAAATAGTCCTCAGAGGAACATAATGGATTCTGCCTATTGAACGGATCGTTCATGTGGTCTGTCGTTAGAGGAAAAATATCATTTTATTATTTCAACAGAGGCAAAATAATACTAGGAGTCAGAAGGCTCTAGATCAATTTCTGTCACTTTTAAGGTATGTTTTATTGAAGAAATATCTTATCTGTACTGTAAAGACAATGACACCTTCCTTTATACCCTAAGAGCATTTCTGTAAACAATAACCTGAAAGAAAAGCTTTCTAGGAAACAACAAAGAGATAAGATATACAAATATAAATTATTATTTTGCCTGTATTTAAAATACTACATCTATTTTATTCATAAAGATGTAGTTTCAGAAGTATGTTTCAAAGGTTTTAATAAAAATATTTATGTTTACATATTTAAATATCATTACTTCTAAGCTTCATAAAATTTATATTTATAGTTGTTTAGATAACATCATATAATTTTGCTTATGTTATAAGAACTGCATATCTTATATAATCTTGGTTATCTTAATTTTAAAACTGACACCTAAAAAATTGAGGTTGGTTGAAATTTATTTTTAAGAACTAGGAACTTCCTCATGTAGAATATAAATTTTAGTGAAGAGAATTCATTTAGAATGCTGCAAGAATAACAAACCTGAAGTTGGTAAGTCATATATTTTTAAATGTCTTTTTCTCATTTAGCAAGAGAAAGCAATTATAATATTATATGAAATGTTATTCACAGTATATTATTCTTCACTAAATGGCTCTCATCATTGAATCCATCAACAATATATTTAAGCAACAATGTGGGGGATTTCTTTCCGTAATTTTCTGGGGATAGCGACCTCCTGTCAAGTGTGGAGTTGGCTAATAACACTCCACAGATACCCCTACTGCCTTCTAACAAGAATCTGACAGTTCTTGGTAGGGCCAATGTTGGTTTGTAACTCCTCACCAAGCTAATTATGAGGAACAAGTTGTATCTAGTATAACAAGGATATATATTAGCACTTAAAAGTCTTCACTAGTAACAGCAAATATTTTAAGTCCTCAGGGTTACCCCATTTCTATGAGCTAAGCAAAGAAATCAGGGACTTGCTACTCACAAGAATAGGCTGTTCTCACATTTGAGCATATAGTAAGTAAGGGTGTCAGAGCTGCCTTGTGGGTGGAGCCAGTCTAGACACAAAGTGGGACAGCACAGAGTCTGGTGTTGCTCTCATAGGCAAGCGTAAGTCTGGGGATAAGGAAACGAAGTATCTGAAATCCAGAGATGTAAATGGAGAATAGAACTTGAATTTGAAGCAAAATCTTGAAAGATTCCCTAAGGTGAATTTAAATTTGAGAAAGAAATTTAAATTTCTACTAGTAATTTCTTCATATAGTAACCAGAGGCAGGAGGCAGCCAATCAATGATTCTCTCTCATCATTGATGTTTCTATCTCTCTCTCCCTCTCTGAAATCAATAAAAACATATTTTAAAAAAAAGTTGTGGAAAATGGGATCAAATCCCTGGGTCCTTAAAAAAATGTAAATCTAGCAGCTCCTGTGCTTTTTGAGCTCAGCCCTTAGACACAGGCTGCAATTTTCCCTTATCCCTATGCAACCCGATTTATATTTAAAAACAAAACAAAATAAACAAACAAACAAAAAAAAACAGATCTCTAAATGAAGGGTATAGGGCTCAGAGCAAAAGAATAGCATGCAATTCATTTGGAGTGCTAGGCATACATAATACAGCATATGGATTAGGAAGATGGGAGTCTAGGGTCATTAAGGGGGCACACACCTACTTTTTATAGTTTTTATTTTATGACTTTTTAAATTTCTTAGCTATACAGGGCAACACTGAAAAAACTGAGTGGAATATTTTTGCCTGCTGTTTTCAAAAATCTAAGTGAAAAAAAGAATATCTTAATGGACACTCATAACAGTGCCACATATAATGTTATAATTGCAATAATTTTGATGGAATTGGACCTGACCCTAAAACCTGAATGCAGAAGAACCAACATGGACATCAAACTTGTTTGCAACTAACATCAGTAGAATTTTTCACTAAACAATTCCGGCACATGCTCAGCCAATATCTAAAGGGGTCCTTAACTAATTATTTGTAATTATTGAAACCTACTTAAAAACACTCACCTCAGGCATTCCACTTATGTCCTGACAAGCCTGAAACCTTGGGATTATTAGCTTTCGTTTACAGATAGGCACTGCAGTTCAGCGAGGCTACATTATTTGCCCAAAGTGATAAAATTTGAAACAGAAATTGCATACTTTATCAACTATAAAATAAGAAAAGTTCAGTAAATTGGGTTAAATTTCATAATTTTCCCATTTAATGTTTATCAGATTATAAAAGCAATACTCTTAGAGTTCTAAAAATTTTTAGATAAGCAAAAGAAAACCAGCATTTATTCTTTAAAAAGAGGGAGATAAATATAAAGACAGAATTATCAATTTTTCTACTATTAACATTCTACACCACTATTAACATTCTTATGTATTTATTCCTGACCATTTTTTTTCCTTCTCTAAGAATACAGGAAGATAGACACATATTTTCTTATAATTCAATTTCTCCATTTTCCAAGTGCTACATGTTATAAAATGTAACAATAATAATACCTATACTTTACAGAGTTGTTTTGAAGTTTAAATATGGATAATGGAAGTAAAGAGCTTAGTAAACAACCTTGCACATAATATTACTGTTTAAAAAAAAATAATGGTCGCTTTGAAGTTGAAGAGTCTTCAAAATGCTTCTGATCTTTTTCTTTGGGATTTCTGGTCACTCCCTACGCCAAATCCTTGGTTCAAGCCACCATCAGACCTTGATCAAAATAGCCATTGTGTTCCCCTGTTTTCCCTCTGTGTCCATCTGTCTATTCAAGGGCAGCGGCCAGAGGGGTCACATCCCTGCTCACAACCTCCCTGGCTTTCCTGTATCTTACCTATTGAGAGGCAAAGCCCTGAGGCTGCCCCACAGGGCCTACCTCTTTCTAATCTCTGTAGTGACGCCCCTGCTCACTCCTCTTTAGCCTCTTGGCTACTGTGTAAATACACCAGGCTTGCTGCTGCCCGAGAAGTCTTGAAGTCACTCTTCCCACAGTCTCTATTCTTTTCCTAGAAATCTTCATGACTTATTCTCTAGATGTCTTTGAAAATGTCCCCTCATCTGAAAGAACATATTCCCGATCACCCTCAATATGTAAATCAGCCCTCTCTCTGTAACTCCACACCCCATATGGAACCTTCAATATTTTCCTGCAAAGTCATTTCACAAATATACTTATTTGTTTATTTATGGTCTGTTACACCTGCCTAAAAACAAGACCTTAATAACAGGAATTTTAACTTTCTCATTCACTTGCCCTTAATTAATACCTGGCAGAATAAGTATATCAGGAGAGACTTCTTACAAACATGGATTTCTGAAGAATCAGTAGAATTTGAACAATCAGAAATGATATAAGAGCAAGTGTTGCAGGAAGAGCAAGCCCAAGAAAATACAGAGTGAAAAAAAAGAGTAGAATCTGTACAAGCAAATACTTCTGTTTTATTGTTGTACGCAGTGTGAGCAGAGGAATAGTCATAGTTCAGGGGAGAGGCTGGGTCTTATTGGGGATTGGAGGGCCATGAATGTCAGAGCGCAGGCTTGAGTCTAATTTAATAAGCAATGGTGAATCCCTGGAGGCTTTTGAGTAGGGAAATAACATGACTGGAGCACTTTAGGAAGGTTTTTCTTGCAGGAATATACAGTATGGATTAAAGAGGGAAGTCTATAAATAGAGAGGCCTAAGTCTATAAATAGAGAGGCCAGCGCTTTCTATAGGCCATTCCAACCTTATTACCCTAACATCGGATAAATCAGAAAAGACTTTCAGATTTTAATTTGTAAGTTTTTAAAGTAAGGTCACTAAATTAAAAGTAAAGACCTTTATTATAGAAGATATAGAAGCAAAATGGTAAAGAACTAACACATATATAGAAAAATCCCAAGAAAATAAAATATATGTAATTGATAGAAAAGACTTTATTAAATGACAAAAAAACTGAGTAGAAAAAAATATATGACCAATGACTAAAATGGGTTAATGTCTTATAAGATTAAGATATCCTATTACAGCCCTAGGCAGTTTGGCTCAGTGAACAGAGCATCAGCCTGTGGACTGAAAGGTCCTGAGTTCGATTCTGGTCAAGGGCACATGCCTGGGTTGTGGGTTTGATCCCCAGTAGGATGCATGCAGGAGGCAGCCAGTTAATGATTCTCTTTCATCATTGATGCTTCTATCTCTCCCTATCCCTTCCTCACTGAGATAAATAAAAATATATTTTTTAAAAAAGATATCCTATTACAAAAGAAAAGTATCTTTTTCTGCTTATGTCACCTGAAAAGTATATGATGTAAAATAGTAATGCTGTCAAAAAATGAGAATATTATCACTGTCTTATTACTGTACATCTGAACTAGCAGAAAATAAGTGGAAATTAAAACTATGTATAATGTACAACATGGAATGCGAATTTCTTGGTCTTGAGAAAATAATATGGACTGATTAAACAAATGGAAGCCTATAAGAAAGCAATCCATTCTTAAAGCCGTGATTTTCCCAGAAACAGCCTTCAGAAACCCCAGGAAAAGATCAAGAAGTCAAATGATAATTTTGAAATTTTAAACATTTGCAGTATTTACCAAATTTACAAGACCCAACAGCCAATTCAGAAATTTAATTGAATATTTGAAAAAAGTCATTGCTTTAAACTGATTTAACTCAAGAGGAAATTCTTAACTTTATTCAAGACTAGAGGCCCGGTGCACAAAAATTTGTGCACTGCGGGGGAGGGGGAGGGGGAGTCCCTCAGCCCTGCCTGTGCCCTCTCGCAGTCTGGAACCCCTCGGGAGATAACAACCTGCTGGCTTAGGCCTGCTCCCGGGTGGCAGAGGGCAGGCCCAATCCCTAGGTGCAGCCCCTGGTCGGGCTCAGAGCAGGGCCGATTGGGGAGTTGGGGTGCCGCCCCCTGTCATGCACAGAGCAGGGCGGATTGGGAGGTTGCGATGCCACCCTTAGTCACGCTCAGGGTAGGGCCGATTGGGGGATTGGGGCACCGCCCCCTGTCACACTCAAGGCAGGGTCGATGGGGAGGTTGCAGTGCCACCCCCTGTCACACACAGAGCAGGGCCAATCAGGGGGTTGGGGCTCCGTACCTTGTCATGCACAGAGCAGGGTCGATCAGGAGGTTGGGGAGCTCCCCCCTGTCACACAGAGAGCAGGGCCCATCAGGGGGTTGAGGAGCTCCCCCCTGTCACTCACAGAGTAGGGCCGATAGGGGAGTTGGGGCACTGCCACTGTCACACTCAGAGCCGCAGGGTGATCAGGGGGTTGGGGAGCTCCCCCATATCAGACACAGAGCAGGGCCGATCAGGGGGTTGGGGAGCCTTCCCCTGTCAGGAACAGAGCAGGGCCAATAGGGAGGTTGGGCCCCGCCCCCTGTCACACACAGAGCTGCAGGGCGATCAGGGGGTTTGGGTGCTGCCCCCTGTCACGCTGATCCCGGTTCCAGGAGGCCTCGCGGCTCCGCTGATCCCGGTGCTGGGAGGCATATTACCCTTTTACTATATAGAATAGAGGCCTGGTGCATGGGTGGGGGCTGGCTGGTTTGTCCTGAAGGGTATCCTGGATCAGGGTGGGGGTCCCCACTGGGGTGCCTGGCCAGCCTGGGTGAGGGGATGATGGCTGTTTGCAACTGGTCACACACCCTTCAGGGTGGGGGTCGCCACTGGGGTGCCTGGCCAATCTGGGTGAGGGGCTGAGGGCTGTTTTCAGGCTGGGTCTGAAATTCCCAACTGCTCCTTTTTTTCTTTTTTCTTTTTTATTCTGGGCCAGCTTTAGCCTGGCTCCAGCTCTGAGGCCTCAGCTGCTGAAAGCAGGTATCTGGTTTGTTTAGGTTCTATAATCGAAACTCTGTATCAACTCCAACTCTGAGATCCCAGCTGGCTGAAAGCTGGTTTCTGGGGTTTTATTTAATCTTATATATTCGTTACAATGTTTCTTAAACTGCAGGCTTAGAGGCCGGCAAGGCAGGCAGGGGACGTTGCAGTCCTCCGTCACTGAAGCAAGCAAGCCTCATGTTCAGTTTAAGCTGCCTGGCTGCTGGCCGCCATCTTGGCTGGCAGTTAATTTGCATATCGCCCTGATTAGCCAATGGGAAGGGTAGCAGTCGTACGCTAATTACCATGTTTCTCTTTTATTAGATAGGATATGTATATAGGTATTTCCTAGTTCTTCCCAGTATTTCTTTATTGAGAAAAAGTTTTCAAGTTTATTCTACAGAGATGATGTATCATAGAATTGTACACTTGATACGTATAATTTCAAGTAAAACATATAATTTTAACCAATGTGTCCCAATAAATTAATTACATTAAATGGTTTAAAATAAATTATTTATTAAGTTAAAATAAAATGTTTCACTGAAACCTTCATGAGGAAAAATAAGTGAGAAATAGTTAAGGAGAACATTTTTAGCTTATTATCAAAACAAGCTCAAGGATAATCTCTGAGAAAACTGTGGCCCATGTTTTATTTCACCAGTATTGCTATTACACATAAATGTGTGCTTCATTTCAATAATTTGGTAATTCATTTCAATAATTTCAAATACTATTCTAGTCACTTGGTTTAAGAAATATTAAAAATAGGCTAAATATTTCATGCTCTCAAAGATATTAGAACCTAATATCTATAGAGAGAAAGATAAGCAAAATATTTAATTACGAGGTATAAATGCTGTGATGAAAGAATGCTCAATTCAGAATGGCGACTAGGTAAAACTGTAAATTTCTTAGAAAAACATATGCCCAAAGATCTTAGATCAAATTAGCACCTCATGCAGAAATGTAAAAATGGCCCCCACTCCAACCCCCAGAACCCATCTAGGGTCTACTAGCATATGATATGAGGGTAGTACGGATATAGGACAAAGGTGTGTGACAATCACCTCAACTTTGGGTATCAGAGAAGCCTTCCTCAAAAGGAGATTTTGGAAATCATCTTAAATAAATAATTTGAGGATGATGAGAAAATATTTTAGGAAGAAGGAAGAACAGAATCTAAGACACAGAAACATGACATAAATAAGTTAGTATGTCTAAAGAACTACAGACAGCTTAGTGATGCTTGGACAAAATTTTGTGCCCGCTGTACTGACTACCCAATTAGGAAATTCCATTCAGAGAAAAATAATGGTATTTGTCTAACCCACAGAACATGCATGAAGCTTTGAATATGTGGGTGTGTTGTAGAAAGTGAGTTGAAGTAAAACGATAGAATTATTTTACAAATAAGTAACAGAAAATTCTTTCAAGGCCATAAAAGCAGCAAGGAAGCGTAGCATACAAATAAGTGAACACACAAAGCTGACTGAACAATAAAATTCAGGCTCCTTGTGTTGAATAAATTATCTGATGGTGTAATACAAGAAACCATACAGCAATGCATTTTTTATTGACAGGAAATATTCTTCAAGTAAATTTTCAGTCCAGCACTCAAGGCAGAACAGTCTATATTACCCAAAATAGAAAGAAATGTAGAAAAATCCTCAGACCTCATAGAATAACTGCAAAAATATTTTTTGCAGATATGGAAATAATGGCACTTTCCACTTCTTTATATAATAAATACATACACATTTTTATATATACATATACACGTATATGTAAATATCTTTTAAAAAACTATCTGGTGATGTTTCTACCTTAACATTTTAATTTTAATAGTTTACAGACTAAATGAGAATGTACAAGAATCAGAACAGTAGCCCGGATATAACAAACTAGTCCAATATGCACCACCGTTCATCCATGGAGCATGGGATGACAGGAGAAAGTGAGCCTGATGGATGGGATCCTACCTTACATGTTCCCAGAGCACACGGGGCTTCCTGTGCTGTAACAGTCCTCAGATATGTAATGGGACTCTATATATTTACTGCTAATACAAATACCAGACACATAATTGGTCCCAACAAATTGAATCCATAAATTTCAAAGTATATATCTCCCTGCTACTTTATGCATTCAACAAGGCCAACAATCGTATCTCATTTACTATTGAATCTTTAGATCCTATCACTATTTCTGGCCACTATTACTATTCATGAAGAATCTTATCAATAAATATTTGTTGAGTGAATGAATCAACTAAAAATGCAGAACTTCACAACAGAATAAGAGGACCAGCTTAGAGGGAAGAACTTTTTTAAAAAAATCCAGCCTAATAGATGGTTTCACTGACACCTCAGTGAGAAAAAAGAAAAAGGGAAATTGTTAAGGAGAAATAAGGGGTAAAAAGAAACTTAAAATTACGGTCAAAATTCTGGAACTCACAGTTGAGAGACCAGATAGCTTCACCTTGACAGAATGGTCTTCACAGTACATAGGCCTCTGTACAACAACAAAATATTAACTCAGCAGCTTTGATATGTGCTAGAAACCAAGATCAACAGTAATTAATGTAAATGGCAGAAGTCACCCAGAAGGCTGAGTCTGGGCTTTGATATTCACAGGGTGAATATTTGCATTTTATTACCTACTGCTGACTCAATGGCCTAAAGCAACCCCACCCCCAAAATCTGATAATCTTACTGTTTACTAAACATTACCATTGATATGTCTGTTTGCATTCCTAAAAGGCAATTGTGTATTCTAGTAAATAAAAGTAGCTAGGAATGGAGACTCAGTGGAAGTTGACTACTATAGTTAAGCTTTCCCTGGCTTCCCCCCATAATTTCAAATTAATATTTCTTGTCTTGTGTGTCAATTTGCACATCAGCTCTTTCTCCAAGCCTTTGAACCCGAAAGCCACGCTGGCCATGGCTTTTCACAGATATGCTAGCAGTTAAGTGCCACTAAAACCTTGAATGGCAAATATTGAGAAAATACAAATTTTCTCATCAGTCATAAGTAAAATTAATTTCTATTATTCAATATTCACAATTAACAACTGCATAAATGGGAAAAGTTTATTTCAAGAGGGTAAAAATGTATAAAATCTTGCGTGATATACAAAGGGGTTTTAACCTAGTATTCTTTACTCAAGTCTCTGAAATTATAAGACTGTTTAAAAAGCAGCAAAAGGGGCACTACAAATAGTCACTAATGAACTTACATAATTAACTGCATTCAAATATCCCTCTACTTAATACCAGAATAGGTGATCAGATAGATCAATCTAGAGATACCTTTGATGATGTTGTCAACATTTTTACCATCACTTTTGCATTACAAATGTATTGCATATCTAAGTAAAGTAGAACTTCTATTTCATCTATAAAAATTGGGATTTCACGAATTTTTGAAATGATGTCCAATAACTTCTAGAATCAAATGCATAGCTACTGACAAATGAGGATCTGGCAGGATGAAACCACCTTATAAATGAAAAAAAATCTGCAAGAAGGCTTCAGAAGATATTGGTTTACTTACCTAAAAGATAAAGAAAGGCCCTTGGGAAAAATGATGTCTTGGAAAAAAAAGCCCTAATGTGTGTGTGTGTGTGTGTGTGTGTGTGTGTGTGTGTGTGTGTTTTCATGTGCATTTTATTTCTCTTTTCCTTGGTTCCTTCTCCCGCCAAAAGAAATATTAACCCCCTGAGAAGAAGATATAGGGAGTGGTGGCCAATGAATATATGGAATTTCTTTTGGGAAAGAAGACAATTTTCTGGGATTAGATACTGGTAAATATACTAAAAACTACAAATTGAACCCTTTACAAGGGTGATTTATATAGTAAAGAAATTGTATCTCAATAAGAAGTGGAAAATAGCTTTTAATAAATTGAATTCCTTAGAATTTTGCTATGAAAGTTAAAATGTGAATTAAAAAGTATACTTTTATGATATTGATCAATATTATTTGAAAATGTGCACAGGAATGTAAGATTTGAGTGTTTCTCTTGCTCTAAAACATACATAGTTGTATTTTGTTAAATATGAGATTAGTTTTCAAAAGTTTAGCTTCATTCTTCTGTACAAAATCCAAATGAAACTTTTACATCTTTTAATGTGGAATTTAGTAATTTAGTAGTGCTTGTTTTCACATTATTAATTTTCTAAACTGGTCTCAGAGCAGAGCCTCTTGTATCCTTGTGTTTTGTGTTTTTTTTATTTGTTTGTTTGTTTGTTTGTTTTGCTTGTTTAATACGTTGAAGAAAATCAGGAAACAGTATTATTTTCAAATTAAATTAAGATTCTAAAGAAAAAAGAATTTATTATTTTTTGGTTGTTAATTCTCACCTGAAGATATTTTTCCATTGATTTTCAGAGAGAAAGGAAAGGAAGGAGGGAGAGAGAGATAAATCAATGTGAGAGAGATACATTGATTGGTTGCTTCCTGCAAGCACCCTGACCAGGCAGGAATCAAACCTGCAACCCAAGTACATGCCTTTGACTTGAAATTGAACTTGCGACCCTTAAGTGGACACTCTAACAACTGCACCACATTGTCCAGGGCAAGAATTTATTTTAATTTTTATTTAATGGCCCAATCATTCATCTGCATGGCAAACATTGTGCTGGTGTCTGCTGCTAACACACACACACACACACACACACACACACACAACACTCAAAATTTCTATTGAGGGACAGCAGAGATGGCCACACCAAAATATGCTTTTGGGATTTTAAGTTGGTTAATTTCAAAAAATCAGACTTAGAAAAAAAACTTTGACCTTCACACTCATTGCCAAATACAACTATGTATGTTTCAGAGCAAGAGAAACACTCAAATCTTACCATTCCTGTGCACATTTTCAAATAATATTGATCAACATCATAAAAGTATACCTTTTAATTCACATTTTAACTTTTGTAGCAAAATTCTAAGGAATTCAATTTTTTAAACAGATAGAGGACCTCTCTAGAAAAAAAGCTATCATCAGAGATAACTATAGGTCAATATGAACTATTGGTGATAGACAGGAGGAAGGAGAAGGCTCATTTGATCAAAGTTCTGTCTGTGTCCTATGGTTTCAAGTTGGCCCAACAAACACTTGTTTACTAAATATTAACTATTTTCATCTCCTTGTGAACTGCTTTCCTGCCCTCTGAACTCCCAAACAGTAAGCCCCCAACCCCCCTTTCCCCTTTCCTCATGATGGGACATAGCTTCAACTGCCTCACTCATCCCCAGATCCCATATTCTCCTGGAGCCCCCGTATATACATATGTACTAAATTTGGCTATTTTCTCCTTTTAATTTGTTTCATGTCAATTATTTGTGGAGCCAGAAGAACTATGAGGGGGAAGAGGGGAACTTTCCCCCTCTCCTACACTATTTCTAGGAGCATGAGGCTGTGGACTTATAAAGGCCAGAATACAAGTCAAAGTTTCTTATTTTTTTTTAAATAAGTTGAATGTTTAGGTTTTAGAAATATTATCCAAAAGAACTTCAATATAAGGCAGAGCAGAAACTCCCAAGCAATTAAGCAATGCCTTTCTGATATTTCACACTAAAAGTGAAATTCCCACTAGGAGTCAGACATATAATTTGTTTTATTCAGTGTAAACAACATTCCAAATAAGCTTGGTTGCTAAATTTTTACAATTCATTTATGTAAAGTAAGTTTGTGCATATTATTGATGTTTCTGTTGACATATAAACATTTAATAGTGTATGTGCAACATATAATAACCTGTCATTATTTAGAAATATTCATTTTTCAAAATTTATCTTCATTGTTGAAAGTATTGCAGATGTCCCATTTTCCCCCCCAATTGACCCCTTCTCCCCACTCCACCCCCTTTCCAGGCCTTCACTGCACTATTGTCTTTGCCCACGGGTTATGCATATATGCCTGTAAGTTCTTTGGTTAGTAATGGCTATTCAAACCTTATATTTGAGCTCTTACTATTATGAATTATTATGGGTATAAGCTCAAAAATTTCAAATTTTATAGAAGGATAAAATTTAAAATCATTTGACCCTCCCACCATGAGGAAAACACAACTTACTTTTTTTGTGTGTATCCTTCCAAAGAATGTTAATCCATAAATATACATTTATATGTATATGCATGTGTATGCATACTTTTATACACATAGGATAACATTACAGTCATCATAATTCCCATCCTTTTCCAACTATATATTTTGGACTGCTTTCTTTATCAAAAAATAGATATTATTTTATTTATTTAAAGATTATAGAATAATCTGTTAAGAAACTTGCTCACCATTAATAAATATTTTGGTTGCATAGTATGTTGTAAAATATGTTTTTGCTATTACAAATCATACTGCAATAAACTTTCTTACGTTTAATCTGTGTAACTATGAGATGAATTTCAAAGCCATTCCTTGATCCTATTAACCTTTAACATGTTGGAGTACAATACAGAATAATACACACAGAAAAGCACTGTTATTATCCTGTCCTCTCTGGTTCATTAATGTATCTCTAAATGTCCAATATTTAATCATGATGAACTTAATAAAGCAATATGTATCTCAGAAAAATATGAATGAAAATACTTGCAAAAGGTATAACCTTAGAATTACTTCATTAAAAAGTAAACTGGTAAGTGATTAACCTGTAATTAAGATATTTTATCGGGAATGAGTCCATTTCTTTTTTAGAACTAAGACAAAGAAAAAAAAAGGAATTGGGAGGAAAATTCTTTAATGATTTAAAGAGAAGAACAAAAGAACATGTGTGTGAACTGTGAGAGAACTGACATAAAAAGGTATCATAATTCAGTTGTTTCTTTTTTTGCTTTGTTGCCGTAGTTGTTTCTTTAGTAAGACTCTGTAGTCCAATTAAGGCTCCCAGCAGTAATACAGAGTAACAGTATTTTAGAGCACAACCACGGCTTAATCGAAATGTCACTTTAGTCTGTCACAGGTTACACTTCAAAAAGCTTAGGGTTACCTCAATTAAAAGTGAGTCTTTAAGCCCTTGGGGTTTGGCTTAGTGGGTAGAGCATTGGCCAGAGGACCTAGGGACCTGGGAGTCACAGGCTTCATTCCCAGTCAAGGGGCACATGCCTCTGTGGCAGGTTCCATCAGGAGGCAACCGATCTCTCTCTCATGTAGATCTCTCTCTCTCTCTCCCTCTCTCTCTCTCTCTCTCTGTCCCTTCCTCCCTCCCTTCCACTCTCTAAAAAAAAAAAATCAATGGGAAAAGTATCCTTAAGAATTTAAAAAGTGAGTCTTTATTCAAATTGAAAAAGACAGGGAAAAGTGTGATATTTTTATATCCTTTAATATATTCTATTTTTGTTGATAACCTTCCAATACAGTGTTTTTGCTTTCTGAAAAATCATCCAAAGAGATGGTAAATGATATTACATTACAGTATATCTTCCTTATTCACAATTATGAGCAATCTATTATTGATTTTAATTAAATAATAGCAATCACATTTCCACACAAGGACTAACTGCAGGAAAACTAACCAGTCATTAAAATTTCAGTCCACCCCTAGCCAGTTTGGCTCAGTGGATAGAGCATTATCCTGTGGACCAAAGGGTCCCAGGTTCGATTTCGGTCAAGGGCATATACCTGGGTTTGCAGGCTCCTCCCCGGCCATGACCCTGGTCAAGCAATCGATGTGTTTCTTTCACATCAATATTTCTCTCTGTCTTTCTCTCTCTCTTCCACTCTCTATTGCATGACTCTCTCTCTATAGTGCAAGATGTTGGACTATATGTAAAATATTTAATATTCCAAAGTATGCTTAGATAGTAAAATATATGGATGCTGTGCTACCCATAGTGAAGCAACAGTTACTTCAAACTCTGAGCTGAAGGTGTTTGAAAGCAAAATATCTTTGTACCTAGTGCCCAGGAACCATTACCTCCTTGGTAATTCAACAATTTACCATTGCATATTGAATTGGTTAAAGTAGTTTCAGTACACTAGAGGAGACAGGAACATTACCACACCACAACACCTTCTTTTCTTCTGGGGCTGCCACCAACTTCCTCCCAACGAGGAAAACAGTTGTGATTGTACCGTGATTAGTTAGTAAATCTTAGAGTACTCTGACCAAAAATGACTATGAAAGGAACTTTCCACCTCCACTATATTGAAGGAAGCTAAAAGGAAGGTAAATATCCATCTTTTAAAGATGGACACCTTAGCAGACCTGCCCAGTACACCTAAGACATAAAGGAAGCATGAGTAGATATTGCTTATAATTATCAATTAAGGCTAGAGTGTCAGGGCTACATTATTTTTAAAATTTCTTCATCAGTTTTATAACAAAGACACTGAAAATTGATCATTAAAAGCACTTAATATAACCCTGGCTGGGTGGCTTAGTTGGTTGGAGTGTCATTCCATACACCAGAAGGTTGCAGGTTTGATTCCCCTTCAGGGCACATACCTCAGATGAGGATTTGATCCCTGGGCATCTGATCCTATAGGAGCAACTGATCTGATTGGTGTTTCTCACATTGATCTCTTTCTCTCTCCTCTCCTCTCTTTCTTCTCTCTCTCTCTCTCTCTCTCTCTCTCTCTCTCTCTCTCAATGGAAAACATATCATTGGGTGAGGATTAAAATAAAATAAAATCAAAACACTTACTATAGGTTGCATACACCAGGAACTGCATTATGGTGTTCCCTGCAAAACATTGGTGCATTTGATGACTTCTCTGATGTTCCACTTAATAGAAACTCGAAGACATAGAAATTTTTCAAAATCCCCACAGGTATGAGTTTTAGCTGCTGTATTCATCGAATGGAAGTTTGTTTAGTGACTGCAAGAACGCTATGGTGCTGAGGGAACAGCAATGAGCCTTTCGCGGTTGGAAGGCTGAGCTTTAATAGCTGAGCTGACCCTATGCTGAGGCAGAGGCTCTCAAAGTGGCCACCTCACCCCATGCCAGGGGCTTATTCCTTCCCTCCTTCACCTGAAATCAATAAAAAATGATGGTTTATCTCAGTTAAAACCGAGTTTATTATTATCACACATCTTAGTAGAAAGAAGGGAAGTTGATAAGAAAATATAGGTTTGTTCCTATCAAAAAATGTGTATGACTTCAAGAAATCAATAATCATAATGGAGAATGTTATAGTTGAGAAGATCAAAAAAATCATAAAAACAAATGCAAAATCTACAACAATTATTCTGGCATTTGTATCATCTCTGGTGTATGAACAACAAAAAAGAAAGCTATCTGAGTCTTTAAAAAATTATATTCAAATTCAGTCATTATCATTTTATCTTTTATAATTTTACTACATTTTATTTTCAAATGAATAGTAGATGACTATTTTCCACAACCACTTAGCTTAAAAATTATTTACAACTCCTTTTTAAAGTGTGATCATTGCAGAGTACAATATATAGCTTGTATATAGAGATTTTGTATTTGATAAAAATATGCTTATGTAAAAAACAAGCTTATGTAGATGCATGTGCATATATATACATGCACATATGTGTATGTACACACACACATACACACACATACAGGCATACCTCAGAGATATTGCAAGTTCAGTTCTAGACCATAGCAATAAAGTGAAAACTGCAATAAAGCAAGTCACATGAAATTTTTTGTTTCCAAGTTCATATAAATGTTATATTTACACTATACTGTGTGCAATAGCATATCTAAAAAAATGTACACACCTTAATTAAAAAATGTATATTGCTAAAAATGCTAACCATCATCTAAGCCTTCAGCAAGTCATAATTTCTGCTGTTAGAGGGTCTTGTTTTCAATTTGCAAAAAATAAAATAAAAGTATTAGTGAATCACATAATGTGAAGCACAATAAAGTGAGACATGCCTATGTATATAAATAAACTACTACTATTGTATTACAGTGTGAAGATTAATAAAGAAAAATATCATTTATTTTTTTAAAAAATTTATCTTTATTGTTGAAAATATTATATAAGCCACCTTGTTTTTCCCATTGATCCCCTCCATCCCACTCCATCCCCACCCCAGGCCTTCACCACACTATTGTCAGTGTCCTTGGGTTATGCACATACGCATATAAATTCTTTGGTTAATCTCTTCCCTGGGGAGGGCCACTCATGCCCTAGCACTCACCCCAAAAAGGAAGTGACTATACTCTCCACAGCCAACAGGAAGATGTTTTTGTCTTTATTACTCCAGCGGAAGAATGAGGATTTCCTTCCTGCCTGGCAACCACTCAGCCAATGAAAAGCCACTATACTTCCAATGCCGTTTCCTCCAAAGGACTCTGTTAACAATAACCCCTCTGAGTTCCCCTTCTCCATTACAAAACAACATTCCTCTCTTTTGTTCTCTGACTTGCAAGTGACTAGCCATGAATATCCTGAATTGTGATTCTTTATCGTTCTTGAATATACCCATTTTCCTAGACAAATATAGGTAAACAATAGTAGGATGACAATTTCTCAAGGACAGACAGATACATTCTTCTTTGTAGCTAAGTTCTATTAGACCTACTCATTTCAAGTATTTTATGGTAAGACTATGGTTGGGCCACTTTTAATTTATTTAAGAAATCTTAAAGCAGTTTAGGGGAACAGGATTTACCACCCCAAAATATGCCTCTTTGGCATAAGGATTACTTTAGGCTAATTGTTTTTAAGAAATAACACAAGAACAGCTCAAAAACTAAGTAGTAGTCACTCTTTTGTAAAATATATAAGGAAAATTTATAAGGAAAATTTCCATTGTAATGTACCTGGAAGAGGATGAGAAAATCTCTAGAAATTTATCAACGGAGAAGGCACAACT